>NC_080836.1:70460920-71726277 GCF_030435755.1 Ochotona princeps
GCTCACTTCCAAAGTGCCCCTAATGGACAAAGCTGAGCTCATTTAAAGCCAGGAGCCAGGAGCTTCTTCTAGTTCTCCTATGTGAGTGCAGGGTACAGGTTTGAGGCTATTCACTGCTTTCCCAGGTCACAGGCAGAGAACTGTAAGAAGGGAAGCAGTTGGGAGAGGAACTAGTGCCCACAAACGATCCCGAAGCATGCAATGCTAGGATTTTTTTAAGCTTTATTTTACTTTTATTTCAAAGTCAGATATACAGAGAGGAGGAGAGACAGAGAGGAAGATCCTCCATCAGATGATTCACTCCCCAAGTGGCCACAACGGCCGGAGCTGAGACGATCTAAAGTCGGGGGGGGCACGAACTAGCTCCAGGTCTCCCACGCGAGTCCAGGGTCCCAAGGCTTTGGGCCATCCTCGACTGCTTTTCCAGGCCACAAGCAGGGAGCTGGATGGGAAGCAAGGCTACCTGGATAAGAACCGGGGTGCATATGGGATCCTAGAGTATTCAAGGCCAGGGAACTGGATGGGAAGCAGGGTGGCCAGGACTAGAACCGGTGCCCATATGGGATCCTGGCACGTTGAAGGAGAGGACTTTAGCCACTAGGCCACTGTGCCAGGCCCGTGATGCTTGGATTTAGCCACTAACCCATCGCACTGGACCCTCTTCTGGTCCTTATATCACTTGATTAATGAATGAAAAATTGTAAGTAATGTGACATTTTATACTGATCAGATATCCTTCATCTACAAAGCTCATCCTGCTCTAATTTAAATGTCATGAGTGGAAAGAATATAGCATTTTAGAATACCTCAAATAGTTTAATAATACACAAATTGATAATCTCAGCAATTTTTCCTCATAACACTTCATTGCCTATTCAAATGCAACTACTTAAATTTTTTAACAATGTAATTTAGCATGCCCCAATGAAACTCTCATTTCATGTACAAAATATTTGCCTCTCACAGTCATGCCTACTGGTTAAAGACAAAACTCCATACGATATCTTAGGAAGTCATTCATGTTCTTTCTTCAAAACAGATTTTTACTGTATTCACATCTTCTGTCTTAATCCAAGTATCCATCATATTTTATTTGGACTTTTTAATTACAATTAATTCGCAATCTTGTGTTGTTTCAGCTTCCATCTTTTTTTTTTTTTTAACTCCGTAGGTCCTTTGCAATAGTCTGAACACTACCTTAAAACACATGTTGGAGTGTGTCATTGCTTGCTTTGTATACAACAGGCTTTTCATTTTTGTGTTTAACTTCTAACCAAATCCTGTAGGATTTTTATGCCTTGTAATCTCTACATCACTCCATCTCCTAACAATGTTCCAATTTTCTGTGAGCTTGAATCATGTTTTTCCTGTCCTTTAACATATAAAGCAATTCTTCTCTCCATTTCCAGGTCATTGCAATTGTTCAAGTTTTATATTCTTTGTCTTCATTGCACATATGAAATGCTTCCTTAAACCTCTGACCCTTTCCAACACCTCTGATCTTTTTAAAGTTTTATTTTACTGAGCTTTGAATTTCCTCTGATTTATTTTGTCAGTTTTATTAATTACTTGTATGTTTACATGTTACTCTGAAGTACCCACCATCTTTGTGTCTGTGTGGTATATGTGGTTTATATGTATGTGTGGAAATATATGACCAGCTAGTATTTACAACCACCTTATATATGTATATTACATATATATATTTTATTGGAAAAATACACACACACACACATATATGTAGGCTCCTTCTCCCAGTATAACATAATGTCCTAGAAAGAAACAACATTTTAATTAACTGCTTTATTTTTCAATACCTTATTCTTAAGTTCTTAATTAAACACTATTTTTCTTATATATTATTTCCATTGTTATTTAAAGATGAATTACACCAGCTAGATGAGCACATTTTAATCAAGAAAATGTGATGCAGAGTAATGGTCTTCCAGAAAAATTATCATTTGTGTATCAAAAATGTCCTCCCTGTGGAAGATAAAGAGAAGATGTTAGAAAGATGGCACAATTCATTTTGATTTATTGAGTTCTTTGCACAGAATGTAAAGAGCAAAGTAGTGCAGAAAGTCAAAAATAGTGAATAGTTCAGACTGAGTCACTAATGTGCTTTGTGAACTGTGGCAAGCTATTTCCCCTCTCTGGAGCACAGTTTCCTTGTCTGTAATATAAGAGCATCGAGTTCAATTATCTCTAAAATCCATTTTGTGTCTGAATTTTTATAAAATTTTAAAAAGAAGTCTTTAGAAACTCAAAATAGTAAATGTTATCCATGACTTTTAGAAGAGAAAACAAGAATTTATCCATTTGGATCAGTCAACTTTCGACCTTTAATCAAGACGTTTAGTATTTTTAAACTGATTTAGAAAGCCTAAACGAATTGATTAGACTTAGTGACAAAATCCTGTTTGTCAGAGCATCATTTCAATTAAAAGCTCTGTGATACAGTGGTGAATTTTAATTTAAAAACAAATAAAAGTTTGACACTTACTAAATAATGCTTTAATAAAATAGCTAAGAGGTCATATCATAGAATAAATTACCTGTGAATACAAAATTAGTGAATGATATAATTACAATATACTTTCTTCTGTGTTGTAATAAGTTACATTTTACAATGGGGATAAATATACATTGAAAACTGCTTTCCTGTATTGTCTTTATTTTGCAAATGCAACCCTCTCTTATTCAAACCATACTTTCACTGCATCACTTTCCAAACAGGATAAAAAGTTCCATCTTATTTTTATGGTCAGATTGAGGGTTTTTTTCTTTTTTGTATAATTCATATATTTACTTAGAGAGAGAGAGAGAGATTGATTTCAGAGGTTTCAACAGGCAGAGCTGGGCAAAGCTGAAGTCAAGCATCAGAAACTTCATCTGGGTCTCCTACATTTGTGGATCAGGACCAAATAGTTGGGCCATCTGCTGCTGCTTTCATTATCCAAATGTAGTTAGCTCAATCAGAAGTATAGCAGCCAAGACACCATCTGTCATCCATACAGGATGCTGGCACTGCAAGTGGTGGCTTTACACACTGCCACAATGCTGACTTTTTGCCTATTTTAAGTTATATGTACAAAGTAAATAAATGTCACGTGTTTCATATGTACTGATTTAAAAGCACAGGTGATACCACCCACCATATGATTCTACAATCCATACTCCAACCCTCCTTTCTCTTTCCTTTCTGCTTTAATTTAATTTCTACAATGGCATACTTTCAGTTTATTTTATTACCACAGTCTTCACCCTTCATTAGATTAAGAACTCAACCAATGGAAAAGGAAAAAAAAATTACTTTTCATCACAAGTTTAGACAAGGGCTCACATAATAACCAAATTTCAAATTGTCAGTTTTTCTCACATGAATGACATTTTTTAGTACTCTGTATATTACCAGATATCAGAGAAACTATGTGATATTTGTCTTTTGGGGGGACTGGCTTATTTCACTAAACATAAAAGTATCTACCTACATTCCCCTTTCTTACAAAGGAAGGGATTTCATTCTTTATGGCTGAGTAGTATTTCACAATTTATGCATACCATAATATCTTTATCAAGACAGTAATGGATGATAATCTGGTTGACTTCATTTTATTTTATTTATTTATTTAATCCGATGGATTTTTTATCTTAGTTACTGTGAATCAAGCTGTAACAAACATGGGTATACAGATAATTCAAGTATATGACCATTTCATTTGGGTAAATTCTCAGGAGTGGGATGGCTGTGTTCTATTTTTGAAAAATCTTCATGCTATTTTCTATAACAGTTTACTAGTTTACATTCTCATACACAGTGTGTCCCTTATCAAAAATAATGTTTTTAAAAATATATATTAAGTTTCTAAAATTAACATTGATGACAAGAAATAATGATTTCATACTATTACTAATGAACAAAAATATTGATATATTTTACCTCTAGATTATTTTTTATAATTGCATTGCCCATTATCCTAACCTCCTGGCCAGTTGGTTTTATGGTATGACTTCTAAATGTTCATTTTATTTCTAGAATAATTTTCTACATACCAAAAAAGATAACACTAATAACTTATTTAATTATAATTTTAACAATGTTTTATTACAATAACGTGTTATCAGTTAATTTTACTGATTCTTCTAGCAATGCTAGCAGTAAAATTTGCCCTGTGAATCACATATTTTATTGGAATTCATTAAGCAGGATATTAAGCAGTATTTTCTTACTCAGTAGTCTAAGCAGTTAGACATTGTTTGAAGCACATCCAAACATTCAGTCATTTTTAATTTGACTGAAATATGTATTCATGTCTTGGAATATTTGATGCATAGGTTAATATACAATTAATTATATATTAAATATATAACATACATTAAATATACATTAAAAATAATGCATTATAAAATACTTTATATGAATGAAATTCAAATTTATCATTTCCAAAATAATAGGTACTGAAACCAGAGATTGAGACACTTTTTTTTTCATATCCTGGCCTTCTACTTATGCAAATCCTGGGGTTTCATTGATGGATAAAGTAGTTTGACTTCTGTCATGCACATGAAACATACCTGAATTGAGTTTCTGTCTCCTTTGCAACCATCCCTCCAAGTGTCGTGAACATCAGTAAAACAAATCAGGAATTAGGAGGTCACTGTCTGTTTATATCATATCCATTTTGATTTGGTGTCTCTCTCGCTATTATTCCGACTCTCTCTTCTTCAATGAACAACTTAAATATTTTAAGCAAAAAACTTGAATATTGCAACACATAAACTTAGTACATAAATTGTCAGAGGATATTTGTAACCAATGCTTCTTATATGCATCTGACAAATATAATTTTAATAAGTTATAATCCAGTAAATAAAATAGCATGCTATAGGATATAGAAAAAATAGAAAATATTTGGTCAGATTAATTATTTTATTAAGTGAAGTAAATAAGGCTCAGGTCTGTGGCATAAACCAGTAAAACCATTGCTTCATTTAAGGGGATGAATAGTAACTGTGTAATAGAGACTATCCTATCCAGATGTGAAGATATAATGCAATGAGCATCTATTTCCTAATAAAAGATGGACTCCCAATGAAACTGTTAAATGTATTTTGACGATAGTATGTTGAACTCTCTGCCACTGTCTATAGCTACAATGTCAAGACACACTTTAAATAACAGAATGATGGACTAATGACTGTTTATGAAGGACTATATTATTACAATTATATAGGGAAAATAAGTGGAGCAAGGGAATTTGGGGAGGGAGAAGGGAAATTCCAGAGCCAATGAAACTGTATCATAAAATAATAAAATAAATTAATTTTTAAAATGCTCGTATTTCTGGTATCCCATACGGGCATTGGTTAATTTCCCAGTTGCTCAACTTTCTGTCCAACTCTTGTCTACTGGTCTGAGAAAAGCATCAGATGATGTCCCAAGTGCCTGGGTCCTGCCATTCAAGTGAGGGATATGGATAAAATGCCTAACTGCTCTGTTAGTTCTGAGTCAACCCTTTCTGTTGCTGCCACTTGGGAAGTGAACCATTGGATAAAAATCTCTCTCTCTCTTTCTCTTGCTCTTTCTCTAACTCTACCTTTAAATAAGTAAATTATTCTTAAATAGTGGAAGAATTCTGTGTCAGATGTTAACATAATTTCATTCACTGCCGTTAGGATAGAAGCTTGAAGATCTGTATCCTCCACTGTTGAAAATGAGAAGTAAAATAGGATGAAATCATCAGTACTACATAAAGTTTTACTTTGTCATTAATCAAATTATTTAGTTAATCTAAAATGTGCAAGTTTTTACTATTTACACAATTAAATAGATGTTTCTTTACCCACAAAATAATGGAAATATCTTTACTTATTACTTCATTCAGTTGTTAGAGCTAAATGGGAAATGCATATATAATATATTAAAGTATAATGGCCGGGCCCGGCGGCGTGGCCTAGTGGCTAAAGTCCTTGCCTTGAATGCACCGGGATCCCATATGGGCACCGGTTCTAATCCCAGCAGCTCCACTTCCCATTCAGCTCCCTGCCTGTGGCCTGGGAAAGCAGTTGAGAACGGCCCAATGCATTGGGACACTGCACCCACGTGGGAGACCCGGAAGAGGTTCCAGGCTCCTGGCTTTGGATCAGCGCAGCACTGGCCGTTGCGGCTCACTTGGGGAGTGAAACATCGGATGGAAGATCTTCCTTTCTGTCTCTCCT
Source organism: Ochotona princeps (assembly GCF_030435755.1). Taxonomy (NCBI): domain Eukaryota; kingdom Metazoa; phylum Chordata; class Mammalia; order Lagomorpha; family Ochotonidae; genus Ochotona; species Ochotona princeps. Next base: position 70,467,140 of record NC_080836.1, read on the forward strand.
CCTCTCTGTATATCCAGCTTTGCAATAATAATAAATGTTTAAACAAAAGTATAATGGCCAATAAACAAAAATCACACAGAACTTTTAATTCCTTCGCCATAATTTGTGCTCCTAATTAAAGCACTGAATGCAAGTAATTCTTTCTAATTTTATCAAGGCATTGGGGTAGGCAATTTTCATCTGTAGAACATATGATTTCTATTTTTATGCACTTTATTTTCTTGGCATAACTATAGAGAAATTATCCTAAAACCACTGACATGTGAATTATTGGAATGTTAAGGCATAGCACATGAAGGAGTTGTTTCAGGTTTTCATGTTATTCTCATAGATCCATGGAAACAAATATGCTTCTACTGTGGAGAGATGGACAGGTTTGAGCATATCTTTGAATCTCAGTTGTTGCCATTTATCACCACTGTTCCCGAGGGGTGTTGTAAGGCTTGTTTCTAGGAAACATTCATTTTGAAATTTTCAGAAACAGGTGCTTTCCTAAAGAAACTAAGTTGAGGAAGATAGTGATGAAGGTGATTTTATCCTTCAAAAATGTCAAACATTGAATTTTTTAAAATTTCACGCTATTTACAGATAATATTTGGATAAAAGATTTTTAAGTCACCAAATGACTTATTTTGTTCTACTAATCATTTTTGCTATCCTCTGGATAATGTATAGTGTGCCTTTTAAGGCAGAGTTTGATGGCTCAAGCAAATTTTTCTTTTACGTATATTTTTTCCTCTCTTCTAGACTGAATTATCAGTTAATTTCAGCTTTATGTTCATATTAGCTCCTTTGCTCATATTTTTGTCCTTTATTATAGACGGAGATAGCATACTTACTTTTGAATCTTTAATTTTATTTTCCAAATTTTAGAATCTGAAGTATGGACTGAATTGTAGAGTTAACCAAATTCAGTGCATCTGTATTATAGATGAAAAAATTGAGATCCAGAAAGTTTAAGTGAATTGTGTTTATATCATGAAGTAAGTTAGTTGATGCTGTCACTATTTCTGTTCTACATCTTCAAAGCTGTGTGAAAAGTTTTCTGTGTATATATGTATACGTGTGTGTGTGTGTGTGTGTGTTTTATTCTGTAGAGTGGATCTTTTAACCTCTATGACACTAACTACATGCGTATACAAGCACAGTGGGTCAGATTGAAGCCAGGAACCCAGACCAGGTGCCAGGTCTCTCACAGTGGCAGAAGGCACTCCAGTGCTTGTATTGTCACCAGCTTTTTCTGCAGTGCACATTAACAGGAAGCTGGAATTGGACCCCAGGTTGAACTCATACTCAGATATGGGATGTGGCATCACAAGCTACATTTTAGCCACTACACCAAGTGCCCACCGGCAACTTCATATCAACAGGTTTGCCATTTCAGGCTGTGGAGCCTCAAAGCTATTGAATATACTCACAATAAATCCTGTCTCCTCTCTTTATTCTCCAAACTTTGATTAACCAATAATTCATATAAGGATGCTCAGACTAAAAACAATATTTTATTGGTATGTGGTTTCATATTTTTAAACAAAAACACTGTCCTAAGCAAAAGACAAATAATCTAATGGGAAAAATGCGATGCATATGTATAGTACATGACTGGTAGCCTTAATTCACAAGCAGGCCAATGAAAAAGAGAGAAGCGGCTGGAAAGTATGAGAAAATGTTGAATTATGTATTAAAGAGGTAAGAATATGAGCTGCGTGTATACATACATATGTCATTTTCATGCCCGATAATCTTTATCTGGTTAGACAAGCTTATATTATTTTCAATTGATTTGAGATGTTAATATTTACTTAATTATTTCTTAAGGAAACTGAGTTGCAAAGTACAAAATGGTTTATCAAAAACCGGCATGCTCTGGCCAGTTTCGGTGTCGATGGAATCTATGTGCAGGCCAGCCCAAGGTCCTGAGACGTTGTTGTGTTGGAAGTGTCAGTGAGTCTGACATATTGTAGAGATGCTGATGGCACTGATGACAGTAATCCTCAAATCCAGTTATTCTAAAAAATATTTCATTTGAGAGTGGGGTGGCGCTGGAGATAATGAGCATATTAGTTTCTGGTTGCTAGGACTATCTTTGTTTTGGCTTCCTATTTTCAAAAACTGTGACATCAAAATGTATTCCCATGTACAACCAGAAAACACAGAAGCACTGAACATATGTAGGAATAAGAGAGATAAAACAAGTAGGTGATAGATGATCATCAATGATGACTAGACAGGTAATAGAGACAGGAGATGACACACAGGTGCACACATGAGTGATGAGGCACACAGACGGAAATGGTGGAAACAAGATGGAAGATAAATGGAGGAAGACAGTGCTGCTAAGTGGCTAGGCAGGGTTGCTAGAAAAGAGACACAGATGGAACGTTGATGATAGACTAAGAGATGCTAAGAGGAGATCAATACTGAGCATGTACCACGTATTTGATGCTATAATTCTGTTTCTGATACATTATGGCATAACTACGGTATCTTCTAATTTCATTTGTTATCATAACATCTCTTCAAAGCTCCAGAACCTTGCCTGTGTGCTTAGAAAATCACTAGCAGTCAGAAATTAATAATATATTGAAATTGGACCCTGGCTGAATTTTTATGTACTATGCATTTTCTTAAGATGATTTAGGCTATTGTTTTCAGATGACACCTATCAAAAACACGAAAGTGAAAATATACAAAAACTTGGCAGGAAAGCAGTTTATGATGTAAGAACTTTTTCAGCTCTTTTGCTTTGTTATTGTACTCAATTATAGCATAGTTACAAATTTTAACAGTTGCCACTGAATTTAATTTTCAAGTTTTTAAAAAGAATGTTGTTGCCTCAGAATATATTCCCATGGAGGTTATGAATCCATAAAAGCCAATAACTTCATCTCACTCACAAATGACTTCCATGCATTTTTTTAAATTTTATTTTAAATTCATTAATTACATTGTATTATGTGACACAGTTTCATAGGTACTGGGATTCTCCCCACCCCTCCCCAAACCCTCCCACCATGGTGGATTCCTCCACCTTGTTGCATAACCACAGTTCAAGTTCAGTTGAGATTCCCCCATTGCAAGCATATACCAAACATAGAGTCCAGCATCTTATTGTCCAGTCAAGTTCAACGGCTTCTTAGGTATACACTCTCTGGTCTGAAGACAGAGCCAGCAGATTATCATCCCGATCAATTAAAAGCTCCAACATACCATCAGCAAAAATTTACATCACCATGGAATTAATTGACATAGTAATGAGTAACCAATATGGTAAAAGTAAATGCGATTTCTTATCCACTACTTCCATGCATTTTCTATTTGTCAGTTCTAGCATCTTGCTTGTGATGCAATGGTGAGATTAGTTTGACGTACATGAAAAAAATAATCTGAGAAAATATGAGACTAGAGATATGAAGTCAAATGGAAATTTCTTATACTTTTTTTCCTAAAGCAACTGCTATGTATAATCAAGATATATTTAATAATTTTTATAAATCTGGCGTATGTAATTCTCAGAGGATGATCATCTAATAATTTATTTTAGGATTTCATTCTTTGATCTTCAAAATAATAATTCTTGTTTATAAGAGAAGTTTCTTAAGGAGAAAATAAATTTATGTATTCCTAATACAGTTTTCACAAATAGTAACAAGACAATTATAAAGTCTTCATTTCTTCTAAAATTTGTACAGACCATTTTATAAAATTGTTTTCCTCTCAACATTATTTTCAATACATACTTGAAAGTTACACATCTTTGTAAGATTGTTTAGTTTGCTTTTTTTTAAGGCAGAGAGAGTGGAAGAGAAATGGAGGGAAGAGAGGGAAAGGGAGAAAAAGAGAAAGTGAGAGAGTAAACAAAAGATAGAGATAGTCCATGCACAGGTTCACCGCTCAAGGATTTGCTCTGGGTCTGGCCAAGCTGAAACCCAAAATCAGGACTCCCACTGACCTGGAGGAAAGGAAACATTGTAACACCATAGTCATTAATTATTGCCTCATTACTTCATTAGCAGGAATCTGGGATTGGACGCATGGCCAAGAGTGAAATCAAGGTTTATATCCAGCTATTTGGATTCAGGATGCAAACATATGAACCAGTGCCTTAACAGTGGAGTTAAATGCATCTCTTAACCTGTTTTTAAAAATGCCTTTTGGCATGATTTACCATGATATGAAACTTTCATAAGGTATTCACAGCTCAGATTTTATCTACCAGGGATTTATAATTTTCTCTAAACTTTCTATGCCTATTTAAAAAGGAATAGAAAAGTCACAATGTGATGATTTTTTTCTACCTCAGCTACATTTAAGTTTAAAAACATGCTAAACTTGCTTTTTCACTTTATCAAATAAGAAACATATTCAACTTCAATATAAGATTGAACCAATCACTAGCTTAGTATCATCACTGGTTCATGTCCACCTAGCAAGTTTTTTTTTCTTTGTTTTCTTGTTAACTGCTTCCCACTTCGTGGCACAACTGAAGTACTATAATGTTGTAAATACATAATTACATTTCATTCCATCTTCCGAAGTTTTTCAGAATCAAGCAAATAGAACAACCATTTTCCTTAGCAACAAATCTCCAACAGCTTATCAGCTCACTCTGGTGTCGTACCTTCCAATCATCTCAATGCAGAGTCATCTTTCCAAATGGTCCTGTAGATTCTTGACACAAGGACAATCATCAGCCAAGATAATTGACTGAGATTGTGGCGATGAATAAAGCTATACTACTAATCACTGCAACAGAGAACAGAAGCCACTAATTACAGATACATGGCTTTGAAGCAACTGAGAGACACAATTTAGCATTGATGCTCTGATTCCACATGGCCTAATACAAGTGTACGATTAAAACAACAAGGCTTTCCCACAGATGAAGCTTTGGGGACTACTACAGGTGTAAGAAAATATGCCCATCTACACAGTGTGGCTTGGATCTAGTAAGTGGCATGCCTTAGGGAAAGCACTTTAAATTTTAAACCTGCCTGAATATTTTCTTAGGTACTGTCATCACAAGCCTGGTCTTCCAAAACATCTTCTGATAATTTGTTTGAACTTTCACAGACTTAATAGACTTCAGGAGAATGTAAAATGCAGAAACATGTAGAACCATTTAGAATCATTGTCAAACAGGACTTCTAGAAATTACAAAATCCTGTGATAATGCAGGTTACTAGGAAGCACTGTAGGCCACTAGAATATAATCTCAAAAGATCCAGATAATAACCATATGTTGGAAGCTTTGAATGCAATAGAAGAATGAGATTCAAGCATTGGTTCTTTGAAACCTGAGATGAGATTTTATAGCTGTGCACCTTATTGAGAGTCATTTCTTCTTGCTAAAAATCCATTTATTTGTGGAATATGGAAACATTCATGTCAAATTTACTGGGTAAACACATTTTAAGTATTTGACTGGAAAATTCTAATATTTGGTGAGTATAGATTCCAACTATTTGCAATGCATATAAATTTCCTATTATGTATTTACACATAATAGGCACACAACAAATATCACTATCCTTCCAAAGATTCTTTGCCATAAGTTACAGAATAATCTTGTCTTTGAGAAGATTTTTTTCAATAAATATACGGTCATTCTGACAACAGTTTATGTGATAACAGTCACATTGAAGAAAATGAAACTCTGAGAATTTTGTCTCCTACACAACTCAGAGCATGTTGCAGTATAGATGCATAGTGCAGAGTTAATTCTATTTTGTAAAGAAGAAAGAGTAAGAAAATTGACTACCATTGGTGTGCCAAGCTGCTCTATTTACAGCAACAACCCTATATGACCTGGACAGTCCTAGTTTTTCTACTGTCATAATAGAATATAGTAAAGGATATATTCTCACACTGAAGTAGAGAGAAATTTTTCATAAAGAGAAGATTTTTCACCTGTTTATGTGAAATATGTTTCTGTAAATATTCGTTAAGTGATTTGTGAATAGAATATAAATATAACAGATAACATGCAGTTATAAAAATTTAATTAAAAGCCAAATATTTATAAAGTTTCTCAATAATGTTGCTTCATAAACCACAAAAACACTTCTTCAAGTGCAATGTCAAGATTTAGATTCAAACTTAGTCAGTATGAATATTGATTACCTTTTAAGATTATCTTTTCAATCCTAATAAAATAATTGATATGACAGCCCTTTCTATTCCCTTTGTAAGTTCATTGCTTTAATTCTCTATTTTAAAATAAAACATGTGGTCTTACTTAAAAAAATCTTTAAATTTAACTTATTCCATATTTCAGTTCATCTAAATATTTGCAAGTGATACACATGGTCCATTACAATGAGACAAGTGAAAATGCAAGCCTTACTCAAATATCTTGAGTTATACACATATGCATATAAATATGTTAATATAATGCATCAAAGAGAGATTAAGGAAGGTCTAATGACCACCTGAATTCAGAGAAAAGTTAAAGCACTATGAATTTACAAAGTTTCTATAGTAGTTCACAGTATCTTTAACAACATAGATCAATTCATAGCTAAATGAAAGTTTGAGCGGGTCCAAACCTGGATGCTGTGTGTTTGGCAAATGAATCAGCAGGTGGGTGCTCTTTCTCTGTCTCTTCTCTTTTCTTTGCCATTCCTTCTTTCAAATCAATAAATCAAGTAAATAAAATTCAAGGCACCAAAAATGATTGCAAACAAAAGTTATATCTTAATTTACTCTTTAAATCTTTTCTTTAATATTCACAATTTTAACAATAAATTGCACAAAGGGCTCTTCCATCAAATAGTTGAGACTCCAAATAGTCACAGGGACTGAACTGGGCAATCCTGAAGGATTCCATTACAGTCTCCCAAATGAATGGCAGGAAGTCGAATACATGACCAGTCGGTCATCTGCTGATTCCAAGATACCTTAGAATGAAGCTGAATTGAAAACAGGAACTTGAACTCACACCACAGTACATGATGCATGTACCCCAAGTTATTCCTTACCTGGGTGTACTCATCTTTATTCAAGTTTTGACAGTGAAGATTTCAGCCATATGTAAAAACTTTTTTTTTTTACTGTGCTTTCAACATCTCACTTAATGAGGCAGTAAAAATCTCTTAAAATAACTTCTTACCATAAATTTTAGTCCTGATATTCTTTTGTAAATTAAAGTTAGCACCATTGAGCATTTTTTTGAACACCGACTTCTTGCCGCATTAATCTGTCGATATTAGTTAATGAATAAATAGCCCATGGGGCATGCGTAATGATGGAGGGAGTCACAAAACAAGCAAAAATATAGTTAATCAGAAAATAATAAAAGTAATGAAAGAAAGGCGACACAGAATGAAGATGAGTATAATTATTCATGTATTAATCCTGATTGCCAAACCAGTCTGGGCCCTCATGGGTACCTTACACTGGAAGAAACATGAGGCAGGTAAGGGAAAAAATAATCAACACAGAAATAAGGACAGGGCAAGGATTCTGAGGTGAGAGCATGTACCACATACATCTGAATGCTCTGTGTCACATGAAACAAATGAAGGATACATGATCACATGATTCTGCATTGAGTGTAACATTAGGCTTCTCATCAGTCTCCAGATGGTTACATCTCTTTTCAAGGAAACTTATTTACACCTGTTCTCCTCTGGGGAAGAATTCATAATTTTCAATCACAGAAAAATGATTCCTTTGAAAGTACCATTTACTCTCTTCGAAGAAAGAAAGGAAATTAAAAAAAAATGGTGATAAAAGCATGGCTCATATTTTAGAAACAAAAGCATGAAGCTGAATTGAAAAACAATTTCCTCTTTACATCTGCTTATAGTAATAGTTATCTACATGGAAGCATTGTTGCCTCCCTTGTCTCCTTTTCATATAAATTCTAGAGCTGTTAACAGCAAAACTATAAATCCCATAGTTACCTGTCCTTTCCACTGGACTCAGTGATAAATATATATCCAACTGGAAACAAAAAAAGAGCACGAATAACAATACAAGAATGGGTATTAAACATACTAAGACTAAACATAGATACTTAAAGGTAAAACAATCAAATTAGACATAGATCAAAATGTTGAGCTCCTCAAAAGTCTGAAAACGGGACTAGGTAAGTGACATTGTGGGAACCAGTAATAATGATAAGATTTTTATCCATGTAGGTTCAGATCTTTCATAAGCATATCAGCTTAAATCTATCTATTTTATTTATCTTTCTTCCAAAGTTATATCTGCTCAAATGAGTGATTATTACAGAGCTATGTCAAAATTTGCTGTCCTTTGAAAATTAATAGAAGCTTATAAAAGATACAAATGTGCCTGCCATATAATAAATATTCAATAAATGCCAATCTCCCAATAATTCCTTCATGTTCTTCATTTGTTCTAATTTAACAATTATAAATAAATTACTCTATGGAGAATTCCAAGAGGCACCCTTGTGCATAAGCATATGTCAAAACAGCTTTTGATAAAGATCTATTTTAGAAGTGTAAGCAGTGTGTGGGTTATGCCCTGAGACATGAAATGAAACCTCTTACAATCTTACTGATTACCATACTCAATTTTTAGACCTTAATTACGTTTTGACAGTTTGTTATGCAAAATTTCAAGTTTAAACTACAGAACTAGTAATTTAGAAGTACTTACAGCATCATTGAAAAACAAAGCTTGAAGCGAATATAAAACTCCTAAGCAAAAGAACCTCATTAAAGATTAAGAAGATTGTGAAAGGGACAAAATGAAAGGAGAGTTTAAAATCAGGACAGACGGGGGCCTAACACGATAGCCTAGTGGTTAAAGTCCTTACCTTGCCTGGGCCTGAATCCCATATGAGTGTTGGTTCAGCTCCCAGCTATTCCACTTCCCAACCAGGTCCCTGCCTGTGGCCTGGGAAAGCAGTGGAGGATGGCGCAAAGCCTTGGGAACTTGCACCCATACGGGAGATGTGAAAGAAGCTCCTGACTCCTGGCTTCTGATCAGCTTAGCTTCTGGACCTTGAGGTCACTTGGAGAGTGAACCACAGTAGACAAAGTATTTTTCTATCTGTACATTTGCTCCTCCAGTTTAATGATGATGATGATGATAATAATAATAATAATAATAATCAGGACAGATGAATTAGTTAAAACCACTATCTGCCCTTTATGTGTAACAGTAAAATACAGCTAATCAATTAGCATTATAGCAAATGGGTATTCATTCTAGAGAAAATATGCAAGTTTTAAAGACATAAATTTGAAATGCTTTTGTTTAGTTTTAATTTGTGTTTTTTTTATTGTTCACCTCACTTACTGATTGTTCTATGTGTTTATGATACAGAACTGAAGGAAAAAAAAATCACTGGAAATGAAATAATAAACCCCAGGTTAAAACTGGCAGATGGAAATGCCTATCATAGAATCCCAAGTAGATTGACTAAAATTTTGACTCCAAACTTCCTCATGAAAGGGAAATTTCTACATAATCTGCAGAGAAATCAGCTGGCACCATTCCTGAACAAGCTAATCCTCCCCCTTGTAGTGCAGGCATCTCATCTGGGCTCTGGTTCCTGTCCTTGCTGCTCAACTTCCAACCCAACTCCTTGCTTCATCCTGGGAAAGCAGCATAGAAGGCCCAAATCCTTGGGACCCTACACTCAAGTGGCAGACTCGGAAGAGGCTCCTGACTCCTGGACCCTGGCTCCTGGCTTTGAATCCACTCAGCTCTGGTGGTTGCGGTCATTTGGGGAATAAACCGGTGAGTGGATGGAAGATGTTCCTCTCTCTGTCTCTCTTTCTGCTTATATAGATGCCTTTCTGATAAACATAAATAAATCTTGAAAATATCAACTTGAATTTTGAACTTCCTAACAGCTAATCAGGATAATAATCACACATATTGGCTAAAATATTATGTATCCGGGGAGAAAAAAAAGAGCTAGTTATTCAAAATAGACATACCTTCCACTAATACGAAGGCCAGAGATCTCCTTTGGGATGTTCTAAAGAACAAGCTTTTCCAAATGCTAACTGATGTCCTTAATAACAACAACCTGAAGAAAAGCTAGCAATACTGTAATAGATATTTCTTCTAATGTCTGGAAGATAAACTGGTGGTCGAATGCCTAACTGCAATACCATAAAAGCAACTTTATTAGGGGTCAGGGTATTGCCATCCTTGTGATTTTAAATTCAGACATAGTCCGTTGGGATCTAAGGGAAATGAGCTTTCCATGTGTACAAAGGGTACACATGATGATGTGAGGAAATTCTTTCACTCTCTAAAGATGCAGGGAAAAAAAAAAAAGGAAAAGGTATCTTCCTCAAATTAAGCTGTAATCTAAGCAACACCGTACTCCTGAAAAAAAAAAAAAAAAAAAGTTAACCAGCAGGATGATTTAATGATTGGTTCCCAGGAAGGGAATCACCATGGGAAATTTCTGTTTTGATTTTGTTCTTCTTCTTCTTCCTGAGTTAAAGCAATAGTAACATTTTTATCTGGACTTATTCTCAAGCAAAGTTCACTTTGAACACTTCAAAAGCCATGTTTGGAAAATGAAAATGGCTCTCATTTCTATTCCTTTTCACTTTGGATTGGCTTATAAAAATAGAAATCCTCTTAATTGTAGAGAAAAAAATACTTTTAGACAAACTAGGTAAGTGTTCTTTTTTGGAATAAATTAAAAGTAATGACTGATGTGAAGGAATCTTACAGAAAATGCATTGGCACAGTGGGTCACTAAACAGAGCAGGCAGCAATCGTAGCAGGAGTCTACTCATTGAGCCTTTGTACCTCTAACACATGACATATTTAATGGGAGCTTGAAGGACAATAATAAAATCAAATAAAGTACTTGGTATGAAAGATTTAATTTTCTGTTTTATAATGATATTTGACATATCACTAGAGAAGATAAAATAGCTATAAAATGATTTATGGACTTGATATGCTAAATTAAACACATTCCAATTTTATGAATGTATGTCAGTCTCAATCCTACCCTTCCACCATTCAGGGACCACTGCTCTTAGAAAAATGGAGAATTGCCCAAGGACCATAGGACACTGGAATAGCCTTCACTGGCAGTAGAATTTGCCATTAATCTATCAGTTTTGTATTTTTGATCAGCTCCGTATGACCTCACAGAAAGCAGATAATGGGAAAAAAGAAACCACCCACTTTCATCTTTGAATTAGGAAGTGCTCTGTTTTCAGAGATCCTACAAGTAATTTCGGGTAGTCTTACATATGACTCACATATTTTTCTATTATTTTTTATTACTCCAAAATCATGGAAGGAAAATTCCTTAAAGAAAGATTGCTGTTCCTCAGATGTCACTATTATTGCTCTCTGTATCATCTTTCACGTTATTTTTGGTTGACAGATATGTAAATTTTTAAATTATCATATTTTATGTAAATCACAAAATCCCAAGATTAACAGTAATATCTTTTTATGACACAATTGATTAGACAACATGTAAATCTAGATAAAAGTTTGAAAATGAAACACAGGTTTCTGATGAAAAAAATCTTATTTTACTAATGTATTCATCTTTAACATCTATTTACAAACATTCCAAAAACACTCATGTTTTATTCATCTTGAATTAATTGTTAAGCCAAGATTAATGTGATTTCCCTAAGATCTAAGATATATTATATCATAGATATATTCAAATTCTAGATTTATGAGTCTAAATTTCATATTATGTAATGCAAATATGTGTATTTTATGTGTTTAAGTAATATGCTATTTAGAATAAAATACAAATGAGAAATTCCAATGCCTTATTTAGAATTCTGAAATTGCCATTGTGTAAATGAAAACATTAGCTCACCCATTTAATGACAAAAGTGCTTATACTATGATGCTACATGTATGTACATTTAATATATTATGTATTAATGGTGTACTAATGATCTGTACTAATGATTAATGTATTAATGATAGTGTATTAGTGATTAATGATTATATATTAATCATTTAATTTGAATATCCATGAATTTCACTATAATAGAATGTGCTCACTCAAATCCTCAAGGGATACATAACTTATGTAATATTGTTTTTTCTAAAATGCAAACAACTGTGATGCATAATCATAAGAAATGGCAAATCTAGATGGATGCATCACTTTAGTAAGAAATACAAATAAATAATATGCTTATTGAAACAAATGAAAGGATTGCTTTGGGCTCAATGACTAATAATAATATTTAATGAATCAAACGAATATAAAGAAACATGTAAAGGAAAGAGAGAGAACTTCCTTACCATAAAAAGCTCATTAGATACATATACCTACAGATATACTCAATATTTGCTGATGCTAGTATTTAAAAATTAATATTTACAAGGTGGAATTCTATTGGTTATTCTACTGGCTTTACTTATTCATTAATTCATTTACAAATTATTAATTCAGGAACAAGATGATGCTGAAACCTGATAAATACAACCTTTAAAATGTGATCAAATTTAGCATTATTATTATTGAAACCTGTCAGCATCATATTCCACTGATTTAATTTACTAAAAACAAACGAGAAAAGAAATCACTTTCAAAGCATGAATTCCAGGAAGGCATGAAGCAAATCAAATCATGAAAAGCATCAAATAAATCCAGATTCGGAGACATTCTACAAAATAACTGACCTTTACTTCTCTCAATAAGATCAGAAAGACAAAGAAAGATTGAGGAACTGTGGTGCCAGGTTACAGAAGAGACGCAGAGTAAATGTCATTCTGACTCATGTAATTTTTATAGACAATCTGAAATAAAACTTACTGAAATAAAACAATAGTGCTGCATATTATCAAGCATTTGAAAGTGTTGTTAATTTTAATTCAGGTGAGATGAGTATGTACATCTTTCCAAGAAAAAGCAATAATGCAAATTACTTAGTAAAAAATGTAAAAAGTCTACTCCAAAAAGGCTAAGAGCATCTAGAAATAACAGAAGAAAAAAAGAGGAAGAAAAGAGCATAAACCAGGAAAATTAATACCACAAAAGAGAAATATAACTTGTTGGAGGAAATAAAATTCATCTAGAAATATTTAGAAACTTGAGGGACAACCAAGTAAGTTGCTGTGTTATAGTATACAGCATAATGTTTTTCGGGCAGTGGAAAAATCAGCTGCGGTAGCCAGTAACATTTCAAAAGATTTAAATAATTCATTAGGAATAAAAATATTTAAAGTAGTCAAAGATAGAGTAATCTTAGGTATAATCTGCCTTGAGCTACTTGTTGGTGAGTGGGCATATGCATGAGTTTAAAACACAATGGCTTAAAAATATTTCTGTAGCAAGGATTTTTCAGTGGGACTGTAATATCAGCTTTAATTTAAAGTCAAGACAGAGTAGCGAACAAGTGTGGCAGTAATTTTACTATGTTGTAAATCACTTCAGATATTTCCGTTAGAAGGATTTAAGTGAAACAGAAGATAACAAATGATACTTATCTTAAAAGAAATACATCTAATTAAGAATAAATCATCAAGTAATAGAACTATCTAGTAAATTTTTATATTTTTCTCACTTTGAAATAAATACACATTCATAATTTTGTACCTTTCACCCATTATTTTCCCAGTGTTTACAACTTATAACTAAAATGTAATATCAAAATCAAAACTTCATGTTGGCATAGTACCTCAATGCCCATATTTTTTATTTTTATATTAATTATTTTTAGAGTGCCCCAGTATCAATATTAGAAGCTTAAAATTACTAAACTAACCAACAAACTAATTCTAACGATGATTAGCCATATTGTCATTTTTAACACTTCTTTGATTTTTAAAAATCTATAAACTAAACAAATTTAGTGCACATCAAGTATTAAAAATACAATTGTTTGAGACAAAAATTCCTACTTACAAATGTGTGAGTGTATGTGAAAACCCGCACTACAAAACAGAGATGTTCTATTCACAGAGAATAGGAACAGCATTTATCAAAACCAATGGCAGATGTCGATAGCATCCCAGTAAATGGACACCAGAATATTAAATCAAAGAACAATCCATTGCTAAAATGGCAGGAACAAGCTACCATCTGTCCATATTAACCCTGAATGTAAGTAGCTTAAATTCATCAATCAGATATCATAGATTAGTGAACTGGATCCAGAAACAAAACCCACCTGTTGCCTTTAGGCAACACAACTCACCAACAAAGATCAGCAGAAACTATAAGTGAAAAGATGGGAAAGGATTCCAGACTAATGAAAAGGAAAAACAAAGTAAGAAGCAACCAATAGAATGGGAGAAAATCTTTGCAGACTATACATCAAAAAGAGGAATAATGACTAGGATTTATAAAGAGCTTGAAAACTCAGTGACAGCAAGACTAACAACTTTATGAAGAAATGGGTGAAGGAAAAGAGCAGACATTTTCAAAAAATAAATTCAAATGGTTAATAGACATATGAAAAAATGTTCAGACTCCCTAACCATCAGGGAGACCAAAATGAAAACCACATTGAGGTTGCACCTAACTCCCGGGAGATTGGCCTACATTCAGAACTCTACCAATAACACCTTCTAGCATGAAATGTGGGGAGAAAATTATCCTCCTTCACTCTTGGGAGTGTAGGCTAGTATAATTGTGGGGAGCCATGCAGTTGGGTCGGATGGCATGGGTATGTGATGAGCACCGCTCCTCAGTTAGCAAGGCTACAAGGAGTGTCTGGCAGCGACTCAAGGCCTGGCGGAATGTCTCTGATCACCTCATTACTGCCTCACCCCATTGTATGGACATTCAATCACCTCTCTGATGTTTCATAGAATTCTCCTGAGGGTGTTGTTGTTGTTTTTCTGCTAATGTGAAGTTATTCCTGTAACTGGTATGACACTTCAAATTGATCAATCATGTTATGATAAAAAATCTTTAGTGATGTAAAGCTATGACACACAGCTGAAAGTATACAATAGTACAATTGAGCCCACTATGTTTCTAAATATCCTGTTATGTGCCCACTTTTGTCCTGGAATTTGTCTTAGTATAAGTAATGTTTTCCTTAAGAAATGGCTTTATTAATATCTTGGAACAGATGGCAATCATGGAGGTACAAAGAGTTTGTTTACCATGCACCTCGAACTGTTACAACACATGATATGACGCATTTTAGTTTCTCACCACAGAAAGCAAAAGTATATTGGGCATCTTCTAAAGGGAAACAAATGTGAACCCCTTCAAAATAGCCTGAAATCTCAATCTTATACTGGCACTTATATTTAGGGAAAGAAAACAGCTTATAAAAACTTCTTATATTGGCACTTATATTTAGGGAAAGAAAACAGTTTATATAGATAAATGAAGTTTCTTGTAAAGGCCCTCTGTACATTGGTTGTGCTGCCTTGATCCCTTTCACTGCCCTTTAACAAAAGAACAAAAAAACAATTGAATCAGCACTAGGTGAAGGTGACGGTAATTAATGCATGACTTGATTATAAGACTTAGCAAAGAATCTATGTTATATGCTTTTATAATATCCTTTTATGATATTTTAATTCTGTACTCTTAGTATTCTAAGCAATATTAGTTCGATTGTGTTTAGTAAAAATTGATTTTGAGTATAAGTAAACTACTTGTCACTATGTAACCACAGGCGCTGCCAACCGGGGAGTTCCTGGCTTCAGCCAGGTGATTGCAGGATTCAAGGAGTAATGGTGTGTTGAAAATGTTTTCTTTAGGATTGTTTTTTGTATTCTCCTAACCATGAAGTAAAAATGAAACAATTGGATATTGTGCAAAAGTTTGTGATGATTTGTGTATAAATAAAGAAGGCAACTTTTTTGAGTTGTCCATTATGAGCATCAAGCCATAGTGGTCCGTGTCTTTTCTTTTCCTCTTATAGTCTCGCCGATCCACGCAACCTCTGCAAGCTCTCAGTCAGCTGGAGCTGGTATCTGGCATATAACCATCATGTAAGTCAGTATGGAACGTGCTAAGAGAACTCAAAGTTGATCTGCTGTATTACCCAGCTATCCCACTTCTGGGAATATATCCAAAAGAAGTGAGATCTGCGTATGAGAAAGGGATCTGTAATCCTATATACACAGAAGCACAATGTACAATAGCAAAGACAAGAAACAGCTCAGATGGCCACGAATAGAGGAGTGGATAAAGAAACTGTGGCATATCTACCCCATGGAATACTACTCAGACAATGAAAGAAATAAAATTCTATCATTTGCAACAAAATGGCTCCCATTACAGACCGTTATGCTCAGTGAAACAAGTTAGTCCGAAAGGACAAATATCATGATTTCTCTGATCTAAAGCAAGCTTCATGCAAATACAGGGTAAATAGCCATTTCAATATTATTTTTGCTGCAACTCATGAATTTTGATATTTCTGTTTTCATTCTCATTTCTTCCAAATATATTTTTTCTCTTATTAAATTCTTATATGACTCATAGGTCATACAGTGGGATCATTTTCTCCAGGAAGTTTTTTTTTTCTTTTTCATTTATTCATTGGCATACTGGGCATTCAGTAGTATGTTTTTAAACTTCACATCTGTAATTTTTTTTTATCCTTATTCCTGTTGTTGATTTTGTTCTATGGCTATTCACTGAAGAGTATATCTAATAACTGTGTAAATAGAAACTGTCGCATCCATATGTGAAGATAAAATGCAGTATGCATCTCTACTTCCAAACCAAATATTGACTCCCAATAAGACTGTTAAATATATCATGACAATTGTCTGCCATTGTCCATACCAGTAATGTCATGATACACTTCAAAAATGTGAGCAATTGCTAAGACAGGGAAGTAATTCAAAGAGAATTGCTTAGCAGGGAATATAAAGGTTAAAATTGTGAATACTTAGTTGGGAATTATTTTGTACAAAATAACCACTACTATTTTTATACTTTCCAATGTATATTTCTCTAGCTATTAAAGAACTAAATAATCAATAATGTGTTTGCCACTCTTTACTAAGAGTCAATCTAATACAAAATTGATCTGGCCTGGACCTATATAAATATCTGTATTGTTTTAACATATATCTCTTCCTCTTACACAGGCATTTCTCATGGTTAAAAAAGTGATCCTGCATAAAACCACAGCTTAACACTAACAATCTTTTGTCTCTCTGTACTTCATCATTACATAATCATTTAAGTTAAGTTACTAATCATCTTTGTATCTATTGCTATTCGGATTTCATTATGTTTAAATTGAGACATTCTTAAATTTTATGCTTTATCTCAAAATTTCATAATATATCTGATTGAATTCTTATTTTCTGAACTTTGTTTACATAATTTCATTCTTAATAATTCATATTTTTCATTGTTGAACCTCTTTTTTTCATATTGAAAACACGCCCATGATCTTTCAATGGAACACTTTTTCACTGATTCCCATTGTTGGCGACATAACTCATTAGGTTGACCTAAAAACCCATTATTATGGCCTTTAAGTTGGAGAAGTAAAACTTATTAGTTAACCAAGTTTTGAAATAATGAAAATGTGGATCTTGGGTTTTCAAATTATTTTGTATGTCTTCATTCAAATATCAGAAAGAAGTGTCAGTCTTGTACAGTGTTTTATACCACTTTTTGCAATTCTGTCCCACCATCTCAGAGAGGTGTTTTGAACCATGGCTGCTCTACTTCTGATCCAGTTCCTTGCTAAAGTTTCTGGGAGGACAGTAGAAGACAGTCCAAGAGTTTGTGACCCTGAAACCAATGTCTGAGACCTTAATGGAGTTCTGGACTACTGGTTTCTATCTAGCTTTTGCTCCCTAGCTGGCTCTACATTGGTTGTTGTGATAATTTTGGGATTGAGCCAAAGCATGACAAACTGCTTCCTTTCTCTCTCAAACTCCAAATAAATAAATTAAAACAAAACAAAAAAACAAGCAAAAACATGGAGAGGGAATTGGAACATAGCATAATGCAACATTCTACAAATAATAAAAAAGAAAATTTGGTGATTTATCTAAATTTTGCAAAGATTACTGTTTCTACAAAGAACATAATTTGAAAATAAATATTAAGATAGTGAGTGGATTTGAAATGGGGTGCTGGTAAGAGTGTGTCTTTTAATTCTATTGCTGCTTAATAGAATCAATTAAATTTAGAATATGAAAGCCATTGCGTATAGAGTTATTCCAGTATTTATGCTTATATTACAACAAAAAAACTTAAAAACCTGAGATTTAACAACAAAAATGTGTAGTAAAGGGAACATGCAGAAAGTATGTGGGAAATTTAATAACTAAAGCCTCGAATTTCATTGTATAATTGTTGAAATAAAATTATTTTAGATTGCTTTTTATTAGATTATTATTACAGTGATATGCATTTCTAATCTAACAACAGCATTTATTTTCTAGCAAACAGTATAAATTCTCCAAAAATTCACTTTACATCATATAGCTGATGTTATTCTGACAGATTTTCTTTTCAGATCATGCCCATCCATATAGAAAGAGATCAATAAATAAAGTGATTGTAACCATATTTATTGAGAGTTTTTCCCTGCCCCCACTGCCAACCCATCTGCCTCATTGTTACCTCAGTGACTTGGCACTAGCTTTGTACCTTAGGATATTTTCTCTGGCTAATTTAGTTACTGAATTTCTGATGTCTGGTGTTTGGTAATAAAGTCCCAGTTGGAACTTCCACCCAAGAGTGGTTTGTGTTTAGTTTCTGAGTCTGTTTTGTCATCTTAGTACCTTCCCTTCTGATTGCATAAAGATAATTGCTCCTAGGGATACCTGAACCTGAAATGAACTGAAAATATTTTACAGCTTTTCATCTTGCCAGACTGTAGAAGAAAAAGTCGTACCAATTCCAGTGCTCTGAACAGCTGTTTGCTATACAGTGATATTGCGAAGGAATCCTAAAATAGAATAAGGCAAAATCAGCCCTGTGAGGGTTATACTATATTTTAGTGATCTCCAGCTGGAAAGTTAATTGTAACTTAAACAGAGCATACACAAACAGCTTTCCTGAATGTATTCACCATACTTTTATTGAATCAGATAATTTAATCAATGAGTTACAATACTCTCCAGTGTGTAGCTGTGTAAACTTCCAGGAGCAGAGTTAAATGATCTTTGCTACCCATTATTTCTACCTTCCTCTTTTGCCTTCTTCGTGGAATTGGGGTAATATCTCTGCCTGTAGTTATCAAGTATTTTATACTTATGCAGTCTCTGTGTCCTTTTTGTGTGGATTAATGCCAGTGTCTCCAAGAATGAACAAGAGGTTTTCTTGTTTACAATAAGTTCTCACACATTAAGGACATGAGGAGTTATCAAAGTCAGAAGGCATGAAAAGAGACTGCTCTGGGATTTGTGTTTTCACTGGGTGATGTAGGGAAAGTATGGACAGCAGGGTTTTTGCACTGAATCATCAACTGTAAGGAAGTTGGAGTAACTCAGTGAGTGCTTATCTCACAAAAACTTGTCTACATTGATGGAGGTTTTTGTGAGGACAATGTTACAGTTAATAAAAAAAAAAACATCAGTTACTAAAATCACTAAAGAATGGGCATATTGTGATTTGGCCGATATTCCTGCTTGGTTCATGTTGAAGCATGACTAAGGGGCTTTCTTGGTTCTCATTATCTATCCTAGTCACAGCATAGTGGCAACCAATTTGGGAACTATGTGAGATAACTTTGTTTTCAGCAGAAGACTTGAAGACACTTTGAGAAAACATATTTGATGATAAGAGAAGCAAGAATTTCAAAAAAGTGTTGCATCAAAATATACTTCTTTTTGTATTGTTTAATAATTTGAAAGTTTATTATAAAGGTGAAAGACCATGTGCACCACAATTAGGGATGGAAGGAGTGGGCCAGAGGATGATGGGAAGCTGAGTGAGAAAAATGTCTCTGCCTTCCCTCCTGTGTCTGGGGAGTTGGCCACTGAGGTACCACTACAATTTTGTTTTCCCCACACTTTGTTCATTCCCTTGCTTAAAATAATTTTTCCTACCTTCTTACTATCTTCACCTTATATTGTCTATGCATCTGGCATTCTTAAAAACATGTGTTAATCTACTTTGAAAAGCAGAGGGAGAGGGAGAGAGAGAAGGCTTCCATCTGCTGTTTCACTCCCCAAATGGCCACAATGGCCAAAGCTGGACCTGTCCAAATACAGAAACTGGGAGTTTCTTCCTGGTCTCCCATGTGGGTGCAGAGGCTCAAGAACTTGGGCCACCTTATGCTGATTCCCCTATCGCATCAGCAGGAGGCTGGATCAGAAATCGAGTTGATGGGACTTGAACAGGCATCCACATGGTGTGCCAACATTATAGGAATTGGCTTTATGAACATTATATGTATTTGATTTCTAAGTTAGAACATTTCTAAGTTAATTGAAAGACACATGGTTAAAATATTTGAAGATCTCCCAATGAAACTATTTACTATATCTTGACAATAGGATATTGGACTCTCTGCCATTGCCCTTGCCCGCAATGATGGACATATGACTGTGTATGAAGGTCTATACTATAGTAATGATATAGGAGAGCCCAGTGAGAGAGGAGGAAATTGGGGAGGGGAAATAAAGGAAATCCCAGGGCCTATGGAATTGTTTCATAAAATATAATAATAAAAAGAAGTAAAATTAAAAAATAATAAAATAAAATATTTGAAGATCAAGATATACTCTTCAGTTCTTTCACCATGTCATATTTTTAAAAGATCTATAACTTACATTGAATACTGAATAACACTTTTTTGTGAACATTCTCTGATTACTTATTTGAAAACACAGGCTACTGCAGGAAGTAAAAAGAAAAGAACAACCAGAAAAATTAGGCACGCCTAAAAGAGGCTTTTTCTTTCCAAGTTAAAAATGTATGTAGACATGTGATGACAAAGGGACAAAGCTTGGTATTGCTAATGTCCTCCACATTTTTTTTACCTAAAATTTGTCCTTAAGCTTCATCTTTAATCTCTATTATTGGGTGTACTAGGTGAAGCAAGAAGTAAAGTGGGTATAGAACACAGGAGATTGGCACTTACCAGCCAGGTTAGTTGAATTAGAATATTTCAAATTAGGCTGTAAAAGACTAGATGTTAGAGTTAGAATGCCTGAAGCCTGGATATGTGAGGATGTATTAGGATATTCATGAGGCAAATGATCAACCTGATGCTCTCAGTAAAATATCTGCGTCCCATTTGGGAGCACATGGCTTTGACACCCAACTCTGCTTCCCAAGTCTTGATTGTGCAGATTCTGAGAGGCAGTCGTGATGGCTTCGTAGTTCCATCTCTGCCACACACAGGATATGAGAGGCCTGAATTCAGCTCCTGCCTCCTAAAGTTGTCCCAGCCTTGCCCAGTCCACTCCCAGCTGCTGTAGAAATATGAGGAGTGAAAGAGTGGGTAGGAGTGTTCTCTTAGGTGTGCTGTCTCTTCCCTTAACTCTGTGCCTCTTAAATAAATAAATGTATGCAAATTTACTTAAAAGGAGGGCAAGGTCCTATGCTTTCTATAACTGAAAAAAATAACGGTTTTAAATATTGTGTGCAAGTGCCAATAATTACCTTTAAATATTATGAAAGCTGCACATAATAAAATGTGATGCCCATTTATTAGGTAGGGAATTTTTTTTATTCTTCTTGCATAAGACATTGCTGTAAACTATTTTTTAACTGTTATTATTTTTCATGATACAGTTTTGTAGATATAAGAATTCCTCCCTAAAACTTCCCATCCTTCTTTCCCACCATCCATTCTTTTACCCTAAATTATTACAATAGTATAGTCCTTCATCAACAGTCACAGGTCCAACATTCTGCTATTTAAGTCTATCATGGCATTGTAGACATTTGCAATAATGGAAAATCTACTATCCTAAACAAAAACATAGAATAGAAAACATTTCTTAAAATAATTGGCTAAAATGTACTAGTAATTAGCCATTTAAAAATATGGACTTGTAGAAATAAAATTAATGGACATAGTATTAATTCATTTTATATATAATTATATATATATAATATATACATCATGCTATTCATTTCTGAAAATACAAAGTAGATATTGACAGGGATTCTGCTTGTTGGCTATGCTGCCAGTCAAAACAGATATGATTGTTCCCTAATGACATTTGGCAGACGCAACTGAGCTCACGGGCTAGAGACAGAGGTTCAGGCCACGGAGCCAATCTGTGCAGCTTGCAATTCCAGCCAATCAGTGGCACCTGCATGTGGTAATCATTTTCCTTGGTTACAAGTACTGGCAAAAACTAGAGAACTATCTTGAAAGCTAGAGAAAAATAGCTAAATATAAATGTGAAACTATTCTTCACTGGGAAAATTGTTGTCTTTCTTTTAGGAAACAAGAAGAAAGAAAAATGATGTGCTCTATTCATATTTCTAATTATTTTACACAAAGATTTATTAAACCTAAATATACCAATGCAGGATACACAGGTGGGTGTTATTCATTCAAAGGGCAGCTCAGGATCCAGCATGGGGCTTTCAGCTGCTGTGCTGGTGCCTATTACACCAGTCTCCTTTTTAGTTTCTTGTTAGAGCTGTGCGAACCTTTCATCTTGTGAAACTTGCCAACTTCAGGAATATTTTATAAGTTTCTAGCTTTGCAAGTTTTTCTGAATACATCCAAACATCACTTTCCAGGCAGCATGACTACAAATGTTTCTCCAAAGATTTAAAAAAAGTGTATGAAAAGAAAACTAGTTACACTTCCTCATTATTTATAGCAAAGCGTCCTGTGTTCTACTACTTGAAAAGACGTCAGGGTCTGAGTTGGAGGTCAACAGCCCATTCTCCAGAGGTTAGCATTCCCTGTCACATCTCTTTCCGGAACACTAGAGGAGTGAGTTTCTTCTGTCCTTTTATGCATTTAACAGCATTCTTGAGTGAAAATATTATGTAACTTGAGACCTTTCCTAATGAGGCTTTTAAACTCTTTAATTTCCTAAATCATGAAATACGTCAAAGCATTGCAAACCTCTTGCAAATATCCAAAGTTGCATACATTGCTATTTTTAACCCAAAACAATGTTGATATAAACCCTTGTATACAGTTAGAGCAGACAGGTGTTAAAATGTTCTGAAATTAATCAGTATTAATTATCTCAGTGAGAAAGATTAGAATCAATTTGGTCAGTAAATCTACACAATTGGTATTGTTTATAAAAAAGAAAACTGAAAATTATAAAATTATTGTACATTTAAAGAGTGTTGGTTGACATTTCTATCTGCTATCATATACCCGTTTTCCCTCTGGGTACTGCCGGAGATACATTCATGAAGTCTCCATGGGAGCCTATGCCTAATTTGTCACAGCACTCGTGCACCAATGCAATGATCCAAGTTCAACAGCAAATTAAATGGTGGATTCCCAGATCCTGCCCATACAGGATAAAACTCAGAAATGGTGGGGCTTACATAAAAGATCTCCTGAATCAGAAATATGTGAGATCAAATCATCTTGCAGCTAGAAAGTCTGAGAGCAATTGACCTGGCTCACTAGAATGGAAGTCAGGATGAGATTAGAGAACAATTATTACATAAAGTATCTTAACGCTCCACATAAAGTCTGATGAGAATTCAGTCATGGACACAGACTTTTCACTAATCAAGCGCTGAACATGAAATTCTGCATCATTGTGACTGCACTATACTGGAGAATCAGATGACTGGAGAAGCAGAAGAGCAATGTTCAGCCTTGCAATTAAGACACATGTGTACTATGTAGGGGCACCTGGATGCTGATACCAGGTTATCACTAAAGCAAACCCTGAGAGGCAGCAATAACATGCAATCAATTGATTTCTGTTACCCCATGGAAAACCTGGTTTCTGGATGTTACGGAGTTCTGGTTTCTGGATATTACAGCGATCTAAGGAGTTTCTCCATCATATTGTCCTTCCTCTTTTTCTCTGCCCTCAAATGAATAAATTCACTTTTGAAAATCATGATCAGCAGAATCTACATTTACATTATTTAATGTGTCTCACTCCCCACACTTCAGAAAAGGCTATTTTCCCAATTTACCTATTAGAACACATTTCATTTTTACCAGCATGCTTCTCTGGAAATGAAAATGAAAGAAAGCTGAATTGTTGCTGTTCATTTTTCCAGTGTAAAAATAAGTTAAAATAAAAATACCATTCCCTATAATGTTTCATACACTACTAGACGATTCCAAGAGAAACTAGAAAAACAAATAGAATGTTCTCCTCATTCCATCAACTTAGTTTCAAGTAAACATTGCATTGCAATTTATAAGGCTGTCACTGTGGCACAGCAGCTTGAGTTGTTGCTCGGAGTACCAACATGAAATATGAGATCCAGGTTGAGTCCCAGCTGTTCCACCTTCAATTCAGTACCTTCCTAATGCACCTGCCCTTAGCCTCCTATAAAAACGAAGAGGATCAGTAAATTGCTCAGGACTCCTGCCTTTGACTTGGTCCAATGCACATTATGGATATGGCCATTTGGGGAGTTAATGAGTGGATGAAAGATCATCTCTTTCTGTTTCTCTCTCTCTCTCTTTCTCTAACTCTTTCAAGTAAATGAATGAGTAAATTTTAAAAATACATAAAAATACTATTTACCTAAAATATGGTAATCTATAGAACTTTGACCAGTGAGAATATTATTAATGACTGTTTTAACTATGACCCACCTAGGAAACTTAACACAGATATCATCTAATCTATTTTTGGGGAATTCCAACTGGAGGATAAATGAGACACTCACATGTAATAGGACAATGGCTCTATTCATCAGAAAACATTTTTCAAAAGATTTTCATGCAGCAGGCACTCTAATGAATTTTAAGAACAGAAAGATAATTGAGATAAAAGTCTTCTAAAAGCATCTACATACATTGACAGTGAAAATCACGTTCATGGATATTAATATTACAACCACTACAGGTCAAATATAGGTAAGATGGAAAAAGCATCCAGGAGACTGCACGCTTACCTCTAGCTGAGCAAATAAAAGAACCAGGAATTGTTCCCCATAAGTCTACTTTTAGTTAGATAATGATGGAATAAGGGATGTTTAATAAACAGCCAAAAGTAGGGACATGGAAAAACAAGTTTTTTTTTTCAACAGAGAAAATATAGAATACATGAAAGTATTAAAGTCAATTAGTCAATTTTGTGCTACTATGTAAGAGAATCTGAGATTTAGTTACCAAAGAAGAGAAATTCATACTAATGTGTTTCAATCCAGCATATGTTATTTTGCTACTTCATTGCATGGTGAAAAGCAAGAAAATAAGAAATAGGAACAAACTTACATTTCTATAAGGAATGAACCTTCATGATAATAATATTATTAAATCATAAAGATGGAGGTTTCATGGCCTAATGAAATCATAATATTCTCACCTTTTAAGATTGTTACGGGGTAATTCAATATCAAAACAAGATTTGGCATTAGGCCTAGCATCTAAGTTGCCGAGTCAGATGCCTGCATCTCCTATAGGACTGTGTGAAGTTTAGTCCTAGCTCTGCTCCTAATTCCAGGTCACTGATAAGTCACACCTGGGTGTGCAGTAGGTAGTTTAGTAGTTGAGTAACAGTAGCACGTGTGGTATACATAGCTTGAGTTTCTTGCTCCTGGACCAATTATAGAGATGTGGGGTATGTGGGGAGTTGCCAGTTGTTTTACTCCTGACTCCCCAAAGCCTGTCTTTCTTACATAAAAGCAAACAAAAAGGATTCATTCTGGAACAATAGTCTTAAAAGTCTTAACTCATTGCAATGTCAACCCAAAAGTCCAATATTAATATTAATATTAATCCAATATAAATCCAATATTAATATCATCAAAATCTGGGTATTATTTAAGCTGAGGCAAACCTTTCCATTCTAAACTCATAAAATTAATCAAGCAATATACTTCCAAAACACAATGCTAAGATAGGCATATGGTAATATTCTTGTTCTAAAAGAAAGCAACAGTACAGAGTAAAAAGTGTAATAGGTCTCAAGTAATCCCAAAACACAATAGGACAAAGAGCATTAGATGTGGTCAGTTTAGAATTATCTTCCTTGACTTTCTGTTTCACTTTTTGGGAGTGTGAAAGGAGGACTAGGCTTCTAAATGCCACAGAAAACCTCAGCCCTATGACATTGCTGGATTTGGTCCTAAAAGAATTGAAATGTCATCACTGTGGCTAGTGAAAATTTGATTGCATCCTGCAATCTCTACAGCTACAGCTCTGTTCCGTGGCCTTACTAGGCACAACCCATTATGGACTCCGTTTACTCAGCCCCAGACAAATCTCTGTCCATATCTACAACAGGATAAAGACGGCATACGTTCACTTTTCTAGTCCTTTTGCACATCTGAAGATTTAGCAATAATGCATGCTGTCATCTTGGCTTATAAATTCTTGATTGGCAACCCAAGCCACCATTAAACAGCTTGATCTCTGACTGGGGCAACCAAGGCGCTCCAAGCCAAATCAAAGCAGTGTAGAGCAGTGAGTGAAAAAATTCTACACAAGCCTCTCTAGAAACTTTATTCTCATGATCCTTACTTGCTTCAGGGATCATTCACCCTTCGTCTTGATGAATAATATGTACTTTTGTTGTCTCCATCCTGATTCAAATCATGGTTACTTGACCCACGACTTTGCTTTTCTCACACAGTATGTTTTTATTCATACAGCCATACAGAATTTCCCAAATTTCATGATCCTCTTTCCCTTTTAGTTAAAATTCTCTCTTTAGATAAATTTTCTTCTCTCATATTTTACTACATGGATTTGGGGAAAAAATAGAACCTTGTGTCCAGAATACAATGATGTTGAGATTTTTTTTTTTTGCTTTTTGTTTTTGTTTCAGATATGCTAGTTCACTGCTACTAAATTAACCCTTCCATAAAGCTGTATGGTATAAAGACTTCTCAGAAAATTACTTCATTACTTCAAAACATTTCATCAGAAACAGCATCAGAATGGCCACACAGCGAATCTCCAAAAAGCTTCACACATTAAATCTTTCTTCTTTTGAGTGCTCACCAGAATCATCACTCATGCTTCTTTTATGATGCTGTAAACTTTTTCTACCCAGCTCCTTTGAAATCTTTCAAACTCTCCATTGCCGAGCTCCAAAAGCACTTACACATTTTCAGTTATGTGCTACAACAACCTACTTCTTGATTTCATTTGTGTATCTGAGTCCATTCGGGACTGCCATCAAAGAACAGCTGAGACTAAATTAATTCATAATAAAGAGAAATTCAGGGGCTGTTCACAAAGTTGGAATAACCAAGATCAACGGGCCAGCACCTGCAAAGGATCTCCCTGTGGGGAGATCTTGTCTGAGAGTGAGTAAGTAGGAGGGGTTGAGTATGGCTGAGAATGAGAGTAGATTTGCCTTTTTTGAACAAATTCACTTCTATAATGAGGACATTAATCCACTCAGAATGGTAGAGGTTCAGTGGCTTAATCCCCGCTCAGTGAGTCTCTACCCCATTAGCAATACTAGATCAATTAAACTCCAAAAGGAATTATAGAGTGCAAGTTCAAGTTCATGCAAGTTATGTAATCACAGCAAGTTCCAGGCCTGTAAGAATGAGATACTTGGGCCCGGCGGCTTGGCCTAGCGGCTAAAGTCCTCGCCTTGAACGCCCCGGGATCCCATATGGCCGCCGGTTCTAATCCCGGCAGCTCCACTTCCCATCCAGCTCCCTGCTTGTGGCCTGGGAAGCAGCTGAGGACGGCCCAATGCATTGGGACACTGCACCCACGTGGGAGACCCGGAAGAGGTTCCTGGTTCCCGGCTTCGGATCGGCGCGCACCGGCCTGTTGTGGCTCACTTGGGGAGTGAATCATCGGACGGAAGATCTTCCTCTCTGTCTCTCCTCTGTATATATCTGGCTGTAATAAAATGAATAAATCTTTAAAAAAAAAAAAAAAAGAATGAGATACTTTTGAGGATTATTTGGTATCCCCAAATTACCAACAGACCTTGTTAATATTCTGTATTTTGTAGGAAGTCCTTATTTTCAGCATAAAAATCTTTTATTTAAATTATGGAAACTAAGATGTTATATGGGAAAATATAACACTAGATATAAAATCTTTAGGAAATTAAAATACTTTTTTGAGAAGGGGGAGTTTCTACTTTTAACATATAGAAATAAATTAGCCATGAACATTGTAAGCTGAATAGTAGGAAAAATATTGAGTTTCAACTGTATGTGTAGAGACGTGTTTTTTTTTCAATTCATGAAATTATTTCAAATTACATTCCAAATTAAATCTCTTATTCTTACCTTCACAATGACTGAGGTGTGTACCTTTCTCTAAATTGTCCGATTGCCAGGTTTTCTCTGAAGTTACATGAGCAATCACATAAGAGCTTTGGGAACCTGCCTTTCTCATTATACTTCACTTGATTCAGTGATGCATGTTTTCAGGTAAGTGCAATATACCATAATGCCTTATGATACTCCGTGCTTGTAACCACTTATTTAGGTTTTTGTGTAATTTATTTTAGTTGTAATGCATGATGTTGATGGCTGATGTTTTGATAGCCAGACCACAAAATATATAACAAATTAAACCAATATCCATTCACTGTGAACAGGTTGGAGGGGAAGCAACATATATTTGGGACAACTATTTTAAATGGCACAGATACAAGACCAAGATTGTGAAAGGGGGCAGCTAGAGGGAAGCCTTCTATAAGGAAACAGGTTAACCTAAAGGCTTGCTGCCCTTCATTGACCAGTTGTAGAGTCAAATAACAAATATTGATGTGGCACAAACTTCATTACTTGTGCCTTATATTAATGTTAACCAGCCAATGTTTGACAATCAGGAATCAACAGAGTGACCCAAGCATTGACATTGGCAACTGACTGTCCTGGGGATATTTTTAAAGCATGCAGTTCTGTAGCCTTGGCCTGTTGCTCAGCTGTGGACTATGACCCACAGGCCTTGACTTCAGTCTCAGACTTTAGTCTATGCACTGACTCTTGCCTCCAGATCTTGACCTTGGTGTCTGGCCCCAGCACTCTGTGAGCTGAAGATCCTGGCAAGTCTGCACTGCTCTTCCTTATTATCACGCTGTTATTTTTTTTCCCACAAACTGCTTGTGGTAAATTATATCATGTTTCTCACTCTTGAATGAAGCAGAAAAAAAAATCTAACACTATTTACTATTTGCATAAATAGGTAGTATAATGTTGAAATTTGACAACCCTTTGCTTGTGAGGCTACCCTTTGCTTGTGCTATAGATGCTTACTGAGCATCTATAACAATGTCAAAAACTGATGGTCACAAGGTAAAATTGGGTTGATTTCTTCTCAGTACTTGGAGGGAAAATATGTCGCATGCATTTCTCCTGGCATCACTGTGCTTGTTGGCACTGCCTGGTGCTTCTTTGCTTGGGTGTTTCTCCAGCCTGTACTCTTCAGTCAAGGTTAATGAGAGTTAATACTATGCATCTAAATGCAGCGGAAAATCTAGAGCAAATAAACCAATGCTCCAAAATGTTTTTTAAAAGATATCAGTATTTTACTTTTGTATAATGTTTTCTAGTAAATGATTTTGAAGGAATCACTTTATAATACTATCATAATGCAATAAATCAAGCAATTCATTTGAAGAACTAAATATTTATAGACCCTTTTCCACATAATAATATTGAATAATAGCATATTGCTTGTCAAGATAATATTGAAAGGTATTTGACTGTGCAAAGATGAAAACTAGGTAAATACAGAAATGATTTCAAACTCTTTCTGGAGGTACAAATTATGAAAAAAACTTAATGGCTATCATTTTTCAGCCAACATAAGCTTATTTCTCAATTTCATACATTTTTGAGATGTTTATTTAATTTTCTTGAAAGTCAAAAATCTTGAGAGAGAAAGAGAGGAGAAAGAGAGTGAGAGAGATCTTGCATCCACTGATTCACTGTCCAAATGGCCCAAATCCCAGAGACAGAAGCTTCTACTGTATCTCACACATGAGTGCAGGGGCCCAGGGACTTAAGCCACCCACTGCTGCTTTTCTAGGCCATTATCACGGAGCTAGGTTGGAAATGGAACAGTCAGAACTTGAACCAGTTATTATTTGAGATGCCAGTGCCAAAGGTAAAGGATTAGCCTGTACACTGCTATAATAGCACCTACATGAACTTTTTAAAATATTGAAAAATATATTTAAAATCACATAGATTTACTTAGTTTTATTGTAAAGGCATATCTACAAAGAAAAAGAAAGAGAGAAACCTTCCTCCTGGTTTACTCTCCAAAGGGCCACAATGGCTGGAGCTGAAGTGATCCACAGCCAGGATCCAGGAGCTTTTCCTTGGTGTCTGATATAGGTGCAAAGTTCCAACCCTTTGAGCCATCCTCCTCTGCTTTCCCAAGCCATAAGCAGGGAGTTTAATTAGAAGTGGAGCAGCTGGAACTTCGACCAGGGCCCATAAAGAATGCTGGTGCTTGCAGGCAGAGATTAGTCAATCAAAACATTGTGCCAGCCCCAAAATAAACAGAAGCTTAGAACAAAATAAAAACTATTTACAGAACTCTTTATTTTTCTCAATTATTGAAATCTTCTATTAATCTGTTTCCTGTGCATCAAATGTAGCATGTTCTAACTCTCTCAACTATTCTTAATTTTTCAGTTCACCTTTTTGTGTCTCACATATTAAAATAACTCATTTACTTTCTCTGTTTTTGTGAATTATTTAAGATTTATTTATTTTTTTATTGGAAAGGCAAATATGCAGAAAACAGGAGAGACCCAGAGAGAAAGATCTTCAGTCTGATGATTCACTCCCCAAGTGACCAAATGGCTGGAGCTGAGCCAATCCAAAACCAGGAGCCAGGAACCTCTTCCAGGTCTCCCAATCAGATGCAGGATCCCACTGCTTTGGACCGTCTTATACTGCTTTTCCAGGCCACAAGCAGGGAGCTGGATGGGAAGCAGGACTGCTGGGATTAGAGCTGGCGCCCGAGTGGCATCCTGGTGCATTCTAGGAGAGGACTTTAACAACTAGGCCATCGTGCTGGGTCCTCTCTGTGAATTTTTACTGTGTTTCTTATTTAGTCTCATCAGTTTTTAATATTCAGGTAATTTCCATCTCTGTCATTTTCTATTCCAATTATTTTCAATGAGGCAGACATTCCATCTTCTACCTTCTTAATTTGGCTATTGACATAGCTAAATGCTATCTCAGAGAATTCCTAATGGAAAACATAATGCCGTGGATATTATGATGAGTTGAGCATTTCAAAGCAGCCAGTGCTTCATTGTACAAGACAGAGCAGACAACAAGAGGGCAAATGTTGATAACCGAAAGGAAGCAAAAGACACTCATGAAAATTCAGTTAGCCTTCCAAGCCTGTATTTTGTCTTTGTTCAGTTTTTAAAAATATGCTCATGCTAAGATGCCTTTGCTTGACAAAGGTTTCGCTCGCGTGCCTTTTCTTTGAGTCACTTGAAGATTCACCTCAGGTGTCATCAGAGGTTAGCAATTGATGTCCTTCCATTTGCCCACACACTTAGTTAAAAGGGAAACTCAACTTGCTGTGTTTTTCTGTGCATCCGGGAGCTCTTTCTGGAGTGTTATGCATATTATTCTCCAGACAAAATCTTGTCAAAATGCCACAGACATTTTACTGATTAGCATGCTAAAGGATCACTTTCTAGAGCATGTTCTGTTTATACAAAACTGTTAGCAAAAACTTCCAGTAGGTATTTGTTTGGAACAAATTTCTCTTATTGTACATCAGCTTTAAAGTATCTTGTGGGAAATATAACACTTTTGATTGTCACCTGTATGTTTTCGATAATCTTTCATATGCTTTTGCTGAATTACATACACTCAAACATTTTTCTATGGTTTCTAATACATATACAAATTACCTCTGCTAAACTTTTCTATATTTTTAATGGAATGCCTGTATTTTAATGGAGTGTGGTATTTCAAAATATTTTATATTTGATGAATATCTGAATTTTGAATGATATGTACATGTAGACATTTCTTAAATACAATTGAAGCAGGTTATACTTCTTGCATATTATTGATATTTTTCTTTAGGGAGAAGCTTAGATAAGCTGGGGCTTATCTGCTTTGTAAATTAAACAAGGAAGAAAGAATCAAGAAAGCATGCTTAGCTCAGCTTTGTCCTTAGGTTTCTTAAATGACTAGCCCTGGAAAATGAACGTTTTGATCTGTTCTTTTAACAGATACGTGCTTCAGTAAGTAGTGTCTGTCCTGACCTGGTCATGCCTTTCTGTGCAGATCTGTTAGATTGATTTGACATTTTCTAAGAATTGCTCTCACCTCATCTTTATAGCGGTACTAAACCCAGTTTATTGTCTTCATGGGATTTGTCTTTATTCAAAAATGAAAATTCTAATAATTTGAATATCCTTAAGGAAATTTGCTGAATTTGTGTGAACTAGATTTATGTACAAATATATTTAATACACTCCCAAATTTGGCAGAAAGGAATAAAAGTATAAATTAACTTCTTATGATATTACCAAATATTAAGGATAATATGTAGGACCATGTTCTTACTAACACTGATCATTTTTTTCTTCGGCCATGAAATCTCATTTAAAATTAATATATTTGATGATACAATTTAACATGTGTTAAAACCTGATTGAAGTTATTAATTTTGCAAGTTTTTCTTGCTTTGCATCAGTTTTTGTTTATGTGTGTAATTACCCTTAATTTAGTAGACATTTATATTTATTATGTCATCATAAATAATTGACCCATTTATCAGTATAAAATTATCTGATGAATCTAAGATAATGTATTTGTTTTTTCCTATAATTATTAAGTACTAAATTCTATGTTATTTACACAGGTGTATTTTAATATTTAAAGTAAATCCTACTTAGTGTATCACTGATTTTTTCCCTTATAATGAATTTGCTAATTGATCTCTTTTAATTGAAGGGTGCAGATCATTTATATCTAATGTAATTATTGATACATTTGAGTTTAAATTTAGCCTCACAATAAATTCTATAGCAAATCAACCTATACTTTTGCTTTCATTGTTGTATCACTGTTTCTTTGGTTGACTTTTGATTATAGCTAATATGGATTGGTATTTAATTGTTTTCAACCTACAATTACCACATTTTGCTTTCAGTTAACAAAACAAAAAATCACATATTATGTAAGGATTTTATATTTTGAATTTATTTTTATTGGAAAAGCATTGCTACAGAGAAAGGAGAGATGGGGAGATTATCCACCTGCTGGTTCACTACTCCAAAGGCCATAATAGCCAGAGCAGAACCACTTGAAGCCAGGAGCCAGGGATTTCTTCCAGGTTTTCAACAAAGGTGCAAGGGACCAAGGAATTGAGCCAATGTTTGCTATATTCCTAGGCCATAAACAGGGAACTGGATCAGAAGCAAGGTAGCCAGGACTTGAACTAGCAAACAAATTGGATGCCAGCATAGAGCTTCATATTTCTGAAGTACACTTGTGTTTCCCATGACTGGCCTTTGTGTTATTCGTGTTCAACATTTCATTGCTTCATTTGTTATAAATCTCAATGTGTTGACTATTTATGTTTTCCTGTTGATTGTCTTTTGAAGATAACTTTAAGTTGATGAAATTCCATATATATATGTATGTATATATATATACATACATATATATATACATATATATATATTCAGCTGCCTGCTTACTTTTCCAGTGAGCTTCTTCCTTTCTGTGAATAAAGATGTCAAACTGCATGTATTTCTTCTTTCTGAAGATCACATCCAACAATTTTATGATTCATATCCACTAATAACTGATTTGCATGTCTTAAGGTCTGTATTTCTGCATCAGTTTTGAAGCCCACACTGCAGCTAGCTGTAGAACTCAGTGCTGCAAAGGAAGTTTGACTTGTGTGGAATGTGCTGGTGATTGTTCCTGTCCTACAAGCCTGAGACCTATTCTGCTATTGTAATCAAATTCATCTTTCGTTTTTCTTTTTGTATTCTGATAAACGAAAGCAAACTATCACACTTCTGACTCATTAGAACATTCAAACAGATACTAAGGCTTGTTTGTGAATTTCAGAAGACTGCCCTTGAACTAGCCAACTGCAATGCAAAGTTGCCCCAACCTATGTAGTCAGCTGACTTGAAATGTGAAGTTGCTTTAACAAATACAAAGGGGGTACAAACAGCTAAGGATATGAACATATGCTTTAGATTGAGTGTGTTTACTCCTAATTAATAATTCTTATATTATCTTACCACAACACTTTTCCTCTTTCAGATCACAAATAATGCTTTGTAGTTATTCGGTTTTACAGGATATCTTGTTATAACCTCCTCACAAAAGAGTCAGTCAAGGAAGTTTCCAAGGAACTGCATTGATGCCTAAAATCCCCTGTCATCAGACCCATCGATCATTTAGCATGTAGCTCATCATGCCAATCTCCTTGGAAGGCTCTTTGAAAGCCTCAGCCCGTGCTCATGAGTGGCACAGCTCTTCAGACACCAAGGTCTGCTATCTCTGCCACGTGGCACAGATGACGCTGTCATTCCTTTACCCAAAACCTTGTCCTCATTATTTTGATTCATTTCCAGTAACAAGAACAGGTATTGGGGCAATGTAAACTTTATTGTCAATGTAAAATTTGTTTTCATTTTACATGAAATTGTTGTCATTCTATTTATTTCTTTGTAAATTATTTTCATTTTGTTCTGGTTGCCTTTATCAATTTCCTTAAATACCTGTTTTTTGAAAAGTCAATTATAATAACATTTATTTTTATATAAAAGGTCTCTAAAAAGTTGTAGGAAGACACAATACATGAACCTAGGAAACATTTGCATTGAAATAAACACCTTCTAATTCTGTTTTCCACATATTTGGAATTACATTTCCTATACTTGCCATTTGCTGAGTTTTTTGAATCTGAATTTTATACATTTAGGAAATTTTTTAATGCTTACTTGCCTAACTATTCTTTCTGAACCCCACATTCTTGAAACACTCCTGTCATAAATGAATTTACCCATATTAAGCTGTTTCAAGATCTCCCACAGTAATACCATTTTATTGCCTGCTATTCATACAGATGTCTTTCATTTTGGGTGATTTCAATTGTTATATCTTCATTTTCACAATTTTTTTCTGTCTCTATGTCTAATACTAATACAATCAGAATCTTGCTTCTTTAAGTAAATTGAAAGTGTAATCTAGAAAGTACAATGTATGTCATCTGTGTAAATTTTTAACAGTGTTTCTCCACCTTGTCTATTCTTTTTTTAAAAGGTTTAATTTATTTGAAAGAGAGAAAGTGAGCAAGTGAGTGAGAGTGAGCTCTGTCATTTACTGGTCCACTCCCCAAATGGCCTCAACAGCTGGGGCTGGGACAGGGCAAAGGCAGGGACCAGTAGATTCTTCCAAATCTGCCATGAGGGTTCAGGAGGTCAGGCACTTAGATGGTCCTCTGCTTTCTTAAGAACATTGTCAGGGAGCTGGATCAGAAGTGGAATGGCAAGAACTTTAATCAGTGCCTATGCAAAATGCACATCAGCTTACCCTGCTATACTGTAACACTGGCCCTGATCTTCTTAAATGTGTAAAATATTACTCCAACAGTTTTTTTTTTTTTTTTTTTTTACCACTAATTTAGTTATATATGTTTTTCTGGATTTTTTTAATATTTATTTTATTTTTATTTCAAAGTTATACAGAGAGGAGGAGAGACAGAGAGAAACATCTTCCATCCCATGATTTACTCACAAAGTGACCGCAATGGCCTGTGCTGTGCTGATGTGAAGCCAGGAACTTCCTCTGGGACTCCCACGCTGGTGCAGGGTCCCAAGGCTTTGGGATGTCCTCAACTGCTTTTGAGGCCGCAGCAAGGAGCTGGATGGGAAGTGGAGCAGCCAGGATTAGAACCACCACTCATATGGGATCCCGGCGCATTCAAGGGGAGGACCTTAGCTGCTAGGCCACTGTGCCGGGCCTTGGATGTTTTTTTGATTAAAATCCTTTCCCTTATGAGTTAACATTTTTCTAGTTTGTGCCTTTTAAAACTGGATATTAAACATACTGAATTCTATGTTTTATATTAGTAAATATTTATTTATAAATATTATACATACATGTATATGTTTGTTGCCTTGAAGCAGTTCTATACCTCCAAGATTCTTTAAAAGATTAATTATTTATTTTTAAGGGCAACAGGAAGATGGGGGAGAGAGTGAGGGAGGGTAATGTCTATTGCTGGTTTGCTCCTCAGGTAGTGTCCAAGGCTGCGGCGGGCCACGTCAAAGCCAGATGCCTACAACTCCATACAGGCTCCCAGTTCTGATACTTGAGTAGGCACATTATCAGGGACGTGGATTTAAAGTAGAGCAACTAGACTCAAACCAAAACTGGTATAGGAAGCCCACGTTGCAGGCAGCAAGCTGCTTAATTCCTGCACCACAACACTGGCTCCCTTTTGAAGATAGGCATAATCACAACAGATTCTATTTTTTCCCAGGATTGGAAAAATACCTTATGTCCCATTAAATAGAAATTACCCGTCTTTGTTCAAAGAAATATAAACTTATGGAATACCTGCCTGAACTCTGCTCAATTGGAGTGGCTTGTTCTTTGATATTTTTAGTGTCGTTTTATATTTGCACTGATGAATATTCAGCAAATTTCAGAGGGAATATTTGGAAATGACCAGATTTTATTCTCTCTGAAGATCTCTCCTCTCTAGTACTCTTCAATTTTCCACCAATTTGTTTTACACCAACTCTCAAATCAATTTAAGAAGATCAGCCCCTAACTTTATGTAATATCCAGGCACCCTGTGAATTATGATTCCTTGGGCAACATAGAAACAATTTCTGAAAATTTAAGATTAAATAATCACATGTTTTATTTGACTCATTTCCCTTCACTCTGTAGTTAGTATACCACGTTAATGATGTCCAATGCTGAAAACTATTGTTTGAACAATTGGGAAAATTGTTACTTTTTACCAATTCACAATCTGTGAAAATTAGATATGATAAAAGTTATTAATAGCAATGTTGAATTCAAGCAGCAACCATTATAACCTCAGGAAAAAAGTATACATTGTGTGCCATTTTGAGAAGATTTAACTTGAAATGTTGTTTCTGTAGTAATGTTTTTTAATATATAATGTGTATGAAAGTCAGCTGAGGTGCAGATGAAAATATTCACCTGCATCAGTTAATGATCCTGGATGCACTGATCAAATGTCCTGTTCAAAGGGTCAATTCAGAGGAAGGGATTTTCTACTCTTGCCACAGTTCAAGATAAATCTATATATAAAATGAAATGGGATATAAGCATTCCTTTCCTTAAGGGTATAGCTCAAAGCTGCTTGAAGAAAACAGAGATTGTAGACACTATAAAATGACTCTTCAACCATATCACTATGGAAGAGACACATAGCTGGGTTAAGGAGATTTCTAGGATCACAGTGTTATAAATACATTATCATGCATCTGTGAGATGTTGAAAGTTATATTATGAAAAAGTTCCCTGGATGTCACAGAGTGATTTGCATCAAACTAATCTTTCTTTATTTGATATTTGGGGATGGAACACAAAGATTATGTTCTCTAAATACTAAATATGTGTGAAGCAGACATTCATTCTAGATTTTTGCTTTGGATGATAGGGATCCAACCAGTTGAGCCATCTCCTAGTGATTCTAAGATTTCATATTAGCAGGAAACTGGGCTTTGGGGAGAGCTAGGACTTGAACTTAGGGTATCAATGTCCTAAGCAAGGTCATTACTGATATGTTGAATGTCTATCCTAAAATTTGTGTAAGTGTATTTTTTCCACACAACATTTTTAAGTATGTTTGTACTTAAAAAAAATCTGTGTGGAGAAGGCTTTCTTACTTTTTGTTGGGTAAATATCTTAAAGTTGGATAGCTAGGTCATCTGGAAATTACATGCTTAATTTACAAATATTTTAGTGGTTTTTCAAAATGCTTTCATCATTGCAAATATGTGATAGTTTCAGAGCTTATTTTCTGGTTAGAACCCTTTACATTGCCAATCTTTTCTATTTTTGCCTGTCTAGAAACTATATAATTACATTTAAAAATGGCTTACTATGCAATTTTTTAAATTATCAAGTATTCTAACTTTCAGCTTTTTGTATATTACCTTTTGTAAAAATCTGTTGCAACATTTTTGTATTTTCAATCAGTTTTTGTTTCATTACTGGCATGTAAGGTTTTTTGAAAGATAAAATTTTTTTTGCAGGTATCAAACATTCCATGTACACTAATACAGTTTGATTATGACTGGAAGTCCCCGGGGGGTCTGTGTCACTGAGACTCAGGCCTCATTGTGGGAACTTAGGTGATGCTTTGCAACTTTTCATGCGGAGGTTTGCTGGGAAGACATGAATTCTGTCGGGCAACACTACTGTGGGAGATTAAGCCAGTTCTTTCAAGAGACTTTTGAATTCTGTTATCATAAGTAGTAACCCAGCTCCCACGAGGCTGCCCCCATTTCCTGCTTTGAGGTGTCATTCTTTTTCCTGAATTGGTACTGCTAAAAAGCACCAATCTGTCAAAAGAGTGAGATTAGAAGCAAATCTGCTTTTTAGAAGTAGCCTCTGCTGAGTACTTCATTATCACAACTAAAAGTATACTAACACACGCACGCACACACACATACACGGGTGCTTTTATAGATGTCAAGCATTTTATTTCACTTGACGATTTATACTTTCATCTTCCCAAGTGATGTCTTCGAAAAGCAGAAAGATTGATTTTTGATGGAAATTCAAGTAAGCAATCACTTTTCATTTTTACATAGGTTACATTTGTGTCTGGAAGTTCTAATAAAGTTTTGCTTTTACGAGAGAAGTGTGATTTATTAAATATTTTATTCTAGACATGATTATAGGCTTGATTTTTCATTTGGTCTCATGATAATATGTTGCAAAATTGTTTTATAAAAGTTTTAAAAGGATTTATTTATTTTTATTGCAAAGCCAGATATACAGAGAGGAAGATCTTCCACCCGAAGATTCACTCCCCTAGTGGCAACAATGGCCAGGGCTGCACTGATCTGAAGCCAGGAGCCAGGAACTTCCTCCAGGTCTCCCACGTGGGTTCAGGGTCCCAAAGCTTTGGGACGTCCTCAACTGCTTTCCCAGGCCACAAGCCGGGAGCTGGATGGGAAGTGGAGCTGCCGGGATTAGAACCGGCGCCTATATGGGATCGCAGAGAGGACTTTAACCGCTAGGCCACAGCGCCAGGCCCCAGTTTGGTAAATTTTAATTTGTGTATAATGAAATTCTCCAACTTTTTTGCAAAGTTAAATCAGTTATGGTTATTGTGAACAGTTATACAAAAGTAATATAGAACATACTTATCTTTATAACATCTGATGGGCATATCTCATTTATAAAGTCAGCTCTTACATTTTAGGTTATTCCAACAATAAATTGCCTTTTTGTTTTTTAAATATTCATTTATTTTTATTTGAAAGGTATATTTTTATATATAGAGAGAAGAAACAAAGAGAGACCTCATCCATTAACTGTTTACTCCTCAAATGGCCATTCTATGGCTGGAATTGAGCAGATCCGAAGCTAGGAGCCAGTAGCTTCTTCCAGGTCTGCTAGGTTGGTGCAGGGTCCCAAGGACATGAACCATACTCTTCTGCTTTCCTAAGCTGTAGCAAAGCTGGATTAGAGTGGAGCAGTCGGGACTTCGAGTGGCAGTCCTGTAGGATGTCAGCACCACCACAGGGCAAAGCATTAGCCTGAGACATCACAGAACTGACTGCATTAATCTGCTTTATATGTGATCCTTAAAATTACTTTTACTAAAATCTCATCTAATTTGTGCATAAAGGTTCCTGTTACCTCTGTGTTGAGTGTATCAGTTGGCCACTGTTATTGCTTTGCATTTGCATGTTTGAGTGTGTTATTTCACATACTGTGTGATAGAAATTTAAACTCTGTCCAATTTTTGACTCAGGAATAAAGCTTCCATATATATTTATGTAGAAGTATTTATGTTATCATATGCTTTGATTTTGGTGGGATAAGATTTAAGAAGCTAGTCACGTGGTAAAAGCACATTCACTAGAAGAAGTTACAAACTATTTCAAACACATTTATAAAATATGACAATTCTCTCGTCTATGCACAAGAATACTAATTTGGGACAGGATTTGACAGAAATTAAGGTGTGATATTAGATGCCCTCATTTGATGTTTGAAAATCTGATTTACATCTCTTCTCCATTTGCAATCCAGTTTTTTTGTTTTTTTTTCTTTTGTTTTTTTGTTTTGTTTTGTTTTTTGTTTTGCTTAGGGGTACCTTAGAAGAAAGTGGGATAAGGTTTAACTCCCAGGGGTCCTGCCCTATGGGGTCCTGATCCTAGTTTTGAAGATGTGTTTATTTTTATTTGGAAAATAGATCTACAGAAAAAAAAAAAAAGGTGAAAAATCTTCCATTGCTGGTTCACTCACTAAATGGCTCAGCTGAAACTGAGCTGATCCAAAGCCAGGAGCCAGATTTTTCTGGGTCTCCTACTTTAAAGATTTGAGTCTTTCTCCTCTATTTTCCCTGGCCAAAAGCAGTGAGTTGAAAAGGAAGTGGAGTATCCAGAACACAAGCCAGTGTCCATATGGGATACTGGCACTGTGAAGCAGAGGATTAGCCTGTTGTGCCACTGAAGCCTTGAACGCTAGTTTGCATATCTAGCCATCATAGTTGTTTTGGGCATTTGGGAAAATAGTCATCAATAAAAGAAAGATTCTTCCATTCTCTTAAGCTTTATCTTTCAAGTGAAACAAAAATTATTATTAGTTATTTTTAAATATAGCTCCAGTTCACTCCATAATCTACAAATGTTGGTTGCTTTCAGTCTTTCATTATTAAAAAAATGTTATAGTGTCTTGAACACATTGGCTTGCATTTCAATTTTA
This sequence comes from Ochotona princeps, assembly GCF_030435755.1. Lineage (NCBI taxonomy): Eukaryota > Metazoa > Chordata > Mammalia > Lagomorpha > Ochotonidae > Ochotona > Ochotona princeps. The sequence goes on from NC_080836.1 coordinate 70,508,028, forward strand.
TATATAGTCTAACAAAAGTTGCCATTCATTATCAAAAGTGTGAGTATAAAGTCATTACGATGCAGGAATTTGAAGACCATATTATTTATCATTGAAGCTGAAAAAAAGTTGTAAGTCCACTGCATTTCTCAGCTGTAACAAGATTTTTGCTTGGACTGTGCATACACACGTGCATGTATAAATGTACATACACTCATACAACCTGCATCTTCATGTAAATGTATGTAAACATGTACTCAGGCACCCACAAACATAAACGTACTTATTGAGAACAAAATGCACATAAGCTTATGTTCATATATACATACACACTCACATACTACATGTGAGTTGATTTAAAATCTTGACTCAGTTGTTTGGTCTTGTGACGAAGGCACCTGCATCACATGTTGGTTTTGGTGGGTTTAGTATCCAGCTCTCGCCCCTGATCCCAGCTTTCTGGCAACACAGCTCCTGCTGGCGGCAGTCATACTTCAAACAGCTCGGTTCATGTCACCCTTGTTGGAGACCTGGACTGAATTCCCAGTTTCTAGCTTAATCTCATCCTAGTCTGGGCCAGGACAGCCATGTGGAGATTGAAATAAGGGGCAGTTCCATTTTAATCCATTCAATGATAACAGTAAAATGATCAGATTTGCGTTCAATATGAACCTAAATGAAAGTCCAAGTATTCGCTACTTTGCAGGGTGTTTGATAGAAACATCTCTCAGATATCCTTTTCAGATTGAAGAAGTTTCTCTATCTCCAGCTATGACAGTAATAATCATTAATTCCACATGGTTTCTGCTCAGTGAGATTTCTTCACCTACTGAAAGGATTTCTTAACATCTCACCCTCATTCTGTTTGAGTTCCTAGACTATTAAACCAACTGTATTTGTTTTTGACAAATTACATCTTTTTGTCTATATTCTCTCTTTAAAATATGGCTGAATTGTTTTGAGATTTTTGCTTCTTGAATAAAAATGACCTTTTACTTGAAATACAATTTCTGGAATTCTGAATCATGACATATACACTAAGTTCAAAAGAAGTTTACATATATATTATTTTGAAGTTATATATATATATATATATGTATATATATATATACTGAAAGATTTTTGTTACTTTTTCTTTGAATTAAACAGTTGTGTGGACCCCAGAATTATCCCACCAATGGTAAATATTTACATATTTAATTTATGGATAGTTCAACTAATTCCTTCTAGTTATAGCAGTATGTCAATTTGAATTAAATAATTTATTATGTACATGTCAGATATCCCTCCTTCTTCTTTTGCCAATCTGTAGAGCTAGAGTTTGAAATAATTTTACTTTTTTCTTGCCACTGAACTTGGTTGGTTGGCTTTTCTATTTTCTGCAAAAATACCAAAATGATTTTCAAAACATCAGATATATTTCAAAAATTTTATTCCCTTCATATTCTTTCACCACTATTAATATTTTTCAAATGTATTATTATATGGTAAAGATTATAGTATATTTTCATGTAATTAAAATACTAAAGAGAAGGGATAATTTTCAGTGAATGTTGTCATTATTATTACAAGTGAATTCTCCACATATAAGATCAGTAAGCATAAACAGTACTGATAATCCACCAATGGACGGCCATGACACAGCATTGTAAATTCATACACACACATAATCACTAAAGCTTACCAGAGGATGTTTTTTTTTTTTCATTGTAAGAGTAAATACATTCCATTGCTCATTTTAGAAAACACATTGTAATTCATAATATAAATAATGCAAATGCTTAGATACATATGTTTCTTCCCAATAAGAAACACATTTCAGCTTGGATCGTTAAAATATTTTGATAAATGTTTATTGATAAAATCATAATTTGGTTTTTCTGAAGGTCAAGTTATTTAGAGAGCACTGAAAATTAATTAAGGATCTGTTTATGAAATTTACCATAACACTTTGTGCTAAAGTATCCTACCAACCTCAACTAATTAGTCTGCATGCTCATTTTATCAAATGAGAAAAAGAGGCAGGCTCTGCTAGAGGTTCTAGCCTTCATGCCATGATGTAAAATATGCCTGGAAGAAGCAGGGATGGACTTCATTTTTCCCCTACAGAAATGTCTCAGTATCTACTATCAATTCAGCTTATTTATTTATTTGATATATTTTAAAGCATCTTACTTATTTAAGGTGAAACAATTGCATGTATTTCATAATACAGGCTTAGGAACACAGTGACACATCCCACCCTACCCTCCTTTCTGCAAGCACTCCCTACCCAACATCCTTTTTGCCATTTTTAAAAAAATTTTTCAATGTCATCCTTTGTTTACTTGAGTAAACATCTTGAGTTTAACACTCCATTAGGTAAACAATTCAACAAAATCATAAGTAGAAAGAGAAACTGTTCCTCTAGTGTACAGCTATGCAGTTATTATTTTAAGAGTAGTTTCCCTCTGTCTTCAGACCAGAGAGGGTATACCTAAGAAGCCGTTGAACTTGACTGGACAATAAGATGCTGGACTCTATGTTTGGTATATGCTTGCAATGGGGGAATCTCAACTGAACTTGAGCTGTGGTTATGCAACAAGGTGGAGGAATCCACCATGTTGGGAGGGTTTGGGGAGGGGTGGGAGAACCCAAGTATCTATGTAACTGTGTCACATAATACAATGTAATTAATGAAGTTAAATAATAAATAATTTAAAATAAAAAAAATAAAAATAAACCAACAAAGAAAAAAAAAAGTAGTTTCATTGGGACCTAATTCATTATAGTTAGGTGTTTATTTCAGTAATATTCATAGAGAAAAGAATATACTCTTTTTCCAACAAATTAAGATCAGCAAGTCAAAGGGATTGGTTACTAGAACGTAACAACTGTCTTTCAAAAAAAATTTATATTTATCTTTTTGAACCAAAAATTCTCTTAAATAACTACATTAACATTCCCATTGGAAACTTTATATTTAAAGTTAAAAACTAATATTCACACGATGAAGAATCGGGAGAAACACTGAAAATGTCTGTGGAAAGAAATGCATAAAAATAGATTTTGCAGGCCAAGCGCTGTAATCTTCACTTTGCATTCACCAGGATCTCATATGGGTGTCCAATTTGTATCCTGACAGCCGCGCATCCCATCCAGCTCCCTGCTTGTATCCTGGAAAAGCAGTAGAGGACTGCTCAAAGCCTTGGGACCCTGTGTAGTTTTTTTAAAGGGACAACATAGTTCAAAAAAGAACATGTCAGCCATTTTTATTATATCTATTACACAATGCTTAAATCTTTAATTAAGTAACTTTTAATTAATCAAGTCTGTTAACCATGTTAAAAACAAAGCAGTTAGGACTACATAGCACAGAAAGGGGCATAAATTCATACTTGCATGGTAAAAAAAGAGAATACAAAGATAAAATTGCATACCACTATCCATTCAAGAAAGCAAGAAACACCAAAAGCAAGTAAGGATTTTAGAAGAGCTACAGAAAATTATATAATCATAGACCTTTCAGCTATACCGAAGGAGTTAAAATCCCAATTCAAAAGACTCCACCTGTGCCTTACAGATAGTAGGATCACATAAATTCATCATCTGTTTGATCATATACCAAGTTTTGTGAAACAGATATAACACACTTTACTCTGACTGCAATGAAAAAAGCTATTCATTATAAAAAGGTAAATTCAAAAACTTTAACAAAATTTGTAAATTCATAAAACACAACTTTTAAAAATCATCTAATGAAGAATTTTTTTTCATTCTTCCTTTTAAAAAGCAGTCTACAAATCCAAATGATTGATGAGTTCTCTCTGCAAAGAGAAAGCAAAATTTTACATAACTATTCGAGAATGCATAGGAAGAGAGCTATGAGTCTAACATCTGTCAGTGATCAAATCATTAATATTATAGGCACAGCATGAAACATTATTTGTTGGCTAAGGACATGCAAGAATAGCAGACTTAATATTGAATGGCTGGACTATTTCCTCCTGGGTTTAGCTACCAGCCAATGAAGCCTGCTGTTACTACTGGAATCAAGCACTCATAAAGGGCCTGCATACAATCAGGGTCCCATCTCCTAAATGCTCTTCTCTTGTCAGTTAACTTTCTGGAATGAAGGATTGGTTAACAGCCAGAACTGCAATAGTCTAAACTTTAGTCTCATGAGAGCATGTGTTTACCCTGTTAGAAGATACATGGGTGATCAGTAATGTCTCAAGGGTTTCTGTTAAGGGAAATTCCAGATCTGAGGAGGAAGGTTAACTACCAGCCCCAGGATGACTGAAGACCCTGTGGACAGGATACCAACAGAAAGTATTGCTGATGATTTCACGCTGGACTACTGGACTCCTGGCTCCAGCTCGCTCAAAACCCTAAGGCATATATTGCCTTACTCCTTGTCTCAACAGAGCGGAAAAGGGATTCAAGCCTCACTGCCACATCTTGTGCCCTCCTAATTTTTACCTCCTCCTATTGCTTCTCGAAAATTCCCCAAACATCCTGTTACAGCAAAGCAGTCCTTCTTGATACTCAGACATGTGCTGACCTCTCAGGTATCAACAGCTTAAATGTTCTTTTCCTTCACCCTAATTCTTTTTTTTTACCCCAATTCTTAACCTAGTTATTTTGGGATGAGAAACCAGCTTTCTGTAACATTTGGTGATATATTGAATAAAGAATAAATTTATGTTCAATGGTGGTATTTGAATTTTCCCATCTACATCGAAGAACAGGATTCTGTTTGAAAAACTGAGACCCGAGAAAGGAAAAGAAATTATCAAGAGTCACCCATGTAGTTGGTAAATGAATGAATAAGGAAATATGGTATTTTTCTCTCTATACTGTAGAAATAGCAACATTTTGCGCAACATTATATCTGAATATTCTTCCCCAGATGGAGAGCAATGCAAAACCATTTCTACTTTACAGGTATACTCTTTTGTAAATATACTTTTCAATCTATATCATAAACTATCATTATTTTGCATCAAAAATCTCTCAAGTCAGAGACGGATCACAACTTGTAAAGGATTGTCTTTTTAAAAAGGCAGAAATGCAAACTAAACAACACAGAATTAAACATACAGTGAATCATGAAACAAAATTGATTTTCTGTAAATTATATGAACTACATGGTTTAGCATATTTCTCTTTAAATCATTTATCTTAAATATATCGCAATATAAATTGTGATCATGAAAATTACTTATTTTACACAAGCATGTTTTTGCACAGGACAAGTTTATGTGTAGAATTTGCAATATTGCTCTGAGTCTAAAGATACAGTAATGTTTATTGCATGAAAACAAATGGAGATGTTTTCATTATTATGGAAATGTTGTCAGCATAATGCTTTAAAGGAAGCTAATGTAACAGAAAAGAAGAAATGCATTAAGGATGTTTTAATTCTGGCTTGTTTCTAAAAGCAATGGTAATGTTATTTACAGTTTAGAAATTACAAATGGATTTTTATTAAATGTAAGATTTTTCATGAGAAACATGATTTATTGAAAAGTAAAGCAATTATAGTATGACTATTTTCAATAAAATGTACATATTACATGTGTATAGAACATCAAATTATATAATAATATTAGAAAAATGATTGCCATTAAAAATAACATTTCATGCTGTAATTCTTAGACTGCTGTGTCCAATTTCTTGGCAAAGTAATTTAAATCACAAAATGTGTTCTATACCATGTGGTGTGATTTAGATCATAAAATCCAGAGAAAGGAGTGACACTGCTCAATGCAGTCATGAAAATAGTTTAATAAAATGTGCCTGTTTGTCAAATAAGTGACATTCAGAATATCAGTGGCATTTTTGTTTTTTCTATATAAATATTCTGGATTGATACATATTTCTCTTAATCTTTGTTTATGTAGCTGGCCAAAACAAAACGAAAGCACACACCTTGATAACAGTGTGTTCAATATAAAGCATACATGTGAGGAAACAGAAAGATTTAATTTGAGATAGGAGACAGTAACACAAGACTAAGTTTTATGAATACTCGCAAGCAGTTAAAAACAATTCCAAATACTTTCACTTTGAAGCTTTTTAGGGCTTAAGTAAGATCTTTCTGGGTTCCCCAAAGGAAAAAGAAATACACAGCAGTTACATTGTCTTGAGAACATAGGGCCAGGGGCCAGATTTATTCCTCAATATGTTGAATGGTTGCCTGCAAAATTGAAATTCTATAAGGACATCAGTTTGTTTTCTGGTTGCTTCAACCAGTTCAACCTAATTTATCTGGGAAAGCAACCAAGATGCCTCAAGTACTTGCCCTTTACTGCCTGCATGAGGCAACTGGATGGAATTCCAGGTTCTGAGCTTAGGGTTGGCCCAGCACCAACCTTTACAGCTATATGGGGAGTGAGCTAGCAGATGGAAGGTTTCAATTATCTAGCTAGAATTCATCTCTCTGTCTCTGTGTCTCTGTCTCTTTCTCTCTTTCTCTGTACCTTCTACCTAATCTGTTACTTGCTCTCTGTATAATTCCAGCTTTCAAATAAGTAGATAAGTCATTAAACTAAGAAATTAGGTCCAAACAAGTTGATCAGGATTTATACTCTAACAATTTAATAATTTGTGACAGAAGTACACCAAAAGCACTGCTTGTGTTTTAACAGCAATCTTGATGCTTCAGTTCGGTTACCTCCATGAACAGTGATTCTCCCTAGATAAGTCATAATTACCAAGGGACAGGTTCTTGTGGGATTTGAGTTTGTGCCATGTGCAGGGCCAAAATTTGAAGAATTTTTCTATAGGCAAAACTCAGAATAATGTGGTTACAAGCCAGGGAGAAAATGTGATTATCTTTACTATAAAATAGTTTTGGCAATGTAGCAGAGGCAAGCCACAAAGTTCATAAAGTGGGGAATGAAGATACCTGGCTGTCAATCAACCAGCCCTGTTAAAAGGGCTACGCATGAATTAATAGAAATAAAGAACGTAAGAATAGTGATCGTGCAAGCTGAACAGAGTGGCTCCTTTCAGTGAGCCATTGCATGCATTAGGAGTAGCAGTCAGTCAAAAAAAGAAACAAACAATGAGTTGGAGTGAAGCCTTGGTTTTTTGGGCTGGGCACTTGGCTTGGAAGTTAAATTGTGGACTGGAATACGGGCATCCCACTTGTGAGTATTTCAGTTTAATTCTCAGCTTTGACTCCTGATTATAACTTCCTGCTAATATGGACTCTGGGAGTCAATGGGAATGGCTCAAGTAACTGGATTAATGTGACCCATTTCAGAGACCTGGATTAAGTTCCCAGTTTGTGGGACTAGCGCCTGGTCAGGTATTTGGGGAGTAAAATTTTGCTCCTCTCTCTTCCTTGTGTTTCTCAAATTGAACAAATAAATAACAAATAAATTCAAATTTTATTCTATCTTAAGTTATTAACTGATATTAATATTGATGGTAATAATTATTGGAATGGATGAAGATGCAGTCTTTAAAGACATGCACCCATAAATTGTACAAAACACTATGTCTGCTGTCAGTTGACATTTCCAAATGTGAATCATATGTGGGGGCTGTGATTATAGTGGCGAATCTATGGAATGATTTCAGTAATCTGGCTGGTTAGGCAAGGTATCAGATTGTCAATCTTCAACCAAATAGAAGAGTAGAATATGTTTTGGGAGTTTAATAATTCATAACTTCTTGTATTAACAAGAAGAAAAGAACTTAACATGATTTGGGGAAAAATGGCACACCTATTTCGTGCCATTGTAAGAGTTTACTCTCCTGAGGTAGATTTTATAATGTTGATTTAGATGTATAGTCTCTGTTTTGTCACTGCACAAAAGAGGCCAAGTGTTTTTATTGTGGATATTTTTTTATTGTGTGGATTTATATAAATCTTGAAAAATATTTTCTTCTCACAGTGTAATGCAATGCTAACAAGTCTTATCCAATCAAAATACTGTATTATTCTCTGTATAGTTTTGACATCCAAGCACCAGATATGAATTCTATTCTTATGCCTTTTAAAGTTTGTTTGTGAATATATATTCCAGCTTTCTTGGAGTGATCCCAGTTGATAGCTGTTGCCTTGCATAATTATTACCAAATCCCAAAATATCCTTGTGTGAAAGATGCATTATATGCTAACTCAGAGTGTTTCTTTTAAACAGTCTCACACATCTAGTACTCAACATGTATAGAGTTAATAGTACATCTTGAAAAAGATAACTTCACATTTTCCTAAAAAGCTGAGTTCAAGATACTAAGATCTAAATAGCTCATGTTTCTTACTTTTAAAATTTGCTTGATCTATTTTTTCAGGTTATAAAATTATTTCACTAGCTATTTAAATGCTTGTTCCAACATACTACACAATGGTATGATGAACATTTAGCAAAGATCATTACAATAAGACAAATATAAAATCAATTTCAGAACAAGTGTGAGAGTGAAACTTCGGTAACTTGATCTTTGTTTCTGTGATTTCCCTAGATTTTAACTCTTGACTATTATCCTTACTCTATATTTCACTGACAAAAATGTTAGTTCAGAAAATAATTTATTCAAGCCAAAATTCTCTCTCTCGCAATGGCTGAGTTCTAAGATGGGAAATAAGGAACATGGATGGCAGAGATAAAATGTTTATAATATGAGGACAAGCAAAACTCAATATGTAGAGCAAAAACAATTGAATATAAGTTCAAAAATATGCACTGAGAATAAAACAGAGTATTTTCCCCCAGTGGTACAAAAACATTTTGCTTTATTTTGTATTGTATGTACATAGAAAGCATCTTATTCATTCTTTGGACAATATTTGAGTGATAATTTATTTTACAGCACTTCTGATATGTTTGGGAGTAACTGGAAAAAGTAATTGGAGAAAATATATTTTTTTCCTACAGTTGTGGCATAAAATATGTATTTTAATCAACATATTTAAGAAACTACGCTATAAAAGAATATGAAACACAAATCTCTCCTGCAGCTGGCAGTTAGAGTGCTTATCTCCCTAATGCAGGGCCATCATAGGTAAATGAAGAAAAGGAGCTTTGTTATATTTGAGATTACCCACAAGAGGGAATGCATAAAGACCTGTTAACATAAGTGAAACATATTAGCAATGATAAAAATGTTAGTCTGTAGAGTTCAAACAAAGTTCATTCTCTCCTATTATGTTTCAGTCCTATGATGCTTGAAAGGAAGTTTTGAAGAAATCAATTGCTTTTTGATAATTCATGAATTCATTGCAGCACTATTGGATGTGTGTGTCCTTATGTAGTATTTGTGCACTGAGTTTCTCTTTTGGTACGCTGCTTGCTTGTAGAGAGATGAAGGAAGATTGTACAAAAGCTAACATATCGCTCCATGAGTTTCTGACACCACAGTGTCAATCAGGGAACCTGGAAATCATCTGACATTTCTGCACACGATTTCCCCACGTTTCACAAGCATCAGAGTAATGACAACAGAAATGCTGACGCGCACAACACTTTTCAACAAGTTCCTCAAAGCCTGTGACTCATATGTAATAAAACCAGAAGTTAATAGTAAAAAAAGTATTATAAAGTGTTAGCATTTTAAGTCAGCCAGGGTAAAATCTAATCCCCTCTGAAGTTTAGGCACTGCTGTTATTGAAGTTGCGTGGTACACCCATATCCGTTATCCAGATTCCTGCTAACACACGCCTTAGGGGGAAGCAAGTACTTCGATCTCTGCCATCCACACGGGATCCTGACTGACTTCAGTGCCTTTGGCCTAGCTCATTCCCCGGCTGTTTTTCTCTTTTCATCTTCTTTTTTTATCTTCCCTGTATTTCAAATAAAATGAAAATATAAAAAAGAATGTTTGAATAAAATTAACTTTATTAAATTTGAAGGAATCTTCCTTCTTGACATTTCTTTATGCTGGGACAAGCATCATTCAACAAATTGACAAGGCAAAATGGTTTCTGTAATCACAGCAAAGTGCAAGACAGGTGGCTAGGAAATGTATAGAAAAAAAGAATCTTTCCTATAGTTTTTACTTAGATGGTAGTATTCAGTCACTGTGGTTCATGGTCAATAAGTATATAACTGTATGATTAATTGTTATAAAGAATCTTGTATTCATTTTGTAGCTTATTGACAATGCATGTTTCTTGTTTTCTTTGGATGAAAGTATTTGTGATAAAAAAAATCTTTATATTCACACATAAGGTATTTTTAACAGCAGGAAAAAGCTCCAAGCAATCCAAAGCAAATACGTGAACAAAAAGTATTATCAGGCCGGTGCAGTAGCATTGTGTTTAAAGCCCTTGCCTTGAATGCACCAGGATCGCATATGGATGCCGGTTCTAATCCCAGCAGCCCTGCTTCCCATCCAGCTCCCTGCATGTGGCCTGGGAAAGCAGTCCAGGACGGCCCAAAGCTTTGGGACCCTGAACCCAAGTAGAAGACCCAGAAGAAGCTCCTCGCTCCTGGATCCTGGCTCCTGGCTTAGGATCGGCTCAGCTCTGGACTTTGCGGCCGCTTGGGGAGTGAACCATCGGATGGAAGATCTTCCCTCTCTGTCTCTCCTCCTCTCTGTATATCTGACTTTGCAATAAAAATAAAATAAATCTTTTTTAAAAAGGCATTATCATAGTAGTCATTAAATATGAAAGTGTTAAAGTGCTGTATAAGTTTAAGAGACATTCTGAAATAAAAGTTGGGTAATGGGCACTGGTATCCCATATTGGCACTTGTTCAAGAGAAGACTGTTCCATTTGTTGCCCAGTTCCCTGCTTAATGCAGGATAAGATGGCCCAAGTCCTTGGGTCCCTGCACCCAAGAGGGAGATCCCCAAGAGGCTCCTAGCTTTGTATTGACCCACCTTGGGCTTTGGGACCATTAGGGAAGTGAAATAATCTCTATTACTGTTGCTACTTCCCTCTGTATCTCTGCCTTTGAAACAAAAATAAAGCAAATGCTAATATGATCAAGCAATGGTTTACTATTGCTAGAAAAGGGTTGATTTCTTAAAAATAGCATTAATGCTTGTTCTCTATCACAAAAATTTAGTAAGAATTTAAAACAAAATTTGACTGATAACAATGAGACTGAAGATACCTAGGGAAGCCTGAATAAACATCACAACCATATTTTTGACAGAAGTTCTTGACATTAAACTTTGATCTTATCTTGCCACAATACAGAGAAATACAATAAAAATTTCAGTTCCAAAAACACAATATCATACCCTGATATGTTCAAATAATTTCCATATTATAGAAAGTTAAATTTATGATAGGGAAAGTAATGCGAACTCTAATCTGGAAAGACAACAGCATCCTAAAATATAATCCTCTCGATTAACACCAGCTTATCTTCACAGAATTTTTTCTTGAAATTGTTACAAGTTCTACAGAAAAATATGAAACTAAACCTCTCAGTATGCTTGAGACTCGATTAAAATTTCAGTCACAAATTTGGCTGATTGTAAGCACTCCACAGAATGGTATTTTAATGCCAATTTTCTAGTCCTACCCTAGAATTAAGGAGTAGGAATCTCTGTGTGTTGGCTTTTGATAAGTATCCTGCATATGATACCATATTGCAGAAATGTCATGAGTTTTATTATATGGATCTGTTACCCTTCATAGTCAATATGTATTCATCTTGTATGGTTTTCTTCATTCTAGAGCAGTAGGCAGAAAAACAGCTTTTAAAGGCAAGCATGTCCGAATTTCTGGAATGCGTAGTTTGTGAATATGTTAGACCATATGATCATGACATAACAGAAAACTCAACACAGGAAAATTAATGGAAAGTAAAGATTTACCTCGGGCATGACACGGTAGCCCAGTGGCTACAGTCCTCGCCTTTCGTCTGCCATTATCCCACATGGGCACAGGTTTGTATACCGGCAGTTCCACTTCACTTCCAGCACCCTGGTTGTGGCACGTGAAAGCAACTGAGGATGGCCAAAAGCCTTGGGACCTTGCAACCACATGGGAGACCCGAAAGAAACTCCTTGCTCCTGGCTTCTGGTTATTGTGGCCACTTGGGGAGTGAACCAGCAGATGGAAGATCTCTCTGTCTGTTTCTCATTCTCTCTGTAAATCTGACTTTCCAATGCAAAATCAAAAAAATCTTGAAAAAAAAAAGACTTATTTCTTTTCATTCTGGAGGATGCAAAGCCAATGATGAAATGCCGAATTCAGCTGAAGGCCATCTCTTTGTGTTATATCGTAGTAGAAGGCAGCACTTGGCAATGGAGTGTAAATAAGAACAGAACGGGAATACAAGGCGATTCATCCTCTTACCGGAAACTGACTCCTTCTCACAGCATTAATCCATGTGAAAGGCCAGAGCCTCCATGACCTCATTGCTTCTAAAGGTCTCATCTGTCAATGCCATGACACCAGGCATTACGTTTCAATACACACGCATGCAGGGACACGTTCAAGCATAGTGCACAGAGAAGCGAAAATAAGCTTACAAGCCGAATTAAGGGATTTCAACTAACAAATCACAAAATATGGAGATTCCCCAGGATTTTCTTTGTGGCCTAATGGAGTTTCAACTTTGCTAAAAATATAATGGTCAGAAAAGAAACAGGAATACTTAATCATAACAAGATGGCCCCAGAACTTCATCAGTGCAGGCTGTGGAGATGAACAAAGGGGACCAGAGTCCAACAAAAGCAGGTGGGTGGTACAAGCAGACAATGCAAGGAAATGGAGACCCCTAGCAATCAGTCTTCCAAAGGGAATGTGAGGTTGCTGATATTTTGATGTTCTCCCAGTGGGAACCATGTCAGACTTCTGATCTACAGAACTATAAGCTCTTCAGTCACTATAGAACACTGCAGCAGATTCAGGTACCAATGTGAGTGCAGCTGCAATAAAAACTTACAAATGTGAAAGTAGCTATACAATTGGACAGTGGTAAGAAGCTTGAATAATTTTGAACAGTGTCAAGGAGAAAGCCTAGATTTCCTTTAACAGCCACTGAACAGTAATGCAGATGTTAGCAATTCTGCTAGGAAAAAAACAATTATAAAATGAGCAGCAGCATAGAGAAGGCCATATTCTGCCTTGGATTCTACTAACTAGTACTGAACAGACTGTTTGGAAAAATATGGACATTGAAGGCACTAGCGGCAGTAATGTAGAGGGAAAGGGGAACTACACTGTTGAAAATTTGAAGAAAAGAGAATCTAGTCCACTGATAAGAAATTAAACAGAATTATCTCAGGCAATCGTATTATGGGAAGAACTTAGAAATGAGGAATACAAGCATTTAACTGAAAATATTCCAGGCAAAATGCCAAAGGTATAGTCTGGTTTCTCCTTGTTCTACATAATAAACTGAGATAGGAAAAGAATAGTAGAAATAGAACTTGATGATCTGGAAAAATATCAGCCTTTCTAAATAACACAGACTACAAATAAGAGATTTGTTCTCAGGGTCTGGTACGGGAGCCTAGTGGCTGGAGTCCTCACCTTGTATGCACTCACTGGGGTGCCATTGGGTGCTGGTTCCTACATTGGCTGCTCCACTTCCCTTCCAGCTCCCAGCCTGCTGCCTGGGTAAGCAGTCAAGGTTGGCCCTGCAACCGTGTGGGAAACCCCAAAGAAGCTCCTGGCTTCTGCCTTTGGATCTGCCCATCTCTGGCTGTTATGGCTACTGGGAAAGTGAACTGGTGGATGGGAGATCTTTCTCTGTATAGACTTCTCTCTGTAATTCTAATGTCCAATAAATAAATAAATAATTATATAAAATAAAACATGAGATTTACTGTTAGAAAATACATGATCATACAACTTCTTGGATAATCATAATTTTGGAAATGAATTAAATGAACAAGTTAAACCGAACATAATAAGAAAATATTTGCCCCTTCCATCCCCTCCAACACACACACACGCACACACAAAAGACTAGTCACTAGTTCGTTAATGTTACATTATTCCCTGTGCAGCAGCATGGAGAGTTAGGTAGTAGCAGGGGAGACATGGAGAACCACTTTGTTTTTCCCAGCCCTGAACCAAGTTTTGGAAGAGAGAGAATGACCAGAAGTAGCAAGATACTGATTCAAAATTGAGAAGAGTATCGGTCAAAACTTTCAATATTGAGATCTTGGTAGCAGTATCCAATGACATAGATGGTTTGAAATTTTAATATGGGTGATTTGAGAAAGAGAGCCTAGGGTTGAGTATTTGACTGCTGGTCTATCGTGCAAGCATCAATGCATTGGCTCTCCACCAAGTCTGGTGTGGGAGGACAGTGCCCCTTTGTGAGTTCTACCAGCCAAAACCTTATAATGCCCTATGGCTGGCCCAAAAGAACCCATGTAGGATACTGTCCCCTTGCAATTTTTTTTTTTTGCTACTGCCTAAAAGATATCCAAAGTTCATACTATTAAGTCACAGAAAGGACAATTTGAAGAGGCCTTATCATCTATAGATCCTGTTAGATATCTCAGCACAATTCAAAGATAGATATGTGGTTGTCTAGTGGGGAAAAATCTATGAAGAAATTTCCCATGTAATGCAGGCAATCTTCCCAACATATATGAGACAGCTGAAGAATTCTTTTTGGTGAGTCTGGAGGGCAGAACAGCATTGTCTTACTCCTATGTCATGAAACTGCAATGCTTGGAGCCTATGATTCCTTATATCTCTCTATTTTATCCTTTATTATTATTTTTAATTATGAATATCTATACCATTTATCCAGTTTCTTTCTCGCTAGAAGTCTTACCCAAATTATATTTAGGTGCTTTAGGTGATGATATCCAATACTTTTTCAACAAGCAATACTGAGATGATAATTTGAATTTGAACATATCCTTTAATTATTTTTTGTCCAAGAGGGAACTGTGTTTTACATGTTGTGGTATATGCGAATACTCAGATATTTGGGAAATAAAGAGATACTAAGATAGGTACAGTGATATTCATCACACATCCCGGGGGGGTGGGAAGGTCCACATCTTAATTCCTGCAACCTATGATTATGCCAATTATGTAGAAATAAAAAACTGACATTGCTTTAAAGTGAGTTTAAAATAGATACAGCTTTCTGTATTGTCTACTAAGGCACAGTGTGATTGCAGGAGCACTAAAAGGTGGAAGAGGCAGGCAGAAGACAGAGCAAGATGTGGTTAGAGAATAATGATCACAAGATATACAAGAGCTCATTTGGAAGACACAGGAAAGAAGCATCAGGCCAAGAAACACAGGTGGTCTCTAGGACCTACAAAAAGTGAGCAAAGCATTTCTTCCCTGATGCCTGTGGGAAGAAATCATACTCCGCTAGTACGTTAATTTTAGCCTCCTAAGATCTTTGCGCATCTTCTCACCTACACAACTGTGAGAGAATGGATTTACATTATTTCATATTGTTATGCTTGTAGTAACGTGTTACTGAAACAGTAGAAATAGATGTTGACAGATGAGGTGGGTTATCTTTAATCATTTAGTCCAAAAGGCATTGTTGTGTTAATCTAATTTTGTGTGTGACTTTTCTTTCTTATGCATTCAATTATCCATTTGAATAATTCTTCCAAGGTCTATATACTTTTAATATGAAAATCAACTGCTGCTTATCTTTTGAATAAAGGTGTAAATCAAATTGGAGTTATAATTTGTACCTTTGGAATACCAAGTAATTTTGTGAATTCCATGCAGATATAATTTTTGCTGTACTCATTGCCAATAAAGTTATACAAAAGAAGTAAAAAGTAGCATTAACTCTTTGGAACACAAGCATGAATAAATCTGTAAATCCAGATTATCTGACAATATCAGTAAAGATTTTATATTTCCACAAATGTTCCTTTTCAATTTCTCTTTTGTAACACTCTTTTTATCCTGAACCATGTTTCCATCTAGGGCTTCTTCGTAACAGCAATTTTTTTGCTATTGTTCTTGGTTATAATTTCTCTAATCATGAAGGCATGATTGAATAGTCATCTTAAATGTCAAAAACTTCAATTGAAGCAGCAATGTCTTATTTTTGATAGCAGCATAGGCAGATTTTAGAGCATTTTTTGTTCTCTTGGCCTTTTATTCAACCCTTTTGCAAATGATTCTGCCACACTGAGCGTTGGCACTTACCGTTTCTGTCCATCTGTTATAATGGAATTTTGCCGGTTTTGAAATGCGGTAGAACAACTATACTTGAACATCAGTGCCAGCACAACATAGAGATAATTCTTAACTCTGTATAGCATTTCTAAAACTACCCTTTGGGCAATATGCCATGAGTCTTTGGCACATTTATTTTCAATGGGAAGAAAAAAGAACTGTTTTAAACTCTATGTTCTGCTGAATTACATGTTTTGTTCATATCGAATTTTATTTTTATTCCATGCCATTTCAGCAATGGCAGAAATGAATCAATTGTGACATTGTTAAAGAGCCATACTATGAGATGAAAATGCCCAAATCACATCAGATGTTAGGTGTGAAAGTATAAAATGCTATACAGGTACAAGTAAAACATAATCCACTTCATGCTTCTCTGAGAGAACTTTCTATACCTTAATTTTGAATAATTATTTTTGAAATATTTAATATGGAAAGAAAATTGAGAAATAAAAACATTATTAACATGCAAAGTTTAACCCCAGTTTGTAGCACTTTTATATTCCTAAAGTATGTGACTACTTTCGATAGATGGATAAATGGTTTAAGACAGGGCCCGATGTACTGCTTAACTGGCTAATTCTCACCCTCGACGTGCTTGGATACCATACGGGCACAGGTTCGTTTCCAGGCCTCTCTACTTCCAGCTCCCTGCATGCCGCCTGGAAAAGCAGTAGAGGACGGTGAAAAGCCTCAGGTCCCTGCACCTGCATGGGAGCTCCTGGCTTTGGATCAGCTCAACTCTTACCATTGGGGCCACTTGGTTAGTGAACGAGAGGATGAAAGATATTTCTATTTCTCCTTTTCTGTGCCGATTCACATTTTAATAAAAATTAATTTTTTAAAAAATTTTAAAGTTGAAGACACTTAGCATATTAAATATTCTTGATGTTTGTCCTGTGTATATTTTTTGAACATTGACTATTGAATAACTAATTGTTGCTATGATTATAATGTAAAAATAAATGCAATATTCATCAAGCATAAAGGACAAAGCACAGAATGGCAGATTTTATATGATAAACAAACTTTTTACAGGGATGAAGTGCTTAATATTTCTATTTACAGGTAAATTAACAAAAGGGTGAAATATATGTTGTTTTCAGTAACATCATCTTAGTATTTTAATCCTAAACCAAAATAAAAAATATAAATGGGAGAGATAAATATTACGATATAAGATGATGGATTTTATTCAATATTTCAGTATTTAAACACTAAATCTTGACTGAGGAGTGGGTTTTTTTTTGTTTTTTGGGGTTTTTGTTTGTTTTTAGCTTGTGAATTAAATTTTCTTTACTTGAAACAGTTCAAAAAATAAGGGAGAAAAAGGAAGGGGGATTCATTATTTTCACTTTTAAATGTGTTTAGTCTTCATACCAAAGATACATTATAATAATGGACAAATTCTGAGTTTATAGGCACTCTTATGATTGAGTTTTTAA
Organism: Ochotona princeps; assembly: GCF_030435755.1. NCBI lineage: Eukaryota > Metazoa > Chordata > Mammalia > Lagomorpha > Ochotonidae > Ochotona > Ochotona princeps. The sequence goes on from NC_080836.1 coordinate 70,525,536, forward strand.
TCTGATTTATTTTACCTCCTCATTAATGTCTTCCTTTCAGTTTGAAAAACTCCCATCAGCAATTTTTGAAAGACATGTTTAGTTTTGATAAATTAGCTTTTAACTCTTGTTAACTCTCCTTTATTTCTTAAGTATGTCTGCTGTGTACATTTTTCATGGCTGGCATATTTTTCCCTTTGCACCGAGAATATCTCACTTTATTCCCTCCTGGAGCGCCAAGTTTTTGCTGAGGTGTCTGCTTTCAGGTAAATTAGGACACCAGAATGTATTGTTTCTTTATTTCTTTTGTTGAAACTTTCAGGACATGATTATGCTGTACCTTGGAGTAGATTTGGTTGAGTTGGAGCTGACAGATGACCTCTGACATTTCTCCGTCAGCATGTTTGGATTCTTTACACTTTAGATGTGCTTTCTACCCAACTGGCATTCTCAAGCGCTCTCTGAACCCCAGTAATCTGAATGCGTGTCCTTTTATTGCTACCTCCTCGTCGTGAAAAGCTTCTTTCATACCTTTTAATTCTTCACGTTCCTTCTTAGGTTACATTTCCAAATAGCTAACTTTTAAGCTTCACTGATTCCTTTTCTACTTGTCCTAATCCACTTATGATGCTCTGATTTTTTTTTATTTTATTTGGTGAAAAATTTTTATTTTAATTGTATTTGCTGAAATAGAGAAAAGAATATCTGTTTGATTTTTAAAGTCACTCACTCTCTTTTAATTATCTTGAATAAATTACAAAACCATTATCTATATTTAAAAAGGATTAATTTTAATTGCTTAAAAGTTTGTATTTTTGGATTTTTATGCAATTTATGGTACCTACTTCTGCTTATTAGTTTAAGTTATGACTGGAAAGTTTATGGGCTTCAGATATACAATCATGGCTATAAATTGAAGGACTAGGCTTGTATTTTAGTCATCACAAAAAGGCTTTTTTGTAATCTATTTTATACAGAAATTCTAAGTAGATTGTTGATTTTTTCTCAAACTGTGGTCACTATTGGAATTTCATAAATGGATGAGGCCCATGTCAACAGTATTCATGATTTTTTGGTCCATGTTAAATCACTTGGGTGGTCGTTTGCAAAGGATGTAACAAATCCACAGTGGATGGACAAAGGGAAAGTCTTAAAGGGTAGTTTCCCTTCTGCCAATCTTCACTTTGTATCAGGATGGGCTCAAATGCCTTGCCTGTATGCACCCCCGGTGAGGTACTGCATGGTTCTGCCAAGCAGTCTGATTCTGGGCTACAGCATACAATCAGCATATTTGTTCACATTGTCCTATCGGAGATTGGGTAGGTTAGAGTGGGAAACATGACTATCATAACTGCCATGATGATAACAACAAAGTCCATAGCCTTCTGAGATCAATATGATGGAGACAAGACCAAGACCTATGGATCGGCATACTGCTTGTTTTTGTTATATATTTGTAGCCTGAAACAATTGCAACCAGCCAGAAGTGATACTGGCTGGAATTTGGTAATGTCCCTTTTGATCTATAGGTCTCTGCCAGGTGTAAGTATGGAACCAAAAGTTTAATTTACTGATGTTGGCCTGGGAACAGTGGCTGTAATATATGGCTTGTTGTTTTGTAGTATTGTGTTGTGTCTGATATCAAATATTAAAACAAAATATTGTGCATATTTTCTTGTTTTTTTATTTTTTTCTCTTTCTTTTTTTTATTTATTTTTTAATAATCTTACTTAGTTGATTAGGGAACAAAGGGTCAAGGGCTACAGGGTGAAAGTGGGTAATACCATTGTTTCCACACCAATATCATTTTTCCCTGTATCTGGGGTCAGGGAAAAAAACAAAGGGAAAAGCCCCACCCAACCTCCCACCCATTCCAGATCCCCAATGGGAGGCGCGCTCTGAGGGTCCTGCTCATACAGACTTGATAGTTCATCAGTTCTGGATTGCTGCCAGTCTCTCAGTTCCAATCACAATGAACCCTATTCAGAATCCACTGGCTGACAGTCTCTTCATGGTTGGGGTTCTAAGATCAGCAGTTCAGTTGGAGGGATCTCCAAAGAAACTTCATCTGAGATGATCCCAGGCCTGATTCTTGTGTGAGTTTGCTAGTACAGAATCCGACACAGTCCGTCACACCAATCAGGTTATGCTCATGCTGGTCGTTGGGATTGCTGGGTCCGTTCTGTTTCCAGCACTGTCTTCCTCGTGAACCAACGGGTGTTGTAGTCCAGTTCGATCCTGCCCGCTTCATACTCGTCCTCACCCAAACCGGTTGGAGCTGCAGCCTAGTTGGGGCAACTCCCCATGACCCCCACCAGTTCTGCCACCTACCCTAATTCCCATGCTTGCCAGTATGCACCGCAGGCTTGTCAAGTCTGTCCCACATCCCGTTTAGCTCTCACACATGTCGATGGGCATTGAAGCCCAGCTCAACCCAACCAACCTACTATCCAGCCCACACACCTACTGGCAGATGCTCTTCTGTACAGCCACCCCTGCCCCTGTCCTGGTGTTCGTGCTGTCCAATGAGAGTGGTAGCCCCAAGGGAGGTGCCCACTATTTCCCTTCTAGGCCACACTCACTCCGAAATTATGCACTCTTCAGGTAGTTCTGGCATTTGACTTGACAGAATTAGCTCCCAGTGCCAGCCTCTGCCAGCTAATACTGCGGCTAGCCCAACCAGCCATCACCCACTCTAGTTTTTGCTTGCACCAGTTGGAACAGTCAGCCCACCGTGGCCCTTCCCTTATCTAGTCCACATGAGGCCCACAGGTGTTACAGCCCTGCCTATTCTGATCTGCCCCCATCCCGGCTCACACTTTCCAATGGAAGTAGTTGTCCAGCAGGGGAGCCCACATTCCCCTGTCAGCTTTGCCTCCTCCCCCTGATTATCACATGTGCTGTTTGGGCGCTGCAACCACATCTGGTATGGTTCATCTCACCTTGGCATTCCTTATTGTGTACTAGTATGTGTCGCAACCGAACCTGGCTCGACCCACACTCTGTTCTGGCGCTCGGACTCACCAGCGGGTGATGTGAACAGGTTCAGCCTGGTCTTCCCCCAATCCATGCCATGTGTATACCAGTGGGATAATTTCCATAGCCTGTTCTGGGCTGTTTCCTATTGTGCTTCTTGTGTTTACCTGCAGGGACTGTGTCCTGCCAGAGGAGTTGCCCAGGCTCCTCCATCAGAAACTCTCCCATTGCCAGGTTTTGCACATACCAGTGGGTCCATGAGCCAGCCCTGTTCAGTTCACCTCCTGTCCTAGCAGGAACAGTGGTGTTTCCTGACTGTTCTTCAACCCAATCTGGTTCTTATTGTTGGATGTTTCAACCCAGCCATGGCTCTTCCATACCACCATACAGCTTACACATGGTTCAGTAAGGGTTGAGACCTAGCCTAGTCTGTCATACATTTCCCCTGGTCCTGCAGAGCACCAGATGGTGTTGGAGTCTGGCCCGGCTTGGTGCTTCCATTCCCAGTCCACACTGTGCCAAGTGGGATTACACTCGTATCCTGATTGGAACGCAGCCCCATTTACACCCCATGTGCTCATTGGTGGGAAACTCAACCCAGCTAGAGTATCCCCTTAGCTGCCCAACCGGACCTATTCCCAGCCTTAGATCTCATGAAGGCCAGTGGTTGCTCTGATTCAACTTGGTAAAGCCCCTCACTTGTCCTGTCCCCTTAGATGCTGTGGCTTAGCATCCCCATCTTATGCAAATCAGTAGGTGCAAGGACCTACTTGGCATGACCTGTGCTCCAACCTGATTTCTGTTGTTTCTTGTGACTTAAGGTTAGCTCAGCCCTGCCCATTCTGTCCCCCTCCAGTGGCAGCACGGCCCACCAGACATCCTGTTAAAGGATGCACTTTCAGGTGCTGCTGCCTTGACCTGCCCTGACTGTTTTGGGTTTCTGCACCCATGTGTGATGGCAGGTGGCATGGTCACATCTAGCTTAGTCCATCCCAACCCCAACTTGCGAGCTAATTCTTTCGCGTGCTGGATAGAGTCTTGACCCTGCCAAATGTGACCACTCCACCACTCCACCACTCCACCAAACAGTTGGGTAATGGTACCCATCACTGCCATAGAGGCCCTCATCCATAGCATTGGTGTGAGCTGGTGTGTGAAGGACCCAATAGAGCTCTTTCCTCAGGGTAAGTGCGCCATGAGGGAACTTGGGAACTGGGTTGAAATTCCTAGCTCTGCCCAGCTGCTAATATCTTGCGGCTGGGTGAGTTTGGGAGGGGTTCAGGCCTTGGGTTTGGGGGCAAGTGCTACTCCTCACAGTGTGGCGGCTGTGGGGGGTGCCCCTGCCGGGTCGGACCCAATGCTGGGGGCTCACGCCAAAGACACTGCCACAAGGCAGTGAACGAGTCCTCGGCCTCCCCCAGGGCAGCCAGTGCACCATTGGTGCCAGGCTTTGCCTGCTGGCTGCCCAGCGGCAAACTCTGTAGTTTTTTAAGATATGTTTGCTGCCTGGGGACACCCATGACTAAGTCCAATTTTAGTGTAGGTGAGTAGTGACTCTTGGGTGATTCCCAGTGACAGGGTCATGGAAGTTTTAGGCATGCATGGAGACTGAAACCTGGTGGTTTGGAGGGAAGTACCCTGGAGACAATTTTGGTTAGACAGATACACCGGCCCAATTAGGAATACAGAAATGACCTGTTAGCCTAGAACATATTTTCTTGTTTTAAATTCCCAGTGAATGGACTCTGCTGCTTGAAGCTGGTGGAGAAGTGACGGAAGCGGTCCCTTAGCCAGCAATGAAAATGTCAGTCCAGAGATCCATCTAGAGTTCACTAGATTGGGAGTATGAGCCATGGGGCTCTTGCTAATGCTCTGTATCACCTTGGTGAACCTAGAACTAGGTTGTGAGTTTAAGGTTGTGTTTAGTTCCCTCTTCTCCCCTAAGTGAAAGCTAACTTTCAATGCTGTACTACTTGGAGTTGTAAAAAGCGTGATGTGCACAACTGTTGAAAATCAATTTAGTGGTTTTTTTCTTATTATGCTAGCAACAGTCACAAATGATCTTTCACCTGATTTCCACAGATATTGAGAAAGTAGTTTTGAGGCTGACGGATTGTTCAAACAGATGTCCTGTGGAGAGAGGATTCTTGGAGAGTATTACTGTACTGAAGTCTCTACTCCATCTATTTTCTTTCTTTTTTAAAATGTATTTATTTCATTATTTTATGATGCAGTTCCATAAGCTCTGAGATTTCCCTTGATCCCTGCTCAACCCCCACACACAAAGAGACACACTGATCTCCCCTATATCGTAACAATAGCATAATTCTTCATAAGCAGCCATAAGTCTATCATTCTGCTATCTAAGCATACCCTCACATTGCAGGCACAGACAATGGCAGATAGTCCAGCATCCCATTGTCAAGATATATTTAACAGTTTCAGCAGGAGTCTATTTTTTATTTCAAAGTAGAGATGCATATTGTATTGTATCTTCACATGCTGATATGATAGTCTATATTACAGAGTTACTAGACATCCCCTTAAATGAGAAGCCATAAAACAAATTCATAAAAGGAAGAAAAAATAGAAAAATAAAAACACCATGAAGTTAAATAACATGCTACTGAATTATTAGTGTGTCGCTGAGTCAACTGAAAAGAGAAACAAAAACCTTTGTGCTCTACCTTTTATTGCCACATTTGGTGAATTCATTATGTGGTAAAATTTTTGTCTTAATAACCACTAATCAAATCTTCATCCATATTATGATTAAAATATCTTTGAGACAAAGAGCTGGATTTCATCCCTGCATTCAAAATTAAGTTTTAATCATGTTCAAAATCAAACTACTTGAACTCTAGTCTACCCTAACATAATCACGCATTATACATTTAAGTATTAACTGAGGTTTTCCAAGTGTTTTTTTTTTAGTAGTAATACCTTCCACTTAGCAAAGTCATTTCACTGTTCATAAGTTGTATCTAAATTTAAATAGTTGGAAAGACTAAACATTAACTAACTGAAATGTTTTCTAAAATTGCAGAAAAATCAAAATGGATATATATTTTTAAGCACTTGTTTTAAGAAGACATACTATTGCAAAGCAAGCAATAGTACACTGAATTGGAACTCTATTATACTATCGAATGCAAAGTTTTATACCAGTGTGCCTTATGCATTAGAATTATGTATAAATATTGTTTTCTGATCACTTAATGACACTTTTATATACTTATTTTATTACTGGATAGGGATAATACAATTTATGCTCTCTATTGCTTTGCTATGATGGTGAAATAATAAGATAACATATGATCCTAACTAATGGAGAAGACAAATCCTCCATTAAGAGACAATGGGAGTCTAGGCTTGAAAGATTAACTGGCTATTCTCCTTCTCACAGTAGTGGGATCCCATATAGGTGCTGGATTGTATACTGGCTGCACTACTTCCCATCCAAATCCCTGCTTATGGCTAGTGACAAAAGTTGAGGATGGTCCAAACCCTTGGTACTCTGCACCCATGAGGGAAACCTGGAAGAATCTTGTGGCTTTGCTTTGGATTGGATCAGCTCCAGCCATTATGGCTTTTAGGGAGTGAACCGGTAACGGAAAAAGATCTTTCTGTACCTTTTTTCTTTCTAAATCTTCCTTTTCAATACAAATGAATAATTTGGGGCCTGCCACAGTAGCCTAGTGGCGAAGTCCTCACCTTGCTTGTGCCAGCATCCTGTATGGGCATCGGTTCCAGTCCCAGCTGCCCCACTTTCCTTGCAGCTCCCTGCTGTGGCCTGGGAATGCAGTAGAGGACAGCACAAAACCTTGGGACCCTGCAACCCTGTGGGAAACCTGGAAGAAGCTTCTGGCTCCTGGCTTTGGATCTGCTCATTTCTGGCCCTTGTGGCCACTTGTGGAGTGATTCAGTGGATAGATCTTTCTCTCCTTCTCTCTGTGACTCTGACTTTCCAATAAAAATTAAAAAAGACTTTAAAAGAAGAAAAATATTTTTAAAACAGTAAAAATGAGAGAAGGAGATGATGGGAACTCATAAGAGAGTCTGGCAATGTTACACGGTATACAATCAGCACACAAAATCAATAGAATTTCTATACACAAACAGTAAAAAAAAAACTGAGTAATAAGTTGTATGATTGTCCCATTCAAAATGTCTATGAAAGTTTAAATATATTAACATTTATGTAACCAAGAATGTGAAAGATCTCTACAATAAAATTTACAAATCATCACTCAAAAAAGAAAAGTAGAAGAAAATACTAAAAATAGAAAAATCCATATTCATGGATTGGATTGGAGTAATGTACGCAAAGTGTTCACAGTGCTTAAAGTAATTTATAGATTGAAATGTTATCCTAATCAAAATACCAAATGTATTCTTCTCAGATCAAGAAAAATTAACTGTAAAATTCATACAAGATCATAAAGAGATCCTGTATAGTGAAGCAATTCCCAACTATAAAAATTACGCTATAGGCAACAAAATGACAAATTTCCACACATATTTCAGGTCAATTACAACCAAATATTCTGGTAATCACACAAGAGTAGACAGTGGTCATAGGACATATTAGAAGCCCCAGATATTAATCCGTAGATTTATGAGCCACTGTTCTTTGACAAATATGCCAAAATCATTCCTGTGAGAAAGGATAGTTTTTTCAACAAATGGTGTTGGACAAGCTGGATCTTTGCCTTCAGAAGTGTGAAATAACACCACTCTTACACCAAGTACTAAAATCAACTCATTACAAAGGTTCTAAACCAAAGACCCCAAACCCTCAAAATCATAGAGGACCATAGAAGAGACACTCCTAGACATTAGCATAGTCAAAATTTTCTTGCATGATAACCAAAACACATACAGTAAAAACAACTACAGACAAATGGAATTACCAAGGGATTATTTAGTAAAGTAGCCAAAGACAATAGAAATATTTCTGAACTATAAATTTGATAGATTATGGGCCTGACACAGTAGCTTAGTGGCTGAAGTCCTTGCCTTGTATGGCCAGGATCCCATATGGGCACCAGTTCTAATCTTGGCTGTTCTCTGCCTGTGTCCTGGGGAAACAGTAGAGGATGGCCCAAAATTTTGGGACCCTGAATCTGCATGGGGGAGAACTCCTGACTCATGGCTTTGAATCAGTACAACTCCTACCCTTGCAGCCACTTGCGGAGTGAATCAGTGGGGGGAAGATCTTCCTCTCTGTCTCTCCTTCTCTCTGTATATCCAACTTTCCAATAAAAATAAATAAATCCTTAAAATTTCTGACAGATTATGCATACCCCAAATATAAAAATAGCCCAAGAAATTATAGATTCAATGTGAGTACAAAAAGGGTATCAATGATACCTCAAAAGTACAGGAAATAATGCTGAATTCATACAGAAACACAAGAGATCAGAGCAATCATGTCATTCTTACACAATACAAACACATGGAGGCATAAGAAAACATGATGTAGTAAAGACAGCCTTTTTTGTTTTAAAGATTTATTTATTTTATTACAAAGTCAGATATACAGAGAGGAGAAGAGACGGAGAGGAAGATCTTCGTCCGATGATTCACTCCCCAAGTGAGCCGCAACGGGCCCCTACGCGCCAATCCGATGCTGGAAACCAGGAACCTCTTCCAGGTCTCCCACGCGGGTGCAGGGTCCCAATGCACTGGGCCATCCTTGACTGCTTTCCCAGGCCACAAGCAGGGAGCTGGATGGGAAGTGGAGCTGCCAGGATTAGAACCGGCGACCATATGGGATCCCGGCGCGTTCAAGGCAAGGACTTTAGCCACTAGGCTACGCCGCCGAGCCCAAGACAGCCTTTTTAAAAAAAAAAAAAAAAAAATTTATTTTATTGGAAAGGCAGATGTACAGAGAGGAGGAGAGACACAGGAAGATTTTCTGTCCGTTGATTCACTCCCCAAGCGTCTGGTGCTGTGCCGATACCAAGCCAGGAGCCAGGTACTTCTTTCCGGGTCTCCCACATGGGTGCAGGTTCCCAAGGCTTTGGGCCATCCTCGACTGCTTCCCCAGGCCACAAGCAGGGAGCTGGATGGGAAGTGGAGCTGCCAGGATTAGAACCGGCGACCATATGCAATCCTGGCGCGTTCAAGGTGAGAACTTTAACCATTACACTATCACGCTGGGCCACGAGTAGCCTTGTTTTTACTTAAATAAAATCAGGCATGCAGAACAATAGAACAGAATAAAACTCTAGAAATTAATCCAGGTAAATTCAAGTAACTAATCCTTGACAAATGAACTTACAAAGAGATAGATACATTTTCTCTGGCATGCGGTATTTGCTACAGAATAGAAAATAAATTAGAGGAATAAAAAAAGTGTTTTGAGATTTGACTGTTGGATATATTGTCATTATTTATGCTCCTACAGAGCTGTAGTTTTTTTTTTATTGTTGCTATTGACTACTATGGTGGGTTGTGTACTAAGTCTGTGATAACGGAGTGTACTGAAATTATTTTTTTAGCAAAATCAGAGAGCAATAAAAAGAAAAAAGCAGAAAGTTTCAGGAAGAAAGAAGATGGGTTAAGAAAACAAGCTTATGTTCTTAGGATGGCAATTGTGAAATACCAACAATCTTTTCTCTGTGTATTAGTAAAGATTTTTTTTTAAATTCAGCTATGAAATGGGCTATGTATATGAACAGGCGTTTTTCAAAAGATGAAATAAAAATGAGCAATGAACACATGCACAGATGTTCAGGGTGGTTAGTCACCAGGGGAATGCCAATGTACACCATCATGGGGTTTCATCTCACCCCTATAAGAACGCCCGTCATACAAAGCTCAGAAACTAACAATGGTTGACGATAGTGTGGGCAGAAGCATATGCGTTTTATAAAAATTTAAACTAGTACATCCGTTTTGGAAGACAAGATAAGATTTCTCAGAAATCTGAAACATAGGTCTATGGTTGAACTCACTCGTTCCACTCCTGAAGGTTTTTGCAAAGAAAATAACAACTGCATAGGAAAGTTATCTATGCCTTCAAACTTATATCACCTCAAACCATAATAGCTAAGAGAGAGAATTAACTCAGATGTCCATCTTCTGATGATTGGGTAAAAAAACTGCAGAATGAATAAATGATCCACTATTACTCATTTATAAAAAGAATGACATCATGTTTGCAATAAAACTGATGTAACTGAAGACTATTATCTAACATCATGTTTTCCTGATTTGTGGTAAATACTATGTTAAGAACAAAAGTACAGTGTATATGAGTGAAATCAACGTTTTGGAGATTTATTATATGCAGTTCATAGTTGTTGGATATACGCATGAGAAGCAATTGTTTTCTGCTTACCACTTGTTGAATTGTTTATTGAGATGAGGGTTAGACAAGCCCAGTCTGGCATGCCCCACACCCAGTCTACTCCCACGCTGAGGGGCACTGCAGCCATATCCAGTCAAGATTTCCACCCCCCAATTTGACCCTTGCAGCAGTCACCAGTGAGAACCACAACCCAGCGAGGCTGTCCCCTTCCTAAACAGGCCTGCTCCTAGCAGTTGCTCCTATGCAGCTTAACATAGCCCATCCCTCATCTTAGCTTTTGTCATCAGATGCTGTTGCCTAGTAAGACCTGACCCGCCTCCAGACCCAGCTCTCGATGGTGGTTGCTGTGACCTAGTTGTAACCAGTCTGTCCCCATCTTTGACTCTTGCAAACTGGTAGATGTGATAGCCTAGCCCAGCATGACCCACACTCCAGGATGGCTCCTTCATTTGCCAATGATGAAGGTTCACTGTCCCTGCGTAGTCTTCCCCCCTCAAGAACCAACCCACACACTTGCTGATGAATGGAACTACGCTGCTCAGCTTGATCTACATCCAGGCCTGAATTGCTTGCTCACCAGAGGGAACCAGGGCCCACCACGGAAGTTTTCCAAGTGCCCCCGCCGGGCCTACTCGCAGAACCAGACCTCACATGGCCTGGGTCATGCCAGTGGATGCCACAGCCTTACCTGGCATTGTCCGCCCCTTTATATGAGCTGGTGGATGTTGTGACCCGGCCAACCCCACACCCTATTCTGAGGTGAGCCTGCAGATGCTATAGCCTGGACCAGTACAGACTCTTCCCAGCTCCAGTGCCCATGATAGTCGAAGGGTTCCATGGTCATGCCTAGCTCAGGCTGTTACCAATCCCAGCTCTTAGGCAAATCACTGGAAATTGTAGTTCCACAGGGAGGGCCTACTTACGACCTACCCCAGAGAATCTGCCTTCAGACATGATTCTTCCGTGTGTTCGTTAATGTCATGGCCCAGTCTAACATTACGCATCCCCTGTTCCAGTTCTCACTGCCAGGTAGGCCCTCAGCCCTGGCTTTAATGTGTGGACCATTAAGGGACAGACCAAAACAGAAACACATGTGGCAGATCTGAGCTGGGCTAGTTAACATCAACAATCACTAAATACAAATCACCGGCATGCACTAAAGCTAGACTGTCGGTCTAAATGGCAAGGCTAGATCACAGAAAGTTGTTTTTGTTTGTTTTTTGATTGTTTGTTTGTTTGTTTTACCATTAAGAAAACATTCTGACTTCAAAGTCAAAGTCAACTACAATGGAAAAACATCTCTGTAAAAAGATTTCTTGAAATTATACATACAGTATCAATTCAAAATTGATGTGATACCTTATAATTCTATCAGAAACTTCCTATTAAAACAGATTAACTATATATGAAGATCCATGATGTTATTTGGTTTGATGCTGACCTAGCATAAAAATATTTTTCTTTCATATTTTTAAATAAATGTAATTGTTAATAGGATGGCACTCATTTGATAATGGGGCAACTTTTTTTAACCTAGACCCTCAATATGGTTCACGAAAAATACAGCTTTGATCAAAATAAAGGTAAAGGAAGAGACCTGATGTCTGGTAAATCTTCTCTAGAATGTTCTGAGTTACAGTTGTGTCTCTGAAAATTCCAATTGACACATTTAATACCAAGCATGGAAGAGCATAAAGGATAGGGTGATAAACAACATTTTATCCCATGTTTTACCCTTCATGCCTTCAGCACAGACCAATTAAAAAATTGTTTTTAATTATCAATTTCAGCATCTACAATTTATCTCCAAGACCAGAACTAATAAAATCACAAGCAGGTGTTATATGCTTGTCTATTCTCATATAAATTTAATATGAAACTGCATTCCTATTTCAAAATGAAGTATTTTAATAGTGTAAAATTAAAGTGAGTAAAACACATACTGTGTTTCACAAAATATGTAATAGCCACTTAATAAATGGAACCTATTCATTACTTATGTAATGGGCATTCTTTTGCCTGAGAAAAGTCACTTTTTTATTGGAAAGCCAGATTTACAAAAAGAAGGAGAAAGAGACAAAAAGATCTTCTGTTTACTGATTCAATCCCCAAGCAGCTGCAGCACCTCGAGTAGAGCTCATCAAAAGCCAGGGACCAAGAGCTTCTTCCAGGTCTCCCACATGGGTGCAGGGTCCCAAGGAGTTGGGCCATCCTCTAATGCTTTTCCATGACACAAGCAGGGAGCTGAATGGGAAGTGGCATAGCCAGGACATGAACTGGTAGCCATATGGGATCCTGGAGCATGCAGGATGAGTAGTTTAGACACTTCGCCCAGAAAGTCACCATTTTATAATGAAAAAAATGCAGCTTTCAAACTGCAAATTTTAATATGATACAGAATATTGTCATAAAACTAAATTTGAAGTGATTAAATGAATCTCTTCCTCTATTTTTCCAATACATAAATGATTTCCTTAACCATATTGCTAATGGAAATGAGCCAATCCCAACAGGTTAGATACCACGTTTGCCTTAATTTAAGATGATATGATGTCAATATGAAAAATAGTACCTGTAAAATGTAATATTATCTCAACCTCAAATAGCCTATCTCACATGCAATAAGATATTGTGAAGTAACCAATGAACCAACAATCAATGTGAGTCAGACTGCTTATGATCTACATCAAAGAACTGTAAAACCTAATATACTTTTAATACCCTATGTTATTCCGTAATGGGGCGGGAGAGCGGAGATATCTTCCATCACCCTAGAAGGTGTGAGGAAGACGTGAAATATTAGTTACTCCTCACTAGGGTATTGAAGATTTCTCTGCACACCCCTCCTAAAACTGTTCTGCACCTCAATTATTGACATATGTCTTGTTAGACAGTTTAGACTACCCGAAAAAAGCCAGCTTCAGCAAAATTAAGCTTCAACGCAATAAAATGCTAAATAGTATAATGAAAATAGACACAAGACAGCTGAATAGTAATCTATAGCCATTTTAAGGTGTATAGAACCCGGTTGTATATAAACTAAAATTGAAATGTCAATGAAGCAGTCACAGAATGTGGTGAAGAACTTGCATTTTTTAACATATTGGTTACTCAATACTATGTCAATTAATTCCATAACGTTATAAATTGTTGCTGATGTTATGTTGTGGCTTTTAATTGATCGGGATGATACTCTGCTGGGTTTACCTTCAGACCAGAGAAGGTCTCCCCAAGAAGCCGTTGAACTTATCTGGACAATAAGATGCTGGACTCTATGCTTGGTATATGCTTGTAATGAAAGAATCTCAACTGAACTTGAACTATGGTTATGCAACAAGGTGGAGGAATCCACCATGGGGGGAGTGTTAGGGGAGGGGTGGGGGGAATCCCAGAGCCTACAAAACTGTGTCACATGATACAATGTAATTAATAAAAAGTTTTACTAGTAAAAATCAAATTAAATTAAATTAAAAAGGGAAAAATTCTAAAAAAAAAAATGCATGATAAGCTTACTTAAAAAGAAAGTTAAATCCAACGGGACCAGAAAGTGATAGAAATTCATCTTGTAAGAACAGAACAGAAATGGGGCTGCTACAATAGTGTGGCAGGCTAAGCTTCTAACTGTAGCACCAGTATCCCCCATGGCCACTCATTCATGTCCTGGCTGCTTCATTTTGAATCCAGCTCTTGCATACAGCCTTGCAAAGAGCAGAGAATAACTAAAGCCTTTGTCCTCTGCACCCACATGGGAGTCCTGAAAGAAACTCCTGGTTCCTGACTTCAGATCAGCTCAGCAAAACAACATGTGGAAGAGAAAATTACAAACGGACATGTTGTGTCTGGAACAAATAAATATTGTATATACTCAAAATACACACACATAATGTAAATGTAATACAGTAGTGTATGTTTGAACAAGAGATTTAAAAATATATGAATAAATAATTGCTCACAGAATTAGACTAAAAATGCAAAAATAACTGAATATTCTGTCCATGAAAATATGAATATATATGTATACAAATGAAAATAAATGTTTCAGTTTTTTCTAATAGTAACTTCTTAAAATGTTACTGTATTTGCATTATTTCTTAAAAATTCTTATAAGTAGGAGGCCTGGCCTTATGGCCTACTGGCTAAATCCTCACCTTGCAAGTGCCTGGATCTGATACTTCGTTCCTGGCTGATATTTCATGATACTTCATGTCCAGTCTGCTCAACTTTCCATCCAGCTCCTTGCTTGTGGCGTCGGAAAGCAGTAGAGGACCCTGCACCTGCACAGGAGATCTGGAAGAAGCTCCTGGCTCCTGGCTTTGGATCAGCTCAGCTCTGATTGCTACAGCCATTTGGGGAGTGAACTAGTACATGGAAAGTCTTTTTATCTCTCCTTTTCTCCATAAATCTGATCTGCCTTTCCATTAAAAAAATAAATAACTCTTTTAAAAAAGAAATGTTTATAGGGCCCAGTGTGAAGGCCTAGCAGCTAAAGTCCTTGCCTTACGCACACCAGGATCCCATACAGATGCTGATTCTAATTCTGGGCAGCCCCACTTCCCATCCAGCTCCCTGCTTGTGGCCTGGGAAAGCAGTCGAGAACTGCCCAAAGCCTCAGGACCTTGCACCCACATGGGAGACCGGAAAGAAGCTTCTGGTTCCTGGCTTCGGATCGGCTCAGCAACAGCCATTGTGACCACTTGGGTAGTAAACCATCAGACTGAAGATCTTTCTCTCTTCTTTGTATATCTGGCTTTCCAGTACAAATAAGTAAATCCCCTTTTTTTTTTAAAAAAAAAAAAAGAATCTTTATAATTAAAACAAATTTGTTGAAATGTGTGTATTCAAATATATAATGGATAGAAATACCTTACATCTGGATGTATATGATGAAAAATAACAAAAAAAGAGAAAAAAACCAAACATTTTGCATATGACTAACTATATTCTTATAAAACTTTACATGGAAAATGTATGCTGCCTCTAAATACTATCCAGTATATTAAGTCTCTGTGTTTTCATGAGCATCAAAGAAACCTGGAATGTTAAATCTTTGAAAAACCTGTTATTTCACAAAGTGAGAAATTATGGAGTCAGGTTTTTACAAAATTTCAAAGTTCAAGAGGGTAAGCAGATGGCTATCTGTAGAATTTATTGCACATTAAGCAATTGTTTTGCTGTGCCAATAAAAAAGTCCTGGCAGCTTATGAAATTGTAGAGTCCAGTGACCCTGCATTGGCCTGAGCAGTCAGCTTCTGCTTCCCTCCATGGTAGAGATCAGATCTGTCTCTGGTTTATTATCTATCACTTCCTTGCGTTATTCAACACAATTCATATCCTGCACTGTAGATTTGACTGCTGCTCTTTTCTTAACCTCTTTTTAAACTTATTCATCACTGTATTTTGTACTTATTTTTCTCTGTTACTGAGTTCATGAAAATTAAGTGGCAGCTCAGCAGTGTTGAATGATTTTTCCACTAACTTTTTCAATACACGTAATAATAAAATTTTATAAGGATTATAAAGAATTTAGATACTTAGCCCTACATACCATCTTCAATGTGTGTAATTTCATTGTCATCAAAGGTAGCTTCAAAATGTAGAGAAAAGCAATATTTTTTAATAACTGTGTAAAATACTTCAACATATTCTCTATTAAACTGATCTAATCCTAGGAAGCTGATCTGGTATCCTGCAGTTGTAAAGCCTTTTTTACATTAATAAAACAGAACAATATTTTCTCAAACAAACTTAATGGTCCTGGAAAATATTTTTTGGATTTTTTAGTGTTATTCTAATGAAACATTCCCTATATGCTATGATGGAACATGCCTTTATGCTTAATTTCCAGCATTTTAAATGAATTCTGAGTAATACTATAATAGTTACTGAAGGCCAGAGATACTAAAAAGGAAATATTACATTTTAAATAACTTATATTTATCCTCCCCCTGACATCTAGAAATGATGATCTTTGTAAATTTTAAAGATTTATTTATCTTTTATTTGAAAGTCAGATTTACAGAGAGGAAAAGAGACAAAAAGGGAAAGATCTTCCATCTCCTGGTTCATTCGCCAAATGGCCACATAGGCCAAAACTGAACTGATCAGGAACCAAGAGACAGGGTCCTCTTCTGAGAACCCCTCTTCATTTCAGGGTCCCAAGGACTTGGTCCATTGTCTGCTGCTTTGACAAATCGTAAGCACAGAGCTGGATTGGAAATGGAGCAACAGGGACATGAAACAGTGCCCATCGGATTGCTGTTGTCAAGGGTGGAGGATTAGCATGTGAGCCATGGTGCTGGTCCCCTGTGATTTTTAAGATTATAAAAGAACAGCTATAATTCTGCTAAATGTTTTCTTAAATACAAACAATTCAAATTACTAAAATAGTAACTGAATTGACTTCTATTTCATAATTACATCATTTTATTAACAATTATTAACTTTCATTGCATACAATTTTGCTTAGCAGCTGCTCCAATGGTTTTGCTTTCATTACTGGGCAATTTAGTAAAATGTATTTTGAGAAAATAATTACAGTGATACCATCTCTTTTTTAAAGATTGATTGATTGATTGATTGATTTTAAATGTCAGACATACATAGAGGAGGAGAGACATAGAGAAAGATCTTTGTCCACTGATTCACTCCCCACGTGGTCACAATGGCCGGAGCTCAGCCAATCCTAAGCCAGGAGCCAGGAGCTTCTTCCAGGTCTCCCACGTGGGTGCAGGGTCCCAAGGCTCTGTGCCATTCTCCATTGCTTTCCCAGGCCAAAAGCATGAAGCTGGGTGGGAGTGGGGCCGCTAGGACACATCAACACCCATTTGAGATCCTGATGCGTGCAAGGTGAGGACCTTAGCCACTAGGTTACCATGCCGGGCCATATATATATATATATATATATATATATATATATATATACACATTATACTTTATACATTATACACATATACACATTATACTTTATGCCCACAAAAAGATTGTTAATACCCACTAAATGTGTACTTAAAATATCTTTGTTGTAACTTTAATGATTTAGATATTAACATGACAAATATTAAGCTTCTTGTCAGTATTTTGTTTTTCTTATGTTACCTTAGAGACAAAGAGAGATGCACAAAGAAAGACAGGCTGAAATTGAATGTACTCACAATCATTGATTGAATCACTAGATACTGGCAGTGGCTGGTGCTGGGCTGGGCCAGGAACCGGGGACACACCGCAAGTGTCTCATGTTAGTTTCACGGACTCCATGATCACCACTAGATGAAGTGAGTAGTAATTCTAGGACTGAGGCTAGGCATTACCATATATGAGTGAATCTTGGCAAATTGCACTTTGTCAGGGGAGGGAAGGAGGGAGGGAGGAAAGGAGGGAGGGAGGGAAGGAGGGAGGGAGGGAAGGAGGGAAAGAGGGAAGGAAGGACGGACGGGAAGGAGGGAGGGAGGCAGGGAGGAAGGCAGGAAGGCAGGAAGGAAGGAAGGAAGGAAGGAAGGAAGGAAGGAAGGAAGGAAGGAAGGATATGGAGGGAGGGGGGAGACTATGGAGGGAAGGAAGAAAAAAGAAAAAAACCTAGAAGAGATCAAAAGAGGGAAGAAAGGAAGAAAGACAACAGAAAGGAAGGATAAAGAGAGAAGAAAGAAAAAGAGATAACCATCTTCCTGCTTGGAAAGTCCAGAGACTGTGTGGGGTAAGTCCAGAGACAGGCAACATGAATGCCTGTCCGGATTTATCCTATGTGACCCTCCACTTCTGCTTACAAGCCTATCCAGATTGAATCATGGAAACTCCATTGTATGGTTTAAACTAACCTAATAACTTTCCTGAGTCCCTTCCAAGCAGCATCAACATTCCGCTTTTGAAGACTGATTTCAGTGGTTAAATTTCTATATGATAGGAGACAAAGCATATTCAAACCTAATACTTCAAAAATTACATTATTTTGTTCTCAAAAACTAATTTTTAAAAAAGCATTAATCTTGAAATCTCAGTGACAGTATATGAGACTGACATGATTTGACAAGGAAATACTAGGACAAATAAACATATGTATATGTGTACATTGATAATTGAGTATGATATTTGAATAATAGCAATACAATTTCAAAACAATATGCTTGTTTGCAAAGGTTTTCTATGTGTTTTTAAATCTCACTGCAATATTTTCAGACAAGAAATCTTGACTTAAAAAAAACACTTCCAATTAAAAACAGTAAAATAGTTCTATCAATATAAAAGATAACAAACTGACCTATCCTCCCATTTGTAACAGGAATTTTTACATTGCTTAATAAATGTAACCATTTGTCTAGACAAAGAAAAAATGACCATAAACTAGTTCAGAAAAGTGAAGTGAGAGATACGAGGTTAAAGAATGTGAATTTTGGACTCAGCACTGTAGCCTAGCGGCTAAAGTCCCTGCCTTACATATACGGGGGCCCCATATTGGTGCAAGTTGTGTTCCGGCTGCCCCACTTCTCATCCAGCTCCTGCTGTGGCCTGGAAAGGCAGATGAGCACGACCCCCAACCTTGGGACCCTGCTCCTGCATGAGAAGCCCAGAAGAAACTCCTGGCTCCTGCCTTGCGATGAGCTCAGCTCTGTCCATTGCAACCACTTGGGGAATGAACCAGAGAAAGATCTTCCTGTTTGTCTCTCCTCTCTGATTTTTCAATAAAAATAAATAAATCTTCTTAAAAATGTTAATGTTGCCAAGAAATTCTCCACTGGATGGAAACCCTAGCAAATTGACAATATATGTCATCGAAAATAAAATGCAATTTTAAGTTGGAAATTAAGAAAAAATGGTCAATTTTTCCTGAATACTTAATAAAATTGTTATTGTAAGTTCTGTGTTTTGTTAGAATAATACCAATCATTTAAAAGGTAATTAATAATAATTATGCCCTTTTGTTGTTGAATATCCAGGTATTGACTATGTCACTATGTGAAATACTGTATCTCCCAAATCCACTATTTCTGTATAGTTAAATAACAAGGGTGGAACATTTAATGCTAAAAGGAGAGCTATCACTCAATTTGATTTTAGATCACTATAATTGTAATACCTCTGTTTGTGAATATAACCTCATGGTTCCCTTCATTAGCAAATAACTATAAGGAGAGCTGTTTGAATTTTTTCACCTACTCAGCAAATATTTATTGAGAGAATATGAGCCTAAAAGGAGACATTGCTAATTCATCAAAGCACAAAACTGAAAAAGCTCTTCTGTTTAATTTATGCTCCAATGATTGTATCAACTATTATACTTTTTTCATTATATATTCCATGTAAAGTAAAGCAGTTTGTTTTTCACATTAATTTTTGCATAAGTATTAGATTTGCAAAAGCATTAAGTGAAATATAGCCAACATTAGCCTACATATAGGCTAATGTTGACTGAACATTGAAGGTGGAAAATTTTCCTTTTGTTTACTATTTGTCTCAATTTTTATTGAAAAATAGTCAGATTTCATGAGTCTGCAATGATTAAAAATACTAATTCTAATAATGGTACACTTTAAAACTTTTGAAGAGTAAAAAGGAAAATGTTCATATCTATTAGCATCACGAATGCCCTCCAGAGGTATAGCTGTCCAGATTTGAAGGCCTGGAATCTCAGAGTGAGACTACACTGAGGACCTGGAATAGCCTCCTTTGGTGTCTCTGATGATGATGTATGACACCAACATATTTCAGTAAATTG
Source organism: Ochotona princeps (assembly GCF_030435755.1). Taxonomy (NCBI): domain Eukaryota; kingdom Metazoa; phylum Chordata; class Mammalia; order Lagomorpha; family Ochotonidae; genus Ochotona; species Ochotona princeps. The sequence continues at coordinate 70,545,515 of NC_080836.1, forward strand.
ATAAATAAAAGAAATAGTGAAACATACATGACATCTTTCTTTTATGGACAATATTCTAGTATAATGACATCAGTTAGAATGAAACTTCTTTACAAAAAAATTCCAGTCACTGCAAAAGAAAATATAAAACTAGGAATATGGCCTAATGAAGAAAGAAATCTGTAAAATGAGTGTTAACATATGTTAAAACATGTGTACATATGTGTAGAAGAAAATTAGCTCTGGTATCTAATCAATATGCTGATTCATTTTGGCATTATTAAACATAGAATGACTATGAAAAATGTCTCATACTTAGTACAGCAGGATGTGGACACATTCAAATTCATGTCATTCTTTGATGAATCCCTAACAAATAGGAACAGATATTATAGATAGGTCAGATTCTGATAAAAAAAAACTGCATATGGTATCAGATGAGTGATTCCTTCTGTTGTGGGAAAAAATGGACTTACAAAACTGGAGGTTTTCAACACTGACCAGTTGTCTCATTGCATCAGGGAACATTTGTATGACATTCCTTTCATTCCATACTATAGTGACTAATTTTTAAGTCAAATGCGCTTATAGAAGCCACTTGGAGCACACGCGCGGGCGTGTGTGTGTGTGTGTGTGTGTGTGTGTTTCTGTGTGTCTGGGTATGAGTTTAATAGCAATGTCATCCTCAATAACCTGAGAGGTTAGTCTTATAGTAAATATTGGATTAAATCTTTTAAATTACAAAGGACAAGATGAATATCACAAAAAGTATATAATGAGTGCATCACATGTAGTGATACGCATATACATTTCTTTGCTAATTATTTCTTCCAACAGTGAAATTCTGAAATAATTAAATGTAAGCAGTTATTTCAGAATTTCACTGTTACTAAAATTTACTTGGGAGTCTGAAGAGGAAGAAAGATAGAACAAGGCTGTGCAATTTCATCTGCTGTTTCACTTTTTTTTTTTGTCCAGCAGGTGTTTTTTTCTTTCAAATCATAATTCACAGAATTAAGAATTTATACATATGTGGTATTCAATTAATTAATATTAGTTTAAATTGTGCTAGTCAGTGTTACACTAGACTACCTAGATAGGAAACAAACATTTTAGAAAGCTTTCAATTTAAACCTGTAAAAAAATGACCTTTTGTTTGCCCTCTATATTACCTTTCAGCTTGTGTTTACCATGAAGCTTTTCCTAGATAATGCTCCACAGTAATTCCTCACGCATTCAGTAAAAGAGAATTATAACAACTAATTCCCCTGAAAGTCACACTTAAACAGTAAGTCACTGGAGATTGCAAGAATTTTTATTTGATTTTCCTGTAAATGTTAAATAGGTTTCAAAGAAAGCATTGATAAACTCACAGGTAATATGAAAATAAGCCTTATAATATGGGTGCTTAAAAATAACCATAAAATAAATATGATGAAGAGGATAGACTGATAAGTAAAAACTGCTGTGTATATGACTTCCTCGAATGAGCACATAATTTAACATCCAACATGATCATTTTGAAAGAGAACTATTAATAATACATGGGGACAAACATGCAACCTGTGTTTATGTCAGATCAAATAGGATTTGTAATCACCTTAGTACTGCCTACTCAGGAGATTTTGATGTTTTCCTGTGTAAGGGTTATCACCTTACTGATTATAACTTGCTCTAACAGAATAAGGAAGTAACAACAATTTTAGACTTTGATTCCACCACCAAACTTGGCCACCTTCCCCCGCCACTATTTCCCCCAGTATCATTACAATAGTATAGTCCTTCAGCAAAAGTCATAAATCCAACATTTCTCTATTTAGTGTGTCATGGAATTATAGGTATAAACAATGGTAGATTATTTAGTATATTTAACAGTTTCATTGTGAGTCCTTTTATTTGAGAGGAAAGATGCATATTGAGTTATACTTTGACTTCTTGATATGATGGTTTCTATTATACAGTTCCTAGAGGAACTGTATAGATAGATAGATATGTATGTGTATATCTATATATCTATATGCTTATCCATATATCTCTTGATCTTGTATTTTGCATGAAGGTTGCCTTATATATCAGAGGGAATATGATATTTGTCCTTTTGGGATTGGTTTATTTCACTGAGCATAATGGTCTCTGTTTGGGATGATTTTTTTTAATTGCTAGAATTTCATTTTTTATAATGGCTTATTAAAATTCCATGGAATAGATGTACTAGTTTCTTTATTCATTCCTTTTTCTTTGGGCATCTGGATTGTTTCCACATCCTCACTGTTGTGGTTTGTGCTGCTATAAATATAGGGTGTTAGGTCACTTTCTTATATGCAGATTTCGCTTCCTTTGGATATATTTCCATAAGTGGGATAGCTGTGTCATATGGGAGATAAATTTTCAGTTCTATTAGAACTCTCCATACTGACTTCTTATAGTAGCTATTCTAACCTACACTCACACGAGTAGTGGATGGGTTACCTTTTCCCTCACATTCATATCAGCAAATGTTGTGAGTAGATTTCCAAACGTAGGCCAATCTCACAGAATTTAGGCAGAACATCAATGTTGTTTGTATTTCCCTAATAGCTAGAGAGACTAGTTTAGAATGGTTACACAGCTCAATTTTCCTTTCTATTATCCTGGAACATCCTTTCTCTATCTTTTCATTTTTGTGAGATGTGTCTCCTACAGGTAACAACAGATGTGTTCTGTTTTATATCCAGTCTGCTAACCTGTGTTTTTAGTTTGGTGAGTTTAAGTTACTTATGCTTAGTGTTAATATTGGCACGTAGTTATCTGGTCTTGTCATTACAGACCTGAATTTCTCATTGTTTGATTCAGTTTCCTTGGCCTTATATAGAAACATTCTTCAATTTTGTCTTTGGATTTGGCGCGTGCTATTCTTTTAATACGTCTTTAACATTTATAGGGCTGCTCTAGTAGAGGTGAGGTCTTTCAGTTTTTGTTTACTTTAGAAATGTTTTATTTTCAAACACAAATCAGAGCTTAGTTGGATACATTATTCTGGGCAGACAATTGTTTTTAGTCTTAGGATCTGCAACTTGTAGTTCTACTTAGTGGCCCCTCTAAGTATTATGATCTTTCTCCCATTCATATAGAAGCATCTTTTCATTACATTCAATCAAAGAGAGCTTGATTATGATTCACCATGATGAGCATCACTTCTGGGCAAGTTCATTTGAGATTCTCTGTTCCTTCAGTGGTTGTTTTCCCCTGTCTTTTTGCAACATTTCAAGATTCTCATGTCTTATTTCACTGAAAACATTTTTCAAACCAAATTCTCTTTCCAAATCTTCAAGAACTCCCATGACCCTTATGTTTGGCCTTTTGATGCAGTCATTTGATTCATGTATGGTTTTCTTAGCTTCACCAAGTTCCTCTTCCATATTTTAGATTTTGGAGGCATGTTCATATGTAGTATCTTCAACCTATGTAATTCTTTCTTCTGCCTAATTCATTTTATTAAACAAACATTCATTGTATCTTTAATTTGCTGTATTGTATTCTTCATTTTTAAAGAATTCCCTTTGAGTTCATTTCAATGTTGCCCTTTCCATTGTAATATATTATTCAAATTTCCTGAGGTCCTTTATGTGCATCTCTCTGCTTTTAAACAGCTTTATTATGATTTTTTAAATTCTTTATCCAGCAATTTTTTGATGTCTGTATCAGTGAATTGTGAAACTGAAATAATCTCATGCCCCTTTGCAAGGAAGGTGTCTATAACTTCATTCATCATGTCTGTGCCTCTTCTTCTGCCCTTGACCATTGCAGCTCAGATTAGCAGATTCTTTGCCTTATGGTCAATTTTTATGTTGTCATCCAGGGGTCTGCAAGATGACTTTACTGATACTCTTTTCTACTCGATTCTCTCTTTGTTGTTACTCTGTGCAAGTTTCAATCTGTGGCACCCATGTTAAGCTTCTGCCATGACCTCTACAGCTGGGGCTCCTAGTCTAAACTATCTACCTGCTGAGGTCCCATGTTGTGTCCACACAGTTGTCTATTTAGTCTTTTTCTCTCTCTCTCAGCTACAATGATACCCAGGATTATAGAGATAGCAGCTGTGACTTTGAACTATATCACAGGCCTGTCAGTGGCACCTGTCGCATGGATTTTTTTTTCTTTTTTCTTTTTATTTGAACCTGCTGGCAGTTAGAGCGTGGGGCAACCCAGACCTAATCACTAGTGGAGCTGTGCCCTGTCTGCTTCTCCTCCATGAATTCTTCTCTATCAATTTTTATGTTGCCTCATCCTATTCCACCATCTTGCTTTCCCTTCATATTTGGATTTTAAATACTTTGAAGCAAACATATTGTTTTAAAGTGCTTATAGACAAATTATCAAATAATGTGTATGTTTAGCATGTATTAACATTGTGGGATATGGATAGCAAACCTGGAAGCCTGGACACAGAGGAACAAAGTCAGTCCAAAACAAGTCTAAGTTCCCTGGTCCAGGGAATTCCCTGGTGTGGGGAGAGGTAAACATGACAGTCACATCTGTGGAGAATTCTCACTCAGGTATTCCTCACTGGAGAGGAGTCAAGCTGCCATGGCCTTGTAGATTACGTGGTAGAAGTCCAATCTTTCAAAAGGCTGGGCCTTTTATAGACTTAAAGCATGGGCATTTGAAGGGGTGGAGAAAATAGGGAGGTGGGCCAAGACTGGAGTAGCTTTTCCCAGGCATTTCAGCCTGGGTAGGTCTTGCTCCCTGAGTGGTTGGAAGAATAAGAAGGTGAGGAAGGGTGGCAGTGAAATATGCCAGTTAGTCTTTTGAAACGCAATTCAAGAGTCCTTCCTGGGGGTTTCTCTATTTACTGAGAGTTCTAGTGCCATGGAACCAGAAAATACTTGTCCCATCAAAGGAAGATTGACAAATTGCCTGAAAATGAATTCAGTAGAAAAATTACAACATTACTGAAAAATACAGAAAAGCATCTAGTGAAATTAAGACATGAGTACATGACTACATGAGCCATAAGAATCCCTGAAATGATACCAAAACTGAGATATTGGGAGATCTATTCAATAAAAAAAGTTGGAAATTTTCCCAGTTGGAAAAAAGGTACAGATCTCCAAATGCAAGAAAAATATAAAATGCAAAATAGGAATTATAAGAAAAGATCCTCCAAAGGATTTTTTTTTTCAAAAGAAAAGCAAAAAGAGAATATCCACAAATTTTCAAGAGAGAAATACTTGTTGATTTCTAAAAGATCTCTCATCAAATTGACCGTAGATTTCCCAATGGAAATCCTAAGGGCTAAGAATAGAGAGATATACACTAAGTCTCAAATCAAAAGCAAAGTGCCACCTCAGAATACTTTATATTCTAAATCTTTTATTCATTAATGAATGTGATACAAAGATCTTACAATATGAGTACAAATGAGAAGAATGAACTACTACCTTCTAGCCTTATCATTCATACTCAAGAATATACTACATATAGAAATGGGGAAAGGAATCCATCATAATGAAAGAAAGTGAATGCAAAAAAATGACTGCTAGAATAACCAAGGACATTCAAAATAAATAACAAAAGTATTGAAAGAAAATGGCTGGACCATGTTGGTGTCTTTGTGAATAATCACCTTGAATATAAATAACTACATTTCCCAATTAAATGATACTGACTGGTTGAATAGATAAGAAAGTAAGATCCAACTACATCCTTCCTACAAGAAACACACACAAATGTACTTCTAAACTTATAATAAAAGAATGGAAAAAGATATCAAAAGGAACTCATATCAACTACTTCTGAAGTAAAAATGATTCTAGAAGAAAAACTGAAGAGCAAGTGAATTCAGATCTGTGAGTCGTGTATTTTACTTCAAACATAAATTGCTTTATCTTTCCTGGTGGAATGGTGTAATGTAATCAATTTGCCATTAAATGTCTTGTATATACTGACCAGGTGAAGTTAACTTCTGCTATGAGCTTAAATTTGATATCTTCCTTTGTTAAATTGACAATCCTTTCATAATTAATAATTAGTTCTATTTTTGAAGATTTTTACATGGCTGGTTAGGATGATTAGGGTCAAGAACTATAGAAAGGTAGGTGAGATCACCATTTCCATATTATTTTTTTTCCTTCCTGTATCTGGAGGAAGATAGGAGACAAGGAGCGAAACCACACCCAGCTTTCCAAACACCTCTGCACCCTAGAATGAAGGACAGACACCCGACACCATCCCAGGGTCCCTGATATGGGGCATGCTCTGAAGCATGAGATTTCAATAACTCAACAGTTCCAAATTACTGCTGATCTCATCACTCCAAGCATGATGAAGCCTCTCCAGAATCCACTGGTTGACATAGTCCACTTTAGAGTCTCCACTTGCCAAGTTAATTCACTGTTAACACTTGGCTGGGGTATTTGATCAGTTTGTTCTGTCCTCCATCCTCTGTTGTGGTATCAGGTGTCCTCTGCAGACTTCCATGTGTTCCATACCCTCCATTTGCACCTGGATATGCTGTTCACTGTTCCATCTAAGTCACCGAGGAGGCCCAGTTCTAACACATGCACTCCACTATCAGACCATGGAGGCTACAGTTCTACCCGTGGTTGGAATTCTGAGTCCAGCAATTCAGTTCGGAGGATCTCCAAAGAAACTTCATCTGAGGTGATTCCAGACCTGATTCATGTTTGTGCTTACCAATACAGTGTCGGTACAGTCCATTGCCTCAATTAATCTTTGCACACGTGGGAATCATCCCTTGAAAGCAACAGATTCAGTGAGAGAAATTTATCTCTTAAAGCAATGTAGTACATCAAAATAATCAAATCTTTTTAAAAATTTTCTATGATAGAAAACAGGAAAATCACCGTATCCCTGAAGAAAAACTCCAAATAAGTACATTTGCTGTGAATATTGCATTTCTGTGTAAAGGCAAACTTCTGTTTCTGTGTGTTAGTTTTCATTGAGAATGCATGTTCAAGCAGTAACGCATACCAGGTGTTGGGTGCTCTATCATCCTGCTCCAGCAACAATGTCACATCTAGAATTGCTTTGGGAATTGCTATCCCATCCAGTGAAATTATACCAGTCCGTAGTCATACTCACTTCAGTCTTTGCTGAATACATGACTTTAATCATGTTTTAGAAACCACCTATGCTTCATTCCTTATAAACATTTTGCTATGACTCATGCAACACTGTATTTCTTTGATTTGCTGTCTTAGAAAGTGGCAGGAAAATAGTTGTAAAGGCTTTCATCTGTGAAAAAGTTATAATTATTATAATTATTATTATTTAGGTGCTGGAAATATATTGCATTAGGTAAAGTTGCTGCCTACAGTGCCAGCGATATAGACATTGGTTCATGCCCTGGCTGTACTGCCTCCAGTCCAGCTCCCTGATAATGGCCTTGGAAGAGAAACAGAAAATGGCCCATTTGTGCCCTTGATATGAAACTATGATATGTGGAAAATGTTTTTGGTTCCTGACTTTCAGCTGGTCCCGGTGTGATGGTTGTGGCCATCTGGAAAGTGAATCAGAGATAAAATATTGCAGACCAAGGAAACAAGACGATCCATTAATAATAAAATAAGTTCTACCATAAATTCTAAGAAAATAGCCAGACATTATAACACAGTCCCACCATTGCCTCTGCAAGGTTGGATCAGGCCAAATTCTCATATTGTAAATTTCAGATCTCCACCCTCAAACTATGAATGAAACTTGCTCTTATTTTGCATATTCTGTATCTAATACTTTCTGCAAAATCTAAGCATTTCCTTCTGATCACTTAGTAAATACTCTTTTTAAATAACCAACAATATTCAAATATCCTCAATAGCTTAAAGATTCATATATATTCTATTATTTTCATATGGAAATGCTGACTCTTTTTTTGCCTTTTCACCATGTTTTTCATCTGAAAGTTGTGAGGACAATGGAATGTGCACATAAACACAGCACTCATGTCTAACAGACATCTCCTGCACACTCTCTTCACTTTGTTCATACAATATTTGCAAAACCTGGTCAACACAGAATTCTGATGGATCCACTACAAATAGATTGATGGAACTCAAAGCCAGTATGTGACCTTTGTACTATGATTTCAATGGAGAAAGTCAGTGACAATAGTCATGCACAATATCAAAGAAGTTGCTTCAAGCATAGAAACATAAAAAGGTTATAAAAAAAGCACCAATAGTTAAGGAATTTTATTGTTTTCCTCACTTGTGTCATTGTCTCATAAATGTATTAGCCAAAATGTGAAGAAAATGCATAAAAAAGTAAAGATTAGGTGGCCATATTTCAACGTCCTGATTCGGTTCATCACTATCCATTAGTAAGCCAAAGGTAAAGTGGTGGTACATGCACATATATCTAGAAGTGAAATAGTGCATGCATCATGTACAATCTTTTCATACAAAATAGATGCAATAAATGCAATTTGGTTATTTTGAAATTAAATTCCATGCCCTATATTTGCATTTAACATTAGAATTGCAAAGTTTGAAGATTAACATTAAAATTCATGACCTAGAAGTTGGCATTACTGTATGACAAGTTAAGCTGTTGCTTTGGCTAATCACATCCCATGCTAGAGTACAAGGACTCCACTCCTCCAATAGACTCTTATTAATTTGCCTTGGAGGAAGAGAATGATGGCTCGCAAGCACATTCTAAAATGAATTCTGGAAGTGGAGAAGCTATATTAATAAAATTATTCCCATGAAGCTTCAGATTTTATTTTAAATTTAAACTTCATACATGTTTGTTCACCAACATGTTGATTTATCAAATTCATCAATCTTTTTCCTGTATAACTGAGTCATCACCAAGTGGATATGAATTAGATTATTTGAATTTTTCTCCCCTTAATCATGGGGACAAGGAAAGAAATTTTACAGAAAAAATTTAACTTTATATACTGTAGTGAAAATAACAGATACGTTAAACTCCCATTCATTGGTCCACACACAAAATATTTGCAGCAGTTGAAATAACACTGACACTGAAGACAGGAAGTTAGAACTCAATGCAGGCTCCCCATGTAAGTACAGGTTCCCAGGCACTTGACACATCACCCTTGCTTCTCAGAGGCTGCACTGGGAGGCAGCTGTCAGGAATGGAACTGAGCTTTGTACTCAGGCAGACTAATGGGATGTCGGCACCCCAAGTGGCCTGCTAACCAGTGGGCCAAATGCCTGCCCTGAGAAATTACTTTATGACATTGGATTATAGATATTATAGATATGCTTTTTCCAAGGAAAAAATAGAAACCACAAGACATTTGTTAAATATTAAATAATTTTTTGAATATTATATTTGATAATAAATTGTCCATCAATTAGTACAGATATGTAAGATGTTAATAATAAGAGACATGAACTGAAGGTATGTGAGAACCCTTTAATAATAGGAGACATGGACTGAAGGTATGTGAGAACACTTTGTTAATAATAGGAGACATGAACTCAAGGTATGTGAGAACCCTTTGTTAATAATAGGAGACATGGACTGAAGGTACGTGAGAACCCTTTGTTATAGCACTTCTCACTTTGATTTAGTGGATGCAAGCCTCTACCAATAAAAAAAAATTGCTAAAAATTTGAAGCAAAAAATTTCTCTGATGAATATGTTGGCAAAAGGTAGAAAACTATAAACTTTGATGACTGGAAGACACAGAAAAATGAATGTTTCTGTTTTTTAACTGTTTTTCATTATCATTAAAGTGAAGCAAGAGTAATTTAGACCTTGATGAGAAATTAAAATACATCATAAATAGATTTCATTTAATAAGGTTTGCATTTTCGCTGTTAGTTTACTCCAAAATAAGATTATTGAGGCTACTTCACACTATTTTTTCTGTGCATAAGTGATATTCTGTTAATGAAGTAAGCCTTATATTTTCTACAATGTGGAAAAATAAGGGCAAGTGACAGCTCAGTTGGTGATACACAAGGTTAAACTTCACATTGCCACTCAGTACCCTGTGGTGAAGTTTTTCCATAACCTAGATTTGAGCATAGATTGACTCTATCCTCTATGAACAGTTTCCTTTTAGCTTTTCAATCATCTGTGTATCAATTATATGTTTTTAGGTTGTTGGAATTAAAGACTCTGAATTTTTATAATCCTCCATTTCTCTTACTTTGTTCTCAATGCATGCATGTCCTAAATGTAACAACATTTCTAGTCACACTGCCAACATTTTTACTAGAATCATATAATTAAATAACAGTTATGTAAATTAGGTCCTTCCAAGGTGCTCGTTTCACATAAATGATGCATTTGACTTCATAAGAACCTGAATCATTTACCTAAGGTTATAGGAAATAGAAAGGTATCAAGAAAAGATGGGCAGAATGAAGTAATTTTCTTACTAAACAATCTCTGGTTCTTTCATGAGAGCAAGTTACGATTTTACGTTTCCTTGTATATCAGTAGGTGTATCTATTCAACATACTACTCTGAGATTGCATTGCCTTTTGTAAGGGGAACAAGGGAGAAGACTGTAAAAACCTACTGAGATTTTCAGTTTGAGTCTCCTGACAATCTAAAAGTTTGCCAAATTTCTTTCCTGATTATACTTACTACTAGCCTTGTCTAAGCCTGAACTCCAGTGTATTTTATTGAGGTAGGGAAATTTTCTTTTTGATTCACTTTTGAAACAGAGCAGAAAAATAATGATGAAATAATAAATGCAGACCACAAAATAGGCTTTTGGAAACAAGATTTAAGTCCAGAGAGGTAGCATATCAGCCTAATGCTCCAGGCGTGGGCACCAGCATCCCATGTGGGTGCCAGTGCATGTTCTGACAACTCCACTTTTGGTCCAGTTCTCTGCTTATGGCCTAGAAAAGCAGCAGAGAAGGGGCCCAACCTGGGGACCCTGCACCGATACGGGAAACCTGGAAAAAGCTTCTGGCTCTTGGTTTTGGATCAGATCAGCTAGGGCGTTTGTGACCATTTAGGGAGTGTGCCAACAGATGGAACATCTTTCTGTCTTCCTCTTCTTCTCTCTATAAATCTGTCTTTCAAACAAAAATTAATAAATAAATATTTTATAGGAGGAAACAAGACTCTTAAAAAACTACTTCACCAAAACTGACTTTCTCAATAATCTGTCCAGTTTGCTTTATAGATTCATTTGTTTGTTCATTTTTTTGTTTGTTTTTTGCTTTGTCCCATAGTCTCGGGGATTTCCTGTCTTCCTCCCTAAGTCCCCTTCCTCCACCCACACCGTATTGATTTCCCCTCTAGTATTACATGGGCTGGCCCTTATGTCTATGCATTCAAAACAATAATGGACTCCCAGTGAAATAGTTGAAATTATCCTAACAGTAGGATGCTGGAATCTCTGACATTGTCTATGCCCACAATGTCGGGAAACACCTCAATAACAGCATGATGGACTTAGGACTGTTCATGAAGGCCTTAAATATTCTTAACGAACATTGGCACACTAGTACTGATAAATACCATTAAATTATTTAAGATGATTTCCTGAAAATTTCCTAGTCATTTCTTTTAAAAATGTACAACAGTAAACTTCTATTTGAACATAAAATAAGTCATAATGGAGAAACCGTGATTTCAACGTAAGAGAAAAAATATAAGTACTTCACTGTAGTCATTTGAATATGAATTCATCTGAGTACTTCTGAGTTTATACACTAATGGTCTCTAAAATTGTCTCTCACATCTTGCACATATTAAAGCTACTGGGGTGAATATGTGATAATGATATGGATCAGGAAAATGACAGCACCGGTCTGAAACATTTTTTTACAAAAAAAAAAGAACAAGAAGAACAAGAAGAAGAAAAGAAGAAGAAGAAATAATAAGTGGGGCTGTGCCTTTTAGAATCCAGTTGAGACCTCTACTCACTGACGAAAGGTGAGTTAAATTGAGAAGCACAAAGAAGAAAGACTGATGTTACTGTAAATTCACTTCATAGTGTTAGTTCACAGTGTTAGTCATAACAGCATAGGCACAGATTAAACTGTGGTTCACTACAATTTAACCATAATACTGACTACTGACTCTATTTAAAGATTTATTTACTTTTATTGGAAAGGCAGATTTATAGAGAAAAGGAAAGACAGAGAAAGATCTTCCATCTGTTGGTTCAAATCCCAAGTGGCGGCATCAGCTGGAGGTGAGAAGCCAGCAGCCATGTGGGTGCAGGGTCCAAGGGTTTGGATCATTCACAACTTCTTTTCCAGGGCAGAGGAAAGGAGCTGACTGAGAAGTGGAGCAGCCGGGACTCAAAACTGTGCCCAGATGGGATCCTGGCACAAGCAAGATGAAGATTTAGCCACCAGGCTATTGCACCAGGCCCCTGACCAGTTATTCTAAAAATTAATAAAGGGAAGGACTTTAACAGGAACCATTTTTAGAGTAAGAAATTAATACTCTTTTAAAATAAAAGATGTTTTTAACATAAGACTGACAAATTTAGAAGTAACAACAGAATTAGAAAATTATCAATTAGAAAATTTGAATAGCAATCATCATTGGAGTATAACCATTTGTTGAAAGATGAGATAGGGAGATGCTACAGCATCACATTTTACCAAAGTACCACTCCACAGATCACTTGTTCGTATGGTGAAATCAACTTTGATCACCGTCTTTCAGTGATCAGCCTTACTATCATGCAATCATGTGTTATATTGTACAACACTATGATGTGCGTTAGCCCAAAAAAATGTACTATGAATCAATATTACTGAAAATACTTTATTTATTTAAAAGTCACCATGACAAGCTACAAGCCAAGAAATTCATCAAGATGTTCCACGCAGTTATTTGAGACGGAGTCCTTGGGTCATCCTCAATTGGTCTCCCAGGCAGATAAGTGCAGATCTGCATCAGAAGCGGAGAAACAAGCATTTCAACAGACACCACAGGGAATGCACATTTTACAGGTGGCAGCGTACCTCACCACGGCACCAGTCCCAGAAGCCGGACAGGATCCCAACTGAGCATAACAAGCGGTGGTTTAACGTACTGTGTCATAGAACAGGCTGCCTCATAGATCTTTACTTCAAAAGTCCAGTTACAGCTACTTAGATAATGTATATATGATGTGAAAACACTCAAATAAAAACAGTGAGCAAAGAGTTCTTAAACAAATCAATATGGAAAAAAAAAGGAGTAGGTATTTGCGGTCATGTGATTGAATGTATGCAGGTTGTTTTTAATGTTAGGTAACTTAAGGGGTATAATAACTGAAAGTTTTAATAATGATGATTTCATAACATCAAAAAATTAATGGATAACTGTTTCATCTTGACTATTAAAAGATTTTAGATTATTAAAGAACTATTTATTTTGTTATGTCTAGTCATGATGTTATGGTGGTTAGAAATATTTATTTTTATTCAGATACCAATTAAATTGTTTGTCTTTGAAAAGTTTTAGAAGTTATTTAAAATACTGAGGTGAAACATGTGTAGATGGATCCAGTGAGGCAAAATATCAACAGTTGCTGAATATTAAGGTTGAACTTGAGTGCTATTTATCCTGGTTTGTTTGTTTGCTTGTTTTCTGAATGCTTTATTAATGTATTACACAAAGCAAAATCCTTTTTAAATCAGAATTTGCACTGTAGTCAATGTGTCAGTTATTTGTATCTCAGAAAATAAATTGAATTATGTTATTAATATAAATGTGTATTTCAAAAATTCTGAGGTTAAACTTATTCAAAGTTACACAAATAAAAACAAATTTGTGAAAATGAAGCTCTAAAGATGAATTCAGAACCATGCTGTTTCTGCTAAGCTACCTTACATATTGCTTAACATAAGGAAAAAGAAAGTTTCTGTAAACATTCTATTCATCCGCTTCCAAAGGCAAGGCTGGAATGTAGGGATTTTCTCTGACCTTCTTCATTAACATAGACTGCTCTCACAAAATATTACCTTTACCTTGTAATTATGAAAGACTTGAAGTTTGTGATAGAGAGGAGTATATTCTGAGCTGGATAAGGTATGTCTTTGTTTTTTATTTTATCCCACAAGGAATTTATTCACCTTTTATTTATAGTCTAAAAGAAAGAAAGAACTGAAGTAATACATCTTTTACACATTCATCTGTACGGAAGAGACACAAATATGATTAGCCAAGGTATGTTTTTTTAACAGAACTATTGGAATCCCTGTTATTTCACTGACAGACAATGATGCTTCCGTATCTATAAAGAAGACAGGATTTGTATGGTGCAAAAGTGAGAATGCCCATCTGTTTTGGATCTAATCTGTTAGAGGTGAAAGACAGGATGTTAGAGGGGAAACAGCATAAATATATGGTGGCATAAAAAGGAGAGTAAAGATGAAAATCCTCTTAATAATATCTATGGATTTGAAAGTCATAGTTACATATAGAAAGGAAGACTGAGACACAAACAGGGAAAAAGAGATGGAGATGGAGTTTTCTTCCTAAATAGCTGCGATGGCCGGACTGTCCCATGTTGACGCCAGGAGCCAGGAGCTCCTTCCAGGGTTCTCATGTGATTTGCAGGTACCCCAATACTTTAGTCAGATTCTACTTTTCTTAAACCATTAGCAGGACACTAGATTCAGAAATGGAGCACCCAGAATTTGACCTATGGCCCATTTGTGCTGCTTGCAATGTAGATGGCTTTGCCTGCTACACCTCAACATTGGCCTCAGAACAACCCTTCTAATGCAACAGTCCTGCTCAATCCAGTGTTAACACCATATCCATATGTAAGTCAAAACATTTTAGAAGTTGTTGCTTTCTTTATTCTTGAATGATTAGCAAAATCTGAAATTGCAATATTTCTCTCCACCCTTAAACACCTTTACTTTAGTTATATCATATGCTTACCTGGAATTGAAAATACACATATTGTATTTATAAAATCTTGACATACGCTCTAGGCATAAACAATGGATTCTGGCGTGATCCCAAACCTACAGTTCTGGGTTCTGAACTCTTCAGCTTAATGTCCACGTGTTTCTTTCTTCCCTTTTTTCTTCCTGTCCTTCTTTCTTCTTTTTAAATGTCAATGGTTTAGAAAAATTTGCAATTTTTTTTTTATTTTCCTCTTCATTCTCTGACACTAACTTCACCCTGTCTGAAGCCTGAAATGTGGGAACTATTCCTCAGGAAATCTGACAAACTTAAAGGAAAACATGTAATTATAATTAGTGTAAAAGGCAGATTCTGTAAATTGTCAGAAGCTGATTTTTTTTTCTGTCAGAGCTGAGACTGTAGCAGTTCTGTAGAATTACAGGTTTAAGTGTTAAGAGTGTTGATATATGGCAGAATTTTTATTCATCTATTTTGTTAATTATAACTGTATACATATATATGTTATACATATATATATATATATATATATATATATATATATATATATTCTTTGCAAGGTCAGAAGGTAAGTAGCTGTTTCTGAAAACTTCAACAACTATTCAACTATTTAATGGCAACTATGCTTGATGTTGATTTTACAGAAAGACATATTCATATATTAGCATATATCTGGATTGATGAAAATCATTTCTATTCTTAAACATACATTGGTTTTAATAGTAGCAAAAAAAATTTGTTTTAAAGATTTATCTATTTTATTGGAAAGGCAGCTATACAGAGAGGAGGAGAAACAGAGAGGAAGATCTTCCATCCGATGACTCACTCCCCAAGTGGCCACAAAGGCCGGTGCTGTGCTGATCCAAAGCCAGGGGCCCAGAACATCTTCCTGGGTCTCCCACGCAGGTGCAGGGTCCCAAAGCTTTGGGTCGTCCTAGACTGCTTTCCCAGGTCACAAACAGGAAACTGGATGGGAAGTGGAGCTGCCGGGATTAGAACCGGCGCCCATATGGGATCCCGGCGTGTTCAAGGCAAGGACATTAACCATTACACTATCGCGCTGGGCCCGAAAGTTACTTTATTATTGTAAATTTTTACCAGGTATACACTATTCTTGTTATTAGGTGAGTGACTGGACTTGATCCAAAGTAGTACCTTGTACAAGATGTTGGGTTAAGAATGACCCTAAGGAAACCTAAAACAAAGATTTCCTCATTTCCAATGTTCCAGTTCGATTTTCAGAAGAAAGTTTGGAGATAATGAACAAAGTTTCAACAAATCTTGCCTTTAAAAGTTTTACGTATTTTAAATGATTTTCTGTATATAAGGTAAACCTGTTTCATGTGTTTCAAAGTCCAGATTTAGGAGCAAAGTGACTCTGCATAGCCTATCTTCCTTTTGTCTTCTTGGTTTTTTTTTTGTATGTGTTTTAAAAGTTTTACAGCTTCACACTTTCAGTTCATTGCAAAATCACAAATGTAATACTACATTAGATTAAAAAAAAACAGCAAACAAAAAGTTGAAAAACAAAAACCCATTGCTCCTCAAGAGTATAGATAATGGCTACAAACAGTAATCACATCTCAAAATGTCAATGAGAACCAGTCATGGTCTTGTACTTCATCCATGTGGAGCACTGATGTTTCTTGGAAAAAAATCAAGAAACTTTCTTAAGCCGGGCAATTATGAATTTATACTTCCAAAGTGATTTCTAGTCTTCAAACAGTACGTAGTCCTAGTTCTTGAGATTTAAAAAGAAAAAAAAAAAGTTTTTGTCACCAGTTGTTCAACAAATGAAAGAGTCAGAAGACAATTTTAAATTTAAAATGATGCATATATATACAAGATAAAACTGAACCAGGATAATGAATCAAGATAGCTCAATAAGTTTGAGGTTCTCAGTGTTTAGATGCTTAAAGTGTTGTGCTAACTAAAACAGAGTCTGTGACCTGTACCTCATTGTCTCGGATGGAAAAGACATAGGAAAACTGAGTTTGCGAAGAATGATTTAAATGCAAAGACAATTATGAACATAAGGAACACAGCAATTAGAAGGAAGTCATCTAAATATACTGAAGAAGCAGGTAGTGAGTAAGAAGCTGATTCATAGAGACAGATAAAGATGATCTAAATTAAAAAAGGATGGGAGAAAACTTTAAGAATAATCACCAAAGTTGGAGGCATCCAAGAATGTGATGTATTCTGGAATTACTTGGCATGGATGAGCTATAAATTACAAATGGTAATATAAAAATAAGCCTTAAAATATGGCAACCTCTCCAATTCTGGAAATCATCCTATTTAATTTCCAGGGTTTTTTTGTTTGTATTTTGCAGGGTAGTAGAGCCATCTTAACAACTTTAAATCTTCCTATCCTAAATGTGAGGCATTGTTCAGGGATTTAAGTTGTGCTTACTTTTTTCTTTTAGCATTGCTTTATAGTGTGTAGTTTCATTCTCTCTATGGTTAATTTAATTCTTAGCTTATTGGCATTACGGTAGGTGAAAACTTTTTTGGGGGGTAATTTCCTTTGGTATTGTGCAATGCTAATGTGTAAAAGTGCAAATCAGTTAAAATGAAGCTTGGGACACCTGCATCTCCTAATGGACCCCGCTTTCTGCTAATGCATATTCTGTGTAGCAACAGGTGGTGCTTCAGGTACTTGAGTCATTACTATCCAGACAAGAGATCCAGTTGAAGCTCTTGGTACCCAAACCTCAGACGGAGCCAGCCTCAGCTATTCAGTCCAATTGGAGTATGACCAGCAGGTGGATAATCTCTGTGTATCTGTCTGCTAGAATTTCTTGTTTTAAGTGAAAACATATAATGGTTGAAATATTTAAAAATATAATAAAAATACAAAGGATTTCTCTGTATCCATCAGTTTATAACAGCTTAGCTGACATTAGCTAAGATAAAAAACCAATGTCCATCAGATGTCTATGAGCTGTTGACTATAATGGAATACCACTCAGCCATAAAAATAATTTAATTATGTCTTTTGCAACATAAATGGATGCAATTGGAGACTGTCATGATCATTTAAGTAAGTCAAATCCTAGAAGAAAAAAAAATAATGTTCTCTCCAATCTGATGGTTAATATTTAGACTAAAATCAAAACACCCTGAGGGCCAGGCATGGTAGTCTACTGCCAGGGGTCCTCACCTTGCACGTTGCAGGATACCATGTGAGGGCCGGTCATATCTCGACTGTTTCACCTTCCTCCCAGCTCCCTGATTGTGGCCTGGGAAAGTAGTGAAGGATTGACCCAAAGCCTTGGAACCCTGTACCCATGTCAGGCACCTGGAAAAAGCTCCTGGCTCCTGGCTCCTGGCTTCTTGTCAGCTTAGCTCCGGCCATTGCAGTCACTTGGAAAGTCAATCAGTGGATGGAAGATCTTTCTGCCTCTCCTTTTATTTGTAAATCTGGCTTTCTAACAATAAAAAGCCTGTATGAATAGAGCAAAATTGATATTTTTAGATTTAATTATTGTGTATAGATCTTGAATTGATTCTTTTAAAAACAAACAGAAAAAGATTTATTTTATTTTATTTTTTTTTGGAAAGTCAGATATACAGAGTGGAGGAGAGACAAAGATCTTAAATCTGTTGATTCACTCCCCAAGTGGCCACAATGCCTGGAATTGAGTCAATCCGAAGACAGGAGTTTGGAGCTTCTACTGGATCTCCCAGGCGACTGCAGGGTCCCAAGACGTTGGGCCGTCCTCAACTGCTTTCCCAGGCCACAAGCAGGGAGCTGGATGAAAAGTGGGGCCAAGGGGTTAGAACCAGAACTTATATGGGATCTCGAAGCATTCAAGGTGAGGACTTTAGCCACTAGGCTACTGCACTAGGCCCCCTTTGGCTTTATTCTTATGAAGCACTATATCGGTGGACTGTTAAGCCTGTGATTCTTATAAAGTAACTTAAAAGTAGATTATCACAAAAAGAAAAGAGGCAACGAGTAAAAATGAAAGGAGAAGGGGAATACCATGTTCTTAAATTATATTTTTGAAATACATATGTTCTCTTTGCACTAATACAAACATCATTTCAAAAGCTAAAATTGTAAAAGTATATTTGGAATATCTTTTATGGCATTAATGATTAATCTTGCATGACATGAATAGATGTGTACTTTGGTAATCATGTTTTAAACATGCTATGCGAAATATGTTATGAATGATTTTGAAAGTCTTTCTTTATAGCCATTCTTCAAGCATCTATGAGTCCTGTAAAGAAATGCTGTCTAGAAGGGAACTGAGAAGAGTATAAAGGTCAGCGAGCCTCACAAAGCCGAAATGTCAGGAATCATCAAGATGCCCAAGAAAGGTGAGTCTGCAGGGATTTTCAGTTGCAAACTTAAGAGGGAATAGTACAGAAACTGTGTGAGAGTGAAATTTTCACCAAATTTTTTTTGGAAGGGCAAAGAAAGGAATATAAATACATTTGTGATCTTGCATAAAGTACACTGAAAGAATTAGTAAAGACACAGGCGACGTTCTGCCCACACAGCTGGGAACTGTGCCCCAGGTCGTGGGCAGTTAGCCATGAGGCACACCCAACAGGTAGCAAGTAGACATCCAGGGGTGATCTCCCACAACTGAGTCATTATAAAGTTGAAAAATTCAACTACCTAATTATGCTTAAAGTTGGATAATTTATAATATATCCTTAGTTGTAAAATCATGTTTCAACTGTTTCGAATTATATAGGAGGATCACATGTTTTGGCAGAAATCAACATTTGGATTTTAAGAGATCTCTGACTTATTAAACTTCATTATATTAACATATACATTGTATACCCATGTTAACATGCCATAGTGCCTTTTAGTTTCTTTAGTCTGTTCTGAGGCAAATTAGCTAGTATGTCATGAAAGCATAACCTTCTTTAGAATTTCCAAAGAAGTCAACTTACTGGTTAAATTCCAGGAATTTAGTAAACCAAATCTGAAGCTGACATGATTTTTGTAGCCTGTAAATTTGCCCCGGCACATGTGTGGAAGGCCCTTCTCTGAGCAGTTTCTGGACTACATGGTGCTCGGGTTGGGGTTTTGCCTCACTCTGATCTTAGATGATGCTAGCCTTTGCTCTGCTCCTGTTAATGCTGTGATCATCCTCATTTTATCTATCCCACTCTGTACCAGTTTGCACAGCCAAATACTGCAGTCTTGTGGCTATATGGAAGGAAATAAGTAAAACCAGTGTTTCATATAGGATTAATCTATTTTGCAATTTTGTTACCCCTGTATATTTAGATAAAACCACTTAAGTATAACAAAGAAATACATCTGTGTATCTTCACAGGTGATTTTTATATGAAACTTAACAATTCTAACATAGCGACTGTTTTTAAACTTTGCGCTGAGCTTATAAAATCAAAAGGAGAAAAACATCTTACTAAATACCACAGGGCTAAACTTTCAGACATCTCTTTCTTTAAATGTTTAATTTGCTTAGATATTCAAGGATTATTTACCAACAAATGTGCAACCGTGGAGACTAATTCAAAATAAACATAGACTTGAATGAAAATGTGAAAGTGATACATATCAAAGTAAAAATTACAATCTCAAGTGAACCTCTGAGATAAGATGTTTTGGGGAAATCTGAGTGTTCATATTTAAAGATTTAAAACTCAAAGCACAAAGGCACATGAATAAAGATAATTTCAGAACTCTATAAACTTTGCAGAATTTCTTTAGAAAGTTTTAAATTTATAATTTAGTAGTAGCATTGATGCATATTCCTAAGATAACTATTTTATTTTCTAAGTTCAGCTAGTGCTTAGGCCACTGTGTGGGGCAGTTATACATGATTAATATGTACAAATCATCTAAATCGAGTAATGGTAAGCATTTCTTTCTCCCAAATAATTTTTCATTCACCTTCTCTATTAGTTCCTTATCTCCTTACTTCTTACGCTGATCATTTCCATGGTTTTTTTTTTTGTTTTTAAGACAGTGTGACGGGCCCGGCGGTGTGGCCTAGCGGCTAAAGTCCTCGCCTTGAAAGCCCCAGGATCCCATATGGGCGCCGGTTCTAATCCCGGCAGCTCCAATTCCCATCCAGCTCCCTGCTTGTGGCCTGAGAAAGCAGGAGAGGACGGCCCAATGCATTGGGACCCTGCACCCGCGTGGGAGACCCGGAAGAGGTTCCTGGTCCCGGCTTCGGATCGGCGCGTACTGGCCCGTTGCAGCTCACTTGGGGAGTGAAACATCGGATGGAAGATCTTCTCTGTCTCTCCTCCTCTCTGTATATCCGGCTTTCCAATAACAATAAAATCTTAAAAAAAAAAAAAAGTGTGACAAAGAGAGAGATAATTAAGGGGAGAGGGGAGCACAGAATCTTCTACTACATGATGGTTCACCCAAGCCATGTCGGCCTCAGGTGCTAAATCAAAGCCAGCAACTACATCCTTATCTCTACTAGGAGGCAGGAGACCAGGCACTTGGATGGTCTTCTGTTGCCTTAACATGGACAATGGCAGGAAGCTGGGTCAGAACTAGAGCAGAAAGGACTGGAATCAGCTCTTAGATATTCGATGTCAGTGTGGCTAGCAGAGGCTTAAACTACTGCACCAAAATACTAGACCCCTTTCTTTATCACTTTTATTATCAGCTACAATTGCTGAATTTGCACATGTGCATGCATACAAACATGTTCCTTATATTAAGGAATTTATGTCTGTATCATCTCATTCATTTCTACTTTACGTGTCCCCATATTTACTAATAAGGCAGATATATAAATGATAGAAGTTAGATGGATAATGAGATAAATAGATCAAAATAGTTACTGATTTTTCTGAGCTTTGTTTATCACTTTCTTTCCCTCTGCATATTTATACCTAATAAACAGATAATTCATCACCATTAATCAGCGCTATCTAAAACACAGTTGGGTAAATAATGAGACTGGCACCGTAGCACAGTGTGCTAATCCTTCACCCTGTGTTACCTGCTTCCCACATGATTGCCATGTTCTGGCTGTTACACTTCTCAAGCAGCACACTACTTATGCTTATGAAAGCATCAGAGGATGGCCCAAGTCCTTGGAACCCTGCACTCGGATGGGTGACTTAGCAGAAATTATTAGTTGCTGGCTTCAGATCAGCTCAGCTCTGGCCATCACAGAGTGAAGGAGTGAACCAGTGGAAGGAGGGCCTTCTGTTTCTACTTTTTCTCTGTAAACTCTGCCTTTCAAATGTTACAAATCTTTAACAAAATGATGATTGCTGAATGCATTGTGGTTGAACCGGGGGAAAGTAGTTAGATTCATAAACACAATATTGAAGGCTGTGAATTAATAGTTTACTGTTTCCAACCTTTTAGCCTGCAAGTATAAACAAAACTGTGTAATCATTTTAATTCATTAATTGTTATTTTGGTAGCTAATGCAAACAACAAAAACTATTGTTTCCACACATGGAAGACAATCCATTCTTTATCACACTTAATTCACTTGCACTTACACTTTCTGTGCTCTAATCTGTCGTATGAAAAGTTTCTCTGCTCACCTCTAAGGCTAATCAAATATACAAACTTGTCTTTTGTACATGCAAAATGAAGTTGTCCAATTGCATCATTGAATCTTAACACATTTCAAAATTTTCCTCTTTTAAACCCATGTGCTTTTCAATGAATCTAAGCACCTGAAGAACCTATCACAACAACCAGTACTTACATTTTCTATTGTCTCCTAAATTTGGGGGGGAAAATGTATATAAAATAATTCTATTCATTTCCTTTACCAGTTAATCTCTAGTCAGTCTGTTTTCAAGAAAATGTCTTATTATCTCAATCTATTATAGACAAGATTGTCAGTATCTTGGATGTTACCAAAAAACTAAAAAAAATACATACATATGTAAGTATAACAATAGTAGAAAAAGCTAGTCCTTGTATTCAAGATCGTGTGATACACTTTTTCTGGACATTTTCTCGTTTTTTTCTCTTAGCAATCCTGTGGTGTAGGCGCTACTGTTGATACTCCATATTTGACGGGTGACAGAACTGCCTTAAGGAATTGCTATGAGTGTCCAGAGTCACTAAATACGTAAGTGACCAACATGAAACTTCAACTCAGAGAAAACCTAATACCATTATTCACATATGCATTTTAAAGGAATTTTTGTAGTTTGTGTGTTCTACTGCTGCTTTGTTAGTCAGAAAAGGCAAGATTCGACATCAGCTTTTTATCGTTTTTCTAATTCTTTTGCTTTTAACAGCTGTTTGAGGCAGTGTTAAATTAAGATATTATTTATTTAAGTCTTAATATTAAGTCTTATTATTTACTTAAGTAAATATGAAGTCAATGTTCAAATTCACAAAGTAGGATTTCTCTAAGATAATTTTGATGACTTATAGTTAGTTAACTTCTGAATGTAATAATTTTTAATGTAATAATTTTAATGTAATAATTTTTTCTGATTTGCCCAACAGAATAGGCATTTGAAAATTGATTGTATAAGAGAAAGAGAGAGAAGGAAATTGAGAGCGTGAGAGAGAGAAATATTCCTATCCTCGTTGATTCTCCCATATGCACACAAGGCCTGAGTGGTCGAAGCTGGGGGCAAAGAACTCAATTCATGTTTCCCAAGAATGTGGTACGGATTCAACTTTTGAACCATCACCATTGCTTCCCAGAATCTGGTCAAGAGTTGGTATTGAACAATAATATTCTAATGTGGATGCAAGGCCTGAATTGGCATCTTTAAACTGCCTTGGCTAAACACCTACCCACAATTAGGCACTTTTATTGTAAAACTCCCAAAGTTCTTGAACAAGGAAACTACATTATGGCTGCAAAGACAAGTATGAAAATTACCAATCAGTAATCATTACCAACCTTAACTCTGTTCCCCGCCCTCATCTCCTTCCCACTCTGTGAAATAAGAGTGCATATACTTTGCCCACACTTTCCCTTCCAATTACTGGATACAATTCTAGATATCATTTTTATGGTATGCTTGTTTTGATTGGGATATTTGGTTCTACTTCTCCAATGACTAAGTATGGGGTGGGGGAGAGGGAGAGAAATAGGTTATCATTGCATAGACTGTATAGTGACCAGTCAGGACATTTACGGGCTAGCAGGATGTTTAAGACAGGATCTTCTCCAACACCTGAATCAGATGTTGTCCTTCAGAGTCACACAACAGAAGGATTTTCCTTCATCAGTTGATCAGGTAGACAGCTAAATGGTGAGGGTTCTATTGCTGTACAAGGTGTCACGTTCCTTCCTCTGGCTGGGTTGTTGCAGATGCATATATGTTCTTGCTGCCTTGCTGATTCAAACTCCTTATTTTTGTGGAAAATCACAGTAGTGAGACAAGACACTTACAAAAGTAGGGAACTGCTTTAAAATTTAAAGCCAAAGATTTACATGCAAAGAATTGCACTGAGATGTTAACTTAGATTAGTAAAAATCTTTAGAATCTGTGAGATGGTAGAATCTGAATAAGCTAATTATAGAAGAGGAAAAAACCATAGTTTTTAAATCACTGTTGCTTTTATAGATACTGAAGTATTTCCCAGATATCCCGTATGTATTCAAAAGTTATAAAAAAGTTAAAAAATGTACCTACTAGTTGATCCAGTATCTTCAAAGTTGCCAAAGTCATCATTCAGGATTTGGTGAGCAATGGTGCTCAGAAGGTGTTAGTAAGCCATTATGTACTAAGGTGAGAACATTGTGGAGATAAGGCCCAAGATGTAGTGCTCTTTTTGTGAAACTTAAATCATGACTATGGGAAGTAAAGATTATAAGAACATGTTTATGGGTTCCATGAAGAAAAACAACATATAAAAAACCTATTGAGCAGAGAAGAGTTAATCTGATAGGATGTTGAAAAATATATCTTTAAAAATATGTATTACAAAGACACAGCTTAGGGGCAGAAATATTCGTAAGTGCAAGCAATAAGATGCCAATGCTTGGCAATTTAGTTAGCAATATGAAAACAAACAGAACTCAATGAGGGAAAATTAAGGTGAAAGTGAAATATTATTATTCCGTAAAACTAAAATCCTTATACCAACTGTCTTTCCCTGCTTCCCCACCCACATTTTTTTCAAAATAATTTGAATTGTTTAATATTAGTATTTGACCTGTGCAAAGCAATCCCCACTACATACTCTTTAAGAATTATTTATTTATATTGCAAATCAGATATAAAAAGTGGAGGAGAGACAGGAAGATTTTCCGTCCATCGGCCGGAGCTGAACTGATCTGAAGCCAGGAGCCAGGAGCTTCTGGGTCTCCCACAGCAGTGCAGGAGCCAAGGCTGTGGCTTAACCCTCAACTGCTTTCCCAGGACACAAGCAGGGAGCTGGATGGGAAGAGAGACTGCCAGGATTAGAACTGGCACCCATATGGGATCCCGGGAACATTCAAGCTGAGGACTTGAGCTGCTAGGCCACTGTGCTAGACCCCCTCTATTTACTCTTAAGTCAGTTGTTATAAATCTTATGGACAGTGCTCCATATTTTTTAAATGATGAGCAATTTAAAATGGAGGGTATTTTGATAACTGCAAAGAGTGTGCCAAGAAAAGTATGCTATGATTGTCTTTTGTGGTGTTATGTGAAGAATGGGCTCAATAAGGAAATTGCCTGAAGAATGTTGACCTGAAACTTAGCTCCAGGTTGTGTGACCCTGTGTGGAGGAGGCTGAATGTACACATTGTTGGGGTGATACAAGCAGTGTGAGTTTGCGTTCAATCACCATGTTTCAAACCAAATAATAAAGTTTCAGAGAAGTTAGATGACTTGTTTTTCCCAAAAATCAGTCTTACACAGCTAATTCTGACAGTTCATGGAGTATCAGATATATCTTTGGATTCTTTATTCAGTTTGACCTAGAAAACAATGTGATTTAGTTCTGAGGAAAACACTTTTTCAGAAAGTACCTGAAAAAACTTCCAAACACAACTAATTAAAATAGAACTACTGGCGATGTTAAAAGAAATCAGAAAAATAGCATCAAAACAGAATAAATTTAATGTACATCAAAGCATGTCATCATGGGAATGGCTCTTGAACCAAACCCTGAAGGAGAAAAATGTGGCCTCAGATCATTTCAGAGCCTAAGGGAAGAGTTGTCCATTAAAAATTGCCATTTTCTGAAATCTTGTAGTAAAAATATGACCATTCATTAAGTAAAATCTCATAAGGAAAAAAGAGAAATCGACTACATTTTTTGTGCAAAAGAAATTCCCCACTGTGGCGTTACAGATATGAAAAAAAATCAAACGATGCAAGTTTAAGATTTCAAAGTTGACTAATCTGTCTGAATCTTGGCTCAACTATATATTAGACATACAAGTTAGGACAAACTACTGTCGGAAGGATCAATTTCATATTCATTTAAATGACACACAATAAAAAACGAAGCCAGTTACATTATAGCCACTGCATTTTGAATGTTCATTACATAATATGCATAATATGAATAATACATGTTTATTCACATATGTTAGCTGTGTATAAACTCCCGATTATTATAACAGTCAAAGATAGCATTTGACACATGGACTTGCAAACTAAGTGATATTAAATGAGTGACTTATGGTATGTTTCTTTTTTCTTGCTTCACTATGCTCTTGGTTCCTGACAAATAAAATAATGAAAATGGAAATATCAGAGGTAAATCACTTTAAAAAAAAAGTTATTTCTAGCAGGAAACATTACTAGATTTCCAGGAATCCCAGAAGGCTAATACACTAATAAAGGCAATAGCAAGTAATTGACAAAGTATAAATTGGAGAAGCAGAAATATCTGAGCGCTCACGGGACAGTTCAAAGACAAAATGAAAAGTCAGAGTAAAAAGAATACCACTGATAGCTTTTGATGTCTTAAGTAAGGCAACAAAAAACGTATTAGCCAAGTAGGTAGCAGAAGGATCAGGATGTTTTTCTAATAAAGAATGAGTGAGGGCACACAATGGAAATTGTTTCCATGATTGGAATGTGCTGAAAAACACCTGAATGATTCAGTTTTGGAAACTTTAATCTTTCCACTTTTTTCAATATAATATAATTCATAACTTACCTATTTTTTTTAGTTCCCCCATTTCACAGAAGAAATGAATGAATCTTAAATGTAGCAAAGAATACTACCAACTTCATTCAGTAGATGCTTATAAAATGTTTGTACGGTACCTATAAGTTCAGGACCAGAAATCGGTGGTGCTTTGAGTTAGCACATCAAGCTTGTGTTTGTGTGTATTTCTCAAGGCTGTGGAGAATGGCTTTCTTAGGTTGATGTCAATTTTCTCTTGGGTTACAGCCCTTTACCCTAAAACTGTATTACTTTAAGAGGACAAATGTCAACAGTTTAGGTGAACGTTTTTGGGAGGGATGTGCAGAGAAATCTTCAACACCCCAGAGAGGAGTATCTGATCTTTGTGTCCCACCCAGTGAGTTATAAGTGCATCCCGGCTGGCTGCTTCCTGTCTGTTTCTAAGCGTTCCTAGTTGTTCTCTGTCTATCTATTCTAGTTTGTTTGTTCATATGTTTCAAACAGGTTTAGCAAAATCATGCTTCAATGCTATAAAATGCTAAATACTAACATTGAAATAGACAAGAGACAGCTGAATAGCAATCTATAGCCATTTTAAGATATATAGAACATGATTGAATATAAACCAAAATTGAAATGTCTATGAGGAAGTCACAGGTTTCAGTCGAGAGCCTGCATTTCCCTAGTAACATACTGGTTGGTCAATACCATGTCAATTGATGCCATAATGTTGTAAATGGTTGTAAATATTATGTTGGGTTTTTTACTTGATTGGGATGGTGCTCTGCTGGTTCCACCTTCAGACCAGAGATGGTCTCACCAAGAAGCCATTGAACTTACCAGGACAATAGGATGCTGGAATTTATGATTGGTCAAAACCTCCAATGAAAGAATCTCAGCTGAATTTGAACTATGGAAATGCAACAAGGTGGAGCAATCCGCCGTGGGGGGGGGAGGGTTTGGGGAGGGGCGGGGGGAATTCCAGTGCATAAAAAAAATTGTGTCACATAATGCAATGAAATTAATAAATAAATAAATTAAAAAAAAACTGTATTACAAGAACTCATCCGTTAGATGTCTATTTTTAAACTTTATTTCTACATTTTTATGTATACAATGTCAAAATGAAACATATACCTACTATTTAGATTTCTTTCACTGCTGCAATTTGATAATTCCTTTTAAAAAGTAACAAAGACAACAAGATCAGAAGACAGGAAAAGGGAAAGCTACAGAAGGAGAACAGAAGGAGGGAAGGAAAGAACAAGAAAGAAATATTGAAAGAGAAAGAGGGGTGACCTCAATACTTAGAGCTGGTCCAGTCTGAACTCCGGCGCCAGAAAATCTATTCACATCTCCCACCTGTATAGCAGGGACAGAAGTATTTGAACCATCATTTGTTGACTTTTAGGTGCGTTCACAGACATATAGTTAAGAAATGGAGGAATTGGACTGAAAACCAGACACTGAGAAGTTGCATGCCTGTCCCGTGTGATGGCTTTATCAGTGGCATCACAGTGCTAACCCCTCAGATCTCTTCCTATACAGAACAGAAACACTTTCAGCTTGAAGGGAAACCATATAATCTCACTCCTGAACAGAACTCGCCTGAATCAATGGAAGGAAGAACTGTCAGGACTTTACTTAGGAACACTGTGAGTGCCCTGGGACACTGAGCACTGTCCTAATATCTAGGATGCTAAACCCAGAGTTCAGCAACTGCAGTCATGAATCTTGTGCTAATCTAAATGTCCATTGAAATCCAAACTCTTCCTTCATAAACTATGACATTAGGTCTGCATTACCAACAACTCAAACAAACAAACAAAAAAACCCATCAATGATTGCTGTGCATTCAGTGAACACACCTGGATATTCCACTTTTAAAACACCATCTTAGGAACTTAGCAGCTAGCATGGTGGGGCAGCAAGCTAATTCTCCTCCTGCACTTCAACATTCAATATGGACACTGATGTGTGTCCCAGCTGCTCCCTCCTTGTGGCATGGAATGGTAGCAGAGAATGGCTCAAGTACTTGGGCCACTGTGCTTTGGCTCAAGTACTTGGGTCCCTGTGCCTGTGTGGGAGACCTGGAAAGAAATTCCTGTCTCCTGGCTTCAAATCGGCTCAGCAACGGCTGTTACGGTCATTTAGGGGAAGTGGGGGATGAAGCAACAGATGGAAGAGCTCTCTCTCTCTTTCACTCCTTCTTTCTCTGTAAAATCTTCCTCTCAACTGAAAATAAATAAATAAATCTTAAAGTACTGTTACTTAGTACTTGACCCACCTGCTAATATATTGATACTTCATATTGCAGTAATACTATCCCATTCTGTTTTCTTGTATTTATCTTTTCAGAATATGTCTTTTCAGAATATATAATATCATATCTCATTTTATTTCCTTTTCTTGGAACATTTCCTCCACTGTGTTTCATCTTGATGAAATTTTCTTAAGCATTTTTACATACTCAGTTACAATGCCTTTGATCCAGCTTTCCCTTAGGCACTCAGCCTTGGTGTATGTTATAACATCTCTGTTGTCACCATGTCAGCAATCATATTATCTTGCTTGTGCTGAGTTGCCTACTCCACCCCCCAGGTATGATGTTATTACAAGGTGTAACTATATCACATTCATCTAATGTACTTACTGTTAAAAGATGCCTACAAATTCTCACTAAACAAAGCAAAGGAAGAAAAACCCAGAATCAATCTTGCACACATACACAAAGCTCAGCCATAAAATACTCTTCTAGGAATATTCATTTGAAGAATCATGATGTTATTTGAAATGCACTTCAATCAGATAGAGTATGCTTTTAAAGAAATAAATTTTTTTTTCCTCCTAATCGGA
The DNA here is from genome assembly GCF_030435755.1 of Ochotona princeps. NCBI lineage: Eukaryota > Metazoa > Chordata > Mammalia > Lagomorpha > Ochotonidae > Ochotona > Ochotona princeps. The sequence continues at coordinate 70,575,195 of NC_080836.1, forward strand.
GAACAGCTGCCACCTTTTGGAAGAAATGAGAAAAATGAATCTATCTCTCTCCTTCTCTCTTTTGCTCTTTGCCTCCCTATAAATGGAAAGTGTTTTTGTGTCTATAAAAAAAATAGCTTCTAGAGGAACAGTTCTTTCTGATATTGAATAAATTAATTGCAAATCCTGCTTTTCTTCTCTTTTTCTGAGGGGATAAAATATATTCATGATTCTAACATTGTAAAAGGCTATTCTGAAACTATCTGCAGACAAAGTTGCTATGGAAACCACCTTTTTTGGAATGGTACAATAAATAGTCATCTAAAAGAAAACTGAACACAGTGCACCTTGTTCTAGTAATTATAGGTAGTCCAGAATTGAAATATCTGTGACATGTTTTGCTTTCAGGTGTGCTACTGGAGCGTATTTATTACCATAGCAGAATATTTTTGTAAATGTGAGATACAAACTGTTTACTTGCAGCAATGACTCAAAATTTGAAATGACAAAGATGAATATAAGTGCTCCATAATCCCCCAGGGTCCCACCAAGCCCCTGTTGCACACACGTCACCAACAGATAAGGATAAAGACATTAGATAATAAATCACATTGTTCAAGAGAGATCTAGTAAAGTAGGAGTTGAAAGGACTTGAGGAAATTGTACTCACATATATCAACCTTTTCCCATACATCCAATTTCTGTGGGGAGACTAGATACAAAAATAGACAACAAAAATTTTCAGGAATGCATACAGAATTTGAGCAGCTATGCTAAGAAAAAATAAAAACAAAACACTTTTCCTTTCTTCTGTTCTAGGTAATCAGGCTGGCAAAGGCAGCAACTAAGGGAAACAATAATTTCTGAATATAGAAAGTAGTCTAGATTCGCAGCTGAACCTGACTTCCTGTAAGCCACATGCATGTGCTTGGCACATAGGCGGCCAAAGAAAACCAGCCGTTCAATGGTGGCAATGTTCAAGTTAAGGAAGTCAAAACTGCTGCACCATGTGGACTTCGTTTACCTGGTAAAGAAGTAAGGAAGAATGACCTTGGTTTCAAATAGCTTTGCAATGAATCAAATAGAGCAGAATATTCATTAGAAGTGAGGATTTGAGAAGGTAATTTGTTTCCACAGTCTCCGCCATGCAGAGACACAAACTTGGTACATGATCACACTACAAATTACCTAGCTCCCATCACTTCCCTTGGGAAGAAGAAAAGTAAGACAGTTCATAAAGAAATGCCTGAATGCAACAAAGACTGAAATTCTCAAACTCAAACAAAAGGCATGTTTAATTTACAACATATATAACTAAGGGAATGAGGATAGCATTTTCAGTATAGAAACTTCTGTAAGAAAATTAATTTGAGGACTTTTAAAATATTTTAGTGCATACCACTTACAAAAATTATTGCACACCGGATCTATTTACATTTAAATTTCTGCAGATATATGTCATGAGTACGGGACAATGCTAGATCAGCTCAAAGTCAATAAAAATATTAAAATGTTTGTTCTAATACAATATTCAAAATTAATACATTTTCACTATTTACTTTTTCCCCTACAACTAGTCATTCTTCCTTGGTGAATTTACTCCTTTCTTAGTGCCAGCAATAATGAAGCAAGATAGACCACAGGCTACTAATATTCTACAGAGTTGATAATATTTTCCTTCTTCTAGAATGGAAAACAAAACGAAGATGTGGCAAATTATCACATCATAAATGTCTAATATTCTTTTTAAAAAAGATTTATTTTTGATGATGTTTACAAAGTTGAGGAAGATGAATGCCCATGTGGACCACTGATTAGGGTGGGAAGGGTTGGGGATTAGGGGCAAGTTGATGAGACTATTGTTTGCAAGTTTCTTTTACTTCTTCCTCTATCTGGGGGAAGGAGGAGAAAAAGGGAGGTGCTTCACCAACCATCCTAACCATGTCAGTACCCGGGGATGGGTATAGACACCCAGTGTCATTCCAGGGTCCCTAATTGTGGTGCATTCTCTGAGGATTCTGCTGGGTTTGATACTTTTGCATGTAAAACTGGATATAGTTGCTTAGCCCAGCCTGGTTCTCCCCTATTTTTGCTCACATGCAGACTAATAGGCTTTGTAGACCTGCCCAGCCTAGTCCACCCCAAGACCCAACTCTCACACTAATGAGAGGGAGCAGTGTCCCAATAGGGGAGCCCATGAAACCACTCAACTGGGTTCACATTCCCACTACCCCGAGTTGTCTTGTGTGCTGATGCATGCTTCAGCCCAGTCTGACAGGAACTGCGTGACCTCAGCATTTGCCAGCAGGTACTGCAATCTGGCTCATCCCACTCTGCTCCTAGTTCCAGCTCATACTAATGGGTACTAAAGCCTTGTCCAGCCAAGCCAGCATGGGAGACCCAGCCCTAACGTGCACTGGGGAGTGAATCATTGGATGGAAGATCTTCCTATCTGTCTTTGCTCCTCTCTGTATATCCACCTTTCCAATAAAAATAAATAAATCTTTTTTTAAAATAATATTAGACATTGCTGTAAGCACCTGGCTCCACCATGTTACAAGCAGGCTCCTACGGACCTCGGGATGTGTCCTTCTAAGGGGTCTGGGGGATGGTGATGGCACTGGGGGTATGCAGAGACCCAAGGGCTCAGTCCCAGGCAGGTAGATCATGCCTGGAGGTGGCTACACATGCTTTAACTGCAGTGAAAAGGAGGGGACAACCCTAAGTTGGCATGCTGGCATGGTGTGCTGGTGGACTGGACATGGGAAACTGCACGTGTTTGGATCTCGGGTGGGAAGAGGAATAGGATCATCAAGTAACTGGGCAAATGGAGACTCTAAGGTGAACTATGTCAGCCAATGCACCTTGAGAATGTCTCCTCATCTTTGGAGAAACAAGATCAGCAACATTTCAAAATTATCAAAACCACTTCAGCAGCATCCTCAGAGAATGCACCACACTAGGGACCCTGGGATGATGCTGGGTGTCTATACCCCATCCACAGGTACTCAGGCCAGCATGCAAGCTAGGAGCTTGGGTCCTTAGTGAGCAGGCAGAACTCTAGCCCAACACACCACACCACTGGAAGACTGGGCTCAGGAAGACCAGGCTTGGGAAGAACTGGCTGGGAACCCATGAATTCCTGGGCACAGGATTCTGGATCGCTTGGAGAAGGGGATATGGGAATGTGTGGGAAGGAAGACCAAAGAGACAGTATGTTGTAGGTAAGGAATGACTTCTGGGGGAACTTCCACTTAGACCAAGTGGTTTGAAGAATGGATGCTGGAGGACCTCTTTGTCCATGTAGGGGACTTAAATTGGGATAGTTAGCATCAACCACCCACAGGTACACACTAAAGCTATGGCAAATATTCCATGATAATCAAACATGGGATATAGAACTCAAGAAAGATTAGTAGACCCATTTTAAATAAGGCTCATTCTCAGAAAATTAACTGAAAAAAAAATGCTTCCACAATTCAATCAATCATGATAGCTAGTTAATTAGAAATAGCATAAGGTTCCTTTTTTCCATAAGGCTTTCACATCAAATGCTTTAATCACCTTTTTAAATGCATGAGTAAAATACCACCTGTGACTAAGAATAAAATAGCTCATACCAGCTATTAGCCTAACCATTTGGAAGTTTTTCCTCTTTTCTTATTTTTAGAATGGAATACCTTGACCTAAGGGAATCCATGTTGAGCTGGCCTCCATAGCCTTCATCTTAGGAGATTCCTAGCCTACACCCTGCAAAAGATATAACCTCGTTCTCATCCTTTTTGGCAAGAATGATGGAATTCCTGGCTAGTCTGGTTAAACATGACTGGCAGAAAAAGGATTTTCACCTGATGCAACAACAAAGGCTTCAAAGTTGCTAATTGTTGCATACAATAAAACCATATGCATTAAATGTAACTGATAATGATAGGTGAGTGTGTGTGTGTGTGTGTGTGTGTGTATGTATATTTTGGTATAAACCAGTGCTGATGAGAGAGAGAGGGAGAGAAAGAGAGAGAGAGAGAGAGAGAGAGAGAGAGAGAGAGAGAGAGAGAGAGAAAGGGAGACTAAAAAGTGGTTCATTATTACCTTAGAGAAAACTGAACATTTTCTCAGTTTAAAAATTGCTCTTGTTAATAGAAAAATCCTCAAGGCAATTCACGGACTCCATTATAACTTTAAAAATACTTACAGCACCATGTACAGCAAATTACATGCTTCCCATTTCTAGACTTTTCTCCCCTGGTACTCCTGGTCTATGTTAAGGAAATGATCATCAGAGGCATCTCCTCGCTGTGTCATCATGAGATGCTGGGACACAAGCAGACACCAGTCAGGAAGCTGCCTGGATTCTCCCATTCGTCTGTGGCTGCAATTTCCTGGCATTCCTGGTGAGAAATTCAAGTGCAGAGTACAGTTTTCTACCTACAGTAAGTCCCTGGGTTGTAGCAACATGTGAACGTCAGCCAGTTAGGGACAAAAATTTCCCAAGGATTTCTTTTTTTTTTTTTTTTTTAAGATTTATTCATTTTATTACAGGAGGAGAGACAGAGAGGAAGATCTTCCATCTGATGATTCACTCCCCAAGTGAGCCGCAATGGGCCGGTGCTGTGCCGATCCGATGCAGGGAACCAGGAACCTCTTCCAGGTCTCCCACGCGGGTGCAGGGTCCCAATGCATTGGGCCGTCCTCGACTGCTTTCCCAGGCCACAAGCAGGGAGCTGGATGGAAAGTGGAGCTGCCGGGATTAGAACCGGCGCCCATATGGGATCCCGGGGCTTTCAAGGTGAGGACTTTTTAGTCACTAGGCTACGCCGCTGGGCCCTCCCAAGGATTTCTTAAGCAACACCATGAAAAACAAAAAAACAAACAACAACAACAAAAACCCATTCATTAGGAAACAAATACAACACAACATTTTGATGAAGTTCAGTTCATGACTGCTGTAATACCTGAGCAAAAAATATTTCTGAGAAGTATTATGGCTTTATTCAGTTAATCCTTCTGAAAATATATTTAGATTCAACAGAAAGTAAAAATCACTATCATTGCTACTGTTATTAGTCTTACTGTGCTGATTTTTCTGCCCCAAATGTTTATTGTGAAAGACAAAAGGTGATTTGAAGTAATAACTGATAAACAACTGGCAACATCTGCTTATTTTAAGTACTTACCATGTTTCAATTTCATTTTTACATATAGGATTAAATAGTTAAAGGTAACTGCATTAATGATCCTATTTGATCCTGCTACTAATCCAATGAAGTCCATATGGTTACTTGCTTGACTTTATACCTTGTAACCGACATGAAGAGCTTTGTAAGGTTGTATGGATGACAAGAGGCATAATAAAATTTGGTGGAAGCATCCAACAATATCATTTTTTAGATATAATATGTTTTGCAGTTACTAATTTGAACCCTATGATCTTGACATAAAATTTAAATACTGACCATTGCATATAAGTATTAGTAATCATAAAAATTAAGCATGATATGATATTGAGAGTAATCAAATTATTGTTTTAATTTTTATTAATATCATTGTACAAAAAAAGAAAATAAATCAACCTAAGTCAGAATGTTGCCAGAAATATTTCAAAACATATTACACTATCAGAAATCTCAAGGACAATGTTTAGAAGATCTCTTTAAGAAATAGAAAATCATTATAAAATGAGAGATGGAGCCCATTTACTTATGTTCTTCACAAGTGATAATAATGATTTAGAAGATGATACATTTATTTCTTCATTCCTATAAAATAAATGTATTTCATGAATTTCCAAAAAGGTAGATATTTTCCTGAAATTCAACTTCCACAACTAAAGAATAATTCTTTACGATGGGCATAATTTTGAGGAATAAAGTATAAATGTGTTTATGTGTCTAGAAATGTATGTGTATAATCTGGAGCATCACATTAATAAAACCAAATAAAGCGAAGGAGATTATCAGGTCTGTGACAGGAGTCAAGCAGTAGGGGAGGACAGCTTGTTAACTGGCTGCCAAGTGGCCTTTCCAATTGCCACTTACCTTTATTAGTGTGTGTTATTGCAGTAACAAGAACAGTACTGAATTTGGCTAGGGCAAAATTTGGACAGATTAATTTATCTATTTCCCAAAGTTTTTAAGTATTATTAGCAATGACTTAAAACAATAAACATGACAAAAAGTGATTTAATAAAAGTAGATATATTTATAAAACTGCATAATGTATAAAACTACTTAGTAAACTGCATTAGTGTGTTTTATTTTTGATGTATTTTCTTCAAAAGAGATAAATCACATGGAACATCTGTTGCAATCTCAGAAGCTTGCATATAGAGTGTAAAATCTGAACTGAAAAAAATACTGCTTTTTTTAAGGTAAGTTAGTAAACATATAAAAATAGTGTGTATGAGGTATAGTGTGATATTTCCACACATGTATACATTGTGTAATGTTAAATTGGGTATATATTGACTTCCTCAAACACTGACGATTCTTTGTGGTAAAAATAGACAAACACTAATAACAGTGATAGGAGGGATATTAACAGTCTCAAGTGACCATATGCAATCAGTCTCATAAATTATTGATTAATAGATTATACCCCAAGATATTATTGTGTGTAGTACAGACAACTAGGAAATGGTAAGATACAATTTACAGGTACAATTTTTAGGTTTGACATCATATTATCTTATATTAAGGCAAACATGATATCTGACCTTTTGGGATTGTCTCATTGCCCTTAGCATAGTGGTTTCCAGTTGGGTCCATTTGGAAACGAAGAAATGTATTTCATTTTTTTAAATGACTGGGTAGCATTCCATCGAGTAAATGAACCAAAGTTTCCTTATCCAGTTTTCTGTTGATGGGCAGAAACAGAGAGAAGCATATCCCTTACTTGCAATACAAGGCTGATCTCACAGCGAAATAACAGGTAAGTCCCTACATTGTTGGGAGACACCTCGATGGCAGTATGATGGACTTCTGAGGGTACTTGAAAGACACCTGTTGAAAGACTGGAGGGGAGAACAAGGGGGGAGAGCGAGGGGAAGCCCCAATGCCAATTAAACTGTGCCATAAAATAAAGAATTAACAAAAAATAGGCAAGCACTCATATTTGTTGAATCGCTTTTTTAATAACTAAGAAACATAAGAAACAATTTATTCTATGAGGCATATACTTATGAGTTGAACTTAAGGAAAACAATGAGCCACACGCCCAAAATGCATCTGTTATCCTTTTTCTAACTGATGATGCATCTTGATTTGGCCAGGGCATATTCTGTGTACCAAACTCTGGCTTAAAATACTGGGACCAACAGTGATCACCTGAACCTCCAAATGGATCTCCATGCTGATAAGCATCCAACATCTTTGGTGTTCTGGTCCAAAATTATGATTTGCCCAGGAGTTTTCTTGGAATTTTTGAGGGCAGTAGGAAAAATTAAAAGGAAAGTTTGTGTTAGTTAATGAAACAAAGGGGATGAAATCAGTCCACAAAGAATGTTGTGTAAGAGGCAAGCTCTCACGCTGGTCTTATAAACAGTATTGTTTCCTTCAAGGCTGTTTAAGTGAGTTTCCATTTTGTATAATTTATGTCCTAGTTAATGAATCACTGTCAAAATATCTTCTGTGAATTGTCTCTACTTGTTTTGCTTACAAATGCACATCTTATCAATAATTATTTGTGTATGCTACATTTTCTTCCACCTCAGCTAATCCTTCTTTTTCACAACTTTTTATAATCCTATTACAGAACTTTGTTTAGTTAATTAAAGAGAAACCCTTTTTCTCTTGTTTCCAGGTTATTTGTGATTGTACCTCAATTCTTCCTTAATATTTCTCTGTTCTATTTTTTTTTTCAATTACAAAAACCTCAATAAATGAAAAATTTGGATTTTTGGAATTTATCTTAAGTAAGTCCAGTTTGTTATAATGGTTGACTAAGGAATGCACTGATTTCAGAATAATCAGGCATGAGAAATACACAAAATGGAAGCCTGAGAAACCAAAAAGCAATACAAATTAACCAATTTATATTTTGTTTAAAGTTTATTTGTTTTTATTGGAAAGTCAGATTTACAGAGAGAAGGAGAGACTGAAAGAAAAAACTTCCACCTGCTGGTTCACTCCCCAAATGGATACATGGCAGGAGCTGAGCTATCTGAAGCCAGGAGACAAGAGCTTTCTCTGGGTCACCCACATGAGTGCAGGGTCCCAGGCTTTGGGTCATCCTTGACTGCTTTTCCAGGCCACAAGTATGGAGTTGGATGGGAAGCTGAGCAGCCAGGCTAGGAGCTAGCACTCATATGGGATCCCGGTGTATACAGGTGAGAACTTTATCCACTAGGCTACTGCCCTGGGTCCAGCAATTTGTATTTTAAAAGATAGTTTTTACCTGTAATATATTTTCTGCAAATTATAAAAACTTATCTATTGTTGAACATTTTTGAGCGTTAACTTATGTGGAACTTTTAACTTTCAGTGAGCATATCAGTTTTTAAAATACTCTGAAAGTTTAAATCACAGAAAGATCAAAGTGCATCTATGATAGACTTTAGAGATTGTGCTGAAAGTGCATAATGATCGCTGCAATTTCTCTATTTTGTTTTTGCTGAGACTTTTGCATTTCTCGAAGTTTAAACTCATGGAAGGTTTGACACAGTGTAGTTGTTTTCTCTTTGTACTTTTGCAGTGAAATGCATGGATTTCACTATTACTTGGAAAATAAGTCTGCCTTTTACCACTAACTTCAGTCAAAAGCCATCTCAAACAACCATAGAATTGGTGCTTCTACATTACTTGATAAAACAATGTATTTTCATAACCTGAATTTGGCTGAGGGGTGCATACAGTATAAAAAGAAGCTATTATTTCGAATGATCAGGTCAACATTTGAATATCAGTCTTTTTTTGTTGTTGTTGTTGCTTATTGTACTCGATCAAAATTATATATCAAGGGCTTGGCACAGCAGCCTAGTAGCTGAAGTCCTCACCTTGCATGCACTGGGATCCCACAGTGGCACCATGTCTTGTCCCAGGAGCTCTGCCTCCCATACAGCTCCCTGCCTTCTTAAAAATGCTGTATGCATGTTCTGTGACAAAAAAAAAAAACCACGATATGGAATTAGACAGCACTACATACAATAGTTTTGTATGGAAATATTATATATGTGCATATTGTAGCTTGCTTAATACATAAATAAACAAAATGGACATTATTTAATGTTTTTATCCTAGTTTATATGAAAGAGTAAACCTGGGATGTTACTTCTATGTAAGACTTATAGCACTTTGTGCTAAAATTTTTAAGAACAAAATTAAAACTTATTTTGTTAATCAAACATGGTACAGACCTCCTTAAAAAAATCAAAAATGTTCTGTTAGAAAAAGTATTTTTAAATAAATACATTTTGAGCATAATTTATAAATTACGCACAATAATCTAGTTGAACTATTTAGTATTTATTAAAATATATAATATTCTTAGAAATAAGTAAAAACTAATTTTAATCTGCTCTTACGTTCATACTCAGACTTTATTTTACAATTCTAGATTTCTTGAGAGCATGCTGTAAATTTTCTATTGCTAAAAATGAAAGTAAATAATAAAAGAACATGTTCTGTCAGGGTCTACTAAAAAAAAAGTTCTGTGGCTTGAAGCTCTTAAAAGTAAAATGTGAAATTTCAGAAGTTTCAGATTTATCAGGGCCTAACCTAAGGATCTGCTAAGTCAATGCTTCTATCTGGTGCAAAGCTTCAGTGACAAGCATTTTAGGAACACTTTTGCCAGGCTATGCTTTCTTGTCTGTAAGAACACCATTTAAGCCTTGGGAAATAAAGTTTCTGATAAAGAGGTTGACTTGCCAGAAGTTCAATTTGTTATTTTGTACACTGAATTGTAGTTTCCTTTTGAAATATCATTGCCATTAGCTAGTCTATATAACACAAAATAGCTAACAAAACTTTCTTCTCATTTATACAACTATTTTATGGTAAAATTTAGACAACCATAATACTTAAAATAATTTTCTTACTTCCTGTTATGAATTGTTGCATCAGCATCAAGGAAAAGCAGCAATTAAAGGTTAATGTGGTGCTGCAATGCTAGGCCAATCTCTTAAAGCAACACGAAGGGGAAATTGTTTCTTCATTATTAAAAATTTTTGAGTGAATATCAATTTCAAATAAATGTTTAAAACAAAGGTTTTTCATGTAGGAATTACATAGCATTCATTCAACCTTGTTTAAATTTTCAAAAGATTTATTTATTTTTATTGCAAACTCAGATATACAGAGATGAGAGAGACAGAGAGGAATATCTTCCATGTGATGATTCACTCCCCAAGTGGCCCAAGCTGAGTCAAACCGAAGTCAGGAGCCAGGAACTTCCTCTAGGTCTCCCACATACATGCAGGGTCCCACGGCTTTGGGCCGTGCTCGACTGCTTTCCCAGGCCATACACAGGGAGCTGGAGGGAAGTGTGGTTGCCGAGATTAGAACCAGCACCCATATGGGATCGTGGTGGCTTCAAGATGAGGACTTTAACCACTAGGCCACAGCGCTGGGCCCAACCCTCTTTAAATTATAATTTGGAAACCAATGAATGCTTCCCACGAGGAGAGGGAACACACATGGAGGTATCTAACAAAACCTGGTGAGAGTTATAAACATGCTGCATTGAAGCCTCAAAGGTATCAAGAAAGTTAGATTCTTGGAAAAACTACTCACAAGTCGATGTCCGGCACATGAATCCTGCTGTGCTGTGATGTGCCATCTGCCCACATGCCATTGATTCAGTAATGGCTGGTTTGATCTTAAATAAAACTGAAAAATTCAAGGATGAAATTATGGAGTATGGAGAACAGCATTATTTTGCCTTTTTAAAATTTGTCTGCTAGATTTTATTTCTGGAGTTAGAGTTGACATGCTGCCTTGCTGCTTGCTCTTTCAACATTTTTACCTACTAAGGAAATTTGAGCTCTCAGTTTATGTAAGAATCCTTGTCTTCTATAAAATTACAGTTGCAGGAAGGGTGTTGTGTCACAACAAGTTATGGTACCACTTGAAAGGCTGTGATCCTATACAGGAGTGCCCATTTGAGAACCACCACTTACTTTCCATCCAGATTCCTGCCAATGCAACCTAGTGGGCTTTGGAAGCTGATCCAAATCCTTGGACACCTGCATTCCGTATGAAAGGCTTGGATAGATTTCCAGCTCCTGGTGCCTGCCTGGCTCACAACAGGCTGTTGCAGGCATTTGGAAAATGAATCAATGCAGGGAGGCGTCTTTCTCTGTCTTCCTCTGTTACACAAGTCCTCAATTTTCAAGTCCACAAAAATAAATAAATGAGAAATGTTAAAGATTAGAATCCCCAATGCCTCAAATACTGTGCTGAGAATATTATTAATATCAAGCACCAACACATTTGACCAGTATTTGCAGAAGATTCCTTTTTGTAGGCAGAGATCCTATGATTGAATCCAGCGTCTGTGACATTTTCTGCCAAATTATCTGTGGCAATGAATGAGTCCAGGACTGATTTTCAGCCCCAGCCCCTACCCCCCCACCCAAAAATGTGCAAACCCATAGAACCTCTTCCTTTCAAACATTAAGTGTGATGAATGTCAGTTTCATGACTGACTCATAGGCCACAAAACAGCATCGTTTGCTTCAAGAAGGTTTTTCATTTTTCTTTTCCAATTTTTAAATAAAACATTGATTATTAAATAGCATGTTATTTAAATTCATGTTGTTATTATTGTTTTCTTTTTTCTTTCTGTTGTTGATTTTGCTTAATGAATTTTCTTTGAAGGGGATGTATAGCAACTGCGTAATAGAGACTACCAGGTCCGGATGTCAAGATGCAACGGGAGTATGCATCTCTCCTTCCAAATCAAAGGTGGACTCCCAGTGAAACTGTTTAATATATCCTGACAACAGGACACAGTGTGTTCTGCAATTGTCCATACCTACAATGTCAAGATACGCTCAGGTAGCAGATTTATGGACTTCTGACTTATGAAGGTCTATACTATTGTAATGATGTAGGCGCAGTCACTAGGGAAAGGGGAATTGAGGAGGGGGATTGGAAATCCCAGAGCTCAAGAAGCTGTATCATAAAATAATGAAACAAATGAATATTTTAAAAAGGAAAAAAATAAAGGAATACGAAGAAAATAATAATAAAAAAAGTATGGGCCCAGAGCCGTAGCCTTGTGGTTAAAGCTCTTGCATTGCATGCTCTGGAATCCCATGTGGACTCGTGTTCCTGTCCTGACTATTACCCTTCCCATCCAGCTCCCTGCTGTGGCCTGGGGAAGCAGTTGAGAATAGCCCAAAGTTTTAAGACCCTGCACCCAAGTGGGAGTCCCGGTAGCAGTTCCTGGCTTCTGGCTTAGGATAGGCTTAGGGGCGTCAACCAGCATATGGCAGATCTTTCTCTCTGTAATTCTGCCTTTGCAATAATACATCAATAGTCTTAAAAAAAGAAATCCTTAAGAAATATAAAACAAATAATCAGCTTTTTTTAAAGATTTATTACTTTTTATTGGAAAGTACGATATACAGAGAGGAGGAGAGACAAAGAGGAAGATCTTCCATTCACTGATTTCACTCCCCAAGTGGCTGCAGGAGTCAGAGCTGAGCCAATCTGGAGCTGGGAGTTTCTTCTGGGTCTCCCGCGCTGGTGCAGCGTCCCAAGGCATTGTGCTGTCCTCAACTGCTTCCCAAGACCACAAGCGGGGAACTGGATGGGAATTGAGCAGACAGAATATGAACTGGTGCACATATTGGATCCCAGCACATGCAAGGTGAGAATTTTAGGCACTAGGCTATCTCATTGGGCTCAACATTTAGTTTTTCTAACTACAAAGCTGTAAATGATAATCCCTCTAATTCAGAGGCATCAATTTTAACTGTGAATTCATTTCAGTTTACCAACTTAACAATTAAACACAATTTTTTCCAGTTTTTATTTTTAAAGTTTATTTATTTTTGGTTTGTGTTTGTTTGAATGGCCAAGTTCCAAATAAAAAGGAAGAGACAGAGAGAAAGAGAGATTTTCCATCCTCTGATTTACTCTCCCAATGACCACAAGGCCCAGAGCCAGGCTGATCCAAAAACAGAAGTCAGGGACCCCCTCCAGGTGTCACCCATGAGGGCAGGAGCCCACCAACTTAGGACATCTTCCCCTGCTTTCCCAGGTCATTAGGAGGGAGCTGGATGGGAGGTAGAGTAGTAGGGACTGAAGCCACCAGTGTCTGTATGGGATGCAGTTGCTGTAGGTAAAGGCTTACCAAACTAGTACAATCACATGTCTATAGACTGAAAAATTTTAAATAATAATAATAATAATAATTTAGCTATAGCAATTTTGAAAAAAAAAGCTCAGTATTTCAGTTTTAAATAATTTTGAAATTCATATCACATACATAGATGGATTTATTTATACATCACCTGACACTACTAAATTGCTCTCTTTTGCAGGTCTTTGCCTATTTATTTATAAGGTGTGTAAAAATAAATGCAACTTTAGCACATAAATATTCATAGATTATATGTATCTGAATATTTATACAGTACCTGCCAACAACTTTGACAGGCATGAGAGCTTAGAATGCATTTACAAGGAAGGAGGAGGGTAGGAAGTTTATTTGACATTAGCTTTCAAATCACTTCTAAAACAAATGCAGCGTTAAATTTATATAGATACTAGCAAATGGAATTTTAGCTAGGAACTGGCAAATTATGCCATACATAATGCTGTAATACTTGTAAACATTAGGTTAAAATATCTCCATTGTGATGAAGCAGGGAATTCATTTTGCAAATACAAACATATTTCCTAAAGAAAATTCTGATTAGGGATTTAAACATCCAGCATGCCACCCGGTGCTACTTCAGTGTGTTTCCCAGAATTGCTTGTATTGACTCTGAAGAACCAGATCGGGTTGGAGGAGATAGTGGCAGGATTTTACATTCTAGGTGCAAAGCATGTGTCCATCGCTTAATTCCTTCTCACTAGCGCCAGTTGTGAAAACTCAAAATTTGCCCCTTATGTTTGTGCCTTTTGCATATGTTCCTTATCCTTACTCTTTCTACGTTGAGTTGAACAGAACAAAATCTTCAGCAGACACCTCGAACATGCCAGTGCCTCAGACTCCATGTATCAAAGTCACCGCGCCCCGCTCCTATTATTCATGACCGCTCAGGCTCAGGTGTTCTGTGGTAGCTGCAGATGACGGGTTGCCCCACTAATGTTCGAGACGAGGTGCTTCTTTTATTAAGAAAATCACGTATAAAGATTAGTTTTGATTGTGAAATTGTTGTCTTTCTTTCCTTTAGTTTTTAACACATCTACCCTGAAGAGTAGGCTTATACACATGCTGAATTTTAGTATAATACAAAATATTTAAGTGGGCCCTTCTTAGACTAGCCTGTGAATCCGATCTAACATGGTGAACATAGACGCAAGGGTTGAGCTGAGGTTCACCTTGGTTAATACAGCTCTGCCAGATTACCTGGATGGCCCAAAGCCAGGAGAAAATAATAAATATTGGTTTGTTTACAATGCCTGATTTTAATCTGTTCACTTTTGTTTTACTTTAAAAGAGGAGAAACAGAGACAGAGATGAGTAGAGGAGGATGTTTTCACAGAGATTTTCCATCTGATGATTCATTTTCCAAATGTTTCAACAATGAATGTTGGGTCAGATCAAGGCCAGGACCCAAACACTCAACTCAGATCTCTAGTGTTAGTGATAGAAACCTAATGCTTGATTCACTGCCTACTGCCTCCAAGAGCCAAAAGCTGAATTTTTAAGTTGAAGATGTGAGACTGGAACCAATCACATACCCTGGAGTCCGAGTGTGGGATACCTCTCAAGATGTACCCCAATCGTTGCATTAAATGTCTGTCATAAAACTACTAAGTTTCAACACAGTTTGTGAAGCAAAATGTGATTCTTTAAAAGAACTTCTTACATGATTTTGTTAGAGTAACTGCATCTCTGAACATGGCTCCTATTTCCCTCTTTGCATTTTTGTGTATGATGTTTTTGTAACAACTGTATACTTGTTATATATTTAAATAATATATCTCACACCCAAATTAGAAAGGAAGCTCCCTCTAACAGAAAAATGAGAATATTTTATCTTTTGTTGTTTTACAATAATCTGATACAAAATGAACATTCAGTAAGTATCTAATCAATTAATTTATCCAAATATGGCTGTATATTCTTACATGCCTAAGGTTTACTTGTTTCACACAACTCAAATTCTTCTTTGTTCCTTGATTCGATTAATTTTCTTGCAAGATCACCCTTTCTGTTACCAAAAATATTAACTGTTCTTAGATTAAAGAAAACGAATGTATCATCAATTACATGAGTCGTTGTAGAGAGGCAAGAAACTCTGTCCTAATAAACAAAAATGATAACTATTTCTAGAGTGAGTCAGGTGCAACATTTAGCATAGAAGCAAATACCAATTCAAAAAAACAAAATTCCTGGCTTTATATAAGAAACTCATACCTGTTCTAAAATTCTCACAGCACATTGTTTTTAATAAGCTTATGCTTCTAATTTCTGATTTCCTAATCTTCAGAAAGGAAAGATTGAAGTGTTGTTTTTAACCAAAGAAGAGTTGCTGCAACCTTTTCTTAAGGTGCATACATAGTTTATTAACAGACATAAAGTTAATTATTTGATGAATCAGTTCTGGATATCAATTGGTGATATGTTAAAGTTGTCCACATTCAAAATATATTATATATTTCATTAAGATTTGTAATTTTGAAATTATTTTATGAGATAGATTGACTTGATAATGATCTTAAAATGCTCAATTTATGCTGAAATTGTTAAATGAGAGAATATTATTTCACATCAAGACAAATTAAGGCAATTGAAAAGTTGAAAGACATTGCAGAAATTCCTCTTGTGTTATTTTTCGGACTCCATCTATATTATTACAATTTTAAACTACCATTTCAAATAAAAATATTCTTATTTTTTCTCCAAACCTTATAAACAAACATTTTATTTAGCACTCTTGAAAGGGTTGTAAGATACTGAGAAAAAGTCAGAGATTGTGATAACAAAATAAAACTTAATTTTTCAGGTCATACTAATTATACTGCTTATCACCACATTATGGACATAATGTGTAGCTAATAAGCCAAGTAATTAGTATGCTGTAGGTCAGAATTTTCACCTCAGAAACTGAAGGGTAAATGAAGACAAAGCAGTACCATATTAAACACGCAAATGGAGGAGTGCTATCACATTCTAGTGAAAATAAGAATGATCAGTTAAGCAATACTGTAGTTTTGTTTGCTCATTGAAAAAAATATAATGAGTTAGCTTTAGAAGATCTGATTTAGTTTGCAAGTATAGTAAAAGTTAAAACATGCCCCACTGTGCTATTAATGGATTTAATTAAATGTATAGCACTTAAATATACTGTTTGTTGTATATACGTATAAATCATGTATTAGGTTACTTATATTTTTCTGGACTAGCTACTAAGGTCGGCTAACTGTAAGGAAAGTAGTATTTTTGCTGTTTTGAGGAATAAAATGAGACAGGACTTCACCAGAGAGCTGGTACTCCCAGAAGGAAGAAGAGAAATCAATCAAGTATAACCTCATCTTGAGAAGAGCTTTCCTACAGCCCAGTAATGACCACCAGTCCCGAGCTGAGTATTAAACAAGCTAGATACTGCTAAATTCTGTTTGGAAAAGTGCTAAAAGGGCAAACAAGCTAAATTCCAAAAAGCTTTTTAAGAGACATTATACAGGCTCTACTTTCATATTCCATGCAGAGAATTGTCTCCCAGAGAGAGGACTGTGCCCTACAAAGTTGCTACTACAATGGAGAGGACTGTGACATCTTTCTCAGGGCATGTTTGGCAGGAAAATTGATGTTTATTGTGGAAGTTCTTGAGAGCAACCCTGTGAGAGGGAAGACATGGGAGTAAGAGCAGGCAGAGGAAGAAGTTAGGACATAAGGCAATACAGTTGTAGTGAAAGACTCAGTGCTACAGGCAGCTCAGGTGCTTGGCTAACTCTTCTGAGCTGACCTGAGCTAATTTGGTCTCAGTTGTTGCATGTCCAATGATGAAACCGTCTGGAAGCAGGACAGTCCTTCCAGAATACTTGACTCTGGACAGAATACCTCACTTAAACCAGGAAATTTGAAAGACACAGGCCACATGCCAACCACACTGTAACTAACTAGGGGAATACACTCTTTATTCCTGAGGGAAAATTTTAGCTCAATAGCGTCATACAGCATGCGGTTCACTAACCCTGTTCAATCCTGGCAAGAGACATAGGTAAGAACTTCCGTATAAAAAGAAGAGAATCATCAGTGGAGTTAGCATTTTTCAAGATCTTTATTCAAATGATAACAACTTGAGTTCAAGATTGGATGAAAAGGGAAGGTTGAACATTGTCAAGTGTTAAAAACCTTCTACATTGACTTTAGATGCCTATTCTGTACAGACAGATGTTTGTGGATCAAACGGAAAATGTTGCCATGTATCAAAATGCAGAATCAGTATCTCAGTGGTTTGCACAGGACAGAAAGTTATTATCTTCTGCCTACATCTAACCCATAGCCATGGGTCATGTCAAACAAGGAGAAGACTGTAATTGAACTTAAAGGAGAAGATATGGCTTGTTCTTATTTTTTTTCCCAGCCAGCATACAGAATAAAGTTAGGAAGAAGGAAGACAGCTGAAGAAAGTACCATATGTAATTTTCATTGCTGCAAATCCTTACAGCCATAGACAAACCTAAATTACCCTAAAAGAGAGGAGGTACGAATCATTCCAGAGTGTTAGGAATTTAAGGTTTGTTGATCCAACACTCATGTGTGAGGATAAAGTCTACCGTTTTCCCATCAGGAGCAGTAAATTCTGACATTCGTTATTATAGGACTCAGTGTCAGTTACCTCAAATGTCCTCCCTGGTACAATGTTGTTACATTATATCTCTTTATACTTTGTTTTCATTTGTCTTCTCTCTCAATCCTGTATCTTGTGTATTTTGACATTACGTTTCAAGCTGTGCATTCCAGAAAACCCAAAGAAAAGCCAGCAAAGTGTACTTTTCTTGGTTTTTATGAATAAGAGCCTTAAGTCCTACTTTTACAGAATACAGGTATACAATTAACAATATCAATTGTAGAAGTAATATATTTTATAAAAATATTTTGTTATATTTGACCTACATCATCTCTATGGAATAAATTAACTTCCTTCAGCAGTCTAAATACTGAAAATAGAATTTGTTCTTATCTGATCCAGAATGCTTGGTTACCCTCAGATTTTTCACTTACCCTGTATATCCTCACTAGCATTATACTGTGGATTTATGAATTGATAGACCTAGAAAAAAAAAACTTAAACTCTCTAGCACCAGAAAACTTCTATTTAAATAATCACAAAGACTATTTGTGTGTGTTGTTTTATTGAAATATTTCAGTTGTAGTACTATCAAAGATACTCTGAAATATTCATGTTATAACTTATATGCAATACCAGACTTTCCAATAACACACACGTTCACTTGCACTTTATAGTTTCTATATTTTTTCTCTCAGTAAAATGAATATACCTTGGACATTTATATAAATTATCAGCAGGTATATATTTGTACCTTTCAAGATGAACAAATGTTCTACACCCCATTCATTGTCATGAATCCACCAACTGACTGCTTGTTTATTCATTGTATATACATGTGTGATTTATAAATGAATAAAATGACATGGTTGGGTATGTTAAGTATTACACACATTTTTATAGTGAATAAATGAGAAACACTAGCAATTTTTTGAGGAAATTCTCCATTATGATTGGATGTTGAAAATCTCTACCCTGAAGGAAATTTAAACTAAAATAGACAGAATGGTCATTTTAAACTATTCTGATAATATGAGTTCTACTGTATTACTATAGGATATATAGCACATAACAGTATGATTCACATGGAGCCCCTTGTAACATGAAGTCCAGGGGATATCTTTTTCTGCATTTTATCAGATATTTCCTTTATGAGGGATAAACATGCTTTTATTATTTTCCATAAAATGTAGAAAAAAAATTGTTTTTGCTGTTGTTGAGCAAAGAGCTTATTTTTTTATTGAAAGATCCTAACACATAAACGAGCTGGTTCCTCAGGCGCCTTCCAGACTCCAATCCGATCCCTATGAGCATGAGGGAGGAAGAGGATGTCAACCGAGAGTGCAAAGAATGGAAATTTAGAAAGCACAGACGTGCCCTGCTCCTCATACAGGATTCCATATCAGGCAAGGGCTGGGGTAAGGGTCACACTTCACCTGCCAGCCTCTGTCCACGGGCACCCGCAGGCCCCTCAGCACCTGTACCTCACCACCACCTCAGGCCTCCAGGGGCTTCCTCAGGAAGCACAGGTTGAGGATCTTGAGGGGCTGACACAGGTACATAAGGAGGATGCCCTCTTTGCCATCGAGTCTCAGTAGACTGCAGTTTTGTACTTGTCCTCCTTCAGTGTCTCCTTCACCACATTGCTCTTCTTGGCAGGAGTGCTGTATTGAATGTTTACTTTATTTTAGATGCTTATGGCTTTTCTTACCACATTGTTAGTTTAGATTTATGAGATGGGGGAAAAATTACTCATCTTTAGGGCTGAAGAAAGCAAAGTTTGAACATACTGCAAAAACTAATGACTTAATGGTTGTTAAAGACCAAAATCATGACTAATTCTTTGGTGTTTTGGTTCTAGAAGTCTAATCGGCCACTATATAATGCTGCACACCATTCAATAAGAAATCTTTCAAACTTGAAATACCTACTTAGAACCTCTGATAGTTCTTATAATCTTTCCACTGAATTGTTTCCTGATGACTTTCAACTTACCTTTCCTTATTTCTCTTTACTTCAATCTGTCATCCAAACTGTTCTCAAAATTTTCAAGTGCCAGTCTATCCCTGTGTCTATGTTCAGACTTTAAGCCTTGCCTTCTTAAAATAACATATGATTTTCACATTTCAGCTATACATTTGGATGTTTCTATAATCACTTGTGTACTGTATACCTGCCTTTTTTTTATAATTGTGCTGAAGGCAGGGCATTGAGGAACTCTGAACTCTATGCTGCTGTTCATATTTCAGTTCTATCCTTTAGTTCAAAGCAGGCAAGTCAGATCATCTTTCAGACAAGAATTCCCAGAAGCTCAGACAGCTTTTCTTTATGCTCTAATATTTCCAGTGAGCTACTACTTTTATAGGAATCAGATTTTATCATCATCTTCTGCAATGGAAATTCATTCAATGGTGTATCACTATGATTCCTAGAAGCGTTTATGTTAATGATTAAACATGAAGTAACATAATTTACTAAAAGCAAAATCAGTGATGGGGTGAATCCAAAATCAGTTTCTTATTTTGACATCCTCTATCAGATTAACAAATAGTAACCTTCAGGGTTTAAGTTCTATAGCAAACTATTATTGAGATTTTATTCACAAATAGAATAATCTTTCTGAAGCGTGATGGGTTATATATTGACAAGTATGATTTCTCTTGTTCAAAGACTCTCAAAGCAAGCATTGAGGAAAACAGTAATGGCATTATTTTCAAGAATTTTTCTGTTCCATAGCCATGTATCCTGATACATCTTGCTAATGAAGAAATACTTGTATATTTGTTTGAAATGAATTGGGAAAAGTAATCCAAAGTATACATTGGCATACATACACTACTATTTAAATAACGTCAAAATCTCTATATGTTCTAGCTGTGTATATGGAACACTTATTTTAAAAAGTCACACTGACCATTTGTCAATGATAATTCTTTTTTAAGATTCATTTTATTTTATCGGAAATAAAAATAAATACAGAGAGGAGGAGAGACAGAGAGGAATATCTTTCATCCATTGATTTATTCCCAAACCAGCAACAATGGCCAGAGCTGAGCTAATCTGAAGCCAGGCCCCAGAATCCTCTTCAGGGTCTCCCTTGTGGGTGCAGGGTACCGAGGCTTTGGGCCATCCATGACTGCCTTCCCAGGTCACAAGCAGGGAGCTGGATGGGAAGCTGGGCCTCTCTGATTTTATATGTTGCCCATATGGAATACCAGTGCATGCAAAGAAAGCCACTTTAGCCACTAGGCTACCATGCCAGGTCCTCAATGATAGTTTTCTATAAATATCATAAATATCCAAAAACCTGAGTGAGAAATGCAATACAAATTCCTTATAATTTTAGTACATCGAAATTATTAAAAGTATATTTCCCTTGCAACAAATGGATTGTTATTAATATTTAAACTTTTGCCAAATAAATCAGGTCATAGCTCCAAATGATGTACAATGCAAAATAGCATCTCATCTTACATCCTATTTCTTAATTGCTCAACTTTTTAGTCTTCCAATGTTAAATCAAAGCACAAATCTGAAAACTCAATAAATAAGAAAATAATGGAATGATAACTCAGATGTTTTTGTTCTCAACAGCTTTATTTACTACATTTAAAAGAAAAATACATTTGAATAGAAAATAGGAATATCAAAGACACAATTTCAAAACCTAGAATCTCAAAAAGTCCACATTAAAAGGTAAAATTCTTAAATGGGTAGATAGCATGCAAAAATAATAACAAAATCAATGCATCAATACGCTCTATTTTTAATTATGAGTTTCAAATTGCAAGCGATTTTAAAGCTTAGTAATGCTGATTGCTAGTATGAGTTTGCAGACAGGCATCCACAACTGTGCTAGAACTCGATGAACTATTCTACAGGATACACTGGCAATTTCATTGCTATTAACTTGGCTTGCTTATATAGATCCTTTTCATTTATAAGTATCTGGACAGGTTTATCTTGTTTTTGATAGTTATGAAAATGCTAAAATAATTGGTGAATGAGTGATCATTTGTTATGGCAATTTCATCCAAAAGAAATGGATGATATAGACAATCTTTATGATTTAAGTTTACTTAATAAAAGGAAAAATAAACCTGAAAAGGAAGTAGTTTTATAATAAACAGGTGTTTTGTTTATCAAAGACAGGACAACAGTGCTGTTGGTTATAGCATGATGCAGAATTTTCCAACTCTGAAAAACACTTTTACATTTCTTAAAAGTTCTCATGCTTTCAAAAACGAATTCTGACAAGGTGGCTATGGGAAGCACAGTTCGTGGGATGTATTTCTCATTTAAGCCACCTGAAAATGTTAACAGCCGACAATATGAGAAATGTAGCAACCATGAAGACACATTCTAAAAGCAAAAATTTATAGTTGTGAAATCACTTATTAAAAAGTTAGAAACTCTGTGAAAAACTTATATGTTCAATCAAGGAAGCTGAAAAAAATTTTAAAAATATATCTGTCATCCCAAAACAGATGAATGAAAAAAAATGAAGAACTGAAAACAACACAGTAGGAACGAAAAGGAAAACCTGTGAAAGTATCAATTTTTCTACAATCTTTAAAGATTTTAGACATCTGCAGTGTGTGAACAATGATTTGCTTACACTGGTTTTAGTCAATGTGTCTGGATAATGACTTAATAATATTTAGCCATAAAATTATTAGTTAAAAGTATAAACATTTGGCCCTAAAGTAAGTTTGAAGTAATGACTACAAAATGAAAGATGTTTATGAATGAAATCTTGGTAATTGAGACTTTTATTACCTTGGCATCATTGATTGCCAATTATCTTGTTTGTATAATATCCAAAAATTTCAACCACTTAAAGGTTATTTGCTTATTTTTGTGAACATTTTGTAAAAATTTGCCATAGCATCAATTGTATATAGAAAATAGTTTTTAGTCAGTCTGTATCTATCAATTGATGCACTGATCATAGAAAACCCTAAGAATTTTTTAAGATTTATCTATTTTCATTGTAAAGTCAAATACGAAAAGAGGAGTGTTGTGGGCTAAGGAGTTGATTAGTGCTGGTTGGAATGGGCAGGAACAGGAACTGGGCTTGTGGCTAAAAACACCTAGACTATTTGGACTCAGCTGTATCCAATATCCTGCTAAATGAGGATGTGGGGGGAAGAGAATAGAACGAGAGGTGAAGGAGCAATAAAGGGAGACTTGGCAGAGACTTCCACTCTCACTCGTCTGCTGTCGGTGCTTCATCCCCAGACCCTCTCTGTGTCCACGTTACTGGCTCTGCTGGCCGGAGCAGAGGAGGAGAGACAGAGAGGAAGATCTTTTGTTCAATTATTCACTCTCCAAGCAGCTGCGACGGCTTCACTGCAGTGAAGTTGCTGTAAAAATCTCTGTCTGCATAAGAGGCAACATGACAATGTGAGACCAGATGGAATTGCAAGATAGAAAAAAGCACATCTCTCTCTACCTACAAGGTGCATGGAAAAATTGGGAAAGCAGAATGAAAAGCCTTTTCTGAAAAACAGAGATAGTTAATGTCTTGGATGATGTGTGTCAAGTTTCCATTAAGGATGCTGTGTGTTTGGCCCAGTAGTTATGATGATGTTTGACCTGCCTCTATTCCATATCAAAGCACCCCAGTTTCAATTCCGGTTGTATCTATAGTCTAATTTCGATTAATATGTTCTTGGTTTGAGCCAACCTGATACAATTGCCTCAGATCTGTGAGAAATGAAGCAGAGAATTGCCTCATTTTCACTGTATTATAATGAATCAAGATATATTAAACAACATAAAACATAGAAGTGCATTCTAAGTCTATAATAGCATATAATTAGCAATGCTATGTTTCAATCTTTAATCCAAATTAACACATTTTGAATTAATGCATACATTGAAAAGTCTCTGAGTACTTATAGTTTCTAATAATTATCTTTAAGTTATATATAGATAGCAGTTTTGCTTACCAGACCTGTTTCTTGTGCAAGGGCCAAACCGAATGTTTCAAAGAATCCACTTAGGAACTACCCATGTTTTCTGGATGAACTTCTGCAATGTGTTTTACTTCCTCAAATGGAAGGATGACGAAGGTATGTCTACATGTCCAAATATTTTGAACTAAAATAAATACATTTAAATTCTGTTTTCCGTGAACCTGTTGAAGCATCCTCTTCTTTTTTTTTTTTTAATGCACGTCTGTATGGCAACCTATACAAAATAAAGACTTCTATTCATTCCTCCTAAATGCTATTATGTATAAGAAATATATACACTACATACTAATATACCTAAGTTCAGGGATAATTTAGAGAATTAATTTTATCATAAAATTAACCACCTAATGGCTTGATTAGAGAGAGAGAGAGAACCTCCAATACATTGAAAGCAGACTAGAATGAAAGGTATAATTCCAATAACAGTAAAAAGACACCGAATTGAATCTACTATAAATGATTCATTCTCCAGGATCATGAGGTTAAAAAGGCAAAAGCTTTAATGCTCACTCAGGCAAGAATGTGAAGTCACTGGCATAGATAAAGAATTTGACAGTAATAAGACTTTAAAAGCTGGTATTTTCTAGTAGCATTGTGTGCCATAATAAATAGAGGTCATAAAGCTTTGGTCTAAACATATTCAGTGGGGATTAATATTACGAGCAGATCATTCATCTGAACTTTGAAAATTTAGTAGGCCAATTTAATAAATGGATAATGGCATAGGACTATTTGTGAGTCTTAGAGAAATGTATGCCTCAATCAAGGTTTTTATAAATTCACTAGACCTTTCTGTTCAGAGTATATATATATATATATACACACACACACACACACATATATATATATAGAGAGAGAGAGAGAGAGTCAGGAATACATTATCAGTAACTGCAATAATAGAAATAACACTATCACAAACAATAACAATCACAGGGTTATCTTTCTGCACTCTTTAATTTTCTTTGTCCAGGAAGATAAACAAGAGTGGACATGGATTTGCATTTAATAGAGTTAATTTTGAATTTGACTATATCAGTCAATTAAACCACTTGTTCATATCAAATAATTATTCTCAATTTTACATTTAATTTAAAAAGCAATTTTGCATCAATAAGCATGGACTAATGACTAATTTATTTCTATCTATCTGGAACACACAATGCAAATATCTTATATGTAAGGAAAGAAAATAAACAATAAGCTGTGTATTTACAAGTCAGACTTATTTTCCAGTTTAATCCACAGCAATTTAATGACTTTAAAAATCATAAGCATAGGGCCCAGTGCTGTTGTGTAGCAGGCACCCCATCTGGGAGCTGGTTCAAGTCCCAGTCCCTTCACTTTTGATAGATCACCCTGCTTACAGCCTTTGGAAAAGCGGTAGATGGCTCAAATCTTTGGCCCTGGAATCCACTTGGGAGACAAGGAGAAAACCCCTGGCTTCTTGCTTCGGATCAACTCAGCTACAGGCATTGAAGCCACCTGGGAAGGGAAACAGAATTGAAGATCTTTCTGTTTTTTCTCTTTAGTTCTTTAAAAAAATGAAAAAAGAAAGATATTTTAAGAAATATGTCATGACATGTAGCAAAAACAATGTTGAAAAAGACATTTACAGTTTCAAATGTTTATGAGCAATCATAAGTCTCTTATGTATGTTCAATTAATGAATCACAAGAATTTATTGAAAAGATGTAAATAACTAAGAAACGCAAAAAAGATTCACAACAAAAAAGATCTGACACCACAAAACTGCAAATTGAAACAAGAAAGACCCATTCCCTCAGTAATGATGTTCTAGTTTTTATTGTAATTTCTTCAGTGTTACATGGGTCATACACTAACATCTAGTTTGGCAAGAAAGCTTTTTATTTCCTTTTTCATCACTCTAGCAATGCACTGGCATTTCTGTACTTTGTTTGTTAACTTCATGTTGATGAAAATTTATTATTTTCTCCCTGTTGTAATCTGTGTTCACTGGTTCAGTATGGAAGGGGATATACAACAGAAGTGTAACAGGGTCTGATATGAACAGATGTGGAGACAAATAGCAGTATGTCATTACGCATCCAGACCCAAGATGGACTCCCAACGAAAGAGTTGAAACAGTAGGATGCTGGACTCTCCGACATTGTCCATGCCTACCATGCCAGCAAATACTTCAATAATAGTATGGTGCACTCATGACTGTTTATGAAGGACCATCCATTCTAACAGTAGAGGGGAAATTAATTGGGGATGGGGGAAGGGAACTTGGGGAGGACGACAGGAAATCCCAGAGCCTATGGAACTGTATCATAAAACAAAATTAAAAATAATAATAGAAAAGAAAACATAAAAAGAAATATGTCATAAATATATAATGTTTCAATACATTAAGATATAATACTGCTTAAAGAAATTGCAGATACATCTAAATGCTCCAGAGAATATTTCCATCAGCAGCAGCTCACAGCCATTACAGTTTCTTCAGAATTTCAAAGGTCTGACACTTCAAAACAAAATATACTTCAATTGCTGGTTTATCAGTGATTTTATAAACATCTAAGAACATCCTGTTTTATTTCTTTTACATTTCTAAAAATATATATTAAAATATGTGTGTGTGTGTGTGTGTGTGTGTGTAACGCAGGTGGTGGGAGGAGAAAGAGTGTATCTACAGATTTATTGGTTAACTCCTACAATGTAAATACCTGTACCGTCTAGGGCTGGATCGGACTGAGCCAAGAGCCTGAAACTCAGTGCAGGTCTTTCACTGGGGAAGCAACGAACCAAGTACTTGACATCATCTACTGCCTTTTAGGATGTATACTAACAGGAAGAGAACCAAGATTCAAATCTAACCTTCCACTATGGGATGTAGGTGTTTTGTCAGACATCTTAAGCATAACACCAAATATTCACTCTTCTCTTGTTCTCTCTTATGGGTTTTACGATCCCAGATTTCATGTTCACATCTTTATGTTGATTTGATTTTTTGTATAGTGTAGGATAAGGATATCAAGTGTTTCCAACAACATTTTTGAAGGAGTCTGTTTTTCCAAATTTGGACTAGATCTTTTAAAATCCTGAAGAATGACCCAGTATTGAGCCTACTGGCTAAGAAATCTGTTCGAATTCTCAGTACTCTTAACAGACTCCTAGTTTCATCTGAATTCCAACTTCAATTTACTGAGTCCTGCTAATACATATCCTTGTAGGTAGTTCCCCTACCACCACCATCAGAGACCTGCATTGAATCATTGGCTTCCAGCTTCTGCAGTGACCCAGCCCCAGAGTGGGTAGGTACTTGCTAAGTGAGAAGACGTAGTTTTCTTAAGAATGCTTGTTTGTATTTCTGGCTTCGTGTAATGAAAATGTAAATCTGATTAGAAAACACAGTCTCACTTTTTCATAAATGTGCCTCCATCCCCAATAACTTTGAATCACATTTCATGAATACTCAGGCTGCTTCTGAAACAACATCTTGATAAAAAAAAAAAAAAAATCATCCACCCTTGGAACATCCCTAAGCATCTGGTTCGAGAAAATAGAATACATAGTCTAAGCATCTCCGCACATCTGTACCAAACACAGTGGCGTTCGCTTCGTTTGTTTGTTTCCTTTTTACACTTTAGGAAATGAAAGCTGATGCACTGAGGTTTACAATAATGATAGCAAATATTCCAAAGTCTTTCATATGCAAAATCGTTTAATTGCTGAAGAGTTAGAATAAAGCTAGATTCACTTGCATTAACATTTCTTTTCTTAGGATTTTTTCTTAACTTTTCACAAGGTTTGTATTATTAATATTTTGACAAATTTTGCATGAGATTTTCTTCTCTTGATCCTTTGTACAGTAGATAGATTTTTTAAAAGGCTGATACTGAAATTGAATTTCATAATTAGCATTTAGACTTTAAGGATGTTCTTGCAAGTTTTATAAAATCACAGATAAAGCAGCAAGTGAAGTATATTCTGTTATGAAGTATCAGACTTTCGATATTCTGAGGAGACTGTAATGGCATGTAAAAGCTGAAGAAGATTCAAGGTTTAGCTGCCATAGCATTTTCTGAAGAAAAAAATCATTATGGCATCAGTATGAACTCAAATGCAAGTGATCTCTTGTGTTTCCATCCTTTTTCAAGGAGGTGCAATAGATTAGATAGGGCCAGGGGTCTATTTTTGACTAATTTCAGGTTATCAAAAATATGTGTGCAACATAAAACCACTGTCCAAACAAAGCTGCATGTGTGAACCTGTCTCTACCGTATCTCATTTTCAAGTAAGAGGATGAACATGGGTGTCTATGGGGTAACAAGATCACAGGATGGAAATTGCCAGAATCCCCGGGGTTACTGAACAAGAAGTGAATGTTTATATTAAATCCTACATAGAATTTGGGGTTTCATAGCTTTATGCTACTATGACTTCATGATTATCTTTGCAATTCCTAATCCTGTTTCTGTGTAAAAATGTTAGAATTAGCCAATAAATCATTCATTGCACACAGATACAGGTATATGTAGACCAACAAAACACCTTTTAGGATTATAATTTCAATTCTATTAAATCCATTTCTACATCAATTCAAAGATAAATTATAATATTAATTCTTGTAACCTAAAATCATTTAATTAAATTGCAGTTTCCTAATAATACATATTTTGTATGTATGCTATATATTTTTCAGTACATATACTTACTGTATTTGTTTAAATATTTCTAGATTTTTTTGGGTGCTTAGCTTTCTTATATTAATTGTAATTGCATAGCAAAGTTACTAAAGACCTTATATTCAAGATATAGCACTGATTTTAATTTTTTAAAATTATAATTTTTTGATTTTTTAGCACTGATTTTAATTTAAGCGCACTGATTTTGATTTTTAAAGATCTGTTTAACTTATTTGAAAGAATTACAGAAAGAGAGGTTGAGAAAGAGAGAGAGAGTGAAAGAGAGGCCATAGAAAGAATCTTCCATCTACTGAATACCGATGATACCAATAGCTGGGCTATTGGTAAATCAAGTGTGCTAAAATGCATACCAGCTCTTCCTCATGCATGGCAGAGACCCATGTACTTGAGCCATCTCCTACCATCTTAGAAGCTGTCCCTTAACAGGAAAGAGGATTCAGAAGCAATCGGATTTGCAAGTGTTGCCTTTGAAATGTTAAGCCTAATACCTGCTCTCAGGGAATGAAGAGGCAAGATTAAAACTGCAGTGCCGGGTTAGGGACCACTGTCGTCTTCTGTGGTACAAAAAACAGTTTTCTTTGTTTTGCTGCTTTTGTCATAGATTTATTCATTTTTTCTTTACTTTATATGCATCATAACATACTGTGTATATTCTTTCTATTTTTGATATTTATTTTCCACATAAAGTTTGAGATTTATCCATATTATTGCAAGCAAAAACAGTTCATGATTGCATTATGCACAGTTACATGACTATATATCAATTTAGTTATCCATTCTGCTAATAAAATTTAGGTTGCATTCAGGCTTATGTTTTAAGGGAAAACATAGTTTAAAATAAAATGTTTGTATACTGCAAGCATATATTTGGAAAGGATTTTCTGCATCACTGGATATACCTGTGGCTGCCTTAGTGACATCGCAAAAACAGAATTCAGAAGTGTTTCTGTCAGTGTTTATTTTTAAAAGTATTGCAGGAGCCTGTGGCCCTACATTCTTTCTTACTTTGGACACTATTCTCTAAATAAACAAAGTTATTAAAAGTGATCATTTCAGCTGGCATGACATATGTTTTATGGCTATTTTTTAAGGCTGTTAAAAATGAATTAATGGGAGGTGGGGGGATCTGCTGGCTCATTTATCAAATTCTACAGTGACCGAGGGACCAAGATCATGCGTGGAAGACTCAGTTGTGGTCCTGGGAATCATTTATGTGAGCCACTTTTCCTGCCTCCCAGGTGTGCATGAGCAGAACACTGGAACCAGCGCATTGTGGGCTGTTGGTCATCCTAACACGTAACTCAGAGCAAAGTTCCATGAAGATGTCCTTGGTGTATTGATTGAGATAACAGTGACTACATAAATTGCAACTGATAAGGTGGATGTTCTAATTGTATTGCTTATTCCAATTCATGACCAAGAAAGATTTTTCCGTTTGTGTGTCTTATCACTTTCATTAATGTTTTCGTAATTCTCAATATAGGGATCTTCTACATTCATGGTTAAATTTATTCAAGGAATTTAAAATGTGGCTATTACGAATGGAACTTATCTTAAACATTCTTTCTCAGTAGGAGTCTGAGTGAATATGGATTTCTCAGAACTATTACTAATATATACGTTAAAATACATTAAAATAAGTTAGACAAACAGCACAGAAATCTTTAGAAATTAATTGGGTTAAAATATAAAAGCTCAAGATTGCTCTAAAGTTACAGGTTAAAATACAATTTGTTAATACTTATGAGGCAAAACATTAGTGAATTATTGCTCTGGCTTCAATTATTATTTCAACTTTATACTTCACTTAGTTGAGATTTCAATGAAACATAGGTCACTTTTTGCTTTGATTTGTTTTTAATTTTTAAAGGCATTTATTGGTACATTACTAGAGGTCACAGAAAATGCATAATTACAACATAATTCTCATACTGATGTGATAATGACAAAATGTAACGTATTTTACACAGTGCATAGATAGAATTCCAATGATATAATGCTTCTTTTCTTCTTCCTGTCCTCCTTAGCGTTTTCTTTCTTTCCTTGTATTGTTTTCAGGTAGGAAATTTTTAATTCATATTATACTCAAAGGCTTAGCATTACACCAAATAAAGTGTTCAGCAATTAAAATGTAAAATTACAGCAGTTTGGTGGAATTACAGGCAAGGGTTATAAACAATAATCAAGTGAAATATGTCCATGTGCATTTTTGAACTAATCACAGATCATTTTTTACTGTGTCATGCATAGATCTGTACTTCTTAATACATGCCCATTTTAGTCATTCAAGCCAAATAATTTCTCATTCATTCATTAGTGCTTTATATTTATTCTGCTATACTAACAAAGTATATTACTCTTTTCTGCCTAACTTTTTTAATTTCTAGATTTTTCATTTGAAAGTCATTAATAGATTGTGATTTTTACTAAAATTCTCTGTTGTTCTTCGGATCTTAATTAGAGTAATTATCATCTTTTTCTTTAAAACATATACTTTAAAGATGGTGTTTGAAACCCTAGTAGCTCTTGTCTTTTTTTTTTTCCCTAAAATTTTATTTGGCTTTGGTCTTGGCATGTCTGATGATGATTATTATTAAATTCTAAGCATTTTTATGGACAGTTTCAGTAATTATAGCTGGTTTAATTACACCAAATGATACTTAATTTGCCGTTGGCAGTTACATGTTGTATGAAGTTATAAAGAATATGAATTTAAAACTGAGCATTTAAATATTCATAGCTGATTTAATGATTCTGAAAAGACATGGTATGATTTGGGGCACATGGGTTTTCACCTAATCTCAATGTCAGGATAAATCATCTTGAAATTCTGGAGACAAGAGACACAAAAGACATGTTTTGTCCTCACATTAATAACTTTATCGAACCAATGGAGACAGAAAATTGATGATCACTATAAATCAGTGAGGTTTAGATATCCATCTTAATAACTTAAGTGTTTCAACTAGTCAACAATCCAATTTTGCTTAGATTATTGGTATAATCTTCTAACAAAATACGTAAGTGTTGGAATATTTGTAGGATACATGAATTTCCTTGTAAGCAATATACGCTTTATCAAAAGGAGAGACAACAAACCTAGTTATTATGATTTTTTTCTTCATCATATTAAAATCACACTATTTTCTTAAAATTTGTACCAAATATCTGTTGTCCTGTCTTATAAATATTGTGTCCATTTTTAAGTTGCAAATTGCTACAAGTTGTGAGTTAATCTTTACTTTGTTTTTTCTTGTTCAGTTAAAACATAAATTTTCTCTCATCTGCAGAGCATAAAAACCATTACTGAGGTTAAAATATATGAAGATAATTTAAATGGAAGCTTAAATGGGGCAAAAAGTCATAAAGATGTATGAGATAGCTGCAAGCCTATCATCAGAACATAAGTCAATATGCTCTGGTTTGTGGCAAGCCAACTTAGATACAGCCTGATTCTGATGTTGTTTATAATTGTTTATAATCAATGACATGTTTCTTTTTGAGTCGTAAAGAAACATAGCTTTTATCAAAGAGTACTAATCCTAATAGGCAAATGTTACATAAATGAGTGAGTCCCTTTCCATTGGTTTAAACCAGTTTATGCAATAAATATAAATTTCTTTACTGGATGAGGCATTTGTATGCTTATCTGAAACTAACAGTCCTGCCACTTTATAAAAGTTTTCTGCTTTCTCAGTGAGAAAATTACTTCATATTGTACTTAAATAGATGAAGGCATTGAAATACTTGCAACACTAAATCCCAAGAGAAGACTGTACTGAAAAATCCATTTTCTGTGAGTAGCTAGAGTTAAACTGTTAACATTTTGTAATGCAAAATTACTTTCATTGTTTCCTTCCTCTGTTCCCTCATATGTCTGATATATTTACCCATTTACAGCAATACACAGAATGCATCTTGATTTTTATAGCAAGTGTCAAAATTAAATGTTTATATAATTCTTGACTAATACAAATTTAATATTAAGTGGATTTGTTTGTATTTGTGATTGGTTATTTACGATTTGAATTAACTATTCATTTTATGCACACTCTGATTCAGCACCCAGAAAGCATTTTTCAAAAGTTTTAGTTTCATTGGTCTCAAACCTTTATTTTAACTTCAATAGTCAGAGCAGAAATCAACAATACTTAAAGGGCATGTGTCTACTTGAGACTTATTGAAATGATGAAATTGTTTGCTGAAAGTTACACAATCCAAATACTGATATTAGTACTTTTTACATCTCATTATTACCTCAGTATTAATATGTCAAACTTTAATTAAACTTAATTAAGAATTTTCCTCTTCATTTTCTGCCTCTGAAATTTTCTAGCTTGGTTTTTTCTCTTTCCTAAAGAAAAACTGTAGTACACATCTTAAATTTATGAAAAGTTTCTTTCTTAATTTTAATCTCTCTATATGATTTTATTAAAACTGATAAATAGAACTTTTGTGAAGTCCTGGGGAAACATCCTCTTCTGTCCACTCAAGAGACGGATTCAGATTCTGCAAGTCCAATGAAGGTGACACTTGGTGACTGACCTGCAGCATTGGGTGACCCATGAGCCAATAAGTGCAGAGCAGCTTCAGCAAGCCATTTACCCAAGTTCAAGTCCTGCTTCCCTTTCTGTACTTTCAGTTCTGTTCATGCATTGGTAGTCATAACACCCCATTTGCCTTGTGAGTTTTTCTGCGTCTGTAAGGCAATAAGCAGGAATTTTTTAGTCTGTGGTGAAAATGGACCACCACTTATTAAACACCCTCTAGCACACACACATGCACACAAGTGCATGCGCGCGTGCACACACACACACACACACACACAATTTATTTTTTTAAAAGTTTGAGTTGAGGGAGAGCAGGGTGAGAACAGGGAGGAGAGAGATCTTCCACTAGCCAGTTCACTCCCCAAATGGCTGCAGCTGCTTAATTTTGCCTGGGTGCAGGGGCCTAAGTGCTTGGACCGTCTTCCAGTTTCCCAGGTGCATTCGCCTGGAGTTGGATGGGACAAGCAACAACCCAGGTCTCAGACCAGATGCTGACATCTCAGGCAGAGACTTACAATGCCAAAGTGTCAGTCCCAAATATTGTCTTACATTATCACAGAGAAGAGAGAAAGAAAGGATTGTGATCTTTCTTATGTGGGGGATGTATTTCAGAACGGATCTAATTCATCTACAGCAGGTCCCATGACTTCTGTCTCAAAGTTCCTGGAAAGTAGTAGCAATGCTGGAAGAGACATGCAGCCCAGGAGCCTGGCTGCTGATCACCCAGGATTCAGGGAACCTCTTGCTCATAGTGGAGAAGAGGGCAGCTGAGTGATTTCTCTTTGGTCTCTCTCTCTCTCTTTTTTTTTATCATTGAGATATTATTTCAACCACTCTGATTTTCCTGAAATGTGAAAACAAGAATTAGGTTATGCAGAGCTGCAAATTATCAGACATTTATTCATTTGTTTCTAGAAATGTAAAAGGTAATTATTTATTTACACTCACTCTTGTTTAACTTTGGCTCATGAAAATATTTTCTAAACTGTTAGGAATTTGAAAGTGAATGCTTACCTACTTGTACAAGAGGTTCTAAGCTAGTCTCCTGAGCTACAGTGTTTTCTTCCAAAAATTCTGCCTTCAAGTGCTGCACTCCAATATGGTCCACAGAACGCCATCCCTTCCACATACTTTGCAGGGAAACACTGATATCAAGTTCCCTATCATTTTAAATTTTCATCCTGCTTAATGCCATGCCACATTATTCCACCCAAAGCACATTATGTCCTATGTCTTCTCGCCTTAAAAAATAATAATAAATAGTAAAGCAAACAAATAAAATATCTGAAACTCTCCTGGAAGACACAAAACTTACCTATTCATCAAACTCTCTATTGACATTTCCCAAATGAAATACTGTACACACACAGACACACACATGCACACGCAGTCCTTTTTTTATATATTTATTTGTTTTATTTGGAAAGTTAGAGTTACATAAAGAAAGAAGAGAGAAATTTTCCATCCACTGATTCACTTCTAAATCTGGCTACAGTGTCTGGAGTTGAGCCAATTGAAGGCCAGGAGCCTGGAGATTCCTTCTGGGTCTGCCACGTGGGTGGAGGGGCTAAGATACTTGAACAATCCTCTGCTTCTCTGCTAGGACATAAGTAGGGAGCTGGACCATAAGTGGAGCAACTGGATACAAACCATGTATCCAAATGGGATGCCAGTGCTGGCCGATAGAGGATTGGTCTATTATACTACCATGCAGGCCCCAGTTCTGTTTGTTTTGAAAAATCTGGACCTGATAAAGGAAATGAACAAAACAAGTTTAGTCTTCTTACTATTGTGTATATAACTATGCTGAAACTTTTCAATCTGCTTCTTTTAATTAAAACTTGACAAAATCACATGGTTTAACTGGATGTTTAAATTCAGGCCAGTCATTTAAACCAGAAAAACAAAAACAAAAACAAAACAAAACAAACAAAAAAACTCTTGTAGCTATGATCAAATGTCTCAGACCGGGAAATACAGGCATAGTTCTGATTCATTCTTCTTGACTTTCGCCTAATTCCTTCTTCTTCCTAAGAGGGAGGAAACACCCAATTTTCAGTTAGACATTGCTGTTCACTGAATGTGTGCAAGTACAAGGTTGATTCTCATGTCATTGTTAGTTATTATTATTGTAGTCAAACAACAAATTACCATAACAATAGCTACAAAAAGAAAACAAAAATGTTTCAATGTGTCAGAGATTTGAGCACAGCTTAACTGAATTTTGAGCTTTTTTGAAACAAAAATCAATCAATAAATAAACAGGTTGAAGCCAGGTTTGGGCTGAGACACGAGTCTCATTTGAGAGTTAACTGAAGAAAAGACCACTGCTGATCTCAGCTCTAGACTCAAATCTTTGTGAAATGTAAGTGTGAGGGCTTGTTGTCTCTCGGCAGGAGATCTTCACTTCACAAGCCAAGGCACCATGTCCAAGGTAGTGTCTCTCTGCACAGGATGAGTGAAGTTGGGCAAAGAGAACACACACATGTCAACTGCATTCACCCAAGTCACAGCCTCAACAATAGGTTGTTAGGGAAAGGGTGCAGCACAAACACAGTCCTCTGGCTGGAGTCTGGGTGTGGGGGTATAGAACAGGCTTGATGGTGGGACTGGTAGGGTGGCATAGCATACTAATCCTCTGCCTGTGTCGTTGGCATTCCATATGGGTGCCAGTTCATGTACAAGCCGTTTCACTTCTGATCCAGTTCTGGGCTAATGGCCTAGAAACTCAGCAGAGGATGGTCCATGTCCTTGCGTCCAGGAACCCACATGGGAAATCCCCAAAAAGCTGTTGGCTAGCAGCTTTGGATCAGCCCGACTCTGATAGCAACGGTTATCTGGGGAGTGAACCAGTAGAAGATCAACTTCTTCCTGTGTTCCTCCCTCTTTCTCTTTCTAATTATTTCAAGTAAAATAAATAAATCTTTTATAATAAAAAAGATGGAGCTGGTATTTTGAATAAACCATTTTGTAGCAAAAGTACTTATTTTAAAGTTGTGTTTCTGTTCTAAATGTCATTTTGAAGATTTTTGAATTATTATTGTCAGTAATCTTTCAGCATTTTATTACATTTAATTTAAATGTAGACAATATATGCATATACATGCTCACTATTTTGTCTTGACAACACTGTCTGGAGGAAACAAATATAACAAAGACATTAAATGCACAGTGTACAAAAAACAGGATACAACTATTACTAGAAGTGCTACAAAAGGCAATAAACAAACCAGAAAGAATGTTTTTCATTGAAATGCAAACAGAAACTGGTGGACGACTTGATAATACACAGGTGGGTGTTAAGGCCTGACCAAACGTATCTGAGACCAAGACTTATCTATCTCTTTGTATAGGGTAGGGGCTTTGCTTCATTTCCTTAAAGAAAGACTATCTTGAAAATTTTCTAGAAAAGTTTGACAATGGGCTATTTGTCCATTCACTCTACTTACGGATATTTCAATAACTTATTTGCAATAATGTATTTTGTAGGTTGGATTCCTTGTTTGGATTAAAATATAGTACCCTTTTTCTCTGTTGCTCAACTTGTGTTAGATTTGGACACTTACGTTCTGTCACTGGCTTCCTGTTCTCTTTGCTATGATAATATATGTATGGCATGCTATCTTCAATATGAGTTTCATTATGTCATGATGACAGAATTTCTGAAGACAAAAATGCATTTATATAAAAACCAAACATTATTTTAACTATTTTAAAGTGCTTCATTGATTAAAAAAAAAACCTCAAGTTATATTATCAGGGTAAGAAAGACTTAAGAGAAAGGCTCTTTTAATTTTATTTTGCTTATAATTAGGTCACTGGTTTGTTAAAAATCATGAAAAAATTCTTGATCTAAAAGTAGGATTAAGCTGTTGGTGGAAATGCTTCCATCCGATGTTGGAGCCAGTGATTCCAAACCCAGTTCCTCTGCTTCTCATCTAGCTTCTAGCTTTCTGCTAATGTGTGCTTGAGGGGGCAGGAGATGATGGCTTACATGTTTGTGTCTTTGCTACCCATGTGGAAGAGCTGGATTGAGTTCTTGACATCTTAATTTGCCCTGTCCCAGTTCTAGCTGATATGGGCGTTTGAGGATCGGAGTAGTGAATATGAGCTTTTTCTGTTTTTCAAATAAAGCAACCATAAAAACTAAGACAAATTTGAAAATAGAATAAACATTTTAAAATATGAAAATTTATTTTCTAGCACAATGCATTTGTCATGTAGATTACGATTGGTGGACTTTATGAATCAGACATCTAAAATTTATTCTTCTGAATTAGCATGTATTATATAACAAACTGACATCTTCCAAAATCTCTATATTGAATCCCTAGGCATAATTCTTACTATTCACTACATCTCTGACATGTTATGACTTTCCTGTGACAAGTGTGATTGTATATAACCTGAGTATATATTGACACACAAACACACCTACATGTACATGTATAGTATGATTTAAATGCTTCTATCCCTTTGTTAATCCAATGTGGAACCATCAGCTGAAAGTTGATGATAAAAGGGACAGAGAACTTGGAGTGTGATGAAGTGGTGAGTAAACCACCCTCACAAATGCAAACTTTGAACTTCTGCAGCCGTGTAAAGCCGTAGGAGAAGAGCAGTACCTACAAGGCAGAGAGCCCTGACTAGATACTAAGTCTACTGATGTGATGAATTGAACTTCCTAGTTTCTAAAACTCTGAGAAAAAACAAACCGCATTGTTTATAAGATACTAAACCTAAGGTATCATATGATAGAGGCCCCAAAAGGCCTAGGCAATACAGAGTCCTGTTTGGCTTGATGACACTATACACTCCAGAAACACAGCCTATGGTCATTTTCAGTTTGTGTTTTCAATTTGTAGTGTCATTGCACAAATTCAGTTGGCTATAAGGTCAAAAATAGGCAATAATGATCTACAATGTCCTACTCAGTATCCCTGTCTTCAGCAATTATTTAGCACAAGAGTTGGACAACAAGCCAGCAAATTATTTGAGTGCAATGTTTTCACAAAAAAGAAAAAAAACTTTTAATGCATGCCAGGCTCGCCTCAATGCTTTTTTCAATTCAGAAATGTCACTTGTTTTTATAAAATTCTGTCAGATGTTAAATAATTCACAGCATGAATTTTCTTCATTTACAACACCCTTCACATTTTCTCAGAAGACCTCTTGTAGTTAAAAATTTAAATGCCACCCCTTAGCACTGCCTCTAAGTACTGCCATATTCACCTGAATATAAGTAAAGCATCACTATAATCCATGTGTACACGTAAGCTGTACTCTGTTCAGTTGGCTCCATAGTGTGAACACTGAGAAATGATTATTTCAACAGGTCTTAAATTAAACAATATTTAAAAAGCTACCATTTATTAAGGGTTTGTGGAATTCTTGACATTTAGATAAGCATTAAAATGTATCATGGTATTTAAAATTCACAATAATGTATTAGCTACTCTTAAAGTACTATTTTACATAGGAAAAAAGTCAGCTGCAAAATACTAAGTACTCTAGGTTTATTTGTGTGAAACAAAATGGAGGACATACATTTAAACCTACTTGCTCCTACTTCAGAGCCTGCACTCGCAGTCACTAATGTATGTTGCTTCTTTGTCATAATATCTTACCTATCTCACCATGAGAATGAATTGTTCCAGTTGCTCATGCTAACGGTTAGAAGCCCAAGTGATTTCTTAGACATCCGCACGTTCATCTGAATGTCTATAGGTGATAGAGTGCATACTCAAAAATATTAAAATATAATGAAACTTTGTGCAGAATTCAGATATGACCTGAAAATAATTGGAAATATTCAGTAAGTCAGCAAACTGAGATACAGAGTTTTAATGGGGCAAAATATATTCACTGAATTTTGGTGCTAAATAATTTAAACACACAGGATATTTGGCAGTTTAAAAATATTATTTTTATAACTTTAGATATTTCAAAAACTACATGTCAGCAGAACACAGTTCAAAATGAATTCTATTTCACACATAGTACCTGAACATCATAAAATGTTACAAACTAACCCATTCCTTCTCACTCATTTTAAATTTTTTACAACATGTGATTAATATCTGATCATATCATATACATATATAACAACTCAACATTTAAATAAACTATGAAAATACGATACTGTGACATGGCATCAATGGGTTGGGTAATAGGAATGAAAGTAAACAACGCATTGTCATTTTTTAAATTTAATTTTATTTGAGGGGCAGACAGAGAGAGACTGGTTGTTGGCTTATTTCCCAAAGCCTTGGGAATCATGAACTCAGAAATGGTTTCACAAGATGGTCACTGGAATTTTACTACCCAAGCTACTAAATGCTGTGTCCCAGGGTGGGCCTGAACAAGAAGCTGGAACTGGGAGCAGAGCAGTGAATCAAAAGCAAATATTCAATATTGCCTGCAGGCATCCCCCACAAGATGTGTCTGAATTGCTGTCTCAAGCATTCAACTAAAATGATTCCTGAACAATTTTTAGTGTTAAATATGACAGAAAATGAAGAAAATACTAACTATTGTGAATACCCTATATTCTCAAATTTGCAAAAGACAAAGTATTGCAGAATTCAGAATAGTTCTGAAACTTTACAAATATTAAACAAATAAAAAAAAACATAGTTAGCAAGACTGATATTCAGTATGTCAGAAAACAGAAACAGCGAATTAGAGATTGGGGAGAGAGTTTGATAGAATGAAGCTATAATGCTAAATTAGAGATAGTATAAGGGTGCACTTGATAGTCACACAGCCATTAAAATAATTATAGATTCATATACATGCAACTTATGAAAATACATTTTCCCTAGTTTTCATCTCCAGTTAAGGAATTTGGTAGACAACCATTTCCTTGTCAAGATTGTTAGCCACAATAACAAGGCATATCAATTTATTTGCTCTGTGATAGGATGCAGAGAAAGATATTTTATCTCCATGATAATTTCCAAAAAATTCATACAGTCATTGTAATTCTGATAAAGCACTAGGCAAACCCAGATTTAGGGACATTTTTCATAATACTTGGCCAGTACTTGTCAAACTTCTCAAGATTGTTATAAATAAGAAAAGCCCAAGAAATGGTAATAAACAAGAGGAAGGTAATGGAATCATGGTGACTGAGTTCAACCTGGGAGTCTGGAATGGACTCTGGGACAGAAAGTGGACATTAATAGTAAGCTGGTGGAATCTGAATGCAGCCTGTGGATTAGACAGCAGTATCCTTTCAGTCCTAGCTTGTTAGTTTTGATAGATTTACTAGAGTGTAGATGCAGATGCTAAGGGAAGTGTAGTGAAGGATAAATGGGGACACTCCCAATTTTTGCAAATGCTCATTCAATCAAAAAATACTTCACAACCAGAAGTTTAAAATGTTGTCTACATAACTAAGCAAGTAGAACAGTTGATAAAGTGCTAAAAATGATAACTGAAGTCATACACAAACTGTGTTTTCGTAACATTTGTGATAAGCAATTAGAGAGAAAGGTTTTAGCTTTGACCAATCTATGGCTTCGGGAAGATAGTAATGAAGCTCATGTCTCTTAGGTCCCATGTTGCAATCATTTCTAATCACAAACCAATTTTCGTTTGTGCTTGTATTAAACAGGTTAAGATTATTTGAACAGGTGCTGTTCAACCTGGTAACTCTTCAAACCATGCAATAATTAAGCCAAAGACTTTTTTTATTAATTATTTTGCATTATGTGACAGTTTCATAGGCTCTGGGAATCCCCCCACCCCTTTCCCACGCCCCTCCCCCTGGTGGATTCCTCCACCTTGTTGCAGTATTACAGTTCAAATTCAATCAAGATTCTTTCCTTGCAAAAGTATACCAAGCATAGAGTCCAGCTACTTATTGTCCAGATGGGTTGAACAGTTTCTTGGGGAGACCATTTCTGGTCTGAAGTTAGAGCTGGTAGAATATCATCCCAGTCAATTAAGAATCCCAATATAACATCAACAGCAATTTGCAACATTATGGAATTGACATGGTTTTGAGTAACCAGTATGTTAAAAAAAAAAAAAAAAAAAAAAAAAAAAAGAGCAAGTTCTTAACCACAACCTCTGATTAGCTCATTGACATTTCAATTTTAGTTTATATACAGGACCGGCTGCTATATACCTTAAAATGGCTATAAGGTACCATTCAGCTGTCTCGTGTCTATTTTATTTTAGTATTTAGCCATTTGTTGTGTTGAAGTATAATTTTGCTGATCTTGGCAGATTTTAGGATAATCTAGACTGGCTTGTAACTCTAACAAGACATTTGTAAGCCAAAGACTTTTGAATTCATGTCATAATTAAGCAATGAAAAACATTTTCATGTTAGTTCAGTCACTGAGCAAGAAAGAACAGAGAGGGATGAAAAACCTAAATCCCTGTTATGAATTCAACTTCAGCACAGAATTATAGCAGCTAAACTGATGACCAAATGTTAAGAGTTCATATGAGCCCATAGATATCACACAATTCTCAAGTTCAGTGCAGTTAATCCTCGAGGACAAGTATATGGACAATGAGTGATAATTTGTTACCTAGTAAGAGGCCATTTCTCTAATTGTTTCAATAAAAATTTTAAAATTTAAGCACATATCACTAAATTTTTAAGAAACAAGTGTTGGGCCTGGCAGCATGGCCTACCGGCTAAAATCCTCACCTTGAAAGCCCCATGATCCCATATGGGCGCCGGTTCTGGTCCCGGCAGCTCCACTTCCCATCCAGCTCCCTGCTTGTGGCCTGGGAAAGCAGTCGAGGACGGCCCAAAGCTTTGGGACCCTGCACCCGCATGGGAGACCCGGAAGAGGTTCTAGGTTCCTGGCTTTGGATCGGCGCATACCGGCCCATTGCGGCTCACTTGGGGAGTGAAACAACGGATGGAAGATCTTCCTCTCTGTCTCTCCTCCTCTCTGTATATCTGGCTTTCCAATAATAGTAAAAAATCTTAAAAAAAAAAAAAAGAAACAAGTGTTGTCCTGAGGCATTTCCAGTATAAAAATAACATGAACAAGGTGGAGGAATCCACCATGGGGGAAGGGTATGGGAAGGGGTTGGGGTATTCCCAGAGCCTATGAAACTGTGTCACATAATGCAATGTAATTAATAATAATAAAAAATAGAAATGTCAAAAAAGAACTCAAAAGCAGAAACACCTTTGGCAGAAATAGACAATAGCTGTAAACAATTGAATGGTGAAATGACCATTGCATTCATATTGCAATCAATTTTAAAATTATCACAGAAAAAAATAATATGAGAGGGCTTGACATGACAGCTTAGTGGCTAACTTAGTGGCTAAGCTTAGCTTAGCTTAGTGGCTAAAGTCCTCGCCTTGCAAGCACCGCGATACCATATGGGTGCTGGTCCTTATCCCAGCTGCTCCACTTCTCTTCCAGCTCCCTGTTTGTGGCCTCAAAATCAGTTGAGGATGGCACAAAGCCATGGGACCCTGCACCTGCCTGGGAGACCTGTAAGAGGCTCCTGGCTCCTGGCTTTGGATTGGTGCTGCTCTGGCCATTGCTGCCACTTGGGGAGCGAATCAACAGATGGAAGATCTTCCTCTCTGTCTCTCCTCTTCTCTGTATATCTGAATTTCCAATAAAAACATAAATAAATCTTAAATAAAAAGCATGAGAAATAATAATAATAACTACAATAATAATAATGATGCACTACAAACTTTCAGCAACAAGTCTGCTAACAACATAAGTGGAAACAACACAAGGCAGTCAAATATAACCAACTGGCTCTCTTGGCAAAATCTTGGCACTATGTAAGACACACTGGCAAAAAGACCAATGGAACACCTGAGCTGTGACATCCAAGGTATCAAACATGATGTAATGCTTCGGAAACAAAGTGCACTGTGAATCAGGAACACTCACAATAGTTACTTATTTCACCAGAGTATCTGCTTTTTGGGAATATGTAACAGCAAAGAAAAGTTGTGGTGATTTGACACCAAGAACTACATTAGAGAATGTCAGGAAATCACAGTTGTGAGCTGCATAATACCATTTAAACAATCAGAACTGTGTGTTAGACGCATAGTGGACAAGAATGCCCCTTGGTTCCCCAGAAGACTTAGAGATACACAGCTGAGGAGCCCACATGAGGATCTGGGCAGAGAAAGCAATCAGCCATAGGAAGGCCAAATCTGCACAGCTTTTGTCATAGCAAGGGAACTCCACAGATATCAGGGAAAGGAGGTATAATGTTGGCGAACTTAGGAGCAAAGGTTGCCCACAAATTGGGGTGAGATGTATCTTCTTTTGGCACTAGAGAGCTGAATGATCGAACACATTTCACAGAATTAAAAGTTAGTAATGGAAAAGTCGACTGGGGGAACATCTGGACATGTCTCAGCTATTAGAGCATTTTCTGAGATTCAAAGACAAATTGTGGGTCAGAAAATCAAAAGTCAGATTTCCCAGAATCAGAACTAGAATCAACTAGGGTACTAGTTGAGGAAGTCACAAATGGAGTGGGAAAACAGCCAGGCTGTGAAACCCTGGGTGATGACTATGATATGTTCAGAAACACTTTTTTAAGCTTGACTTTAAATGCTTTTTTTTTCAGTGTTTTTCTAGAGCAGTTATATGGCAGTGGGTCTAATTACACTGCTTCTGTTAGTACTCCTGCTTTGCCTTCATAACTCTTGATATTCTAGCACTGAGCAAGGACAACTTGGTTTCAGAGAATGTGGACCAGTTTCCAGTCTAAACTTTAACCAACACTTGCTGACACTTGATTCATTCATTTCAAGAGAATTTTCTGTAAAGAGAAATGTTCTGGATTTGGCAAAGTATTTTCTTTTACTCCTTGATATGAGAAAGATTTTCAAGATTATCTCATTTAAAGTTATGCTGATTCTTAGAAGAATTGAATGCAACACATAGAAAGTTTGAAGTATTTGTAAACATAAAGAAATTAGTGAATAATTTGTCATACCCTTACCAAAAACTATTGAAACAAGATTACGGCAACAGATGGTATTTGCTATATCAGAATAGCAATGTTATTTCCGATTTATTAAGTGGGGAATTTACGCCTGTGTTTGTTTAAACTCTGTTTCATGGTGCATTGAATAGGAAAACATTACACACTGTATATGAAAGACAGATATTGTTGGTAATGTAATATACAAAACAAAACAATTTGTAATATATTTCTAAGACACCTAATGTTTTCTAATCTAAATAGCTCATTATATGAATATAGCTTTTATTTTACGTTATTTTTCATGCCATTTTATATTCAGTTGCATTGTAGTAGTTCATAATCACAATCTTCACCAAAAATGATTCTAAGATTTTCAAAAATGTTATCTAGTGATCATAAGTCAAAGACTTTGTGTATATATTTTAAAAATCCTCAAACT
This sequence comes from Ochotona princeps, assembly GCF_030435755.1. Classification (NCBI taxonomy): domain Eukaryota; kingdom Metazoa; phylum Chordata; class Mammalia; order Lagomorpha; family Ochotonidae; genus Ochotona; species Ochotona princeps. The sequence continues at coordinate 70,619,675 of NC_080836.1, forward strand.
AGTTTGACATTGGTCTCACATTACTCACAAAATGGTTAATAGTATGTCTGAACTTCAGATAACTTGTGACATTAAAACTAAAGATTATTGCAAAAAATAAGGATTTCTTCTTTGTAATATTTTAAGTAATCTAAAAATCACTAAGAGCTATAATCTTAGTTATTGTATTTTGCTTCCAAACTTACATTTTCTTTACAAAAATGTTGCCTCTGTACCAGACATAATCCTAAAAATAATCCACTTACATAGATATAAATCCAAGATTACTCCAAGAATTATTCACTATTAACTTTCTTTCATTGACATAATTTCATACTGCACTAACTGCTCATAATGGTTGGATTTCTTTTTCTGAAAAAAAAATCTAATGCTATTAGTTAATTTTGTTTACGGAGAGGTCTGTTAGTCTTGATGCTCTACATTCAGACTCTGGTATGCCTGGTTTATTTTCAGATACAGTCTGCCCATTAAATTCCAGTTCTCTCATCCCTCTTGCTAGTAATTTTCCATTTCAGAAGTTACTGGGATTCTTGATAAAAATATTTATATCCATTTGAAATACAAACTCTTAATCTCACTTATTTTTGGTGCAGTAACTGCCTATGAGAATAGAACTTGGTATTAACATTATACTGTGAATAAAATGATGTTCTATTCCAAACGTATACATCATCTGAAACTATTAATTTCCATTTTGTGATTTGTTTTCACAAATTCCTGTTGAATATTTCAGCCTTTTTTCACTCCATAATTAAAAGAAATGCCAAAGGAAACCAACCATCTTTGTTTAGACTTCATTGGTGTTGCTATTCTACTACTCAGAAATTCAGAAATAGAGTTTAAGAGTCCATGTAAGGGGCTTGGCAGCGTGGCCTGGTGGCTGGGGTCCTCGCCTTGGTCCCATATGGCCGCTGGTTCTAGTCCCGGCAGCTCCACTTTCTCTCTGTCTCTCCTCCTCTCAGTGTATCTGACTTTGTAATAAAAAAATAAAATAAAATCTTAAAAAAAAAAAGAGTCCATGTAAGTCAAGTCAGATGTCTCCTGCTCAATTGGCTAACCAGGTAATGTATATGAGTGCAATAAGAAGTTATTCTAAAGTTTATTATTCTAGATATGGATAGCAACCAATCTACATATGTTTTCTTTGATGACTTTGTATCATTTTGTGTTTTTCTTTGCTGGTAATTTTATATTTGTCTCACCTAAAAAACATTTCAGAAGAGGATGATAAATAATTAAAATATATTAGGTTATTTATCAAAGACTGCACTTGCTTCCAAACTTACATTGCAAGTACTTGGTTGTACTTGCATAAATTACTCTAAGAGATTCTTATTTTTTCCATTGACCTGCATCTCTGTTTTTGTGCCAGTGTAAGATTGCTTTGATTATAACTGCGCCTTGAAGAAAATACTGTCTCATCAACAAATTTTTTCAACAGTGTTGAAAAATTGAATTTATTTATGGTGAAGTGTGAAAAAAGATACTGAACCTAACACCTTATGCAAGAATCAACTAGCAATGTATCATGGATCTTAATCTAGGACCTTATATCACTAAATTACAAGAGGGAAATATAGGGGAAGCATATCAGATATTGGAATAGGCAAAGACTTCCTATAAATTATTCCAAAGACAAAGGCAACAAAAACAAAACAACACAAGAAATAGACATCAATAAGCAGATTTTGCTCTGCAATGGAAGCTATGTAATGATGCAAATAACATAATGGGACAAAATATTTACAAGCTATGCAACTGTTCAAGGATTAGTATCCAAGATTTATAAAGATCTGAAGAAACTAAGCAAGAACAAAACAAACAATCCAGTTAATAAATGGACAAGGAATATGCAAATGAATTTCTCAAAGGAAGAAATATAAATGACCGACATACACATGCAAAAATGTTCCAGATAAGTAGCCATTAGGAAACTGTCAATAGAAACTACAACAGGGTTTCAATTCACTCCATTTAAAAATCGAAATAAAATGATTAATGATAACAAGGCTGTGGATGAAAGGGTACCCTAATAGACATTTCATGGAAATGTAAACTAGTACAACTATTGTTGAAGACTGGAGATTCCTCAGAAACCTAAAAACAGATTTATCATAATCTGAAACCCTGCTACCCTTTGACTGGGACTTTATTCAAGCCAAGTGAACTCAGCATGTAAGAGAGTGATTTGTATCCCTATGTTTTTCACAGCCGAATTCACAATGATTATGAAAAGGGTCGGTCTAGAGATCATACAACTGTTGAAGAAAATCTTGTTTGTAAGCACGTTGGAATACTATTCAGGCATGAAAGAATGAAATCCTGGTTTTTGAACAAAATGAATGCAATAAGAAGTCATTGTGCTTAGCAAAATAAGACATCCACAAAAAGAAAATACCATCTATTTTCCTACGATGAATCATAATTAATATATAACACAAACAATATAGAAATGAAATGGACACCTTCCTGTTTGATTATTGCTTTTGGTCCTTGTTTAGACTGCTGTGGAATTGTAGTTTTTCTACTTTCTTAGTTGTTGAATAATACAGTTAGTGATACATGAAGATGTGATCATAAGATACAATGAAAATACATTTTTCCAAAAAAATAAAAAAAGGAAGAGAGATTGAGAGTGGTGAAGAAAATGGCATAGAAATATTTTCATCTTCTTAAAATTGTACCTATAACATCTGTGAAATCTGGTCTCTTGATATTAGCAAAAATTTTATATGAAGAAAGCAAATAATAAGACAATTTTGGAAGGTAAATTACTAATATCAGATTCTTGACTATAATACATTTCATTCTCTTCATGCTCAGTTTGGTCCTCTTCCCATTGCTCCGTATCATTTCTTAAATCGTCAATATGGGTTTAGTTCCCTTGTAGAATATTATCTTGTGAGATTTATGTTATAAAAGAGAAAAAAGTATAATTATTATTAGATGTGTCTGTAGAGGGAAGATTCCAAGATCATCCTGCACTTAGTCAAAAGAAGCTTCATATTCTTACAATTTCAGAATCCTTCTTCATACTGTGCATGGCATGTCTGTCACCGTAATGAGAATGAAGAAATTTATCGTTGTGTTTCACATGCTTTAAAGTAGGAAGAAACAATCTTTAAAATACAATGAATCTTCCTTGGAGTATAAAGAAGAATTATGATTAATATATATGTATAATGACCTGTTTAAATAAGAGCCTTATCATCACAACTACCCATTTTGCTTCACATCTTCATGTTGACATCTTCCAATATCCCACATATCCCACATACTTCTCATGCAGCCAAATATAGCTTCTATGACAGTATGTAAGGACCGTTGACTAACATAGTCCCAGCACTAAGAAAACAGCTCAGTAAATAAGTACTGAATAAATGAAAGTTCATTGCTTTCACTAAAAAACTTTTTTTGTTTTGTTTTGTTTTCTGGTATCAATGTTTACTTTTGTTTCTTATTTACGTATGGGGCAGGGAGGGAGAGAAACCACAGTAAGAGAGACCTTGTGTCTGCAGAGTTCCTCTAATGCACGCAAGAACAGGGGACTTCCCAGCTCAAAGTCCAGACCTAGCACTACAATACAGGCCCCTTGTGTGAAAGGCAGCGACCCCACTACTGAGGTATCACTGGTGCCTCCTAGGCTCTTTAATAGCAGAAAGCTGGAATCAGAAACAATTGATCATTATTTTCAATGTTGTCAAGTAGCATGAGAAGCAATAGAACTCATAATAAGTAAATAATAAATCACACATTAATTTTAATGGATTCATTTGAAGAAGGAGGCAGATAACAAAAGGCTGAAAAACACATTTCCCCAAGATTAAAACTAAATGTTAAATAAAACACTGTGTCTTTAAAGTACAAAAAGTATGCATGGAGAGAATTTGAGTAGCTCATTTTACCTTACTTTGAATCAACTCAGTGTTCACATTTTTGGAAAAACAACCATTTGAGAGGAATTCATTTCACCACTTTAGTTCAGTGATTTGTGAAATCTACACTTCCTTGACTTCAGCCAATAGATAGGTTAAAAAACGATGACCTGCACCACAATTTTATTGAGCTTAAAGAAAAGCTGAGTTTGAACAAATTTAGAAATTGCATTTACCTATATCCCACTGGGTTAAAAAGGAAATGAATTGTGGATTTATAGTCTTTAAATCACTAATACAAAACATTAGCAGTACTAACTTTAAGTCCATAACCAGGACTGTGTTAAATGAGAGATACATTTTCATCTAAGGCTAACATATAATCGAATCTAATTCCTTCACAATGCATATTTTACACCTAGATATCTTTAAGTAGAATCAGCCAAATAAAAAGTGGCAATAAGAAAAAAGGAAATAAAGTAAGGAAAAGAAGAGTTATGTAACATAGATTTATAGAAGAACCATCTACCATAGGCCCCAATGAGGACTCTGGATTCTCTATAGGAAGGTAAATCAGAGGACTGTGCTGTGACCCTGAATATTAAGAACAACGTGAGATGCCAGTATCCTATGTGATCACTGGTTTTAAGTTCCAGCTGCTTCACTTTTTATCCAGTGTTCTGCTAAGGCACTTGGGTGAGCAGCATGCGTTTTGAGTGCTTACCACCTGTCACCCACCTAGGAGACCTGAATTTAGTTGCAAGAGCCTGTATTTGGCTTGACCCAGTTCTTATCAAAGTAGTCATTTGAGAAGTGAACTAGTGATTGAAGAAATATCATCTATTTGTCTCTGTCTTTTGGGTCCCAATCGCTTGAGTTCCTATACCCATTTGGGAAGCCTGTAAGAAAATTGTGGCTCCTGTGGTTCCCTGTTTTAGCTAAACCCAGGCAATTGGGCCATTCTGAGCTTCTGGAATAAGAAGCAAGGGTAGGGCCCAGCACCGTAGTGTAGTGATTAAAGTCCTCACCTTGAACTCACTAGAATCCCATGTGGGCGCTTGAACTCACTAGAATCCCATGTGGGTGCCGGCTCGTATCCTGGCAATCCTGCTTCCCATCCAGCTCCCTAACTATGACCTGGGAAAGTAGTCGAGGACAGCCCAGGGCCTTGGGCTCCTGGCTTCGGATTGGCTCAGCTCCAGCTGTTGTAGACGCTTGGGGAGTGAACCATCAGATGGAAGATCTTCCTCTCTGTCTCTCCTGCTCTCTCTGTATCCACCTTTCCAATAAAAATAAATAAATCTTAAAAAAAAAAGAAGCAGCAAGGGTGTACCCTCTGAAGAGCCATATTTTTATCTCAATATAGATCCCTTGTCTGCATCCTAAACTGAGGGCAGCACTTGCCATGACTAATGCCACTGACTTCTCTTTCTCAGGTTGGCAGCTGTGAACAAACTAAAGTTTAGGGATACACTTTTGCAACAATAGACAACCTTTCAGCTTAATGTATAGCAAAACAAAACAACAGCAACAACAAGGTCATTAAAAGAAGAGAATTCTTCTAAACGCATTTTGAGGCAACGCCTGAATCCATGTGACCATCGTAGTCCAGAAACAGTGAAGTGAAATCTGGTCATGGCTGAGATATCCTCTGTGAGACAGACCAGGTTGGCTTTCATTAAAGGCTCATTCAGACTTTGTTATTGCATAGTATTTTACTGCTGTGCCATCTAGATGCAAAACGCAACACTCCTCACATACTTTCTGCACAGGAATTCTCCCATGGGACAACTGACTCATAGATTGTGAGATGAGGAAATTTAGAGAGATGGAGTATTGGAAAAAGGAACTTAATCAGACTCCCTCACTCACAAATTGATACAGTTCTGGAAGCTGGTGAGTCCAGAAGGTGATACAGTTCCGCTGTGTATTCTGAAGCTGCTGTGTGTAATTATATACATGACAGTGGAAAAGCTAGCTGAGAAACAAGCCTGTGTGTGTGTGTTTTTCTGTCACACCCAGAGTTCAAGGTGGATCCTTTGTCTGTCTATAGGAGAGTAAAGTTGCACGGATCCACTGTCATCCTCTCAATTGTTCTTTATCATGTGTGAGTGCAGATCTGATCTTCCTGGAACTGAACTTCTCATGAGCAACACATACACTGATCTGGAACACCTTTGGCTTTCAGAGATTCTTGTTGTCTGAATTTACTCATCTAGCAGAAAGCAAAAGGAACAAAATTATGTGGCTTTGGTCACACTGCAGGAATACAAACAGGAAACAAAATTTTACCTGTTAGCAACTGTTACTCTACAGGTAGAATAAACTCATGTCAGGGTTACAAATTTATAGGTGGCAATTCACACTTTAAAATTACTTCAAGGTTGGGCCCGGTGGCGTGGCCTAACAGCTAAAGTCATCGCCTTGAAAGCCCTGGGATCCCATATGGCCGCCGGTTCTAATCCCAGCAGCTCCACTTCCCATCCAGCTCCCTGCTTGTGGCCTGGGAAAGTAGTTGAGGATGGCCCAAGGCTTTGGGACCCTGCACCCGCATGGGAGACCTGGAAGAGTTTCCTGGTTCCTGGCTTCGGATCGGCGCACACCGGCCGTTGCGGCTCACTTGGGGAGTGAAACAACGGATGGAAGATCTTCCTCTCTGTCTCTCCTCCTCTCTGTATATCAGGCTTTCCAACAACAATAAAATGTTTAAAAAAAAAATTACTTCAAGGTTAGTTTAGGTGTTATGTTCCATTGCTAAGATGTTACAATGTTTAAAAAATTTTAATGCAATTTTCAAACTTAAAAAAAAAAAACTAAATTCAAGCACATGTGCAAATGTCAGGATGAGGAGTTGGAATGGACAATGTTGAAAAGCTACACTGACAGGTTAATATCTATGCCAGCCTGCTCAAAATTTACACAGACATTAGGATTTTTATGAAAATCAGTTTCTAAAGCTGCTTTGTTAATGAGTTTCCTGGCTCAAAGTCATTTGTGGACCAAACAGAGTTCTTTAAGCATGAAGTGCTAATTACATTTTGTCCCCAACTTCAACAAAGGTGAAAAGTATTGGTAGTTGCCAACAGTTTGGCAAAATTAAATCTATCTTTTCACAACATCACATATTTCAGAATTCTGTCCTAAAACTCTAAATCACTAAATTTTAGTACTCCAACTGCAAATTTGAAGCCATGACATTAGGTATAACATTCATATTAAAGCCTTTATCACTGTGAATGAATGTTATCTAAAAGATAAGATGCATGACATTTAAAATTGATAATGATTATCTCTTAAATGGATTTATGTCTCACAGAGACAACAATTGTATTTGTACTGTAATAAAATACACTTTCAAATTTTTAAACTATCAGGACTCAGGGAATCTTACTTGACTATACAGGAGAAAAGATTTTCAACTATTTTATTGAGGTATGACTTACATGCAAAATGTACAAATTTGATGTGTCAATTTGATGAATTTGGAGGTAAATGCATATTGATGAAGCTAATGCTTCTTATAAGAAAAACATACAAACTATACAAAAGTTACTTCTCTTTATTGTTGTCTGTGATTAAGACATTTAGAATATGGTTTAATGTCCCAGAATATTTTATTATCCAGCACAGTGTTGTTAGCTGTATGCATTAGGCTAGATGGTGTTATCTCTAGGATTCATTCATCTGGCATGATTGAATATTCATACACCTCCATGAGGGTTTCCCTGTTTTGCCTTCTGCTTAATCCATGATAATTACTATTCTGTACTTTATTTGTATAAGTTTTGTAATTTTAGATTCCTCTTATAAATGTCACTGTGTGGTAGTCTCCCAGGTAATTATAACTATGTATCATAAATTGGACGGATAAAACAGCATAAATCAATTGTTTTTCAGTGCTAGAAGTTGGAAAGTCGATTTAATGTTTCAACAGGGCCATTCTGCCTACGAAAATTATAAAACTCTTCCTGGCTTGTAGTTATTTGATGACAATCTTTAGCATCTGGGGGTTTATAGACATATCACTCCAATTCTCTCTACACATAGAATCTCCCTTGTGTCTGTCTCTACACACATAATGTGGCATTAATGAAAACATCACTGACATTAAATTATTGACCAATTCTACTCCATATCAATTAATTGCATCTAAACTTCTGTTTCCTAATGCATTCACATTTTCAGGTATAAGATTTAAGATTTCAATATTTTTAAGGGCATAAATCAACTCATAATCCTTTCTCATATAGGACTGTCCAGAGAGGATAAATTTATATTAGACAATGTCTGACAGAGATACATACAGAGAAAAATCATTAACTAAATCTTTGCACATCTAAACATTAATCACCGATATTTCAAATGTTGAGAAAATCATAATTCCCATACTTTGAAATATTTTACATGGGTAAATAAGATGGACATACTTTGAGTATCATTGGATCTTTCTTTACATTGAAACTAATCAGAACTACTGAATGTGAATCATTGTAAATGTTTTATTTGGCAGCCAAATAGTAAGGAGAAACTCCATTCAAGAAAAAAATACAAGAATAAATGCTAAGGAACATGAGAAGTTTAACCACACATTGTTTGGTTTTCCTATTAGGAGGTGAAACATCCTGCTGAAATCATAAAGACATGATCCAGGCCTAAAAAGATCAGGGATATTATGTAATGATCTGAACAACTGTATGAAAATAAATACAATGCATATTCCCTAAGCCATTTCGTGACTCTGCAATTTATCAGGAGAATAAGTTGACTGTCACACGCTGTAGGCAACTGCTTAGGTTGCCTTGTATCTAGGCAAGTGTTATAATTGCTGCAAGAAAAGCAACCAGTAACTGATGGGTATTCTGGGCTGGTTAACGCCAAATTTGTGTTGACCATACCATCGTGGCAACATAGTTGGTCTTCCTCCTCCTCCTCCTCTTTCTTCTAAGTTATGTGGGAAAGGCACAGAATGCTGGGACAGGACATCCAGCATATGCAACCCTGACTCACAGACGCTAGAATGGGGAGCTGCAGATTGCCTAGGGAAGAGGGTTTGAGGACTTGGGATGGCAAGTAGCTGAGGGCATGCTTGACAGGAAAGAAATAACTTCTGGGAGCCCCAAGTGTCCTGACCACCCCCATTGTAGATAGGAGAGGGAAATAACACAGATTATTTGGGCGGGGTACAAAATACAACTCATGGGTGAGTCAGGACAAGGCACCACCCACATGGAAAACCCGGGCTAGACTAAGTATCACCACCCATCAATCACTAGCATATTCAAAAGCTATGGCTAAGTGGCATGCCTGGCTGGGTTAGGTTGCAGTACCTGCCAATGTGTGTCAGAGCATGATGTGTGCCACTTCATGCTGGACTGCAGCACCCTCCAGAAAGCTTAACTGAATCTGGGGGCAGATTCCATTTGGGATCTGTGGGCTTGCCTCTGTGGGATTCTAGCTCCCACCAGTTGACGTAGAGAGTTGGTGGTGGTAGCAGGCCAAACTAGGCTGAACCACGGAATTCACCTTACAGGAACCCATTTGACATTTGTAGGAGGCCAGGCTGGGCTGAAATGCCAGACTGGGCAGGGCCAGGCTGCAACACCTGTTGGCATAAGCAAAGACCAGGACTGAGCGCAAATCATCTCAAGTAGGAACACAGCACCTTCCAGCACATACAAAGGCTAGAACTGAGGGAAGAGCATGCACCTCCTGGCTTGATTAAGATCAGATTGGAACCTGAATTGGTAGGTGAAAATGAGGACTGTCTAGTAGCTCACGATTCCTGCTGGGGAGCACAAGAGCCAGGGTTTGGAGCAAGCTGGATGGGAAATATGACTATATGCATGCAAGAATATATCTGCAATATGTCTTACAGAAATACAAGTTTACTTTCACTTCATAAGTGTTACCTTCCCAAGTACTCAGTTTCATTTATGAGAGTCATGAATGTGACATACATTTACAGGATGAGGTATTAGTGGGATTGTCATGCAATGAATAAAGAAAGCTGTGGTCACTCAATCTAGTCAATGGGAAAAAATAGCAGAATTAACTGAGAGCAAAATGATAGCTAGGTATGCAGTTGTTAATCAGACAGGAAAAAAAGTAGAAGGAACACATTAAAATACCACAGATACAGCAATTTTTGAATGTAGTTGTCCTGAATTTAGCTCAAAACCAATACATACATAAGGGTACCTAAGTAACATTGTGAAACAATCAAACTGAAATAAAAAATATTTTGCTGACAAAAATATGAAATCCTTACACAATATTTTTTAAAGATTTATTTCATTTTTATTGGAAAGTCAGATATACAGAGAGGAGAAACAGAGAGGAAGATCTTCCATCCATTGATTCACTCCCAAACCAGCAACAATGGCCAGAGCTGAGCCAATCTGAAGCCAAGAGCTAGGAGCCTCTTGTAGGTCTCCCACATTGGTACAGCATCCCAAGGCTTTGTTTTGTGCCCTCCTCAACTGCTGTCAAAGGACACAAGTAGGGAGCTGGATGGGAAGAGGGGCTGCCGGGATTAGAACCGGTTCCTATATGGGATCCTGGTACATTCAAGGTTAGGACTTAAGCCACTAGGCTACTGTGCTGGACCTCCCTAATATTTTTATAACACATTTTCCATGAATTGTTGAAGTCCTCATATATACATATTTGCTTTCCATTGCCATGTAGCAAGTAACTACAAATTTATGAACTTAAAACATCACCTATTTACTGTGACAGTTCCTATGAGTAAAGTATTAGACATGGCTTAACTTGATTCTCTGTTCAGAAATTCACAAATCTGCAATGAAGCTCTATATGAAGTGGATCGTTTTCTCCTTTGGATCTCTTCCATCCCCACACTGGTTGCTGCCAGATTTGAGTTTCTTATAGCTTAAGATCCAAGGCATCCCTTCTCCATAGCACTCTATATCATGGTTGCTTTTCAAGGCCAGCAGATATTCTCTCTGACCTCGCCTAAATAATGAGAATGGTCTGGTAAGCACTTTTACCTGAGACAGACAGGCTTCCAAAGCACACATTTCTGTATGATGACCTAAGAATCAACTGATCTGTGACTTCGATCAAATATATTGTCACCATTGGCATAAGCTGGTAGCTAAATGTGCACCTGTTTCTCATTCTATTCAAGCACAGATTTATTGGACTTCACTGACTATATCTGTAACACACCAGGAAATGGAAATAAGGGGTCACATTAGTTGTGATAAATGTACCAATAAGCAAGGTTAAGAACAATAAAGAGCAAATAACTTTTTATGTTACTACCTAAGACTTTAAGTTTCATAAATTTAAAACTACCCCAATTTTTTTAAGGATTTACTTATTTTTATTGGAAATTCAGATCTATAGAGAGAAGGAAAGACAGAGAAAGATCTTCTGTCTGCTGGTTTGCTCCCCGAGTAGCTGCAACAGCCAGAGCTGAGCCTACTCGAAGCCAGGAGCTTCTTCCTGCTTTCTTGTAAGCAGGGAGCTAGATGAGAATTGGAGTAGCCAGCACTGGAACCAGTGCCCATATGGGTTCTTGAAACATACAAAGCAAAGACTTTAGTCACTAGGCTACTTTAATATAAAAAATGGAAGTTAAGCCAAATATTAAAGGATAAATGGGCTTTTTATAACTGGAGATCCTCAAGGAACCTCTGTGGAGAGGAAACTCAGGCATTAGAAGAAAATATTTAAGCTGACTCATGCTGCCGTTGCTAGAACGGTCATGATGAGGTTTTTCTGAAAGTTTTGGAAAATCTGTAAGCTGAATTCAGTTGCTACTTTAAAAAGAAAGTGCCTCTGCCCCAGTGAAGAGGAAACAGGAAGGCCCAAGGAAGCAAGCAGAAAAGAATAAATTCCTTCTTCTTCCGCTAGCCTTGGCAGAGCCTATGGAACCAGCTGGCAAAGCATAAATATGCATTACAAAACAAAGACTAGAAAGACAGCTTTGGAGCTGTGAGATGATAGCTTAATAACTAACAATCGACTCTTTTGACTACTCAGCATCATTACACCCACTTCTTCACATATTTAAGCTTCCAGAAACAACTTTTGCTTCCACATAACAAGATGCAACTAATCTTTGTACAAAATAAAGACATTCTCATCCTCTCATTAAAATAACTTACTATCTTCCAATATTTGCCATACTCATTCCTGGAAAATTGCTATATCAGTTTATCTTGATTCCTCCTCAAATTCAGTCATATCAAAACCTAATCCACACATCCTGTTGAAGACTAAATTTTATTTTTAATGTTCAACAAAATATATTGAAGGGGCTTGTGGAAAAGGAGGAAGGGGAGCTATCTTACACTGCACACACATGCACACGCCCAGCAAATAAAATGAAAGATGAACTTACAGAGTTGTAGTAGCCCTCATGTATGTGATTGGAATTTGGAATTAGGACTAATGTTCATACTTGTAGCTTATTCTTCCATGGCCCTTTCTTCACTTTCTTTGCTTTTATCCAAAACTTCAGCTGTTCCTTATTCTTTATTGGATGAGTGGGCCTGAATTATAAATTACCTTTCAGATAACCAGTTAATCCATGTTTTCCTTGATTTTCTATGCTGAAACAAAATACTACATTTTTTTTTCTTTTTCAGATGGGACAATATTAAGCTTACACATGTAAACAGCAATAGGTGCTAGAAAGACTCTATAGAAGAATCTGTCTTCCCCATTAGCTAAGGGCAGTTCTCTCCTTATCCTGTAATACATGATATCCACTGGTGTGTGCAACATCCCTGTGCTTGTTCCCATTAAGTTTCCAAGGCATTGCTGCAAGTTTATCCCCAGCAAGTCATGCAAGTAGCCATGATCGTATCACAATGACATTTTGCAGGTAAAATTATGGAAGAATTTCTTGTGAATTTAAGCCTTTCCAGCTTCCCAATGGAGTCTCACACAAACTCCAGTGACCAATTTCCCACTAATTGTCCTCCACATGTTGACAGATGGTGTATCGATTGACCAACTCAGTCTGTATTGCCTCTGTGGACTTCTTGACCATCCCCATCACACTTTCTTCCATGTTTCCCAACTGCCAGTCTTTGAGAGTCCCTCTTCCAAACTTGTTTCTTTTATCATTACTCTATTTCTAATTTCAAGGAAGTATTTCTTTTGTATAACTGCTTTTCTCACATTCTTTAGAGTTCTCTTGACCCCTTAGTATTTTAGCACCCTAGGGAATACTAGCCATAATAGTTTCAAATGAATTGTTCATTCCAATTAGTGTGTGATTTCTACCTACTGAATACTAATATAGAGAACAAATACGAGAGATCCCAGGATATAGTGATGCAAAAGTCAGATTGAGAGATTGGTTTGATTGTGTCATTGATTTTGAGCACAATGCTGAGTTTTTTGTAAATGATAAATAAAATGATAATAATCCGTGACAAGCATTGATATCACAATTAATCAATCTATCACCTGTGGTTAACTTTGATGAGTTTCCTACTGAAGCAACTGCCTCTGGAGACAAAGTAATTGCTGCACTTGACTTTTATGGCAGCAAGTGACAACAAAATCCATGGTGTGAATAGAATATTCTGACTGTACTAAGTACTTACAAATAAAAAAAAATGACAAGTTTAGGTAATGTAACACCAAGCTCAAGTGTTGATCTGAAAACCACATCATTTCTTTGACAGGTTTAAAAGAATCTCTTATATTTTTAGCCACAGGGTGATGTTGCAGAAAATGAAATGTGGAATCAAAATTGAATGGGTTGAAGTTAGAGTCTCAATGTTTTCTGTGTAAAAGTTAGGACAATAGATGGAAAAATGGGAATCTATAACTTTAAAATGAGACATCTATCCAAACACAAATACCACTGAAAAGCTTGCAACCCCAATCGATTCAGAGCTTCCATTGCTAGTGCAAATAGCTGGCTCTCACATGCCAGATCCTCTAGCTTACCCTTCTTGAAACACTGTAATATCATGATGAAGTGCAGATACTTTGCTTGGGTAAGCCCTTTCTCATTGAGGACCACTGAAACTACTCCATGTTACCACTTGACTCACAGGTAAGCTAAAATTGCAAATTCAACTATACTCTATGATTCAGAAAACAATGGTTAACACGGCAAATAAGTGACAATACTTCTAGACACATGCATACAAAAATACTTTCAAGAGTCATGGAAAATACCCATTGTGCAAAAAAATGAATATCCATTCAATACTTGTGCTGGAATAATTATAGTATTTGTATACATGCATATATAACATCAGAAAAAAGTATTGGTACTATATGTGGAAGCATATTCTAGGATCATTAGTGCAACTTAAGGCTACATGATGATACATCAAGTAAAATCTCTTCATTAGGATGTATTTATGTTTACTTACAGAGTTGATTGTGCTTTAGTGGCTCACTGGGTTTGGATGAGTGAAAGTTGACCTCATTTGAGGGTAACATTTAATGAGTTCAAAACGTCATAGCAAGATGATGTGAAGGAAATGGTCAAATGATTCAAAAGACGGGACATTTGGGTATGTTGCTCACATGTAGTCTGCATATCTACTACAAAATTACATCCTCAGAGAATGTTCAAAGATGCTTTCTACTTTAAGGTGTAGAAAATACATTACTAGTGCCAGTATCACGCAGGTCAAGCTGCCTCCTGTGCAGCTCCAGTGTGAATGCCAACTGCTCCACTTTGAATCCAGAGCCATATAAATGCACTTGGGAAAGCCTCAGACGATGGATCACACATTTGGGCCCCTGAATCCACCCAGGAGACTTGGAGGAAGGTTTTGGCTCCTGATTTTGGCCTGCCCAAGCCTTGGTTGTTTTGGCAATTTGTGGTGTTACCCACTAGGTGGATGGTCTTCCCATTTCTCTCTGCCTTTCAAATAAATAAAATAAATAAACTTTAGAAATGCATTACTTACAGGATCTCTGCACCCTGGAAATGTTCTATACAGCTTCTTTCCCCCATTGTTTAAATTTGTGTATAGGGGAAATCATGATATGGAAAAGTTCACTGATGTCAACAAAATGATAGACTCCCAGAAAAATAGAAGCACAATCTCAAGCCAAAGACAGGCCATTTCCAAAAACAACAACGACAAAAACAAAGTAAGCAGAAATGGACTGGTGACAAAAATATGAGAACGCTTTGGACTGCAATGGTATTTTGTTTTGGCTATTGAGTGTAGGTTCTGCAAGTATGAGATAGTTTGTTCAAGTATCACTTTTAAAATATTGAACAAAGTCTAGTTAGGAATACTGTAGAATCATGCATATTGCTTTTCTGACCAGTGTAGAGATGCTTAAAATGGAAGCACCTAGAACTTCTCCTTTCTGCCAAGAGAGTGATATCACATGGTTATTAAACTTTCCTGCATTGCTTCAAGAGAGGACAAGTAGATGTTTGAAAACAACTTGATAATTGCAAAGGTATCATGTGGTGTTTTTAATTTCAGGTGTTAATTCTAAGCATAGTATCTTACTGGAATAAATCAACACAGTCTCTGGTACTGAGCTATTGACCTATCTAGTGTTTTTTTTTTCCTTCATAACAAGTGAATAAAAGCACCAGAAGTGTTATGATTGTATCTAATAATATCAATATTATAACTTCAACTCACAAAAGTAACTTTCCTAACAGATTCCTCCAGAATTGCAACCAGCTTATATAATCAGTCACATGTATATTAACAATGATGTTTTTTTTCGGCAAGTCCTAAGGAATTATGAGGAAAGCTTCCAAGCCACTTCAATGTCACTACTTCCAGCAGTTTTCCAGAAGTTGTAGCTACCTACCAAGCTTTGTGCTGCATGCCAACCAGATCTGCTCCCCTTATATTCCGTTTTCATCTCCCTTAGCATCCTCTTTACTCCTCTGGAGCTAGTTATCCTCCATAATTCACTTACTTATTCAAATTACTGATATGGTTTTTGTTTATGCTGAACACCAACAGAATTTTACTGTGGCAGTCACCATTCTGGGATCTCACCAATCACTGAGCTAATCTGAATGTCGTTTTCTTAATCATATCTATGGAAGAAAGACAAGCAGAGCTTTTCAAGAGGCGAGTCACTAATCAATTTATCAATGTTCTAGGAAGTACAATCTCCTGAAACTTCTATAGATATACATTAACTGTGGAAGATAGATGTATTGGTCATCCTTCATAAGCCCATTCCTAAATATTATCTAGAGGTTCTTCGTTCTTTTCATTGCATTATGTCAAGGAAATTCTGACATTTCAAACTTACTATAACTTAGACTATGTGTCATTGTAATTTTTGCCAACCAACTAAATAAATTATAAGGCTCTTTCCAGATGCATAAGGAAACATATTGAATATAGACCTAAAATACAGACTCTCTAATGCAGGTACTTTTGTCAAAAACATAAGCAGATCACTTGTTATATTCTAACATTATTACTTTAATTTCATTACAGTCCATCCCTGCTTGTATTTCCCAACTTTGATACAAATTCAAAAAATCTTTCATTACCTAGATCATTTTCGTACAGTTCCAATTATGCTTCTTTCCCCAGATGTGTGGAGACCTCAGCCTAGTTACCAGAAATAAAGGGGGATTGGCTGTGTATTGTAGATAGTAAGGTCTCACTTCAAGAAATTCCTAAAGTCAGGGAATTTCAATCCCCTGCCCCCTCATAAATATCATTCTCATTAAACACATAATGACAGTGACAAACCTCTTTCACTAATAAAGAGGCTCAGATAGGCTCAAATTACATGAATTCAACACGATGTACAAAGGATTAATACTAAGTTCCCATTCCTTCCCAATTAGTACTTCAGGCTATTCACATGAGAGACAATCAGCACAATTTAATACTCTAGTAGCTGATTTGCAGGAATAATGATGTTAGGAGTATAAGAATTAATGTTTCTTATGACAGTTATAGCTATTTTCTCATTATATGAAGATAACTAGAGATGAGAATTTAAAGATGTGAATTTGTCACCTTCTTTGTTTAAACATCACTGTGTATCCAGAAGAATCCATTCTATACAATGAAGAATTTGTAGCTGGAATTCCCACCCGTAGTGTCAAGTGCAACAGCAATTTGACTCCCAGAAAATTCATTCAGTAGTCACCGTCCATAATCAGACATAGGTGGTATTATTAAATGTGATTCCAATGAATGACATGTATGCTCACATCGCATTTTTTATTAACAGATTGGCATCATATTCATATTAAATGAAAGATTAAGATAAAAGTAACACCAAAATTCTATCTTTGAAGATCTCTTTCCTCAAACTATCCTGACATCAATTTATAACTTTCATGGTCCAATCAAAGACATAAAATACTTCACTTTTAGTAGGAGAAAATTTGCATAATAGGTTATTCGAATGTAAAGCAATGGAGCTGGTGTTGTACAATAGTGAGTTAACCCCTCACCTGCAGTGTTGTATCTGGGTGCCCCACTTCTCATTTGGCCCCTGCTAATGTGCCTGACAAAGCAGCAGATGGTATTCCAAGTAACTGTGGTCTAGTAACCCATGGGGGAGACCCAGTCTGGCCTACCTTTTGCCATTGCAGTAATTTGGAGAGTCAACCATCAGATGTAAAGTCTCCGTCTCTCTTTCTGTATCTCTCTTTCAACCTCCTTTATCACTTTTTATTTCAATTTAAATATATATATATTTTAAATATAAAACTACCGACTAAATAATGGAGATTAACTCAATTATTTAAGTACCAAAGAGATATCAGTAAAGGCAGCCAGTACTACATCTAAATCTAAATTTGAGGTTGGAAACCTTATTGCTGCCAAGGGCCATTGGTAAGGTTCATGAGACTTACAACATTTTTGATGTAAGAAATAAGCTCTGCTTGCAGTCGATTTGCTAAGGCCAAATCACACAATTTTGCGAGCGTATTTTGGCTACACAGGCTACCCCAACCCTGGTTAAGCAACAAAGAAGAAATCCTTGTAAAGCCTAATCCTTTGAGATTGGAGATCTACTTGGCAGTTACTGATGTACCTCAGATCTCAGAACACGTATGCTGTGGGACTGGAGTGCAGACCACTTGCTGGGGTGAGAACAGAATTTGCCAGATGGTTCTGTCTCTTCAAGAAGTGGTGATAATTACAAATACATTAGTCAGAAAGTGTTGGAAAAATTGAAACTACTGCTTGATCCCCTGCTCGGATGAGAAGTATCAATGACGCAAAACCCTAAAGAAAAGAATATTCAAATACAGATCACAGGGAGCAAACCGAAATTCCTTCTTCCTTCATCCCTCTGGCAGTTTCACTGAGTGCCCTACGCACAAAGATGATCAGAAACCAGCTGGCGTGACAGAAATGTACTCTGTACAGTCTCAGTCAAAACACCCAAAACAAAGTAGGGTGTAGTAAAGTCGAATTCATCACTAACCAGTAAATACACAAAGCAGGAACCTAACAGAATTTGTTGTAGGCTAGATTTCACATCAAAGGTGCTGCCTCCTGTGCTTGCATGAATTTGTTACTTTGTGGTATAAGCTCTAGAGGTTTGTCTATATATACACTCATAACATTGATCAGTTATGGAACTTTGTTTTTTGTGGAAGAAATGCTGTAACTCAAGATCAGAAGCAGAAATCAAAACTATCTTGTAATAATAGATGGAAAAGGGATCCCTACTCCACTGCTGGTGGGGCTGCAGGCTGGTACAACCTCTATGGAAATCAGTATGGAGAACATTCAAACAACTCAAATTCAACATACCGTATGATCCAGCAATAGCACTCCTAGGAATATATCCAGAACACTTGTTTTATGAGAAACCAACATGCACTCCTATGCTCATAGCAGCACAATCAGTAATTGCAAAAACATGGAAGCAACCAAAATGCCCATCAACAGAGGATTGGATAAGAAAGCTATGGTTCATCTACTCCATGGAATACTACTCAGCTATTAAAAAAAAACAAAATGCAGTTCTTTGTGGCCAAATGGGCCAAACTGGAAACCATAATGCTAAGGGAAATGAGCCAATCCCAAAAGGTTAAATACCACATGTTTGCCTTAATTTAAGATGATATGATCTTATGTATAACACGTTATGTTTTGAATGTTATATGTTGTGTATAAACTAAAATTGAAGTATAGGTGAGGTGGTCACAGAAGGTGGCTGGGAACTCGCATTTACTTTTAACATATTGGTTACTCATTACTATGTCAATTAATTCCATAATGATGTAAATTTTTGCTGATGGTATGTTGGAGCTTTCAATTGACTGGGATGATACTCTGCTGGCTCTGTCTTCAGACCAGAGAGGGTATACCTAAGAAGCCGTTGAACTTGACTGGACAATAAGATGCTGGACTCTATGTTTGGTATACACTTGCAATGGGGGAATCTCAACTGAACTTGAGCTGTGGTTATGCAACAAGGTGGAGGAATCCACCATGGTGGGAGGGTATGGGAGGGGGCGGAGAACCCAACTATCTATGTAACTGTGTCACATAATACAATGTAATTAATGAAGTTAAATAATAAATACTTAAAAAAAATAATAGATGGAATGCAACAGATTAAAAATATAGGGAACACAGACCATTGTTTTATAAAGTTAACACTCATTTTATAAAGGATAGCAGAGACTGACAATTATTAGTTCACTGTCATGTATCAAAATCATATTCAGGTAAACCTGCTATTTTATCAGCCACACAATTTGTGATAATTCCTACTATTTGCACTAATTTAATGTAGGAGTTAATGTTGGCAATTTTTTTGTTAATTGCTTCACTACAGGGTAGAATAAATTACATAGAATAATTTTTATCTTAGCTGAGCACTGTTGTAAGCATACTGTGTTTTGTTGTTTGTTATCTATTTTAATTTTTAATTAGCACAAAATTGATTTCTTACTGGCAATTACATGTTTTCAAGCACTCCATTTTGCAAAACGATAACAATGAATTAGTCTAACATATTATGGGTACTTGATACAGATTCTCTTAACAGTTTCATTCCGGAACCCAACACTATGAAGCTAATCCTCCACCTTGAAGCCTTGGCATTCCATTTGGGTGCTTGTTCGCGTCCCAGCTGCTCCACTTCCCATCCAGTCACCCACCTGTGACCTGGGAAAGCTGAGGAGGATGGCCTAAAGCATTGGGACCTTGAGACCTAGGAGAAGTTTTGCAAAGTAGAATGCTTCCTTAAAATAAATAAATAAATAAAAGTAATCATGACCTTATTGGCAATAACATGATTTCAATTAAGTTCGATATTAGCCATAATAGCTCCAGAAAATAGTTGCTCTACTTCTCTCTATTTAACTTAAAATACTGGTAAATTTGATTTAATGGATTAGAGCAAATGTGTGTTAAAATATAATGATTTTAAGATGAAATTCTTTTCATCAAGCTAGTGATTCCATCTTATTAATGAAATCATTAATTATGCATATGTAGAGAAAGAAGATATAGATATAGATAACATGGATAATCACCTGAGTAGCAGATTTCTACATGAGACATCAATCTGATTTTAACTTATCTTGTGTATAACATCTACTACTCAACAATAACTGTGAAGTCAAGGATAGTTTTAAGGAAGAATTGAAAGAACAAATGACACACTTTAAACATGAAATAATATTTCCAATTTTGAAATTCATAGGTAATTGCACAGTAAGTTATTTTTCTAATTTTTCCAGAGGTAAAAGCATCTCAAGTCATGTGTATCAATATTTATTTACAAATTTGGAAGCAACTTGTTAAGTTATATTTTAACTTATGTGATGTATCTATACACTTTCAGAAATAAAAGGATAGTTTCTGGACGCAATTATTATGCAATAGGTAGGGATAGATTTAGGGAAGGATGATGAGGAAAGTTTGATAAAACAAATTAGTTCTGGTTAGACATTTCTGTGGTGACCGAATTATTTTAGAAAAAACAGAGAGGGTCATCCTCAAATTTGAACTCATTGTGATATTAATTTTTTTGCAGCTGATCAGAACATTATTTATGTCAATTAGAAATCCAAATATTTCAAAGCCCTTCTCATTTCTAAAAGAGTATATATTTTAAATTTAATTATATAAAGTGAACACATTTCACACATTTAAACATTCCAATTAAAAAGCATAGTCATGTTCACATGCTGCTCAACTTCTTGCCCATGATTCTCACCCAACTTCCCCCCTTCTTGCTTCTTTTTTTTCCCTTAATTTTTATCGTGGGATACTTGATTTCAGTTTGAAATCACAAGCCTAACTCCATTAGGTAAAGGTATCAACACATAGCAAGTAGAAAATTGAAAAACAAAACCAAAATAAACACAAAAAACAATACTACCATTCCCCAGGAATATAGAAAGAGACTGCAAACCATAGTCAACTCCTGGAATGTTGATTGGATTCATATGGATGACATTTCCTTTCTATTTTGTGTATTAATTATCACAGATCAGGGAAATATATCTCTTTTTGGGACTGGCTTATTGCACTAAGCATATTGACTTTTAAGTGTATTCATTTAGTTGCAGAAGTCAACATTTCATTCTTTTTTATCACTCAATATAATTCCATAGTGTATATATGCCACAATTTCTTCATGTAGTCATCAGTAGATGGACATCTGAATGGATCTCACATCTTAATGACTGTGAATTGAGCTGCTATGACCATGGACTACATAAGCAGATTTTAATTTGATCAGATAAATTCCCAAGAGGGGGATGGCTGAGTTATATGGTAGATCTCACTACACGTTTCTGAGGATTGGAAACACTATCTTCCATAATGGTTATATAAGTTTACAGTTAACATTTAATAGAATCTACATATAATATTTTTGTGATCTTTACTCACAACATTTCTAATTCTTAAAATATATTTAATCTCACTCATTAGCAAAAATTATCTATTCCTTCAATCTCAGAGCATAATCCTTATTTTCTTCTCCTAGGTTAAATGTGACTTTCACTTGAGACACAGAAAACTGAAGTAACTTATCTTTGTGTATATGATTAACAAAAGCTTAACTGGACTTTTAAACCAAAGCATGTTCAGAATGAATTCTTACTACATTCTTCTTCAAAAGCTATCATTTCATTTCCCAGTACCAGTACAGCATATGTATTTATCCCAACAAGAAAATAAGAAAATGATGGTTCATTGTGTTATCTTTATGACTCTATTATCCAGGATATGTGGAGTCTTTCCAAAATTTTTTTTGTTAAGATTGCTTTCTCATCTGCATACCCACCATCAACTCATGTCCTAAATTTTGATGCTTTCATTCAAGGTCTTCTTACCCATCTTTCATATGTCAAGCAGAATGCAATTTATTAATTTCCTCAGGTTCTCTTGACAGTAATGTTCTAAATTTTGCTAAAATTATCCGGTGTCAACCATGATCTCATACATGACATAGTAAGTGTTTTAGAAGAAAAGTTCTGGTTGGCTGCTGACAGGTCCTAGGCCAGGTCATAATCCATGGTCAGAACTCTGATTCAAGCCACCACAAACATGCAGTGAGCTGTCCCTGGGAGGCCAGTGTGCCATTTGGTGCCAGGCTCCACCTGCTGGCTGCCCAGTGGCAAGCTCTGGGGGTTTGGAGCTATGAATTGCTGCCTAGGTACCTCCATGTTGAGCCCACTGGGCTTCTGGGTTGCAAATTAATCCTGAAGACTCGCAACAACAGAGTAACTTTTCCTTTGAAGGTAAGCGAGGGCACTGAGAACTGATAGTTTAGAGGATAGCAACCAGACAATATTTATGGGTCAGACTGATATACCATCCTCTTTTCAGTCCTGTGTAGAACTTGTTATCAATGAACAATGCTGACCACTGTACACCAGTCCATGCAAAAGCTAAGGCTGGGGGGTTGTCTAGCAGGATCAGATCCTAGTACCTGACAGAATGATGGATCAGGAGACAGATCACATTAGGCAGGGCCACGACATTAACCAGCACATGAGAGAACCATTTCCCAGGGCAGATTCTGTGGGGGGGGGGGTGTGGGCCAAACCCTGTGAAAATACTAGTTGAACTGGTTAGCTCAAGAGTTGAGGGTGGTGATGGACTAAGCTAGGGGTGACCAAGGAGCCTGCCATCACTAACAGGTAAAGGAACCGACAACAGTCTGGATGAGTCAAGGCAGCAGCATGTGAATGTGCATCTTAAATAGGGTGTGGGGTGGACCGGGCTGCAACATTTACCAGCTCATACAAGGCCAAATGGAAGGCCAGATTATGTCGGACACTGACCTAACACCCACTGGCATGTATGAGGACTGGGTCAGGAAATGGGTCGAATGGAGGAACTTTGGAAACTCCCTTGGTGGTACATAACTCCCACTGGTGAACACATGGTTCAGGCCTGAGGGTGGGACAAGCTGGGCAAAGTAGCTCCAATAGCTAACTAATGTGTGGGTTGATAATGGAACGGGGTGGACCAGGCAGGGCCAAGCAAACCTTAGCTCACAAGCAAAAATAGAAATCAGGATGGAGCACAGGTCATGCCAAGCTAGGCTCTTACACCTAAAGATCTGCATGAGCCAGGGACACTAGGCCACAGCATCTAGGGCAAAGGCCAAGACAGGTGAGGGGCTGTGCCAAGCTGAGTCAGAGCAACCACTGGCATGTGTGCGATCTGTGGCTGGGAACAGGCCCGGTTGGGGAGCTAAGGGGACACCCTAGCTGGGTTGGGGTTCCCACTGAGAAGCGCGGGGGCTGGAGTGGAGGCTGCAGTCTGGTCTGGATATGGCTGCAGTCTCCCTTGGCACAAATGTGGACTGGGACTGGATGCACCAAGCCGGGCTAGACTCGAACACCATTTGGTGCTCTGGAGGACCAGGGTAGATGTAGGATGAACTAGGCTAGGTCTCTGCCCCTACTGAGCCATGTGTGAGCTGTGTTTGGGTATGGGCAAGCCTTGGCTGGGCTGAAACATCCAAAAGTAAGAACCAGAATGGGTTGAAGGCCAGTCAGGAAAGGCCACTGTTCCTGCTAGGACAGGAGGTGCACTGAGTAGGGTTGGCTCATGGACCCACCAATATGCACGAAATCTGGCATTGGGAGAGGTTCAGATAGAGGAGCCTGGGCAACTCATCTGGCAGGACACAGTCCCTGCAGGTAAGAGCGAGAAGCACGATAAGGAACAGCCTGGACCAGTCCAGGGAAAAATACCCACCAGCATACATTTGGCTCAGGTCAGGGGCGGACCAGGCTGAACCAGTTCATATCACCCACTGACGAATCAGAGCACCAGAACAGTGTGAGTCAGGCCAAGTATAGTCACAACATATACCAGTACATATTACAGCTGGAATAGGATACATGCTGGGCTGAGCTAGACTATAACCCTCACCAGCTAAAACTGGGGTTGGGCTAGAATGGGCCAGGCTACAGCACCCATGAACAAATGCCAAGGTGAGGTGGGCCATGCCAGTCAGGGTTGCAGTGCCCAACTAGTAGGGACCAGGGACGGATGGGTAAAGCTGGTAGGGGAAATGTGGAGGAGCCCCCTGCTGGAACACCTCACTCACTGGAGAGCATGAGTTAGGATGGGGGTAGAGCAGACCGGGCAGGGCCACAACACCTGTTGGCCTCACGTGAGCCAGATCAGGGAAGAGTCAGGCTTGGTTGACTGTCCCTACTAGTGCAAGCATAAATTAGAGTGGATGAGCGTTGTTTGGGCTTTGACGCAGCATCAGATAGCAGATGCTGGCACCGGTGGCTAATCTGATAAGTAAAACCACAGAACCATCCAGGAAGTGCATGATCCGGGAGTGGGAGTAGCATAGGAGGGAAATATTGGGTACCTCTTCTTGGGTTGCCACTCCCACTAGAGAGCATAAAAACCATGACTGGGGCACGGGTGGTTGGACAGAACGGCACCCACCAGCATGTGTGTGGGCTGGATAGTGGAGCTGGTTGAATTGAACTAGGTTTCAATGCCCATTGACATGTATGAGAGCTGAATGGGGTGTGAGACAGACTGGACAAGTCTGCTGTACATACTGGCAAGCATAGGAACTAGGGCAGGGCAGCACCTGGTGAGGGTTATTGTGGGTCGCTCTGACTAGGCTGCAGCTCCCACTGGTTTATGTGAGGGCCGAGTGTGTGCTGGGTGGAACCAGGCTGGACTGCAATACCCATTGGTTCCAGTGGAAGACAGGGATGGAAACAGAACCAACCCAGCAATTGCAACCACCAGCTGATTGGGGCAATGGACTGTGCCGGGCCCTGTACTTGCAAGTACACACAAGAATCTGGTCTGGAATCACATCAAAATTTCTTTAGGGATCTCCCCAATTGAACTGCTGGACTCAAAACCCTAACCATGAAGAGAAGTGCAAGTCCCGTGGTCTGTCATGGAGTGCAAGTGTCAGAGTCAAGCCTCCTCAGAGGCTCAGACGGAGCAGTGGAGAGCATAACCAGGTGCACATGGAGGATATGGCAGTCTATCGGAACCTGCAGAGGATACCTGGCACCACAATGGAGGACAGAACAAATCAATCAACTACCCCAACCATATGTTGGCAGAGAAACACTGGGCAAACAGAGACTGGGGTGGACTATGCCAATCAGTGGATTCTGCAGTGAATTCATCGTGCTTGGAATGGTGAGATTTGCAGCAATTCATAACTGTTGATCTATCAAAACACCACTTGAGCAAGACTCTCAGAGCATGCCCCACATGGGGGACCTGGGATGGGTGGGAGACTGGGTGGGGCTTCTCCCTTTATCTCCCTTTTTACCCCAGATACAGAAAGAAATTGTGGAAATAATTATCTTACCTACTTTCCTGTAGCTCTTGAACGTTTGTGCCCTAATTAACTATGTAAAAATTGTCAAAAATAAAAAAAAAGTTCTGATCTTTAGCAAAGGTTTAGAGGAAAATGCCTGAGGATTAGCACTATTTTCATTGAAAGTCAAAATGCTGTAGTGTCCTAACTGTTGTTTGAGCCTTTCCCAAAACAACAACCTCTCTGAATGTCATGGAACAACGCAGCAGTGTTTGACTTATTGATAGCACTCATCTTACCAAGTGGCAGTTTCCTTTGGTATTAAACGGGCTCTAGCTTTGCAGCAGCTGACTGAAGAAGCAGATGTTTCCATTTGAAGGTGAATGTATGGGTGAACACTGAGTGATGTACAGAAAGCCTGCTATTTTTTTTCTCCTTTTTCAAGATGTGTTTCAAAACCTGGTATTTTAATATAGATTTTTGTCAGACTTAATTTAGTGTAACAATTTTATTTTCTTTCTAAGATACAAATATAATTATACATTGATCAAGTGTGCATGGGAAATTTTCAGGGAGACTTTTCTCACAAATTCTTGCCAGGATGTTATTTGAATTACCAGAACCCTCTGACAACTTATACTTAGGAAAGATAAAGAAGGGATACATTACAATTTTCTTTAGTTATAACCAAACCATGAATATAACTATCCAAAAATTATTGTCTGGAGACCATGGCTGTAGTTCAATATCACACAATGGTTGATATATGCCCAGAACATTGCTCCATAAAAACATCTCAGAAAACATCATTTCACACATGCACCCCTGACTCATTTCACAGTTACAATACTGTACATCTTCAAGTTAGCTGTGTATAAATCAAGACAGACAGCTCTGAAAATTCTGTGTCCTTTCCAGTAAGAAAATAACTACTTGCGAAACAGAATACACCAAATACCTTTTCAAAGTACAGATGTCTACATAAATAAAGGATAAATCAACACCAATGATCAAAGTCATACTTCGTTTGAGACAGCAAAAGTTATCCTTGAAGTGTTTCTATGCTAATTTTTCACTTGATTTTATCTACTCAGCGTTCCAAGATTACGCGACAGTTTATCATGCTAACTCACAATTTTGCTGTCGGAGGAGGATAAAGCCAGAATAAATACATTTCATAGATGAGTGAATATCAAATAATAACCTTTCCACATTAAGTAAATGAATACCCCAAGATGAAATATGCACCAAATCTTTATTACAGAAACATGTGTAACTCAGACAGAAATCACAGATAGGAAGAGATAAAACTTAAGATCAACTTTTACTAGAAAAATGCTAAATGTATGGCAGTTCCTTCTGATACTAAGGGTTCAATTAGTACTCACCCAGTGATTTGGGGAAAAATCAACAATAATTTAAATATGAACCAAAAACAGTGAGATTTTATTTGTTTTGAAGAAAGTTTTTGTTGTAGAAATGGCCTTGACTTAAATCATATGGAAAGAAGATAAGGTGTCAGCCAAACTTATTGTTGAGTAGAAAGGAAAAAAACAAATCACACATACATGCTTCACCTCTGTTTATAAGAGCACTTTAGTTAACCTTATCCAAATACAAAATACTACCAGGACAGAAGATAGGGGAGTAAAAGTATAATGTATCAGATAACAGAGAGTTAAGATTTACTAAGCTTCCCTAAGCTCCTCCCAGAGCATAAGAGTATAATCTATCACACTTCCCTTGCAACTCAGTGTGTGCTTCATGAGACATCTAATTAAATATTTTAGATTTAATTGGTAGTGAAAATTCACAAATCTCTAGGACTGAAACTTCACCAGTCTTTTGTTGTCACCTATAGACCCATTGTCATTATCAAACTATTATTTCCTCAAATATTTTCTTCCAGATTGTTTTCTGTCATATCATTAACATTTGTTCTATTTATGCAGTTTGGAAAACTACAGCATATTGTAGGCCACAGTGTTGCACGAATGTGTTTACAGTTGTTTTATTCCAGCTTCTTGCTCCATGTCAAACAAGAATTTAAAACAAACACACAAGTACTGTACAATAATGGGAGAGGATGTATTTTAAGTAGAGTTCCATGAACATTCAGATGTGGCTGCAGACAACTGCATAAGAAAACACAGTAAGAGAAAGAGCTACTTGACACCATCTGCCTTAGGTAGGTGTTGGTACGCTAAGTGAATATTCAAGTGGTGGAGTGGTGTCTGGTGGAATGTGTTGTTTTCTGGGAAAATTCTCGTGGCATCTGTATTTCCATTCTACATGTGCTGCAACATGTTCTTCACCAGGCAGAAGGTCAGGTGCATAATGGAAAAGTTGATGTGTTAGATTGATAAGTGAAGGGCTGGAGTTAAGGTTCAGGGTTAATTTGTGAAATTGTTCATTTATTTCCCATCTGATTTCCCTGGCTTTTTATCAATACCACCTAACACGCCATCCATTAGTGGATGTTGATTAGTCCATTCTCTTGCTTCTTGCATTCATTTTCTTTTCCTCTATGCTTGCCCTTACATTGCTATTGTAACACAGTTATCAAAAATAAGCTATCAAAAAAATCTTGTAGAAATGTGTTAATCTTCTCTCCTTATGCTATGGAAATAAGTACACATAGTACAAGAAGTGGTTTCAGCACTCGGTATTTTTGTATGCTAAGAAATTTCCTTAGCATCCCAAATCCTGATATGCTTATCTGTAAAACAATTTTAAGATAAAATGATACATTTTCCAATGAGTGTCTATGTCATCTTTAGAGCAGTCACACCGCTACAGTCCTCTCCCTGTATCTGAAGCAGTGAAACAACAGGTTTTTAATGATGTGCCTTTATATCATCATTTGAAATCTTAAACTGCACTACTTTAAAATCTCCTAACATGAGATAACAGTTTTGAAAAGTAAAAGCAACAAAATTGAAAGCTGATAAACTCTTACGAGAAAAGTAAGAGGTTCATCCATTTCCTCTGTCCAGAGGCTTGTCTTTTTGTTTAAAGCAATATTTTAATTGTTTTCTTCTTAAGAACACTTGCCTCTGTGTGGAGCTTTTTTTCTCTAGCTGAACGAGGTAGTCAAGGCAGAGGTGTAGGTGAGTTGCAAAGCGAGGAGCATTCATAACTCATAGCGCATTTCCACATTTCATGGTCGTATTGCCAATGTTCTATGATTTCTAGTACTTTTGGTATCTGCTGTCCATATCCAGGTTCTTGTCACTCCTTAGATGTAAGGGGTGGTGCCCTAACTGAACTTACACATGGGTCAGAATTGGGTTGCAGTACAAGCACTGACCATCTCTCTCCCTGTGGAGCTCAGCGTCATGGGGTCGGTGTCTTGTGTATGAGGACAGGAAGAATAGACATGGAATAGCCATGTTGGATCAGCAGAGAAGGTAGTTGGTGGTGTTGTGATATGAGGCTGTGAAAAACAATGCTTACGCTTTCTCAGCTCCCTTTTTGTCCAGCTAGTTCCCTGCCTAACCCATGTCGTTAGCCTCAAGTCTTGCTTGTTTTGTTTTGGTTTCAGTTTGCTACCATTAAATCGCCTATATTTTATTTATGTAAAGCCTGAATTTAGCCATTTGTAAAAGAAGAAAAAGTAAAACTCTATTGAAGGAAAAATGCTTTAATTGTAATATCTTAATTTGAACATTAACATTATAAAAATGGCCAAAAAATTTTTCACAATTTTTCACAATTTTTGACAATTTTCCACTCCTGTTTTCCTTCTTGTAAGTGTTCCTATGACACTAATTCTCCTACTTTGCATTACACCACTACGTATACATTGGTGCTTGAAAATCTTTATAAAGCAATTTCCAATGTTCTATGATTTTTATTATTTTTGGTTAATGAAATTTGTTATTTTTTAATTTTCATATTTTTAAACTGACAAATCATTTTATTGTGAGAATATAAAGGAGCTATCTACAGTGATGCATATGTATATTTCAACATCATATCACATTTCCTCTTAGACAAAGCCTGAGCTTAACACAAATATTTGTCTTCAATTAGTCCTTCAAATTTGTGAAGTTGGACAATGACAAAATTTAAGTTGGTCATTCAAACTTTTGCTGGAGAAGCCTTTGGTCAAATATTGATAGAAATTACTGGATATTATTATTGCATTTCAGCCTCTAGTAACTCAAAGGACAATATTTTAATGCCTGGAGAGCATTTTTTTACTTTATATTGACAACAAATAGATGATGTGAGGAGGCAATAAGATATTTGGGCAACATAATCATCTAATATGGAGAGGTAAGCCCTCGTGTCTGATGAAATCCCACCATGAAGAAGCATGCCTCAAGTGATTAGCAACTGGTTTAGTCAACCTAATATTCCCTAACTAGACAAATGAGCATCATGTGTAAACGGTCACATTTCTCAGGTGTTTAACAAGGTAAAATTTCTTCTAGGTTAACGATGATAACCACTTTCCAAGAGACACAGAAGAAAGTAGAGTATATTCTAAGATATTGAAACTATTTAGGATAATTGGTGAATTGATTTGCGCTCTCTAAGCTAGTCATCCCCAGACCTTACAAGGATCCTCCATTGGATCTGCTACTCCTGAAGATCAAGTCTGCTTCTTCATGAAATCACTCACTGCACAAACTACTTTCCCTTTCCCTCCCTTGCTCTAGTTATCCACACAATCATCGTCTGTTGCCATGAGATAACGGCCAACTTGAAATTCCTACAGATATGTTTCTGGCATTCTTACAGGATGGGTTGAGTAGATTTGGGGAAACCAGATTCAGGAAAGATTTAAATAGAATAGTATAGGAAGATGTGAAAGTACTGAAGTTCACAGGACCTATTTTCTAGTGTTCAGAATGTGCACAGTCACATAGTTACAATTTATCCGAAGTGCCATGGTAGAACGTTTCATATAAAAGTTTAGTCTTCATGTGGATATATTGTTCCTACTGGAACAAAAATTTTTCCATTTTTACATTTTTTAACAAATGAGTCAGAACATGCTGTTAATTTTCCTGTCAAGGAAATCTTTAGGGCAATATACTGTATACTGTATGCTATACACTGCTTGGCCTTCTTGTCATTTATCGTATGTGAGAGATTGTAATAGGTTAGTTTAATGTGAGAAATAGTGGAATGTTCCTTTTCTGGATAATTAGACTGGAGTTAACCATTGAAAATCAAGCAGCTTTTGAAGAAAAAAATACTGAAATATGTCTTAAGTGAAATGAAATGTCACAGATATTAAATAGGCTTATTGAATGACTCCTCACTAGATACACAATAAAAGCTTATCCACAACTTAACAATTTTCTTATTAATATCTTTTAGTGTGAAAGGTGATACGACAAAGAAAACTACAATTGTATGTCTTAGTGTTTATCATTTTCCCCTTCAGGTCAACGGGGGAAATAAAATTTTGAGGTGACATTTAAACAGGCAGTGAGAGTCATGCAGAGCTTCAATCAAGTGACTCTATTTGAAAGATGTTTTAAAAATATGCAATTAGAAAACAAGTCGTGGTAGTCTTACAAGTATTAACTGTCAGATTAAAAAAATATTTTTATTTTCTGAGAAATGATTTTCTTCAACAGTGTTGACATGGGAGAATCTTTGTAGTCTCAGATTAGAAAGTAGTCATAATTGAGTCTACACATATATTCTATAGAAGTAAAAATATATTTGGCTAAAGAAAAGCCTGCTTATCTACCTGAACCAAAAATAAGATGAAAAGATAAACTTTAATTGAAAAACATTTTAAAAAAAAGTTATCAGAGCCAGTGTCCACCTCCAATGCCCACATGCCATAAGGAACCTAGTTTGAATCCAGGCATTTCCACTTCTAATCCAGTTTCTGGCTAATCACTTAAAACTGGGACCAGATAGAGTCTCAGGCTCTTCCAACTTTCTTCCTGGCCCAAGCTCAGCCATTGCAGCTATTTTAAAGTGGATCAATGAATCTCTTGCTCTCTTGCTCTTTCTCTCTCTCTCTCTCCCTCATCTCTCTCCGTTTATCTCTATAAGTCTGACTTTGAAATAAATAAATAAATCTTCAAAAAAATCTGAAGAGATAGTTCATAAAAAGAACAATGGAAGGTATTATACTCAAATTCTATTTTTTATTTTTTAAAAAAGATTTATTTATTTTTACTGGAAGGGCGGATATACAGAGAGGAGGAGAGACAGAGAGGAAGATCTTCTGTCCAATGGTTCACCCCCCAAGTAAGCACAACGGCCAGAGCTGAGCCAATCCGAAGCCAGGAGCCAGGAGCTCTTCCGGGTCTCCCAGGCGGATGCAGGGTCCCAAGGCCCTGGGCCGTCCTCAACTGCTTTCCCAGGCCACAAGCAGGGAGCAGGATGGGAAGCAGGGCTGCCAGGACTAGAACCAGCGACCACATGGGACTCCGACACGTGCAAGACGAGGACCTAACCTACTACGCTATTGTGCCAGGCCCCAAGTTCGTTTATTATATGGAAAACACAACAGAAATCTACATAGAGATTTGCCGGCATTGACATGGTGTAGTTTACTAATCCTTCACCTGTGGCAGTAGCATTCACATGTGGGTGCTGGTTTAAGTCCCAGCTGACTCCCTTCAAATTCAACTCCTTGCTAACACCCTGGACAAACAGTAGAGGGCAGCCCATGGTTGGGCTCATGCACACACATGAGAGACCCAGAAGAAGCTCCTGAAATGAAGATCTCTTTCTGTCTCTCTCTGTCTCTCTGTCTCTCTGTCTCTCTCTCTCTCTCATGCTTTCAAGTAAAATAAATACATTATTTCTTTTTTTAATTATTTATTATTTAACTTCATTAATTACATTGTATTATGTGACACAGTTACATAGATACTTGGGTTCTCCCCCCCACCATACCCTCCCACCATGGTGGATTCCTCCACCTTGTTGCATAACCACAGCTCAAGTTCAGTTTTTAAAAATGGCACTGAGATAACATATTCACGTATCTATCAGTCACTGACTGAAAAGTTGGCCAATATATTCTGATTCTAGGTTGGTAAAAAAAAAAATCTATGAATGTTCCATTTTATTCAGTTCTGCTAGGAGTCAAACATGAACATTCGTATGGAGGGCTACTTGCCAGTATCTACAAAAGTTGCAGCGCAGATACCATGTGTTCAGCAATCCCACTTCTTGGAACTCATCCTACTTTCACACAGTGAAATAATCTATAAATGAAATCCTTTCTTTCAGCTTCCTTTATAAAAGACACCAAATTGGAAACAACCTGATCTCTAAGAATAAAATCAAAGGAAATCAACAAGGGAACAGCCACATGAAGCTTCCTCACTCCTAAATATTCATGTACTAGTGTATTCCAAGTAAATATATTAAACTTTTCATGTGGTGAATACTTCCTCAATGAATAGATATATGAAGATGCTCCCAATGCATGATATTTTTATTGTAAGCTAGAAATATTATAAAGCAAAAATGCATTTCCTACCCTATACCTGATATCAAGGTCTTGCTGCCTCCTTAAACATGCTCTACTGCATACATTATCAACATCTGATAAGAGTAATCTCACACAAGACTAGTTTATAAAAAATATTAATTGTCTCATGTAACTTATTGAAGGCATGTATCTGAAAAAATTGTTGGCAGCAAGATATGAATTGCTCATCCTCTTGATTACTTGGCTTACCAGAAATGACAGCTTCCTAACATACCTAGCATCAGGAAAGAATATTAAAATACATTTGACTATCCCAGGAAAAGGTAAAATTTTGAAGTATGGTTTCCACTGAATGCTTATTGCTTTTCTACTACTGTGAAGACAAAAAATTATAACTTGAATGAGTATACGTTGCTCACCATCTGTACAGAAAAAAGAGAATTATGCTCTTCATTATCCGTATCATCACTTTTGAAAATCAATAGGGTGTAATCTTAAGATCTGTGTCACTTAATCTTCAATGCGACAATTTAATCTTCAATGCAACACTACTCTCAAAAACAAACAGAAAAATGAACAAAAACAGATTCTATAGGAGTTGATTATATCGAGAGAATACAGCCCTGGTAATGTGAACAATATCCATGCAAATGGACTTAGAGGAATTGGATAAGCCTTTTACTCCTTCACCTCATATCCTGTGAAGATGCAACAACAAAATATCTTACTGAGAGCAGGGATTTATTCTTTACCAGACACCAAGATTGCTTGATGTTCAAATTTTCTCCAGAACTGCGTAAAATAATTTTTTATTCTGTATAAATTACACAATCATTTTTATTTTGTTACAGATACATAAATGAATTAGAGCAGAAAAGTCCTAGAAAATAGGGGAAAATGCACTACTTTAGTAATAATATATTCTGAAGAAAAAAATTAATTTTGCATTAAAAATAAGTGGGTATCTTATTGAAGAGTAAAAAAAAAAATAGACTGCTAAAACTCAAATGATAGTGGTTAAAAAGGGGGGGAGTGCAAGATCAAAGTTCTGCCTTCCAGAGAAACTTCAATCTGACATATAGAAGGTTCAAGAACACCTCATTCTCTGTTACAACACTAAGAAAACATTCTCTGTTACAACAATAAGAAAACAGTATGAAATGACCTGACACTTGTATATATGTGTGTATGCATTTTATGGGAGGGGGCAGACAGAGACTGAAAGATGGTAGCCCACTGGTTCACTTTTCAGATGGTCACAGTGGCACCTGATAGGACCATAGCTGGAAACAAGGAACTCAGGCCAGGTCTCCCTCATGGCTGGCAGGAGCTAAGGCATACGTATCATCACTTACCCCTCCAAGGTTTTGTATAATTAGGAAATTTCTGTATTCAGAGGACAGAAATAAGTGCTTTGATAAGAAACTGTGGCTTCTTCACCATTTCACCAATGCCCATCTCTGACATCATTTCAAGAAAATTAACTGTGGGATCATGCCCTGCATGTTTGTTTATACAACGGCCTGCAGGCATTTTCATTCTAAAGCTCCAGACTTTGTTAAATTGAATAGTTATCACAGCGAACTCAGGACTGGGGAAATATTTAATATTTCATAATGTTTTCACTTGAAAAAAATTCTTAGGTCAGTCTGTAGAGAGTGAATTAAGGAATAGAGATAGAACTAGGTTTCTGAGGGTGAGATGAGAGCAGCCATTGTAAACTAGAACTTGTATTCTACTTCAGAGAATGCAATGTCAGAACTGTTTGACACAGCCGGAAGTTTTCTCTATTATTGCAGGCAAGAGCAAATGTACTAACCTTGGAAGTGTATCTTGCAGATGCCTGGGGAGGAGAGCAACTTAAAACAAATGGGGGACAGAGCTACTGACAAAGTTGATTTCCAGGGTTTCAGTTCTTATACACTACTCAGACTTAGGTCATATCCGTAAGCAGGAAGTTCAAGGAAGGTTAACAAGGTGCCTTGATCAAAACAATATTGATGTGGGGAATATAACGAGTACTGTCTGCCCTTGGTTAGCTGACTAGACGAAGCACAGATGTTCGCCTTTCGTCGAGGAGAGCATGAAAACACCTCCCAGGACGCACTGGGGCAGCCTGCATGCTGGGAGAGGGGACCTTTTCCTAACAGGTTCCCAGCCTTGCATCTGTCACCCCAGCTTATCTTGTTGGACACATTCCGACAACAAGCCGCATACATCTACCTGTCAAAAATGGTAAGTACACACCCTCAAAACATGTTTTTACATAATTTTTTAAATGTTTTCAAATAATTTATTTGTATTTATCATTATTACATACACACACTTCCCTTAAAAAAACCCACAAAGCAATTTTTATCCTCGTCATTTATGTTAGACTTGCACTTTATGTATTATAGAAAATACTAATGAAAGCAAGTAACATCACTTTTCAGATTTCTGATTACGTTGTGGTCTATTGTCTGTGACACACAGATGTCGTGTAATACCTCCACGTTTTAGAAAAAAAAAAACTAAAGAACTAAGGTATTAAACAACCAAGAGTTTATCTTGTACCTCACGAATACTTACTAGAGGCCAGGTCTATAAACTTCTATCAAACCACAACATAGTTAGGATGTACTGTGGTAGAAACAGGCTATTAGAAACAAACCCAAGAGTGTTTACAGAGCAGTAATAAACAAATCAAAATGAAAAGTCAAAGTCAACTAAGGCTCTGTTTCTGGTTAGTTGGGGAAATTTGCTTCTTATGGATTTAGAGGCATTTGAGAAAGGAAGAGACTCTTGCTGAGGTTAACAGAGCAAAGGAATAGTTGAACTGACCAGCAGACAGGAAGGGGTCCAAGAATAAGGATGTACATAAGAAACCTTGCTAAGATAATATTCACTACAATGAAAGTGTGTGGAGTGCCTCTTGCATTCCTTATTCTGTTATAAGTTCAGGAGTTCCAACATGAGCAGCACCATTCTTTTATACATGAGAAACTTGCTTGGAATGGAATTAAATCATTACTGTTAATAAAATTCAATAAAGGTAATTAAAAAGTTCAAAATTAAACATAAATAATTAAACGTAATAGA
Source organism: Ochotona princeps (assembly GCF_030435755.1). Taxonomy (NCBI): domain Eukaryota; kingdom Metazoa; phylum Chordata; class Mammalia; order Lagomorpha; family Ochotonidae; genus Ochotona; species Ochotona princeps. Next base: position 70,655,768 of record NC_080836.1, read on the forward strand.
AACATATGACATAGATCATATAAATCATGAACACATCCTGAGAATTTCTGGAAAATATTGAGCTACAGCAAAGGACTTGGCAGAAAAGTGCTAACCGACAAAATCATGCTAATAGGCTCACAAGGGGTGGTGTATTTTCCTAAAGAAGGTCTCTAATATTCTCTACATTTATAGACTTTACTGGTGCAGAATAAGTAACTCCCTAAACTTGTTGGTTTTATCATTTGTTGAGCCAACATTGTAGGGGATCAATAGGGTGGAAAGGGAGTAAAGAAGCCAAACAGACTTTGACAAATAAGTAATCCACTTGACTTTCTTCTCTGAACAGCTTGACCTTTACCAGAGAGAAGAACTAGTTGCTCTGTCAAATCATGAGAAAAAGTACTCAGAAACATAAGGCACAATTGGTTAAAGCAGATTATGGGCTTACAGAAAAAAATACTTTACATAGAAATTTATTTTCTATTGTATCTGGTCAACTTACAACTGTTTACCAGATGCACACTATCACCAAAATCATTAGTGAAAAATGTGGATTTTCTTTTTGCATAAGTATTTTAGCGATAGTTGAAATTTCATAGTAAGTTATTCACTATAGAAATGAAAAATACATAGGAACTGGATGACACTAGAAGGAGAACCATTCATTAAATGTAGTTCTCTGGGATGCTAAATTATGTCTATATCTATATATTTAAATTATAGACTTACCTTATATATTATGTATATATTATCTGTACATACTTTATGTAAATATAAATACACATTTATAGGAACATGTTTTTCACACTGCATATATCTAAAACTGTTATATCCAAACAAAACACATTATTTTAAAAGTCTTAATTTTGAAATACTTCCATAGTATAAGACAAGGTTCTAAAAAGTTTGGTGCCTATATGCTGTAAAAGTGTTCTTCATCGTTTTCAAGTGATTTTTATGATTTAAAAATATATGGTTTTGTAGAGCTCTTTCTAGCTAGTTAGGTAACCGTTTTTTGGATCACATACAAAATTTTATTCAAATGTAATTAATTGTTCATTCTAAAAATGAGACCAATAGTCATCAGTTTATTGTCTCACAATATGTTTATTATTAATTAAACTTCTACAACTATGATTTGAATTCGAGTTTATAAAATAATAAACAAAATAACTGTCTATAATTTTTTTCAGAAACCTGATTTTATTTAAAAAGTGTCAAATTCCTAATTTGGTTGAATAAGCTGTCGCCTTGTTAAAATGATATTTTGCCATGCCATTAAGATTTCTCTAAACAAAGAAAACAAAAGACAACATTTCCATCCTTTTTTTTTTTTTTTGCCTTATAGAATTCAATGGGAACCCTAGAATCCAAGGTGCATGTGATATTGGCACAGTGTGAGTGAAAATTGTGATTTCAAAATAATCATATATTTTTTAAGCTTCCTGAGAAACTATCTAAAACAGATCAATCTTCCAAAGTGAATATGCATTCAGTCACAACTGTGTCTGAAATGTGGTTCATGGCATGTTAAACATGGAATCTTCAATGCTAATGAGTATTGTGTTGAACACATGGCTTAATGTTCAAAAACACATTATGAAAATTGTATTGGTTGTCAAAAACTAGGATATCTTTATTTTCTAAAAACTTCCTACAGGAGCCAACATGGTGGTTCAAAAGACTAATACTCCACCTGCTTGTGCCCATCATCCCATAGAGGCACTGGTTTGTGTCCCGACTGCTGCAGTCCCTGCCCAGCACTCTGCTTATGAACTAGATAACCAACGGAGGATGGCCCAGGTCCTTGGCACCCTGTACCCAGACGGAAGACCTGAAAGAAGCTTCTGGCTCTTTTTGGCTTTTGATTGGCTCAGCTCTTGCTGCTGCAGCCATTTGGGGAGTAAAACAGGGGATGGACGTTGTTTGTCCTTCTTTCTCCCTTATTTCTACTTGTTTCTGCTTTTTCAATAAAAATAAACATTTTTTTAATCCATATCAAGGACTTAAAAGACCTTGTAACACCTGTCTCAGTTTTAAAAGTGAGTATTCCTGCCAGAAGCTGTGATTATTTACTGCTGTTATAACAATTTACTAACCATAGTAGCTGAATGCAAATGTATTATGTTACAGTTCTGAAGGTCAAAATTCTGACATAGAGTCTATTGTGCTAAACTAGGTTGTTGATAGATTAAAGGGACAAATCCATTTTCTTGAATCTTTTGGCTTCTAGAGGCTGTTAGCATTTGCTTTGGAGGTGCATGTGGAATCTGTCAAAGATTTATGAATAACATTTGAATTAGATAAGCAAAAACAATTACTGTCTTATTTTTAAGAAAATCTCCCATTGACTGCTAACAATTGTGAGATTGCAACTACACAAATACATTTTCTAAATTAATTTTTACCTCTTCAATTGCTTCAATTTTTGTTGCAACTCATTTATTTAATTCAATTTATTTTCAATCGTATTAATGACTATAAACACAAAAGCTTTAGCTTGTTTTATAAATGAAGCAAAACAAATATAAATAACCTATCATGCTTGAAAGGATTTTCCTCTTCTTAATTGAAAACAAACGGAATCTAAGCTAAATTAAATGAATGTTTAATCTTTCATCCCAACATAAAGGTTATTAGTTGCTGCAAGTGTTACATAGTTATAACCAGAAGAAACAAGCAAATGATTGCTTTTACTCAGAAAAAGTCTAAGCATAACAATTTAGAATGACAATAAAAAATTAAATAGTGCATGTTAAGCAGGTTAGAATATTTTTAATACAGATTTTTCTCAATATTAGCTTGTGACTGCATAATTTTAGTAAAGAATGACTATATCTGCTTCTACAGGACCCTTTATTTCACATTTTTAAAGGCCTTTCAAGATCATAGTGCCTATATTTAGATGAAAAAATAAATAGTAAATGGAGTTTACCAAATACTTGTCAAGTACCATATGCTCCAATACTTTTCAACACTGTTTTATTATATGCTGTGACAAATTTCAAAGGTTATTATCTCAATGTTTTCAGAATTGCAACTTAATTTTCAAAATTAAAATATATATGTGTATGTGTATATATGTATAAATGTATGTGTATATATCTATATATGTGTGTATATGTGTATGTATTTATGTATATATAGATACATATATAGATATATATGTCTATATAGAGAGATATCTTAAATCTCCGTTTTTGCTGAGTGGATGAAGTCACCCAAATCAAAGCTATTCAATATATATCTAAATATATTTTTCCCTTTGAAGACTTGATACCTCATTCATTGCTCCTCCTTCTGATGGCATACCTTTTCAGCACATGCAAGCACAAGAGAGAAGTGAAAAAGTCTTAGTTGTATCATTCATTATATGCCGCACATCCTCTGCTATCTCAACTTTGGGCTCAGTAGATAACGTGACTGAGAGCTTCCGAGCATGTATCACTTTCACCTCCTCAACCACCCATACATTTGCCTATCACCAAAAAATGGTGTGTGGTGAGCGGTACCTATCTGACAGTAACCCAAGAAGCATGTGCTTCCTGGTTTCTGAGTTTCTTACACCCACTTGTTTATTTCCTCCTGAGGTTATGTATATTCCCAACATGCTAGCACTAATTCAAGTTACCTTAAGATCTATGGGCATGACACAGCAATGCAGCCTCACTTCACTTCATTGCTGTGAATGATGTTTATGTTTAAAATGTAATTAGTTAAGCTAATAAACACAAAAGGGAAATTTTTAAGTAAATGTATGTAACTCATGCAGAAATAAGATATGCAGTTTATTTAATTAAGTTTCTAATTTTAGAATATTTATTTAACATAGTAAATCTTATTTCCAAAAGTTTCCGCATCAACAGAACTATCCAGAAGTATTTAACAGACAGTCATCATATGGTTTAAAAACCAAGGCTTCTGTTACTGTAATATTCCTGGTTGGAATTTTTGAGTTAGAATAGGTTCTGAAGAATCCTTGATTTTCATTTTTGACATTCTGATTTCTATATATCAGTATAAAGCTAAATGGCATGTGTCAATGAAAAAAAATGAAAAAAAATAAAATAAAGTAAAAAGACCTTCCTGAGGAAAACAATGCTATTGTGTAACCCATGATCAGTGAGGAAATTGTTAAGACAAGCAAAAAGTTTTTTTGAATGGATGAAAATGAAAAATATGTATATAAATCCCCCTAAGATGTTGCCAAAAAAACTAATGAACCAGCTATTGATCATGTATATTGCATGAAAGTTGCCTTATACCAGAGAGAAAATGTAATGTTTGTCCTTTTCAGATTTACTTGTTTCATTGAGCGTAATGGTCTCTAGTTGGGACCATTTGGTTGTAAATGGTAGAATTTCATTCTTTTTAATGGCTGAGTAGTATTCTATGGAGTAGATGTACCGTGGTTTCTTTATCCACTCTTCTTTTAACAAGCACCTTGGTTATTTCCATATCTTTGCTACTCTGCAGTTCTGCTGTAAATATTGAATTATAGGTCACTTTCTCATATCAGATTTCATTTCCTTTGAATATGTTGCCAGAACTGTGATAGCTGGGTCATACAGCAAATCTATTTTCAGTTCTCAGGGCTCTCCATACTGATTTTTATGATGGTTGTACTAGCCTACACTCACATCAACTATAAAGGAGAGAACCTTTCTCCCCACATCCTTGCCAGTAGGTGTTAGTAGAGATCTGAAATTAGGCCAATCTCACTGGGGTGGGTGGAAATTCAATGTGGTTTTCAGTTCTTTTTTCCTTGACAGCTAGGAAGACTGAGCATTTTATATATATCAGCCATTTCAGTTTGTTCTTTTGAAAAATGTTTGTTCCTTACCTATTTCTTCACAGGGTTGTTTGTTCTGTTATCACTGAGTTTCTGAAGCTCTATGTAAATCATGGATATCATCCCCTATCAGTTGTATAGTGTGCAAAGATTTTCTTCCATTCTGTTGGTTGCTTCTTCACTTTGTTGATCATCTCCTTTGTTGCACAGAAGCTTCCTAGTTCGATATAGTCCCAATGGCTTCTTTTGGCTCTTACTGTCTGTGCTGTTTGATTTTTCTAAGAAGTGTTTCTGAATCCCTATGTATTGGAGAGTGATTCCTATGTTTTCCTCTAATACTTTGATGGCTTTCAGGGTGTAGATTTTGGACCTTAATCCATTTAGAGCTGACTTTTGTATAAGGTGACAGGAGGGAATCAATCTGGCTGTAATTAAATTGTCCCAACAGCATTTGTTGAAGAGACAGATTTCCTCCCCCACAGGTAATTTTCAGTTCTCTTTTTGAATATTAATTGGGCATACAGGTATGGGCTCCCTTCTAGAATTTCTTTTGTTTCATTGATCTTCTCTCTTCCTGTACCAGTAGCAGACTGTTTTGATGACCACTCTTCTGTAATATGTCTTGAGGTTTGGAATTAGAAAGAAATTCTAAATACAGTCCCCTTTAAAATAGCAGAAAGTAATCTAAAATACCTTGGAATTAACCCACCAAAGATGAGGAAGTTGTCTGTAATAAAAGTTACAAAACTTTTAAAAGAAATATAAAAAGACATTAAAACATGGAGAAACCAACAATGTTCCTGGTTTAGCAAAATCCATAACACAAAAATGTCTATATTACAATAAGTAATATACACGTTCAATATAATACCAATCAAAATCCCAACAGCATTATTCTCAGAAATAGAAAAGATGGCATGAAAATTCATCTGAAAACAAATATCCAAAGCTATGCTGAAGAATAAAAATCAAATTAAGAGGAATCACAATTCCAAAAATCATTTTAAAAATACACATGAATGATGAGTTTGTCAATTGAGAATTAAGTAGTTATAACATGCTCTTGAGTTTTGAAAAGAAGGTGGACATTCATAGCCTCCTTTTAATAATAAGGTCTATTTAAATTAAATGTCAAAGAATCATGAAAATAATATAGTTGTTAAGCTATGGTCAAAATCAAATGTCTCACTTGCTACAAACAACAGCAGGTGTTACAACACAAATTGCAAAGCTGCTTTGAGAAAACTGCTAGCAGTACTGTTACACTGTTGTCTCATCTGCTGATCAGCTTACCCTAGTGCAAGGGTGACCTGAGACCTTTTCCAGAGGTCCCAGTGTATTTTGCACTGATCTGATGAAAAATGCTTGGTTGCAGTCTGAGTATTTCATCTGGAAAAACTAAAACACATGCAGAAGAGTAAACACGGGAAAACAATGGAATATTAGAAAGGTGTCAGGAGGATACAAAGAAGCTTAATGGAGATTTGATAACTTTTTTCAAATATTGGAAAGGCTGTCATGCAGAAAAAGAGTTATTAGGCTTTTCCATGCAGAGCCCTAGGATACAATTGGTTATTTGAGGAGAAAAGATTCTAGCTAAATAGATGATGAAAGTGTTCAACAATTATAGCTGATTTAAAGGAAGAAAATTATGGTACAAATCACAAACTGTTCCAGGCAAAGGAACAAGTCATCTATGAAAATAATAAAGACTGTTTCTCTGTCTAGAGTAAAAATTGAAAAATTTGAGCTCTGGTCACATTGACTTCTAAGATTGTGAACAAAACTTCTCATAAGAAGGAGATGATGATGATAATAATTTTGTATTGACACAAGATTATTTCATTAAAATTAGCCCCAAACATACTTGACCACATGGAAGCAAAGAACATACATACATGTGTATATATATGTATAGATATATATATATCTACATGTATATATAGATATATATGTGCATATATATATATATATATATAATCTGCCTACGTAATTCTAGCAATGTTCTTTGCACAAATCCTTTATAATAACAGTCTTCAGGTATATGATTGAATGGAAACAAGCAAACACATTATGATACACCTAGTGATGATGATACATTTCTTTTGGAAGTTCAAGTCCTCTCTCAGGAGTATTTCCATTGCTGCTGTTTCAAAATTTCTTTAAAATTAAAAGATTTCTGGTTGAAGACATTCTCTGAAATTCCATAATAAAACTCTTTTTCTAAGCTTGCTGTTATCTTCTGTTTTGAACTGCCAAATACATAGAGAATGCTTAATGATAACTTTTAAATTAGCCTGAATTCAGACTAAATATGAAACAATTTGAAATGTATGTTAATAATTAAGAATGTTAATGGCTTATTATTTCACAAAACAATTTTGATGGATGATCTAATTGTATTTCTGCAACTAAATTAGATGGTTCCTTAAAAATCTGACAACAGTTACATGGGTTCATCTTACTATAGTTAAGTATCAGGATTCTCACAGATAAAAATGAAGGTATTCTAATTTATGGGAAATTCAATTAAAAGTTATGTTTTTATTTGGCACAAACATTGCTTGGAATCCACATAGAGGTCTTTTTTTAATAATCATTTTAAGATACTTCACACACACGAGATTCAAATGAAATCAATCTAAATAAACTTTTTACTTCCACTCCTATGAACTTGATGAAAATATCTTCTTCTACATATACAATATTTGTATCATCCAGGTATTGTGACAGATATGAGTAAATGACAAGAAAAACATTAGCTTTACACAGACTGAAAAAGTACAGACAAAAATAGGAAAAACAAATGTGAACATTTTGGTAAAGGTTATTAAGAAAAAAAAATACAATGTAGTCTTAATAGTGTTTAGTGGCAACTTAGAGAGCAAACACCTGCCAGGTAAGTTTGTGCTTTGCTGCCTATCAGATGCCTAGACTGTTCTCATTTGCTTTATACTCTACCGTGTATTAGAGTTGGGACTTTCGGAGCAATCGCTTAGACTGATCACCCAAATCAACATAATGGGCATAAAAAAATGACTACTAGGATAGGTAAGAACTCCAAACATTCTTAGAGAGATCCAAAATATTTACATGCTTATAATTATGACTAATGAAAGGATAGTGACAAAGCAGAGTTTCAGTAGAAAGGCATGATTTCCAGTGAAGAAAGCATGGTTTGTATTTTATGTTTCATCTTGCTTCCATGGTTTGGAGGGATGCACCTCCATGTGGACCTCCGATTTGGGTATGGAGAAAGGTGGGTTGGACAAATGTTTCAGCCTCTTTCTTTCTTTCTTTCTTTCTTTCTTTCTTTCTTTCTTTCTTTCTTTCTTTCTTTCTTTCCTTTTCTTTTTTCTTTTTTTTTTAATCCATTTTATTGTATTGTTGTTGACAATCTTTACATAGTTAACTATAGTTGAAGGAAAAACAAGAAAAAGAAAAAAAAAGGTTCAGGGGGATAGGGAGGTGGGCAATGCTATTATGTCCATATTGTTTCCATCATGTATCTGAGGTAAAGGGGGATATTGAGGGAGAAGCCCCACCTGGTTTCCCGCCCACCCCAAGTCCCGGATGTGGGGCATGCTCTGAGATATGTGCTCAAGTGGAGTTAATAGTTCTCCAGTTATGAGTCACTGCCAGTTTCGCTCGATGAGGTGGTCCACTGATTGATATGGTCCATCATGAAGTCTCCATTTGTCCCATATTTCGCTGCCAACATGTAGCTGAGATGAATGATTGTCCTATTCTGTCTTCTGTCTTTTCTTGGTTAGAATTCTGAGTCCAGCAGTTCAAGTGGGGAGATCTCCAAAGATACTTTGAGGTATTCCCAGATTAGTTTCTTGTGTGTTCTAGCAAGCACAGGGCCCGGCACAGTCCATCACCCTGATCAGCTGGTGGTTGCAATTGCTGGGTTGGTTCTGTTTTCAGTCCCGAGTTGCACTGGAACCAATGGGTGTTGTAGTCCAGTCTGGTCACAGGAGTGGAAGGGGGCGCTACTTGTCAAACCACATCAGCTTGCAGTGATTGGTGTTTTGTAAGAAGAGGGTTTCCATACTAGACAGAAGTACTAGTAAAATGTAATCGGCATAGGATTAATAAAATTCCAATCTGAATCTCTTTGGAATATGAAGAGAGAAGGTACACTGACCAGAGGACTAGGAAAAAGATGCTGGTTGTTGAGTTCATAGACATGGAAGGTTTGTCCTGTAAATGGAAAAATGGATCTGCTTAGGAAGTCTAGGGATTCTTGGACACTGGAAATGTGGAAGATACACCAATTTTTTAAAGATTTATTTTTATTGGAAAGATATATACAGTGAGAAGGAGAGACAAACAGGAAGATCTTCCGTTTGATGGTTCACTCCCCAAGCGGCCGCAATGACCAGAACTGAGCCAATCCGAAGCCAGGAGCAGGAGCCAGGAGCTTCTGCCTGATCTCTCCGGCTTTGGCCCGTCCTCGAGTGCTTTCCCAGGTCACAAGCAGGGAGATGAACAAGAAGCAGGGCTGCCCGGCTAAAACCGGCTCACATATGGGATCCCCACATGTTTAAGGTGAGGACTTCAGCTGCTATGCTATCGCGCAGGGTCCCCCAAATTTTTATTATGGGATTTTCTCCAGCTGCTTTCTGGCCTCTCAAGGCAAACATCTACATGCAACTCAAGTAAATAAAAAAGGGTATTCTTTTTCAATTTTGTTCATTTAATTTTAATTTTAATTTTATACATGAAATCATAAGACTGGATGAGCTTTGTCACTTCAACATTTCTTTGGAAGGTGTAACTGCCATTTTATAATCTTCTAAAACTTATTCCACAAACTCCAATTTCTGATTGGGTTGGCTGGGAAATATTGTTTATTCGAACAGTTTCAAAATGTCAAATATGTTGCAAGGACTATCTGAACGAACTTTCAGTAATGACACACAGGTGGAGTACTAACACAAGTGCTCTATGTTAAACATAGATAAAAAGTAAAGAATCAAGTAAAATGATAAACAAACCCGACAATTTTAAGGAAGCATGAATTGCAAACATGTGGCTGACTGGATAGCACCACCAGCTCTCACGGATAGGAGCTATGGACACTAGCAACGGAAGATGCAGTTGCGAAGAGAACAACAATGCAGTTATGTTAGGGTGTCTGATATCAGAGTTTTAGCACGCTGAGAAATTTTAAAGATGATATCCTAATAGTGTGAAGCCTCGCAGAAAAATTAAAGACACATTCTAAGCACAGGCTCTTCAAACCCCTGACAGTTACACAACACTTATGTGGATGAAACATGAGGAGATCCGATATGGAAAGAATTTTAAAAAACAAAAAAGCAGTAAGCAAGCAAAATGAAGTGTACTTTTGATATACAGAACTACAGGGAGTCAGATCTGTCAATTCAGTGTTTTGCTGAACTGAGCTAATTTTCCAACTACACACAGCTTGTGGAGCTGAGCTGAAGCCTAACAGGCTCCAGGTACAGAGAGTTGAAAAATGGCATAGCAGCTGGAAATTAATAGGAAAAGCCCAAGAAGCAAGGAAACTGCAGAGCAAATGACCCTGGCAACACACAGTGGCAAGTAGAAATTTCTGATATCATCACTCAAAATAGAATTACAAAATGCCTAATAGGAGTAAATTTAACTAAACAACTGTGATTGTAAGTATTAGTAATAATACAATTATAGAAATCTGAATAAGTGGAGATATAGGCATATATGTGTGTGCCCTTCTCTTAGAAGACAAAATTGTCAAATTGTCCATTCTAATTCTTTTCAAAGTAAAGAATAAACACATTTGCAACCAAAATTGCACAAAATTTTATACAGAATAAATTGCATGTTCCATATCCATATGGAAATGCAAAGGGCCTACAAAATCAAATTGAATTTGAGACACAATAAAAGTTAGCAAAGTTACATTATCAGATTCAACGCAACCTACAGCTAACAGGGTCTGTGGTTAAAATGAAACTCCATATGGAAAATATTAGTATACATTAAATTGAATTAAAGGTTCATTTTTAAAGATTTATTTATTTTTATTGCAAAGTCAGATGTACAGAGAGGAAGAGGAACAGACATGAATACCTTCTGCCCAATGATTTGCACCCCAAAGATTCATTTTTTAACACAAACATATGCATAGCAAAATTAATTTTGGAAGTGTGAGAGCAATTGTGACCATTGCCATAGCGTAGTGGCTAAAAGTCCTCGCCTTGCATGCTGGGATCCCATATGGGCACCAGTTCTTATCCTGGCTGCTTCACTTCCCCTCCAGATCCCTGCCTGTGGCCTGGGAAAGCAGTTGAGGACAGCCCAAAAGCAAGTTCACTTTAAAACAGCTCAAAACAGTAAAAAATATTCATACACTAGAAAAACAGGTAATTGACCCTACTAATGGAGAGAAATAAATAAATAAATAAATGTTATGAAGTCAACAGAATTCAAGTAGATTCTTGAGCTTGGGAAAAGAGTTGGAATAGAAGACCAATTACAATAAATATAAAGACACTTTTGGAGACATGGGCACATTCTCATGTTGCGTTATGGTGGTTTTTACGTGACCATGTATGCTCCTCAAAACTCTTGAAACTGAACTCCAAAGAATCTCATTTTTTGTTTACACAGACACTCAGTCACCCCCTCTGTAACGATACAAGCAGAAGAAAAGGTGCACTATCTACTAAAAATTCCAATTATAGAAGTTTCATCATCACTAATCATGGGAAGAAGCAATATACTATATTTAAGTTCTAAGAGGAAAAAAAAAACTTGTCAACTTGTAGTGTAATTATCACTGAAGATATTGTTTAATAACGAGAATACAACGTCCAGGCACAAAAACCTAGTAGCCAAATCCTTACTTTGCAAATACTGGATTGCCATATGGACAAAGGTTCGTGTCCTCACTACTCCACTTGCAGTACAGCTCCCTGCTTACGGCCAGGAAAGCAGTAGAGAATTTTGGAAAGCTTTGGGACCTGCAGACCCAGAAGAAGCTCCTGGCTTCAGATCAGCTCAGCTCTAGCCATTGAATCCATTTAGGGAGTGAACCAGCAAAAGTAAGATCTTTCTCTCTTTATATCCTCTCTATACATTTGACCTCTCAATAAACATAAAGAAATCATAAAATAATTAGAACAAAATACAAAGCCTATTAGACATATTACAATGGTTGCAAATAGTCTCAATGGCAAACCTACAAAAGAATGAACTATAGTATGAACAGGCCCAGCATGATAGTCTAGTGACTAAAGTCCTTGCCTTTATGTGCCGGGATCACATTTGGGTGCCAGTTCTAATCCCAGCAGCCCCATTTCCCATCCACCTCCCTGCTTGTGGCCTGAGAAAGCAGTTGAGGATGGCCCTAAGTCTTGAGTTCCTGCACCCGTGTGGGAGACCTGGATGAAGCTCCAGGCTCCTGGCTTCAGATTAACTCAGCTACAGCCTTTGGGGCTGCTTTGGGAGTGAATCAATGGATGGAATATCTTCCTCTCTGTCTCTCCTATCTGTAAATCTGACATTACAATAAAAATAAATAAATCTTAAAAAAAGAATGAGCCGCAGTATGAAGAAAATTAAGTGCAAGAAAAGCTGATTTGCAAGATGTGCATGAGCAGAAAGCAGAAAGATAAAGCAGAAAAGTGCATTCTTCACACAAGTAATAGCACTGTCATTCAGTGAGTACAAATTCAAATTATGAACTGATAGAATTAATCTAAATGTAACATGTTAACATCCAAATGGGAGTGTATTGTCTATTGCTATATAAATGTAATAACTTAAATTAGCACATTTCTAAACCTAAGCTTTTCTTTGTATCAGGAGTCTGGACAAGATTAAATGTGATCTTTGCTTCAGTTCACAAAACTACAGTCAAGCTGTTAACCAGAACAATGTTTTATTATGACAAATTTTTTTTGACTGAAATAATATTCTTTCCCCCCCGTGTGGTTTGTTGACACTTTATCGTCTGAATTATAGATTGAATTTTAATTTATGTGATGTAACGCTTCTTTTATTTTTTAAAAGATGATGGCTGTCAATAATCATAGAATAGTTGAAGAAATGGAAAATATTTATGGTAGTTAAAACTATCTTGATATTGCATTCAATGTGAATATCATTGGAAAGGGTTTTAAATCTCACAGGGTAAAATAAAAGTAAGGGATTTATGAGGGATATGTTGTGCAGAATGCTTGAATCAATGATTAGCGAAGCATTCAGATCAATATTTGTGATTATAAATTGAACATTCACTAGATTATGATCATATATTACTGAGTATTATTATGATTATAAAATAATAAAATTCTAAGTGAAAAATGTGTCACCTGCTAGCATAAAATTAACTAAATCCAGGCCTGGTGCAGTAGCCTAGCAGCTGAAGTTCTCGCCTCGCACATGTCGAAATTCCACATGGATGCTGTTGTAATCCTGGCATCCCTACTTCACCTCCAGCTCCCTGCTTGTGGCCTGGGAAAGCAGATGAAGATGGCCCAAGGCCTTGGGACCCTGCACCCATGTGGGAGATCCGGAGGAGTCTCTTGGCTCCTGGCTTCAGATAGACTCAGCTCCAGCCATTGCGGTCACTTGGGGAGTGAATCAACTGGTGGAAGACCTTCCTCTCTGTCTCTCCTCCTCTCTGTATATCTGACTTTCCAATAAAATAAAATAAATCTTTAAAAAAAAACTAGCTAAATCCAGGAACAATCAGACTGACACAGCACTTCTGCTAGTTTAATATTCGGTGCTGGGCTGCATAGTTTTTAAATATTTTAGGTGTAGCACTTGCGGCTCACACTCCACTATTCAGGGATGATGAATGGCATTTACTCCTTATTCTCAGAAAATAAAAATTTAAACTGCCCATAAAAATTTTAAGTGCTCTTTGAGAGAATAAAGAATATCAAACAAGGACTGCTTTGAAAAAATATTGGATTTGTTAGGGATCTGCCTAAAGGAGTTAAATTTACAGTACATGTACATAAGAAAAGGGTATTGTTGATGCTTAAAGCAATGCATAGAATAGAATAAAAAGAATTCAATTTTTATGATTCAATCACCTAGTCAATGTAGTGGTGGATATTTTCATTGTTTTAAGCCTCAAAATAACATCAAAAGTGCTGTTCAAATTTCTACATTATACATGAATTTATTTTTGTCAAAATGTTTTTTGAAACAGGTATTTAACTTCATATGTCATCATTTAGATTGATTTCAGAGTATCTAAGCACCTTGATAGCTTAGTCAAGCATCAAAATAGGTGTGTTTCTGGTAGTTTTAAAAATCTGTTACGGGGCCCGGCGGCGTGGCCTAGCGGCTAAAGTCCTCGCCTTGAAAGCCCCGGGATCCCATATGGGCGCCGGTTCTAATCCCGGCAGCTCCACTTCCCATCTAGCTCCCTGCTTGTGGCCTGGGAAAGCAGTCGAGGACAGCCCAAAGATTTGGGACCCTGCACCCGCGTGGGAGACCTGGAAGAGGTTCCAGGTTCCCGGCATCGGATCGGCGCGCACCGGCCCGTTGTGGCTCACTTGGGGAGTGAAATATCGGATGGAAGATCTTCCTCTCTGTCTCTCCTCCTCTCTGTATATCCGGCTTTCCAATAATAATAATAAAATCTTTAAAAAAAAAAAAAAAAAATCTGTTATGAATTCACCAAATATTTTAATGGCAAAAATCTGCTTGTATTGAACAGGTTTGTGGAAAACTGTTGGGATATTGGGGGGGGGGTCATTACACATTTCACTCTCGTTTCTGGTTTCTCACATTTGATTCACAATAGAAGTTCAAAGATTCAGAATGCTGATATGAAACAAACTACCCTCCTTTGTGTATATCACATATCTGTGTAACAAAACAAAATAGTATGAGCATTCACTACGGACCAAGTATGGTGGTTGTTGGTTAGATTAGGGAGCAGTGTTTCAGGACAGGATGCCCTGCACCAAGGCGGGTGATTGTTCATCTTTTCTTTTTTCTTTCTTTCTTTCTTTCTTTCTTTCTTTCTTTCTTTCTTTCTTTCTTTCTTTCTTTCTTTCTTTCTTTCTCTCTCTCTCTCTCTCTCTCTCTCTCTCTCTCTCTCTCTCTGTCTTTCTGCATTTGATTTTTATCAGTCAGGCAGTTCAGATTTAAGGTGATACAGAGAGAAAAATCTTGCATCTGCTGCATCTCCAAATGTCTGCAACAGCCAGAGCTGAGCCGCTTCCAAGGCAGGAGCCAAGAGCTTCTTCCAGGTCTCACACGCAGCAGAGTTCCAAAGCTTTGGATCATTATTCACTTCTTTCCCAATCCACAAGCGGGGAGTTAGATGGGAAATGGAGCAACCGGGACAGGAACCGGTGCCCATGTAGGATGCTGGCACTCGCAAGATGAAGATTTATCCATTGAGCCATTGCACTGGGTGTTGTTCAGAGACTCCGCTGTCACTTAATATGTCTGGAGTGAATGACAGACTGATCACTGAGCCCCTGAGGACAAGAAGAAAATGAAACATAACAGCAAACAAATGAAACATAACAAACATAACAAAGTTACTGACTTTTTGTTTGTTTGTTTGTTTTTTACCACTAAGATTGCATGACAGCCAGCACTGGCATAAAATCCAGAGTCACTATTCCATTGTTCATTTAAGAACTTCCTTCTTCCCTTTACTTCCATATCTTGAATGCAAGGCAAATACTAGCAGGTAGGAACAGCACCTCTAGAGAACATGTAGAAGGCTGACAGGCAGTGTCCTTGAGGAGCCAGCTGTTGTGAGGGGCAGAAGGGAGTCAAGTACAATCAAGCTTTCTAAACTCCATCATCCACGGTGACAGTCTGCACCAGAGCCCAGGCTCTGCCAATACCCACCACAATCAAGGCTTATCACCAGCCAATTCTACCAAGTGGACATACCCACAACATCATCAACAACACAGACCTCGGACACTCCATAATAATGAAGGAGAGGAAGCAATACAGGAAGAAGTAAGGAAATTTTTGAGGAAGAATACTCAGAATAACAACAATCACTGAAAGTTGTACCCAGTGTTTCTACAAATGCATTTATGGGCGGAAATATAATAGAAGACTATGTACTTAGGTCATTACACAAACATTACAATTGAACCTGATGTTTAATTCTATCTAGGTATACTTCAATTTTTATTGGTTAAATTTTAAAGAATTACTTCTATAATATTCAGTGCAGTGTGACACTAATTCTACTTGCTGCTGTCACACTTCGTGACCAACATACAAGTTAATACTACAATATTTTAATATTTTATGCAAACATATTGGAGGAAGATTTTTAAATTTTCCATAATTTTTAAAATAAGGAAGTAATTAAATTAGTCTGCCTATTATAATGGTCAGTTAACTAAGTTGTAATGTAATTTGATTCATAAATGTCTAAAATTTGTTAATCTTATATTTCATTTTGTTTCATTATCAAAATAATTAGTGATTTAATGTAACCCCTTTTATTCAAGAGAAATTCAGGAAGATCTGATTCAATTTCTGAGTGTCCTTTTTAAATGAACATGTGTTAGTAATCTAGAATAAAATAGCTTTACTGATGAAGAATTTTCTTTCTACTCTTAAGATCAATTGAAGATTTGTTTTAGTCAAATATATTACCTGCTATACATAAATTGCTCATGTTGTTATGAAAACGATATACGTGGTCTTAGTATAACTCTTCCACTCTCAACCGTACCGCAGAACACTTATTTTCTTTGATCACGCTCTGCTTAACAAACAAAGCAAATATGTCAGAATAGTGTGGATGATGCTTTGATACATGTATAAATTATGTAATGTTCAAGCAGAGCATACCTATCTCCTTGAACGGCATAAGTTTGTAGCCTTGTATGTCAGTTAAAAATACAAAAATTATCTTATTAACTTCAATTATCTTGATATTATAACTTACTTGTATAAAAATTATCACATAAGCAAATTTCATTTCCATAGAAAGTTTGAATCTTAATCTTGAACTAGCAGATAGCTCTCTTCATGTGTGTGTCTCCTTAACCCCCTTTCAATTAAAAATAAAATCTCATATATGTTATATATATATATATATGTGATATGATAAATATGACATATCATAAACAGAAATAATTTACAAAAATCTTGTCAGTCTTTACTGGGATTCTTTTAATAAAAATATATTATTTGTCTATTTGAAAGGCAATATAGCATAGAGGTAGGAGCGGGCAGAGATAAAGAGGGAGAATGAGAGAGCATGGTCTTCTATCTACTGATTCACTTGTGGAATGCCTGCAACAGCCAGAAGAGGGTCAGGCGGAAGTTAGACGCCAGGAACTCCATCAGTGTCTCCAAAGTGGGTGGCAGATCCAAATGTTTGTGCCCGCATCTGCTGCCTTCCCAGTTACTGAGTTAGAAACTGGATTAGAAGTAAAGCATTACAAAGTACACTGGATCAAAGCTACACTGGGAGTCCAACATGAAATGCTGACATCACAAACTATGGTTTAACCCACTGAACCACAAGGCTATCCCCATCAAATGGGCTTCTCTTAAGAAAGTGAGCTTTGGTCATGATAAAAATAGGACAAGAAAAGTCTGAAGAATGGAACACATTGAAAACAAAAGAAGTGTGGAGAAGATGACAAGAGAAAAGTCTGAAGAGTAAAGGTGTGAGCTATTTTTGATGATCTTGGCAATCTACAGCAGTTTATCTGAGAATATCAGATTCAATCACTTCAGTAGAATTTCGGAGTTCAATTCAATTGGCTAAAATATCACAGATTTCAGGAACTGCAAAATTTTTGATACCTTTGCTTCACTAGGAGAATATAACAAAGTGACTGGAAATGTTCTGATGTGTGGACATTTGTAGCAAACTATAAATTTAATCATAGAAAATTAGTTTCACATAGACTTAATTTCCAAAATTGCCCCCTTTGTGGATTATCATTTACTATAAGAGTATTATGGTTTAATTATTTCGAGATAAAAGAGACCAAAAATGAATGGTTGAAACAGCTCTGCAAAAATATGTTTGAACTAAAATCTGTCAAATTAGAGTGCAAACCCTTGGAATTCAGTGACTTTTGGGGATATAAAAATATCCGCTGTGTGGGGGTAATTCAGTTCCCTAATACCTATTCTGTCTAAGCCAAGAGGAGGCTTTTCAACTTCCAAATATGACAGCTACTACCTGTTCAAGTCAGTCCATTGGTTGATGACTGGGGTGTCATGTTTTCACAAATTCCTATTCTCTCAGAAATGGAGCCAAGAGAAAGAGGATAGAAAAGAATGTGGAATTGTGTGTTTTTTTACAGGATCCAAAAAACCCTGGGGCTGTGGCCAATAGTGTATATGCAGGCTCTGCCTGTGTGCACTGAAGGGATTTCAATAAAACTGGCAGTTATATAGAGATAGACATGATTTCATAAACTCTTTGATTCTGAGACTGTCAAAAGGAAAAAAAAAAATGAAAATCTTCCAGTGTGGTGTTTTATGCCTCCTGTGACCCAACTTTATGACAAAATAAAGTCAGAAAAATATATAACGTTAAATATAATTGGAACACCTGGGTGGAAAAATGTTTCTAAATGGCATCACTGCCTTAACTGTAACAACATGAGCAGAAGTACTATAATCACGTTCAGTGGTAATATGGAACCATATGTGGTGAAATAAAATGCAGGACAAATATACAAATACATCTGCTACTACAGATTTTCAGCCTTTTAACACTCATGGATGTCTGTTTGGGGTCTGACTCTGACAATATCCTACTGTTTTATGTATTTTTCTATAATTTTGTGAGATTAACAGAGCCAGCTTGCAAATTTTGCTAAATGTTAATTCTTTTCTTAACTTTTAGAGTGTTGGGACTATAACACGCTCATTTTTTTTTTTCTGAATGAGCAGCTCCCCAAACCGTACTGATTTGGCACTATCTTAAATATTTTGTTAAAGTCTCATAATATGCCTGTGATGAAAATCTAACAATTAGCCTGCAAAAGCAATGAATATAACATTGTGGGGTTTTTTTAATAATTTTTTTAATTTTTTTTTATTAATTATTTTGCATTATGTGACAGTTTCATGGGCTCTGGGAATCCCTCCCACCCCTCCCCATGCCCCCTCCCCTCCCCCCTGGTGGATTCCTCCACCTTGATGCAGTATTACAGTTCAAATTCAATCAAGATTCTTTCCTTGAAAACATATACCAAGCATAGAGTCCAGCTACTTATTGTCCAGATGGGTTGAACAGTTTCTTGGGGAGACCACTTCTGGTCCAAAGTTAGAGCTGGTAGAATATCATCCCAGTCAATTAAGAGTCCCAATATAACATCAACATCAATATGCAATATTATGGAATTGACATGGTTTTGAGTAACCAGTATGTTAAAAAAAAAAAAAAAAGCAAATCCTAACCCTAAAATGGCTATAAGGTACCATTCAGCTGTCTCATGTGTATTTCATTTTAGTATTTAGCCATTTGTTGTGTTGAAGTATAATTTTGCTGATCTTGGCAGATTTTAGGATAATCTAGACTGGCTTGTAACTCTAACAAGATATTTGTCGACATTTAAGGTGCAGAACATTTTTTGGGGGCGTAGGGGGTGTGCAGGAAAATCCTCAACACCATGGTGAGGAGTAACTAATCCTTGTGTCCCACCCAGCGAGGCATGAGCCAATCCACACCAGCTCTTTCCTGTCAGATTTCAAGCTCTACTTTCTGTTGTTTGTCTATTTATTTTTAAAACTACTATACCAATGCATGAGGGGGGAATTGGGTGCGATCCTGACAACCTCTTAACAGGAGGTCATGTGAGTGGAGCAGGGGGGCACTCCAAAGTGGAGCAGGTGGTAAGGAGGAAGCTTGGATCCCAACCATGAAGACTCCCGGACCTTCACCACAAACTATTAATACGAGCAACAAGGACTATATCCCAACTGACAAGGAGGCCACAGGGAATTGGATGCCCTCGGAGGCCGAGTACTCTGAGGTCACCCACCCCCAACCGGAGCTTCCACAGGGGATGGAAGAAGTCCAAACACTACCGTGCAGAAACCAACATCATCAGAAAGACAACCAGAAGCCCTGAGCGGCCGCAGAAACAGAGGAACAATAAATGTCCTTCGGGACCAGGGAGGAGAGCTTTCTCTGGTCCGAGCCTGGCTCCGCCTCTGGACCCCAGCCCTCCCTCGCAATGACCCCCGGGATTGCTTCGAAAACCCCTCACAGCAAACAAACAATCATACAAACTAAAAAAAAAAAAAACTAAAATAAACATTGTGTTTCAACACCCAGTGGCCACATAGCTTCATTACAAGGAATCTAACAAAACCAGCAAGGATTTAAAGTCTCAGTTCTCACTATCTGCTTCTTTAACCCATGCTTGCTCTTTCTCCATCGCTCTCTCTCTCTCTCTCTGTAACACATACACACATACAGACACAGATCCACTAGCAGATGGGGTTCCGCATGTCTTATAATGCTGATTTTTTTTGCTACAAAATAAATATATATAATTAAATTCATCATTTTAAATATGAAATTAACTAAACTGTAAATATGTTAATTATTGATTAATACCCAGGTAATGTGTGATTCGTCTTAAACTTCCATGATCGAAATGGAGAAAGGCATATCAGATGTTACAAGACAGAAATGGAAAGAAGCATTATCAGATATTCATTGCATGATCAGTTATTGAATGGATTCTGAAAGAAAAGGGTGTATGTTTTATTTTTCAGAAATACAAAAATCATGAATAACTGTGAAATCTAATCATTGATCAATGTTTCACAAACAATATTCTGTGTAAATTTGTGTTTCCAATAAAAATAAAAAAATATTTAACATCTTATTTTCTGTGGAAGACCTAGAAGAAGCTCCTCACTCAAGGTTTCGGATCCCCTCAGCTCTGGTCACTGGGGAGATCTTTCTCCTTCTCTGTGTAAATTTATGTCAGTCCTATGCTGTTTTGGTTATAGCACCTCTGTAATGCATTTAAAAATGTGGTATATTTCATTCTTTTGCTTTTAGTCCTATATCTTATGATATTGCAATATTCCATTATACGTACATATTTATTATTTTAACTTTATTTTCTTTCTTTTTTGAACAGATATAGAAAGATTTTGTGTTTTGCTTTGAACAAACTTTATGGAAGTAAGAAAAATCAACTTACTAGTAATTAGAAAGTATGTAGTATTGTGCATATATATGTATACATGTATAGGATACAGCTGTGTGTGAATGATTGCAGTTTCCTCCATGTTATTTTGCTTTTGTTTTTCTTTGTAGTTATTTCAATTGTTCTACCTTTTTTGTATGCTTGAAATCACAATTTATTCATCTTTCCTTTTTAATTTGAACTTTTCCATTTGATTTTCTATTTTCTTCATGATTTTGTTTGTCTACATCCCCTATACAGTTTTTATATAGGTGCAAAGTTTACAAAGTTTATTTTAAAGTTGAATACCATCATATTTGTTTTTCCTGATTAATATCTTCTCTCTTTCATTCCTTCTATTTCTTTGTATGTTTCTTTTTTGCTGGTTAAACTCTCATATTTCTTTCTAGGTCATGGATTTTTTTATTGTTTGCTGATATTTTAGACACTATATTAATTCTGAAGATAGATTCCACTGTTTCTGGGATGATTGCTTTTGCTGTTTTTGTTGTGTTTGTTTGATAATTCTTCTGGACTATATTGAAGGTATTTCCACTGCATGCTCTGATGGTCTGTGACCAGACTGCGTAGTCCTAGATATAAGAGCTGCCTCCTTGATCAATATTAATGTCTATTACTGTAGTGACCAGCACTTTGACTGTAGCTCTGAAAATTTTACACTAATTTGTAGCTAGCTTAATTATCAGACCCATTCTTTAGCCTCTGCTCAAAGGGGTTTGTTTGATCAAAATGTCTTTTCTGAAAATTTAGTGAGGTGTCGAGTGTTCCACAGGCCAATCCAGTGAAGGCAGATGTGTATTAGTGCTTGTTGGACTCTAGGATTTCTCTGACTCACAGTGCATTCCTGTCACTTCTGTCCCACATTCTCTGTGTTCAGCTTCTGAACACAGCCAGCTTATTCCTGGAGGCAAAGTCCCAGCTTCAGAACACTGGAGCTGCCAGCATGGATAGCAGCCTGCTTGGCTCTCTACTGTAACATCAATGTTCACACAATTTACCTAGTGGTTTGCTACTTATTGTTCTTCCTAGCTAAGCTCTGCTTGTTGAAACATTTGACCTATAAGCAAGGAGGGGAGGGGAGGGAAGTAGACCCTTGGGACTAGCTATTCCCAATCAGCATCAATGAATGGATGGATTCTATTCTGTTTTAATTGGGTATATATGTATATGGAAAAGAAAGCTTGATTTCTCTCTCTCTCTCTTTCTCTTCTTCCCCCCTCCCTCTCTTCATCTCTCTTATTTCTCTTCTCTCTTTCTCATACCTTCCTGAAACAGAACTACTAAAATATAAAATATAAAGAAGTTGTAGCTTATCAGAGATATCAGTGGCTTGCTCTTCCTGGAGTGCTATCTGTGAACAGGGGATGTGTTTTCTTGGTTACCTCCACCTAGATAAGAGCATCAATCGCACTTAGCTGGAATACAGAGGATAGTAGAGAAAGCTGTGGTTCACATGTCAGACATTTCATAATGACAAGAAGTTAATATTGTTTAATAAATGTTTCAATTTACTCTATCTTTTAAGATAATTTTCAAAGACCTCTTTTTTTCAAATCATTGTCATTCCTTCTATGATTCTTTCAAAGAGGAAAGGGTCAATTTCTTCTCACACCACCATTCTGAAAATTCACATTTGTTGGATTATGATTTTTGATACCATGGGTTGGGTTCTATTTATAAATGAAGAGAAAGATCAACAGAACAAACCTGAAGGGAGAGAGTGGTTAGAAGTATGACCCATACTCTCATGGGTACTCTTGTGGGTCATCCTAGACCTATCCTTAGATCCCAACACTGTAACCACTCAAAATAAAGCTCCATCCTTTAGGTCTTCAGGCTGTTTATCTTTAGACCATGGAGCAAGATGTTCTGGAGTATCACCTTCAATTCAGCTCTCCCTCTCCACGTAGATGCTGCACAAGCTCTTCAGCTTCCGTTGATGCTGTATAGGGTATTTATTGTTTGAATGGGAATTTGGAAATGGTGACGTTGGTGAATTCAACTTAAAATTTTCATGAAAACTCTTGGAATAAATTGTTCCTTTGGAGAATATGAATGAGCTCTTTATTAAAAAACAAAATTAATACAAGGTTATGGTTTCAAAATGCGTAGAAACAGGAGAAAATGTTCCAAATATCTGACTCTAGTGATCTACGGTGAATTTAGAGTAGGATTACTAAACAATAACATTCTTGCTCCTTAAAAGCAAATTTCAATCTGTTGCAGGTGGTGAATCCCATACTCATTTACCCTGTGGGCCTCAATATTGAAAACACAATTAGAGAAAAGTGGATATAATTCAATTTTGTGTTTAAAATAATCCACATATGCAGTAAGGTAGCTAACTACAAGTTTATGAGCAAGATCCATCAATTCGCTAGACAATATGAAATCATTTTATTTATATGGTATTTGTTTTCTCAAGTGGAAACTAGCCACATATTTTACATTAGTTTAGGATATACAGATAACTATAAAATGATTATTTCTTATCTAAACAATGGAATAGCTCCTGAGAAAAATATATTAATTTTCCCCATCTGTTTTAAGTTCAAAAATAGTTCTTTTGACTTTTGAATTATAAATCCTGCAGTAACCTTATCATTCCTTTGCATAATGCATTTTTCTTGCTTAAATTTTAGCATAGGTTTTACTTTGTTGAAAACAGCAATGTAAACAGGTGTCAATAGCTCAATATAATATTAGTGACATTTTGTGAAAATTTGAGCGCTACTGCAAAATTTAGTACGACATCCAGAAAATAAATTTAATTGGTTTTCAATCAAAACTAGTTTATTTAAGAATGTTAATCCAATAAATTGATGTAAACTGTGAAAGATATTATCAAATTCCTAAAAATAAGACACTGCTGAATTTAGAATTACATTGCTATAATAACTATATAGTTATTGCCTAACTGATTACTCACAAAAATTCACCTTGTCTCAATGGAACAAAGAAGTAAATGTGTATAGGTAGCTGGTACTTGTGAAGTATATTTATACTCCTACTTTGACTAATATGGCTGTGTATTTGAAATTATTAATAAAATCAGAATATTCATAAAATTTAATATTCAAGTAAATTGTACAGTTGTTTGAAATAACAATTCACTTTTATATATGTGTGAAATATATATACATATATATGTATATAACTAGCTCTGAAGTTTTTCACACACAACATTTAGAGCAAAATTTAAAACAGATTGACCATAGTAAAACTTTCTTATTTTAATCACAAGATCTTGGACACCATAAAAATTTGAATCAAAATGCATGGTGATTTCTTATGACCATGATGATGACCATGTCTCCTAATTCTATATCAACTGGCACATGTTATTGAGAGAGTGCATATACAATCTTATAGCTTCCTATCTTACCATCTCTAAGATATACTTATAGCTCTCCCTATTGTTTCTAATTTAAGGGTCATCTTTAAAATTTTTAGTACTATAAAGAGAACAGATGTGTTGTATTTCAAAGGTACAATTGCTGTTCTTCTAGGACCTATTCATTTACTTAAAAAAAATCAGAGTTCTAGAGACAAAAGGAAAGAGAGAGATATCTTCCATTTGAGTCACTTCCCAAATGGCTGGGCCAGGTTCAATCCATGAGCCAGGGACTTGTTTCAAGTACTCAGTTAATGCTCTATTGCTTTTACCCACTGAGTATCCGGGGCTGATGGAAGAGAGGCAGTTAGGATACAAACCAGTACACAGATGGGAAGCCAGTGATACAGGCAGCAGCTTTATTAGCCATAGCACAACACCAGCAGCCTATTTATTGATTTGAAAGTCTTAGATACAATTCTAAAAGGATCACCATACTTTCTTCTTTTCCTCAATCTTTCCTTCAGATGCCTTCTACCTCCCTTATTTTACTGAACGACAGCCATTCTAACTGGGGTGAGGTGAAACCTCATTGTGGTTTTTATTTGTATTTTTTCCTGATAGAGACACTGAACATTTTTCATGTCTCTTGGTCAATGTTTTTTTTCCGATGTAATTTATTCATTTTTTAAAATATTTTTATTTTGAATTTTGAATTATGTGGTACATTTTTGTATAAGCTGGAATCAGATTAAATCTATAAATTTCTTTGGGTTGTATGATCATTTAGATTATATTAATTCTTCCAATCCATAAATAGGATTCCCCCCCCCCCATTTTGGTGGCTTCTGTTTCTTTTTCCAATGTTTTGTGAATTTTTTGTAGAGATTTTTCATATTCTTGGTAAAATTTAGTCTGGTATATTTAAAACTTTTATAGCTACTGTAAATGGGACTGATCATTCAAATCCTTTCTCAGCCATAACATTGTGTGTGTGTATACATGGGATGTTGATTCTTATGTGTTGCCACCTTAAGCTTCTGAGTTTCTCTGGATCAGAGTTCCTTCAGCCATAAAAGGAAATTCAAGTAAGACTCAGGGCAGAAAAGAAGCATAGAGGGGGATTGTAAATCCTAGGGAATGCTCTCAGATTATAGAAATGATAATTGATATATATTAAGTCCATTTATTTTCCTTCAGTGGAGAAATTTAGGATACATTTCACACAGATATTCGAATGTTTCCTAGACAGACTTAATTCAGTTTCACTCAGAAGTCTTCTGCTTACAGATGAAACACTGACCGAGGGTCATCCCTCTCTTTGTTCAACACTTTAGTTGCTCATCTTTTTCTTGGAAACAAGCTTCATAATGCATTAATTTTTTTCTCATTTTAATTTCATACTCATGTACTAGTTCAGCCATTTAAATGAGAAGGAGACCAATAATGTCTAAACATGTTGTAGAACCTGTTGTTTATGTAAATGTTTGGAAAACAATTATATGTAATGTTCAAGCTCAGCTAGGAATGCACTCAAGGTCTATTATGAAATCAGAGGAGCTTCATGACCGCATTTAAACAGACTGTAAGTCCTGCAGGCATAGCACAGGAAGCACTGGAAACAAAACAGGCAGTTTAATCGCAGATTGCTGAAATTAGAAAAACAGACATTCATAATCTAGTTACTTATAATAAGATCAGGGATATAACAATAGAAATAGTGGGCCCTGCGCCATGGCCTAGCGGCTAAAGTCCTCGCCTTGAAAGCCCCGGGATCCCATATGGGCGCCGGTTCTAATCCCGGCAGCTCCACTTCCCATCCAGCTCCCTGCTGTGGCCTGGGAAAGCAGTTGAGGACTGCCCAAAGCTTTGGGACCCTGCACCCACGTGGGAGACCCGGAGGAGGTTCCTGATTCCCGGCTTCGGATCGGCGCGCATCGGCCCGTTGCAGCTCACTTGGGGAGTGAAACATCAGACGAAAGATCTTCCTCTCTGTCTCTCCTCCTCTGTGTATATCAGGCTGTAATAAAATGAATAAACTTTAAAAAAAATAATAGAAATAGTATGAAGTTTAAATATAAGAGGTTCTATTGGTACATTATAATGGATATGCTGTGATAAGTTAAAATCCCTAAAATCTCTAGACTGACAACCCATCCCCTCTCATGATGAGAGATAGACCCCTTCCAATCATTCTCATTGGTTGGAACTTTAGAAGAAAGGACCCTCCTGAGATGGATGCTTCGGAAAACAGTGATGTTACAGCATATCAAAGATGATTCTACTCTGTCATCATTTCCAGGCCAATTACCAGCATTGTTTGTGAGCACAGGTTAACTGAAATACTAGAATGAAGAAAAATTAATGGGAAAAAGTTGCTGAGACTGGCTAAGTTGGAAACAATATAATAGGTACGTAAATTTCTCTTGAGAGTTCTGAATCTATGAAGGTCAAATACAATGCTGAATGGAGCACATTTTTGATGAGGAAAGTCTTTCTCTACACAGAATACAACATCTTTGTAGATTACCTATAGTTTGTTCCAATATGATATTTCAATGACTTCTTTAAGTTTGGAGAAGATGATGATTATGTGTGGTGAACAAGGTGAAACTTGATGGAGCTACCTTGGCAGAAAATAAAAACAAAAAATGAATGAGGAGTACTAGGAAATCAGTTGGATCATTTTGTTTCCAGAAGATCCAGAATACATTTTTTCCCATTACAATGGTATTAAGCTGTACTAGTGAGAACAATTTAAACATCCTTGATCTGTTAGTCTAGTTTTTGTTAGTGCAACAAATACATGAGAGGAGCTGGACCTTGGGAAGGCTTATTTTGGCTTATGATATTAGAAGTCACAGTCCAACAGCAGGCAGCCTAACTGGTCTGATACCTGATGAGGGTGGGAGCAAATCAAAAAAAAAAAAAAAAGTTTGGAGAATAAATTTTGCATACTATATTAAAGCCAACAAGTAGTATTTGTCAGGTAAAACGTACACTAGTTTAGTGCCATAATCAGTGTGCATGGACTTAAAGTTTTAAAATATAATTATTTGCAATGAAGAGAAACTGACTCAGTCAGGCAAGATTAAGCAGAAAAGGGTATCAAGTATGAAGTAGCTCACAAAATAATGAGAATGCTAGAGAATCAGAATTGACTGACAGGGATTAGGACACTGGAAAACCAAATGTAAGAAATCGTTTATGCTTATCAGGGTACAATAGCTAGAGCGAATGTGCTCTACCAGTTTTCCAGAACTGTATTTACAAAGTCCTTTTTAAAGATTTTGGTTCAGTATTTTTGTGGAGATATTTGAGTAGTATCTACCTAAGTAAATATCGAACTTTTTTATTTTTTCACTTTAATTCCTGTGAAAATCCTCTAGCGATTTCTTTGTGGGGGGAGGGGATAGAAATAAAGATTTGATCAGAGATGCAGAATAGTAATGAGTAATAAAGAACTATGAAGTTATTATAGGAGTTAGGCTCTGTGATTGAGGGAGATATTAGAGCAGTCTACAGGGCTACTGGATTTCAGTCATGTACAGCAATGCAATTGAAGCCACCACAGATCACCCACTTACCAGAAGACAGAAGAGGCATTAGGGGAAACATAAAGGTTCATTGAACCACCAGGAACATTCCAGGTCAAACTGGGATTCATAAGGTCCACTAAAGCCTCAAATTTCAGCTGAAATCTGTGTCTTTTTATACCACTGGGCTCCATGTCGCAGTTGACCTGAAGAGAAATTTGTCTCCATTACACATAGCTAAAACACACGTATTCCACTCAGAAGTAGGATTAGAAAAAAGCTTTGCTATGCTCTTTCTTAAATCCCTTGGGAAAGCTGGCAAATCATCAATAACACAAAAAAAGGCACCATAGTGCCAGACACTGTAAACCAACCAGCATAGGACAGTTGACATTATTTTAATTTTTACTTCCAAATTTTGCTAAGAGAGTCTGGGAAACACATT
This sequence comes from Ochotona princeps, assembly GCF_030435755.1. NCBI lineage: Eukaryota > Metazoa > Chordata > Mammalia > Lagomorpha > Ochotonidae > Ochotona > Ochotona princeps. Next base: position 70,684,023 of record NC_080836.1, read on the forward strand.
TATATTTTAGCTAAGTAGACAGAGCACTAAACTATTGTAGCAATCCTCTACTTTTTTGAAAGCCCTGGGGAGAGGAGGAATGACTGGTCACTTTCTAATTTCCCTAAAATCACAGTGATGCATGCCACTTTAATACAGTCTCAGCCAAAATTAAGTAATTCTAGTGTTCTTTTACAAAAAATAAACTTTTGTTAAGATTGTTTCATTTATTTGAGATGTAAAAAACTAGTAGGGGAGGCTGAGATAGAAATAGAAATCCTCTATCCTTTGGTTCACTTCCCAAGTGCTTGAAACAGTGCAGCCTGGGCCAGGCTAAATACAGAAATGAGGAACTCCATCCAGCGCTCCCATATGGATAGAAGTGTCCCAAGTGCTTGGGCTGACATATGCTACTCCCCTGGCCCATTACCAGAAGCAGGAGAGCCAGATCTGAATCCCTGGTTCTCTAACAAAAAATGCACACATCTCTAGCTCCAACTTAATCCACTACATCACAACATCACCCCCAACAAATTAATTTTTAAAATAAGCGTGAAGTTGTTGAAGATTTACATAGTCTTTCAAGCTTTTTTGAAAGAGTTATTTTACTTTTATTGAAAAAGCAGATCTACAGAGAGAAGGAGAGACAGAGATAATCTGCCTCCTGGTTCACTCCCCAAGTGGCCCTAATGACCCATCCAATCTGAAGTCAGGAGCTTTTTCCACGTCTCCCATGTAGTGCATAGTCCAAAGGCTTTTGTCATCCTCCATTACCTTCCCAGGCCATAAGCAGGGGACAGGACAGGAAGCGAATCAGCCAGAACTGGTACCCATATGAAATCCCTAGGCATGAAAAGTGAGGATTTACCCACTAAGCCATTGCATACTACCTTCAGACTTTTATAAAACACTGTTGTTCTAGTTCTTTATCTACAACTGCCTTATTTTAGCTTTCCTCCACATAGCTCATTGTGCTGTGAGTCATCAACTATTTGTAATGAACTCTAATGGCAAATTAAAAGAGGTTCTATTGACTGATAATACAATTCTATAATTGCTATAAACCCTCAAAACCCTCATGTGCACAACTATATAATTATAAAAACATATAGTTCTAAGCAACTTAAATATGGAGCAATATAAAAATTAAATAATATATTACACACATATATACGTATACTTACAAAATATGTATTATTTGGCCCTTGTGGCATTACAGCAAGCATAGTGCCCATGTAAAATACAAAAACAACCTGTGTATCACTCACAGGTCCGCATTTTTCTGTGTTAAGAGATCATGCCAAGTGGAAGAGCTTTGGTCATCTGTGAGACTCACCACTGCTACGCTTCTGCTCCACATTTGCCACGCTAGGATCACACAGAAGAGCTAGTGCCTGCATGGAATCTGCTCTTGTCATGGCATAGCAACTGTTGGCAACGCCCGCGTCACCACGTCCGAGCCGAGCGGAGGGGCTAGGGTTATAAAAAAGACAATGCAGAGAGACAACACAAGGCAACACGCAGTACACAGAATGCCAATCGATGATAGATTCATCTTTATTGAAACTCCAGGCTTTCTTTTATACTCTGCTTAGCTCCTCCCAGTGTTTATCCAGTCCTCAAGTGGCCACCCTAAATCCTTCGAGTTCCTCCCAGTAGTGGCCACCCTAAATCCGTTGAGTTCCTCCCAGTGTTTATCCAATCCTCTAGTGGCCATCCTAAATCCCTTGAGTTCCTCCCAGTGTTTATCCAATCCCTTGGCAGATAACTTGACAAATAGGAAGCAGGAACTTGCGGTTAAGCCAGTTGCTAGATGTATCCGGCCAAAATTGCTCATCCTGTTACCCTCTGAGAAACAAGCTAAGCTGCGGAGTTAATCCTTGGGAGACCGGGGCCTGCAAGCAACAACACAATGGAATAAGTCTCACCACAAAAAACAATTTCCAAGATTCTGCTTTCCCATATCCACTCACATCTCATTACAAAGCTTATCACTTGGTAAAGCTTGTAGTGAATACATTTTATTCACCTTGAATCTGTAGCAAGGATATGGACCTAAACTACTTCTAGAGAGAAGTGAAAAATGGAGATGCATAACTCAGGATATATCATAGAATAAACCTATTTGAAGTGCAAAATAATCCTATGAACTTTGCCACAAAAGGAAACCACAGTACATGATGTGATGCAAACACAGTTTGGAAATGTGTGAGCAATTATTTTATTTGAAATATCTATGCATCTTCTTTAAGAACTAGTACATATGCAAATATGCATAGGTATATATGCAAAACTATGCATAGATCAGCCAGTGTGTCCCGGATTCCCAGATGGCTGAACTGGGAAAACAAGGACTGATTTTGACCAAAAGAATATAATAGAGAGGAGCAGATGAATTTCACTTCTGGGGAGAATTAGGTATTTTGTCTGGAAAAGCTACAGAAAGAAGACAACAGCATAGAAGCAGCCTAGACAGTACAAGCACGCAACAAACAGGAACAGAAACTATGCAGCGAGGAAAGGCTGCAGCAGCCACAGGTGATGTTGACTGAGGGAGAATACGTGGACCACACTCACTTGAAGCCCAGCCTAGAATGTTTGTAGAGGAGAAAAGGAAGAGGAGTACGTTGATTTCTCCTGGTCACCTGATAAAGGCACCAGGAGACCATTAGGGAAAACACGTCATCTAAATCGGAAATGAACTATAGCGACTCACATGTGCACCCTATGAGACACTTCTGTCAGAGAGATACATCTTGTTCCCCTTGGCTTTGACTCTGCCTAGGGGGATTTGAAGGGAGCAGGTCACCACCCTCATAGGAGTGTAACTCCAGGAAAGGATGAGGCAGGGGTACAGGGCTGACAGTGCATCCCTTACGCCCTGTGGCTATGGGAGCCTTGCGTTCTGTGCCTGGGATTTTTGTGAATATATGATGTGGCAAGGGGTGTTGCTCACTTTCTGCCCAATCTCTGTGTCTGACTTCAGAGGCTTAGAGTTCCCAGTTATTCATGGAGAAGAGACAATCCCTGGACTCATGGAGGGTCACAAAGACCCTTTGTGTGGTTCACGCCCTTTGCTCAGACATTCTGCTAAAGCAAAGAAGCATAGCTGAAAAAAAAAAAAAAAAAAGAAAAAAACTAGAGAAATTCAAAATGTGCCCCCACAATTGCCTACAAATGAAGCAGAAATGCAAGGAGTAAAAACAAGGAAGACAACATGAATCCCCAAAAGGAACACGACAAAACTTCACTGTTTGAATATGAAAACAGATTAGTGAAACACCTGAACATGGATTCAAAAAGTTGATAATCATAATACTTAAAAACAAAGAATCAAATTCATGAAATAATCTGTACACAATATAAATGAGAAACTGTGCCTAAAGATACATATTGAAGTATGTATCTAATTTCATTTCTAATGTTCAAACTGGAACATTAGAAATGAAAAATTCAAGTAGAAAATATAGTAGGAGACCTCAAAAAAAAAAAAAAAAAAGACTTGGTGAGGCAGAAAAAAATGTTTGTGCTAAAGACAAATCCTTAGAGACATCTGTCAGCACCCTCCCCCCCAAAAAAGAAGTAAAAGAAACTGAAATCAGTATATGCATTATTTGTATATCCATGTTTAGTGCAGCTGAATTCATACTAGCTAAGATATGGAATCAATGCAGACATAAATCAACAAAGGGCTGTTAAACAAAAATATGGTATTGATACATCATAGAACACTGCTCAGTCATAAAAATGTAATCATATATTTGGAACAAAATGGTTATAGCTGGAAATCAGTATTCATAGTGAAGCAATCCAGACTCAAAAAGACAACTATTAATACTGTATGATTTCCCTGCCTGCCCTGTATAAGAGAAATTGACTTTTGAAATTTTATTGTCAAAATATTTGTCTAGGCCCGTGAGAAAGAATTTTCTTTCCATAACTATTTTTTGAATTCCTTATTTAAGGGAGTGTTAAGTCTATGAATGTGATGTGAGCTGAAAGCATACTGTTGTAAACAAATTTTAAAAAGGAATAAAGAAGTTGGGTGGGGAATGAAGGTAAGAGGGAAATTAGAGTCAGAAGTAGTACCACACTCCTAAAAAGAGCAAAACCAAAAAGACGTTGCAAAAGATCATGGAAATGAAGAAGTGGTGTGTGTTTGTTTTGTTTTGTTTTGCTTTAATGCAATAAACAGAACTGAATCACTATTTACCCAACTTGTGAAAAAAAAAGTAAAGATCTAAATAAAGAAGTCAGAGTCAGAAGTCATCACATTTGAGCCTTCTCCAAGTTGATGGTCATTATTTGTTTCCCATGCTGTACCACTGCCTACATTCGTTGACTCCTGAAATTCAGAGTGTATACTTTCTTTCATAAATATGGAGTCCAGTTTTAAATGATCAGATTTTCCTCTCACGTATCTCATGTACTTCGCATGGCACTGTCAGCTTCTGACACACTAAACTAACTTCAGAAGACATTGCTGGACACCTAAAATTTTTATTGGAAGTGATGAAGTCCTATAATATGTAAGTGTATTTTCATTTATAATATAAGATGCTTATATATCTATGTCCTAATATCTTTAAACAGTGACTGTATGACAATGCACTTGTGTTCACATGGTCTTGGATTGTGTGTCTACAACGCTATTACAAAGAGAGACCAAGGGAAATTGAAATCTTTCATTTGCTGATTCACTTATCAGATCATTTCACAACATAAATGTGAAAGAAAATAAGTCTGAAACAAAGTCTGAAACTCTCTCTACATACAAGTATAGTGAAATTTTATTCTCACGAGTGCCCTGAACTGTAGGCTTAAAGGAATGGAAATCTATATGTGACTTTTGCATGGAAAATATTATTACATCTGAAGGCCTAGAAGATTGTCACATCTTCTGATTTGAAGTGCTAGAAAAGTTTATATAGAATAATTGAATGAACTTGTTAAAGTTTTTTCTAGAAGAGCTAATATATAGATGCTCTTGCATAATCATCCACTCAATAAATATAAATTGACAATTTAAACAATGCAATTTATCTTATTAATATTCTAGCAAATACATAATAAAATTATGCAAATATTTTTCAATGAATATCATTTTAAACCTTTGAAGTATCCACAGTATTGCATCTATAGATAATTACAAAGTTATGTGCTTGTTTTCGTAAAAGGATATTCACTTAATATTTGGATTTATTTTCTAGCTGTGTTTTATAGACAGCTAAATAAATCCTCTTACTCACTTGTTTCAATGAAGCTCGAATAAAGGTCATTTAAACTGGCTCACCTTGTTTATTCCCTGTGTCTTCCCTTAATCTCTCCTTCCATTGTAAAAGGGTAATCTCCTTGTTCTCAACGTGCCTGCTTAATATGAGAAATAATATTAACATTTCACTAACTCATCTGAGCCCACACGACGATAATTCCACTCTCTTCTGGTGTGTGTGTGTGTGTGTGTGTGTGTGTGTGTGTGTGTTTGTGTGTGTGTGTATCTAAATTCTTCTGTATGTTCTAAGCAGTTTTACAGAACCTGCTTGTTAGCAACTGTTTTTTAACTTTGCTGTGCAACTACAGTTACATAACCTGATAAAATATATAAATGTAAATGTGTAATATGATGAAAATCCTCCCAAAGGCAATATCTCTAAACTCATAAAATGAGATCATCAAGTCATGTTTCCAACCCCTACTGAGTTTCCTCAAATCTTTATGGCAATACATCTTAGTTAAATTGTTTTTTGCTATAATATAAAATTAGCCTTTTAACTTTTTAACAAAATTACTACAAGATTTTTCACTATCATGTAAGAAAGCAATATAACACATTTTCTCGTGTTACCTATATAATGAGATTCTTACTGTTTTTAAAAGAACCACGCATCTACTGACTCATTTGTTATAAGAACTTATATATAAGCAAACCAATTAAACAAAAAAATTTCATCGTACTATCCACATCATGTGAAATATTTAAGCCAACTCAAACAAGAAATTTTTAAAAAGACCAGAGCAAGTTATGGTGGCCCATCTGCTCTTACCCACAAAATCTAAGCTGCTGTCTCTTTGAAAAATTCACCTTTGATCTAACCTCTTTAAGTTGTTTGCATCTAGTCAGAATTTTACTCAACACAAAGCTACCAGTGATTATTTATTTTTTCCTAGACACTAGTCCCCCTGAATAACATTTTTGACTTTGCTAATCATAAAATCTTCTCCATCTCTTGAATAACTACACTAATTATCATCTGTTAATCCTTTGTTAACCACACAATAGTCATCCTCCCTGACATCTTTGCTAAGAGAAACCTGGCTTCTTCACTCTCCTATGCATAGCCATGTCCCTCCAAGATTAAAAATGTCCCTGGGGAATTAACTCAGAGTGGCCTGGGCCAAACACAGTTGGTCTTTAAAGCCCTAGGCAAGTCCATGCTGTAAAGTAGAACTGGGCAATGATCCCTGAATAAAGTGTCCAGTTCAAACTTTGCTTAATTACCTTTGCTAACTGGTACATGGCTGTGCAATCTGTGGAGTTACTAAAGATAGTCTGTGTTCACCACTGTACAAAACTAGCACATTGAGCTTAAGGGTCTACAACTGGGGCCATTTTGTTGCAAATGGTAGAATTTTATTCTTATTAAGGGTTATTATGTTTGGTGAAATAAGTCAATCTCAAATGGACAAATATTATATGTTTTCTCTGATTTAAGGTAAACTTCGTGCAAAATACAAAACAGATAGAAACATATGTCAACATGTATTTCCGTGTATTTTTTTTAAGATTTATTTTATTTTTATTACAAAGTCAGATACACTGAGAGGAGGAGAGACAGAGAGGAAGTGGAGCTGCTGGGATTAGAACCAGCGGCCATATGGGATCAAGGCGAGGACCTTAGCCACTAGGCCACCCTGCCAAGCCCTCCATGTATTTTTTTATTCATTAATTACATTGTATTATGTGACACAGTTTCATAGGCACTGGGATTCTCCCCACCCCTCCCCAAACCCTCCCACCATGGTGGATTCCTCCACCTTGTTGCATAACCATAGTTCAAGCTCAGTTGAGATTCCTTCATTGCAAGCATATACCAAACATAGAGTCCAGCATCTTATTGTCCAGTCAAGTTCAATGGCTTCTTAGGTATACCCTCTCTGGTTTGAAGACAGAGCCAGCAGAGTATCATCCCGATCAATTAAAAGCTCCAACATACCATCAGCAAAAATTTACATCATTATGGAATTAACATAGTAATGAGTAGCAAAGATGTTAAAAGTAAATGCAAGTTCTTTTTTTTTTTAAGATTTTTTTTATTATTATTGGAAAGCCGGATATACAGAGAGGAGGAGAGACAGAGAGGAAGATCCTCCATACGATGTTTCACTCCCCAAGTGAGCTGCAATGAGCCAGTGCGCACCGATCTGATGCCGGGAACCAGGAACCTCTTCCAGGTCTCCCACGCGGGTGCAGGGTCCCAAGGCATTGGGCCGTCCTCCACTGCTTTCCCAGGCCACAAGCAGGGAGCTGGATGGGAAGTGGAGCTGCCAGGATTAGAACCGGCGCCCACATGGGATCCCGGGGCTTTCAAGGCAAGGACTTTTAGCCGCTAGGCCAAGCCGCCAGGCCCAATAAATGCTAGTTCTTAAACACCTTCTGTGACCACCTCATGGACATTTCAATTTTAGTTTATACACAACATATAACATACATAACATAACATGTTATATATAACATCATATCATCTTAAATTAAGGCAAACATGTGGTATTTAACCTTTTGGGATTGGCTCATTTCCCTTAGCATTATGGTTTCCAGTTTGGCCCATTTGGCCACAAAGAACTGCATTTTGTTTTTTTTAATAGCCATGTATTTTTATAGGTGAACCGTATAATGGAGGCTAGCATACTGGGATGTGCAGATATCCTGTTGCGGGCAATTCTACTCCCAAATATAAGGAAGACTCCCAATGAAACTGTCAAATATGCCTTGATTTCTTCTGGAGAAATATAATGACAGAAACAAACAGCGAGGTTTTAATATCTACTTTATTGTTTTCATTTTAAAAATGGCAGAAGCTGAAGTGTGTGGGTAAGATTCACAGTTAGGTAGGAAATAGGCTTTACAGAGGATCCAGCCTTACTTTAATTTCTGAAAATTCTGCTCTGTTTGGTGGACAAGAGCCTCGCATTGTTTCTAGATTGTTTCTGGAGCTTGCCAAAATGACTCAACTATTCAGCTGTTGTTTTGAAAAAAAAATATTATCAGTTTCAAAAGTAATCAGCATATCAGGGGAATATTTCCTTAAAATAGTGAGAAAAAAAATAGCATACTGTCTAAGTTGATAGTTACAGATAATGGCATTTAGGAGATTAAGACTTTGGGGTTCAGGGGAGTACTGTGGCTTTGAATACATAAATACTGAATGTAAAATAAACATTCTAAAAGGAGCAATTGAAAATAATTTCAAAAGGCAACATTTGAAAAACGTTGATAATCAGTGCTTTCTATGGAAAGTAGTGTTTGCTGACAGAATTATTTTCAAGAGAAAAAGTCAGTTTGGAGAGACAAGCTCATTAACTAACGAGGAAGCAGGGAATATATGTTAGTCATGGCATGAAATCAGCCAGAATTCATTTAAATGTCAGGTGCTGGACAAAAAGGAGTTTAGCTTCTGTAATTGAAGGAATTGTTGCGACTTTCACTGGACACAAGAAAAGGGCAATGTTTGGATAAGAACTTTTTGGAAAAATCTAATTTTCGAAGGACATTTGACACATCCAAATGGAAGTGTCAGAGAAACTTCAGGGAATAGTTCAGAGAGCTCAGAGAAACAGAGCTTTGATCACTGCTAGCATATCAGTAGTAAGTGAAGAAATGATAGCGTCTAAAAGCACGCAAGACCCATGCTTTGATTCAAAATTCAGTATTACTGGATGAAATTTCACTTAATAATTATTTATAAGAAACCTCAACATTTCAATATGCTAAACTCAATAGAGATAACTACATGAATGACCTAAGCAAAACTACTAACAAGGCCAAAATGTTAACCAGAATTGAAAGTTATTAAATTTATTACAGTATGACTTACTACAGTATAGGTAGCTTTGAGTAAGAAGGGTCCTAGAACAGATTTCTTATTGCCTCAGAGCCACTAATGCTGTTCCCAACTGAACAAAACTAACCCGTTTAAAGAATCTTTACATATTCATGCCTGCCTGTGTTAAACAGATAATTCCCTTTTACTAGAGATGATATATTGATGGAATAAAACATGTAATTCTATGTCCTGAAATAATCTTTTCAGTCTTCAAAGTAAGGTTTTTCTTCTACTATAGATGTTTTCCAAATCATACTTTCATTGCTTTAGCTATTTCTATTTCAATGTGCAATTTCACAAATTTATGAAATACTGTAAATTCCGGAGGTGTGACTCTCCATCTATATCTTGTACTTGAAAACAGTTATTCACTTTCATATGACTTCATGAGTGAAAGCTAATATCATGTGAAAAGCATTTGGCACTTAGCTTCTACTGAAGTTTTATAGATTTGGGGTGGATATAAATTTATCATTGAGATTAAACATAATTAAAGATGTCCTCATTATTCCGAACTTTGTCTCTAGTTACATTCTTTCTCTTATTATTCTCTTATTATCATCTTTCTCTTATTATTCTCTTATTATTCTTTCTCTTAACAACCTGCAAGTTCAAGAACTATAAGATTTATTGTTTTATTGTCATATGTTGTAAGGGAATTTTCCAGGATAGTGAAATAATACAATTGCTAGTTTAATAAAGATGTAAATAAATGCTTATATTTTTTGGGGGGTTAGCTGTGGCATTACCCTATTAGAATGGATGGTAGCATTATAATATGCCAATGAAGCAGCACTTTTTCTGCTTACATGTATTCTACCACAAGAATCTGTTAAATTATACACCCCCTAATACATGGCAGAAAGAATACAAATTTCCAAGTCTGATTTCATCCTGTTTGTTCTAAGAGAAACTTTTGAGCATTTTATAAGAAAGAAAAGTTAACCTAGTCATTGCTTCTGCAGAAAGACATTCACATTAATCCTTCACTCACAGGAATCTTGATGCTTATTTTTTCTTACCAAATTTTTTCTCATTTTGGTCCACAGATACAAAACCATTGCTTTCAAGGAAAACACAGGGTTACTTTTCATGAGTGCCTGAACCCAATGTTTCACCAACCAATCCTTAATCTAGTGTGTGTGTGTGTGTGTGTGTGTGTGTGTATAAAGATACATTAATGCCTAGTGTCAATTTGTAAATATTAAACTTAAGGCAACTAACAAGCACTATAATACATGTCTGAACAAAGATTATCCAGCACACAGCTTTCCTCTGTGGTCACAGCCTTCTTGCAAATATGAACATTGCACACTATCTCAGCACTATGTTTAGGGGGCATTTAAAACAATGATTCACCAACAAAAAATCCTAGTAATGAAAAAATCTAGCATGAAAAAGACCACATAAAGGACACCCATTTACTCATTGTACAAACTAATACAACGTGTTTATCAAAATCTGTCTGTAAATGACCTCAAAAGGACCAATTGTATTGATATAGGGATTACAGTTATTTAGCAAGCAAATATAAATTTCACAAATACGGAGGACTCACTGTATTTCAATGGAATATGATATATATATCTCCAAAAATATTAACTGGTGGTTGTTTCTAAAAATATGGAAACACAGTAAGTAATGATGCATTTCCATGTAACAATGAAAAAAAAGTCGCTGTTAAGAATAGCACATTTGCTTAAAGTTTAAGATTCTAGTTAATACGCCCACATCATTCATTGGAGAACCAGGATTCAATTCACAACTCTGTTTCCTAAGTCTAGCTTTCTTGGAATCCAGATCCTGGGAGACATTAGTCATGACTAAAGCAATTGAGTTTCTTCCACCAATGTGGGAGGCTCATTGCATTTTTAGCGCTCTCTCTCTCTCTCTCTCTCTCCCTTTCTCTCTCTCTCTCTCTCCTATATCTCTCTCTCCATTTCACATAAAGAAATATTGATTATGAAATGGTGAAGTAAAATCTGATTGTACATTAACTTCTATTAGCTTCAGATCTTATTGGGTTAAAACTCAATGATGGCATTAAGATTTTCCCATAATAGTCAAGTAGAAGACAAAATTGCTGATTTCTCTCAGCATATTTTTCTATCAAAAAATTATTTCAGTTCGCTACCTTTGTGGTTGATCTGATTCTTCATTCTTAAAACCAAATCATAATCTTTAAAGTTTTAAGAGATATATGTTCTCTAATATGTTACTGGAAATCTAACGCTATCCCATTCACACCCAACAAAAGATTGAAGTTAAAAAATTTAGTGATCAACATGGCAACACAGTATTTGAAACTCATTGGTAGGTTGAACATGTATTCATTTTGAAAATAAAATAGTCTAACTCACACATAACTTTTCACATTTTTATTTTATTTTTAATACTGTAAATCACCCTAGGTCAAAGAGAAAAGCCCACGAAGCCAGAAGCAACTTCAAATCCGCCATTCAGTCCTTGCTGTTACACAGTGATCCAAATAAATCCTGTCATATCCTCTCTCGTTTCCAAATTATCCACCTGAATCTTATTTTTTCATATTGCTTTTCATTGCGCATTTCTCTCAGATGTGTATTTTTAATGCACGGATTTTTGCTTTGAAAAAGTACAAACTGGAACAAAGCAAGTTGATACCTAGTTGGGAGGTGGTGGGCATCTTCCTCCTGGGTAACTACCCCTCTGATGGACACGGAACCAAGATAGGGGTGGGATTGCTTAATAGAGATGCTTACGCCAGTTTTTATCTGGGCTGTGTGGAGGGCTGGTCGGGTCGAGTCTGGCATCAAAATGCATCAATAATTTCCAGAGTTTGATGGGGGGCGGGACAGACTGGACAAGACAGCAGTAAAGTTTTTTATGTATGTCTGATTGCTCCCAAATAATCTCTTTCCACTACTAGAATTCATCACATGCTCATGAAGCAGACGATGGCATCATTTTTCCCAAAAGACTTCTGTGTTTCCTTTTAATTAAGCATGTGTTGGTTACTCAGCTGCCCATTATTTTACCAGGGTGCTATACTCTGGTGTTGATGATGTTGTTGTGGTTGTGATGATGTGGCTGTTATGAAATGATGTCAATGCAGAAAACAGTAACATTATTCCAACCCCAAACATCCTGTATCTCAAGCAATAAGACATTGTGAAGTAACCAATGAACCAACAATCGATATGAGTCAGATTGCTTATGATCTACATCAAGAATTGTAAAACCTAACAAACTTGTAAAGCCCTATGACACTTGGAAATGGGGAGGGAGGGCAGAGAAATCTTACATCACCCCAGTAGGTGTGAGGAAGACGGGGGAAATATAACCCATCAGGATCATAACTGGTAACTCATAGAAAGCAGTCTCGAGTCAGCATTAGACAATAGCAAAACTACAAAGACATGTGGAGGGAATCAGGAGCAATCCTAACAACCTCTTAACAGGAGGTCATACGCATAGAGTCGGTGGCGGACCCTAGAGCGGAGCAGGAGGACAGGAGGAGGCTTGTGCCCCAACCCTGAAGACTCCCGGAGCCTCACCAAGGACTATCAGTACAACCACCGAGGACTACATCCCTACTGCCAAGGAGACCACGGGAGAAAAGGAGTGCCTTCGGAGGCCAGGAACTCTGAGGTCGCCCACCCCCATTTGGACCTACAATATGGGATGGAAGAAGCCCAATTCCTGCCTTGCAGGATTCAGGGACATCGGTGCGACAGCCAGGATCCCTGGATGGTCCGCGGAAACAGAAGAACAGTAAGCTTCCTTCGGAACTAGGGAGGGGAGCTTCCTCTGGCCCTTGCCTGCTTCCAACTTTGGGTCCCCACTCTCTTTTATAAGGACCATCAGGATTGCTCCAGAAACCTCTCATAACAAACACGAACAAACAAGTTAGAATAGACAGACAGAGAACAGATGGGAAGGCTTGGAAGCAGACAGGAAGTGGCCAGCCGGGATGCACTTGTGACTCACTGGGTGGGACACAAAGATCAGATACTCCTCTCTGGGGTGTTGAGGATTTCTCTGCACACCCCTCCCAAAAATATTCACCTGAACTGTTGACATTTGTCCTGTTAAAGTTATAGAGTTGAACTACCCGAAAAACAGCCAGGTTCAGCAAAATCACGCTTCAATGCTATAAAATGCTAAATACTAACATTGAAAAAGACAAGAGACAGCTGAATAGCAATCTATAGCCATTTTAAGGTATATAGACCATGGTTGAATGTAAACCAAAGTTGAAATATCTATGGGGAAGTCACAGGTTGTGGTCGAGAACATGCATTTTCCTAGTAACATATTGGTTAATCAATACCATGTCAATTAATGCCATAATGCTGTAAATGGTTGTAAATATTGGGTTGAGTTTTTTACTTGATTGGGATGATACTCTGCTGGTTCTGCCTTTGGACCAGAGATGGTCTCACCAGGAAGCCGTTGAATTTGCCAGGACAATTAGATGCTGGACTTTACGATTGGTCAAAACCTCCAATGAAAGAATCTCAACTGAGTTTGAACTATGGAAATACAGCGGGGTGGAGCAATCCACTGTGGGAGGGGGAGGGTTTGGGGAGGGGCGGGGGGAATTCCAGTGCAAAAAAAAAAAATGTGTGTCACATAATGCAATGAAATTAATAATAATAAAAAAAAAAAAGAAAAAAAAATAAATCTTTAAAAAAAAAAAAAAAAAAAAAAAAGATTGGATGTGAAAAATAATCATGGGTGACTGCTTGGTTTACCTTGAAAATGTACTGAGAATAGAGTTCTACTTTGTTCATTATTACTTGCAAGGTGACTCTGAAATAAAAGCACACTTAGTTTTTCACACGGTCCGGTGATGTTACAAAGAAGTTTTTTGACCTTCCGATGCTTAAATAGCAAGTTGCAAGTATATAAGAGTTACAAAAAATTAATATTAGGCAAATGATTGTGAAGTAGCTGAATTATTGGCATTGATTTAAATATGACCTTGAAATACTTTGACAGGTAAGTCTGATATATCCTTCTCCATTAGCTTTTTAATTCAAACTAATCACCTGAACCACAACTTGTCTAAATTAGTAAAACATACAGTTTCTTTTTCTGGGCCTGAGACTAACAAAGCCATATCTATTTCTTAAGGATTTACTTAGAGGAAGTAAACAACCCAAAAGTATGCTGTTGCATGATCGCCACTACAGAGTTTTCTACTAAAACTTCTGCTGCACTTTTTATATGGATTTATTGCTGAGTAGAGCACTTGTTAAACCTCATTCCTCAGAGTGCACAATGGTGAATTACTGGGAGACTTTGACCAACATCTGAAGTGGGAGAATTCAAGTCTCTGTTGCCATGCTCAGGTACTGCTCCCAAGCATGGCCTTCCAGGAAGGTTATCTGACCAATCAGGGAGACTCCAGCAGCAGACATAGCTTTCTAAAATTATCTCCTCTGTTACCCAGCTGGCCTCACCTGTGGGCCAAAGACATCAGTCCAGACTACTCATACCTTTATGATGTTCTTTGTCAGAGACACTGGTACATTTACAGCCCCTAGATTTAAGGCAGAAATACATTTGTCTCTTAAGGAGTTCTTCCTGAAGCTCAAAAACATATCAGGTAAGTTTTGTTTCCTTTCCCTTCAAGGAAATTTGTTTACATCAGAACAAAAATAGTGTAAACGCTCATCATACATCACAAAAGATTTGTCCTATAAGATTCGTTAGTATAATAGAATCTGCTCCTCTTAGACTTATAGGATAAACAGGGGCATTCTAAATCAAACAAAAACCATCTGCTGTTCAGATAACCTGTATTTTCCTGATGGAGAAACTATGGCTACCTCCAAGAAGTCTTATGAAAGCCTAACCAACTCAATATTTTATTTCTATTTTAAGAAACAAAATTATTTATTTATAAGCAAAGTTACGCAGAGGGGAAAATGATAGGTAGAGAGAGACAGATCATAGATAAGTATTTTCTATATTCTAGTTCACTCCTCAAATGGCAGAAATTGCCATTACTGAGTCAGACCTAAACCAAGACCCTAGAACTCGATTTTAGCTTTCCTCGTGGGTGTCAGGGTCCCAAATATTCAGTTGTCTTCTGCTACTTTCTCAAGCACATTAGCAGGACAATGGAAGGAAAGCATGGCAGCTGGGACTGGAATGGGCATTTGAATGTGGCCTACCTTTGTGTCACAGGTAGCAAGTTAATCTGCTGTGGTACATGACTGACCCCCAATGGTCTGCTGCTGCTTCCTCTTCGCCTTTTCCTACCCATTCCCCCTTTGTTTTCTCCTTTTCTTCATTCCTCCTCCTCCCTTCCTCCTTCCCCTCCTCCTCCTTCTTCTTCTCATTTTAACAGTTATTACTTTTTTTATTGGAAAATCAGATGTACAGAGAGAAAGAGCTTCCATCCGCTGATTCACTTCTTAAGTGGACACAGCAACCAGAACTGTGCCTATCCAAAACCAGGAGCCAGGAGCCTCATCTGGGTCTCCCACAGGGGTGCAAGGTCCCAAGACTTTGAGCCATCCCCCACTGCTTTCCCAGGCTGCAAACAGGAAACTTGATGAGAAGTGTGATTGCTGGGACATGAACCTGTACCCATATGGAATCCTGGTGCATGTAAGGCTGATAGCAACCCTGTTGGGCCCAATGGTCTGCTTCTTAAATATGGCTTCATGAATTATACAGTGATAAATCCACTGAGTTGTTTTAATCAAATCTGTTTCTCTTTTTTCCTGCCTAATCTTCTGTTTTATATTTCATTTATTTTCACCCTCAACTGAATCCTAATTGTCTTAATTGGTTGCTAACGTTTGGACTGTGCTTCAACAAGCTTTTTCACATACCTTAGCTCATCATAATCTTTATTATTCAACTAAGAAAAAAATAATAAAATAAAAATTTATTGTAGGGTTAAGCTTTGATCACAATGTAAGTTGAAATTACGCTGTTGAAAAAAATAAAAGAAAATAAGGAAGAAGTAAGGGGAGGAGAACACACATGAGGAAATAAGGAGTTTTGAGAAGTGTCATTGTACTGTTAAGTATACTTTTCACATATATACTAGATACATCATATACTTTTGATATATAAGATATACATATATACACATATACTTTGATATATCTGATATTTTCTATAAATAACATCTAATAAAAATAAAATTTAAACGAGTCTTCTGATACATAAAATATGTGTATCTACCTCTAACTATAGACATATTTTCTAATTCTATTTAAAAAATTCCTAATACTGAGTATCTCAAAAGCTTTGCTAGAATTTAAGAGGTATAAGTAAATTACATGTTAACTATAATCTATAATGAAGGTAATACAGAGTACTTTGAACATTAAGGGAAAAATGGACTCTAATCATAAAATGAATAACATTTTGAGCATTTGTAGTGTGCAGACACAGCTCTATTAGTGTCTCATTTGGTACGCACAAGAAAACTTGAGTTATGTGCCATTACATCCATTAACTGATCAGAAAATGTGGATCTGAGTGTTAGGACTAAAACCGCACCTTTTCTGAAGTCAGAAAGATTCTTTTGGAAGCCTTGAAAGAAGAAACACACATGAGTTTTATGCCAGCCAGGAAATAAGTTTTGTGAAATAAATTTGTGAATAACCATGTGTGCTTATTTCAATACCCCGAACCTGGCACAAATCCCTACGCTACCAATACTTTGATTGCAGCTTTCTGAGGCCCTGACCGCAAGACTTAGGTTAGTTGTGCCTGTACTGCTCCCAAAACAAAAACTTTGTGATAATGTGTATGAGTTCTTTCAGACCACTAATATGTTATAATTTGTTAAGCACTTCTAAAGTCATGTAACTGTCAAGTGCCATCTATTGGCCCGTGTTACAGGTCAGAATGTGATGCTGACTTTCTTACCAAATTCAAGCAACATTTTTGAAAGTTTTAAAATTCATGCATTTTTATTTTATTTTAAAGCAGAAAAAAGCAGAAAGGACCAGTTCATCTACTCCTGCTAATGCTGGCATCGCTCTGATGCATGTCATCCGGTTCATGGCTGCTCTCGTTCTGTTCTAGCTTCCTTGCAATGGCCTGGAAAGGCCGTGGAGGGTGATCCAAGAGCTTAGCATCCTCCACCCATGTTGGGGGTCTTTTGCCTGCTCCTGCACTGGCTGTTGTAGTCACTCGGGAAGGGAATCAGAACATGATGACCTCTCTATCTTCACACCTTGCGTTCACTGCAATCCTGTCTTTAAAATAAAGCAAACACTTTTGAAAAGAAGGAGATTGTGACAGAGATCTTCCAACTACTGGTTCACAGCCCAAATGCTTCTGAAGATATGATCCAGAAATTTACACGCAGTAGCAATGACACAATTCCTGAGTCATTGTTAGTTGCCACCATGGTGCACCTTAGTGTAAACATGGAATTTGAAACAGAGCCAGGACACACAGCCAGGTACACCTATGTAGCAGGTTAAATACCACTTAGAAAAATGCCTCCGTTCATCCTCCCAGTAGAATCTCTTATGAGTAACTATCATTTTTTGTATTCTGTTTAACTATGAAAAATCAGACTTGTAAGAGAGATAATAGAAAATTATTTAGATATACATAGATAGTAGGTGATAGATAATAAATAGACACACTGAAATTTTTTAAAGCATGTAAGTCTTGAACTTATGCCTCTAGCATCAAAAAACACGAAAGTCATTATAACTTAGATGCAAATATCACAAAGATTCTTTTTATCAATCATGTACATTTTTAAATGAGACACTTAAACTCTAGTGTATTAAAGAAAATTCAAAATGATAATGAACAGATTTTGCATGTGATGACATTATCTAACAGCTTTTAAAATGAATTCAAGAATAAGCAATCAATTTTTGGCATCCTTTAAGATAATATTTTGAAGTCACAAGTTCATATATTTTCCTTGACATTTTAATTTTAATTTTGAGAAGTTCTACTTTTCCTATGAAGCTTTTACGTATTACGCCCTTTTCCTACAATGCCATTAATTTTGGATTCTTCCATGTACTATGTTGTTTGAATATCTTGTGCTGTTTATAATGTATGAACACGGAATTTGGAATCAGACAACATAAATTTAAAAGCTAGGGCAGACATGTATTGGCATTTGGACATAGACAACTATTTTCCATCAAAATCTCACTTTCTACAGCATCAGTGAAAAGTATAACAATAGTTTCAACCTGCCCGTGTTTTCATAATTATCGAATCCATATCTTAAAATTTGATGGCATCAAGTGCTCATATGTCAGTTTCCATCTGCTATTACTGTGACATATTGTTTTGGTCCCTTGGTAAAGAGCGGTTGATATGTACAACAAGCTATTTTTAAATGACCGTGCCTTGTCATAACAACAAAAACCAAAACCATCACAATCTTTTGGCACATTTCAAATATCCCAAGAACAGATTCCCATTGAAGAAACATGAGATATGTGGAGTAGTTAGTAATAGATGTCCATGTTTTGTAGGTTCCTCTAAATTGGACACTCATACTTTATGTTATACATGAGGAAATTCTTTTGTTAAAAGATTTATTTTATTTGCAAATGCAGATTTACAGAAAGAAGGAGACAGAGACAAAAATCTTCCTTCTACTGGTTCACCCCAAAAGTAGCCACACTGGCCAGAGTTGAGCCGATCAGAAGCCAGAAGCCAAAAGCTTTTTCTAGATCACATAAACGCTACAGGATCCCAAAGCTTTTGGCGATCCCCCCGTTTCCCCAGGCTACAAGCAGTGAGCTGGATGGAAAGTATGGCATCCATGACATGAACTGCTGCCCATATCGGATCTCAGAGCATGCAAGTTGGTGATTTAGCCACTGATCCACGGTGCCAGGTCCCATGAAGAAATTCCTATAGATAAAAATCTTTCAATTAGCAGTGAAAAAACACACAAGTAAAATTAGAATTTTTGTTGTTTATTCACAATTTTAAAAAAAGCCACAACTGTAACTGAGAATTTTTTTTTTAGCATATCATTCCCAAAGCAGTGCTTCTCAAACTGTATTTCCAGTGAAGCATTCATTGCAAATATCGGCCAGGGAGTTGCAAAAGTGTGTTGGGACACGTCTTTGCTAGCGGAACTGAACTAGTCTGCTCATTATTCAGGTCACAATACATCTGCTTTAGAACTTGTGCAACTGGGTGAAGATTCCCATACATTTATACATGTCCCATTTTGGTGATATGCAATTTTTACAAAATAGTCACAAAATTATGGTCCAGTTTATATACTTAAAAAAATAACTCAAGATACAGAATCACACAAATGGTTACATATAATACTGTAAGGCTACATATAGTACTGTCATTCACCAACCAAGAATGAAAAAATGGATTCAAGTTCAAGTCATTTGTGCGAAGGTCACTCAAATGTATTCTGTATGCATGTCTGTAATGTTAAAGATTAGATACAAGACAAGTAGAAAATCTTCAGAGAATGAATTCAAGTTAAAGTAGGAGTATATTTAAATTGCCTTGGGTGATAAAAGAACTGAACAATGCATAAAAAAATGCTTAAAGCCGATTACATGTACAGTAAACAAATGTACTGCTCCTCATTCAATTCTCAGATGGATGTGGCTCATGTAACCTGGCCTAACATATATCAAGAAAAAAAATGAGTGTTAGATCCATCAGGACTTTATAAAAACAGTCATAGAATTCTAGAATGCTTCAACTGATCCTTACTAAATGGACATAATTTACCAATATACTGTTGGACCTGGCACAGTAGCCTAGTGGTTAAACTCCTTTCTTGCATGTGCTAGGATCCCATATGGGCGCCGGTTCTAATCCCGGCAGCTCCACTTCCCATCCAGCTCCCTGCTTGTGCCCTGGGAAAACAGTTGAGGATGGCCCAAAGCTTTGGGACCCTGCACCCGCGTGGAAGACCTGGAAGAGGTTCCTGGCTACTGGGTTCGGATCAGCGCAGCACCGGCTGTTGTGGCTCACTTGGGGAGTGAATCATCAGACGGAAGATCTTCCTCTCTGTCTCTCCTCCCCTCTGTATACCTGACTTTGCAATAAAAATAAAATAAATCTTAAAAAATAACAATGTTGTTTTTTATCTGCATTCCAATGTGCATTCCAATCTGCATTCCATATTTCATCGTTTAGATTAATAAACTTCACTTTTTCCAATATTGTCTACATTTATTATTTATATTCATCTGCTCATTCTGTTGCTGTTAAGGGAGTCGTGGTTCATAAATATCACATCTAAAGTGATTATTATACTGTTGCAAGCTATCAATGAGAGAAGTAACTGCAAATTTGTCAAACTTCATTTTCAAATCTACACACACAATAAATAATATTTTTCACTGAATAACTTGAGGATACTGAATCCTAGAGAAATACTTTCAGTGATGTTAAAAATTTTAATGTCATTGTTTAGAGAATAAGACGTATGCATCTTGCCATTTAAATTTAATTTTAGAATTGATTCTAAAGTCCCAATTTCTACCTACTGTTGTGAAATTATCTTTTGATTTTTATTTAATGTGTTCTGCAAAATTAAGTGTAAAAGGAATTCAGTACTATTATCTAACAAAAGTGAAGAACACTTTAATATTATGATGAATTAATATGCATGGATTGCAAACTAAAGGGGAAAAATGTTAAGCGTTAACATGCAAAGCATTAACTAGTCTTTGATGTAACAAATATCTAATGATTTTATTCCTTAACTAGCAGCTTGAAATAGCTGTCACGACTATGCATTAGCTTCTTACAGAGTGACTAATTAATTTGTTGATGTACTATATTTTTTTCTCTTTAAAAAAAATAATAAAAAGCCTGTAACTGTGTGTTTTTTAAAGGCAGTATTAGTATGATAAAACTATTATTAACAAATAAGAACAATTTGTTCAGCTTCCTACTTGAAGTTTAGGGAATCTGAATCATTTTTATTTTTCTTTTTTTTAAGATTTATTTATTTTTATTGGAAAGGCAGATGTACAGAGAGGAGGAGAGGCAGAGAGGAAGATCTTCTGTCCTATGGTTCACTCCCCAAGTGACTGCAATGGCTGGAGCTGAGTCAATCTGAAGCCAGGAGCCAGAAGCTCTTCTAGGTCTCCCACGCTGGTGTAGGGTCCCAAGGCCTTGGGCCATCCTCAACTGCTTTCCCAGGCCACAAGCAGAGAGCTGGATGGGAAGCGGGGCCACCGGTATTAGAATCGGCATTCATGTGGGATCCTGGCGCGTGCAAGGCGAGGACTTTAACCACTACGCTATTGCGACGGGTGCATCATTTTATTCTTCAATTTTGTGGCTATAGTACTGAACTGAAATGGATAATTTTCAATACAATCATGATGAACGTTACCATACACTGCATAGCAGTAATGCAGAGCTTGCTTGCCATATTTCATTCTTGGAAGAGCTGCCAACTCAAAAATAGCTTCCTCCTCTGGATGAAATAATTAAGGGGTTTCAAACATTTTTAGAAAGTTAGTGGAAGTTACTTTCTCAAAGACTTAATCAGTTTTGAATTTAAACCTGGTGACATTATTTGCTCACAATCTATCACTCTATCTGTCCCCATTATTGTTTGTGACTTGTCATCTGGTGTTGTAAAGCAACAATTTTGTGACTATCTAACAGTCATCTCTTTGGCCTTAATTTGTTCTGTTCTGATCACTATTGATTTTTTTTTCAACAGAACAGTGTTTCTAACCTAAATGCAACAATTATTACATTTGAGAAATATCTACTACCAAGCACTTACAAATTGCTAAAGAATCATTTAAAATGACCTACAAAATGACAGCTTTTTCAAGGTTGTTAGTTTTTGAAGTGCAACATTTAAGTTTAAATCTATATTAACATCATTAACATATATCTCCTCTTTTTAAAATGAATTAGACATGTGAATTCTCACATTCATATTCAAAGCAAATGTTTCACACAGCTGGTCCTCCCGAATGTCCCCATCATTTAGTTTCTTCAACTTCCATTCAAAATCCAAATGTAGTTCTTGAAAAAGAACCTTTTGACATAAAAGAGATATTTTAGCTAAATTACTTTCCCTTGAAAGGCAGACGTATGGAGTCAATAAGATCAGTGGTTGCAATGTGAGGGATGAAAGAAAACATGAATAAATTGACCGTAGGGTTTCTTTAGATAACTGCAACTATTCTGCATGAGCCTGTAATGATGGATGCATGTTATTAAAGACATGCAGGTAACCCATGCAATTGTATAATCAAGTATGAACCTGACTACAAAGTATGGAACAATGGACCAGTATGTGTCAATGATTACTCAGAAGCTATGTCAGGCCTGCTACACTAAGGTGTGGTGTGAACAGCAGGTGAAGTATGAGATAGTACATGTACAGAGAAACACATAAGAACTCTCTGCCCAGTAATGTTTTCTTCCACAAATTCAACTGAGGGAATTAATTTACAAATAACATTCTCTTACTTGTCTCCCTGTGCTTCAATGTGATTCTGTGAGTCATCTTTAAATATTAACACCAAAATATAAAAATCGTGTCTTCTACTGAATGAAATGACTCAAACTAGAGTGCAATAATTCAATAATTTCTGTTTGTGCAAATGTAAAACATGTATTAGATTGCCTTTTCCACTTAATTTTATTGTGAACCAAAAGGGATTATAAGACTGACACTCCCATTTACATCTCTCTGAAGAAAACCAATCAGTTCATAATGATATAAATAATTAATAGTTTTTTTGTATTACTTTAAACGGTTGATGTGTAACTGGTGTGACTGGTTTCTCCAGCTCCCAAGTTGTATGTGAACAAGTACCATGTTTGGTTTTCTCCTCAGTTTGTTTCTAAATCTCTGTATACTTTCATCACATTTCCAAGAACGGATTGTATATGTTACAAATATCAATAAACAGCATTCTATTGTCCCATCTCTTGAGTTATTACAAGTAACAAAGTGATGTGACACAAAAATTAATTAGCTAATTAAATAATTTAATAGAGAGTTGCGGAAACAACCAGTGTTCATAACTTAACTCTTTCCAAAGTCAGGCAAGTTGTCTGTATGAGCTCTCACATAATGCTATTAAATAAATTTTTTTTTCCATGTATCTAAGAGTATTTTTACTATAAATTGAAATGCACCAATAATATGATTTAGTTTTAGAATATCATAGAAACAATGTATATAATATTTAAGTATGTTAAGTACTGTATTGGCTGTGTGATTTCTGTTTTTAAAACTCATTAATTTTAAGGGAAATATGAACAATTTCACTAGATGTGTTTGATTAAAGGAGGAAAAAGAAGAAGGCAAATTAGAAATAATTCTAAAAATCAGGCTACATTCACCCATGCCTTTAGCATAACGTGCACTGCAACAATGTTTGTAGGGGACTCAACAATGTTTGTAAGGGACTTGAAATGCAAACTTAAGGGAAAAGCTACTGAACGTTGAGACACATAGATATGTGTCTTAAATACGATTCCAATTCAAAACTAATTCTGCTGTCTGCAGCAGTTACTCTAACCAAGGTATCAGTTGTTAACTTGCTTTTCAATACTTAGTGTTTCCGATAATTTTTTCAGTAAGTTATATGACAGAGGATAATTTTGTGCTTCCTTACAAATTCCATTTTTTTTTAAAGAACAGGAAAGGAAAAAATGTTCTTAGTTTACCTAGAGTATGACATGCAAATGTGAGTGAATAAATCCATTATCTCTAACTCAAGGACAGTTTTTAGAATCCTGCTGTACTAAAGTCTTCCGCAGATTCATAATCCTCAAGTGGCATTGAGAAACTTCTTGCAGTATAGATGTGAAAACCATTGCCAATATGTCAACCACCTTCATACTATCCAAATTTCTTGCAGTCACTGCATTTTTCTGCTGTAAGAGATGTCAAGATTTCATCAAAAAATCATTTGATTTGGATTGTCTCCATACAGTTGTCTGGCTATTTTCACTCTCTGGTTTGCTACTTCACGTATACCAGTTGTCATTTCTGTAACCTTTCCAACAGCAACTGTGCAGCCTTGGGACCAAGATACAGAATATCTCACTCAACAATCCTCCCACTAACCATCTGCTCCTGGAGACATCAACAACTGTTGGCACTGGGAGACTTCACACAAGCTGGGGAAGAAATTGCTCAAAATAATATTCTCAAGATTTAAATCCCAAGTACAATGGGGAAAGAATTCTCTGGCACACAAAGACCTGCATTATTTGAATAAAATAACTTAAAGTCTGGAAAATAAAACAGAAGAAAAAGAGAACTCTCAATTATTTTATTAAATGAATACAAAATGAATCGCTTCTCGGCCTTTTGGCTAAGATCAAGTGTAGTATCTGTTCTTATCAGTTTAAATTAATACAAAATGTATTTATTTAAAACAGATATATGCAATATACATAAATAAACATCTACCCAAATATGAACATACTCACACCCCAAAAACATGTCCTATTTCATGCATATGTATTTGCATGTACATTGATGCATATATTATATATATTAACATGCACATGTAGATGTGCATATATGTCATCCTGTTCCTCAGCTCACCTCCAAATCCTATCAACTTGGCCATGCTACAACTTTCTGTAAATATTAATCAGATACAAACAACAAAATATAAGAAGCATAATTATAACAATAAGTATAAAGCATTTTACTGTCTCCTGACCTTTTTGAAGCAAAAATTTGTATATATATATATATATATATATATATATATATATATATATATATATCAGCTTTCAGAACTAATGCTAGTGGTAAACCCTTGAGTCACTTCCAATGTGCATTAGCCGTCTGTGAAAATTGTTTTATTTAAAAAGGCAAAATGACAATTGTACAAAATCATGAATGCAACTTTCATATTTCCTTACAACTTAATTTTAAATTCCTCTTGCTCTTGAATAATGAATGAAAAATGAACTTACTCCCATGGCAAAACCTAATTATTTGGGAACGTCAGTGAAAAAATTTCTTTTCTATGAAATGATATGATTTTTTTTTACTTTTAATATGATTTATATTAAGATAACTCTCTGAAATATATGTCAGATAGTATTAACTCTAATTTATAGTAAAATATTAGGTGAGTCATTCAAAGTCTTATATCCCATAGGTTACAGAGGCAAAATCCAGAAGCCGTACACATTCAGATAGAGCTAAAAATCTACCGAGAAGTTTTTGCTTGATTGATTTTTTAAATAAAGTGTCTTTACTATAGGTTGCAAGGAATGAGAGATGCATAGAGAGTCTCAATTAAAGGGATGAAGGAAACAACGTGGGTTCCATTAATTGTGACAAATGCTCCCTGTGGGTATCAGACGTGAAAGACAGGAAACTGAGTGATGAGAACTTCATATCATTTCACAATTTTGCATTTCCAAATTTAAAACTCTTTTGAAATAGAAAGTTTAAAAATTAAGCATATTTCTTCACTATTATCGTAGATTCTAATAGTATTTATCATCATATCATCTGAGACAATAAGTGGTTTAAAATTACAATCAGCTTACAAAAACAACAATTTTTAAATGCTTGCTTCTGAAATGCCAAGATCTTAAAACGGCAGTATCTTGTGTCAGCACTCAGCATCATATCACTTTAGTTCTGAGCGGAGTACAGTAACAAAAGTCATGTTAGTAGGCATAAATCTTATGTTGCAGTCTGTTTCTGAAAATTTAAATTGCCATGCAATAAAAATGAATTCTGGAAAATAATTCAGACCCGAATAATTTTCCTTGCCACTTCTTGCTTTTCTATTGAATTCTTTTGTGTTGTTTCGTCTTGGCTCCTGGCCTGTTAAATTTCATGTCATTAGTACTTATTAGTTAATGTTTTGGTCTGTTTAAGGCCTAAAGCTTAAATGATTTGAGTTTGATGATTAGCACGCCTGTAATAGTGCTGTGCCTCTTTTTATCTCAGGTCTGTGAACCGGAGTCAGAGCATGTTTTATCTTGTATGTATTATTCATCACTTTCAGACTCAGAGGGAATTTTCACAGACATGAAAGGACTTCAATTTTTCTCTTTCTCAGAAAATATTCACGACCAATTGGACTAATTACCACAGCCAGTTAACTCTCAATTAAGTGGGCAAAACAAATTGTGTCATTTAAAAAGGTGTGATTGTCACTACAAGTAGTCCTCTGGTAAATTGGGTGATCATGTCGACTGTATAGCATTTCTGTCAGAGGGCTGAGTAATTATAAATCTCCTTCATGTTAGCAAACATTTCCAATGTGATGTAAAACATGTGTTTTAGACCATTGGTTCTCAGCTAAATGCATTTTTATTGCTCAAGTGATAATTGGCAATGTCTGAAGACAGCTTGGGTGTCAGAACTAGGACACCTTTGAGTTATATGGTATGCAAATCACAGATGAGCTGATCATCTCTCAATGCGCAAGAGAGCCACTTTTACAAATACTTACTCATCTCAAAATAATTTAGTGTCAAAATTGAGAAACCCTAGCCTAAATGGTATCACATATACATTGTCTATTAAAAATAATCCGGCTAACCATACACCAAGTCAGTTTGTTTTAAATTGGTGAAAAGTTACCAAAAATTAATTAATAATTCTCTGATTATTTCCATTGTATATACAGCTATCAATTTTAGGCTGAGCATCTTCAATAGTTTCGAGTATACCCTACAGTAGAGAAATGGCGATTGTAACAGTTTGGATTCAGGAATTCTGGTCATGTGGATTTCAGCAATGTACTCTACCACTCTTCTCAAGTCGGAATACACTGAAGAGCAAAGTAAATAGGTGATGGATGTGTATGGGAGGCTAAAGAGATTTATAACAACAGCTTGAACTCACAGTATCGCAAGGTTACACAACTTATCTGAGTAGTCCTCACAAATTATTTGACCTCACAAATGATTTCACATTTCTTTGAATTGATATACCTAGGACAACATAAAAGCATTGTTTCAGTAGGTTTAACTTTTTTAATTTACATAAAAACAAATTTGGATTTATGTTTACATTTGTGCTAATTTTGTCAAAAATTCAGTAAAATCAACCACACACCAAGTTGAATCTATTTTTCAACATTTTTTCATTTGTTTTTATATGTATAACATTTCATTCACTGACAGCCTAGCTGAAACCAAATTTATCTTTAAAATTATATTTACAGCCTCACAGTCCACACTAGCAAAGACATGAAAACGACCCAGATGTCCATCCAGAGAGGAGTGTTTAAAAAAATTGCGATGCATCTACTCCATAAAATACTACGAGGTCATTAAAAAGAATGAAATTCTACCATTTGCAACCAAATGATCCCAACTAGAGAATATTATGCTCAGTGAAATAAGTCGATTCCAAAAGGGCAAATGCCATATGTTCTCTCTGATATAAGGCAACCTTTGTGCAAAATATAAGATCAATAGCCTTTTCAATACTGTTTTTGTTGCAATCCGTGAGTTTAGATATTTTTGCTTTTATTTTCATTTCTTCAAAATAGTTTCGTCTTATTAAATTCTTCACTGACTCATAGATCATACAGTAGTACTGTTTTCTGCAAAAAGTTCTTTGTTTTCTGTGTTATTTCTTCATTGACACATTGATTATTTGGTAGCATGTTAATTAACTCCATAGTGTTATAATTTTTTTAAATTTTATTCCTGTTTTTTATTTTGTTTTATGGCTTTTCACTTAATGGAATGTATAGTAGCTGCATAACAGAGACTTTCATACCCACATGTGAAGATACAGTACAGTATGCATCTCCGCTTCAAAATGAAAGGACTCTCCAGGGCCCGGCGGCGTGGCCTAGCGGCTAAAGTCCTCGCCTTGAAAGCCCCGGGATCCCATATGGGCGCCGGTTCTAATCCCGGCAGCTCCACTTCCCAGCCAGCTCCCTGCTTGTGGCCTGGGAAAGCAGTTGAGGACGGCCCAATGCATTGGGACCGGGAAGAGGTTCCAGGTTCCCGGCTTCGGATCGGCGCGCATCGGCCCGTTGCGGCTCACTTGGGGAGTGAATCATCGGATGGAAGATTTTCCTCTCTGTCTCTCCTCTCTGTATATCTGGCTGTAATAAAAAAATGAATAAATCTTTTAAAAAAAAAAAGAAAGGATTCCCAATGAGAATGTTGAATGTGTCTTTACAATAGGATGCTGAACTGTCTGCCGTTGTCCATACCAGCAATGTCAGGACACATGTAAATAGCAGAATGATGGACTTATGACTGCTTATGAAAGACTAGACTATTGTGATAATATTGGGGAAATCGGTTGCAGAAAAGGATTTGGGAAAAGAGTAAGGGAATCCCAGAGCCTATGGAATTATATCATAAAATTAAAAATGAATAGAAAAAATTAGGAAAAGATGAAACAGAGAGAATCCTGTGAGGAACATCTAGCGTAAAGACTCAGTAAAGCCTGCAAAACCATTGGATATGGCTCCACCAAGGCAGGGGGGACTCAAATTCCAATCTATAGCAGGCTTATTTTGAAGATCACTTTGTGTGGCCTCTGACTGATGTCATAAATATCCAAGGGGTCCTTGGGAGAAAAATATCTCTTCACCCCTGCACGTTGAATCATGTGTTACATAGGAATTTTCAAAACGATTAGCCGTCTATATACTTTTTCCCATTATCTCCTCCCACCATTTGTCCCCAAGTTATCACAATAGCATCGTGCTTCAGTACAGTTTACAAATTTCTATCATGACATGGTTAAGTAAAGGAAAAGAGAGAAAACCTAGATGCAGCTCCTGGTAAAATGCCTGGAACAAAAGTGGAAGATGCTTTTGGAAGCTTGGGACCCCACACACATGTGGGAAACCTGCAGAGTTCCAGGAAATTGTCTTCTGCCTAGGCTAGTACAAGTTTTGCCAGCCAATTAGGAAGGAAGACTCTCTCATTCTCTCATTCTCTCATTCTCTCTCTCTCTCTCTCTTTCTCTCTCCCATTCCATGTTTCAAACACATAAACACAGTTTTTATTTTGAAAATATTAGGTTAATTTGATAATTTACAGCTTTTCAACTTTTCTAAAAATGTAGAATGCAAATGAATCATTTTGAAAACTTTTAGTTTACACAAACACAACTTCTCTGTGCTGTAATATTAATTCAATTTAATGTATTTTTAGTCATTATTGGAAATTAGGAGCAAAAATAAAGTGAGTGTATCAGCAGAAAATAACTGGGTTTACTAATGTTGCTTTTCATGCACATTTATTCAGGTACTTACACCATTTGAAATGTAGAGTGAAAATAAAATGCCTGCATCATTATAAATAGTCAGATGGACCAATGCAGCGTTTTCATTTATTTCTATTACTGTTTTTATCCTTCAGACCTGAGTTACCTGGACTTGCAATGTTATTTCCAAGGCTTTTAAAGTGCTTTGGATGTCTTTTATTGAAGTTATTTTTTTTTTACCACTGTCATTGATTTTTCTTCTCAACAGTAACTTAAAGAATGTATTCTCTTCAACTTCATGCTCTCATCTTTCTTATCTGAAAATGTGAGATCTCACTCTGAACCAGCTTGTTCCAAATGACTCTCACCTGAGGAGTGTCCTCTATTATTCACTACTAAGTGATTATTTCAGCGAGCACAGCACTTACTTTTAGAGAATAATATGAAAAATTGTACATCATGAATTAGTAAATGCTTAACCTTTGCCTCTCTAAGGACCCTAAGGGTTTTTAAATTCAAAATCTCTGAGTTATAAAATATCACTGCTAAGTACTATACTATTCTAGAAATATAAACATAAATATGGGGTTATATCAATAAATGATAGAGATAATTGGATAAATTAATGTTGATGTTGAACATGAAGGATTCCAAGATTGCTGGGTAAAGGTTTTTATATAAAGGAAGATTTGAAAATTTTCTTTCTTTTGCAAGACATCATCCTAATATTACTTGTAAATTGGTTCAAGGCACAAAAAAAAGCCAACCAACCAAGCCAAAGGCAAACAAGCAAACAAAAAACCTTTCTCAATCTGGAGTGTTGCCTTGTGAAAACTTTAGCTTCTAAAATGTGTCACCTTCATATGCTGGGGTTGCAGTTAAGATGTCCTTTGGTGACCCAAGGGAGAGCAGCTCAGTGCTGAGAAATAATAGACTTCTATATACATGGAACAGTCTCCCGTGTAGCCTTGCTACACTGCACTGAACTGACAGTTTTCAACATTATAAGGAAACAGGACACATTAGAATATTTATATTTGCAGATAAATAATCAGACACTGGAAGACAAGATAGCATACAACCAAAGGATGTGATCTACATGGCTGTTTTTATTTATTTATTTATTTAGTGCCCCACTGCAGTCTATTTATTTGTTGGTAATGAGATAAGTACTACAATCTATTTGGCACAGAGTGGTTGGTGCAATGATGCAGGGAGGATGCAGGGAGGATGGGCAAGGCTATACCTGTTTTTCAATGCCAATACTTACAGCTTACAACTTATGGAGCTATTTCTTAGAAAGGACTTGCTACACCAAATGTTAGGTCCTTTTGACATAAAAAGACTGGTCATCAAATATTTAGCAATGGACCTATTTGAAAACAGCATCTTATATCAATATGTATATGAGATGTTAATTAAAGGCTATAAAAATTACACATTATTTTGCTTCATATTACAAAATCTATTAATTTAATTAATTACCATGATAATGAACTTCACCTTTGACATTTTTTTCCTGATTACTATTAGTTAGCTATCTATTTGCCTACCCTGTATGTTTGAACAGTGACCACACACAGGAGCCTAGATTAAATTTACATGGTGTAGTTACATTTCTAAAAACGATCTTCCTGGTAACTTACAGAAAAAGCATCATTACAGCTTGAAATGATAACTCATCTTTTTCATTCTTTCTTTCTGTTCTGCAATTTCTGTAGCATCAGCTCAAGTTAACAAGGAGAAGTGAACAGATCAAAATGTTGTTCCGTCTCTAACATTACCATATCTATAGCCCGAGGTAAGTAACTGCTTTATTGGGTGATGTTTCCCTCCGCTACAGTTGTTTTTCTTTGGAAAATACCATTATTCCTTTTCAAACCATGATTGTTGAGATTCCACGAGTTAAATGCTGTTAAAAATCCCTTGAGTTTTTACAAGTAAATGAACCACAGCATTATTAATTAGAATTCAGTATAATTCGGCCTATGTTTGATTCATGAAGTTTCACAGTGGAGCATTTAATCATTTTGATAATGTTTCAATTTGCATTTGTATATATGTAGAGCAGACACGCAGGTTCTTGACAGTTTCCATAAGGCTCTCCTTGGTCAACAATTCTTAAAATACAAAGCAGAGACACAAAGTATCTTAGAAAATGCCAAAAATACCAGTCAAAACTTTGAAACACTTTTTCATAACTAATAATATTACACTCATTTTTTTAGTTGATTTTAAGATCAAACATACGTTGTACTATTCTCTGCCCAACTCTGAATGTCTTGAGAGAAAATTGTAAATATTTGAAAAAAAGGATTTTACATGCTAAGCAATAATTTGCAAGTTAGTCTTTCTACAACTAAATAGAAATAATAGGCATCTTGTTCTTGAAGACACTAGACAATTGATTCTGCTTAATGTAACAACACTGGTTAGTTCTTGCTCTATTTTCGGGAGCAATAACAGCAAAATAGGGCTAGTGACTAAAATGGATCATGACTGTTGCAGAATTTTTGCTTAAGAATTATTTTATGTATTTGAAAGGCAGATTTAGTGAAGGACATTAAAAAATGAGAACCTTCCATTAGCTGGTTTACTCCTCAATTTTGTGCTGAACCAAAGAGAGAGTAAGAATATGGGCAAGCCTCCACTGCTTTCCCATGCACATAATCAGAGAGTTGAATCTGAAGTAGTGCAACCAGGCTTCAAACTAGTGCCTATGTAGGTTACTGGGGTGACACAGTAGTTCTTTCGTGCCCCAACTTCTACATTTGATCTTAGCCAAAAGGCCAAGAAGTGATCCCCAACTTCTGAAAATGTAGAATGAATAATATAAAACCTTTTAAAATTATAGTTGCAATTTACAACTAAAATTAAAACCATATTGTAAGTTATGAAAACATTGGGGTTCATTTGAGCTATTTGATGATGGAGATGACGAGCTTTATGGGGTTAGCAGAGCGCAATGTAGTGCAAAATAAAATCGGATAAGGAACATACTTGCCATGAATAAGTTCCTCATCTGGCTATTGAATTTTAATGTGGTTATGATACCAATGTAACAAAAAATCGCCTTTAAGTTTTGAAATAACTAACTTATATGACAAATTTTATATAGAGAATGAAATGTATCTGTATAGTATTTTTTCATTTAACCTGAGAAACTATTGAATTATATATATTTTTTTCATATGACATTAATTTTAAAGTAAGTACTCTGATTCTTTTGTGCATAGCAGTTAAAATTTCCCCAAGGTTCCAGAAATCTTTCTTTCATACTGAGATAGCTGTTCTGTCATGCCCAATTCTATCTCTATTTTTTCCTCCTTGCACTTTTTTTTCCCCAGCTCATCTGATATGATCTCCTTTCCTGCTTTTGAATTTTTGGAGACCCTAAAAATAACACATCTGTTCTCTGTGCAATTCTGAATCTGTTGTGAGATAATTATAAAACCTCAGATAAAGGGAATTTAGCTGCTGACAAGAATATTCTAGTCACTTGCAAATCATCTTCCAAAAAAATAAAATAAACAAGATGTAAATCAAATACATGTGGATAAGCAATTAACTGAACTTCTTTTTAAAGATCATGGATTACTAAGCAAGCCAGAACTTTAGGAAAACTTTCCTGTGAAAGTGAAGGAGGATTTGAGTTCAGCCCAACCTACTTGTCACAAGGTAACTCTTATCTGACCCACCTTGAGAGCTAGGAAGATAGAATATAGAGTGCCAGATGAGATAGAGGTACTTTGAGCTTAGGATTAGCCTCAAGGGACTTGTTCTTACGAGTTACCACTCTACTTTACAAATTATATCATGGTCATTCCTGGGTATAAAATATTGACAGACTCCTCCCCTTTTGTTAAATGTTTTCAGAACCATTGTGAACTAATTTTCTTCACTTTTACCTTCTGTATCAACAATATTTGGGCACCCCAGTTGAAATCCTAGAAATAAACATGAAATCAGGGAAAAATCTTAAGCTTGTTTTACTTATCTAGTATGGTATAGAGGAGAGAAATTTCAAATTCCTCTATGCTTGTTTAGAATGAAAATAAACTGACATGTATAGTGTGCTTTATACAATTTCAGCTTGTACAAATAATAAAATATCTTCGAATTTCTTAAATGACTGCTAAGTGTTGAAAATGATTGGATATTAGTTAATATTCTATTAAAGGAATCATGGAAATACACAAGTAAAACACAAAAACTCTAGTAATATTTATTTTTATAAAAAGTGAATAAGTAAACCATTCTGTTATTTGGTTTATAGACTAAAATTGGGCCCCTCAATAATACATTGCATCTCATAAAAATCAAAGCAATTTAAAAAGGTCATAGTTAATGGTTCATATGGCCATAGACTCTAAGTACTTTGGGGTTGATCAAAGTTTGAAAGACAGGCATTTAAAATAACTGCTTTCAAAATTTTTGGTTCCTTTTATTCCCCCTTATTTGATCAGCTGCTGCAAAGATCAGTTTCTGCATCCAGATGTAAAATTTGCATTCCAGGGGCCCTGCGCCGTGGCCTAGCTGCTAAAGTCCTCGCCTTGAACTCGCCAGGATCCCATATGATCGCCGGTTCTAATCCCGGCAGCTCCACTTCCCATCTAACTCCCTGCTTGTGGCCTGGGAAAGCAGTTGAGAACGGCCCAAAGCCTTGGGACCCTGCACCCACATGGAAGACCTGGAAGAGGTTCCTGGTTCCCAGCTTCAGATCAACGCAACACCGGCCATTGTGCTCACTTGGGGAGTGAATCATCGGATGGAAGATCTTCCTCTCTGTCTCTCCTCCTCTGTACATCTGACTTTGTAATAAAAATAAATAAATCTTTTTTAAAAAATTTGCATTCCAGTTCCTGTTTCTGGAAATTGGGTAGAAACCAGAGAAATCTGCAGTATACCTGATTAGTACTAAAACACAATTAACTGGGTCGTTAATGCATTGGAATTTAGTCATTTTCAGAATTGAATTTGTGGGGGGCCGCTGCCAAAAGTGTCTCATAATTCACATATTAGACACATTTTAAGTTATACATTAAAAATAAGCCAAGCAAATAGTAAGCAGTTCTTAGATTTAAATTTTTGTTTTTCTCAAACACAATGTATAGACAGAAACTTATTATGCTTATTTAACAAAGAGTCACTTAATTTCAAGCTAACAAGCATTTACCAGTTTAGCTATATGCCACATCATTTGAGTCACTAACAATTTGATACTATTCATGTGACATAAAAATTCTGCCATATTAAGTTTGGAATATTTATTCAAAAGTACTATCCAAATGAAAATTAGAAAGGTTTCTGTGTAGCTGACAAATATTATCTACAATAAAATGTATTTTCCTGTTTAGTCAATATATAATTCCATTTTTTACCAATGAGTTCTACAGTTCCACATGCTTGCATCCTATTTTCTGGGGGGCATGGGGAATTCCTGAGGATTGGAATTGCATTTTTCCAGTACAATGACTGGCAAATGTGTTCTTTAAACTCTGTGTGACCAGTTCACCCTGTGCTTCACCACGGGCAAGCTCTGCTCTAGGACTGCAGGGAGATCAACAAAACTTTCAGTCTTCAAATGGAGTGGAGAGGCAGGAAGCAGTGTTAAAGCTCACGGTTTCAAAAGGATCCATTCTTCATCTCTTTTAACCTCCTTTCTAGATTTTTCTCTCCTTTAGCCAAAACATATCTCTAGAAAATGAGATGTTTGCTGTGACATGAAACATTAATCAATGAGTTGTGAGTCCTGATCATATTTTCTTCACCTGCACATGGTTAATAGTCTGGTTATTTTATTATTCTGCACTGAACCCAAAAGGTTCTTCATCGAATACCCTAAATTTCAAACATACTCTTTACTGTTACGTGATAGTGAGTTTATGATAAGAACTCTCACTTCTGTTCATCATCATGATCGAGTTTCCCAAACCCATTATACTAAATCCTTTCTTTTTGCTTGTTTATTTGTTTCACCTACTTGTTTCTTGGCATAAGAATTCCAAAACAAAAGGGTCAAAATTGCAGCTATTAATTCATTGGAATTTTATGGAGGCCCATTTGGAAAGGCATTACTTTGAAGATGAGAAATTCTAATCCTATCCAGTTCCAACTTTTGGTAATAAGAAATACATAGTTGATGTCTAAGCATATCACTTGACTAGAAAAGGGGATTATTCACTATTTCTTGTCTCCTGGATTCACACAATATGTCTGTAGGGAGCAAAGCACCACATGACAGTCATTGGTTTAAAAGTATGAAGATGTTCTGGAATTGTTATATGCCAATCCACCAAGGTATCTTTAAGCTGGGGTCTTAACTATGCTTATAACAAGACATTTCTCCTTGTAAGATGTAACTACAGTGGATTCTACAACCATATGTGTCCTATCAAACTCTTTGAATTTGAAGCAAATTTATTTTGCTCCGAGACAAAACCAGTAGACACACTAAAATGAATTACGTATTCTGAAAATCCCACACAAAAAGCAAGCTATAGCCAAGCATACAATTCAAATCTCAGGGAGAATAAATCATCCTCCCTTCCAATGACTTAGAACAAACAACTTCTCACTAAATAGTATATTGGAAAATCTCATGTCTTGCACTAAGCAATGGTCTTTTATGAACTGTCTCATGTTTGGACTCAACATGTGAAGCATAATCATTCTATTCACAGGTCCTTTGCCCTGAACGGGAGTGACTGGTGATACAGAGTGCCTTAACTAGATAGGTCATTTTCCTTACCCAAGCATTAAATGTCTCTTGTGAATGATCTTTCATGATGAGGCAAAAAGAATCTGCATTCGTGCCCACGCCTAAATATCTACTTTTAGCGCACTTCCTAAGAATCCATGGCATGAACATTTTCATGCAGTCAACAAAACTATCTAAATAAAATAAGTGTGTAAGTGTGTGTGTATAAAAAACAGAGAACCAATTTCAGTATTTCACTGTACAGATTTAGTGACATACTCCCACACGACCTTCCCTCTTGCTCATGTACTCTTTCTTCCTTAAAAAAAAATAAATTGGCATAATTTCACTTCCCTTTACAATCACAAGCTTAACACTCATTTATTTTTAATATGTAAAAACACATTTTACATATTTATAATACATATGTGTATATATATGGAGAGAGACAAAAAGATAGACAGAAAGACAGAAGTGCAGATTTACAGAAAAGGAGAGACAGAGAGAATGATCTTCAGTCTGCTTATGGACTCTCCAAGTGGCTGCAAGAGCCTTAATTGAGCTGACCAGAATCCAGGAGCCAACAGCCTCCTCTGAATCTCACACGTGAATATAG
This sequence comes from Ochotona princeps, assembly GCF_030435755.1. Taxonomy (NCBI): domain Eukaryota; kingdom Metazoa; phylum Chordata; class Mammalia; order Lagomorpha; family Ochotonidae; genus Ochotona; species Ochotona princeps. Next base: position 70,720,562 of record NC_080836.1, read on the forward strand.
GGTCCAAAGACTTTGCAACATCCTCTACTATTTCTCCCAGGCTACAAACAGGGAGCTGGATGGAGAGTGGAGCTGATAGGACATGCACTGGTTCCCATATGTGATCCAGGCACTTCCAAAGTGGAGTGTTAGTCACTCAGCCATTGCACAGGGCCCACAAGCTTAACACACTTAGCACAATTAAACAAATGTTTCTCAAGAGTATAGGCAAAGGTTGTAATAATAACTAAATCTCAAAATGTCCATTTTGCTCATTTAGATTACATTTTTGTACTCTGTTACCATAGATCATGGAAAACAGAATATTAGTGTTTTTTGTGATTGAATTATTTGATTATTCTATTGCCATATAATTCAGTATCCATGCTCCAAAATATTTATCCAAATAATTTAAGCAACTATGTTCATATTTAGGCAACTTTTCAGCACTAACTATAGTGGTAGAAACCTTGCATCATGAATTTAGGAAAAATAAAATGTTTTACAGTGCAAAGAAGAAAATTCAACTTACGGAAAATCATTTTGAATCATTTAAACAGCCAAGCTAGTTTTTAAGGATAAATTGATAAAAGTGACAAATTATCCAACTATGACAAACAAATTAAGCTATCACTGCATGTACCCAGCCGAAGTTCTTAGTCTGTGAGACTACATGTAAAAGGAAACATATGTAAGTGTTACGTTGTAATTGATTAAGATTTTACCTGGAAGTCCATGGTGTGCAGAATAAGCTCCCTCCTGTGATCCCAGCATCCCTTATGTGTACTGGTTGGATAGTGAAAGCAACAGAAGATGGCCCAGGAGCTTGGGTACCTGCCACTCTTACTCCTGAGACTCCTGTAGAAATGCAGATGCATTTCCTAGACACTGAATTCCACCTGCCCCTACCCTCCTATCCCTTAGGGAGTGAAACAGTAAGTACATCACTTTCTTAGTCTCTATCTCTGTAATCCACCTTTTAAGAAATTAAATAAGCTTTACCATGAGAAAATTGCCTTCAAAAGAATAAGCTAACAATTGTGACCCATGTTGTATGTCTGTCAGAATTGAATAAAATTAAGGTAAAGGATGGTGAAAATCAATTTTCTCACTCTTGAATTGAGGCTATCAAGAACAAGAGAAGAATTACAGATTTACATATACGTTAACCACAGCAATCTTTAAAAAAATGAATGGGATATTCACTATATCTGAAGGTTTCAGAACAATTGAATAGTTGACTACTTTATAATTTTCTCTTTATTTTTGTAACTGTTGCTCAAATCCCAGATGGTATGCTAATGCTTCCAAAGTGATCCATGTTGTATTAAAAATCTCTGTGATATTAATATTAATTGCAAAACTTTATGAAATGAAAGAAAAATGGGCTTTGATGTGCATTTATATCCAAAAATTTAAGAGTGACATTTGTTGAAATTAAAATTTTGTTTAAAAACTAACTTTCTATATGTGATTTTACATTGCAAGTGCCCTATTTGAACTTCAAAATAAGAATCAACTAAATCCATTAAAGAAATTGTCATCCTTAATTAAATCACATACAATTATATCAAATCAAAACAGTGCATACACATTTCTTTATAGTTTTCTAACAATTTGAACATATTCACAGAAACATTTCATTCATTTTTATTAACCTGATTTAATACTCAGAGATATTTTTCTTCATATTGATACTGAACTGTCAAACACATTTTAGTAATTTTTTAAAAGGGTACAAAAGTTTTTGTAAAGCAAGTGAATCTTTCTCTGGCTTCCTCATCAGTATAGTCCCATTCCTCAGCAAATGCTTTCAAGTCAGAAAACCCCAGTGGCAAAGCCTAAAAACAAACTGGGAATGAGGATATCTACTATGCATCTAAATACTTCAATATTTCATTAACTGAAGACTCCACTGATTGTATTCTTTCCTGCACTGCATAATAGAGTATGTGGGAAGAAGGCAACTAGTATTTTATGCAAACATGAAAATAATAAATTTTTTGAAATATTTACTTATAGATTCACCTTTAAACACTTGAAATTTTTATATCTTGTTTTCCATAAAAAGAATAATTTATTCAACACCCAGAATTTTAAATTATTATTGTTTTAATTCTACAAGTTAAAATCTCTGCAACTTTTCCCACTACTTTTTAATTAATAGTGATTATTTTTGGCATCTGGAATAGAAGGTATGAGAAAGAACAGCTTGCTTGAGAAATGAAAAAATTAGTATTTAAAAGAATATTTATGTGTATTTTTACATATGAGAAAATTCTTCATTATAATAATGTGCAAACATCTCAATAACTGAATATCCTTTAGCACTGAACAACTTAAAACAACTTTGATTTTCTGAAATACATAAATGCATAAACGCATGGAAGAGCATTTACACAGTAAGCAAGACATATTGCTGTTAATTTCTCAAATCCTCCAAAATATCAAAGCATTGCAGTCCATGGTAAAATCCCTAATTTTTATATTATTTTTATAATTCTCATCGACAGGCAGATGCGTGAAAATAAGAAAATGAAGCTTACAAAAATTCTACATCACTTTTCTAAAATTGAAAATGACTCATCACATGACCCTAACGTCCAATAATTTTGTGTGTTTCTACTCCATAGTTTTTAAGTCAATCTATAAAGGCATGCAGTTAAGACACACATACCACAGTGCCTGGCTTTGTGTTCCAACTCTGTTTTCAATCCCTGCTACCTGGTGACTGCACCATGGGAGGCCATCGGTGAGCATTTGAGTCCCTACTGACCACACTGGAATCCTAGATTCAGATTTCCCTGTTTGACCTCACCTGTTACAGCCGTTTGGAGAATGAACTGCCAACTGGAAAGTTTTCTCTCTCACCGTCTCTTACTTTCACTTGAATAAATTGAATATTAAAAATAGTGACTTAGTTATAGAATTCCCTGAATAAGAAAATAATTTTTGTGTAGAAACACATAGTCAGTTATACTATATCTTTTTAGATCTTATTCGTCTATCAGTTTTAGTCCAGAAGATACAGTGACATAAGTTGACATAAGTTTGGAATGAAGTAGAAAATAAGCAACATTTTTAAAAAGCTACAGGTAATACCAAGGGACAAAATAATGAAATGAAGAAGTATTTTACAAAAAGTTTAAAGAAAAGAAATCTGAAGGGAGAGATTTTGCCTTACAGATAATTTAATAAATATGATTATCACCATTTTGTGCTCTCAATATTTGCTCAGATAAGATTGCTATTTTTCATGCTATATCAGTAATAAATAAGTTTAGACATTAGATTGGTAATCTTTCATTTGAGCACAATGAATCAGAAAGGAAAATACTGTCTGACTTTGGATATGAGAAAGGTATAAGTTTGGATAAGTCTCTCTGAGCCAGGGCCCTGTGGATGGCCTAACGGCTAAAAGTCCTTTCCTTGTATGTGCCAGGATCCCATATGGGCACCAATTCTAATCCCACAGCCCCGCTTCCCGGTCAGCTCCCTGCTTGTGGCCTGGTAGGGCAATCGAGGATGGCCCAAAGCCTTGGGACCCTGCACGCATTGGGAGACCTGGAGGAGGATCTGGGCTCCTGGCTTCGGATGGATCTGGGCTCCTGGCTTCGGATCGGCACAGCACCAGCCATTGCGCTCACTTGGGGAGTGAATCATCGGACAGAACATATTTCTCTCTGTCTCTCCTCCTCTCTGTATATCTGACTTTACAATAAAAATAAATAAAAACTCTTTAGAAAAAAAAATCTCTGAGCCACATTTTCTTTAAATGCAGTACAAAGTTTCTAAAAGCTCTACACTTCAAAAAAAAAATAGTTTTATTGGAAAGGTAGATTTACAGAAACAAGGAAATAGAATGATCTTTCACCAGCTGTTTCACGTCCCCTATGGCTTCAACAGCCAGAGCTGAACTGACCAGAAGACAGGATCTAGGAGCTTCTTCTTGGTCTCCCATGTGGATACAGCATCCCAAGGCTTTGGGCCATCCTCAACTGCCTTCCCAGGCCACAATCATGGAGCTGGATGGGAAGTGGAACAGCCGGGACAGGAACCAATGCACACATGAGATTCCAGTGTGTCTATGTTAGGGAAGTTAGCCATGGAGCCATCCCACCGGACCTCCGAAGGTCAATTCTTAAGGTTTAGCTGTGAATAGTTGGTGTTAAGTTCCTGTGTGAGCTCATGAAGGCCAAATTGTCTTCTTTTACCAAGTAGCCCAGAGCCTGATGCAGGCAAATGCTTCATTAATATCTATCTCATTTTACTGCTGTATGTGCATGTGAGGGTTTGCTCTGCACACCACTGATTTTGATTGTGAGACATATTGTCGTAAAAATATCTGGGGATCATACAGAGAAGACTTTGAAATTTATACTTTCAACTTAAATTATGTATTTAATTTGATATTGGATATTTAAAAGCAAAAGTGCAACATTGTCAAAAATATGGAAAATAGTATCTATTGATGGACCTTTACAGTCTCACCCGATCAAGTCAAATTTCCCCTTGTACCTTTGCATCTGATCACAGTGATGCGTTTGTTCCCAAAGAAAAAGCAACCCCTATTCCCTCACCGTGCCACTACCCCAGGAAGTAAATGGAGTGACTTGGCTAAATAAGTTAATGCAGCTAATCATAATTCTTCTAAGAACTATAAGACATCTCTAAGTCTCCTCTAGTTTGTAAAAATGTTAAATGATACTTTCGCTCCTACACTAGCTAAGTTAATTGTGACTGCTCTGCTCTACATTGTGTCCAGCACCAAGCCATCTTGGCATGACCTTTTCCCCTTTGATAAGATGGTCGTCTACCTTCTCTTCTTTCATACAGGTGGTCCTCTACCTGCTCTCAACATTCCTTGCTTTACTAGGGAGTTTGTAAGGTTTATTTATTGGCTGTGGTCTCCCCACTGATCATTTAAAAAACAGCAAAGAACTTCACCAAAATGAACTGAAAAAACAGGTAAAGTAATTATTTACTCCTGTTTCATGTGGCTTAATCTATCTGAATGGAAATAAAAGAAACAGTGGCTTAGATGTCAGAACAAAGAAATCAGGGAATAGGCTGCTGAGTATTTTGCCAATGATGGATGGGTTTAGTATTGGGATTTTCTTTTCTTTTTTATTTAGAACTTACCTGAGTTTGCATATTTCTTATTAAGGGAAAGCCCACTAGAATCCTCTCAAAGTTCTTGCCTGCAGAATAAAGTGCACTAACCAAAGCTGAGATTCAGCCTACACACACAAAAAAGAGGTAATATTATTCAGAAAAGAAGTAGGGCATGGATGATCTAGTTTTATCTCTTTGTAATCATGTTACCTATTATCTGCATGACAAGCGTCAATCTTGAGACATTGAAAGCTGTTTTTCAAAGAAAGGAGGAAATGAAGCCATTAAAACAGTGAATATGGAGAAATATGATATTAAAGGAATTCTTGGAGTAGGTAAGAAAATTGAAATAAATGTATATATGTATGAATATATAAAATCACAGATTTATATGGCTATCTGATTATAAGCGGTTTCAAAATTAACATATTATCAGGGAAATTTCTACTCATTATCATGAAAGCATTATGGCCATAAAGTGAAACACAATAGGACTTATTGTTACAGCCACATCCATCTAACAATAGAAATTTGTGATATTATTTTTAATGGCAATCTTTGTAATTAAATGTGTAGTATGAATGTTTATGTTTGTCTATGTTTGGCAAGACAATCTAAAAACACATTCCCTGCTTCATTCCAGAGTTAGCCATGACACAGAGTGTCAGTCTCAAAACTATGAAAACATTGATGAAGAAAACAAAACCATCTTCCATAGGAACACAAAGATTTCTTAGGTAAAAAACGAAATTAGGATTAATGAAGCAATAATGGCCAGTTTGGTGTATGGAAAACAGTTCCCAATGGACACTGCACATAGCATGCTATAGCTTACATATGGCTTAACTTTGAGAAAATATCACTTATCATAGAATGATTTTGCAAACGAATCTTACTCTCAGATATACTCAATTGTAAGGTGTCACCATGTGCCATGTGTTTCTTTTTTATTTATGTAAGTGAACTTAATACATAATTTGGTGTTCTTTCTTGTTTAGTCTTTAATCATGAGAAAAAATACATGAAGGGCAAAGAAAAAATTCTTACTAGATCCATGGTCTTGCAAAATTTCATCTTATTAGGGTTTAAAATGTTATTTGCATTAAATATGAGGAATTTTAGAAATGATTACACAGAGAGAATCTCATTATGAAACTGCTGTCCTTGATTAGAAGAAAATATAGGGGAAAGACTTTGAGACATCTCTGTAGGCAATGTTTTTTTTTTTCGTAAGTACATGAAAGCAAAGGCAATAAAGCAAACATAAACAAATGAGATTATGTGCAATTAAGCTCCAGCATAGCAAAGGAATCAGGTATCAGAGAGAAGAGACACCCACAGAATGTGAGGAAAATTGGAAGTGTTCATCAGGTGAAGAAATAATTTAAGAAACACAAAAAAACTCAACAACGGTAAAAAAAAAAAAAAAGCATGCAGTTGAAAAATGTGATAAAAAATCTGAATAGATGGATTTCAGAAGCAAACATGCAAATTAACAAAAAACAAATTATAACATGTGCAGTATCACTTGCCTTCAGGGAAATGCAAATCTAAACCATGATTAACTATTATCTCACACAAGTTAGAATCATGATTACCAAAGGGACAGAATGAGGTTGGGGAGAGAAGGAAATCTTTAGACATTATTGGTTAAAAGGTAGGAAAAACAGTGTGAAGACTCCCTCCACACACCCTCAGCAATAGCAAAACTAAAGAAAATATAGATCTCTTCTATGAACCCACTATCTAGCTTTTGAGTGATAACTAAATGGAATGAAATCAGCATGAAAGGAAGATTGTTGTACTCCCATGTTTATATTCGTAAGAGCCATGTTAATACACTTAGCCTAAGTGTCCAGGAGTGGATGATTGGATAAAGACATTGAATCGAATAGTCTATATTCTCAGTAGAATTTAATATTATTCAATATACAATTACTCAACTCAGTAGACTGATTCAATCATTACAATCATGATGTTTACAGTAAAACCAATGGAACTTGGAATTTCAAGTACAGTAAGTGAGACATCAAGAGACAAATGCTACATGCAGTCTCTCATATATGAATGTTTTGTGACAGGCTGAAAAAATCAACTTGGCTCTAACCTGCGTATTGTAGCTTCTGCACCCTTGCTGGCTTGTTTGCCAGAACCAAGGTCACGAGAATGAGGCTTTTTTCTTTATAAGCTCCTTGCCTCAATAGCTCAAGGCTGTCCCTTTCAGACATGTCCTGAGACGGGGGCAGTTACCAGCTGGCTTTGATTGTCCTTTGTATGGTTTACCCCGTAACAGGTTCAAAGGTCGGTCTGATTAGAAGAGTGACCACTGGGCCCAATGCAATGGCTGAGGCTGAATGCTCACCTTGTAAGCACTGGAATCCCATGTGCGTACAAGTGTCCCGGCTGTTCCACTTCCTGTGCAGCTCCCTGCTTCTGGCCTGGGAAAGCAATAGTGGATGCCGCAAAGCCTTGGGACCCTGCACCTGTGTGTAAGACCTGAAAGAAGCTCCTGGCTTAGGATCGACTCAGTTCCAGCTACTGCAGCCACTTGAGGAGTAAACCAGAAGATGGAAGATCTTTCTGTCTCTCTCTCTCTCTCTCTTCTCTCTCTCTCTCTCTCTCTCTCTCTCTCTCTCTATATATATATATATATATATATATATGTATATAATCTGTGTGTGTGTGTGTGTGTAAATCTGATCTTCCTTTCCAATAAAAATGAATAAATCTTAAAAAAATAGTGACTACAAGAGATTGGGAGTGGGCCCAATGCAGTAGCCTAGTAGCTAAAGTCTTTGCCTTGCATGTGCCAAGATCCATTATGGGTGCAGATTCTAATCCTGGTGGCCTTGCTTCCAATCCAACTCTGTGATTGTGGCCTGGGAAAGCAGTTGAGGACAGCCCAATGCCTTGAGATCCTGCACCCACGTGAGTGACACAGAGGAGGCTCCTGGCTCCTGGCTTTGGATTGGCTCAGCTCCAGCCATTGCAGCCACTTAGGGAGTGAATATTCACACAGAAGTTCTTCCTCTCTGCATATCTGAGTTTCCAATAAAAACAAATAAATCTTTAGAGAGAGAGAGAGAGAGAGAGAGAGAGGTTGGAAGTGATTGTGAAGAAGAAAGGCAGAAATTTGGATACTGGATACCAAAACAGTTAGGTAGAAGTAATAAATTCTAGTGTCCCTCAGTAATTTGATATCCACAATGAAAAATTAAAAGAAAGAAGCTTGTAGACTTCAAGAACGAACAAAAGATTTTTAAAAGTCAGCAGTAGTTAACAGATTTGATTAGTGTATACAGCATACAAGTAAGGTAGCATTGTACTAAACTCCATAAAAACATGTAAGCACAACAAGCTAAATAAAATTGTCAGCTGTAAGAAAAGGAAATCACCACAAAATACACTAATTTACCTAAACATGTAGATGCATAATCATGCTCACATAAATCCTGTTGATGATACTACCACTTTTCCTCCTTTGATCAACACTTAACATGCATTCTTTATTTATTTTAAGGTCTCAGAGATGTAACATATTCACAATCAGTTTAGTTCTGTATCCTTTGTTAATCCCTCATACCACTGTGTGCTTTGCATGAACAGGGTTGGAGATGGGACAACTTGCAATTGAAAAAAATAAGAAATAAGACAAACCCAGGTAAAAGCTACAAAAGCAGAGAGAACCTCCTTCTCTGAGGATGGAGGTGGGCCTGGAAGGCTCACTGCTTCAATCTTTTATGAAACACTTGGAGAGTCAAATTGAGAAGAGGAAAGGTGGGGATTTGGATACTGGATACCGAAACACAGATAGATTTAACAAAGTGAAGTCCCACAATATAATGGGACAACTATAGTTGACAATAATGATTGTATACAGTGAAAATTAGAAGAAAGAAATCCATGGCTTCCATGTACTAGGAAAGCAGTTGATAAGGCACACACGTCAATAGCTCCATATTGATGTCAAGCAGCCGATGCTTAATGAGCAGGAAGCAACAGTGTGACCCAAGCACAGAAGTCAGTGTGTGACTCTCAAGGATTTCTTGAGGCAAACGGTTCTGTGGCCTTGGACCCTGGCCCACGGCTTCAACCTTGGTCTTGGACTTTTCCCTCCTTCAGACTGTTGACCAAGAGATTATTATCAGTCTATGCTGCTCCTCCATGTCAAGTCACTTTGTGATTTTTTTACAAACTTCCTGCGGCACCAGAGTTCCTGTAAGTAACTTAATTGGCATGTTCCCACACTGCTTTGTACTTTGGCTCGAAATTAACACACTTCAAAGAACAAACATTATTATAATTAGTTACATCTCAGTAAATATAAGTGAAAGCACTTTTTCTGCAGAAACGAAGAATAATGAAATGATTAAAAATTTGGAGGTGGGAGCTAGTATTGCGGAGCAGCAGGTTAAGCTGCCTGCTGCGTTGGACACCTGCATGAGGTTTTGGGCTCCTCGCTTGCACCTGAGATAGCCCTGATATTGCAACCGTTTAAGGAGTAAACCAGTAGATGGAAGATAGGCTCCCGCTGCCTCTCCCTCTCTGTCGTTAATTGTGGCTTACAAACAAATAAATCTTTAAAAGCAATGTGTGGGTACCAGTTTCTGAGTTTGCTATCTAGAGCCTTCACTTACATACTGGCTAACATGAGTTTAGCTAATTAAATGCTCTGTGCTTCAATTCCTGCTTGTAAAGTAAAAGGATTAACCGTGCTAAAGATTTTTTGACATAGGGTTAGTTCAAATGAGCTAATATGTGCAAGGTGCTGAGATTAATGCAGACACATGTAAATATAAAATAACAATTAGCTGATAGCGCTTTCTCCAGGATCACATAGTCAGTTTAAGCCAGCATGAATACTGTAGTATTATAAACAATGTCCAAAAAATCTCCATTTCAGTTTAATTTTAAACAACTTATTATTTATTTATCTATTATTTTTCATTTTAAAGAGGTAAGGAGACAGAAAGAGAGAGCGAGATTAAGATCTTCCATCCACTAGGTCACTACACAACTTCCCACAAGAACATGGCTGGGATTGGCAGAAGCTGAGAGCCAGAAAATCCATGCAGAACTTTCATGCAGATAGCAGGGAACCAAAAGTACTTACATCAATACATACTACTTCCCAGGCACGTTAGCAGCAACTGGATGAGAAACAAACAAAGGACAGAATCCCAAGAACTGCAAGAAAGTGATTCAAGCCTCTGGACCCCAACACTTATCCCAGTCTGAATTTAAAGCAAATTTTTTTTCTGTGCAACATGTTGCAGTCTACAAAAATATAAGAGGAAGAAACTACCCAAAATATTAAAAATATTAATTATTTGTTCTCTTACTTTAAAATAAATGCTATGTTCACCAGTATTGAAATGATGACTAGTCTAAATAGCTGCAATTAAATATTCAGTGAAACTCCTGCTCACCTCATCTGCACCTGAAATTTAACAGTCTGGGGCTCAGGTAATGGTAGCGAAGAAAAGCAGGTAAAGCACTTGGTAGGTAACTTCCTCCTGATGCAGACATAAATTATGAGGGGTCTATGGAGATAGTACTTTAAAAACATACTATGTAATATTATGAATTTCAATGTGTTAACAATAAAGTGATTATATGAATCTTGAAATAATATTTTGAAACTCTTATAGGATCACAGACAAACATATCTAAGAGTTCACTCACTCAACTGCATGCAAGTGCTCTTTCATCAAACTCTCCACCATATTTAGTTTCAAATTTTGCACTCTCAGGCATTTTAATGTATTATGTATAGTTCATCTCTTTTACTAGATGGCTTCCTGAGAGCAGAGGCATTTTCTTACTCCTCTTGGTGCCCCCCATATTGTTTTTTTTTTTGTTTTGTTTTATTTTGTGACACAATTTCAGGGCTCTGGGATTTCTCCAACCCCTCCTCATGCCCTTCCCCCGTGGTGGATTCCTCCACCTTGTTGCAGTATTACAGTTCAAATCCAGTCATGATTCCTTCATTGCAAGCATGTACCATGCATAGAGTCCAGCATATTATTGTCCAGATAGATTCAACAGTTTTATTGGGAGACCATCTTTGGTCTGAAAGCAGAGCTGGCAGAATATTATCCCGGTCTATTAAAAGCCACAACATGACATCAACAACAATTTACAACACTATGGAGTTAATTGGCATGGTATTGAGTGACCAATATGTTAGAAAATGCAAGTTCTTAACCACATCCTGTGACTACTTCATTGACATTTCAATTTTAGTTTATATACAGAACTGGCTGCTATACACCTTTAAATGGCTGTAGGGTGCTATTCAGCTGTTTCGTGTCTATTTTCATTTTTATATTTAGCAGTTTATAGTATTGAGGCATAATTTTTACTGAACTTGGTGAACTTTAGGATAGTCTAAACTGGCTTACAACTCTACAAGGCATATGTCAACAGTTGAGGTGCAGAACAGTTTTGGGAGGGGGTGTGCAGAGAAATCTTCAATACCTTAGTGAGGAGTAATTAATCTTTGTGTCCTACCTAGTAAGGTGTATGTGAGTCCAAGCTGACCGTTATGCTGTCTGATTCTAAGCTTTCCTTATTGGTCTCTGTCTATCTAATTTATATTTTTTGAGGGGAGGGCTCCGGAGCAACCCTAATGATCATTGCAAGACAGGGTGTTTCCATCCTTGTCTTCCACTGGAACCAATGGGTGTTGCAGTCCAGTCTGGTTCTGCCCAGCACATACTCAGCCCTCACATAAACCAGTGGGAGCTGCAGCCTAGTCAGAGTGACCCACAATAACCCCCAGGCCCGCCCCCCCTACCCTGGTTTGCCAGTATGTGTGGCAGACTAGTCCAGTCTGTTCCACATCACAATCGGCTCTCATACATGTCAATAGGTATTAAAACCTTGTTCCATCTAACCAGCTCAACTATCCAGCCTTCACGGATGTTGTTGGGTGTCTGTCTAGCCACCCCAGCCCCTGTCCTAGTTTTCATGATCTTCTGTGGGGGGTGGTACCCCAAGACGGAGGTGCCCACTATTTCCCTCCCAGGCCACTCCCACTCCCGGATTATGCACTCTCCAGGTGGTTCTGTGGTTAAACTTGACAGAACTAGCCCCCAGTGCCAGCTTCTACCAGCTGATGCTGTGGCTAAGCCCCAACAACCCTCACCCACTCTAATTGTAGATTGCACCAGTAGGAATAATCAGCCCAGCCTGGTTTTTCCCTGATCTGGTCTACATGAGGCGCACAGGTGTTGTAGCCCTGCCTAGTCTGGTCTACCCCCATCCCAGCTCATGCTCTCCAGTGGGAGTAGCTGTTCAGCAAGGGAACCACCCCTTATTTTCCTACTGGTTCTGCCCCCTCCCTTCCTGGTTCTCAGGTGTGCTGGTTGGGTGCTGTGGTCACATCTGGCACAGGCAACCTCACCTTGGCATTCTGTGTTCTGTACTGCTTTTGTTGCGACCTAAGCGACAAAAGTTTTTGCAGTTATGGATTTTGCCGCTATGAACATAGGGGTGCATGTTGGTTTCTCGTGTAACAAGTGTTTTGGATATGTTCCTAGAAGTGCTATTGCTGGATCATATAGTATGCAGATTTTCAGTTGTTTGAGTGTTCTCCATACTGATTTCCATCGACACTGTACCAACCTGCAGTCCCACCAACAGTGGAGCAGGGTTCCCTTTTCTCCACATCCTCGCCAGCGAGTGTTGTTGTTGGTTTTTTGTATGTGAGCCATTCTTATTGGCACTAGGTGGTACCTCGCTGATGTCACTTGCATTCAGTTAGGTATTTAGAAAAATCATTTATTGATGGAAATTTCAGGATGTGGTTTACAGATGTCATTGGAGGTGGGCACCAAGTGGAAATACTAAAATGAGTATGTGATTGTTTAACATCCAGTGAAAAGTCTTGGTAGAGATAGTATGAGGAAGTTAATTGATCTGGAATATAGTAATTATGAAGTCCCTTCACAGCATAAAGGTGTGTATTTTTCTTGAAGGCCCCTTATTCAAGTGTTTGTGATCTGTGAAATCAAGGCCACTTTTCTCCACTCTAGCTGTTGATTCTTTCTCTTCAAGCAAGTTTGAGACTAGCATAAAAACTTTGCAATGTCCTCATGGTTAAATAAGTTTCTATGCCAGTGATTTAAAAAGTGGAGATGAAGAATATTCATCTAAAAAAATTATTTACCAGAAAGAAGCACTTTTTTGTCATCTGAGAACCTTCAGGATGTACCAAGATTAGATACGAATCCTTTCTGTTTGTGAATAGTGAATGTTATTTTGTGCTCATTGTCTGCATGTGCATATGAACACAATGAATAAATGAAAATCATTATGTAATAATAAAAATAACCAAGGTCTAAATGTAAAAAAAAAAAAAGAAGAGTTCACTCACTTTGCATGATTTCAAGTTCCCAAGCTTAAATATTATGTGCACACAATCTTCTATTAACCCAATTTTTCAGGTCCAGTGCTATGGCTCAGTGGTTAAATCCTCACCTTGCATCTGTCAGTATCCCATATGGGCAGTGATCCATGACCCAGCCTCTCCTCTTCCCATCTAGCTTGTGGCCTGGGAAAGAAGTAGAGGATGTCCCAAAGCCTCTGGACTCTGCACCCGCATGGGCGACTCGGAAGAGGCTCCTGGCTCCTGGCTTTGGATCTGCTCAACTCAGAGCATTGTGGCCACTTGAGAAGTGAACTGGCAGATAGAAGATATTTCTTTGTATACCCCCTTCTCTCTGTAAATTTGCCTTTTCAATTAAAAAAGAAAATAAAATCATTTAAAAATAATTTTTTTGTTGTATCTTGTTATTTGATTAATTAAATTTAATGATGGCATCTATAATTGGAGATAGTGGAAACCTAAATACTTCTCATAAAGACATGATATGAATACTCTTTAAACAAGTGATATGATTATATATTGGTGATTTCTGCCTGCAATATTGGCACCAAGAGATCATAAATAACAATTTCTGACCCAGATAGACAGTCTAAAAAATTATGATGCGATTCAAAGAAAATGATGGAGCAATTATTCATGCTCAAATAAGATTTTTGAGTTCTTCTCAAGTAGTACATAAAAGCAGTCATTTAAATGCAACACAATAAATAGGCTAAACTCCATTAAAATCTTGGAACATCTTATTTCTCTCCAGAAAGTGACAGAGAAAATTGGGAAGTAAAAATATGGCTTATTATTCTGTGTATTAAAAGATGTGGGCATTTGTGTGTGTGCGTAGTAAGCCAGACAGAGCTTTAACATTTCAAAATATAAAAGTGAATTGTGTACCCTTCTTGCTCTCAAGGAACACATATCAGAGATAGATAAGGCGGTAAAGTGCATTGTCATGTTCAGACCAGTTTGATAAATGCTGAATAAATGATTCAAGAGCATTGTGGAAAGGAGGAAGTCTATTCTAGGAAAATAGGACTCAGAGTTGGGAAATGTTAGAGAAAGGCAAGGAAGCTGTGAACTAAGAAGGCTACACGTGGTGGCCTCTGGATGAACAAAAGAGTACTGTGCCAGCAGCAGAAGTATTAGAACCACAGCGCTGGAAACCAGATAAATTTAAGTGCTCTCTCTCTATATATATGTATATATGTGTATATATATATATATACATATATATATAATAAGCCACTTAAGAGAGTGCAATTTCAGTTTAGCAGTTAGTGTGTGTTGATTCAGTTTTCATTTCTGACGGGGTTTTTTTAGTTTTTTTTTTTTTAAGATTTATTTATTTTTATTGGAAAGGCAGATATGCAGAGAGGAGAGAAAGAGAGGAAGGTCTTCCATCTGATTATTCACTCCCCAAGCGGCTGCTACGGTTGGAGCTACGCCAATCCAAAGCCAGGAGTCAGGAGTTCTTCCGGGTCTCCAACATGGGTCCAGGGTCCCAAGGCTTTGGGCCGACCTCGACTACTTTCCCAGGCCACAAGCAGGGAGCTGGATGGGAAGCAGGGCGCCGGGATTAGAACCGGTGTCCAAATGAGATCCCGGCTTGTGCAAGGTGAGGACGTTAACCACTGTGCTATCATGCTGGGCCCCCATTTCTGACCTTTTAAAAAATGTATTTATATGACTTGAAATACAGTTAGAGAGAAAGAGCTTCCATCTAAAAATGGGTACATTGACCAGAGCTGGGCTGATCTGAAGGTTCACGCAAATGAGTGTATGGATACAGTGTATGGATCCAAGGACTTGGGCCATCCTACACTGCTTTCTCAATCCATTAGTAAGATGGATCAAAAGTAGAGTAGCCAGGACTCAAACAGGTATATATGAGATGTAAACACACAGGTGGAGGATAAGCTATGTCATTGTGCTGACCTAAACTCTGACTCTTGACTCCTGCCAATGCGAACCTTTGAAATCATCAGTGATGGATCAAGTGACTGAGCTTCTTCCGTCCACACAGGAGACCCCAGGCTGAGTTTCCAGCTCCTGGGCTAGCCCTGGCCACGGTGGACATTTAAGGAGTAAACCAGAAGTGGTGTCTCTGTCTCACTCTCCCCAAACTTGCATTGGCCCCCATGCCCTCTAAAGGGACCATTAAAATAATTCATTGACTGATTTTAAATATGACCGTGATTTGTAGATGGACTTCTGGGAACATAATGATATCCCTGCCTTCCCCCACTCCCTCTCACGCACCCTTTTTTCTTGTTTGCTTTTTATTTGTTAACATTCTTGCTTGGTGAAATATAAAACATTTTTACTGTAATTTAAATGTAAAATATGTTAGTTTAAAAAAGTAAAAACAAGAAACTAAGTTACTAAGTTAGCATATTTTATGAACTAATGAAAGTTGTCTCGTTTTCTGTTGAAAGTATTCCTGAATTCTCTCACATATTAAGCTGTTTTTATTCTTTATGTTCATTTTGGACCAACAGATGTTTGATAAAATTCAAAGATACAAGGACTGAACCTTATGCGAAGTTTAATGTCACCTTCTACAGCTCTTTCATATGTGTTCAATGAGTTTTAGACTTATTACGGAGAAATTATGAAATATAGATTAATGGTTGTATTTTTATGCTTTTGATGTGTTGTTTAATGAGGTATGTGCCGTTTTATATCTTACATCAAAGAGACATCTGCTAGAAAGCTTCTTATCACACACATCAAGTGATTTTTGCACTAATAAGCATAATCATCTGAATAATGGAATATGGTATCTCTCTTTTATACCAATCAATTTGCCTTATAAACCTTGTTCCCAATTTGCAACACTCCTTAATTTTGAGATTTGAAGTATATTTATTATGGGGCATCACTTCCTGAAATAAGCTTCAATGCTACATAAGATTAGAAAGTCAATTTTTCATAGGTCACAGAATAAATGTTCAGGAATTTACTGGAATACCAAGGCTTTCATTTTTAATGACATTTCTGTAGGAGCAATTGATCACTTTTGATTTAGGATGTTCACTTGCACAACCTGCAAACCAGCAATTTGATGAAGTCATCACAATATTGTAAACTAATAATGAGACATCAATTCAAGTTAAATGATAACCTAATCCTCAGTTACCCTATACATTACAGATTCACTGAAGTTCATCAAACATTGGCTAAAGTTTCAGAATGGATACCTTTTCATTAACACAACAGTTATTTCATTGTCCCTTATCTTACATTTTAAAAATCTCTCAAGTTTGAAAGTATTCAGAAGTTTTTCAATTACAAATTACACACGGACAACAAAGTATCACTTATTCTTAGAGTGTGAATTAGAGGACTCTGTTTAAGGAGTGAAAATACCAAGCTTTCTCTTTAAAATATTTAGGTTTTGCATTTTAAAATATTTAGGTTTTGCATTTCTTAGAAACTTAAATTAATGACTGTCTCAAGAGCTAGTGTATACATTAAATTAGCAGAAATAATAATAGTATGAGAAGGCATTCCAGGACGTGAAAATCAAATAAGTACCTGAGCTAGTATCTTTTAGACATAAACACTACATACATACATACACATACACACACATGCACTGGTGAATTGTCTTGAGATTTGTTACATTTTTCCATCCTTCTTATAATTTCTAACTTTGATCAAATTGCAACCTCTTTTTGCCTCTTTTATGTCAACAATTAAATAGAATGAAAGTATTCTAAATTGCCTTCAAAACAGATTTCATTGTTTAGTAGTATATTTCATTGGTAATTTTACTATAGTAGTTTTGCATATATACCTTCAAAAATCATTACAATCATGGATGATATGTCTGCTGCATTTTAAGAATTTTATAAACTATTTTCTGTATCTGCAATCCTTCTACATAAAACTGGAGGCTCTAAAAACACATTGGCTTTGATTTCAACCAAACATGTATCCACCATCATTAACCCAAACATAAAATTTGCATGAGATATTTTTATCAGTTCTTACAGTATGAAACATTACATGATCACTTTCTGTATGTGGGCATTTTAGAAAAATTACTGACTCTCTCTTGACATTTGAATTAGCATTTTTTCATGTCTCACTCCTACATATTTTTGGAAGAGCTTTGAAAAACCAAGGATAACAGTTTAATCCTACTTCTGTTTGACCTTTGTCACCTTAGCTCAGAAGAATATACAGCAGGTCATCGATCTCAATTCCTATATTCTGTGCCCTTTATTTCATTTCTTATTTAATAAATTGCTTTTTATACTTATAGGCCTAAAAAAATGACTTGGAAAGGAGAAAGATTGGATTTAAGAGTAAGTGTTGAAGCAAAAATCTACCTTAAGCAAAAAGTAAAAATCCTTCCACATATAAGGGAGAAACTGGAGAATTCCATGCACAGAAAAATGTTTTTCCTAAAACATAATGTAGAAGAACAAGAAGGTAAAAATGTAATTGTTTTCCCTTTTAGAAATGAAGGCTTAGAATTGAAATCTAGCACTAAAATAAATATGAATCAAAATAGCATCAGAGTGTGGCTAGACTAATGAAGCTAAGGGCACTTGTCAGGATTCTGAACCATTGTGTGTGTATGTGTGTGTGTGTGTGCGCGCACATGTGTGTGTGTGCGCACGCCTTCTATTTACTTTTTAAAGCCATTTTCAGCTATTGAAAAATGCTCATTCAAAAAATCACCTGTAATCTTGAACTTTCCATGAAATAATCTTGACAGAAATAATCAATGTTGAGTCAGAACAAGCTTCCATTTCTATTTTCAGAAAACTACATAGAACAGAGAGACAGCTTTGAAAATCCTTTAGAGATGGGCAAGCAAATAATTTGAGAACATGAAAAGTTCTATCAGAAAAAGAATTTATTTCAAAAATAAAAAAATTCAAAGAGCTAATAAACGTCTTTCAAAAGAAGACCTACAATTGGCCAACAAGTGTAAGAAAAGGTACTCAATAACACTATCATCAATGAAATTAAAATGAAAACCACAATGAGGTGTTATCTCAATCCATTTTAAATGGTTGTCTTTAAATGAACAAAAAAATTTTTTTTAAATAACAAGTGCCAATGGAGTGGTGGTGAAAAGGTAATAGTATACTCATTATGGAATGCAATGAGGAAATTTCTTTAAAAAAATTAAATGTAGAACTGCCTTATGATTCACAAATTTCACTGTATATGTAGCCAAAGGAAATAAACACAGTAGGTTTAAAGGACATCTGTTGTCCCATATTTATTGTAGTGCTGTTCACAACTGCCATCAAATGGAATCAACTCAAATGTCCATCAATTTTTAAATAGAAAAGTATAATTTACATTTTAGACAATGAAAGTACAATTCACATAAATAAGATGGAATTTTGTGATCTGTTGCACTACGAGTAGAACTGGAAAACCTTATGTAAGTGAAATAAAGTAATCACAGAAAAACAAGGGTACATAAGTAACAATACCAGTTATGGTTGGGAAAAATGTTTTCAAAAAGCTGATTTCTTCATATTTGTGAATAAGAAAAATGGCTGCCAGATGTGGGGGAGACTAAGGAAGAGGGTAATGAAAGTTATTTAGTGAATGTCAAGTTATAGTCGAGAAAGAGTATTCGATGTTACTAATTTACGGTTGTCTGTGAGACAGATTCATGTGTTCTAGTGCACAGAAGTGACTGCAAGCCATCACAATGCATCCTAAGTAATGGAAAGGCTGGAGCAAAGGATATCATGTGCTTTCACCACAAGCAAATGCATATTTGAGGAGATAGCAATGTTTACTGTAATTTAAATGTTACACAGTATCTGAAAATGTAAACCTCATCAATATGTATGATTTTATGAGGCAATTAAAATGAATAAAATAGATTACAAGGAATGAAAAACAGTTAATGA
Source organism: Ochotona princeps (assembly GCF_030435755.1). Taxonomy (NCBI): domain Eukaryota; kingdom Metazoa; phylum Chordata; class Mammalia; order Lagomorpha; family Ochotonidae; genus Ochotona; species Ochotona princeps. Next base: position 70,739,933 of record NC_080836.1, read on the forward strand.
GTTAAGATAGAATGACAGGAAGTACATGGAATACAATATGTGTCTTATGAGTTATGACTCATTTTAAATTATGTATCAATCAAGAGAAAATTAACTGAATATTAATAATAATTATTATTGTCACTTTAAAGTAAAATATCTGCAGCCCTTGTCTGCATATTGGTTATTATTTCAAAGTCCATACGTACCTATTAGTGCAATGCTGAAAGTTGTATCCAAAAAATGTATGCTCAATTTGGCTTCTTATTAATATTTTAACATTTGAAATTTAAGTAAACATTTTTAAGCAATAAATTGCAAGTAAATTAAAATTATATGCAGTCTAAAAGTCATGACAAAGAGATTCAGAAGATGTTAATTGATTCAAATTTGCATGCAACATCAAAATAACTTAATTTTACTCTCAGACCTTGTATTTTATGGTGAAGGTCAAAGGTTTAAATTTATATGCCCATCTCTCTTTTTAGATTCCAACATTGTCCTAATTGAAATTTGACATATATGCCTATTAGTTGAAATTATTTCTTTTCCATGCTTCATTAAAAATGCTCTTTACTATAGTACAACGATAATGCTCATAATAAAAGTCTTCTATGCAATGTGGATTACATTGAAACGTGATTGATTATCTCAAATGTAACATGGAATTCATATTATAAAATTTCATGTGCTGAAATTGAATTTGTGACCAGAATTTAAATATATTCTGAACAAAGCAAATCAGTTATCCTTGCATGAGAATTCTTGACTATGCCTTAATTAAGGACAAAGTTAGCCTTTAGAAAAACATTTTACATACAATTATCATTATTATGAATTCTACACTTGTATTTTTTCTAGAGAGAACATGTTTGTGTATTATTTATTGTAGTGACTTTAAATACTGTCCAAGTGGTGGATTTTGCAAAGATATGGCTGCTTAGTAGGACTTATTCTGCAAACTATATTTAACAATAATACCAACCCACCCAAAAGAAAAACATATAGGAAAATTATATGCCAACTATTTCTTTCCAGGATTAAATTTCTCTTTTATCTAACATACTGTGGTTTCCATAGTTGAGATTATCCTTTCTCTGTGTTATCTCAATCCTGAAGTCCTCAGTGGATTCACAGAATTCAGCCAAGATTTCTGTAGCAATGGATACTTGAATCTTTTTTATAACCTACTCAAATGACATTTTCTTTGCACAAAAAAATATGGTAATTTAAATGAATTATTTTGAAGTTATATGTTTATTATGGCTTTAGTGTATTATGGTGTGGCTGTGGACTGTGACCTGATAGACTGAAAGCTTACAACTAGCTATCATATGCCTAAAAATTATAAATATCATTAGAAAGAATCAGGAATGTGAGTTTTGCAGGCTTCTTTGGATTATATTCATGGAGATGATCACCCATTTGAAAAACGTGTTTTAAGGTTTCATGCATCAAACATCCTCTGAGAGTACATGTCTGACCCCTAAAATTCATAACTTATGCATCATTTGAATACATTAAGTCAAAATTGTTTAGAAGTACACATGCACTTTAATAAATAACTGTGGTTTGCCCATTCAAAGAGAAACACTTCTCAAGTTTTACTGTCAAGTAGCAATTCTTACAACACAGTTGATTCTGGTTTAGTGGTTCTGGAAAGGGACCATGAGTCTTATATTTCTGGTAAATTTCTCTGTAATAACCAGGACACTGTCTACCAAACACTTTAATTAACAGTGAATTATATATTATGATGAAAAAGGTATGCATGGGCCGCTTGCATTGCAAAACAAGTAAAGAAAGGTGGGAAAAAACCATCCTCTGTAATTAGGTTAGGTGTTAGGAACACAAATTCAGTATAATTTTTGGAAAACTCAAGTCTAGTAAACATGTTATGTGACATAAATATATATGAATCACTGTCCAGGAATATATTCATTGTTATAGCCAAAGCAAGGAGAAATATGGGCTGAGCACAGTAGCCTACTGCCTGAAGTCTTCACCTTGCATGTGCCAGAATCTCATTGGAGTGCCACTTTACATCCCGGCTGCTCCATTTCTCTTCCAGTTTGTGGCCTGGGAAAGCAGTAGAGAATGGACCAAAGCCTAGAAACTCTGCACTTGTGTGGGAGTCCTATAAAAAGCTCCTGGCTTTGGATCAGCTCAGCTGTGGCCATCATGTCCACTTGGGGAGTCAAACATCAGATGGAAAATCTTTGTTTCTGTCTGTCTTTCTCCCTGTAAATCTGATTTTCCAATAAAAATAAATAAATCTTAAAAAAAGAGATCAGTGAAATAAGTCAATCCCCAAAAGACAAATACCTATGTTCTCCCTAATATAAGGAAATCGTAGTGCAAATTGAAATGTGTAGTGATGGAGTAATGGAGACTACCATATCCAAATGTGGGGACACAGTACAATGATGCATCCCTACTTCCAAGTCTGGGATGGACTCCCAGTGAAACTACTGGACGTGTCCAGACAATAGAATGTTGGACAGTCTGACATTGTCTGTACCAGCCAGGTTGGGGCACACTTAAATAACAGATTGATAGAATTGTAACTCTTGTGCTCACTTCAGCAGCATATATACTAGAATTGTAACTCTTTATGGACTATGCTGTTGTGATGATATAGGGAGAATCAGTCAGGGGGTAGGAATTGGATGCGGAAACCCCAGACTCTACAGAATTGTACCATAATTTTCAAAAACAGGAATTCAAGAAAACAGGAATACGCTGCAGTTAATGTTAATCCGGCAATTATTTTTGCAATTGTATTAAATATGTAATACTTAAATTTATTTCATAAAGCATGTACACTGAAGTCTGTTTTATTAAATTTCTTTTTGGGTCACTGTTTTTTAAATGCTGGGAAAGTCAATTTTAATGTTACGCATTTTAGAGTGAAAATAGGTATTAATGAAATTAACATTTAGCAGTTGGAAAATATTGACTTGGTAGCAGGGAGTCTGTTATCCTTGCTGTTATCCTGAACATTTCAATTTCAGAAAGTTGCATGACTTTCGAATCTCCTCCATGTAAGACATTATGCTTGACATGAGGATTTATTTCTGGCTTTCCATCAGTTTCTAATTAATAGCACCACTGTGTGCTACATGATGTGAGAATTGAAAATCTCTAAACAGTACCACAGGAGCACCGCATTGCACTTCTACTTGAAAAAACACCTGATCAGTTACCCAGCTGTTTCCTCCAGATGTTGTCTGTAAACTCAAAGGTCATCGTTTCATTAAAACTGAGATTAATTTGACTTAAAAGTCTCTCACCCACTGTAGAAAAGCATAATTATTGAGTTTTAAACAGCCCCAGTATTTACCACTGAAACTTAACACACTTATTAAATATAGATGGTTCTAAAAAGACAAGCCATATTTATGAGTCCAAATGCAAAAAAAACCCCACCAATTTGAACATGTTGCAAATAAGATGTACAGTACTTGTTCATTTCATTCCTTAAGTGGTATCACTCTCCCTATGTGTGAACTCTCAGGAAGGAAATCAACAAATCACAAACAGCAAAGAATATTTTAAAAGTTTACATTGAAAGGGAAAATTTAGCAAATAGTAACACATTTGAATGGAAGAGAAGCTGGACTATCAGTGGGATTTCTGATCCGGAAGCAAGATATTAAGGCAGGATCTAAAACAAGGTAAAACTCTGTGTACGGCTAGTTTGCCTTATAAACGATTGTAAACTAATGTGGTTTACTGGATTGCCTGAAATTATGTTATAATAGAATACTACTATTATTCACAGGAGTTAAAAACTTGTCCTTAATAAAGAAAGCTTTAGTATTTAGTTGCAAATATATTTTTATTTTAGAATCAGAATGCAATCACAAGACCAGCAATAACTCTGCATTTTAGTAACAAACTAAATATTCTGGTAATATTATAGCTATTTTATATATTGAAGACATTAAAATGACTTCTAAGCTTAGCATACTGTTTCCGTTTGGGGGAATAGCACATGCTCTCATTAGTTACATACATGATCTGTTTGCTAAATAGAAGCAGAATCTCAGAGACGACTATAGAAATAGCATTTAGTGAGTGAGTATTGCTAAGCTCCATTTTGTATGATTACATCAGAAGACCTAGTGTGCAAATGAGGAGCATCCACACAATGTTATTAAAGTGATATATCAGTGTTTCTGCCATGTACACCCCCATGAACAGAGTGTCTTTGTCTAACAAAAAAAGTACCTCGATACTAAATTATGAATCTTTCTTCCTTCCAAACTACAAAAACTCTTGAAGTAGAAAGAAATCATTCAAAAATATCAATGCCACAATCATATTTTGAGAAATGACTAATATGTAAGGGAAAGTTAATAGGATTAGAGATTAAAGGAAGTGTGTCAAATAAAAGCATAAAATAGATGTTTGTAATCATAGCATGAGAACAAAAAGACAGCAAAAGCAGTAAAAGCCATACCAGTTTCCATATACTGAGTATTTTCTATGTACCAGGTGAAATTCTGTACAATTCTCTCGTCTTCTAATTTTATGACACAGATAATTAATTCCATTTGCATGTAAGGAAGTTGAGGTTTGTCAAAGGTAAGATGTGTACTAAATGAAAAAACCAAGACTTATTCCTATAGCTGATTTTTTTAAAGTTTTATTTATTTTTTATTACAAAGTCGGATATACAGAGAAAACGTGAGACAGAGAGGAAGATCTTCCATGTGATGATTTACTCCCCAAGTGACCACAATGGTAGATGCTGTTCTGATCCAAAGCCAGTAACCAGGAACTTCCTCCAGGTCTCCCACGCAGGTGCAGGGTCCCAAGGCTTCTTCGACTGCTTTCCCAGGCCACAAGCAGGGAGCTGGATGGGAAGTGGAGCTGCCGGGATTAGAACCGGCACCCATATGGGATCCTGGCGCAATCAAGGCCAGGACTTTAGCCACTAGGCCATTGTGCCAGGCCTCTAGATCTAATTTCAAAGAGTATCTGAATGAACCAAGCTACATTTACAAGTACAGGTAAATACATTCAAAGAAAATTTTATTTAGTCAAATAAAAGTATCCTGAGATTATTTTTCCAATCAGACATGTGAAGCTAAGATGAAATGTTAAAAATCAGGCCAACCGGAAGTGAAGCAACAATGGAGTTGGCCAGGAGTGTTTATTAATATACCCTGTGCCATTTTATCTGCACCAAAGAAAAAGAAATCATAAGAAAAATATTTCTAAATATGTTATAATACAAAATCACATTCTTATACAAAGAAAATATCTCCGCATTATAAATGGAATGGAAATTTACAGATGTGCAGTGATAGACAGAGTAAAATAAAACCGGAAAAACCGATCAAGAATCTCAGCGAGAATAGATGACTATGACAAGGAACAAAATGGAAATAAAGAAAATGAAATAATCCTTATAATAAAATTTAGAAAACTCCAAGTAAATAGGCATAAAGCATAAATTATACAAGTTCAGATGGAAACATTTAGATATTGACACACATATTCAATAGTGTTTGTAAATGAAAGGATAATGAATGAAATTGAGAAAGCATCAGAGGAGAAAAGCACAGACTTCATCATCTTTGGAGATCATCTTTTCACCTTGTGTAAGTGCCATAAGGCGGACCTATCATACACGATTGTCAAAAAACCAGCAAGTGCTTCCGGTATGCGCTCTTCAGAGGCTGTTGGCACAGTAGGGTAGGCACAGTGGTGTTGGCACAGTGGGGTAGGCACAGTGAGTGATGTAGGCACAGCGGGGTAGGCACAGTGAGTGATGTAGGCACAGTGGTGTTGGCACAGTGGGATAGGCACAGCAAATACGTTCCGTCATGTGCTCCTTTGCACATCGTTGCATCCACAGGATGGTCCAAAGGAGGCAGGGATGACGAGTTTTTTTGTTTAGAAGAAATAGTCTGTCTTTCTACAAGTCTGAATTAAAGAAGTCTGTTTTTTTGAGGTTGGCTACTGTAGTAAAGGAATTGATTTCCTGGAAGAGAGATGGATGCATTGTTAGTTCTATTTTTATGTATCAAATGACCATTGTCCCTTCACACAGTGTCTTTCACTAGAGATTTGCAACAGAATCAATACAAGTGTCATTATATTATTTTTTAAGGATTTATTTATGCTAGTTTTATGAAACAATCAGGGCAAGAAGGGAAAGGATTGAGTGAAGGTGGGAGAGAGTAGCCCTGAGAAAAAGAGAGAGAGTGAAACAGAGAGAGAGAGAGAGAGAGAGAAGGAGAGAGAAAGAGGAACACCAAAGTCAGAAACTGAGAGCTCATTTCATGTCACTTGCGTAAGCAGTGGGGAACCATCTAGTCCAGCTGTCACTGCCACCTTCTGGGATGTGTGTTCGTAGGAAACAGGAATAAAGATTAAAGCCAGGTGTTAAATTCAGACGCCCTCAAGTAGGTACCATAAGTGGTGGTTTAACCACTGTGCCAACCATCTACTGTTTTTTAATAACAACAATATGTTAATGCTGAGATATGCATGCAGTTAGATATGTAGGCTGTCAATTATGAATAGTCACTGTAAATCAGAGGCTAGGAAAAATTTTATGATTCAGAAAATATGACCTCTTCTTGAATAAGAGCTCTGATTGCAACATTCCTCTCTTCTTTCATTTTTTCTCCCTTGCAGAATCTAGATCAAGCCATCAGTTCTTGCCCAATGATCAGTTAAGTAAGGGGATAATTATAGAGCAACATCTAATTTTTAGATGAGAAAATATTTGCAAATGAGCACTTTATAAAATACTTACATAAGAAGTGGCTATGTGTGTCAGTCATGTGCAGCCAAACCTAGAGGAGTTCTGATTGTTCCCTGGCAGTTGTGATAATCTGCCTGGCATGAAAATGCACCAGGAACATCTGTGAGAAATCTGCTATGAGAGACTATACATTCCCTTTTAAAACCTCTGAGCAATGCTACCTAAAATGGTGTGAAGTCCTATGAACTTTCCGTCTGTCAAAACGAAAGGGTATTTCCCCCGTTTTCCTCACAGGGAGTAGAATGAGTGAGGCAGACATCCACCTGCTACTCAGGATCAAAATTTTCTGATGCTGTCCCTTCTTTTCAAAAATGTTTATGTTAAGACTTTAACCTCTATCTGTTTGAGAAATGCAACTCCCAGCCTCTCCAGTTAGGGCTTCTATGAACTCAGTTACTTGTCTTTAGGAAATTCTTAACCCTATCAGAAATCTTTCAAATTTATTCCTAAAGCCGAGCCTGCCTTTATTTTCTCTTGTCTGCTACCATTCCTATTTCCTGCCTCATCTGTTTATCACAGATATTGAAGACAGAAATAACATGCCCTGGGTCACAAATACTAACTGGAGTTCCCTGATGAGAATGTCAGTATCCAACATGTCACATGTCTTATCATCACTGTGGAGGAGTTGAAACCGATGAAATGAAGATGTAAAGCTAATATATATAACCAAGGCGAAGGAAGCTTAACATATGAGCTAGCTGGGTGGAAAGTGTGGCCTCACCTAAACATAACTATTCAGGAAAGTTGACTCAGTGTTCCCCTCTATATCTGGTAGTGACACAAATGACTAAACTGCTGCCCGCTATTTTTTTTAAGATCACACATCTTTTTGAGTTTGCAGTTCGGGAGAGTTTGGCAAATGGCGCAGCTTGGGGATTATTTTTGTCTACATCTTGAAGCCTTTTTTTTGAATTAGGATTCTACTAAAACTAGTCTATTATGCTTATGGAAAGTAACTCAAGATCATATATTATAAAGCAAGCGCCTTATGCAAATGCCAGAATGTCTTATTCACATTACTATTGCTCTCTGAGCAGTAGGTGGAACAAGATCTCATCTTTTGCAAGTACTTGTTTTTAGTATATCCTACCTGGTAAGGATAGTTATTTTGGCTATTTGAAATCGTTACTCATTAAATGTAGGTGCAAGTACTCAAAATGTGTATTATGTCATATTACCCACCTGTTCTTTGTTTCGGTACAAAGTCTGGGGAAAAGCCACTAACACAAAGAAGAAGTAGGAAAAACACACATGGAAGTACTAGATGTTAGCTGACTTCAAAATGTATTATAAAGGCCTAGCGGCTAAAGTCCTCGCCTTGAACGCGCCAGGATCCCATATGGGCGCCGGTTCTAGTGCCAGCAGCTCCACTTCCCATCCAGCTCTCTGCTTGTGGCCTGGGAAAGCAGTTGAGGACGGCCCAAAGCTTTGGGACCCTGCACCCATGTGGGAGACCCGGAAGAGGTTCCAGGTTCCCGGCTTTGGATCGGCTCAGCACCAGCCATTGTGCTCACTTGGGGAGTGAATCATCAGACGGAAGATCTTCCTCTCTATCTGACTTTTTCTCTGTATATCTGACTTTGTAATAAAAATAAATAAATCTTTTTAAAAATGTATTATAATGCTAAGGCGGAGCCCAGCACAATGGTTCCACACACTTACCCTCTGCCATCAAGTGCCAGGATCTCATATGGGTGCAGGTTCCTCTCGAGCTGCTCCACTGAAAAGCAGAGTAAGATGTTCCAAGGCCTTGGGAATCTTCACCTGCATGGAAGACTCAGAAGAAGCTCCTGGCTTCTGCCTTCTGATCTGCTCAGCTCCAACTGTTGTGGCCACTTGGAATCAACCAGTGGATAGACTGTTTCCCCTTGTCTCGGTAGAACTGCCTTTCCAATAAAGGCAAAAATAATAATAATAATAGCAACAGTAAATAAGAAGGAAGAGGAGGAAGAAGAAAGAGAAAGAATAAGAAAAGCAAGAAGAAGAAAAGGAAGAATAAAGCTAAGGCAACATTAGAACAATTTTCCCTTAATTTGTGGAAGCCAAAGATGTCATCAGAGATTGCAAGTACTTTAGCTGCTAGGCCACCGTGCTGGGCCCAGACTTAACTGTTAATTGTGAGTCACACAGTTATGGTGTATCGCTGCTATGCTGCTGTATTTTTCTTATTTGATGCATACAGCTAACTGAGATAAAGTATAAAATTCTTTAAAGGACATTTCTTCATCTTTTTCATCTCTGCTTCTATGAAGGTCTTTGAGATAATGGATATGTAACTTTGTCTTTTTGATTTTGAGACATTGAAAGAAAAATCTGTATTTCCATGACTTTTTTTTTAAAGGATCTATTTTATTTTTATTGGAAAGTCAAATATACAGACAGGAGGAGAGACAGAAGTGAAGATCTTCCGTTTGATGATTCACTCCCTCAACGGCTGGAATGCCTGGAGTTGAACTGATCCAAAGCCAGGAGCCTGTCACCTTTCCCAGGTCTCCCATGCAGGTGCAGCGTCCCAAGGTTTGGGCCATCCTCTAGTGCTTTCCCAGGCCACAGGCAGGGAGCTGGATGGGAAGTGGAGCAGCTGAGATATGAACCAGCACTCCTATGGGATCCCAGTGCTTGCAAGGCAAGGACTTCAGCTGCTAGGCTACTGTGCCAGGCCTTCCATGACATTCTAATAAAGCTCTAGAAAAGTTATTTTAGTCTTTCAACACAAAAGCATTTTTCCCTCAATATGTGGATGAAGTGTTTTCTCATTAGTCTTCCTCATCGGCTATGCTGCTGAGGCGTCGGATGGGCTTTGATATTGGCTTCCTAGGTCGATTTAATTTTGGTTTTTGATTTGCTTTCTTTTTGTATTAAGATTTTTCTGCATAACATATAATAGTTTTCCATTTATGTATTAGTCAGATAAATTCGAAAGGCTGTAATCCTTTTCCTTTGATTTTCCTGAGCCTTAGATCCACCCTCTTACTTTGCATTCTCAGACCTGTTTTTTTTTTTTTCAAATCAGGCTTTTTAAGTCCTTTTGATTAACATTTTTATCTAAATCATTCTTCGTTCTTTCTTATGAATGCTTATAATTTCAAGGCGTAATCTTTAATATCATTTCTCCATTTTCTTCAGATAATATACAATCATGTTCATCGCCTCTTCCCTTTGGTCTTCATTCCAGGAAGCTTATTCAGGTCTTTTTTCTCTCACACTGATTCAATTTTTATCAATGTCACTTTTTCTTTTAACCTCTCCTGTAGAGATTTCTGTTCTACAGTTACCGCTAAAGGATTTTCTAAATTCTTTCCTGGTTCACCCTGCTAAAAAAGCATTGCTTCTTGTCTTTGCTAGTTATTTTCTGTTCCTCATTCTGTCATACTTCCTGCTTATATTATGTACACATACAAATCCTTACACTTGGTTATACCTGGAGGACCCTACATTGTGATTGGTCCAGTGTAACCCCAGCTTCTCCCTGATGCCTTAGCACAGTTACTAACAGTGTTTCTTTCACTCCCCAGTGTACACCACTTTACACAATATGTTTTTTGCCCATCTTATGAGTATCACTGACATTTTCTAAAAATTTTTAATCTTCAGATGAATAGGATTCAAGAGACAATTTTCTGAATATAATTAAGGTTAATCTTTCCTTTCTTACTACTTCACTCTTCTTTAGCACGATTCGAAAGATCCATTTGTCTAGATGATTACTCATTCCTGAATGACAAGCCATCTATAGAGAATATTTCTGCACAAAATGCATATTTGGCCTTATCTCTACTCATGGAATTCACTTTCTCTAATTTTTCTGTTCTGTGTATCTATTTCGTATGCTCAAAGTTTCACGATGTTCGTTTTCAGTTTTCCAAAATGCAAGTGCAGTTTGCAACACACATTTACCATACATTGACTGTACCTTCGTACAATAATGAATGTGAATTCTTTTCAGAACACATCAAGAACAGGAGTGCTCTTGCACCAATGGCAGAAATTCCTTCAGCTCATTTTGCTTTCATGTAATGAAAATATTTTGCAGAGAAGGCCATTATGCAAACCCAGATGCATTCTTTCGTATACACGATTGCAGTCCTGCTTCTTGCTGGCTATTCCTATGAATTTCAATAGAAATTGTCTTCAGTCATGTCTGTTTGACTATAAAGACATTTTAAGAATGTTTCCTTCTTTTCTTAAAGAAATTCTGTAACTGTTGATATCATGGAGATGGCCCCCAATAAACAAGAAAGTTCTTTTTAAAGTTCTCATGGGATTAAGGAGTCAAATGCAACCTTTGGATTTTCCAAAAAAAAAAAAAAGGCCAAAATATTATTTTTATTGTTATGAATTGCAGGCTAAAGGAATATGCCTCAATATGTTTAGGCTTAGAGGATGTGATGATGCTTCCAGCAGGAGGAATATGGGCCCCGACATATGCCAGATCCTAAATCCAGAAGCTGTGGTTATGTTGCATTACATAGTAAAAGGAATTTTATTGGTATGATTAAAGTAGCATATAGAGGAAGGAGGTTATTATTATCATTCTCAATTATCTGTATGGGCTCAATCTAAGTCCATGAGTTTTTTTAAAAGCAAAGAACTTTAGCTTAAGTGTGAGATAAAGGGCAACTAGAAGTATAGATTTCAATCATTGAGAGAGTAGCAAAAAAGAACATGGAAGAAGGGATATTGGCAAGAGGAAAGTCTGTCTGCCTGGCGCCAGCAAGGCAACAGAGATTTCAGTCTTACAACTACAAGGAATCAAATTCTGCAAATAAGATTAGAAAGAATCTTCTATGGCAGGGGAATTTGAACTATGAGAAATCCAGAGCACAGAAGCCAGCCAAGGATATGTAGACTTCTAACCTAGAAAACTAAGTTATTGCTGGATTCCAAAAAGAGCAGGCTTCTCCACTTCCAGAGATAATACACAAGATCAAAATTGTAAAAATGAGCAAACGTAAGCAGGGCAGGCACTCTACAGTCATACAACTGCAAAGAAATGAGGAAGATGAACACAAATGGAGAGCTCGGGTCTTGCTTTTTTCTCTCCAGGAACCAATCAAGCCATAGAGAACTGGTTTATTGTTGACTGAGGTCTTTCCTTATTAAGAAAACATCAGTGGTAGAGAAGTTCATTCCTTTATTGCACAATTTAATTTACATTTAAATATATTTTTGGGGCCCAGCGGCGTGGCCTAGCGGCTAAAGTCCTAGCCTTGAAAGCCCCGGGATCCCATATGGGCGCCGGTTCTAATCCTGGCAGCTCCACTTCCCATCCAGCTCTCTGCTTGTGGCCTGGGAAGGCAGTTGAGGACAGCCCAATGCTTTGGGACCCTGCACCCGCGTGTGGGAGACCTGGAAGAGGTTCCTGGTTCCTGGCATCGGATCGGCGCGCACCAGCCCGTTGAGGCTCACTTGGGGAGTGAATCATCGGATGGAGGATCTTCCTCTCTGTCTCTCCTCCTCTCTGAATATCTAGCTTTTCAATAATAATAAAAAAATCTAAAAATAAATAAATAAATAAATAAATATATTTTTGAAGTAAAAATTACAAATTGAATATTCTATTAACTACATATATCAATTATGTATCTAGTTATCTCAAAAATGACTTTATTATTAATTATAGGTAAAAAATGTGTAATAGTCAAGTGTGAATTTCTTCTTTTTATAATGTATGCAAAACGAAAATCATTAAGGAAAGAGAAATTTTAAAACCAAAAAAAGTATGTAATTATTTGTGCTTTTAAAGCATTATTGTATCTAGATTACCAAACTTGAGTTTTAAAACTTCACATTTGCATTTACTCATAGAAGTTATCAAATACTATTGTACACATTAGTATTAAAAATTTTAAATCTTATGTCAACTCTGCCTAAGTGTATTATTATTTAGAACAGAATTATAAATGATTCCAATTGATTTTACAATTAATCTTTATAACATGAAAACCAAAATTTTGACCTTCATTAAATTTGTTCATTATTTAGTTTCAGATTATAAGAGATTTCCTTTTAGATAAGAACACCTTCAGGCTTACGTTTAGATGATATGAAATAATAATTAATTAGCAAATGCAAATGAAATCAATTGACATAATATAGCACCACAACTCATAACTTATGCTTACTCAGTCTCTATTTTAATGTGAAATATATAGGCCAATTTTTGACTATTATTTTTGAACAGACATGATAAAAAATGTAATTAAAAATCTTTCTTATGCATACCTTTTTCGGAAAATGTTTTTCACAAAAGACATTCATGTATTTATTATTTGTTTTATTCCTCCTTTTTTATAGTGAGCAGTGAGATAAAGGAAACTTCCTATTATGTGTATCCATTTATTTACAAACTAAAATGAACATCAGCATTTCTTATTTTGTAGACAACATTACTAGTATCATATAAGAAAAATATGAGAAAGATGTGCCAACTCTCAAAGCGAGAAGGAATCTCTGTTAGCATTACTGATAGCTAATGACAATATTATCATGGCCCAGTAAGATGAGTAGCTAAATCTTCACCTTGCAAACATTGGGATCCAACATGGGAACCAGTGCATATCCCAGTTGCTCCACTTCCCATCCAACTTCCTCCTTACAGCCTAGGAATCCAGCAAAGGATGGCCCAGAATCTTAGTGCCTTGCGCCCACATGGGAGCTCCAGAAGAAGCTCCTGGTTCCTAGCTTTTGATCTTCTCAGCTCTAGCCATTACAGCCATTTGAAGAGTAAACCTTCAATGGAAGATCTTTATTTCTTTCTCTTTTTAATCTGTGTAAATCTGATCTTCCTTTTCAATACGAATAAATAAGTCTTTAAAAATTACATTATCCTCATTTTAGTATTTAGCAGTCCATAGCGCTGAAGCATAATTCTACTGAACCTGGCAGATTTTAGGATAGTCTAAACTGGCTTATAACTCTATTAAGGCATGTGTCAACAGTTGAGCCACAGAAGAGTTTTAGTAGGGGTGTGCAGAGAAATCTTCCATTCCCCAGTGAGGAGTATCTAATCTCTGTATCCTACCTAGTGAGGTATATGTGAATCCACGCTGACTATTTCCTGTCTGGTTCTAAGCTTTCCTTGTTTTCTGTCTGTCTATTCTGATTTTGTTTGTTTGTTTGTTTGGGGGGGGGCCTCCAGAGCGACCCTGATGGTCATTGCCAGAGAGGATGGGGATCCAAAGTTGGAACTAAGTAAGGATCAGAGGAAGCTCCTGTCCCGAGTCCCAAAGGAAGTTTGCTGCTAAATACTAAAATGAGGAAAGACACGAGACAGCTGAATAATACCCTATAGCCATTTTAAGGTGTATAGAAGCTGGTAGTATATAAACTAAAATCAAAATGTCAGTGAAGTAGTCACAGGATGTGGTTAAGAACTTGCATCTTGTAACATATTGGTTGCTCAATACCATGACAATTAATTCCATAATGTTGCAAATTGTCGTTGATGTTAATGTGGGGCTTTTAATCGATCAGGATGATATTCTGCCAGCTCTACTTTCAGACCAGAGATGATCTCCCCAAGAAGCCGTTGAATGTATCTGGACAATTAGATGCTGGACTCTTTGCTTGGTATATGCTTGCAATGAAAGAATCTCAACTGAATTTGATCTGTAACACTGCAGCAAGGTGGAGGAATCCACCATGGGGGGAGGGTATGGGGAGGTTCCCAGAGTCTATGAAACTGTGTCACTAATGCAATGTAATTAATAAAAAAATTACATTATCATACAAACAATACTAGTTGACATCTGTACTATCCAATTTGTTGACCACATAGCTATGGGGCTATAAAATAAAAATTAGGAAAAAATCAAATTTAATAATTAGTTTGTCATCCACATTAGCCACATTTCAAATATTCAATAGCCACACATAAATACTAGCTACCATGTTTGATGTCACAGGTATAAAGTTTTTCTGTCACTGCAGAAAGTCTTGTTGAGTAGTTCTGGTTCCAGTGGTAAAGACTCAGTACAAATAACAAAGTGCTTACACTCATCGAAATGGCATTTGAAAAATGCTACAGGTATTAAATACTGATCTGAGATGTCACTATGGACTAATACGAACAGGTGAAAGTGTAACCATTATGTAGTACATCAAATACTCTCATTACATTTCAGATGCGGAGTGGCAAGGAGGAGAGCTAGATGTGGGGTAAGATAGAAGAAGCAGCTTTGTTTGGTTTTGTTTGGAAGAAAGTGGTTGTCCCTTGCGGCATCCACATCCCACGTTACATGCTTGCCTTGAGTTCTTCCTGCTGTACCAGGCTAGCAATGCACACCTAGGAGGCAGCAGTTCATGAGCACTCAGGGGCCTGAGTCCCTGTCACGCACAGGGGCGACCACGATTGGATGTTGGAGAATAGTGCATGGCTTCAGCCTGGAGCAACCCTGGCTAACTAGTGGGGCATTTGGAGAATGAGCCCAAGGATGCAAGATCTCTCTCTCTCTCTCTGTCTCTCTCTCTCTCTCTCCCCTTGTATGTGTGTGTGTGTGTGTTTGTGGGTGTGTGTGTGTGTGTGTGTCTTTCTCTCCTATCCATGTTGCCCTGCCTTTAAATTACTAACATAATATAAAAGCAAAAATCCCAGGTAGAATTTGACACAATTTCATTTTCAAATTCCTCTCTACAAATTTTTCACAAAGCAAATCAGCACTAACATAAACTCTGCCAGAAATAAGATGGAAAGAACAGAAGAATATTTAAAAAAAAATCTCTTAGTGAAGTATTCTTTCCTAAAGAAAAACAGCTGGTGTTTCTTTAGTGTACTTATTTCACTAGTTGGCTTCGAAATCCTTTTTTTCAGTAATGCATTCTTTTGCTAATAATGTAAATAATATGTCTGCTTTTGATATTCTGCTCAAAGAACTGATGATGAAATATCACTGAAATAATCAGTTAATAGAAATACAAAAGCCCATACACTAAGGCAAGCTTCCAACTGAAACTCCCCCGATTGTACATTCTTTATATTATAAAGGAAAAAAGCATACAAAAAAAACAGCAGTGCTAGTCATATTACTAGAATCTGGCCAAGGTTATTAAAATTATCCAGACATATCATGCATGACATTTCTAAGTTTTTTTTTTTAATTGGAAAAGCAGATATACAGAGAAGAGAAGAGACAGTGAGGAGGAGTTTCCATCCATTGATTCACTCCCCAAGTGGCCGCAACGGCCAAAGCTGAGCCAATTGAAGCCGGGAGCCTTTCCCAGGTCTCTCAAGCAGGTGCAGTGTCCAAAGGTTTTGCGCCATCTTCAACTGCCTTCCCAGGCCACAAGCAGGGAGTTTGATGAGAAACAGGACCACTGAGATTAGAACCAGCACCCTTATGGGGTCACAGAGTGTGCAAGGAGAGGACTTCAGCTGCTAGGCTACCACGCCAGGCACTCATTCATGACATCTTAAAGAGAAGGCAATCAAGACAGTGACTTGTAGTCTCTATTAGTGAATGCCACCATATTATTGGCATTATAGGCACAGGCTATAATTGCTGATTCCTTTTCTTGTACTCATGTGTTTAGGAGTTTTTTTTTCTTTAATAAAACAAATGGAAAATATTGTGGACTAATAAACCCATTGTGGAGAAGAAAAAATGATTGACTTCTGAAAATTATTTCATTAAAAAGAATACACTAGGGCCAGTACTGGGGCATAGCATATTTATCTGTCTCCTGTGACAACAGCACACCCTATGACACTGCTGCATGTTCTGGCTGCTGCGCTTCCTTCCCGGATTCCCTGATAAATGTGACTGAGTGAGAAGCTGAGGATCGTTTGTGTTTGGGTCTGTGCTTTCCACTCGGAATAGCATTCTGTCATTCCAGACATGAGGAATTCTCACTTCCTATTGCAAAATAATGCAGGGAAATTATTTGTGAGCTCCCCAGTAGCATAGAAAGTAGTTTGAAACAGACCTAAAAACATCTTCACTTTTCTGAGAGTTTGTTTTTTTTTTCTTTAATATTCATTTATTCATTAATTACATTGCATTACATGACACAATTTCATAGGTACTGGGATTCCCCCCCTTCACCCCAAACCCTTCCCCCATTATGAATTCCTTCACCTTGATGCATAACCACAGCTCAAGTTCCGTTGAGATTCCCTAATTAAAAGTTTACACCATACAGAGTCCAGCATCCCACTTGTCCAGTTCAAGTTCAACGGCCTCTTAGGGAGGCCCTCTCAGGTTTGTAGGCAGAGCCAGCAGAGCGTCACCTCGATCAATTAGAAGCTCCAACATATCATCAGCAACAGTCCAGGTATGATGAGGCTGGTGCAGAGTCCACTGATTGACATAGTCCGTCTTTAAATAAGCCCATATTTTTAAATTACTTACATGATATCCAGTTTAGATATTTGTATGTTTTCAACAATAGTGAGAAGAATTAGCGTATTGACTACAGAAGGACTATTACATAGGGAGTCATTCCAATGTATTAGACAATATTTTAAATGTTTAAAAATATTTATATGGGGCCTGGTGTCGTGGCCTAGTGGCTAAAGTTCTCACCTTGAACACGTGGGAATCCCATGTGGGCACCAGTTTTAATCCTGGCTGCTCTACTTCCCACCCAGCTCCATGCTTGTGGCCTGGGAAAGCAGTTGAGGACACCCCAAAGCCTTGGGACGCTACACCCATGTGGGAGACCCGGAAGAGTCTGTGGGCTTCTGGCTTCAGATTGGCTCAGCTCCAGCCTTTGCGGCCACCTGGGGAGTGAATCATTGGACGAAAGATCTTACTCTCTCTCTCCTGCTCTCTGTATATCTGACTTTGCACTAAAAATAAATAAAATCTTTTAAAAAATAAAAAAAAAAAGTTTGTATCACAGGCCAGAGTGGTGGCAGAGCAAACTAATCCTCTGACAACAAGTTCCTACATCCCATTTGGGTACCAATTTGTGTGTCACTCCAATCCAGCAATCTGCTTAAAGGCCTGGGAAAGCAATGGAGATGGCAAGGCTGGGCCACTTGCAACCACGTAGGACACCAAGAGAAGGTCTTGGCTCCTGGCTTTGGATCAGCTCAGGTCTGGCCACTGCTGGCATTTGGAGAGTGAATCAGTGAATGGAAACCTTCTCTTTCTGCCTTCCCTTCTCTCTCTGTATTAATAAATACAGCTTTGAAAAAATGTTGTAAGAGAATTTTTTAAGGTAACCTCAAAGCAATGCAACATGAGCAATAAAATTTATTTTCAGTTTGAGGCAGGAGTTGGTGATTTTTCTCAAGTCACCTAGTGTAAGTGGTGGAAATGTGATTGGAGATTATGCAGTCGGATTCCAGAACTCAACATGCTTCATGTCAATGTGTTCCTAACACACGCACTGTGACCGCTGTGGTTATTGGAGCAGAGCCACTGATTCAGACTATGAAGACTCTAGTAGCCTGCCTGTGGAGGTTAGGATGCCTGGAAGCAACACTTCGTAGGTAGATTCATTTACCCATGAGCTTTGTAAGGATCTTCAAAGAGCTGTAAAGCAAGTCCAAGAGATTTCTATCCTTATCCCCATGGATATCATTTCCTGTGAGTCTTGGGATTGGTAATTACAGACCTCATAGAAATTGTACAAATGCTGTTTTATAACTTACAAAGTGAAATGTCTAAGAAGATATTAGGACTTAATCATCTTTTACATGTTGAGTAGTCATTACTGCAGAATATACATCAATTCCTGTAATTCACTGGCAAAATCTATCATAAAATAAAACTGCATGACACCTTGTAATTCTATACCTGATAGAAGGGGAATTTTCTAGGATAAAACACTTAGGAAATTCTCATGATCTAAAGCAGGGAAACTTAGAATTACCCCTTAGATTTTTAAACTACTTCAAAATGATCTACCTACAACCAACAGCTGGTTCCCAATGTTCCTGCCAGTTTCAATGAAAACTCTCATCAACAGCCTGCTGTGTCTTGTAACCTTATTGGTTTGCATTCAAATCTACTACAGAAAAAGCTATTCTAAGAAATCCTGGTTAAACTATGTGTTTTGTAAATATGCTGGGAACTGCATGATATTTGTACCCACTGTTATTGCTTGTAAGAATTTCCATATGTCCTGAAGATAAGTCAATTATGTTGTAGCTTCTCTTCTGTCAATCACGCCCCGGTTTTTTTCTTATTTCATGCTTGTACCTTTAACTATTCCTCCTCCATTCTTCTTGCTTGCTTGTTTCAACTTTGACTTGCTTGTATTTACACTACTAAATTGAAATTGGATGTACATGTTCACAAAGTATTGCCTAGATGCAAATTTTGCCATTGATCTTAAAAACTGCAAGAGGCATGCTGTTCCATTGGTGATCCTTTTTTTTCTTTCTTTCTTTTTTTTTTTTTTTTTTTTTTTTACCATTCTTTCATTTACAGGAAGCTGCACTGATGTCACTGTCCTCATACTCCTCCTAGGATGTTTCACCATCACATTTGCTATTTCCCCAACCTGCAGCATTTTTTCAACCCACCTTGCCAATGTCTGCTTTCTTATTGGCGTCTGTAGACTGTTGAATGATCAATGTGAGTGCATAGTTCTTCTATCTTATTTTTTGTTTGATCTTGTTGTCTATGTTTATTATTTCTCACTTTCCCTGATCCAGTCTTCCTTTGATGTGCTTTATCAGAATTTTATCTGACTTGGTTGTAGTGTTTGTTTAGAATTTATCCGAGAGGCTGAGAGATAGAGAGAGGTAGACAGACAAGCGGTGGAAGAACGAATCCGTATCCATTAGCCTATTCCCCAAATGCTTCAAACAGCCCAGGCATGGATTGGCCCAGCCCACCCGGGAACCTTTCATCAATCCAGGGCTGCCATGATCATTCCTGGATCTCAGTCACTGAAGCCATGCCCTATTCCTCCAAGGATATGCAGGAACAGGAAATGAATGCATGGAGAGTGATAATACACATGAGATACAGATGGTCCATGCAGTGACCTAATGACTAGACCAAACACTGCCCTTACACAGCTTTTGGGTGTATGCCCTCGTGTAGTTCTTTTGGTGGTATCTCATATGTCATAGCATTAATGTCTTCTCCCAATTTAAGTATATGAACACTACTTCCCTTTATGTCCCTGTAATATTTCCTAGTCACAACGTAATTGCCTTCAATATTTTCTTCAAATAACTTAGAAATATATGCAATATCATTATTTAAATGTTTGTGGGTAACGCATCTTTTTGAATATGTAAGTTTAAGTGTCTCGCAGCATTCTGAGCTTCTCAACCATTATTTAAGAAATATTTCATTGGGCCCAGCATCATAGCCTGGCAGCTTAAGTCCTTGCCTTGCACATGCTGGGATCCCATACGGGCACCAGTTCTAATCCTGGCAGTCCCGCTTCCCATCCAACTCCCTGCTTGTATCCTAGGAAAGCGGTCAAGGATGCTCCAAAGCCTTGGGACCCTGCATCCATGTGAGAGACTCAGAGGAGGCTCCTGGCTCATGGTTTCAGATTGTCGTAGCTCCAGCTCTTGCAGCCACTTGGGGAGTGAATCATCAGATGAAAGATCTTCCTCTCTGTCTTTCCTCCTCTCTGTATATCTTCCTTTCCAATAAAAATAAATAAATCTTTAAAGAAAAAAAATTTGTTTTTTACTGTTACCTTCATCCTCTAAATGTTTTCTGCAATGAGTGTCCAGTTGTTGCTGTTATAGTCCCAGTGACCTCTGAGGAGTTATTATTCTCTTTCCCTCTCTTTATTTTCTATTACAGCTATGTCTTCTGGTTCATTTATGTTTTTCCTCATTCTCTTCTGTTCCACCATGGACGCTGAGCTTTTTCAGTTTTGTGTTGGAATCTATTGATTGTATTTTTCCATTTAGCTTGAGATATTTATATTTCTTTTTTTTTTTAAGATTTATTTATACTTATTGGAAAGGCAGGTTTATAGAGAGAAGGAGAAGCAGAAAGCTCTTCCATCTGCTGGTTCACTTCCCAAGTGGCCACAATGGCCAGAGCTGAACTGATCCAGTCAGGCAGCAGGAGTGTCTTCCAGATCTCCCATGTGGGTATAGGACTGCAAGGCTTCGGGTCATCCTCCACTGCTTTCCCAGGCCACAACAGGGAGCTGTATGGAAAGTGGAGCACCCAGGACACAAACTGGTGCCCATATGGGATCCTGGCGCATGCAAGGATAGGATTTAGCCTCTAGGCTGTCTTGCCAGGCCCTAAGTTCATCACTCAGTCCTTAACAACCTGGGAGAAAAAGATCTTATTACTACTGCTCTGTACTGGAGTTTGGCCTCCAAGAACGATCTCCATCGCCATCTCCATAAATAGCCTCATTACTACTTCTGCTGAGTGAAGTCCTGACAGCTCCACTAGGCCTCCTCTGACACCAGCAAAGATGGGAAGAAGTGTGGTGTGGGGACCAGACTCCTCTTATGGTCTCCACTGACACCATGGAGAACACAAATGTGTTAATGGCTGACTGGGAGGAGACATCACTCTCCCTCCTCGGCCCTGCAGTAGGAGTCCCTTGTCTCCAGATTCCAGGGGATCCCTAAAACAGCATTAGGACCAAATCCCATCTATACTATGTTTTTCTCAAAATACCACTAGTAACATTTAACTTGTAAATTAGGCACAGTACAAAGAATAACTGTAACTGTTAATAAAACAGGATAACTATTGAATATTTCTTATTAAAATTTGAACATTTGCACCATGTTTAGTAAAATGAGAGTTAACAATCACAGGTATGATAATACTGTGTCATTTGAGCTGATAACTAGCACAACAAATTAGTAACTAATGACAAAATAGTATGAGCACAGATATGCTGGACAAAGGCTGACACGGGTACTGGGAGCGGGAAAGTGATGGGGCAGTTGTGAGATTTTATCACACTACTTGGAAGAGAATTAAAATTTTTGAAAATCTTATTTTTTCATTTGTAGGATTTTCTGCTTAAATTTTGGGACTGCCGGTTATGATTCAACACTGAAATCACTGCAAAGCAAACTTGATAAGAAGTTTCCGCAAAGACAACCAATGTACGGTTGTTAGAGACTTCTTTCAGTCTTCAGAAAGCCAAAATGTATAATCCTTATTTTGTGTGTGTCAAAACTGGGTGTGATATGTGCAGGGTTTTGTTTTGTTTTTTATTTTTTTTGCACTGTTTGGCTGGAATATTAATTGTTTAAAACATGTGTTTGGGTAGGCTGATTTTTCCTAAAAAAAAAAAAAATGGTTTATTTCCACTGATCTTTCGGTCAGTCCTCAGAGATGAAAAAGAAGGTTTAGGTTGGATTCTTTTTCTCTAGCCTCAATAGTGTTTCTGAGATCAACAGTTTTGTCAGAAATAAATGAGCAAAGGGGATACTCAGGGAACGTCTCATCATGGCATCCTACAACTTGTGTTGTTCCCCGCCAGTCTGCCCTCCGTGAACTCCAAAAGTTTTCTTGCATCTCTCCTGTGTATAAAATCTGAGACTTTAGTTCGACTTCCATACGGGATGGGAAAACATTGTTTATCCTCATTATTCACATTCTTTATCCTCTCCACACAAAGCAATTTAAAAGTCCCTAAACACTGGCGATTCGCTTGTATATCTTTGCTCCTACTGAGTTCCAAGAATTTGTTTCAATGCAATTATGCCATAATTATGCCCCAATTTATTGATTAGGAAAAGAAAGAATATTAAGTAATTCACGCAGTTAGGAATAGGAAGGGGACCCCCAATGGTGGCCTTAACAGGTTAATCCTGTGCCCACAGCATTAGCATTCCACATAGACCCCAGTTCAACTCCCATCTGCTCCAATTCATTCCAGCTCCCTGACTATGGTTCTGAGAAAGGCAAAGGGGCATGGCTCAAGTCATTGGGCCCATAAGCCTACATGGGAGACTCGGAAGAATCTCCTTGATTCTACTTTCAGGTCGATCCCTCCCCGGCCCCTGAGGCCTTTCAGGGAGTAAACCAGCAAGTGAGAGATCTTCATCTCTCCTTCTCTCTCTGTAAATCTGCCTCTCAAATAAAAACACACAAATATATTTTTTAATAAAAAAACGGTGGGGGGGATTTAAATGAGAACAAAGTACTCCCTGGTTATGTGTTTCCTTCACATCACAATGCTTTACATCTCCTGTTCTGGTTTATTATTTTGTGCATTCATTCATTCACTTGAAATGCAGTTACACAGAAAGATAAAGAAAGCCAGAGCCAGAGAGGACAGAAAGAGACACAAAGACATCTTTCATCTGACGCTTCCTTTCTGGAATGACCGCAACGACCTGGATTGACCCAGACCAAACTTAAAAGCCATGAGCTTTTTCCAGGTCGGCCACAGGAGGGCAGAACCAGGGACTAGAACCACCTTCTGTTGTTTTTGCAGGATTATCCATTAGCAGACAGCTGGCAGGGAAGTGTTATAACTAATACCCCAGGCACTTTCAGTGGCAGCTTCCTCTCTTTTATCACAGCGGCAACCCACTATCTTATGTGCGTAAGAGCCTCCTTGTCCCACATCACATCCTGCTTCACAAATGCTCGGTGACTATAAGTTGGCTTGAAAATTCTGCCAGCCCTCTTGAGAACTTTGCGGAATTAGTAAGTGAAAAAGCAACTTAGTTTTTCTGGATCTGTTTCCCTTTTTATGAAAACAACAATGAACATCTGATACCTGTCCACTGGCTTGTCTTCTGAATAGTGATAATAAACATACAGCATTTACAGTCATGGCAGGCCCAGGTAGTGACTCAACAGATGTCAAGTTGTTGTAAATGTACCATTTGTTAGATTACAGGGGTGAGATGTGTGTTACAGAAACTCCTCAAGACATGAAAGTCCTGACACTGAATAGGATGCTGAATCCTTTCTCGGCACCGAATGTTCTTTCCGGTTCTGAGATGTGCAGCAGAGAGCAGGCACCTAAACAGATTCTTTGCATATCTTTGGCTGAGGCTATTATTTCTGTGTGTCTCCTTCATTCTGCTACAAACTTAGCAAAAAGGACCTTCTGTTGCCTATGTACAAATTTCCCTCCAGGTTTTGCATATAGTGAATGCTTAATTAACAACCATCGTATTAAATGTTATTGCAAATTTGATCATTTAGTATTCATCCTTGCTCTTAATAAAATCCAGACTTGACATTAATCTCCTTTATTTTCAAACCAAAGCTCCGAAGATATGCTTTGCCCCAAACTAAGCTCCTTATTAAAGCAGTGATTGTAAGTTAACCTAATAGTACAATTAATGCTGGAAAATAGTAAGTACTTGCAATGGTAGTTACAGTGTTGGGGTTACTAAAGTGGTGTATTACTGTCTTCTTGTTGCTTCCGGAATTATTTCTTGGAAAAGTTTTCATGCAATTTCTGTGAAATATCTTTATATATAAATATATATAAATATATATATATATATTTATATATATATTTATTTCATATCCAATAGTGACTCATCATTAGCAATGAACAAATCCCCACACTTACCAGCTACCAATGAAACTGACTGGAATTGATCATGACTGATTCTCGACCTTGCATTCTCAGAAGCAGAAAAGTTGGCCTTAACCGGTGATTGCATGGTGGCACTCTTCTCTTATTTTAACTTATGTGAAATCCTCTGACCCTGTAACATCAGTATGTTGGTTCAGATTTACCTTCTAGAAGAGGATTTCAACAACTGATCTTTCTTGAGACTCAAAAAATCATATGAATTTCTTTTTACAGTTGGAGCCAAAAAATTTCCTTGTGAAATCATTAAACAACTATCTGGGCATATGATTCAAAGTCTCATTCTTTTCTAATTACAAATCAAAATTTATAAATATTAATAAAATATAATTTACAATAAAAATATGTATTTCAAATGGAATTATGTTACATCTTTTAAAAAATTATAATTTTTTTCAGAATTTGAGCATCTCTGTTGACACAACTAAAACCATAATTAAGAACTTATAACTGATCAGACATACCATTTTGCTCAGTAGTATTTGCTTTTTTATTTGTTCCTTTTTGATCATTAAAAATTGCACCAGATTCAGTTTCTTATTTTTTATTTATTTATTTTGCACATAGAAAATATTGAACTTAAATCTATCACATTTTTATTTTTAATCTTAATATCATTCCACTATTTTCTTTTTTGAGCTTTTTCAAATCAACTCAATGTACATTTCTGGTTTTACCAGTTTAAAATTAAAGAAAAAAATTGTGTCATAGCAAAAATGTTAATGAGAGGAGAATTATCAAACCTTTTAGCAGTGTGCCTGAATAATATCTGCTATATATGACCTTTGGTCACCCAACATTTGCTAGCTATTAATACTATACATGAGGTAAGTTAAGTTTTAAATCATGGCATATTCTAAAATAAGTTTAATAACTAGTGAGTAAAATAAACCATTAATTGTTTTTATATTTTATAATGTACTTGCTTTGGAATTTTTACCTCCATTTCAGTGTATTTAAGTAAGAGTTTGTGAAAAATGCATGCTATACTCAAATGGAATCCTAAATTTCAACCTTAACACTTTCACTGAAAAATTATATTTCTATCAGGATACTCATGATTATCCTATTAAAACACTGAATGAGAGCTTTGCAGGTGTGAAAGTCAGGATTAAAGTAGTGGTGACTACTATATTCTCCAATCAGAATACAGCACAAAAATTTAAAATCCTAGCAGATTTTGCAAATTAGTTAAAACGACTTGTCATAAACTCAGAACAGGAAGTTCAGGGATGTGAGCAGAAAACGTGTAGCTGATCTATTTCTTGTTCAGTTATGTGCTAAAGGTCAGTGAGATGCCAAGCTGAAAGGACTGAGGACAAATAGGACCAATCAGGGGAAGCTTCACAGAGGAGCTGGGATGCTAGTAGTGCTTTACAGGTTTAGAAAAGCAAAAAATGTGTGCACAGTAAAAGTGAAGACTTGCTCATGCAAGGGAGGGAGATGCGGTGGGGAGGATTTTAAAGATTTGGTTACAGAAATTATTTTTGACAGATGTCATTAGCTTCATCTTTTGAGTAGTATGTAGTCCTGAACCTGGAAATGTATCCCAAAAAGATGTAGCAAGTTCCACAATCATTTCTCTCCTCTTTCCCAGAATTTTTAAGAACACAGGTTAAATGATATTAAAAATTAAGCTATAAAAATATGGACAACACTTTTGAAAGTGAATAATAAATAAATGTGACCAATAGTGGTAATTATACTGATTTTCTTTAAAAAAAAATTTTGAAGACTGTAATTCACTAAGAGTACCTAACACTAGATAATTAGCAATTAGGTTGCCTCAAGCATCCTATGTCATGATGATAGTACAACTAAATACTTATTTTTCTAAAAACAGTAGGAGTATCTGGGAATAAACAATACCAGAAAAAACAATGAACAAACATGAGCAGCGGCAGCAGCAACAGATGCTCCCACAACACCAAACACAACCATAGAATTTTTTCCCTTTTTCTCCTACTTATGTCATCTGAGGCTATGAAAGGAATAGAAAAGTAAATATGTAACTTGCTAATCTACTTATTTCAAACCCAGATTTAATTGTAAATCAATTTTTGTTTTACTCAGCCAACACAAATGTTCAGTTTTTTATTACCCCTCCTTGGCAATGAGCTAGGTTTATGTTCAAGAAAAGAAGCAAATCAAATGTTGCTAGCATTTTTCTTTCTCTTTTTAATTTGTCACTTTATCGGAAACTTCAATTTAGTAACTAAGAATATCAGTAATTCACTGTACATAGCTTAATCAGGATGCAAGTAATAAGCAATGCTTCATACTAGGTCACCGTACTGGACTCAATTTCTGATATGTTATATGTATTTATAAATACTCTTTCATTTTTATGTAGGATATTTGAGATGAACCTAAGTTTTCTGAGTAAATTTTCAGTTTTTGCTCAAAACTTAACTTTCATAACTTTCAACGAATTGTTCTGATCAAAATTAAACTTAAAATATGCAATCTGGTTTGTATGTAATGTTGAAATGTGTGCCTCATTTCATCAACATTATTTATCTTTCATGATAATGTGAAAAAGTAATGTTAGAGATTACTTTGACAAGATCACTGAAAATAAAATCACGGCTTTGGACCATCTTCCTCTGCTTTCCCAGGTCACAAGCACGGAGCTGGATAGGAAGTGGAATAGCTGGGACACGAACCGGTGTGTCCATATGGATCCCAGAACAAGCATGGCAAGAATTTAGCCTTCATTTCATAGTAGCCATCAGCTCATCTGTCCCTTGAGACAGCCACATTTCATGTCTGAATGCCCAGGTTTGTGTCATAATTTTCCTCCCAATTCTAGCTTTCTGCTGGTGTGTACCCTGGTAGACAATTAATGGCATTTCAAGTGATTGAGTGCAGTCCACCCACAGCCTAGTCTCAGATCACGTTTCTGACTCCTGATTCTAAGCCCCATTTCTTGTGAAAATTTGGAGACGGCAACAGTGGTAGAAAGTTTTCTCTCTCTGTCCTTCTGCCTTTGCGATAAACTAGACAGATATATGATAGATAGACAAATTTTCTAATGTTTCCAGGAAGAAGATATTTTCACAGATAGGTTATAACTTAAATGAGGGTGTTACATTCTGGAACAAAGGACATGTAAGAAAAATATCTTTTGAAGAAAATTATAACAAGATGTATATTCTCTTAGGTATTCCTCACATTATGTGAAAAATCTTACTCAGTATAATGTTCTAATTTTTCTATGTTAAGTTTATTAATCACTAAAATTCATAATGAATTTTACTCAGTTTTACTTACTTTTAATCAATAAACTAATTAATTACTGAAATCTGATGTCCTGTTTACACATGCAGAGAACAGAAGATAAGAAATCCAGAGGACTGTGGCAATGTCATATGGACGCCTTTACTGCTTTTTGTTTTTTAAGATTTTTATTATACCCATTTGAAAGACAGAGTTACAAAGAGGAAAGCAGAGAGAGAGAGATGGTTCTTCCATCAGATGGTTCACGTTCCAAGGGCTGGGCGAGGCTCAAGGCGGACACCAGGGGTTTCATCCTGGTCCCTTATGTGTCTGTATAGGCCTAAGCAAGCACTTTGGCTATCGTCCACTGCTTTTACCAGGTACATTAGAATGAATGTGGATTGGAATGGAGCAATCAGCAACTGACGTGATGCTCATTTAGGATGCCAGCATTGGACAGCAGTTACCTGCTAAGCCACAATTCTAGCCTTTCCTTCACTGCACTTGTTCAATGAAAACATCATTCGAGTGTGTGCCGCATGTCCAGTACCTTTAGGTGCTCACCATCATCAAAGTTAAATCACACCATTAGGTTAGGCCTGGGATAACATGACACTGAGAAAATTCAACCCGTCTTTTTGAAGCTTAAAGAAATCCATGAAAATTGCTTTAATTTCTGGAACCTTTATTTTGCTATCTTCAAATGGGAAGAAATGACACATTTGCTTTGTTCTTTACAAATTGTGCAACATGAATGAGAAAATGTTATGTAAATTAAGAGAGTCTATCAATATAAAACTTTGTTATGACAAATACAAAATAAATGGAAGAATTGTTTATTTGTAGACATTCTGGAAATGTATTTAATATGAAATGATTTACTACTGGAACCACAGTGCCATCTAAAGATTCCATACCAGAACTATGGTTCCATAACTTCTCATTGAAAGTTGATGCTTTTGTTTTTGCTCTTGATTTTGTGTCAACATGCGGATATTTTTCTGACTGACAATATTCTGTCACAATGTGCTCACTGTGATTTAAGAATCAAAGTCAGTTCCAAATGTAAATCTTTCATTAAAATGTTAAGATGTTTTTAAGACCTAAACGGCAATGTGACCAGGAAGTGGAATAAATAAAGCCTTTATTTAATAATGTTACATTAGACTGCTCTCACATTGTCAGGAAGCTTAGACAAATGCATTATCATGAAGAATGTATTTACATTGATATATGAAATTCAGGAAATAAAACAGACTTATTCAATGCACTGTTAAGAAGTGCTTTTCAGAGTTCGGTTAATTTTAACCAAGGACAAACATAGCTCTCTTCCAAAGAGGTTAGTTATGATTAACTCAAATAGCATAAAGATTTTATTACTTATTTTACTGTAAGTACAGATAGTATAGGGCAATAAATGGAACACACATACTCTAAGAATAGAACAACTGTAGAAATGCAATGAGTGAAATTACTCCTTGAAATTCCACTATAGACTTTATGTTCCCACCATTTTGTCAGGCCATCTAGTTACACAATTTTCCATAATAGCTTACATGTCTTCCAACATTTGCTCTGCAAAAGTAAGGTCAGGATACATGCTGTCAAGCTAAAGACCCCAGGTTTACGAGGTCTCTATAAAAATCATAATTAATACTAATATATTTTTGAGCGGTGCCTTTACCTCCCTAAACAGACTCCGTAAAGACTGATATTTTCAGTGCACATTAGCCTAGTCAAATTTGGGAGAAGTATAGGCCATAAATAAGATTAGGATCAGGAGGCAAGAACCACTATTAATTTAAAACCAGTGTGTTTTCCTCCATATTTAGATAATGATCTCCTTTCCAAAAGTCAAGGTATTGGTTTTGAAAATACAACTTATAAGGAAAGGGAATGTCCAGTAATGTCAGGTATCTAGTGACACCTTTATGGGTCATGAGAAAAGACAGGTCACAGGTTATGTTTATATGAGCAAATATTTCCACAACAAGAAAACTAAAGGGCCATCCCTGTCCTATTTCAACACATGATGAAGACACTCAGGTAAGGAATATGTGTTTCTTCTGTGACTTTGTGAAATGAGTTACCTAACAATAATCTGAAAGCTAATGTGAGTTCTGATAATGCTCGAGCAGTTTTGGAAAGGCATTTCTCCCAAAAGAAGAAATCAGCTAAAATACGAAACAAAACACCAAATAATTAACTGAGACTAGGAGAGGACCACGACCTTTGCTCTTCACAAAATAAAGCAAACACTATGTAATTATTAAGAATAAGATAAAAGGCATTTAGAGTACTCAATCTTTCTTTGAGTCAAGATTAATATTCAAAGTTTGATTTGACACAGTGTCTTGCAAGTGCACAGAAATAAAATGTGATAGATATCATATTTTATGTTCTGAGTATATTATGGAAACTTAATGAAGCTAAAAAATGCATTTAGTAGTTAATACAGATGAGTTCTAGATTACAAATTGCATGCAATTAAAATACTAGCAGAGGTTACAAAGCATAAAGTATAAACTTTAAAAATTATTAATAATTAAAAAATACCTTTATCTAAAGTGCTCTTGCAATGTTACCAACATCTTAGGATGTTATAACAATTATTGAGGGCAAGTCTATCTGAATGAAAGGTGCCTAGAAAAAGTGAAAGAATATAAGCAAAGGCAAAGTAAATAATAAATGGACAGTGGAGTCTTCATTAAGATAAGTATAGTAAACATGGAATTTTGGGGAAACTTGTCCCAGTATTTGGCTCCTCAACAGGATCCTTGTAAGCCTTGTTTTAATCCAGTATTGATTCTAAATTGTCTGCTTGGAAGAATGAGTGACCACTGCCTAAAGAAAGGGCACACCCCTTTTCGGACATAATGCTATGCAAATAGGTACCAAACTTCTGATAGATTACTAAGCATTTCTCTAAACATATCTAATTGCTTCACTTTTTAGAAAAATAAATAGCAGTAACAATAACTGAAAATCCAACAATGCATGGCTTTCAGACAAATTAATATATGGAAGAATCATTTTTATGTCATATCCAGGGATTTTACAACCTTGAATGATCAACAGAGTCCTTTTATACAACCAGACAATTTTCTCCAGCTTATAAGACAGCAGAAGTCTAAGAACACGCTGCATCTACAAAACCAGGAAGTACCCAACTACCTGAACTTTCGCTAGCTGGAGAGTATTTGCAAATCTTTGTTAAAAATCATTCACTAACCTTGAAGACTTGACTTTCTATTTCTTGTAAATGTCTTATTATAAGAGGTCCCAGTCTAGATGTCAGCAAAATCTAATTAGAATGTATCACATTTTGTTGTCACTTTTTCCACCTGAAGCTCGCCATGCCTCCATGAACAGAAATGTGCTTAACTCCAAGGAGAATTTGAGAATCCATCACAAATAATTCACAGAGGTGTGACCATGTTTGGGGTGAAAGAATAATTATCAGATATTGCATTCTCAAATTCCCTGGCAGTAAATACAACAAAATGTTGTTTATCCAGATGGCCTAAGGGAACAGGAGATTTTGATCAAATTGATTTCCTGCCTAAATTATACTAAACTCACAAACTTTTTTCATTATTTTAAAAAAGGTAATGAGCTAGGTTGTTAATAAGAATCATTCAGCACAATGGTAATAGAAAAATATTCATGATTCTTATTCTCATAGAATACATCTATGCTCTATTTACATAAATATGAATGTGCAGCAAGAGAATACATGAAATATAATTTTATATATGCTAGATATAATTGAATTGATGTAGATAATGTGGCAGCGTTTTCAATACATAGTCAGGCTTGCATGAAGGGCATGGGATACTTGGCTTTTGCCAATGTAGAACCATGTATTGTAATACACGTTAAAGCTTTTCAAATGTTTTAAATCCAATTATTCCTACATGAGATTGAGTATGCACCACACAAAACTGCTATCTAGCTGGCTAAGGATCCACTGATTAAAGCATCATGCGTGGTCTTAAAGATAAATCCTCACTGTAAAAATTTATAGCTTGAACAAAAAATAAATCCTGCAAGAAAAAATATCATAGGAAACTCTTATTTTATAACATGCAAATTATATCCTAGAAATTAGAATAAGTGAATTTTCTCTTTGACACTCCATCAGTATTAAATTTTAACGGAGAATCTATTTCAAGTTTCTAGATTACAGCTATATAATTCAATCAATATAGTGGTAAAATACCAGCAATATTCTGGAGTTTTACTGACTGACAATGTAAAATATTTTCAGTTTTTCCCAACATGGTACATCTTAGTAAAGAAAGGGTGATGGTTTCTCAGACAACGCACTGGCTGCAGAATTTGGTTGGTTTTCTGACATAAATGCAGAGTCTCGTGTCACACCTTCACCACGCAAGTGAACTATTGTCTGTTAGTTTCCTTGATTCAGTTTAAGAAATATGTCCTTATAACATGTGCAAAGATGAAATACATTAAAAATGAAGCCACATTAACTGACATTGTGTTTCTGAGATGAGAGTTACTAGCATTGCCCTGAAACGTGAGTCATGTGTTTCTTTAGAAAGAACAGATCTGTAAAGCACCATTCCTGCCACTAATTTTCTAAAATCATATTGTAAATTCGAAATCTCCAAGGACATTAGTAAGCCTTTGCATTTATGAAATACCTTAGAGTACTCTGTGACATTGGGTTACAGAATCTATCAGACTAAGCAGTAGGTTTGAATTACATTTACAAAAATGATGGCTCCAGCTGTAATCAGCTTTTACGTATATGCTGAGTTGGTACTTAGAGTCAAAAACTGGTAAAGGGAAAGAAGGTCACCTGTTACTGTATTTTAATAGTAATCCTCAGACATGACCTCTAATTTACAATGGTTATTGCTCAGCTGGTCACACATAGCAAAAGAACACAGAAAGTCACTGGGATTAGATTACTTTCTAAATGTTAGCGTGTTACTGTTAACTTGTCTTATATCTGCACCTGAAAGCCTCAGGATAAAGAAACAACAACAACAACAACAACAAGACTGAGGATTTTAAGCACTGAATATCTTTCTAATAATTCCTGAACATTTGTTAAAAACAATAAAATATGTTTAACTCAATAAAACTGAAAGAACATGAGTTTTTTAAAATGGGAGTACAATTAGACTTTTTCCTCAAAACAACTCTTTTTTTAAAAAAAAGATTTATTTACTTTTTTGTTGGAAAGGCAGATATACAGAGAGGAGGAGAGACAAAGAGGAAGATCTTCCATCCATCGGTTCACTCCCCAAGTAATTGCAACAGCTGGAGCCGAGTCGATCCGAAGCCAGGAGCCAGGAGCTCTTCCAGGTCTCCCACGCAGGTGCAGCGTCCCAAGCTTTGGGCCGTCCTGGACTGCTTTCCCAGACCACAAGCAGGGAGCTGTATGGGAAGCAGGGCCACCGGGATTAGAACCGGCGCCCATATGGGATCCCGGGTGTGCAAGGCGAAGACTTTAGCCACTATGCTATCCTGCCAGGCCCAAAACAACTCTTAAGTCCCTATTTTGAACTATTGCTTAACCAATTAATCCAGCAATGTTCATGTTAATCTATCATAATCCTCAGCATTGTGTTAACTGCAAAAACATCAATTTAAGTTTAAATTCTTTGGAAAGAAAATTAGTCTGAATTCATCCCAGTTTTTGTTGTACTCTAAACTTGTTCATCATTCACTATCCATATGTGGAAAGAAAATTGGTTGGAAACTAACAATATGTAAGTGACGTGGGCTTTATGTGGTTAGATGAGCTTAGGACAAATAAAAAATTGATACAATGAAGAAGTAGGAAGACACTTTATTTTCTCCCAGAAATGTGTTACTTGTTGAACACATTTCCAACAAAGTTTGTCACTTTCACTGTACTATTTTCTAAAGAAATTGAACAGTAAAACTTCTCATGTATAGAAAACACTATTTTCAGCATGCATATGAATATGAAAATATATAATTGCACTTATCTTCACATTTAGATGCATTCTTTGTTATATATATTTTTTTTCCAGTAAAATGATTAGCAAAAAATGTAAACAGTTCAAGCTCCCTTTCATAAAAATAACTTGCTTATATCTGTGGTGCTTTGTTATTTTTTGTACATGCTATACGGTATAAACCAATTCTAATATTTTCTAAAACATTTCCAAATGATTATTTCTCTATTTATAGGTCTTGAAGATCAATTGTTTTCAAGAGTTTTGGATATCTCCTGAAATGTGACAGGAGCATTTTGACCTGGAGGAGCGCACAATGGAGTTCTCCCTTGTTACATTTTCTCCAAGTGTACTGTTGTTATGCAGTAAAAACTCCCTCTAGTTTAATGAATCTCATCCTCACAAAATTGACAAGTGGTTTAAGCAGATCCTTGGAAAAAAATTGTGGGATACCACCAACATTAATAACACCTAGCTCAAGTCAACAACAAAAGGTAGGCAGAATGAGACATTAACACCGTGAAAACTTTCCTTTGTCAGCTGTAATACTTTGTGATCTGTGGGTGTGGAAGAGAAGAGATAAACAGAACTGAGAAAAAGACAAAAAAAAAAAAAACTAATAATTGAAGAACCAAAATGGTAACAATAAGGGCTACTTTGAAATACAAACTCAAAAATGCAGCCAATGTGCCAATCAACAGCTTCCAGCACAGTCACCATCATGACTGGATGTGGGAGAGTAGCCTCACCCACCAGGGAACCCAGGCTTTT
Source organism: Ochotona princeps (assembly GCF_030435755.1). Lineage (NCBI taxonomy): Eukaryota > Metazoa > Chordata > Mammalia > Lagomorpha > Ochotonidae > Ochotona > Ochotona princeps. The sequence continues at coordinate 70,774,115 of NC_080836.1, forward strand.
GGAGGGCAGGATTGCACTCGTCCCTGGGGAGAAACCACTGTGAATGGAAAGGCTCTAGCAGGGAGGTTACAGCCAGTACATCCTTCTCAAATGGACAAATTACATGAATCACCCTACCTCCAAATATATAGGGGCGAGGGAGTAAAAGAAAGGGGGGAAAAACAGGGCTATAATTATGTTTATAGTTAACATTGAGGCTGTTAAAATACAGCCTTAAAAAATAGTCTTAAGTCTTAAAATACCTGTTGAGCAAGCAACGAGGCTAGTACAGTGTTGGTTAACTGGATTGCTATTTTAAAGAACATAACTAGAAAGCATAGGTGCTTCAGACCTATCTGAAAAAAGGATGCAAGTCCTGCTTGCTATCTGCAAACACTTCTTTGGTACATTCTAGGTAAACTAAGGAAATGCCAGTGTTAATATATTCATGCTGAAGGAGAGTGTAACGAATCCCAAAGAAATGGACCACTCTTAAGACAGATGACTGAAGACACGTGAACATTATCGACGTTGACCCAAGACTTCTTCAAAAGTGTTGGACTCTATGTCACACTAGCAAATGTCATCCAGTTTATTTCGCTTCCTTTATCCTTTTTGCATATAAATAAGAGTTGTATAAGATTTTAAAAGTGTGCTTTTAATTAAGTGTAGAAGACCTGATTCAGTAATTATAAAGTACACATATACAACCATAAGCCATGTTGTTGGAATTTAATTGACACCATCTTTAACTTTGTGGTGCATTTAATTAAGGTATCTCTTTCAATCAGTGTCTTCTTAGATGGAATGAAATAAGATTGATATTGTATTTATTATTGAGCACTTCCTACATGCAAGACATAACAATTTCTAATCATTTTATGGAATAATTACAAAAACTACCAAAATTTGATGCAACACTTCTGATGTTTTACACATAAGGAAACCAAAATACAGAGAGTGGGTGTTTGATACTGCAGACCCTTGGTGGAAGCAATGATTGCTGAAGTAACTGAGTTCTTGACACACACGTTGCAGATCTGGAGGGACTTCCCTGCTCCTCTTTCAATTCTAATGCAGGTGTTTGGGGGCTTAACCAGCAGGTGGCAGCACATCTCTCCCCGCCCCCCTCAGTACACACTCCGCATGTGTGTGTTTGTGTGTCTCAACTAAATAAATTTAAAACTCTCCGGGGTCTTCTGTCCACCCACCGTGGCATGAGGTGACAGTGCTCTTCTGCAGCACGAACACTGGAGACATACTGACAGTGAAAGATGTCCGTTTATTTTATAAAAGTCACACATGTATATAGGTTAGGACAAAAGGGGCAAGCAAAAAGGCGGTCCCGATAGTACTGCCACCCAACAACAACATTGTGATTGGCTAACAGACATGTTGATCTCTCTGGACCCTCCAATGAAGTTAAAGGTCAGGAAGCACAGGAAACTGTGTTTCAGGGCAGACTCACTACCTGCTGAGAAGCAGGATGAATGGAACCTTTGACTTTCTAGAGTTGTTTACAAAGGAAGTCCTTGCACAGTTCATTAAAGACACAGAGAAGAGAGACTGGGATGCAGCCTATCGCTCTTGGTACATGCCCAGTGAATAGACCATGTTGGGGTCTCTGTTACTTGAGACGCTGATCAGGCAGTGTGCTGTGTGCCTTTGGCTTCACGTATGGGCGTCAGGTGGAAATCCATGGGCAATCTCCCTCATAAAACATTAGAAAGGAGAACCAACATATAGACTTGTATTTAGTAATTACACAATGTTATTCAGCTAGTGATTATGCAAATCAATACTCAACCCGTATCAAACTATAAAGTCAACCAATTTAAACACTATAGTAAATTGTAACACTTGGAATGTACTATTTACTTGAAAGTAATCATCCTATGTAAAGGTAAATGAATAAAATTAATTGTAAAACTGAAATAGAGGGCTCAGTGTGGTAGCCTAGTAGCTAAAGTTCTTGACTTGTATGCGTTTGGAACCCGTATGAGTTAATATCCTGGCTGCTCCACTTCCCATTCAGCTCCCTGCTTGTGGCCTGGGAAAGCAGTTGAGGACGACCCAAAGCCTTGGGACCCTGCAGCCACATGGGAGAGCTGGAGAAGGCTCTGGGCTCCTGGCTTCTGCTGACCTCAGCTCCAGACATTGCAGCCACTTGGGGAATGAACCAGCGGGGGGAAGGTCTTTCTATCTTCCTCTCCTTTCTGTAGATCGCAATTTCCCATAAAAATAAATAAATCATTAAAAAAATAAATATTGACTCATTTTGTGCCTTTTAGCAGATATACTTTTATCCTTACATATGAATATGAGCCTTGAAAGAACTGAATTCCAAATAACCAGTGATGAGAGAAACAAATTAACCAACACTGAATCAAATTGTTTATGGTAAGTTAGCTGTTAGACCTCATTGGTCTCCAAATGTGGTGTTAACAGCCTCAAACTACACTTAAAGCAAATGATAAAACAGCACCAATTTTAATCTTTAGGAAAAGGCTCCATCTAGACAATATTCTAAAACAAGACCTAATCCTCCTGGCACACATTTAGGGCATATAACATCTACAGTATGCCATAAACTACCAAAGAATATAAGTTATGTGGAATAATGTGAAGGGTATATATGACTAAAGACAAATTTCTACCTAAAATTCCATCAAAATAAACTATAATTTTAACATATTTTATTTAAGTTAAATAAAATATAATATTGATCAGTCTTAAGAAGGTACTCTTTTTTTTTTAAAGATTTATTCATTTTATTACAGCCAGATATACACAGGAGGAGAGACAGAGAGGAAGATCTTCCGTCCGATGATTCACTCCCCAAGTGAGCCGCAATGGGCAGATGCGCGCCGATCCAAAGCCGGGAACCTGGAACCTCTTCCAGGTCTCCCACGTGGGTGCAGGGTCCCAATGCATTGGGCCGTCCTCGACTGCTTTCCCAGGCCACAAGCAGGGAGCTGGATGGGAAGTGGAGCTGCCGGGATTAGAACCGGTGCCCATATGGGATCCCGGGGCTTTCAACGTGAGGAGTTTTAGCCTCTAGGCCACACCGCCAGGCCCAAAAAGGTACTCTCAATTATAAAAATCAATCCAAAATAATTTTCAAGTTTCCTAGTCAGATTTAAACTGGCAAGTCTCCTTTGTTCAATTTATATTTCTGTCCTAGCACTTATGCAATGTGCTTTGGGGACTCTGCCAGGAAATGCAAACTTGCTTTGCGAAGCATATTATTTAATATTGTGTAACTGTAACTATACTAATATATGTAAGTGAACATATCACTATATCTAGAATAGAGAAAGGTCTTTGTTTTGCTGAAATGAATGTCATAACTAATTTATGCCTTGATATAATCATAATGGAAACACTGTTGAGATTAGACCTCGGTGATAGAAATTAGTTTTCATTTTTTTTCTAGCTACATGGATTTTGTTGTTTTAGCAATCTCACTTTGAAGGGTAGCGCAGACTACTAACAGTGAAAAAATATGTGAGCATCCCAGACCAATTTACCTGTAGATGAAGGGAGTATGATCTGTATGTGAAGTGAATAATGTTGTTTGGGGCGAAAATCATCACTTGGTTCACAGAATTCAGAGAAGAATTTCCAGTAAATAAATAGGACAATATCATCAAATGGGAATAGTTACAGAGAAAATAAGGTTTAATTTGAAGATCCGAAATGGCTGAGTTATTAGAAGCCATGCTGATCACATCTACAAAAAAAAAAAAAAAAACCAAAACAAAAACAAAAAAAACCAGAAAATCAAAAGAAGGAATATGTTCCCAGGGTACTGACTGGAATAAATTTCAGTGGAAGATGGACAAAACAACACAAAGACTGCACGAGGCAGTGAACCAAGAGGACAGATAGTAAGCAGTCAACACAACATCAATGACTTTGCGTATGTCGGACAAGGAAGGCTCATCTACCCAGGCCGAGGTGGAAGTAGGCTGCTGTGGTCCTTGCGACTGGTAGCTTTCATTAAGGGAGAATTTCATGGTGCACAATGGCGTTGTGTCTTTCCTGGGGAGCTGTGAACGTTTGCTTGACTACTATGCTCTATGAAGGAGAGGAATGCTGCATCTCTCCCCTCCACCAACACAGCACCAGAATCAATGAGCTCAGGTGGAACTACAGCCAAACCCATTCTGACTCCGAGATTATAAAGCAACTTGCATGGCAGAGGCCAGGCCTCTTGCACTGTGGACTGAGAGAGTTTGGGCACAGGGAACAAACCTCAGAGGAGGGTCTGTAACTAGGTTCCTATATACCATCCCAATTTGCCAGTCTCAGCACTTCTGTGCACTGGGGAGAAAAAAGAATCTCACATTGGTATCTGAAGATACAATCTCTTACAAAGGGTCTGGTGCACATGCCTGAGTGAGGGGGCTGCACAGGTATCATCAACTCACTGCAGTGAATCCGCTGGGTAACTTTGGCACAGAGAAGGGTTAGGAGCATGAACACACTGGCCACCTACAGAATCCCCCACCACCACTAACTGTAGGAGAGGTGCTGCCCTTTGACCAACTAGGTCATTACTCCGAATTCTTGTCCCACCAACAACAAATGATGGCCAGAACATTAAGACAAAAAATGTAAAAAGATACAAAAAAATTCACTGTGTAAGGATTAATGGATCTTGAAAAAGATGACATCACTATAGTAAGTGTGGATAGCTCTTTCAGTTTATAAAACAAGCATTACCGCACTCAAAGTGAGATATAAACAAGAACACAAACAAGAAGAATTGAAAAATCCCACTTCTATCAATGAAGAGATCCACCAAATAATTAGCAGCAGCAACAAACAAGAACTAATATACATTATACAATAAGAAGGCAGACATAACAGACATCTACATTCATAAGAAATATGTTCAACACTAGACAAATTCCTAGAGAAAACTCCTGGAAAACACTCAACACAAACAAAAATAAACAAATTCGGTGTGTCAAGCCAAGAAACTCCTGCACAATAAGGTAACAATAATGTGGAGAATCAAAAAGAATGAGAGAAAATACCTGCAAATTTCAATCTTATAAGTAATTAATATCCAGAATACATATGGAGCTCAAGAAACAATAACACCAAGAAAATAACAAATACAGTTAAAAACAAGTAAATGATGTAAATAGAATGACATCTTTTTAAAGAATGAAATACAAATGGGCTACAGATTCAAATGAGCCACAGTGAGCTTTCATCTCATTCTTACTATTATCCAAAAATGCAAATGATAACAAATGCTGGCAAGGATATAGAGAAAAGGGCACCATAACGCAATGCTGGCAGAAATATTACTCAGCCATATCTATCTATCTATCCATCCGTCTATCATCCATCTTCACTGACTCATATCATGTAAATGAAAATATAATCCTATTTCGCATGTTGAAAAAAGAAACATTAAAGGAAGAACGGTGAGGATTCTTGTTTGTACTGCTACTACTTTATTCTTCAATTATGTGTTCTTTAGCAGTATTTTCAGGCAGGTCCAGAGCGGTAGCCTAGTGACTAAATCCTTACCTTAGAAATGCGAGGATCCCATATGGGTACAGATTCATGTCCTGGCTCCTCCGCTTCCCATCCAGCTCCCTGCTTGTTGCCTGGGAAAGCAGTAGAGGATGGGCTAAAGTGTTAGAACCTTGCAACCATGTGGGAGAGCCTGAGAAGTCTCCTGGCTTCAGATCAGCTCAGTTTCAGCCAATGCAGGCATTTGGGGCATGAAGCAGCGGTAGGGAGATCTTTCTCTCTGTCTCTCGTTCTCTCCGTACATCTGCCTTTCCAATAAAAGTAAATAAATCCTTAAAAATAAAAGTGTGTTTAGACTACAAAAAGTCATTTATCCATACTCTGTTGGGTTTTTCTTGGCTTTCATACTGTATTTTAATTATTTATTTTAAGAAAAATAGATTTAAATCAGTTTATTCCTAAAAACACACAAATTTACAAACTGCCTTACATTTGCTAGCAAATGTAACAGATGATATATCCAAGCAGCAAGAATTCACGTTGTCTTTCTTCCTGAAAGCAATTATCAAGTGTACAAAGCAGACAGGTGTAGGTGCTCAGATATCAACTACCAAAACTGAGAGACACTGATATTCACACTATCAAAACAAGTGAATTATCCCTGCAATCTCTGCTTGACATGATTGTGGAGATGACAGAATGAGATTGAAATAATTTCAAAGAGCTAAATAATTACAAAGCATGCTTTGTTACTAATATCTGAGTAAACAAGTGAGTGCATGAATCTTGTAATTAAGAAATTTATAATAATCTGGGCCCAGCGGCGTGGCCTTGCTGCTAAAGTCCTCTCCGTGAACGTGCTGGGATCCCATATGGGCACCAGTTCTAATCCCGGCAGCTCCACTTCCCATCCAGCTCTCTGCTTGAGGCCTGGGAAAGCCGTCAAGGACGGCCCAAAGCCTTGGGACCCTGCAGCCATGTGGCAGACTTGGAAGAAGCTCCTGGCTTTGGATCGGCACAGCACCGGCCATTGCAGTCACTTGGGGAGTGAATCATCAGATGGGGGATCTTCCTCGCTGTCTTTCCTTTCTCTGTATATCTGCCTTTGCAATAAAAATAAATAAATATTTTTTTAAAAAGAAATTTACAATAATCTATAAGACTACTTGCAGTCAGGTATTAAGCAAGCATATAAACTTAAAATCAGACAAGATTTTTACCCCTATTTTAATAAAAATATTCAGCATTAAATGCAAAATGTAAAATGCGAAAATTCAGAAATGTTCGACTTCAGAATTCATATTCCTTAAATAATATTGCTTCCCTGTCATATTTTATACCTGCTTCTTACATGTATGCATACATGAGATAGAGAGAGAGAGAGAGAGAGATTATGATTCCCACAAATTCAAAGATCTTCAAGCCAACCAAGAGTTATTAAAATGACATATACTTCTCTGAGAGCTTCCTACTCCAATGCTGGCTAAGATTATCTTTTCTCTGAGTTTCCAGAACATAATGGAAAGCAAAGATAAAAGTGAATTCTCTACTAAGTCATTTATTAACTGAGAATTTAACTGTGAGTTTACCAACCATGGTCTGATTTGTTTCAGCTGCTTTTGTTCCAGGGTTATAAACCTTTCAATTCATTTTTTTATAAACAATTCGCACCACATTATGTGCATGGATTAAGAATGCCTCCCAATAGAATTCTGTCAACTTTCTCCACACAATTAATTAAAAGCCCGAGTTCATTTTTTATCAAACTTTTACAGTGGGATAGAATGTCTGAAATCTAAACTGAAGGTTTCTTTCAGCCCAAATGACTACTGATTGCTTCTTTGGGAAGGCTCTTTATTACTTGGATTTGAAAAACGGAAATTAAAGTCATTGGAGAAATCACCTTGGGCAGAATGTGGCACTGCTGATAACAAAATTGTGTTTCACACGAAAGGAAACCAAACCCTGTATCTAATTAGCAAACCAACCATGATAAAGCAAATCAAAGGAGAAAACTTTAAGTCTTAAACCATGATCCTACTTGCAAAAGAATGAAACGGTGTTAGTTAACCTATGACCATGATGATATTTTCAAGCACTACTCAAATAAGCAGCCTTCGGATCATGTACAGCAGAGTAAAATCTCTAACCCAAATATTAAACCAAATACTGGTTTTAATTCCTCCTTAAAGTTCTGCTACATGAATATTTGTCAGCTTCAATGTTCTCCTGTTGATGATACTGCTTTCTCATTGTGTTTGCCATAACAAATATGGTTGCTAATTATATTCCTGAGCAAATATCTTTACGGACACAAGTTTTCAATTACCTTAGCTAGATATCTAGGAATGCATTACTTATTCATATGGTAGACATATGTTTTACTTCATTTGAAAAATACAAAATAACTTTCTAAAGTGAACTTCAACTTCTAACTTCAATGTATCAGTTGCCAGTTTTTCCATATTCTCCACAACACACAATGGGTTTTTTTTTTCCTCTCACATTAGTCAAGTTACAGTTAAGTGAGAGCTCATTTAAATTTCTACCTGAAATTTCATGTGTTTTTTTTTTACCATTCCTATATCTTCCTTTTAAAGTACTTATTGATTTTTATCATTTTTTAAAATGTTATTTCCCATTTTTTTGGTATATAATTCTGTTCTTTCTTGCCTTCCTTCTTTTAGCCTCCGTCTTTTAGGTAAATTGACTATCATATCATTAAATGAAATTTTGTCCCTGGCAGTCATTTTTTCCATAGTTAGTTGTGAGCAGTGATTTCCTATATCAGCTCTTGAACTTTTCAAAACATGTCTTTATTTTTTTGGAAGGCAGAATTACAGAAGATAAGATGTGGAGACACAGACACATCTACTTGTTTACTCCCAGTCAGGACAATCAGGACTGGAGTGGGCTGACATGAAGCCCTAGGAACTGCCACCAACTCTTCCACACGGATTTGCAATCATGTTCCTGTATCACTCCGACCTCAACTGTAAGCAATAGAAATGTCCCCATGGCCTGATTGAAACAACCCACAACTGAGAATCAGTTGTCTAGCACCAAAGCATTCCTTTTCCATTTATCACAATACACATAAAAAAGAATGTTATTATAATACTTGAAAAACAGTGTAGTCAGCTTTCTATAGTTTAAGTTTAGCTTTAGTTTTTCATTTCTTTGGAGATTTGTTCCATAATTTGATTTTTATATACAATAAAATCCCATAATAAATTGTATTCATTTTATTATTTATTATCTTTAATGATTATCTTTTGAGTTATGTTTCATTTAAAAATAAGCACATACATGCACACAACTTAACCATGTACTTACACATGAATTATTTCTGGTAATCTTTCCTCCAGAGGCCCTCTGTTCCATCTAACCTATTTTTTTTTAACCTGAAGAGATCCTTTCAGGATTTTGGACCTTCTAGATATGAATTACTTTGCTGTTACAATGAATTCTTCTAAAATTGAATTCTTTCTCCTTTATTTGATCTCTGAATAGCTTCATGTTATCTTGATTTTTTAAGGGATTTTTCTGGATTTAGATCTTAGTGCTGACAATGCCCCATCTTCTCCTGCTATGAACAGAAAGTGCTTCTCACAATTCATGTGCAATAGTGTTGAGAGGTAGAATAGTTAGGAGGTGATGACATCAGGAGAGTTTGCACTCAAGACTGAATGACTCACATCGTCATGGGAGTAGATTAGTTACGTCTAAAGTGAATTCTAGGAAAGAAGTAAGTTCACATCACTCTCACTGGCGTGTTCTCTTGCTTCCCATCTTCCATCATGAAATGATCCAGCAAATAGATCCTTCCCCTTGTGGGCCCCCTCACCTCTGATTCCCACCCTCCAAATCCGTAAGGAATGGATCTCTGGCCTTTGGAAATCATTCAGTCTCAAACATTCTGTTATAGCAACACAAAATGGATCAAGGCACCTTGTTAGAACATTTAGAAAGCTGTTCCATTGTTTTCAACCTGTTTCCACCGCTTCTGATGAACAGTTAGCCATAGTTTGTTAGGTTGTCCTGATCCATGTATTTTATAGCTACGGATTTTAATTAGCTGCACAATTTATTACTTACATTTTCTTCCTTGTTATTTTATTTTAGCCTTCCAGTTCAGTAGGAGGAGGTTTTTGTCCATCCAGTGAAGGTGTTTCTAGACATTAAAAGGTGTTTACTGACCATGGAGTTGATTATCTCCAGAAGAGCTACTTATCTATATCACCCTAGCTACCAGTGATATGAAAGGCCTTCTCTGTAAATTATTTCAAAGAAAACACCATGCTGTTTTGCTATTTTATATACCCATTCTCTACTGTGGGGTTTAGTTTGCTTTATAAGTCAGGTAATGCATGAAACATGACATACATAATGCCTTCACAATTTAGATTCCAGAATACCCTCACTTTTTCTCTGTTGTCTATCATCAACACTCTGAGACAATGTCCTCTGAGAGTCATCTCAGTGAGTTTCCTGTCAGTTTTCCCTAAAGAATTTTTCTTAAGGGCCGAGGAAGGCATCAGAAGTGCCTCTCTCTGGGCTGCCTTCCCCACAACAGCATCAGCTAGACTATCGTCTTTTCTTGCATCATAAACTCCTTGTGTGGTGTCTTTTTCAGAATATAACTAATTTTTTTTTAGATTTTTATACAGCCTGCAGAAGTTTGAGAATATATCTGCCAATTTAATCTCTTTGCTGTCAGAATTTAGAAACTCTTGTTCTTTCCACATGGCCCTCTGAGCAAGAACCAGTTTTTTAAAAAGGCATACCTGTACTTAGAGCATCCTGGTAAGGCTTTTGCTGTTATCAGTCCAGTGCCTGAGTTAGGACTATTGCTCCTGCTGCTTGTGTTGATGTCCTCAAGGTGTTCCCATAGCTTGAATATTATCACGTTAAGACACAATTCCATTCTGTGCCCCTGATGACCATGTAACATAAAACTTCCACCACCTACAAACCGTATTTCATCTGCGTAAGGCAGACACATGCCTCTGAGATTTTTCTAGCTTGCTTATCCTGGAGCCATCACTTCCTTGAATTCTGGTGTCACAGGATTCTGAATGCTGTCAGCAGTGTGAGACAGGTTTTGGTGTCTGCGAAGATTTCAGAGTGATATTTGTGATAGCCAACAAAAAGGCTCGATACTGCAGAGACTGAGCACCTGCCTATCTGCGATGCCCTTTTGCTTCCAGAGTGTGTGCCACTTTAAACATCAAGACAGGTAGGGGCTTTCACAGAGTGAAGTTTTTTTCCTTCTCTCATTGGAAACGAAATGGCTACAACTGCCTGCAGGCAGGACACCACCAAAGGAATGCTAGATATATTTTATAAATAAAAGTTATCAATGTTTTAAGAGTCCCAACTTTTGGATTCTTTTCTTTTCCCTTACTCCTGCATGATTGAACCTCCCTGTCTTTCATGTTCACATGTACCAAATCAGTTCAAAGTGTTTTTTTTTTTTTTTTCTGAATCAGGTTGTCCAAAATCATTGGCATTCAGTTGAAGCACTTACTAGCTTTTTAAAAGCTTAAATAGATTAGTTATCACACTCACAGGGATAATATTTCCTCTCACTTTTACATGTCATACAGGTAATTGATTACTAGCTCAAAACTCAGTATCCAAATCTGGCAGAAACAAGCCATTCCCAGAAACTTTAATAATATTTTCTTGGTCTTGAGAAAAACCATGCTGCAAATTGCCAGCTGATGGTCTTCAGGTATTATACTGTCTAGATGTGTCAGCTTCTTTATAAATTAACATTGTTTTTTTTTTTTCTTTTGATACCTTATGTTTTCTGTCTGATAATCCACAGCTTTATTGATGCTGCCAACAGAAGCCTCCTTGGGGGGGTCGGGGGGGAAGGGCCCAAATGAGATTACTATCCATATGTCAGAAGACTATTCCCTTCTTTATCGTTCTTACTGTACTCTACATAAATTTTCCTAGAAAATTGTTTTGAGAACAGCTATGGAATATATCCAGTAAAAGAGTCCAACAATACTGAAATTTTCACTGCATTTTTGGATCTTGCCTCTCAAAGTCATGTAGTTCTTAGGACTAAAGGATTGCAAAAGAAAGCATCATTATGTTTAAGATAGCATGCTTGTTACTTCCTTGAAAATTGCCTGACACAATTCAGGGGCTGTTATCACCAAGTAAAAGTCTTGAACTATTTCATTCACTGCCTCTATGTTCTGTACATACCTGCATTCACCAAAAATGGTTTTCTTAACAGGTAAAGAAGGGCAAAGAAATTACAGGGTCCAACCAATCAGTGGCTGGTGTCTGTTTCAAGCTGGTGAGAATCCATTGGCGATTTCAGGTCTCCGATGGCATTGCTTGGCCCTGGGTCAGAGACCAGTCTTCCCTAATATTAACTTTATAGATCAGGCACTAACAGGTGCATTCCACTTAACTTTAGGCCCATACTGCGAATTAATTGAAGCTAAAACACTTTGCTGAATGATTTAGGATTCCTGGGTACTTCTTGAAGACTGCCAAGAATTCTGGCAGCTGATTCCTTCGGACTTAAAATTCTACTCAGCCTGGTTTAAACAAATCATAGTATTTAATTTAATTAGTAGATCTCTTCTGAAAGTGAAGTGAGCTTTTGAGGATATAGTGAAACAAATGATTAAGCATTTTAGAACCTAGGGAATCAGTCAGAACTTCAGAACACTTAATGTCTCATTTTCCTGGCACTCCTTTAATATTAAATCATTTCTTAAACACAGATGACTTCTTTAACAGTCTTTCTGGAACAATTAGTGTTGAGAAAAAAAAAACAAAACACGATTTTCTTCTACCTGTGGGTTAACCTTAGGGTTCATAAGGAAAGATTTGGATTTTATTATAAAGAATCAATCAGGGATACCCTTAGGCCCATAGTCTTCTGTCAATGGAACTTAAAACTAGTGGGATTTTTGTGATTTTCCTCCCTTGGTTTGTCTTTGTCCCTTTGCATTGTGTTTTTTCCTTGTAGGAGGCACATGGAATACGCTCCAGTAGCCAGTGACCCATTCTTGATCCATGCTGGGACCTGTAGTCACTTGGAGCCGACTGAAGGACAATGATAATACAGCTACCAGAATTCTCCTCTATAAGCAGGTCTTGGTTGTTGACAAAGTCCTCAGCTTATAGTTTGTTCCTGCTGGGTAATGCTAGCGGTGCCTTCGAGAAGGGCGGATATGATACAAGCAAGTCACTTCCACAGATGGAGGATTAACCTTACAAGACTAGAAAAAAACTTTAAAATAAAATTAAAATTAAAAAATCTGTTCTTTTAGCCATTAACTGGCTCTCAGAGGGTTACAAGATCCTTCTCATCCTAAAGCACACCATGAAACAGGTAATAACAGCATAGAAGCTTCGATGCTATTCTGCCAAGATGTTATTGGGATCCCATAGAGGAAACTTGCCAAAACTCAGCACTGACTACAATACACATGTCAGAAAAAGACATTTTTCCAGCTGGTATGGAACAAGAAAAAATAGTAGTGTCAAAAGTATACATTCCTTGATTCTATGAGCTGTTGAGCAAAAGAAGTATTCAGGTACCCACTTTGCCTCTTGGGTTTCTGAGTTGGAAACTTGGAACTGTCCAACACATTTTCAGCAACCATTGTCCAAGTGCTAGCTGCTGGGATGAGCTTATGCCAACTACTTCATTTCTTGTTCTTAATTACCACAATCCTGGACTGGAGACAACCATATCTGGGCTTGACAATTTAGTTAAGTGATACAAAGGGTGTCACTGAATGATCAGACTTAAGTGGGAGTTAAACTACTCATTGGAGATGTATTTCAGTTGAGGTTAACAAAAGACAATGAGAAGGCAGGTTCCCTAAAGAAACTGACTCCTGAAGATACAATTTGCTAGGGATTTTATAGCATCGGTGAGTAAAGCATCCTGGTTGTAGAAAGTGAGTAGTGGGAGGACCCATAAACAACATACTTCTTCATACATTGTGTGTTTGGAACACTGACTTAGCATGGCTTATTGCAGCTTTCCTCAATTTATTGGTGATCTGGCCAGTACTATTTTCAAGATAAGCTTTTTTGGGCAGAGACTTTGAGATCTAAATCCAAGAGGCTGGTGCTGTGGCTTGACAGACTGGTTCTCCATTTTTAATCACCATCATCGCAGAAATATTCTTATATATTTTAATATTAACAGATATTAGAAACACTATTTTTCTTTACTGATTTTATTCCTTCTTCTATTTCAGTTTGAATAATTTTTACTGACCTGAATTCCAGTTCACTAATACATTTCTTTCTATGACTGATTTGCTTCTGTTTGTTATTTTAACTATTTTCAATTAGGTCTACTTGAAGTCCTTGTTTGATAATGCAAACATTTGATCTGCTATAGAATTAGTTATAGTGATTATTTCCTTCTTTGATAGTGGGTTTTTAATTTGTATAATATATTATTTACTTGTTTCTTGGTTTATTAATGTTAGTTATTATTTACAATTCTATTAGCTTCAGCCAACTTCTCTAGCTCCTTGTTCAAAATAATACAATAGCCAAGACTGGGGACTCAGGCCAAGTCCTTGGCTTCTCCAGGCCCAAGAGCAGCCTTCCCTCAGGGTGAGTAGCCATGAGGGAAATTTGGGAATTGGATTAATGTCCTAGATCTGCCCCGCTGCCAAAAGCTGGTGGCAGGACGATTCTGGGAGGATCCCAGACCTTGGGGGCTGGAGGCGGCTCGAAACCCCCCACAGGGTGGCAGCTGTGGGAGGTGCCCCTGCCGGGTGGAATCTAAGACTGGGGACTCAGGCCAAAGCCACCGCCTCAAGGCAGTGGCTGAGTCCTTGGTTTTGGGTGGCCAGTGCACCAAATGGTGTCAGGCTTGCCTGTTGGCCACCCAGCAGCGAGCTCTGGGGTTTTTATGATATGAAATAGATGCTTAGGGACACCCATGAATAAGGCCAGCTTTAGTGTAGGTGAGACATGAATTCTTGGTGATTACCAATAACAGGGACATGAAACTTTAGGGTAAGAGTGGGACTGAGACCTGAAGGTTTGAAGGGGAGCACACATAAGATCTATTTGAGCCAGACTGAAACACCAGCCAAATTAGGAATCCTAAGAATGGCTATTAGCATAGAGTTCACTGACTGCCACACACCGGTCCACACCAAAGCTATGGATGGGAGCCTGTCTAGCTGGGCACCTTAACTTAACTGGGTGGTGGAACAGTGTACTGGTCACATTTGGCAGGGTCAAGACACTTGCCAGCATGCGAGAGAATTTGGTCTGGGGGTAAACTCTTTGGGGGAAGTGTGGGCCTAACCCTGTGGAAATACAAGTCCTGCAGGTTAGCTCGTGGGCTGGGGTGGAGAGGGTCTAAGCTAGGAGTGATCATGGCACCTGCCATCACTTATGGGTAAAGGAGCCAATGGCATTCTGGGCAGATCATGGCAGCATCACCCAAAGGAGCATCCTAAAATAGGATGTGGAGTGGGCCGAGCTGCAACTGGAAGGGGGCAGACTGGGCAGGGCCAAACAAGCTTCAACTCAAAATAAAAAGAATAGAAATCAGGATGGGGCACATGTCATTCGAACCCAGGCTCTTACAACAAGTGGTCTACAGGAGGCAGGGATACTATGCCACAGCACTGAAGGCAAAGGATGAGACAGGTGAGGGGAACACCTGTGGGCCTCATGTGAGCTAGATTGGGGAAGGGCCTGAGTGGGCTGACTGCTCCGAATGGTGCAAGCAAAATTAGAGTGGGCAAGTGTTGGTATGGCTTTGCCACATCATCAGATGGCAGATTCTGTTAAGTTAAATGCCAGAACCACCAGGAGATTGCACAATCCAGAAGTTGGAGTGGCCAAGTAGGGAGATAGTGGCACCTCCCTCGTGGGTAACTACTCCCACTGGAGAGCACAAAAACCAGGACAGGGGCAGGGTTGCTAAACAGAAAGGCACCTGCCAGTATGTGTTTGGACTGGATAGTAGGCTGGTTGGGTCAAACTAGGCTTCAATGCCCATTGACAAGTACCAGAGCTCAATGGGAGGTGGGACAAACTGAACAAACCTGCGGCACATAGTGGCAAGCATGGAAACTGGGGAAGGGAGCAGGCCTGGTGGGAGTTATGTAAAGTCGCCCCAGCTGGACTGCAGCTCCCACTGGTATGTGTGAGGGCCGAGTATGAAGTGGGTAGGATTGAGCTGGGACACAATACCCATTGGTTCAGGTGGATGACAGGGCTGGAAACAGAACTGACCCAGGAGAGACTGGTCACATTAAGCAGGGCTATGACATTAACAAACACACTAAAGAACCATACCAGGGGGAAGATTCTGTGGGGGATGTGTGGTCCAAACCCTATGGAAATTCTACCCCTACAGGTTACTTCAAGAGATGGAGTGGTGGTGGACTAAGCTTGGTGTGACCGGGGAGCCTGCCATTGATCACAGATTGGAGAACCGACGGCAGTCTGGACTAGTTAGCGCAACAGCGCTTGAGTGTGCATCCTGAGTGGGGTGTGGGGTGGGCCGGACTACAACGTTCACCAGCTCATGCAAGGCCAAGGGGAGGGTTGGACTGTTTCGGGCACTGGCCCAAAGCCTAGTGGCATGTATGAGAACTGGGTTTTGGAGGTGATCAGGGGGAGAACCTTGGGAAGCCCCCCTGACGAGTCATAGCTCCCACTGGTGAACAGGTGGTCCGGACACGGGGGTCGGACAGGCTGGGCAAAGTAGCACAAACTGCTCATCAATGTATGAAAAGGTGATGGAATGTGCGCACCGGACAGTACTGAGCAAACCTTAGCCCACAAATAAGATTGAAAACTAGATTGGAGCACAGGACATGCCCAGTTAGGTTTTTGCACCAACTGGTCTGCGCAAGCCACGGATGCTGAGCCACAGTGCCTAAGGCAGGGGTCGTGACAGGTGAGGGCTGTGCCAGGCTGAGTCAGAGCAACCACTGGCATGTGTGCAATCTATGGCTGGGAACAGGCCCAGTTGGGGGACTAACAGGACACCCTAACTGGGTAGAGGCTCCACCAAGAGGCGCACGAGCTGGAATGGGGCTGCGTTCTGTTCAGGATACAGTTGTAGTCTCCCTTGGCACAAGTGTGGACTGGGACAAGACGCACTTCTGGTATTCTGGAGGACCAGGGTAGATGTGGGATGGACTAAGCTAGGTCTCAACCCCAACTGAGCCATGTGTGAGCTATATGTGGGTATGGACAAGCTGTGGCTGGGCTGAAACATCCAACAGCAAGAACCAGAATGGGTTGAAAGCCAGTTAGGAAAAGCCATTGTTCCTGCTAGGACAGGAGGCGAACTGAGTAGTGCTGGCTCATGGACCCACTGGTATGCATGAAACCTGGCACTCAGAGGGGTTCAGATGGAGGAGCCTGGGCAACTCATCTGGCAGGACACAGACCCCGCACGCAAGTGCAAGAAGCATGATAGGAAACAGCCAAGAAGCCATGGAAAGTGTCCCACTGGCATACATTTGGCATGGGTTGGGGGCAAACTAGGCTGAATCAGTTCATGTCATCAACTGGCGAATCCTAATGCCAGAACAGAGTGTGGGTCGAGCCAGGTTCGGTCACGACAAAAGCAATACACAACATGGAATGCCAAGGTGAGGTTGCCTGTGCCAGATGTGACCACAGCACCCAACCAGCACACCTGAGAACCAAGAAGGGAGGGGGCAGAACCAGCAGGGGAATAAGGGGTGGGAATAAGGAGTAACTGAACAGCTACTCCCACTGAAGAGCATGAGCTGGGATGGGGGTAGACCAGACTGGGCAGGGCTACAGCACCTGTGCGCCTCATGTAGACCAGATCAGGGAAGAACCAGGCCGGGCTGATTATTCCTACTAGTGCAATCTACAATTAGAGTGGTTGAGGGTTGTTGGGGCTCAGCCACAGCATCAGCTGGTAGAAGCTGGCACTGGGGGCTAATTCTGTCAAGTTTAACCACAGAACCACCTGGAGAGTGCATAATCTGAGAGTGGGAGTGGCCTAGGAGGGAAATAGTGGGCTCCTCCCTCTTAGGTTACCACCCCCCACAGAAGATCATGAAAACTAGGACAGGGGCTGGGGTGGCTAGACAGACACCCAACAACATCCGTGAAGGCTGGATAGTTGAGCTGGTTAGATGGAACAAGATTTTAATACCGATTGACATGTATGGGAGCCGAATGTGATGTGGAACAGACTGGACTAGTCTGCCACACATACTGGCAAACCAGGGTAGGGGGAGCGCCTGGTTGGGGTTATTGTGGGTCACTCTGACTAGGCTGCAGCTTCCACTGGTTTATGTGAGGGCCGAGTATGTGCTGGGCAGAACCAGGCTGGACTGCAAGCACCCATTGGTTCCAGTGGAAGACAGGGATGGAAACAGAACCAATCCAGCAACTGCAACCACCAGCTGATCGGGGTGATGGACTGTGCCAGGCCCTGTGCTTGCTAGCACATGCAAGAATCTGGTCTGGGAACATCTCAGACAAAGTTTCTTGGGGGATCACCCCAATCGAGCTTTCGGTTTCAGAACGCTATCAAATGACAGAGGACAGAATAACTCAATCAACCATCTCAGCTGTATGTTGGCAATGAAAATACTGGGCAAACGGAGACTCTATGATGGACTATGTCAATCAGTGGATTCTTCAATGACCACATCATGCTTGGAGTGGTGAGAGTGGCAGCAATTCAGAACTGTTGAACTATCA
Organism: Ochotona princeps; assembly: GCF_030435755.1. Lineage (NCBI taxonomy): Eukaryota > Metazoa > Chordata > Mammalia > Lagomorpha > Ochotonidae > Ochotona > Ochotona princeps. The sequence goes on from NC_080836.1 coordinate 70,792,316, forward strand.
AAACCACTTGAGTAAGAACCTAGGAGCATGCCCCACATCTGGGACCTGGGGTGGTGGGAGACTGGGTGGGGCTTCTCCCTGAAAATCTCATTTTACATCAGATATAGTAAGGAAACAATAAAAAAAATTTGTTTTCAATAAAAGAAACAAAATAATACCATAAAACATAAGGCATACTTATTATTGCCTTGATACTGAAGTTGTTTAAAACTGTCTAAGCCAAGAGCCTTTACAATAGTGATCACTAAGACTTACTTATTGGTAATTGCTTATTTATTGGTGATGTTTGTTATTTGTTTGGCATCAATAGATATCCTTTTAAGAATGTCACCATGGGGAGCAGGTGGACAGGAGGAGGCTTGTATCCCAACCCTGAAGACTCCCAGAGCCTCACCAAGGACTATCAATGCGGGTACCAAGGACTACATCTCGACTGCCAAGGAGACCATGGGGAATTGGAGTGCCTTTGGAGGCCGAGAACTCTGAGGTCACCCATCCCCACTTGGATCTACCACATGGGATGCAAGAAGCCCAAATCCTTCCTCGCAGGATCCAAGGTCTTTGGAACAACAGCCAGGAGCCCTGAGTGGTCTGCAGAAACAGAACAGTAAACTTTCTTTGGGACTCAGGAGAGGAGCTTTCTCTGGTCCTTACTTAGTTCCAACCTTGGATCCCCATCCTCTCTGGCAAAGACCATCAGGGTCGCTCCGGAGCACCCCCCTAAAAAAAAAAAAAAGCAAACAAAAAAATTAGATTAGATAGACAGAGAACAACAAGGAAAGCTTAGAACAAGACAGGAAATGGTCAGCGTGGATTCACATATACCTTACAAGGTAGAACACAAAAATAACTTACCCCTCACTAAGGTATTGAAGATTTCGCTGCACACCCCTCCTAAAACTGTTCTGCACCTCAACTGTTGACATATGCCTTGTTAGAGTTATAAGCCAGTTTAGACTATCCTAAAATCTGCCAAGTTCAGCAAAATTATTCTTCAACACTATAAACTGCTAAATACCAAAGTGAAAATAGACAGGAAACAGCTGAATAGTACCCTATAGGCATTTTAAGGTGTATAGCAGCCGGTTCTGTATATAAACTAAAATTGAAATGTCAATAAAGTCATACCAGGAGGTGGTTAAGAACTTGCATTTTTGGGCCCGGCGGCGTGGCCTAGTGGCTAGGGTCCTTGCCTTGAATGCCCCGGGATCCCATATGGGCGCCAGTTCTAATCCCGGCAGCTTCACTTCCCATCCAGCTCTCTGCTTGTGGCCTGGGAAAGCAGTGGAGGACGGCCCAATGCATTGGGACTCTGCACCCGCGTGGGAGACCTGGAAGAGGTTCCAGGTTCCCAGCATCGGATTGGCGCGCACCGGCCCGTTGCTGCTCACTTGGGGAGTGAATCATCGGACGGAAGATCTTCCTCTCTGTCTCTCCTCCTCTCTGTATATCTGGCTTTGTAATAAAAAAATAAATCTTTTTTTTAAAAAAAAAGAACTTGCTTTTTTTTTAACATACTGGTTACTCAATATCATGTCAATTAATTCTATAATGTTGTAAATTGTTGTTGACGGTGTGTTGGGGCTTTTAATTGATCGGCATGATATTCTGCCAGCTCTACCTTCAGACCAAAGATGGTCTCCCCAAGAAAATGTTGAATTTATCTGGACAATAAGATGCTGGATTCTATGCTTGGTATATGTTTCAAAAGAAAGAAACATGACTGGATTTGAACTGTAATACTGTAACAAGGTGGAGGAATCCACCATGGGGGGAGGGCACGGGGAGGGGTTGGGGGAATCCCAGAGCCCATGAGATTGTGTCACATAATGCAACGTAATTAGTAAAAAATAAATAAAAATAATTAACAGAAAAAAAAATAATGTCACCATGGACCAGGCATGATAGCCTACCGACTAAAGTGCTCACTTCGCATGCAGCAGAATCTAATATGCGCACCAGTTCTAATCCTGTCACCACCACTTCCCATCCAGCTCCCTGCTTGTGACCTGGGAAAGCAGTCGAGGACAGCCCAAAGCCTTGGGACCCTGCAACCACATGGGAAACCTGTAAGAAGCTCCTGGCTCCTGGCTTTGGAGCAGGTCAGATCCAGTCATTGTGGCCTCTTGGGGAGTGCATCAGCAAATGGATGATCTTCATCTCTGCCTTTCCTTTTCTCTGTAAATGTGTCTTTCAAATAAAAATTAATAAATCTTACAATAAAAAGTCCTCTACTTCTACGATTTCAATCCAGCAAGCATTCAAAAAGGTACCGAAAATATTCTACAGCACAATAACACAATACAATACTTGTATTTATCAAAATTGTTATTGCCTAATAGCTAGATTGTCATTATTTTACATTGTTATTTACTATCACCAGATCTTCAATGTTATAAAGTTCAACCTATGTTTTTGTAAACCTGTAGTTAGAAAACAAAAATTTGTACTTTTAATACATTCATTTCATATGAAATCTCTTTTCTAACTTTATAGACACATAATTTTGCTATTATGTGTTGATGCTGTATGCCTATTTCAATATACAGCTCTCTATCGTAGCTCTTATCATACTCCATGTCAATTCATATTCCAAAATTTTACAATATTTGAGGATTTTATATTTTGCTTTATTCTAGGAAGTCCAGGTTCTTTTCATTTTGTTCTGTCAAAGAATCTAGAAAGCTGAGAGTAGGAATCAATGCGGAGGTTAATCAGTATTTCCTGATATTCTCTAAGGTCGCACAGATGAAGAAGAGAGAAAAGAAGACTTTGCAGAACAAGAATTAAGAGACATTGAAGAAGGGAGACAATATTGTTACGTCTCCAAGAGTCCCTGGATATTGTCAGATGACAGCATTCAGACAAAAGCAACTCTTAAGTATTAGAAGGGATCAGGTGAATTTCTTTTCTATGATTTCCAGGACAGAAAGGAAAAAACTATGACTTTTAAAGGAAGTGCTTGAAATTAAAAATAGAAATATGAAATATTCATAGTATTACTCTACTAGTAAAAAAAGATCAGAAAACTGAAAATACTTGCATGTCTAAGCACATAGTATTTCATAAGTTCAGGGTCATAGTATCGCAGAAATATATATCTTATTCCATGTTGATGACTAAGACTTAGAAAAATTGAATTCTCAAGTCAGATATTAAATGCTCACTTTGGAGATTGACTGAAATCACATTAGAACTTAAATAGTTGCACAGATGGATATGAAAGCATATGGGAAAATCAGACCTTGTCTTTCCAAGAATAACATTCTTAACACCAGATATTTATTTTTTCAGGGAAAACAAATTTCTTCATAACAAAATGCTTCATTGATTTGTATACGGGATGGTACAATAAATCTGTGATACAAATCATAAAATTATACAAAATAGCACTGTTCCTAAAATATTATAGGGAGTAAGAATATGTTCTTATTCAACAAGGATTGTTTTAATTTCAGTGACAATTTTAATATAGAAAAGAATTCTTCCCTGCTGCCTGTGATATTCTAATTGAAATATGCATAATTAGCCCACCCCTAAATTGTGACAAATAAGGTATTTTTTAGGAAGTAGAAATTGAAAAATGTATGTTTTTCAGTCTGCAACATAAACATGCATGAAAAAATAAATCATAGCATTATAATCACAAGAAGTTACTTTTAAAGGCTTGATTTTATACCTATGTGTGGCTGTAAACCCTAAAAATAATCCAAGATTCACATAGAAGAAAAATTCAAAAATGAAAGGAGGAAGGGGAAATTGGTTTGGAAGCCAAGTACCATAGAAACAATACATCTGCTGGTTGATTTGCATCATTTTCCTCCAATTTTTCTTAGATGTGTCTGTTGTATATATCTGTTGTGTATATGTATGTGTGTATATATATATATATATATATATGTATCTGTAGTATGTATCTATGTGTATACATACATATACATATACACATATATATGGTATTATGAGCAATGAGAATCACCTGGGAATAGTTATCTTCCTTAAAACTCACACGTGTCACTTCGCTATGTCTGAATTGCTGTACAACAAAGTCAAAACAGGAAAAACAGATTATACAAGTGTTTCTGAACTAAGGGACCCACAGCCTTAGCCCTTCCATCATTGAGAGAATCTGTGCCAGGTGGAATGGGCATAACTTACAAACTTAGACAAGGATTTGCATGCAAACCTTAAATGGACTCAATGTCTGTTGAAACATTGAAGTTGCACTCTCATGGTCTCCTAACACAATAGAGAAAAAGAAAATCCAGGATATTAAAAACAAATTCTTTCAAAGTTGTTTGGTGCAGAGATTATGTCCTTTCTTGGTATGCGAGCATCCTGCATCCGGGTGCTTGAGTCCTGGCTATGCCACTTCTGATTCAACTTTCTAATAATTCACATCTGGAAAACCACAGGTGTTTCGACTCAAGGATTTGGCTCAGGCCACCCACCCGGAAGACCTGGATAGAATTCTGGAATATCGGCTTCAGCATTGGCTCAGCCCGGCTGAGGAGTGATCAAGTGAATAAAGATGACACTTGCTATCTCTCTAGACCAATCTCTCTCTCTCTGTCTCTCTCTCCCTTCTTCCCTTCTCTCTCCTCTCACAAAATACATAACAATTTGAAATTCGCAGTACATATCATTCATTCAGTCAGTATTCTGTGCAATCACTGAGGCTGATTTCTCCTACCTAATGAATCTCTCACTGCTTGATCATCATTCCTCCTTTCCACGTTTATATCCATCTCCCAACCTTTGATGATATCCATCATAAAGAAGGATCTTCTACTTCCAAAACTTTTACATTTTTTAATCCTACACAGGAGAGAAAACATGCAGTATTTTCACATTAATGTCCTGGAAGGGTTTATACCTATAATATCATCACACACTTAAATAGCAGATGTTGAACTCGTAACTGTTGCTAAAAGACAATATATATAATATAACACAATATAATATATATTATATAATAATACAATAATATATGGGGGGAACCAGTGGGAGGGATGGGGCAAGGGTCTGCGGAAGGTGAATTCCAGTGCCTATGAAACCATATCATGATTAATATGATAATAATAATAGTAATAAAGCTTTAAAACATTGTACAGAGACCAGTACATACAGAATTACTTGCTTTATGGTGAAGCACAAGCTTAAATGTTATAGTCAAAGCGAATTCTTAATGAAGAAAATTTGGAAAACTATCTTTCTGATTTTTATACAGACATTTCTTTAACAATACATAGACATACTATGTACTCATAGTAGTAAAAACTTAACATATTAAATTGGTATTTTGACTTATAAATGGGCAACACTGAGAATTCTCTGTCATGGTCCACAAATACAATGTAAGATCACAATTAAATAGCAGAATGATGGACATGTGACTGTTTATGAAGAATTGCATTGTTGCAATAATTTGGGGGAAATCAATGGGATGGAAGGGACTTGGTGGGGGGAAGGGAAACCCCAGAGCCTATGGAACAGCATTACAAAATTGCAATGATAATAGCAATAATAAAATACAAAAAAGATAAATTATGAAATATTTGCAACATAATGTTATATATGTATATTTATATATAAAATAGCTACAAATAAACTAAAAATCCAATATGATGATAGCTCAAAATATTTGATATCATGCTTACCCCCCAAAAAAAATCAAGACAAAGACACTCTGTATAAAAATGCACTCTGCATAAAAATGCAATGTAAGGCTGAAATGAGACACCAGTACACATTCCCTGAAATAACTATCCTTCAGTGACAGCAATAAATGCTGCTGAGGATGTGGATCAACCTGGACATTTTGCACTACTGATACAACGTAAGTAGATGCACAGCTTAGGAGAACTCTTAGGAACTACCTGGAGTTAAACATGCAGATATCTTTACGCCAGCATCAAAAGGCATGCAGAAGAAGATTTGGAGTAGTTTTTACAGTAATATAAAACTAAAGGCATCCTGGGACCGACAGCGTGGCCTAGCGGCTAACGTCCTCACCCTTAACACGCCCCAGGATCCCCTATAGGCACAGGTTCTAATCCCAGCAACTCCACTTCCCATCCAGCTCCCTGGCCAGGGAAAGCAGTTGAGAACGTCCCCAAACTTTGGGACCCTGCACCTGCGTGGGAGACCTGGAGGAGGTTCCTGGCTCCTGGCTCCAGATTGGCACAGCAACGGCAGTTGTGCTCACTTTGGGAGTAAACCATCAGACGGAAGATCTTCCTCTCTGTCTATCCTCCTCTCTGTATATCTGACTTTCCAATGAAAATAAATAAATCTTAAAAAATAACTAAAGGCATCCAAAATAAACAAAAATCGTAGCCTTGGGAAACTCAGCACTCTGCCATAGCAGTTAAAGTTGCCGCCCACAAAGATAACACCACATATGAGTTCAGATTCATGTTCCAGCTACTCCACTTCTGATCCAGCTCCCTGCTAACGCCTGGGCAGTGCAGCAAAAATTACATGTTCCATCCAGTTTGGAGTTTTCTGAAGCTCCTTGCTCCTGACTATAACCTGGCTATGCCCTCCTCAAACCATGACCTTTGCAGCCATCTGGGGAATAAACAAGTGGTTGGGAAACTTCTCTCCCTCTTCCTCTCCCTCTCCCTATTTTCTGCAGTTCTATCTTTCAAATAAGTAAAAGTGTTCTTAAAAATTATAACACTGGTAAATAAATATTAACATGTTAATAGTGGATTACTTCATAAGTAATTCTAAGAGAATTATTGGAATGCTGAAAGAATTTTATTCATCTCACCAAAAATGAGATGAGCAGTATCTAAATATGCGTTAAAAATGAGGAGTGGGTGCCCAACAGCGTGTCCTACCAGCTAAAGTCCTCTCCCTTAACATGCCAGGATTCCATATGGGCACAGGTCCTAATCCCGGCAGCTCCACTTCCCATTCAGCTCCCTACCTGTGGCCTGGGAAAGCAGTTGAGGACAGTCCAATGCTTTAGGACCCTACACCCGCGTGTGAGACCTGGAGGAGGATCTGGGCTCCTGGCTCCGGATTGGCACAGCATCGGCTGTTGCACTCACTTGGGGAGTGAATCATCGGACGCAAGATCTTCCTCTCTATCTCCCCTCCTCTCTGTATGTCTGACTTGGTAATAAAAAAATAAATAAATCTTAAAAAAAAAAAGAGGAGTGGGTCTGTATACACTAACATGAAGTACTCACTGATTTGCCAGTGATTTAGATAAACTGCAGAACAGCAATATAAAATGCACCCCTGTGTTTGAAAGGACACATGCATAGAACAGCTAATAGAATTATTTGGCGGGGATGGTGCCTGTGATAACGGCAACATTTATGGGTAAAATTTGGAGTGATGACTGCTCCGCTTCTGAGCTAGTTGCCTGCTACTGATCTAGGAAAGTCACAGAAGGTGCCCCAAGAATTAAGGTCCCTGTGTCATGTGGGAAACTCAGAGGAAGCGTCAGGTTTCCTGGCTTCAGCCTCATTCTTACCTGATTACTGCAGTTCTGGGGTTAGTGAACCAGTAGGTGAAAGATTCTCTCTCTTTGTAACTGAGACTTCCAGATAATAAATCCAGACAGAGAACCTGTGTTCTTTTCGTAAAGCCATAGAACATTTTGTGAAAATAGATCTTTTATTAGCCCCAGATAGCATGTCTCAACAAATTCTAAGAATAAATACAAAAGCTGTTTCTGGATGGAAGAACATGCTTTTCATTTTAGAATTTGCATTTTTGTATTTGCTTAATTTTTCTATTAAAACAATTTGCTACTTTTATTTTTAAAATGGTATAGGTGGATTATGTGTTAATTCTCTTTAATGGTTTTCCATATTTATAATTTTGACTCATTATTATCAAAATTAAACAGAAACTGAGGTAGTCCAGGAATTTTCTTGAATAAATCTGGAATAAAACTAAATTACATAATAAAACTATGTCATTCTATTGGAATAGCTAATAACGTCACAAAATTGTTCTCCACAAGTTCTTGTCATGTTCAATGGTGTCTGAAAGGACATATTGTTATTAGTTTATGTCACAGTCAGGGCTTTGTGCTCACTCATCAAGCTGAAATAGATTAGAGTGATCTGCTTAGTTCAAAGACAAGCAAAAGTGATGACTTGAACATTTCAAGCAAGAGGAGCTTTTATGCAAACAATTAGGTGCTCATGAAACTATTGGCGGTTTTTAGAAAAATGTCAGGTATTTTAAATTCAAGGACATTCCTGAGTCACTGACATCTGGAGGTAGATCAGAAAAACCACTACACTCATCAGCTCTCCAGAATAAGGGCTTGTTGCCTCCGCAAAGATCAGGGATCTCTGAAGGGGTAAGAACAGCCAATGTGTTTGCATTTAAATGCCTGAGTTTGACACTTCTCTCTTCTAGCAGAGGAAAAGATATTCTCATGTAACTAGACAAGTCCAAATAATTTCCAGAATTCATTTTAAGAGAGTCTGGGAAACACGTTTTGTTATTATATTCCTTATGTCACATTTAATTATGCATATTTTAAAGTTACTATTGGATATTTCAACATACGTGTAATGTTCAAATTACTGTAAGCATGTTTATAATAGTATTCCAGTTTTTTCTTCCTTTTTGGGAAATATTCAAGATATTATCATGTTTTTGTCCAGAATCATCTTGCTGTTTAATAAAGCACCAGAACTTATTTGTTCTATTTAAATGTCATACAGTAGTCATTAAATTGTTTATTAATTTATCAGCCTTTTCCCATATCTTGCCCCACTCTTATCTTCTCATCCTCCAGTAGTCACTATTCGAAACTTCCATGAAATCCTCTTTTATTAATGAATTGAGATTATGTGCTATTTGTCTTTATGTCGTGACTTGTGAATATTTCACTTAATATAATGTCTATAATTACATCCAGGAACATAGTATTCAGCTTCTTAAAAGAGACTTATTTTTATTTGAATACTACAATTACAAGAGAGACAGAAAGAGAGAAAGAATTTCCATCTCCCCTGATGGCTGCAACAACCAGAGGTAAATCGCCAGAAACCAAGAACCAGGATCTTCATCCGGACTCCCACATGAATGGCAGGAGTCAAAGAAATCGGGTGGTCCTCTGCTGTCTGCCAACAAGCATTAACAGGGACCTGCATTGGAAGTGGGTTTTGGAATTTGCACTGATCTTCCCCTACCCCCCAAAGTGGGGTCAGGCAGAGGACAGAAACCTGAAACCCAATCCTGGTCTGCAAAATGGGTGAGCAGCTCTACTACAGGAGCCTGACTCTTCACAGCAATGAGTTAGCAGGAAGCTGGGATTGGATGAAGCTCAACCCAAACCCAAGTATCCCATATGGAATTTGAATTTCTTAAATAGCGTATTAACTGCTGCAAGAAAAGCTGGCTCCTAGATGTTTCTTGTTCTTTTTCTTTCTCTTTCTCTCTTTTTTTCTTTTTTCAAAAGTTAAAATTTGAAGGATTCATTAAAGAACAAAGATGATTCATTAAACAATGAAGATTGATTCATTATATTTAATGTGTTAGACTCAGTTAGATTATTTAGTATTTAATCTTATAATATACACTTTAATGTTAATAAGCACACACATTTTATTTATTTTTTAATTAAATTTATTCATTAATTACATTGTGTTGTAATTACATAGAATCTGGGAAGCACACACATTTTAAAGAAAATGTGTTCATTGAAATTATAGAGCATTTCTGTATTGTAAATTATTTGTCTGCATTATTTGGCTTGATAAGGCTAAAAATAACTTTCTCTAAGACTACAAATAATGTATATTTGTAATTAGATTGATAAAAGTATATACTAAATGAATTTTTAAAAGAAAAAGCAACACTCTGAGATAAAATAGTTTCAGAGAAGCATATGATTCTTAACACATCCTAAATTATTGCAAATTACAACATTTTCAGATGTAATTCTCTTACATGACCTTTTCACCTATAGTATTCCCTAAAAACACAAAGCTGAAAATGTTCAATAAGAAAATTATGCTCTTAGAAATATTACATTAACATCACTGGATTATAATTTCCTGAAATGGGTTTGATAGGATCAACATTTTATCTATTTCAATCATCATATTCCATTAAATAGGCTCATTTTATCAGCATATCTCCTGATTTGTGAAGGAAAAAGATTTAACAGAAAATTATGTTTCTTTATATCATTTTACAAAGATTTATCTCTTTATTTGAAAATAAGAGTTATGAAGAGAGAAAGAGATCTATCTATGTGTTGGTTTATTTCCCACTTGGTGATAATAGCAGGGGATGCAAAACATGAAGTAGGATTTAGGGGCCCTAACACTTGAGTCATCTTCTTCTGCTTTTCCTAGGCCATTATATTTAATGTTAAAGTAGATTATTTACTACAAATACTACTGCCATTCACCCTATTTTCAGTACATATATAAGTTTAAAACAGAAATCCAATCCAATGGAATTACAGAATTGGAACAAAGTTGTAGATCAAAAGAAATGGAGCAGCTGAGACTTAATCCAGCACCCACTTAGGACACCATAACTGCAGGTGGCAAGCTTATGCACTACAAAACTTACATGAGAGAACACAGTAACTCATCTTGTCATAACCATAACAAAAGTCTCATTGGAGGGGTGGTGTGCTGTTACAGGGGTGTCATGTTGCATAAATGGTTCCAGTCCCACTTGTCTGCTAGCAATCCATCTCCTTGTTAACAGGCCGGGAAAGGCAGTGGACTATGGCTCAAGACTTGTGCCCCTGCTGCCCATGTGGGAGATCCAGAGTCTATCAAGGAATTCTCAATTATCATCTTAGGCATGGACCAGCTTTGGCTATTATGGCCATTTAGGGAATCAAAGTGTAAATGTAAGCTCTCTGTCTCTCTTGTTCCCTCCTTTGTATTGTCCTGCCTTCCAAAAAATAAGCAAATTGATTTTTAAAAATCACTTTGGAGATATTGAAAATGAAGGCGTTGACCAACTGTGCACAAATTGAAGTGTTCAAATGCTTGAATGAAAACTTCAAAATAGATGTTTAAAGATACTGAGTAAAACTCAAGAGAAATAATTCAATTTTCTAGCAGAGAAATTCGAGATGGGAGTAAACAAAATATGAATTTTTCAACTTGAAAACTGCACTAAGAAAGATAAAACATGATGGAAAACATCAATATCAAAACTGAGCAAACAGAAAAAAAGAGGGCTATTAGAAAAAAAAATAATTGGAGGAGAAAAGGGGAGGAAAAGAAATGAAGAAAATATAGATAACATTAAAGGGTACTTACTATAGTTACAGATTCCAGCAGAATCTGAAAATTTTAAAAGAATTTAAAGTCTATCCAAAATAATGACAGAAAACCTTTCAAAATTAGTGCAAGATAATATTATCCTAATATAGGAAGCTGAGAGGTTACCAAATTCAACCCAATCAACTCTACCCCCTAATCATACAGTAAAGTTCTTCAATGTTAAAGAGAAAATTCTCTGTCACGAGAGAAAAGAAGTAAATATATGAAATGGTACCAATTCATCTGACCATAAGACTTCTCAACAGGAACCTTACAGGCCAGAAGGAAGTAAGATGATGTTTTTGTAGCACAGAAAAAGGAGAAAAAAGGCTAGCCAAAAATTCCTTATTCAAAAGTTTTCCTTCAGTATTCAAAGGCAGATACAGATTCCAACACCATAAGTAGTAAAGGAATTAAATGCCAAAATTTTGTGTAGGAGCAGATTATGTAGACAGAAAATCAACAAGCAGGAGATGTAAATTGCACTTTATATCAATTAGATCTAACAGAGTTCTATAAACTTTCTATGAAGCAACTAGATCATAGACACTCTTTTTCTCAAAAGCATGTAGAACATTTTTAAAAATTATTTATGTAAAGTGAAGAAATTTCACAGTATGAATTTAAGAGCATAGTGACACATCCCATGTAACCCTCTCTCTTGCTTATGTTTCCCACCCAACCTCCTCCTGCTTGCTTTCTTATGCCTTTTTTTAATGTTTACAGTGACATACTTTCAGTCTACTCTGTAGTCACAGGCTTAGCATTCCATTAGATAAAGAATCAAATGTAAAGAAAGTAGGATTAAAAAAAAAAACCCACTGTTCCTCAAGAATATAGACAAAGTGCGACGATAATGAAATCTCACAATGCCAATTTCTCTCATAAGGATTACACAGAACATTTTCTAAGACACAGTATATGGTAGGTCACAAAAGAAATCTCCACACATTTAATAGGATAGAAACTGTATCAAATACTGTTTTTAACCACAGTGTAATAAAACTAGAAATTAACAAGTAAAATGTTGTAAGCTGAACAAATGCATGCAAAGTGAACAACGTATTGCTCAACAGCGTAAAGATTAATGAAGAATTTAAGGAGAAAAGTAAAAATGTTATCGAAATGAATGAAAATGGTAACACACACACAAAAAAACTATGAAAGGGACTGGTGCTGTGTCATGGTCATATCTGCTCCAATTTATGTTCTAGCTGCTTCTTTCTGCTTAATTCCCTGCTAATGGCCTAGGGAAAGTAGCAACAGATACCCCAGGTGTGTGCGTTCCTGCCACCCACCTTGAAAGATCTAGATGAAGCTTGTGGATCTTTCCATCTGTCTGAGGAGTTAACCAGAATAATGGAAGATTTCTCTCTCTCTCTCATTCTCTCTTCTCCATCTCTGTAAGGTTGACGTTAAAAAAAAAATCAGTATGGAGAATATTCAAACAACTCAAATTCAACATACCGTATGATCCAGCAATAGCACTCCTAGGAATATATCCAGAACACTTGTTTTATGAGAAACCAACATGCACTCCTATGCTCATAGCAGCACAATCAGTAATTGCAAAAACATGGAAGCAACCAAAATGCCCATCAACAGAGGATTGGATAAGAAAGCTATGGTTCATCTACTCCATGGAATACTACTCAGCTATTAAAAAAAACAAAATGCAGTTCTTTGTGGCCAAATGGGCCAAACTGGAAACCATAATGCTAAGGGAAATGAGCCAATCCCAAAAGGTTAAATACCACATGTTTGCCTTAATTTAAGATGATATGATGTTATGTATAACATGTTATGTTTTGAATGTTATATGTTGTGTATAAACTAAAATTGAAGTGTAGGTGAGGTGGTCACAGAAGGTGGCTGGGAACTCGCATTTACTTTTAACATTTTGGTTACTCATTACTATGTCAATTAATTCCATAATGATGTAAATTTTTGCTGATGGTATGTTGGAGCTTTCAATTGACTGGGATGATACTCTGCTGGCTCTATCTTCAGACCAGAGAGGGTATACCTAAGAAGCCGTTGAACTTGACTGGACAATAAGATGCTGGACTCTATGTTTGGTATACGCTTGCAATGAGGGAATCTCAACTGAACTTGAACTGTGGTTATGCAACAAGGTGGAGGAATCCACCATGGTGGGAGGGTTTGGGGAGGGGTGGGGAGAATCCAAGTATCTATGTAACTGTGTCACATAATACAATGTAATTACTGAAGTTAAATAATAAATAAAAAAAAATTTACATTTAAAAAAGTATAGCTAGTGTGTTGTAAGTGTAAGGTACATGCCAGTTGCAAAGACTTAGTACAAAAAAAGGTAAAAAAAAAAAAAAAAAAAAACAATTTTTTTAAATGTCCTTCAAATAAAAGTTCAAGACGCCCTGCTGAGTTCTACCAAAGAATGAACATCAATCCTTACTATTTTAAAAAAAAGTAAGAGAAAAGACTTATTCAAAATTAATTCTATGAGGTGAGACTTGTCTTAATAATAAAAGCAGACAAGGATACTGCCCTTCAAAAAAAGATGTACTAATATTCAACAAAATGCGATTGAGTTGAATCCAAAAGTACATTGGAAGGATCATTCACTCTGCTTAAATGGGAATGATTTCAGGAATACAAGGATGGCTCAAGATATGCAAACAAGTACTTGTGATACACATCAACAGAATGAAGGACAAAAACTATGTGATCAACTAGACAGATGCAGGAAAACAAGTTGATTAAAACTCATCATACTCTTCTGATTAAAAGAAAAACCCCTGGGCCAGGCGTGATAGTGTAGCCTAGCAGCTGAAGTCCTTGCCTTGAACATGCCATGATCACATAGTGGCACCAGTTCATATTCCGGCTGTTCCACTTTCCTTTCAGCTTCCTGCTTGTGGTCTGGAAAAGGCGTCGAGGACGGCCCAAAGCCTTGGGACCCTGCACCCGTGTGGGAGACCTGGAAGAAGTTCCTGGCTCCTGCCTTCAGACCGAAGCAGTTCTAGCCATTGTTGCTGGTTTGGGAATGAATCAATGGACAGAAGATTTTGCTCTCTGTCTCTCCTCCTCTGTGTATATCTGCCTTTCCAATAAAAATAAATAAATCTTTCAAAAAAAAAAAGAAAAAAGTCCTCTTACTAAATTAGGAATAGAGGGAACGTATCTCACTATCATAACAAGCCAACAGCTTGCATATTGAAGAAAGAAAACAGAAGGCTTTCTATTTAAGATCTCATCTGGTAAAAGACAAGAATACTCACTTTTTCACTTTCATTAAACATACAATACTAGAAATCCTGTTGAAGTAATTGGAGAAGATAAAGAAGCAAAGGCAATCCAAATTGAAAAGGAGAAAATAAAATGGTCACTCACTCCTGGCAGAGGAAATGGTTATATATGTATAAAACCATAAAGGTGCCACCTGGAGCTACTCTTTAACAAAATCAGCTAAATCGTAGAATACAAATTTGATGTACATAATCACTAATGTTAATGATGTAATAATAAAATAAAAAAAGCAATCCTACTTTCAGTAACTACTCAAAAGCTACCTGGAAATAAATTGAAACAAAGATGTGAATGATCGCTACAAGAACAGTAAAATTCATTGCTAAAAGATATTAAAGAAGCTTTATGTTAAACATGTATTTCAAGGTTATTTAACCAGGATAACCAAATATGATCATAATAAAAACCTCTCCTTTCTAAAAGGATACTTCTAAAAGGCTGTGCAAGATGGAAATAAACAATAGGTTTATTTCAGTAGTGAATCCAATCACAGGAAGTGTACATAGAAAAATAGTATTATAATTTGTATATCACTTGTTCTCCTTTATCTGTACAAGCAAAAATCACTCAATCTGGACATAGAATAGTGAAGAGTGGGGAAGAATAGAGGTCATTTGAGTTTGATTTTTTTTAAACCTTTGTTTGTTTGTTTGTTTGTTTGTTTGAAAGGCAGATTTACAGAGGAGAGACATAGAGATTAAGATCTGCTGTCTATTGGTTTTTCGCCCAGAACCACAACAAATAGCTGGGGCTAAGTCAATGGAAACCAGGAACCAGACACTTTTTCCACATCCTACATGTGGTGCAGGAGCCAAGGACTTGGACCATCCTCCAGTGCTTTCCACCGTCTTTATTAGGAAGCTGGATTGAATGTGTAACAGCCAGGACACAAACCAATACTCATATTGGATGTCAGCACTTTCAGGTGGAAGATTAGCCTGTTGAACTAATGTGTTGGCCCCAAAGATCTTTTGAATAATAAGTATCAAATCAAAGATCAAGGGAATCAATTCCTAGCGTCATTCAGTGCAGTAACCTATCACATATTGTATCAGTAAATAAAAGCAAAGCATTCCAAAGACCCAAATAAAATGTCAGAGAGAGGGCAAAGCTGATTCATGATAAGTACAACACTATACATGTCTTGATTGTTACATTTTAGACCATAAATGCACACAATCACTGTTAATAACATTATGAAAATGTTTTCACCAAAAGTTATTAAGCATATGTTTTAATTTAATTTTGCATAAATGTACTTTTAGTCTAAACTCTTTCTTGTACAGTTCCTTTTCAATAAATTAGTTTCAAAATATTAAGAGACAATGTTTCCCCTAGGTTTTATTCTTGAGTGCCCAAATTCCCGGGGGTTGGATCAGGGCTGAAGCTGATAGGAAGCAACCCAGTACATATCTCCCACATGGGTGACTGAAGCATTCTTCTTCAGGCCATCACAATTTCCTCTCAAGATCTGTATTAGCAGAACATTAATATAAGAGCAGGAGTTGCATATCAAACCCAGCTATATAAATATGGAGCACAAAACTTCTGACATCTTAACTGCTAGGCCAAATAACACTCCTCCACACATTTCTATAAGTAGAATCATTATGCAAATAAGAACTTGAAAAATTTGGAATGCTGAGAAAAACTCTCAAATTACTAAAATTAATGCAAATATTTTATCATTCACCTCCCAACTCTTGAATGCTAAAATCTTTATAAATGCTTCTCATAGATTTGTTAGTCATGTGTCATGAATTTACTATTCCTTTTCCACGCTTGTGGACTCTAAGAGTACATACTCAGAAAAGCTCTTTGTAGAGTATGACTAACATTACATCGTTAGTGTTGCAATTCTTATTTTATCATTTTTATTGTCTTTATAGTATCTATTACTATATTTAATAGTTAATTCTAAATACACAAATTTAGTTCATTAATTACTATAGTAAGTTTCCTTGTGGGAAGCTGGTGTTGTCCGATGACTATATGAGGAAATGTGGATGAGAACTTCATTGATTTTTTGTGCTAATCTCCTTTATGCAAGATCTGGGTTTTTCAATTTGTGATAAACAGACGTATCTTGTCACATAAACCTGCCCTTGTAAAATCTAGGCTTTTTTGTAATAAAATTATATAGTAATCGCCTTTTTTTTTTTACAATTCTTTTCTATTTGTCTGCATTTGACCCAGTATCCATCAGTTGAATTTGATGTTGCTTTAAATTCATTTCAATGACTCATCATCTATTTTTTCACAGATACAGTGATAGTCTCACATTATCTACAGTATAACACTTTTCAAAGTGAAAAGAGACACTGCTAATAATTTCACTGTTTTCATATTTCTGTGGGATCTTCATATGACATCCATAAAGGGTTTACTAGTTTACATTCCCACCAAAGTGGATTTGGGTGCCTTTTCCCCATCATCTCCAGTATCTACTGTGATTTTTTTTTTATGATGATGATAATTATTTCAATTGGGCTGAGGTGAAATTTCACTGTAATTTTTACATAGCTTTCCCTGATGGCTAGAAATAATGAATTTTTTTCATGTGTTTGGTGGCTGTTTGCATTTTTTTTCCTTTTTAGAAATGCCTTTTATGTTCTTTGCCCATTTCTGAACTGGATTGCTTGTGTTGTTGTTGAGTTTCTGGATCTCTCTATGGATCCTGGATATTAATCTTTTATCAGTTGCACAGTTGTGCAAATATTTTCTTTGTTCTGTCAGTTGTCTCTTCACTTGAGTGTTTTCTTTGTAGTGCAGAAGCTTCTTAGTTTGATGCTAGAATTTGTTTGTTATTGCTTATACTGCCTGTACACTTGAGATATTTTCCAAGAAGTCTTTGCTTATTTCAAACTTGTACATTTTCTCTGTTTTCCTCTATTAATTGGATGGTACTATAGACTCACAGTATGTCCCAGTCATCCTACTCCTTGGAATCTACCCACACAAAATCAAATCAGCATAGAGAATAATTATCTTGACCTCCACCATTATTGCAGCTCAATTAACCATAGGTAAGCTATGACATCTGTCTGTATGACCAAATATATAATTTTTATGACATATGGCAGTTAATATAGAATAAGAATGTATAGGAATGAAGTGCACATTATGTGATATGATTGTCATTTTTTAACTCTTATTTTACTGTTGTGGAAGTATGATATTCCTATTTTTTACTTCTTGAATGTTATGGTTAGTGCTTGTTTAACCTGAAGTTAAAGAGTGGATTAGAAGTATATATTTGCCAAAAAAAAAAAAAAAAAAAAAGAAAGAAAAGAAACTGATGTAACAGAGTGGGGATGAATAAAGAGCATTGAGAGAAGGATGGCAGGAGGGAAGTGTGGTTGTTTTCTTGGTGCTTCAGCTATTGAGTGAATGAAATACATTCTCTTCCATTTGCTGGCTCACCCCTCTCATTCTGACAATAGCTGAGACTGAGCCATGGTGAAACCAGGAACCATGAACTCCACCAGTGACCTCTACTTAGGTGATAGAGGCAGTATTTGCCTAATTCTCTGCTGCTCTACTATGTGCGTTCAACAGTTTCGTATGAGACACCGGAACTCAAACCGACTCTCCTGGCTTGCCGGAATCCCAAGCAGGGGTTCACCTCGCTGTGCACAATGCTTGCCACTGTGATCAGCAGAGACATTTCAGTGCCTGGTTTATTTCATGTAACTTACTGACCTCCTGTTTCACCTATATCATGACAAACTTTCACTCTTTCCTGGCTGAATGCTCTTCTGTTGAGTACACGTACCAGCATTTTCCTAAGTCATTCACAGTTGATAGACACTTAGGTTTCCATTTCTTTGCTCCTGTATATAACACTGAAAACACGAGACTATAGATCTTTCTGTGACATACTGATTTAATTTTCCAAGGCTATGTAAGGGGAACTTAAGAAGGACTGATCAATAGGTGCTAGGTTAACGATAAGGTCAGAATTTCTAGGGCTCTACTTCACAGTAGGCTGTTGATGGAAGCAAATGTCTAACCTGATTACACATTGTATTTTGTGTATATGTACCATAATATCTAGTTTTATGCCATAAGTAAGTACGATTTTTAAATTTGTTAATTTTTTTACCTAAAAGCTAAAATTTATAAATTGTTAAATTTGTTTTGATACCAAGAAAATACATTGCTTCATTTTACTTAGTAATTTCAAAATAATAACTAGATTTAAAGAAATCCAGTAAAAGATTTCCCAGAGTAATATTGTTGACAAAAAATTCTAGGCTTAAATTTTCATTCTAATGACTGTGTTTGTCCACAGATTCATGAATAGCACAGACTCTGAATGCAGCGACGCCCATCACTCTATGCATGCCAGACAATCTACATGTAATTCGATCTAAAGTTATGAATTGTCTTTACTAAATTGATGTTGTAAATTCTATTCTTTTTTTTTAAAGATTTATTTATTTTATTACAGCCAGATATACAGAGAGGAGGAGAGACAGAGAGGAAGATCTTCCATCCGATGATTCACTCCCCAAGTGAGCAGCAACGGGTCGGTATGCGCCAATCTGATGCTGGGAACCTGGAACCTCTTCCAGGTCTCCCACGTGGGTGCACAGTCCCAAAGCTTTGGGCCATCCTCGACTGCTTTCCCAGGCCACAAGCCGGGAGCTGGATGGGAAGTGGAGCTGCCGGGATTAGAACCGGCGCCCAAATGGGATCCCGGGGCATTCAAGGTGAGGACTTTAGCCACTAGGCCACGCCGCCGGGCCCGTAAATTCTATTCTAAAACTAGAATGTAAATGTTGTCATCATTCAAGTTGCAAACAGCCGTGCAAGAAGTTCTACCAAACTTTGATTACCAGCATGGATGTTGAAATCGTGACAATGCCTTTTAAATGATCATGACATTAAGTTAAAATGATTGCATTCTAAATATTTTCTCTCAGTGTGGGTAAGTAGCGTTTCTTTGTTTTGTTATTGCATTTGGAATTTGTAATGCTTCAGGCTGATTTGAAGCATACATCAATTTTTCTAAGACAGAATAACTTGCCTTTCCTCAGATTTATGGGTATATTTAACAGCCATGTTTTATTTTTTCTTTTGATAACTATTAACACGCTTTTATATCTAAAACATAATATTAGCAAGCAAAGGAGGCATACCTACTGTACTTCCCCGAATGAATTCCAGTAAGTCAATGGTAATGATTCAAAAAGGGCAAATAATTTATTTCTCAATTCTTCAAATGGTGATTTTGTCCTTTATACATTCAATAAGTCAATGCTTAGCAGCCTTTAATGTGCATCCACTCTCTTTGAAGACCATTTATAATAAACTCTAAGCCTTTCTAAACTGTAAAATTGTCCTTCCAAAGGCTGTAACATAGGTGATAAACTTCTGACTTAAGCTGTGCAAATTCCAGCCAGGTTTCTGCAGTTCTACTTGTACAATCATCTACTGCCTCCCAGATGTACATTAATAAGAACCTGGATCAGAAGTGAAGCAGCTAGAACAGGAACACACAATCCAAAATGTAATGCAGACGTCCCAAGCATTGACTTACCAGCTGCACAGTGTTTTAATTATATATTTGTTATTTGTTTGTTCGTTTATCTACTCGTAGGTAGACATGCTGCCACAAAGATCCATCTTTAACAGTTGCCAACAAAAGTTCCCAACAGATCCTCTAACCTCTTACAATCCAACAGATAATGAAGAATTGCTATGCAGGCTGCAATAACCAAAGTTTTCACAAATTGTTTTCACCACAAGCAACATTATATTTAGAAATTTTAAATAAATTTCTAGGGTCATGTACTGGCGTTGTCATTAAGTCACAGAGCAAGCACCACAGCTGAGTCACTGAGTTCAGTCCCCAGATGCCAACTCCTGTTTCCTGTTCATGCACACACTGGGAGCAGACGTGTGATGGTTGGGGTAGCTGTGTCTCCACCACCTGTATGGGCTATCTGAATTGAGCTCCTGACTCCTGATTTCTGTCCAGCCCAGCAGCTCTTCAGTCATTTAGAGAGCCAACTAGAAGATAGACCTGTCTCTAGCTGTCAAACAAATTGATAAATACAACTTTTAAAAATGCATTTTATACAAGAACACTTCAATTATCATTTTCTCCATAGAATGACTAAAATAAAACAAAATGCAATAATTCTTCCCACAAGTATTTGCCATAATAAGCAATCTATTAATCATTAGTCTATCAAAATGTACTTATAACCAATTTATCATTATGATGTTTACAATTTATCACATGTAACTTAGGTTACTTGAAAGGTAAAATCATTTTATTAATAATTCATAAGGTCAGATAAATAATGATTAAAAAACCCTGTAGATTGCATTAGTTCCCTGGATAATTACTTTCAAATTAATAGTTAGCAACCTGAAGGAAACTGACCACAGTTATTCTATTGTGCTATAAGTGAAAACGATTTTCTTCCTTTTGACTTGTGTATAAATGTGCATGTATTTATGGTTTATGTTCGCGTTTGCATGTACTATTTCTCAGTTTCAGTTTCCTTCTAGAAGGAGAGATGCTTTTAGTGTGCAGCTAAAGATGTGTCACGATGAAATGAAGGATTAGGCAATCGGTCATGAGATTGGGATAATGGCGGTGAATTTCTATGCTCTTAGGAAAGGGAGGCACCTTTCAAGGCTCAGCAAAGATAAACAATGGCTTTGAGAAACTGGTGTTTCAGTGAAAGAAAAACACCACACGTCTGCTGCTACTAAAAGCCAAGCAAATACAGACACAGGTTGAAATACACTGCATGGGTTTGTGAAAGTACCTTGATTCATAATAAAACAGTGCTTAAATTGTGAAATTTCTTTTCTTTGCTCCTGTAAAAATTGCTTGGAGCCTATGAAGTTATTATTATTGTTCAAAAAACATTTTCATAAAAAATACATTAGTACCAAACCAAATTGATCAACTAGTGTTATCACTTATATAAGAAAAAAATATTACCATGAAATACCCTTAAGCCTTTTTTGTGACATATTACGGGCATCTAAAAGAAAAGCGCGGCTCAAAGTAATCCTAGCAAAGCCACCATTAAAAGGCTTTGTTTTATTAAGAACCCTTCTATTCTGGACAAGATTACCTTCTCATTCTGGCCTCTAGAAAACACTCTCATTCTAGAAAGTTCCAATAGATACTACCTTTCCCGCAATTTTTGACTCTAAAAACTTAGCTAATATTAAAATATGCTTAAATTTGGTATGATAGTGGGTGTCAGATTTGACACTTATAAAATTCACTTTGTAAATATCAGCCTGACATCCATGAAGTTTCTCTATTGGGAGTAGAAACTATAAAATGACTAATATAAAATTGCCCCCTAGTGGAGGCTCAATGTTTCCTGCAGATCAACACTTTTAAGAATGTAGATCAAAATGAATTTGCTTGATTTACTTCAGTTTCTCCTGTGACTTGTAGGTAGCAATGAAATCACACTTTTTGCTTATGAAAATTTGCTTGTGAATGAACCAGTGACTTAAACAACAAAGAAATTTCCATTTAATATAAATGAACAGGACAAAAAAATGGTGAAGACAATATGTATTTTTAAATAGTTACCAGATTCTCAAGTTTATTCTCCAGATACTTTGCCATTTTAAAGTATTTAAATTTTATTTTTTAACTTATCTACCCACGATTTCTGCTTGTTTCAGCTCAGATGAGAACTAATTCATGCTTATGCTTATTAATTAGAGAAACCAAAGACAGCTCAAAAGCATGTTCTCTCAATTACAATCACTATGAAATATGATGGGAAGGGCCTTGTAACTGGCAATTCACAAATTGATTAACCACTAGCATTTTGTTTTTTCTCTCATTTTTCCTGGCATCCCGTTCTCTTTTTTCATTCCATTCATCCCACTTTCCTCTATCACTTTGTCCTACTAAGTGATTAAGAGGAAATTGGAGTACTTTCTATTTACATCATGTTTTAGGCACTTAGTAATTCATACCAAACTGAAATTCTAAAGAGAAATAATACTGAACACACATCAATGTGAGCTGTAAAAACTATAATTTTTTGCAATAATACAGTTGTAGACATTCTTCAACACTCATAGAAGAAAAGGGGACGGGTAGTGGGACATGAGGTTTAGAGCAGACTATATGTTTCTGCTGGTTTTCTGGCCTTGAGTGATGATATTGCTTGCCCTGAAGACCTAAGCAATAACGAGCAGTCAAACACAGATGTTTGAAAAATTAAGAATGACCTGTTTCGATTAGTGTCTTTTCTATGGACAGCCTAGGAAAATTAGAATATTTTTAATTTGTTAAAAGGTGCATAGATGTTTATAAGAAAGCCAGAAAGGGGTTTTTCATGTATTTTTTAATTTCTCTGAACTGAATGGGGTATAAAGCAAAATTAGAGGAGTTCTAACCAAACTTAAAGAAAAGCATGAACAGCATAATTCATTCATTTTATCATGTTCATAGTCATAAGCATGATAGAATTAGAAGCAAGAACTAAATACACATTCTCTAGAAAGAATGAGCTAATGACAAACCTAAAATGTAAGCAGTTAAATATACATTTTTAGATTGTGGAATAAGGAAGTGCCAGACATTTCTGTTTCTTCATATTTTGCTCCAAATGCTTCCTTTATGTTTATCCTTTTCTCTTAGTATGTTTATTTGAGACAAAGTCTATTTTAAAATCTACTTAACAGACCAGAAATAAAAATATGATTTTTGCATTTAGCTGCTTACTTGGATACTCAAAATAGCACAACTCTTTGCTGACAAATCTCTGAAACCTTGGGACGAGGATGGAGGGTCCATCCAGTATGCAGACTAGTGCACTGTAAACAATCATCGCCAAGGGCGAGACGCAGTGGATATGAATGAAGCATTTTACATTGTCTAGTAGTTTTAGTGCATCTCCCACAATCAATGGCCACTTTAAAAAATGGAATTGTGGCAATGAACTTTCCAAATGGCCTATGAAAATCTGGATTTCTATTTGTGGAATTTAAGAAGTATGGGGATTGAGATCATTCTAAATTATATTAAGATTTTTTTTCCCAGACAAACCAGAAAAACAGTATGTTCTTGACATTGTTAATGCCCTCCACAATAACTTCTGTACTAACATTCAAATCCATAAAGTTAATGATAATGTAAGTACTTGGCACACTGAATCTATATATCTGGAGTTCTCTACTACTTTTATGCATTTATCTACAGATTGATTTTTTCTTTGCTTCTTCTTACCACTCTTACCCTTTTTCTCAAACGTAGCAGAAATGAAAACATATTGCACCTTAAAATCTACAGTCCGCCTACCTGGGTTGAAGACAATGCAGCCACTTCATTGCTATATGACACTATGTTAGACATGATCATTTTGTGCCTCAGTATATTCACACGTTAAATAAGAATATAATCTCATATTTTCTTCTTCACAGTCCTATTCTAAGAGTTAAATAAGGCAACTAATTGTATTATACTATTGACACAGGCTAATTGTTCATTAAAGATTAGGTCTTGTAAAATCATAGCATCTATCATTTCTTTATTTCTAATTTTTCTTTTATTTTTATATCGGTTTTTAAGAAATTCGATGTTATTTGGAGATACAATTCTAAGAATATAATAATATTCCCCCTTTTTTCACGCTTATTCCCTCTCTCTCTTTCTGACGCACTTTGCTTTTCTCCATTTCTCTCTTTTCTGGTTTTTGTTTGGGGGGAGCGTAAAACATTTCAAATTATATTGCAGTAAAAAGACTCAGCACTTCAAAATATGTTTAACAAGTAAAATGTCAAAAGACCATGGTTTAGTGAGAATAAAGACAATGGCTATAAAACAAGAATTGAATGGAAAAAATGATCATTTCATCTATTTACACTACATTTTAAATAATCATGGATCATTAAAACTATAGCAGTATAATATTTTTACTGCATTGCTTGACAAGAATGCATACCAAAGTTTTCCCAAAGTGTATTTGAAGCAATACTGATACACAGGCATTTTGTTATTGTTATTTATTTGTTTGTTAAAGTTTAGCTCCCATGTATCTGGGAGAACATACAATGTATGTCTTTTATGG
The DNA here is from genome assembly GCF_030435755.1 of Ochotona princeps. Taxonomy (NCBI): domain Eukaryota; kingdom Metazoa; phylum Chordata; class Mammalia; order Lagomorpha; family Ochotonidae; genus Ochotona; species Ochotona princeps. The sequence continues at coordinate 70,816,953 of NC_080836.1, forward strand.
TCCAACTTATTTCACTCTCTAGCTGCTACAAATGTTGGAATTTTACTCCTTTTTATAATTGAATAATATTTCATGTGCATATAGAACATGTTTTCTTTATCCATTTATCTGATGATGGACAACTTGATTCATTACACATTTTCGCTATTTGGAACAGCATTGCTGTAAGCATGGTGGTGGTACAGGGATCTTTTCCATTGATTGTGTTCAAGTTCTTTGGGTGCCTGACAAATAGCAAGATTGTTGGATCATATGACAAGTCTAAAAAAAGAAAAAAGAAATATCAGCACTGCTTCCCATCCTGGTGATACTAACAGCGTGCAAGTGTCCTCTTTCTCCATATCCTTGTCAACATGTTATTCTCTGTGTTTTGTGTTTTTGCCGGTGTCAGAGGTGAATTGGTATCTCATTGCGGTTTTGATTTGGATTTCCCTGATGTTGGACACTGTATTTCTTCTTATGAGAACTGTCAGTTGACATCCTGCTCCCATTTGTCAACTGAGTTGTTTGCAAGTTTTTGTTGGATTTTTAAAATTGTCAATATGTGAGAGGATACTAATCAGTTAAGTGATTTACAATTTCTTTTTTCCTCATTCTGTTCTGTACCTTAGAACTCTTCTAGTAATTCCCTTTGATGTATGAAACTGCTGCGTTGGCTACGAGCCTATTTGTGTAGTTTGGGTTCTACTGTCTTTGTTTAGGAGTTTTATCCAAGAAATATGCCCAATACCAATGTTTTGATGTGTCTCCTGTAGTTTTCTTCCAGAAGCTTAATTATCTCAGGCCTTGAATTTATGTTATTAATCCATATTGAGTTGATTTTTGTATATGATGAGGGATATGGATCTAAGTTCATTTTCTACATATGTGCATCTAGTTTTTCCATCACCGTTTGTTTAAGAGATTATCCTTACTACCTTATTGCTGATGATTTTGAGTTTTTTTATAAATTATGAGAGTTTTGTAAATTATGAGTTTCTTAAATCATTAAGAAAATGAAATATCACTTACTAAAATCTCAGATGATATTGAAATTCACAGTCTGGCACAGTGAGTGACCTATCAGTGCATTTTAATTCCAACTCATCATGCCTGCAATTCCTGTTTGCTTAAACTGTTTAAAAAACCTGATACTTCGCTTCCTCTTGAGAAATAGTGTTTCTTGAAGAGCTCGTCAGGTTGACCTCTCTAATTAGCAAAAAGATAAACAGAATTCATATTCTTTTGACGTTATATAAACCTTTCAGTTGATATTCATAAATCACAACTTGAAAACAGACCATTTGGGGGGGTTCTGAGTAAACAATGGAGCTCACAACAGATATTCCACCAAGTTAATTATATTTTGAGAAGAATAATCTCAAGGATTAATGGAAAGAAGTCACAGCTGCGATAAATACACTGATGGAATGGCAAAACACCTCAAGTGAAACTGCACATTTCACTGATGTTTCCAGATAGTTTCACTACCCGTGAATTAAATTCCTTCAAGTCCATACTGTTACCTGTACTCAACTGAGCAGGTAGAGAGTTAACAACTGTCAGGTGCAAGTCCACTGCTACGTCCATGCAACAAAGATTACGTATTGCTTTTCCTTTCCTCATTCTCTGTAATATGGAATCTCTTGCCACAGGTTTACTTTAAACATTCTGAAATAGTAAATAAACTAAATTGGTTGCATAAAGTACCCTATCAAATTCGTTAATTTAAAATGATTATAAAATATCTAAACACCTCTAAGAAATTACTACCAAATAATTTCAAATTAATTATTTAATTAGCTATTTCATCCTTGCCATGTTGTACTCAATACTTTCTATTTTTTCAGGTCTGTGCCAGGGAAAGTAAAGCAATGAAATTGCAAAATTTCAAAAGGTCCAAAATGACAAATACAGTGCATGCATCAATTTTAATAATGCGCCAGCTTGGTCAGAGATCATATCCTTGAAGCCCACCTTTCTTTACCTTTCTCCATTTACACTAAGTATTTGCATTCCATGGAAATTGAAGGACAGAAGTGTTATTTACTGTTGTTTTGTTGTTTGATATCGTACCATTGAATTTGCAGAAATACTTGCAGAAAACTCATATGTGCCTCCTATATTATGCCTGGATCAAAGTTAAACTTTGTGATTCTGCAGAGCAGAAATTAAAATCTGAACAACTACTACAACAGCTTTAACAGCTCTCCCAAACAAGCTAGTCTAAATACACCTGTCAGTCTCTAATGTGATGTGTTCCTGGTTTTTCACATAACCTTATTAAAAATCGTGTGAGTACATACTATAATTTAGAAGGGCTTTCTTTTCATATGGTTGGCATCTCTGGAGAAGTTAATATTTGTTCTGGGGATTGGTGAGCACTGGAGATAAAATTAAAGTTAATACGTAGATATCTTTTTCATCTGTGAAATCCATCTAAGCTCATTGACTGAAGGCCTAGTGTGTAAGTCAGATATAGAGAGCAAAACAGGAAAATAAAAATGAAGATTCAGACAAAAACATTCCTCAAACTGAATTTCTCATTTTCTGTAGTTTTGTTTTATATACTAATTTACTATCTTCATTGAATAGATGGAGATATTTTATATGTTTGATTAAAAAACTTAAAAAATAAATTCCATTCTGTTTTAAGTACTTTGTTACTTCATTGTAAATAATAATAACTATTTAAATACATAGTTAAATAAATATTTAAAATAATAACTATTTCTAAATAATAACTATTTATTTACTTATTACAAAATTGGATAATACAGAGAGGAGGAGAGACAAAGAGCCTGTTGATTCACTCCTCAAGTGGCTGTGAGGGTCAGAGCTGAGCCGAAACAAAGCCAACATCCCAGAGACCCCTCCACGTCTCCCATGCATGTGCAGGGTCCCAAGGCCCTGGGCCATCCTCTATTTTCCCACAAGCAGGGAGCTGGGTGGAAAGCGAGGCTGCCAAGCTACAAACCAGCAGCGACATGGGGTCCTAGCGCGTGCAAGACAAGGACTTCTGCAAGACCAGGCAATTGCACCAAGCCCAAATACACATTATTATAAACTAAGTAATCACCAATTGAAGTAGTATGAAATACCACACATTTCATAGTACCTGAGTAAAGAAGTTTCCATTCCCATTTTCACTTGAAATGGACTTAGGCGGTTCCAGCAATGTTTACATATATTCTGAATTATTTTGCTTTTTTGCTAATCTGATAGTTATGTAGGGCACAAGTTCAATGGGATGTATATTATTGTTGTTAACAGAACTTCTTATTCATACAACTGAGGTATTTCAAATGCTGTATGTTCATAATTCCATGAGAAAATAGTAAGTTGGCTATTATTATATGAGAATTTTACTAAATGATGACTTGACTTTCAAAGGCATTTGTTGAATAGGCCATCAGTTGGAAAAAACAATGTCTCTCCCTACCTGTAAGCAATGTCAATAGATATTAAACGTGACATATATTTTATCAACACTTTCCAGTGATGAATACCTAGCTTATATCATGAAATAGTGAAATTTCTAAGTGTGTATTTAAATATTCTTGTCCTAACTATAAAAATAATTATCTCCCATCTCTGTTTTCCTTTCTCTCTCCTGCATTCATTAATGTTTCTGTACTTGTACAAAAAGTTCAAAAACTGTAATGCATATTTCAGAGTGCATATAGCTGATGTGTTGCTGGTTGCATTTCTTTATTTTTTAATATGCATTTATTTTGAGTTGAAAGTAAATTTACAGAAAGAGGGAGAGAGGTATCTTTCATGTGCTGGTTCACTCCCCAAATGGCTGCAGTGGCCAGAGTTAAGCCAATCTGAAGCTAGAAGATATGAGCTTCTTCCCATTCTCCCACACAGGTGCAAGGCTTTCGGCCATCCCTCACTGTTTTTCCAGACCATAAGCAGGGAGTTAGGTCAAAAGAGCACCAGCCAGGACATGAACCAGTGCCCATATTAGATGCTGCCCCTGCAAGGTAGAGCACTAGCCTGTTAAACCACCATGCCAGCCCCACGGGTCCCATTTCTTTAGCAAACTAGTTTGAAAAAATTATGGCTACCTCCCAAATATCTCCTTACAGATGAACTGACCTGTTATCTCACAGGTTTGATTTTGTTTTGTTTGTTTATTTAGTTAAAAGACAGGGAAACAAAAGCAGAGGGAGAGAGGAGTGATATCGCTCATCTGCTGTTTCACTGGCCAAATGACCACAATGACCAGAGCTACATGGCTCCGTAACCACCATAACTTCTTCCAGGAACCTCCATATGGGTGCCAGACCCCAAGTACTACTTGGGCTGTCTTCTGCTGCTCTCCTTCTCCCAGGCCCCAAATATGGGTGCAGGACCCCCAAGTACTCAGGCTATCTTCTGCTTCTCTCCTAGGTACATTAGCAGGAGCAGGGTTATAAGTGGAGCACCGGATGTTGAATTGATTCTCGCTTGGACACTGACATTAAAAGGCAGCAGTTTTATCCTGTAACCCATAGTGCCAACATAGGTTATTTTATAATAGAGAATATTACAAAGTAGAGTTATTTTAAGTTAATGATGCTTGAATACATCCAAATGGGAGGATAGAGCTGTAAAATCATCAAAGCAAGAAAATCTCATCTTGTGTTCCAAGGAATGAAAAGTTAAGCTATCATGATAAGGTGTATATAGCAGAAATTAAAATTACAAGTGACAGTATGAGAGAGACAAAGACAAGAAGCCATTATTCAATTATTTAGTGGTGGCAATGAATGCACACCTAATTTAGGCTATGTTCATAATATTGTAGAAATATTGCCTTTATCAGTCTAAATATTACACATTAACTCACAGGCTAAGTATAGGTATTAGAATTTATTTGAAACATTCGCATTATGATAAATAATTTGCATCAAAGAACCTATCTTGAGGAATAGCTATATACATCCAAATATATATGGAATATGAAATAAATAAGTGAATTTCCTCAGAATAGACTAATTTTTTTCAATCAGTCTGATCCATTTGTCCCTGATTCAGTGAAGAATGTGTTCCTCTTTCACTAGATGAAAGTTCTTAAAGCTCATATTTTGTTTTATTTTTTGTTTTTTTTCACACTGTTATAGATAGTTCTATGGTCACTTAAAGATAGAATAAAATATAAATCAGCATTTAAGGGAAGTTCAGTTGAAGATATTAATTATTCTTCAGACAATAGGAAGTAACTTCCTTCATTCTAGCAATAATCTCATTGGGACACTCATTTTTGAAAAATTTATTTTTTTAATAATGATTACATGGTTGATCAGGGTGGGAAGTTTCGAGGTTTTGGGGAAAACTCGGTGAATTCATTGCTTCCAAATTTGCTGTTTCTTCTTGTTGTCTTTGAGGGGATGGGGAGAAACAAAGGGGGAAACCACTCATGACTTTCCATACGTCCCAGTACCCAGGGATGAGGAACCGCCACCTCATATCTACCCAGGGTCCAACGTGTACATATTCCGAGGGTTCTGTCCAAGTAGTTTAGATATTTCTGAAATGCTACCAATTTCAACAATCAGAAGATGAAGTCACCCTACCAATGTCCATTGCTTACATTCACTGAGATTTTTTGCTGTCATTGTTTGTTTGGGGTAGTTGTCCAGTTAGTTCTGCTCTTCAGCTACAGCACCGAATGTGCTGCCATAGTCTCCATTTACAGAGAGCCTGTGCCTACTGTGCCACCGTTTTCAGTAAGTAGGGCATGTTCTTGCAGGTAAATCAAAGTACCTGGGCCAGGTGTTGCCGGATACCTCAGCCCTGGGACTCACAAACCCAAACTCACCTAGTAGGCTGGTCCCTGGGCCTGGGACAGAAGACCCCAGCCCCACTGAATTCCCTACCCCGGAAGGGCTCACTTTTATATCCACTTCTTCTTGGGTCTTTAGGTGTATTTTTTTTTCTTCCTTTTCTTTCCTTCCTTTTTTTTTTTTTTTTTTAACACACCACCAAGAAAATGAAAGGAGCCACTGGAGTAGGCCATATATTTCTCCCAGAGTAGGTAAATGGTCATCTCCCAGGGAGACGATGGTTCCTTTTGCATTCTGTCTGCCATCATCTCATGCTCTCTGATGTGCTGACTGTACCTTTCACATCCCTACCTGGCTGTTAGTGTAAACACAGTTACCTCCTACCCTCAGCCCTCTCCCTATTATTCTTACCCTTAGGTGAGAATCAGGTGCCAACTCATGACGTTTTCTGATGTTGGAACACTTCAACTTTACTATGACATTTTGTTGAAGAACGTCTTTATCTATACTTGTAAAAAAATAACACAATCTTCTATTTCTATCTTGAATGAAGCATGCACAGGGCTGATCACCTCAGATAATCTCTTCATAAACACCCAATCCATTGTTTGTATCAACTTGTCATGCCAACCTGAGGCTTAGTCTTATGTGCATTGTTTATTTTTAGGAGACACAAGTTGAGTCTTGTCTACTTCACAGCTTACTTTTGTCTGATATTTGTTGAAATCGATACCTCTGCCTAAACTTCATAATTAACATCTTTTAATGAAAATTTGGGCTATCTGTGAAGAAATTGTCGTGTTTTTTTTTAAAGATTTATTTTTATTTTTATTACAAAGTCAGATATACTGAGAGGAGGAGAGATAGAGAGGAAGTAGAGCTGCCAGGACTAGAACCAGCGGCCATATGGGATCAAGGCGAGGACCTTAGCCACTAGGCCACGCTGCCGAGCCGCAAATTGTCATTTTAAAGTGTGGTTAATATTTATCTTTTTCATTAAAGAAGCTAAGTAAACAAATCTGAACCTCTTTAAAATGAGAAAGTGCTCTGGTATTGTCAAAGTATCCAGAGATGAATTTACGAAATTGTATATGTGAAGTATATGCGAATGTAGAACTCAGGGGAGGTATTTACATAAAAGAATGGTAAGAATCAATTATGTGATACTGTGTTAAACACAACTGGATTGGGGAAAGGTCTGGAAATAGTAAAAAGAGTAAACCACATAAATTATCATAAAATAAACATTTGTGTCAAATGCAAATTTCCATCAAGAGAAAGCTATATGTATTGCAATCAAATTGATCAAAGAACGCATGCAATGTTCAGGAGACCTTTGAAAGCAACTGACAGATCTCAGACCAAAGTATAGGTCTGGTTCCTTGGTCTGTCAGGCCTTTATTTTTGCCAAGATGAATTTACTTCAATAAGGGAGCGTCTACTGATAATGATCAGTAAAGAGTCACAAAAAACAAGAACATTAACATTCATAAAGTAAATTAGCTTAACAAAAATTATGGGATACAAAATAATTTGAAGGTAAAAGAGTAAAATAAGAGAGAATCCAACGTTATCTTGTGCCTAAGTTTCCACTTAAAATCAATTTAATTGTTTCTCTTTGTGCAATGTCACATAACTAGTACTGATTTTAATATTTGGAAAGGAAGAATGGATCAAAGGACTCACCTTGCTCAATAGTCAGAATGATATTTTCTTTGACTTATCTCAATTTTCATATAAAGCTTGTGGTTTCATTTTCTGTTCTTTTCTTCAAACTGTCTTCGAAATGCCTTCTTCCTGTAAGTATCACACATCAATACAAAATTACATCTAAATTATCATTTAACAATGTCTGTTAGTTTCCAATATTGTGGATAATTTATTTCAAAATTATGTTAAGCTCTTAATTAGTCTACATTAGAGACTAATCATCGAATATCATAGGTGACTGCGTATCACAGTTAGAGGATTTCTAAATAAAACCTAAAGAAAATGTAGAAATGCTGTTGTAATATAAAAGTTTCTACTGCGTCCATGATATAATTACAGTTGTTGTATATTTAATCCACTGTAATCATAATAATCAGAAGTTATTGACTAGTTTTGTTATTTGCAATTTGAGATAGTTATTAACATTATAACCAATTTTACTACTTACTTAAGTGTATTTTTTCAGTATAGCCTATATAAATATAATTACCTGCAGGATTTATATTCCAGCTTCCTTTTGAAATTATTTCCTTCATTAAATAATTTAATTAGGGGCTTCCTTGGTGTTTAAGAGTAAATGTGATCATGACTTCATTTTTTATATCTTAAAATATATAAAACATTTTGTAAATCTTGGGCACCTACAGTATGATTCTTAAAGGCAGAAAATAGAGAGTAATCCAAATCAGAATAAAGAAGAAAGAAAGCCATGCAGACCGGTGAGCAGGAAAGTCAGCCCACATAGGAAGAAAGCAGGAAGAGCAAAGGCAAAAAACAACAACAAGAAAAGGTAAACCAGGAGAGAAAAAGACATAGTACTTGATTCTATGCACTTGTGTGCAAACTATCCTATTGAGTTGTGCAAAGTAAATGCAATTGTCTAATTCCTACCTTAGGGTAGCTGAGGTCAATTTAGAAGGCTCAATCAAGACTGAATCTTCCCATCTGTGGAGTTGACATTATTCCATCTGTCCAAACGAAAGTTTAGTAAATAACATTTTTTCCTGAGCTCGTCCCATGCTGAGGAAAAATAACATGCCCAGGTGAAACACAGATTAGATCTCCTAAAAATGCTGAAAACAATTTCTTTCTCAGATAGGAAGGTTGAAAATCTGGCCAAATGTATTCATTAAACTCAACTAAACAAGGGGAGAATAAAAGTTTTCTCATAGATATATAAATTTGTCTCAAAATAAATCTGCTTAGTGTGTCAGTGTCTTACATGGTTTATTTTTGTTTCTACTTCTTTTCTTTGACCACAGTCTCTATTTAGCCCTAACACCAAATGTGCATCACATTTGTAATAATGAAGTTGGAACGAAAATACTCATGCTTTGTTTCTGCTGTTCAAAGAGAAACACAGAGAGAGAGAGAGAGAGAGAGAGAGAGAGAGAGAGAGAGAAAGAGAGAGAGAGAGAGAGAGAGAGAGAGAGAGAGACAGAGAGAGCTTATACCGGTATAGTAGCAGCCGAAGGGTTGGAATAGAGCCATGATATTGAAAGACATTGGTCTTCAAATTTATTTTTATGAAAACTGTAATGTTTATCTAAATGAGTCTCCACAGTGGGCAGAAACCCAGGGAGCACAGGAAGCACTTTACCACTCACACTATTGTTCTAATCCATACTTTGTGAAAAACTATTTTAAAACCTATGTATGTAGTGCTTTAGGCACTGCAGGAGATTTAAAGAAAAAAAAAATTTTTGAAAGTATTTGCTTTCAGACAGAAATAATGTTCAATTGCAATTCGAAGAAAGAGAAGTTTAAGCTAAAATGGAACTGGAGAACAAAAAAACGTGAAAATTAAAGGTTATTATTTGATTGAGTTATATAATAAATTCAGCAGCTACTTTGACTTCAGGTCATGGCACTGGTGACAACATAAGAGGAATGAACGTTCTGTTTAATCTAAAACTACAGGTACAGAGAAAAACACTCTATCTAAAAAGGAGCATGTTAACTTAGCAGAATGTGAATGATGACCAGAACAAATAGAAATTCAAGATGTTACACTGATGCGCTTTACCTTTGCTGATAGGAAAAAGCAGCAGGGGCGAAAGAACGGCTCTTTTGTCTTTTGCTGGTCATCAGCTGCAAGCAATGAAGGAGCAGAGATGAATAGAGAATGTGGACTCAATGGCAGGTAATTTTCACAGGAAAATGGCGTAACAGACATTTTATCCAGCAGTTTGATAGGGGAATGAGAAGTAAACCTCCACAAGTAGTTTCAAGCCAAGATCAAATATGCAACATATATCAAAAAATAAGAAAAGTGCCAAGAAAGACTAAAAGAGAGAAATAGTAGAGTACTAGTCTGAATGAACTGCAGCTATTTGGCTTTTGCAGCTATCTAAAACAACTACTTAACCCAGGAAAACATAAAGGTGTAATGGGATTTCACCACACAATTCAAGATTAACAAAGCGCAGTCCAAAACCAAAATAATCCAATACGTAGCTTTTTTATTTATATCATTTCTTCCAAAACCATGGAGCAAAGAGAATATGTACATGAAACAGGAGATTCAGCATCTTCTTTATATTAATCAGATATGCCTATAATAAACTGTGAAGTTCCTTAATAATGACTTTAGGGGAATGAAATGAATTGAAATAAAATGTAGTCTCTGTAAACAACTAAGCAAGAGAATTTCTGAATATATAAACATAAAATACACTTCAATGTCTACAAGAGGCAGAATAAATAGCATACACACTTGCAATATTATCTGGATTGTGTAGTAAGGATTGCCTTTCTCACATTATAAAAAGGCTTCAAAAGAACCATTTAGGATAATATCTCCATGAAAAAAAATATTTCGTTTCTTTTTTTTCATTAGAATGGCAGGTTTTACAGAAAGAAGGAGACAAGAGAGAAAAATCTTCTGTTCACTGGTTCATTCCCCATTTGGTCACAATGAAGTAAGGAGCCAATTGCCTGTTCCAGGTCTCCCACGCAGGTGCAGGATCCCAAGGCTTTGAGCCATCCTCCACTGCTTTCCCAGGCCACAAGCAGGGAGCTGGATGCAGAGTAGCACAGCCAGGACAGAAACAGGTATCCATAGGGAATGCCAGCCCCTGTAGGCGGGTGATTAGCCAATTGAGCCATTGTACCTGCCCCGTTGATATTTCAATTGAATGCAAATTATAATTATATTGACTTTTAGTAACACCTACCCTTACACTCAAAAATGATATCTCTGAAATTTCACAAATAGTTGAAACTGTGCTTTTGTTTGTTTTACAGCCTATAAAAAAAATAAGAATAATAAAAGAGGAGCTAACTATAGAAACACTAAGAAACTCACACACTTTCATGGGTACTGATGTTTTTTCGTATGACTTCATTTTCAACAATATTTTTCAAAAATCTTGGATGCCCTGGTTCTCCCCTGCCCCAGGTGTTCTACTCTCAAAGCAATGAATCTGAGCACAGAAAAATTACACTTGATCTCAAGTACACTGAAAGGCTCACGCACACCTCACCCAACCCAGTATGTGAACCGACAGAAAAACACTCAATTACATGTCCGTCACAACCATGAAACCTTTCATGGAACAGAAACCAGTGTGTTGTAGAGCTGTAGAAAATAATCTTGAAGACTTTTTTTTTCTTTTTTCTTTTTTTTTTTTTTTTGCCGTAGTAGCAAATCCAGCTCACCCTTTGTAAAAGATAACAAAGTAAAATAGCAATTTTCTTACTGTGACTTACAAAAAGGAAGACTTTGTTGCTTTAATGAAAGATACAGGAATGCATGCTTCATAAAATGATTTATCAGTTAATTTGAGGCTTTCTTCTTTTGTTAGTCACTGGATTAGGTTTGCTTCATTGATATAATATATAATTGCTCATCTTACTCCAAAAAATAGCATATCATTTCTTTTATGTCTGAGAAATATGAGCAATAATAAAATTTCAACTATTTCAGTTGTATGAGCTATTGCCTGGTTTAGGGGGTTAAACCACAACTTATAAGTTAGTGCCCAAATGAGAAAATTTACAAAGGCACTTTCATCAACTGTCTTCAATCTCCTTTTTAATTTTTTAAAATATCTTTAGTTTCTAATAGATTCAATATATTTTGGAGATATAATTCAGAGCCATTCTTCCTTCTTCCTTTTCTTTAAAGTTTTAAGATAACTTTGAAATCTGCATTAGAGTAAAAAGGATTAATGTTTCACCAAATGAGAAATTTAACAACAACAACAAAAAGAAACAAGACACCAGTTCAGAAGGGACTGTAGATCATAGCTATAAATCCTAACAGAATAGAAAACATAAATCACTTTATCCACGTAAAATAGTCACAGATCATGAAAAGTGCAGTAGTAAAATATTCCTATTAGTTTGATCTGTCCTCTACCTTCTGTTTTCACTGGACAAAATTACATGCAGTTTAATGTGTTAAATTTAAATCTAACTGCATACTACTTGACCGTTTGTTTAAACCATTTCACAAATATCCAACTTAATAAATGTTTCTGATGCTATGAAACTTTTACAACATTGTTAATCAATAATAGAAAATAGGTGTTTCTTCTACTTTATAAAGAATTAAATTTCACAGATCATCCATTGTAAGATATTTATGAGGACTATAGAAATTGTGCCCCTGCATTATTGTTTGTAATTCAGTCAGGCACTCTTTTATAATAGATTGCTAAATACTTGTATTTTAGCAAAGAAGGAAAAAGAAAATTACATACCATCATTGATTTAAATATTGTTTTAAGAGTGTTGCCACAAAGTCAAGACTGAATATCCTCCTCCAGAACATTAAAACTTGGGACAAGATGATGTTACTTGAGCTTTCATTGGGAAACTGTAATTACAGACAACCTCTGGGAAGGGAAAATAGACCAAAACTATTTGTTAAAGAGAAGAGTACTACGCTATGTGGTCATTTTCAGAAATGTGACAGACATACATTGACCCAAGTTTCTAATACCCAAATAAATTCCCTAGAAGCAGCCTAGAATATGTTGTTTTTACAAGTTTATCTTCTAATGATAGCATGTAAGCCTGAAAAATGAAAGTTGAACATCTTAGAACAAAATTAATGACAAAAAATGAATGACTTAACTTAAAGACACACACATACAAATATACAGTATTCTGAGTGTCATTAACCGTTGAATTCACATAGTATGTGAAAATACAGGACAATAAGGAGTAAATATTGAGTCCCATGTAAAATAACCATAATAATCAATTTTATTATGCTTATATGCAAGTATGCATTTCTTTTCATCTGTTGACTAAAATATTTGTGCTAAACCTCCAAAGTGGATCATTTAATTTTGATTTATGTAAGGAAAGAATTTTTTTTTCATGTTTTCTAACCTTGGTCACAAATGCATTATTGTCTGTCACCTGCATATTTGAGCCAAGAATGCTGAGATGCTCTGTGTATCTGATGAACTCCGCCTTGGCAGAGGGGCTCAGTGAACAGCTGAATGTTGAGCACTACAGACACACCCCCAATCTGTCTGGGATGGAGAAGCAGCTGGAATACTGGCCTTGTGGTGGTGTTAAATGTTTTGCTCAGAATCTTGCCCATGATCGAAATAAGCAGTAATCTGAATCAAGCAAAATTGAAAAATCACATTCCTCTAACTGATCCGCTATAACTTGGATCATTTGTCACTGAGAGAATCTGTATGGCAGTCTAAACATTATGCATTTGCTGAACACTGTTTGCATATCAATTCATCCAGTTGCCAATAAATCATCATTAAGCCATTTTAGTGCATTTGGGCTTTTAAAGATAAAATCATTGTAATAGTTTACTGTCAGTCATATTTATTTCAGAATAAGAGGGGCAGACTTTATATGTATGTAAACAAATAAATAAATCTTAAATAAAACAGTACAGCAATCTTAAATATATATGCTGTCAACACAACATCATCACAAATACATAAGGCAACTATTAGCCGACTTTAAGGAATGAGTAAACTCCATTCCTTAAACAATGGTTTTGGAATTCAATATCCCACTAGAATCAAAGGAAAGGTCTTTCAGACATAAAACCAATGAAGACACATTGGAACTGAACTATACTACTGAGCAAATGGGCCTGAGAGGTTTACAAACTATTTCACTCCCTAAGCGGCCGCAACAGCCAGAGCTGAACTGATCTAAAGCCAGGAGCCAGGAGCCTCTTCCAGGTCTCACAACAGGTGCTGAGTCCCAAGGTTTTGGGTCATCTTTGGCTGCTTTCCCAAGCCACAAGCAGGGAGCAGGATGGGAACAGGGCTGCCAGGATTAGAACCAGAGCCTATATGGGATCCCGGTGCGTTCAAGGCTGCTAGGCCACTGTGCTGGGCCTGACTGTTGTATTCTTTGCTGGATTAATGATTATATAATGCACTTCCTTGTGCCTTTTTTACATTTTTTAATTTAATATCTGTTTGAGCTTACATGAATGTAGCTACCTTTGCTAGGTTTGGGTTTCATTTCGTATAGTACCTTTTACCAATGTTTGATTTAGTCGTTCAGCTAACCTATATCTTTTGAATAAGGAATTGAATCCATGCCCCTCAAGGCTAATACTGATAAAAACCATGTCTTGACTGTTGATTGCTTAGAAGTTGTTTTACCTGTTCTGTACTTCTTCCTGACTCTTTTTATCTTTGTGCTTTTGCCTTTTTCTGTCATGTTAAAGTTGGATCATCTTCTGTTTCCATTTTGCCTATCTCTTCTTAGTAAGTTTGTTATATTTATTATAATTCTTGTACTTGCACTGCTGGATATCCCCCAAAATTTTTTATGTGGTTGTCCTGAAGGAACTGAAGTCATCAGTGTTTACCTGTCTAGGAAATAGTTTATTTCTCTTTTGCTTCTAACACATGGTATCTTTGAGTATAGGGTTTCTTTCTTTCGTTCAAGATCTTGAATCCAACAACATTGTGAATGAATAATAGCTAAAAACATCACCACAGCTTGGAACTAAGCAAAAAGACACACTCAGGTTCTTTAAAATTCCAGAAGTTTTAGCCAGAATCATCATGCAAGAGAAAACGATAAAATGCATGCAAATATTAGGAAGTCAAACCATTACTGTTTACAGATGATTTGATTCCACATGTAAAGAATTAACACCTCTACCAGCATAACATTAAATTTGAAAAGTCAGCAAACTTGCAGGGTACCAAGTCAACGTCAATAGTCAACATCAATAGGTTGTTGATTATGAGTTCACAGAGCAATGGCACCCACAATAGCTACAGAATATTAAATATCTTACAAATTTAATCAAGGATGTGAGAAACTTCTAAAATTATGTTTATAGAATGCTAATGAAAATATTGAAGGAAACACGAAATAGAATTAGAATCTCTATACCAGTTGCTTGCATAGTATTGTTTTAGAAAAAAAGAGTAGTGCTCAAGCAAGAGAACACGTCACCAGCAAATCATAACTAGAATAGAATGGTTTGATTTCCAGTCTTAGCATCTAGCTCAAATAAGGTAGTTCCTGACATTTCAGTGCTTTTTGCCTTGACATTTTGTTGCTTTTTTTCCTTGTACAGAAAGCATGTTCTTCGGTCCCCTACAAAATTATTCTAAGTTATGCAATGTCGCTAGATAATGCAATCCTTTCTGTAGGGGGGTGAATAAATGTGCCGAATGGGTTGTTTATTGTAATAGAGAATATTTTATCAGTTGCACAAAGATGTGGCTCCACAGTTTACTTTCCAGGGAGCAATTATAAAGTGAAAGTCAAAGACTACATAGATGTATATAAAGTGTCAGGACAATACTTCGATTTTCTTCACGACCTCTACTCTTTAATCAATTGAAGCAAGAGTTTGGTGTTTGAAGTTGTTACGAGTTTTATAAAAAATAATCCAAAACTTTTTGAAAAAGTAGCTTTAGTAAATCCCTAAAATCAAATCACAATAACGAAATTATAAATTTTGAGTACAATGTATAAAAATTCTGATAGCAATAAAATTTTGAATTTTTTAAATTTAAGATGCATTGGCTTAAGAGTAAATAATAAAATTAATAGCTGCAATATATAATTTGAAACTCTCCTTCATTAAGATTTTCTCAAGTCATGAAGAATATTTTTATCTTATGATCCTCTAATGATATGTCTTAAAATTTGAAACTGCATCAATATCTAAAGAGGATAGCTACAATCACAAAGATATGAAAATTAAAAATTAAATTTCTAATTAACATCAAAGGTGACTTTGAAAAGAAGATTCAGTAAAATTTTTAAAGAAACACATTATTAAGCCTTCAATTAGTCAAGACTTTCCTTAACTTTAAGAAGAAAGTTAAGATCTAATATTAATAGCTGAATAAAATAACTTTGGAGTTTTGGAGTAGCTTTGTGTCCTATTCTGTACATTTTATGTTGCTTACGATTAAGGAATTTACAAATCAGAAACTATAAGATTTGTCACTTAGTCCTCCCAAAGGACCTAAATTGTATTCACACTGTTGAAATGTGTGAACTTCAGTTAGATTGTGGTGCCTACTTCAGCCTTTGTCAATGCTGATTAAACGCACTAGAAGAACACTACCTGTGCATGAAGTGTACTTAGAATAGCAGCTACAATCATGCCAGTGATTACTGAAAAACTAAAATTAACAGGGAATTATCTACTCACTTTCATTAATTGCACATTCAAATGCTAAAATAACATTTTAAATCTTAACACTCTTTTCATGAATTGTTAGGTCACTCTTTTACTTGTGTGAAAGTTATATAGCTGATTTTATTTCCATTTAAGGAATAGAGAGTGGATCAGATGCAGATTTATTATTTTTCAAAAAGACTAGAGAAGTGAAATGGCATGGAGTCATTGCCTGCACTGATTCTATAGAAACATTAGATTCATGAGTATTTCTAGGATCAAGAAAATGGTTAAGCCAAGAACTAGACAGATTTGAAGGTTTCTAAAAAGTCAATCAGGTTCATTGGAATACCTGAGCACTCTAGCAGCATCTTTGGGGAGATATTGTCCAGTGACCTCTAAGTTGAAGTGTCACTTGCTCATCATCTTACTGAAAGTTTTACTCTCTCCCACTATTCTCTTGGGAACCCTCTTACAATCATTCAGTTGAAATGGCCACCACCGCCCCACAAATGAGTGCCACACATCTTTAGACCACCTTTGTAAGATACATGTGTCTCCTTTGCCTCTCATACCTTTCATCCACTTCCAGTTCTTGGAATGAAAGAGTATTTTTAGGATTATGTTTGGTGTTGTTTTCTATATATCCAACTATAAATTATGCCTATGAGAATCAGGTTCATATTTATTTTATCACATCTATTATACCAACTAGTTGGTCGAAATATGGAAATATAATGAATTTCATGCTAAAAATCTGTTATACCAATTCACTATGAGTGATATTGATGCATTTGCTAAATATAAAATTATTATGCTGTGTTTGAATGCTAGTTTCTGTGACTCTGATTATGAACAAAACGTTTGTGGTCCCTAGTTTCCTGTAACAACAGCCCAGTCCAGAGATGTTACTCATGAAGTCACACTCCACTCACAATGGCTCAGGCAACTTAGCTGATTGAATTGCTTCTCATCTCAGTTTTCTAAATCATGACTACAAATGCATCAAAATGGATGCCAGATATGATGTTTTCATTGTAATTTAAGAGCCACGTATAAACTATGTGAAAACATTTAACAAATATTGTTTAACATTGTATACAACAGAATACAACTATTTCAACAATAATTTTTAAAATTTGTACAATAAGCATTCCTTTGCTTAAAAATACATTGGTAACGATTTTTATTCAATTTCAAGCATAAATTATATGACTAAGGAATCAGAGAAAAGGATGAGCTTACTCATTTTGTAAGAAAATTTGCAAAGCACAAAGATATACTGCAGGTATATAAAAATTAAAAATATATGCACTAATTTATTTTATTTAGCACATACACTCAATCTAGCACTGTTTGAAACATTTAGAAACTATTAGTGGTGGGCAAGATAGATCATACTTACAAAAAATATGCAAAATCCAAAGCATATAAAAAGTAGTAAAAAGAAAAAATATATTCGATAAAGCAAGGGAGGCACTTTCTGGAATAGATAGTCGGTCAACATCAACATTATCAAGGTTAGAACTTGAGCAAGCATTTGAAGAAATTAGTAACACTTTGTATTAGTTTTCTTGAGAAAGAATATTCAAGAACCTGGTGGCTTTGCATTGTCCCAGCCAAACCGAAATGAATAAAATGTCTCAAACAGAATACAACTCAACAATATTCCTACCACCAAATAATTTCTTGCCACAGTGTTCTACATAACAGGTAAGAACAACTGCATTCTTCTCTTTTTTTCTGTTCTTTCTTTTTTTATGGGGCAATTTTAAGCATTTTTTCTCTTAAGCTCCATACCCAATTATAAAACTTGAATTTTACTACTGAATTAATTTATTTTGAAGAATAAATTGGGAATATGACTTCATAACAACAAGAAGAGAGACCATTCCTTGGTTCTCAGTTTAAATTTTCCTAGTCTATGAATTCTGTGTACTGTCAGGAAAGAACACTGTTAAGAATTAAGTGGAGTATAGCCTGTCTGACTCACTGAAAATCATGTGGAATAAAGAGTCTTGCCCACTATGCTGGGGGATATATCTGATAACAGCCACAAATCTCAGGCCTTTAGGGCCTGAGGTACTCAAGCTTCAGACTCATTCATACCTTACAGTCTAGCAACTACATCAACTTTGAAAAATTCTATGCTTGCTCTTCCTTCAACCTTCAATGTCATGGCTTTCTTTCTCTACTCATTTTCTTGTTTTATACACACACACACACACATATATACATTTATTTACTTTTATTCGGAAATGAAGCACGTGGGACATGAACTGGAGCCCATAAGGGATCCCGGTACTTGCAAGGTGAGGATTTAGCCACTGAGCGATCGAGCAGGGCCCTGCCCATTCATTTTCATCTTGACTTTGGTTATCTTTTTAAAGTCATTTCTCCATACCATCCTATCTCACATTTTAATGCTCCACAGCTGCGCATGTTAGAAACTTCACTATGTTTGACTCACTCTCTCATAATGGCCACCATCTGGTGCCATGTAATTTACTTAGCTGTTTGAAGTTTTGCTTCTCTGTATCTCTACTAAAACAATAAGCAGTTTGCCTGAAATCTCATAAAAAACGTCACGTGGAGCAAGTTTTTGCTAGATTTGGGCAATAATAAGTGTTTGATGAATAAAATAAATGAATAAGCATTCAACTGAATTGATAAGTTTGTATAAAATTATACAAAATTTCAAATGTTTTGCAAACACTGAGCATAATTTTCCCTTTAAAAATAGAGGACATTGGATTTCTTTTTCGTATGATTTTTTGCATAGACACAAATGAAATCAGGCTTCAATTGGAATATCCAGGAAGAGTTGTAAAACAGAGAAGTTGCCTTCTGAAGTAAAGCTTGACCCATAAGACATAGCATGGGGAGGAACACCAGATCAATTAGCTGTGCATTAATTCAGTGTTTATAGAGGCTTTCCAAAGATCATGCAAGTTATCAAACAGAGTTCTGGTGGAGCTATAACCAGTTCTGAATAATCCTGCTTTAGTTTTGTTTTTCTTCTTTTTTGACCTGACATCCTTCATTCCTTCATCATTACACTGAAACACATATTTAAAAAAAACAGTTGACATGGAAGTCAAGATGGTAAAATAGAATGAGGACACATGAACGCATACAGAGAAGGATCAGTGGAGGAGAAGCTGGTGGGTGCATCCTGTGTCATAGGAGTTGGCAGATGGAGTGATGTGGTGCAGATTCTAAAAGAAAATGCTGTTGCTAAGAATAACATATCCAGCAAACCTTTCATTAGTATTTGAAAATTAAATGGAAATGTCCAAAGCAAACAAAAACTGAAAGACTTTAACTCTACCAGATCATTCCTACAAATGCTGCTTAAAGCTGTGCTAAAGACAGAAGAATGACACCTACCATAACCAAAGGCAAAAGTGGAGAATATCTTCATAAAATTTTTATTAAAAAGCCTAAATCAAACAATAAGAATCCCAATGCTATCATGACAGGACATAAACCCTGAATGCAAGTGACTTAAACTCATCATTAAAAGACATAGACTAGTGGAATATATAAGCCAGATATCTCTTGCCTATAGGAGAAACATATCTCACCAACTAAGACCTGTTAAAACTGAAAGTAAAAGGATTGGAAAGGATATTCCAAGCTAGTGGAAAAGAAAAGAAAAAGCCGGTGTAATTATTCTAGTATAGACCTCAAAAGAGAGGCATTAAAAGACACATACAAGGTCACACTGAATGATTCAGAAATCCATTCAACAATAGGAAATAATGATAATAAATCTGTACATACCAAAAGTCAAGGCACATATTTGTGTGAAACAAATATTAATGTGTTTAAAGGGTGATGTACACTCTATTACAATAATAGTGGGAGACTATAACAATAGTGGGAGACATTAACTGGACATGTTAATGAGACAGAAATTCAGCAAGGCAACAGAGCTGACTCAGACTACAGGACAATTGGACCTCATCAGTAGCTGTAGAAGCTTTTAATCCACATACACAGAATGCAGCTGTGTGTTTCTCACCAATGCATGAAAACTTCCCCAGCCTTGATCATAGTGTAGGCCACAAAACCTGCCTCAGCACATTTTTCAAAAATGGAAATCATACCTGTATCTTCTTATGTTATAATGGAGAGAAACTGGAGACTAGCAAGTCAAAATATCCCAGAATATAAGCAAATACTTGCAAACTGAACAACATGCTGCTGAGTGAACGGTGTGTAATAGATCAAAAAGGAAATGAAAAATTTTCTGAAATGAATGGAGTCATCAATACAACATATTGAAACATGTGGGACACAGAAACAACAGTGCTAACAGGAAAGCTGATTGCAATCACTCTACGTCTGGTAATTAGAAGGGCACATGATGAATGAGCTAACTAGACATCTGAAGGAGCTAAAAAGAAAAAAAGAAACCCCAGAAAAACAATACTAATTTGCTGGGAAAAGAAGAAATTATTAAAATAAGAAATGAAATAAAATAAGACCAAAAGAACAATGCATAAGATCAATTAATTGAGCTAGCTCTTTGGGAAAATAAAATACATACACCACTAGCCCTACTAATAAAAAAAAGAGAGAGAGAGAAAGAGAAGACACAAATCAATAAAACGTTTGCTGATAAAGGAACCATAACAATAGATACCTTGGACATACATAGAATAATCAGGAACTATTAGAAGCAACTATACACCAGCAACTAAGAGACATGGATAGATTTCTGGACATATACAACTTACACATAGAATTTACAAAAAAAATAAATCATGAGGTAATTAAAATCCTAAATGGACATATAATCAACATGCAAATTGGATCAGAAATCAAGTTCTCTCCCCGATGCTCAAAACAAAGAATAGTCCATGACTGGATGGCTTCACTGCTGGATTCTACCAACTGTTTCAAGAACTTACCCCAAACCTCCACAAACTATTCCAAGCAATAAAAAAGGAGGCTGTCCTTCTAAATGCTTTCTATGAAGCCAACATCACCTTAATACCAAAGCCAGATACACAACAGATAAAGAGAATTACAGACTTATATCACTGACGAACATAGGTGTAAAATCCTTAGCAAAATACTAGCCAACAGAATCCAACAGTACATCAAACAGACTACTCACCTAGTCCAGGTACAGTTTATCCCTGGCATGCAGGGATTTTTTAAAACTAAAATTGAAATGTCAATGAGCTAATCATAGGTTGTGGTTAGGACTTGCTTTTTTTTTTTTTTTAGCATACTGGTTACTCAAAACCATGTCAATTCCATAATATTGCATATTGATGTTGATGTTATATTGGGACTCTTAATTGATTGTGATGATATTCTACCAGCTCTAACTTCAGACCAGAAATGGTTTCCCCAAGAAACTGTTAAACCCATCTGGACAATAAGTAGCTGGACTCTATGCTTGGTATATGTTTGCAAGAAAAGAATCTTGATTGAATTTGAACTGTAATACTGCATCAAGGTGGAGGAATCCACCAGGGGGGAGGGGAGGGGGAGAGGTGGGGGGATTCCCAGAGCCTATGAAACTGTCACATAATGCAAAATAATTAATAAATATATATATATATATAAAATAAATAAAATATATAGATCAGTAAGTGTTATCACATCAACAAAATGAAGAATAAAAACCATATGGTCATCCAATAGATGCAGAGAAGGCGTTTGATAAAGTCCAACACCTCTTCAGGCTATTTCTTGGCAAACCAGGCAAGATAGACAAAGAAGGAAGTTTCCACAACACTCAATGCAATAAACAAAACAAAACCCAAAAGCAATACCAGCATCACATTGAATAGGGAAGATGAGAAACTTCCCCATTAATATCTAGAACTAGACAAGATATCCACTTTCACCACTACTATTTATTATGATATTGGAAGTCCTACCTCAAGCTACTAGGCAAGAAAAAGAAATTAAAGTAATTCATATTAAGAATGACCCCTGTTTGCAGATGACTTTATTGTAAACATCGGAGAACCAAAAAGCTCACATGAAAGACTACTGGAACTCAAGAGGATTTGGCAAGATAGAAGAATTGAAACTTAATGTACACACATTGATGGTGTTTGTGTACACAACAACTCTACAACTGAAATGGAACTTCTAAGAAGTCTCTTTCACAGTAGTGAAGAAGAACCTTCAATTTCTTGGAATAACCTAACCAAATATGTGGAAGACTATGTGATGCAAATTACAATACATTAAATTGGAAAAGGACATTAAAAGATGGAAAAAATCTACATTGTTTCTGTATTAGTAGAATTAACATCATGAAAAATGTCCACATCACCCGAAGTAATACAGATTCAAAATAAACATTCCAGCAACATTCTCAGAGCTGGAACAGATCATACAAAATTCAGCTGGAAATATAGGAGACTACATATAGTGAAACCTATTTTGAAGAATAGAAGAAAGCTAGAGAAATCACAATTTCAGTTCTAACGACACATAACAGAGTGCTGATCATCAAAGCAGCCTGGTGCTGGTACAAAACGTAGAAAGATCAGTGGAAAGAAAGAAATTCTACCAATTGCAACAAAATGGTCCCTACTAGAGAATATTATTCTCAGTGAAATAGGCAAAACTCAAAAGGAAAAATACAGTATGTTCTGTTGCATATAACTTTCATACAAAATAGATATGAAGGTAAAATGTACATACATGTATTTATCTAGAGGAGCTGTATGAAACAGACTATCATACAAAAGAGGGAGGAATTAGTGTATTAAACTCCTGAGTAAAATATAAAACTTACAACTGTTACTGGTGGATTATAGTAGTGTAATAATATGAGAGAAAATGGCTGTAGGAAAAAAAATGGGAAGGAGGAAGTGGAGGTGGTGGAATCCCTATGCCTACAAATGTTACATAGAAAACAATAACAGCAATAAAGAATTTTAAAAATACAAACAACAGGTACATAAGTACTCATGCGGCTTTTTTCTCTAGAGAAACATGTTGCCATACTTTATTATCCCAGAACAAAATTTTTCAAAGCAAAATAAGTAGCTGTTATTCAGCAGGTGTCTAAAATCGATTTAGTAATGCTCAGAATACAAAATGTTAAATGCCCTAGAATTAATAACTTTAAGCTAAATCCATATGCAAAAGCGTATGAGAGGCCAGTGATAAGAATTACAAAGTGTAGGAGTAGAAACGTGATTGTTAACGTTTAAATTCTTCCCAAAATACTTTCTCTAGAAGATTCATGGATATGCCAAGCAAGAGAATCCACTTAAGGGATTTCAACCCTGGAAAATAAGAGAGGAGACTGTTGGAGAGGATTTGTTCAGACAGTGATAAAATATTACTTATAGCAAGTTGGTTGCAGATGAAATTCAAAGAGACCTAGTGATCATAAGTGCTAAAAGTGGTGAAATATATTTTTATTATTTTAATTTCTAAAATTATTTTACTTCTTTTTTTATTATCATTATCATTATCATTTTATGATACAGTTGCACAGGCCCTGGGATTTCTCTTACCCCTTCTACAGTTCCCTCACCAGCTCCAACTGAGTTTCCCTATAATATTACTATAGCTCTTCATAAACAGTATTATGTCCATCATTGCAGGCATGGACAATGGCAGAGAGCCCAACATCCTATTATCAAGATATATTGAGCAGTTTTATTGGGAGTCCATCTTTGATCTGGAAGTAGAGATGCCTACTGCATTGTACCCTTAGATCTGAATATGATAGTCTCCATTACACAGTCACTTTACATCCCCTCAAAATTCGTAAACTATGTTTTTAAAAGTTCTAGCTTTCAAATTACAAAATGAGATAAATGAATACCTACTAAGATCAGTTTCCCAAATAGTTCACACAATGTTCTCCACTTTTAAAACATATACAACTAATAATCTTGCTCTTGCTTAACAGAAAATTGCCCTATGCAATTTTTTCTTTGCATGGAAACAGCCCTTAATTGTTACTTACCTCTCTGATGCACAGTAGCTTCAATCACACAACAGTTATTAACTATGAAAATCTCATGAACTGTCTTTCCAAGGTACCTAATAACACTAGACAGAACTAAATATAGCCAACTTGGCATCTCCCTGGACTCACCAGAGAGACATCCTGTCATTCATTATATTAAATGATATTGCAGCAGCCAACATTGAACATATAATGTAGCTAAAAGAATGATTTATTGAGTTAAATCTTCAAAATACGTTCCTCACCCTTTTCCTCTGGACAAAGTTGGTTCTTTCATTTTGCTCCACCCAATTCCATTCCAAATTTCATGACACAAATTTAACTCCATACTTTCCCAAATTTCTTCCTGAAAAGGGAGATTGTGCTAAGTCTTCTAAGATGAATATTTCTCTCCTATAACACAATACTACTGGATGTTAAGTTCACAATAAGGATTATTTTTGTAACCTCTCTGGGACTTATAAAATCTAGATACCTGAGACAAATGAGCAGGAAACTGGATCTACTGCTTTTTTGGTTAAGTATGAAAGTCCTTTCAATCTGACCCAAATGTCCAATGCCTTCTGTCAACATTCATAAAACAATAGAATATTTACTTGGTAGCTTGCAAGTAGGATAAAATCCTGGACCCTGGAATTCTTCACAATCTGAACAAGACATGTGTCTAGGTTATTCAAAAACTACAATAGAATAGAAATTTTAGAATGGTTTGTTTTTTCTTTCTGTCATATTACAATAGTGCTTCAAGCCAATGAAGACAAGTTATTATTATGCTCATGCATTTGAGTGTTAACATACAAATTTAAATTGTAAGTGTAAAAACACTCTTAATTTTTGTACAAAGTATACAACTTATGTCTTCTTTCAAAAGTAAATTTAAAGTTCAATTTTCAGGTGTGTTTCTAATAATTAGGGTAGTTCAACTTCTAGTTTAATTTATAATAATTAGAGGTGTTCTTTAGGGCAGATGATGATATTCCCAAAACCTGTTTAAGATTCTTTCTAAAGAGGAAAGATTTCCCACAGATATTCCAGATAATACCCTTCCTAAACTAGAAGGAACAAAAGCAAACTCACAAATTGTACAATACCACATGGCTACTACATTCAAAAACAAAATTTGGGGAGTGAGAGAAAAAATGTAACATTTTCTGGATGTTAATCCAGGAGTTTCTTCATGTTTTCTCAGGTTCAGGAGCCCATGCACTCAGGCCACCTTCTACTGTTTTTCCCAGGTAAATGTGAGGGAACTGGAACAGAAGTAGAGATGCCAGGACTCCAATCCATGCCCAGATGTGATGCAAGCATCACAGGCAGTGGCTTTACATGCTGAACCACAACTGGGGCTCCAAATCTTAATTTTTAAAATAAGCAATTAAATTTAGTGCTAGGCCTGGCAGGGTAGCCTAGTGGCTTAAGTCTTCACCTTGCATGTGCCAGGATCATAGAAGGGCACTAGTTCATATCCTGGCAGCCCCACTTCCCATCCAGCTCCCTGCTTGTGGCCTGGGAAAGCAGTCAAGGACGGCCCAAAGCCTTGGGAACCTGCACCATGTGGGAGACCTGGAGGAAGCTTCTGGCTCCTGGCTTCAGATTGACTCAGCTCTGGCTGTTGCAGTCACTCTGGGAGTGAATCAGCCGATGGAATATCTTTCTCTCTGTCTCTTTTTCTCTCTGTAAATCTTACTTTCCCATAAAACTAACCTTAGAAAGCATGCTAGAAGTAGGATCACAAGGTTTTTAAAGCTATTAATCAGATATTTTTCATTCTCCTATTCAATTTCCTAAGACTAAACATTGTAAATAAATATATTAACTCATGAAAAGGCAAGGAAGGGGTCAAAAAATGGAAATATTCTGAGTAACAGTTAAAACAAGTGATGCAGCTATTACATCCTCCATTTGAATTCAGCTTGGTAACTTGAATAGGTCATAGTGGAAAAATTGTGAGAACAAGTGTATTTACAAAGTGATATAGGTAAAACTTGGGAATTGGTTATGATGAATTTGACTCGTCTGTTTAAGAGATGTCAAAAAATGTTTTTAGCAGTAGAATTCCAGAACTCAAAGCCTGGTGTGGCCCTCCACAAAGATAACAAAGAGTGGAATAGACAGCATGATATGATGGATGAAGGCACGTAATTAAACATAGTGTCATTATTTTAAGCATTTTTTACCATAATAATAATTATAGTTATTTAACAAATCCATGTCTGTATACAGTCTTAAATGCTCCATTTTCCATGTTTGGCATAATAAAGTGAATGTCTGCAACCTGCTGAAATTCATATGCTACAATATAATCTCTTTTGTAATGGCATTTGGAGGTGGATTTTGCTTAGAGTATAAGGAAAGGACCCTTTTAAATGAGATTGGCTCACTGTTAAAATAGATGCCAGAGCAGTTCTTCACTCTTCCCTCCACAGAAGGACTCCCTGAGAAAATGATCATCTGTAAACTTTGAGGACATCATATCTGGTGGTTGCCTTGAATTTCCCAGCCCCTGAAACCATGTGAAACAGTGTTTCTTACGTAAGCTACCTAGCCTACAGTATTTTTATTATAGCAACCCAAACATACAAGGATACATAAGCATTAGCCTTTGAAAGGATCTTAAAGTTACCCACACATTTATCACCATTTAAAAAAAATCTCTACACAATGATAACTACAACATTGCCCAGCCAGTCTCATTTCTCATCTCAGTATTGTCGTGATGCTCTTCCGTAAAAAGCACTGCACCTATTCACTGAGCTGTGTAAAAACTGTCTGAGCTACTATTTCTGTTTTCTGTTACAAACTTATATGCAAGGATATACACAAAAATGCATATGCACAGTTTTATAGAATTTTTCGAGTTTTTTTTTTAACCTGTGAAATATCCACCCCCAGTTTTCTTCTCTAACCATTTCCAGGGTAGTAAATCAATTTGATCTAAATCTCAGACTTCAAATGTCACAAAAAAATGGTGCTTCTAACATGTCTGTCTTGGATCATCAGCTGCAGCCATGGAGCGGACAATTTGGCATCTCCATATCAAAACCAGGCACTAAGATAAGGAGAGCTCCCTGCTGGTGTCCCCAGCCCTTTAAAACTCAACATTAAGAGATTCACAAAGGAACAAACCCAAATGGCAAATAAACATATGAAAAAATGCTCAAGTTCTCTGGCAATAAGGGAAATCCAAATTAAAACATCAGTGAGGTACCACCTAACGCCAGTAAGACTGGCCCACATGAATAAAAGCACCAACAACACTTGTTGGCCAGGTTGCAGGGATAAGGGAACCCTACTCCACTGCTGGTGGGGCTGCAGGCTGGTACAACCTCTATGGAAATCAGTATGGAGAACATTCAAACAACTCAAATTCAACATACCGTATGATCCAGCAATAGCACTCCTAGGAATATATCCAGAACACTTGTTTTATGAGAAACCAATATGCACTTGTTTTATGAGAAACCAATATGCAGCACATTCAATAATTGCAAAAACTTGGAAGCAGCCAAAATGCCCATCAGCAGAGGATTGGATAAGAAAGCTATGGTTCATCTACTCCATGGAATACTACTCAGCTATTAAAAAAAACAAAATGCAGTTCTTTGTGGCCAAATGGGCCAAACTGGAAACCATAATGCTAAGGGAAATGAGCCAATCCCAAAAGGTTAAATACCACATGTTTGCCTTAATTTAAGATGATATGATGTTATGTATAACATGTTATGTTATGTATGTTATATGTTGTGTATAAACTAAAATTGAAATGTCAATGAGGTGGTCACAGAAGGTGGTTAAGAACTCGCATTTACTTTTAACATATTGGTTACTCATTACTATGTCAATTAATTCCATAATGATATAAATTTTTGCTGATGGTATGTTGGAGCTTTTAATTGATCGGGATGATACTCTGCTGGCTCTGTCTTCAGACCAGAGAGGGTATACCTAAGAAGCCGTTGAACTTGACTGGACAATAAGATGCTGGACTCTATGTTTGGTATATGCTTGCAATGGGGGAATCTCAACTGAACTTGAACTGTGGTTATGCAACAAGGTGGAGGAATCCACCATGGTGGGAGGGTTAGGGGAGGGGTGGGGAGAATCCAAGCACCTATGAAACTGTGTTACATAATACAGTGTAATTAATGAATTTAAAAAAAAAATAAAGAGGCAACACCCTGCAAAAAAAAGAGAGAGATTAGATAGCTTTCAGCTTAGTCTTAAATGCAGCAAAATAAAAAATCTAAGTCATTAAACAGTCCGAAGTACATTTTGGTAAGACATAAAAACTGGAACATTTTAATCATGATAATTATAATAATATTCTCCATCTAGAAATATAAATGATGGAGTAAGAAATAAGATTTGCTTCTGCCTAAAAGGTTTTCAATACTAAAGTAATTAGACAATATTTAGGTATGTTAATGAGCTGGACTGTTGCATTGCTAGCTCAGTACCCATGTAAGTGTTCTGCATGAAATACACACACACACACACACACACACTCACTCACAAAGTTTTTGGTTATTTAGTGTTTTCAGCACAGCTGCACTATGTGAGTATTTATTAATTGCCTGTAAAATCAGCAAAATATGTTCAGTAAGTGCCAGCTTGGCAGATATTGTACATAATCACACATTTGAGCCACACAGCTATAGATGTCATTTTATCATCATGCTAATAATTACCAGAAGAGTAAATTATTCAGCCACTACAAATTTTATATTTAATTGCTTCATCAATTTTTGCATGTTGTCATGGAGATTAAAATGTTGGCTCAATACATAACTATAATTTTCATCTGTATCAATATGAACGTGGAAAGAATTAGTCAAACCAGGAAGCATACGCAAAGCAAGTTGGTATTTTCCTGCTATGCTTTTCATTGGCCTTGCTCCTCTATGAAGTTGTGAAATTTTATCAGGTTCTCTCTATCATCAGCCTTCCTGAGCTCTGAAAATTAAAGATGGAGGAATCAAATAAATCTTTTATAAGATACAATTTCCACCTCTGTCAGAAACTAACTGATTAGAAAACTCTTTATAGGCTAAAACAACTATTACATTTTTATGGTCCTGTGTATTTCTAAACAGAAGGGCTAAAGCCTTTCACTATAAACCATACTTACCCAGTAAATACTGCCATGGTTCATAGCAGCAGCCTGTGGAGCAATTTATTGTATATCTATTTTTGTTTTCTGCGAGTATCTTTTTTATGGGGTTTCAGATTTCTCTAAGAATGTCCCTGAGCCTAAAAGAATGTATAACTTAAGACTATCTTGTTATAAACACTAAATATGTGTCAGTTCATTCCGTGCAGTACCCAGAATCTATCCTACAACCTTTTGAATAAAAACTTGAGTCACTATAATTAGTTACCCTTGATTTAGGAAGTAGCTATTCATAATGACCAAAGAAACACATAGAACCTTTATACCACTGGGAAATTTTAGCTGTGTTGAGAAAATTAAAACTATATTATGACAATGAAATCTCAAACCTTTATGTATGTAGTCCTAACATGCCAATGTCCCTCCTGAGTGATAAAATCTTCCAGCGTTTTATGATTACCCTTTCAGTATGTATTAGAAAAACATTTACACTAAAACCTTTTTAGCCTGTCATAGGTTATTTATGAATAAAGCAAGCCAAGGAAGATAGAAGTGCTCAAATTTTGGATTGGATGGTATTCCACATAAATGCTATTCATAGACTCAGTCATAAGCATTCATTTTTCTAATTACTAATTCAACAGGAATTTATGAAACACCTAGCAAATTAATAGTATTTCCTAAGATTTGTCACTTAAATATAGTTGAAATATAGTTTTTCAACATAAAACTGCATAGAAGTTAATAGCACAATGCTTCAGCACATTGCTGCATGGTTTTAACAACTGCTAAGAAAAGTGTTTGCAAAGAAACACATAAGGGATGGACTGTTGCTATACCAACCTATGAACAAAATGCTGAAATTTTCAAAAGAAGGAAAAATTAAGTTCTTCCAAGGAACTTATACTTCTGAGGAAATACAAATTTTCTTCTTAAAATCAGCAGCATTATACAAAAATGTCTCCAACAGTTCATGAAAAATTGAATGAAAAAACTTGTAATTAAAATCAATGTTTTTGAAATTTGTATATATAAGGATTTACAAAACTTTCATAAAATTAGTATTATGAGAAAACAATGCACTGGTTTCATTTTCTTTCACCAAAAGAAACATTTTTGATTTTGTTTTCCTTGAATTGTATCGATTACTTTCACATGACAGAAGGTAATGAAATATCAAAACATGTAAGCAGTTCATATTAGAAACATTAAAATGGGCCAGCGTTGTGGCATACCAGGCTGGTCCTCTGCCTGTGATACCAGCATCCCAGCTTTATGTCCTAGCTGTTTCCCTTCTGATCCGGCTCCCTTCTAGTGAGCCTGAGAAAGCAGTAGAAGCTAGACAAGTGCTGGTGACTCTACACCCTTGTGGGAAACCTGGAAAATGTGCAGTTCTGTTGTAGTCATTTGGGTCTATGTCCCCTCTTCTTTCTCTAACTCTGCCTTGACAATAAATAAATAAATTGTTACGAAGAAAGAAACGGTCATTCTTCCTTGGGTTGCCGTTAAATCACTCACATTGTCTTTCCCCTCATTCAGTGTCTGGCGTCATCAGTCATGTTGTATGGCAGATCAGGTGAAGGCACTGTTTGGGACACCTACACTGGCTGGGATCCTGGGTACATCACTTTCAGTGCAGCTCCCTGGTAACATGTCTAGGAAACAGAAAATGACAGCTAAAACATTGAATCCCTGCCACCCTATGGGTAACTCAAAATGTTTGGTTTTAGGTACGTCCTTATTTAGTATCTGCACTTCAACTATGATAGCATACACCACAAAAATTTTGTTTCTGTCTTCTTTATCAGGCCATAATCTTAATGCTATATTAAAACTTTCACAGTCTTAGATGGATCAATATTGTTATTTGTAATGCAACATTTATTAAAAATAAAATAAAAAGGAGAGCATCTCTGTTACCACATTGAATATACTGGGCTTTATGGCATAACAGAAAAAGCTTCTCCTTGAGATGACTCCTTCTGTACCTGGGTCCCTGGGATCAATTCTTGCACCTTACCTTGCTCCAGCTGCCTACTGACTCACACCCAAGGATGGAGCAGGTGGTAGCTTAAGCTAGGCCCATTCTACCCACATGACCTAGAAATGGGTGAGGCAGGCTGAGCTCTTCTTGGTTTCTGTTTCCAGTCTGACTCAGCCCCAGTTCTTGTAGCATGCTGAGAATCTGTGTCACATACTCCATCTCTCAACTCTTCCTTGTAAATGAATAAAATAAATAAGCTTAAAACTTTTTCAATATTATTCTTTTAAAAAATATAAATCTTGAAAAAATAAGTCTTTAAATAAATGTCTTCTGGTAAAATCACTCTTTAGGCTTGCTTATTTGTTCCAATACAAGAGGATGTTAATCCAATCATGATTATTATTGCGTCAGATCGATATATAACTAAATAAACTATTATTTACAGGAAGACAGATTTCATATTAAAATTAAGAATTAGGATACTGATTCAACTCATCTTTAATATTAAATCAGAAAAAGGGTAAGCAAATTAGCAAGACAATGAGGCATGAATGCATTGAAACATACGGAACAAGTTACTTATTTTGCAAATAGTTAGTTAATAAAGATATGACATCATTAAACACTGTCCTTACTTACATTTTAGAGTAATATTGCTATTCAAATTTTATGGGCCTAATAAGTTATTTTTGCAACCTAACTTCTCTTTCCCTCCCACGTCTCTCTTCAGAAACTATTTTGTCTATTGTTTTCTGAAGAACTCCAGCAAACTGCTGAAGTGTCCCTGAAGGCTTCTCTGCGGTACATGGAGACAGTCACTCTGAGCCAGCCATAAAACTTTGATATTGATGTGTCTCTCTAGGGGCTTCAGTGAAGATAAATTACCAGTTGTCATTTTTTAAAAGTATGCCTTTTAGCTCCTGACTACAGTAAATGAATAAAATGACTTAAAATAGAAATAAGTGGGGGATTTTCATTAATGCCATCCCTGCAGTGGCACGTCAATATCAAAGGCCATACTAGCAAAGAAAACCACTAATAGTAACTTCAAGCTGAGATACAGATAATACGCATGTGTCTTGCATGATAACTGATGGGAAAAATCAAGCATCACATATACACAAAAAAAGCATAACATAAATCAAGCGTCAACAGGAAAATTAAGGTGTGAAAAGCAAGACTCAGAAACTTGATTTTTCAAGTTCATTTTCTAATTCAGGTACTTAAATTGGAGTGACCAATTTTGGAATTAATTTAAGCTATACAAATTTATACCTGCTGAATAATTACTTCTTGCTTTTATAATAATTGGTCAACTTATAGTTAACAATAGTACAAACTTATATAGATAAAGGACTTGATAATCTTCTTGAGAAAAAAAAAATAGGTATCCTAGATGAAGTAAAAGAAATATAAGATGGAAACATTTCCCGAATTTCTGGAAGCTGGGCTTTGTGAATATACATATGAACCTCAGCACGTGACAAGGCAAATACCCAGTTGGATTCCTAAATGTGTCTCCTGGCGTCAGTTTTCGGTTTCTAGGATTCTGTGAGGCAGCGGAGATGGCTCCAGTTGACAAGGACATCATGTGGGAGATCTAGGTTATTTTTCTGGCTTCAGTCCTGGGCATTGCCAGTGTTTGGGGAGTGGATCAATAGGAAAGATCCATCACTCCTTCTCCCTCCTCCCTTCCTTTCATCATTAAAATTTATTCCAGAAAGTTGAACATGTGTATGTTAGGAGATCAAATGTGAAGCAAGTAAAGTCAGGGAAAATTATTCTCCCTTAAGTAGGATTACTGTATAGTTCTTTTATGTCAAGAGCCTCAAGGTAAATAATATAAACCTGGCAAGCACTGGACAGGTGCAGCAACTCGAGCTGAGAAACTTGGGCCACTTTATGGAAAAGATGCTGAAGACTAGTGTTAAGTACACTGAAGGATTAGAGGGCTTAAGCTTTGTGACAGTATCTGTTACATACTAAATCCTCAAAAAAACACCAGAGCTATAAATTTTGCTCTGTGAATAATCTGTTTCAATGTCTTTTATTTTTTGCTTGTACCTACACCTACTCTTCTTGACTCCTTAATGGCTTCATTATTTTTCATAGTTTTAAACACAACTGATAACCTTCTGATAATTGATATAGATACATAATTTAAAACTAATTCCACTTTATTTTCCAGAGGATATTTTTCTTCAGCTATTGAATTTGGAGTCCCATCCCTGTGCATTTGTACAGGCAGGGGGCAACACTGGCAGGTTGAAATTGAGTGCTGGTGTTCTGTGCCTCCAGACATCTATGAATAGTACAATCATACAATAATATATGGTTACTGGTCTCAGATGAATACATTGTGTAAGGTGATTTGGCTGCCTATGGCTGCAGCACTTTGAGCAAGACCATTGTTCCTATCTTTTCTTTGTCATCTTGGAAGCAAAGACCGAAATTTACTTATATATATTTTGCAGGTGAGATTAACAGGATTTTCCTGGGTTGCCTTTTGAGCAGTGATGAAACAAAAGAAGGCAACCATGATTCAAGATTTTTTTTTTACTGGTAGGAAGAATTGGATACTCTTCACAGAAATGGGAGGAAAAAAGAAAACTAATTCACAACATATTCAAAGCAATATATGAAAAACCCAATGACAGCATCATACTGAGTGGAGAAAACCTGGATCCCTTTTCACTGAGATCTGGAACAAGACAAGGATGCCCGTTATCACCACTGCTATCCAACATAGTCCTAGAGGTGCTGGCAGAAGCCATAAGACAAGAAAAAGAAATTAAAGGAATTCAAATGGGAAATGAAGAAGTCAAGCTTTCACTATTCGCAGATGACATGATCCTTTACATAGAAGAACCAAGAAACTCAAAACAGAGGCTGCTAGAACTTATATGAGAGTTTGGTAGAATGGCAGGGTACAAAATTAATGAACAAAAATCAATAGCCATAGTGTATGCAAACAGCCCCAAGATGGAAGAAGATCTAACCAGCAAGTTACCATTCAAAATAGCAGAGAAAAGTATGAAATATCTAGGAATAAATTTAACCAAAAATTTAGGAGAATTTTTGAAGAAAACTACAAAATACTTTAAAAAGAAATTGAACAAGACCTCAAAAGATGAAGCAACATCCCATGTTCCTGGATAGGCAAAATCAGTACCATTAAAATGTCTAAACTACCAAAAGCAATATATGCATTCAATGCAATCCCAATCAAAATATCCAAAACATTCTTCATTGAACTGGAAAAATGATACAAGGGTTCATTTGGAAACAGAAAAAATCACAAATAGCTAGAACCAACCTGAAGAATAGGATGTTAACAGGGGGAATCACAGTCCTGGACCTCTGGACATACTATAGGGCAGTGGTTATTAAAACCAAAATAGAGAGGACAAAAATAGAGAGGAGGATCAATGGAGCAGAATAGAAACACCAGAAGGGAACCCACACAGATACAGCCAAATAATATTTGACAAAAAGACAGATGACAATCCAAGCAAATGGGAAGGTCTCTTCAATAAATGCTGTTGGGACAACTGGTTGATAGCCTGCAGAAACAAGAAGATAGATCCACATCTTTCACCATACATTAAGATCAAATCTAAATGGATAAAAGACTTAAACTTACACCCAGAAACCTTCAAACTTTTGGAACAGAATGTTGGAAACACCCTGCAAGATTTTTTAACACCCTGCAAGATTTAGGTGAGACCTAACTTCCTATAAAGGACACCAAAAGCACTAGCAATCAAGACCAGAATAAACAAATGGGATCTCATCAAACTAAGAATCTTCTGTACAGCAAGGAAAACAATCAGCAAAGTAAAAAAGCAACCCACAGAATGGGAGATCTTTGCACACTACATAGGTGATAGGGGCTAATCTCCAGGATATACAAAGATCTCCAGAACAACCAAAATACCAAAAAAAAAAAAAAAAAAAAAAAAAAACCCTGAACAAGTGGGCACCAGAAATGCGTAGACATTTCACAAAGGAACAAACCCAAATATCAAACAAAAATATGAAAAAATGCTCAAATTCCCTGGCAATAAGGGAAATCCAAATGAAGACAACAATGAGGTACCACCTAATGCCAGTAAGGATGGCACACATACAGAAAACCAACAACACTTGCTGGCGAGGATATGGGGAAAAGCGAACCCCACTCCACTGCTGGTGGGGCTGCAGGCTGGTACAGCCTCTATGGAAATTAGTATGGAGAACACTCCAACAGCTGAAAATCAGCGTACCATATGATCCAGTAATAGCACTCCTAGGAATATATCCAAAACACCTGTTACATGAGAAACCAAAATGCACCCCTATGTTCATAGCAGCACATTCAATATTTGCAAAAACTTGGAAGCAACCGAAATGCCCATCAACAGAAGGCTGGATAAGAGGATAAGAACGCTATCGTTCATTTACTCCTTGGAATACTACTCAGCTATTAAAAAAAAAAAAAAAAACGCAGTTTTTTGCGGCCAAATGGGCCCAACTGTAAACCATTATGCTAAGCGAAATGAGCCAATTCCAAAAGGTTAAATACCACATGTTTGCCTTAATTTAAGATGAAATTATGTCAATCTGGAAAATAGTACCTGTATATTGTAACATTATTTCAACCTCAAACAGCCTGTATCTAATGCAATAAGATAACGTGCTGTAATCTATGAATCAACAATCAATGTGAGTCAGACTACTTAGGATTTACATCAAAAACTGTAAAACCTAATATACTTTTAATACCCTATGTTATTCTGTAATGGGGAGGGAGAGCAGAGAAATCTTCCATCACCCTAGAATGTGTGAGGAAGATGGGAAGTACAACCTATCAGGATCATAACTGGTAATTCATAGACAACAGACTCAAAACAGCATTAGACAGTAGTAAAACTACAAAGGCATATGGGGGGAATCAGGGCAATCCTGACAACCTCTTAACAGGAGGTCATACGCATGGAGCAAGGGAGGGGGACCCCAGAGTGGAGCAGGTGGATAGGAGGAGGTTTGTATCCCAACCCTGAAGACTCCCAGATCTTCACCAAGAACTATCAGTACGAGCACCAAGGACTACATCCCCACCACCAAGGAGACCATGGGGAATTGGAGTGCCTTCGGAGGCCGAGAACTCTGAGGTCACCCACCCCCACTTGGATCTATCACATGGGAGAAAAAAAGTCCAAATCCTGCCTTGCAGGATCCAAGGTCATCAGAACGACAACCAGGATCCCTGAGCGGTCCGCAGAAACAGAAGAACAGTAAACTTTCTTTGGGACTAGGGAGAGGAGCTTTCTCTGGTCCTTGCCTGGTTCTGACTTTGGGTCCATACCCTCTCTGGCAATGACCATCAGGATCACTCCAGAAACCCCTCAAAACAAACAAACATACAAACAAACAGATCTAGAATAGATAGAGAACAACAAGGAAAGCTTAGAATGAGAAGGGAAATGGTCAGTGGGGATGCACTTATACCTCACTAGGTGGAACACAAAGATTAGTCACTCCGCACTAGCATATTGAAGATTTCTCTGCACACCCCTCCTAAAACTGTTCACTTAAACTGTTGACATATGTCTTGCTAGAGTTATAGAGTTAGACTACCCGAAAAACAGCCAGGTTCAGCAAAATCATGCTTCAACGCTATAAAATGCTAAATACTAAAATTAAAATAGACACAAGACAGCTGAATAGTAATCTATAGCCATCTTAAGGTGTATAGAACCTGGCTGTATATAAACTAGCAATGAAAATGTCCAGCAAGAAGTCACAGGATGTGGTTCAGAACTTGCATTCTTTTTTTTTGTTAATATATTGGTTACTCAATACCATGTCAATTAATTCCATAACGTTATAAATTGTTATTGATGTTATGTGGAGGCCTTTAATTGATCGGATGATACTCTGCCAGTTCTACCTTCAGACCAGAGATGGTCTCCCCAAGAAACCGTTGAACTTATCTGGACAATAAGATGCTGGACTTTGTGCTTGATATATGCTTGCAATGAAAGAATCTCAACTGAATTTAAACTGTGGTAATGCAACAAGGTGGAGGAATCCACCATGGGGGGAGGGTTAGGGGAGGGGTTGGGGGAATCCCAGTGCTCATAAAACTGTGTCACATAATGCAATGTAATCAATAAAAAAAAGAAAAGAAAACTCTAGGGCCAAGGTTTGAGGAGTAAGATTCTCATTGGAATAGACAGCTTCTCAACCATTGTACAAAATCAGTTTTTAGAAGGCAACCTTACTCTCATGTTTAAAGTACAAATTAGTGTGGTTATAATTACATTATCATCAAAAATGGGAATGAGTCATATAATTGAAAGAGTTATTTAAAAGGAAGAAAAGTTCTCAAAGCTGAGCATTAGGGCATTCAAAAGCCTGAGAAGTGAAAAGTATTATTTTCATTAGCTCAAGACCCACAGCGGGTGTGCAGCTTGGTGAGTAGAACTAAATTTCCACTTCGTACCCACTTGCCAAGTACCCCTGAGTAGTGAGAACATGCAGAACTGTAAACTACTCATATATA
The DNA here is from genome assembly GCF_030435755.1 of Ochotona princeps. Taxonomy (NCBI): domain Eukaryota; kingdom Metazoa; phylum Chordata; class Mammalia; order Lagomorpha; family Ochotonidae; genus Ochotona; species Ochotona princeps. Next base: position 70,854,616 of record NC_080836.1, read on the forward strand.
GGAAAGAATTATTTCAGTGGGATTCTCAATTTGAGAAATTAATTGGGGTAGGTTGAAGAGAAGTTTTAATGTAATTTAGAAATGAATTATGGCTGACTTATAGAATAATTTTGCAATTAAAATCAGAGAAATAGTGTAGCGGCTGGTAGGGTGATGACCTGTACAAGCATTTCATGGTTAAGATTTTCAGAAGATATTGTCAGTGTCCCATCTATACTAGCAATCTCATTTCTTTCCTTAGTGTACTGACAACATTCTCCTGCAATTTTATCTTCTGCCTATGGGTTTTAATTGATTATAAGAGTATTGCTAAGTCTAATGGGACACACTGGAGAATTTTGCCACAGGATACAGAATTTATATTGCTGGGAATTGATAAGTTATTACACCCTAGTCTTACATTCTCATTTTATACACTGTTAGTATTATTTCTAGATATGTATTTTGTGGCATTTTAAAGTTTATGTTAATGATAACATATACAGTAGCATAAATCAAACATAAATATCCTGGTTACTGAGAATTCCATCATAAACTAATTATAATAAACTCTGAAAATGTAATCTTAAAACATATACACACAAAGCCAAGTAGTAGAGTTAAAAATTCTCAAAATTTTAATTTTCTTTCTGTAAAAGTAAAATAGCTATCTTTCTTGACAACACAAAAAAGAATATATTCAACAGTTCTTTGTAGGGAAATTAGCAATATCTCAATATAAGATATTTACATTTGTGAATTCATTCATACCACCACACTTCTCCTGAAAACAGACCTTAACAAATAAAATATATATTCAGAATTCTGTTCATTTTGGTGACTTTGTTAGTTTCAAAAACAGTAGTTAAGTGCTTGTAGAATGTTTCTCAATTGAAATTCACCTAGTTTTTCATTGCTACACAATTGCTGTTAAGATGGTTGATGAGAAAACACATAGAAGCACAGTACTGAGGCCGGTGTGGATAACCTAACAGCTAAAGTCCTCGTCTTGCACATGCCAGGATCCCATACGGATGTTGATTCATGTTCCATCAGTCCTGCTTCCCATCCAGCTTCCTGCTTGTGACCTGGGAAAGCAGTTGAGGATGGCCCAAAGCCTCAGGACCCTGCACCTGTGTGGGAGACCTAGAAGATTTTGGCATGTGACTTCAGATTGTCTCAGTTCTGGCCATTGTGGCCACTTGGGGAGTGAATTAATAGATGCAATATATTCCTCTCCATCTCCTCCTTTCTGTATATTTGACTTTCCAATTAAAAAAAAGTACTATATCAATGATATCTTGCTGGAGAGCAACTCTCTCCACTTATCTGTCTCTGTCGCTCACCCTTTCTCTGCAACTCTTCAAATAAGTGAACAAATATACAGTCAACTTAATTTCTCATGATTGGTCTTGATTTCCTTGACTTCTTCCCTCAAGGCACATCACTTATTTTGGAAGAATGTCATCATGTGTATCGTCTAATCAAGAACTGGTGAGTTAAGTTTTTCTCCTTAAGGATGAAATACCCTAATTTGTTACTTACTTGAAACATGTCTACATATATTTGTTGTTTCTCCCCCGTGCATTTATTTTTAAACATTTATCAGTTTGGATTCATGGTTACTTATTTTATACTCTGGGTTATAATCCATTTTTTTATTAACAATGTTGCTGCAATTCTTTTAGCTTGGGCTACTTCTTTTTGCAGTCAATTCCTACTTTAGTTTGCCCTCATCATATATATATATATAGTGTGTGTGTGTGTGTGTGTGTGTGTGTGTGTGTCTGTGTGTGTGTTTTGGTATATACTTACTTCCTGGCATTACAAAATGCTTCAACTTGTGTTGAATCCTAGAATCTTCCACATCTCTAAGGAACACTAGATTATTTTATTGAAAAGTGATACCAGAAACCTATGTCTGGCATCATTTTGGTTTGATAACAAATAAGGTGTGGTTGTTTCTATCAGCTAGCTTACACTCATTACAAAATGTTAACTGTCATTCTTGAAATAAGAAATCTGGTTACCACTTTTAATACACATTTACTTGATTGATCATTTCTGAGAGACATGTGTGATAGTATCAGAACTGCTCAACTATCCCCTAATGAGCAACAATTCAATCAATTACAGTGTAGAATTTATTTTCAGTTTGATTTGCCTTTGATATAAGCAGTCAACTTGTTTTTAATGTTTATAAGATCAGCACTCTTACTTAGCACTCCTTTCAGAGAGGTTGCTGGAATCAAATGTCATATAAAATATAATACTGTACAGTTTCATTTTCCTGAAAAATGCAATGTCCTTCAACTATTCAACTGTCTGGTCCTGCCCATTACAAATGTCATTATTAATTTTGTGTTATCTGTATAAAATTCCCTTTTTGAGAATGCTATCTAAGTACTGTCTAGTGTCATACAGAATATAGGTTTGTTTTTTAAAGATTTTTTTATTATTATTGGAAAGCCGGATATACAGAGAGGAGGAGAGACAGAGAGGAAGATCCTCCATCCGATGTTTCACTCCCCAAGTGAGCCGCAACGGGCCGGTGCGCGCCGATCTGAAGCTTGGAACCAGGAACCTCTTCCAGGTCTCCCACGCGGGTGCAGGGTCCCAAAGCCTTGGGCCGTCCTCGACTGCTTTCCCAGGCCACAAGCAGAGAGCTGGATAGGAAGTGGAGCTGCCGGGATTAGAACCAGCGCCCATATGGGATCCCGGGGCTTTCAAGGCAAGGACTTTAGCCACTAGGCCACGCCACCGGGCCCCAGAATATAGTTTTTAAACTAGCTTCATTTACCTAGAAACTATGTATTCCAAATTTGTCCATGTCTCTTCTTAGGGTACAAGTTCATGTCTTCATCTTTAAGAATATTATATGAATGAGCCACAGGTTACATATTCATTTATCAACTGAAATAAGTATGTTTGGAGTCTTAAGCCTATGCAAATAAAGTTACTACAAATCACGCATGTTTGACTTTATGTGGATTTGAAACTTCAAGTATCAAAAATTGCTAGATCTATGGCAGGCTCATAAGAAACTATCAACTGTCTTTCAAAATGCCTACACTTTTGATGGTCTGCCACCCATGTACGATAGTGGTTATTGTATGTATTCTCATCAACAATGGTTATTAGCACTTTGGGATGTTTTTGAAGTTTTAATCTGAAATCCGTATATTATTACTTAATTTAATGACATATGTATTTACCTACATATTCATTTGTTACTTAATTTAATGACATATGTATTCACCTACATATTCATTTGTTTTTTTGATGAGATATCTAATTAGAACTTTTATTTACTCTTTTGCCATAATAATGAGACATCTTAATTAAATTCATTAGCATCTTAGTATATTTATATATGTTTTGTATGGATCAACTTAGAATAATTGGCCTATCATCTCAAATGTTCATCATTTCTTTGTGATGGTAGTATTCAAATCCTCTTTTAGCTCTTATCTGTTATGTGACACAATATTGCTACCTGTGATTACCTTTTTGTATAATGTGAGCAGAAATTATTGCGTCTCTCTGTTTGGGACCTAGTACCCATGAAATAATCCCCATCCACCCTTGTCCCACTCACTGTGGCTTTCCGCTGTTGCCATTTTCTTTTTTAATTTCATGAGCTCAAACTTTTGTCATGGATTCCACCCACAAATCAAATCATGAGGTATTATCTCTTTATTCTTAGATTATTCACTTGACCATTTGAACTCAGGTCTATCCAGGCTGCTACCAATTATAGGGTTTCATACATTTTATCACTAAAAAGCATAACTTATCACATCTTCTATTGCGTGATTTGCCTTTTATTGTTGAGTTTGAAGGCTTCTTCATACATTTTGGACACAAGTTTTTGATAGCATGCATTTTTTTTCAAATATTGTGTCTCAATTGACAACTGCTTTTTCATTCTCTCAACTATGTGTACTACAGTTTTTACATGCCAGATTAATACTCTGAAAATCCAGAATTATGTATTTTATATTTTTTTCTGTTACTGAATGATGTGAATATTGAGAAGGTTTGTCATTAGTCTCCTTATTTTTTTTTGGTGCTATAATAGTACCATTTGAAAATAAAATTGTACCTTTTTAAAACATTCTTACTTTTCCAGTTAATCTCTTCTGTTTATTTGCAATGACTAATACATTTATTTTATTTTGAGTTGTAGGTAAGCTAGTAAACAACCTTGTTTTGCCCAGGAGCTCTTTTACTTATCCATTGCAATCTTCTAACTTTTGTTAAATTGTCTAAATGATATCTCTTTTTCTATACTCACAGAAATTAATAATTCAAATTTTTATCTTTTTTATTTTATCAATCTCACAGAAAGTAAAAATTACGTCATATTTGAAAAAAGGCCACAATCATTGTTCTCTATATGGTTCTTCTCTTGTTTTATTTATTAAGTTTAAGATCCAATTATTTCCTTTACACCAGGATATCTTGTGAGACTGTCTTAAATGCACATAAATTACCTTTTGTTAAGACCACATTCTGTTTCATACTTTATTTATTAAGAATTGTGTTCTTAAAGATATTATTCTACTGGGTTTATATCTTGCTTGTGTTTTTATCGGTTTTAGAATTTCATAGTGTGCACTCATCGTATTTTATTTATACAATATCCATTCTAGGATGAAAAAGTCACTTTCTTCTCCCACATCAACATAGCTTGTTTCTTTTGCCATTTATGTTATAGAACTAAGTGTGAGATAAGGTACAAAGAGTTTAAATATAAACAATCTGGCAGCATTGATTACCTCTGAATTTTTATTCATATCTGTTCAACTTTTCTATTTATTCCTTGTTGATTTTCACGTAATCTTCAGTATTCCCCCATCGACTTATAATTTGCTTAGTATTGTTAAATTTTTTTTTTCATGTGTGTTTCTATTCTGTCAATTATGATTTTTATTAAAGCAAATTTTTTTTATTTTAGTGAGAGGAAATTGATATTATTTTTCCTTCTTATTGGTATGTTGATTTACAATGGACTTTGGTCTAGCTAATTCATTTTTTCTTAGTATTTCAGTATGATGCTACATTTCACATTGTGCTATTTAATTAATGTGAAGCTAGTGGATATGTTAGTGGTAATTAAATGAATTAACATATTTTATTGAAACTGTTCTATTCTCTCTGTTGCACATAAATATTGGACTGGCTGAAGTGATTATTCAATAAATTCCTTCAGTGAAGCTAAACAAATTGAATTTCCTTTGGTAAGGACATGCCTTCAAATGTATACGCATACCTCTGACCAATCCTGTCATAAACTTTACATGTGCACAGTGCTTGGGTAACTAAGAAAGTTCAGACCATTCGTGAATTGTCACTTCAGCTGTTGGTAATCTGAAAATTTGTGCATCTATTTTTTTTCTAGTTACTGAATACATGTATAAATGTGTGTGTGTGAATGCATGAGAGAATTTCTAAGCTACATGATTGGACCTTTTACATATTTATTCTACTATTTATTTAACTTTGGCAAGACTGTGATGGTTAATGTTAGGTGATAAGTAAGGACAAGATATGAGATATTTGATCAGACATTATTCTGGGATGCTTCTGTGAAGTATTTTTGGGTAGTATTAGCATTTAAATAAATAGATTTTAGGTAGTACAAATTATCCCCCACAGTGGAGAGTGATTTCACCACACCTGTTGAAAGCCTAAGTCAAAGGCACTGAAGAGGAGTGAATTTTGTCAGACAACTGTCTTGGGACTCCATTCTGTTTGAATATTCAGTGCACTGCCATCAACTCTCATAGAATTCGGTTTGACCATCTTCATAACTGCATTATCCAATTCCCTCAAGATCCTCTCTCAAACAAATAACTTTTTCTATTTCAAAAAAGAGGAAGCATTCATTTGATTTTATTGTTGAAGGACTCACCAGAGAAACCTACTCTTGAGTCTTCTGCCTATATCTTGCCCATGATTCATAGGACTATTTTATTGTATTTAGTGATTATAGGATAGATTTTATAACTCTTTTAAAAGATTTTTATTTATTTTTATTGGAAAGGCAGATATACAGAGAGGAGGAGAGACAGAGAGGAAGATCTTCCAGCCGCTGATTCACTCCCCAAATGTCCACAATGGCCAGGGCTCAGCCTATCTAAAGTCAGGAGCCAGGAGCTTCAAAGGGTCTCCCACATGGGTACAGGGTCCCAAGCCTTCAGGCAGTCCTTGACTGATTTCCCAGGCCACAGGCAGGGAGCCTATAGGCACATGCCTATATGGGATCCTGGTGTGTGCAAGGGGAGGACTTAGCCACTAGGCTACCGCGCTGGGCCCAGATTTCATAAAACTCTTAAACTAGAAGCATTCACAGCACTTTTGAAGAGTTACAATGTGGAAATAGCCATCAGTGATGGACACACTATAAATAAAACTAAATGAACATTAAATAAGTAAATATACAAATATGACTATGTTTATATTTTCTAGTTGTTCAGAGAACTGATAAAGGGGGTTGCTGCAGATAAGAAGAAATCATTATGGCCAGAAAAAAAATGTTTTATCATCTTTTAAGTTTAGAGAAGAATTCAGGAAGAATTTAATGTTTAAGGGCCTCATGAAAGAAAAAAATAAAACTGAGTGTGCTAACAAAGCAAATAATCCCTTTTATAACATTACTTTGTATATTAATACTTATATCTCAGTTAACTTTGCCATACTTTGTCCTATGATATGCTCTTTCTTGATTAGGTAAGTATTTCTGAAGTTATAAAGTCTTTAAGATGTTTTTGACAAAAAAGAAAATATCTTTTTGAACTAGATTTTCAGGGTTGTTTTAGTTTAACAATCCTTTTTTCTTTGCCTCTACAAGAAAGACCAGACAATATTATTCCTTCTGAAATATTTCTATTTGAAGGAAACCTGCATATCCTGGGAGAAAACACAGTGGATGTCATTCACTGTCTTAAGGCTTGTAGTATAAGTACATGCTAATACCCTATTGATATCATCAAGACAGCGGAGCTAATTAATTAGATCATAGAAACACCTGAGCATGTGCTGGTGTCTACGTCTTGCCTTCAGAATGGCATATCTCCAGAAATGGAAATCTCCTGACATTTAAATTACTTTCTCTCTTTTATAAAAAAAAAAAAAGACTTACCTATTTTTATTTTAAAGACAGATTTAAAGAGAGGAGAGAAAGAAAGATTTTCCATCCACTAGTTCACTCCCCAAACGGCCACAACAGCCAGAGCTGAACTGATCCAAAATCAGGATCCAGGAGTTTCTTCTGGGTCTCCCACGCGGGTGCAGGGTCCCAAGGCTTTGGGCCATCCTCCACTGCTTTCCCAGGCCACAAGCAGGGAGCTGGATGGCAAATGGATCATCCTATACACACCAACATCTGCATAGCATGCTGGTACTAGTAGGTGAAGGATTAGCCTGTTCATCTGCTGTGCTGAACCCTAGTTATTTTCTTAATAGTTGGATAAAAAGTTTTCCTGGTATTTAATGGGCTACTACACTGGATTATTTTTAAGGAGTCCTTATCGTCATGATATTATCTGGCAACTAAGGTGCCTTGCATTGTAATAGGGTGAAAAGAAGATTCTGCACCTGGTATAATGGTAGAGTTTCACAAGCCTTAAACACAGTAGACTGGGTCCTCCTCCTCATAAAATGTGGATGACAGTACTTACCTGGCTTGGTGAATCACGAAAAAACACAAGACAAACTATACAGCTATATGTTTGTCAGTTGTTTCCGTAGTGTAGTGGTCATCACGCTCACCTAACAACTATATGTTTGTCATTTTTTCTTTCCCATGCTCTATGAGTTGTTACATTCTTCATGATGGCTGGAGTCAATATCAGTTAAATCACTACAAATGATGGGTTTACACATACTCAGGGTATAACTGCTTGAGCTTAAAAGCTCTGCAGAAGTCCAACAAATGGGAGCCTCACACTATGGTGAGTGTTTTACTTCTAGGAACCTCACCAAGATCTTGCTGTGAAGATTAGAGGAAATCCCACTCATAGCCTGGATGGAGAAGGTGGCAAAGAGTCGTTTTAACAGGCTCAGGGTTTCATACTGTCCTTCAGAACACCTGTCCTGGGAAAAATGATTTTATCAAATCCTATCCTACTTATTATTTTTTTTCTTAATCCAAGCAACCTGGAAGAATAGGAATATCCAATTCTGGTTCACTTGAAGATTGACATGGACCGATAGAACTGCACAACATTTGACATTCCTCCCCCTCCCAATGAAACCAGAAAGCTCCAGTACCACAGAATTGCACAGAATGTATGTATTTATTTACTTAATTCTCCCTAGCATTTACTTTTCCCTTATAAATAATTTTCATATGTTTACAGACAAGGCATTCCTTAAAGAAGCGTTTCAAAAAACAGAAATCCAGGTGAAGTTTGTTTAAACAGAAAACTGAACAATTTAGATCCCGAAATCATTATTCAAATATCTTAGCTCTATGGTAACCCAGAATTCAAACTCTTTCATCAGTTGCTTACTTCAATTCTTGTTTCTTCATTTCATTATCTCCATATTGTTTCATTTCCAGATAGATCTAAAAAATGCTTCTGGAAGTGCCCACATTCAAAATCTGCCAAATTTGGTCAGATTCCCTTCACATCAGTTGTAATCAAATTAATGTTAGTTCATTTTTCCAAATGTCTTTGTCTAAATGTACCATGATAGCGTGAAAAATATGACAGATTCTGTGGATTGAATCTGTTTGGAGTAAATGATCCCCTGGAAACAGGAAAGACGTGTGAGAGCAATGTGTGATCTTCAGGACAGAAAGTCGAGGCCGTCGCCTGGACAAGAGTCATAGAATCCCAGACAAAAGAACTGAAATCCTTAACCACACTAGGATTAAACTATCAGGATGTTTCCTTAGCTTGTACTTAGCTTGTTCTTCCTCCTTTCTACACTGTTTCTATATATAACTAGAAGTGTCTGAACCAATTTAAAGAAAATAATACTGAACTAAAAGGATGTAAATTGGAATCAATTAAAGAAGCAAATATGAAACATTCCACCAACTGCTTGTTTCTACAGAAAATGTCATTGGGAACAAGTAGGGGAATAAACTGACCTTTTATTCTTTCTTCCACAGCAAAATGAGCATAGTTTAAACAGGAGCAATAGAAGAATATGCTATAATCATCTCACATATAAAACAGATTGGGGGTGGGGAGGAGTTCAGCAGCCCTGACCTTAGAGTTAACAAGTGAGTATTTCTGTTCACTATGGTTTTTGTGTTTATTGTCATAGTGTTGCCACATTTTGATCTATGCAAAATCATAAATATTTCAAAAATAAAATACATGGAAAATAACAAAGCACTTCAGAGATATCTTGACATTTTAGAATGAGATTTACATCCATTTCACTCTCTTCATATCAACAAATTTTATAGTTGGTTAAATCATTTTACAACAGTCAGATTTTTTATGCAACCTGTGAAAGCCATTGCTTGCATGGCAGAATCCCATACAAGAGCCCTAGTTCCAGTCAAGGCTGCTCTACTTCCAAAACAACTGCCTGCTGATGCATCTAGGACAGTAGTAAGTAATGGTCTAAGTATATGGGCCACCATCTACCCACATGAAAGACTTACATGAAATCCATGTTCGTGGATTCAGCCTGGGTAGTCTGTTTTTGTGGTCATTGTGGGAGTTAATCAGCAGCTGAAATATTTCTCTCTCTCCCTCACTTCCTCTAGGCATATGTTAAAATTAACACTTTCTTTCATCCATAGGAAGTATGAGGGAATTTTTCTCCAATCTTCATAGTGAGTTTCCTAGAAGCAAAACTGATCAGAGTATAGGGCTGCCATAATAATAACTTCTGCAGAACTTTTCATTTCAAGTGTATCTATCCTGAGTGTACAGGAATTTATCAATGACAGTTTAAAGTATTTGAGCTGAAATTGGATCCAGCTATAATGCAAGCCCTAGTGCAAAGGAGAGAGGGAGGAAGAGAGAAAATGAATGCAGATGTATGTTTGTTCTGCTTTTTTAAAAAATTTGATTAATCAAGTTCATTCAAGGTATTTCTTTACTTCTATTTCTATAAAAACTGCCAAGTATTCCAAGGAAAAGCATCTCCTCATTAAAAAATATACTCTACCACTGAGTTTTCATGTACTTACAGACAAATCATCAAACTTTTACAGGCTCAACCCATTCAATGTTCCAATGGAACCTTGGGAATTCTAATAGAAGGTGGCAGCTCGCCAATGGCATGTGGCAGTTTCTTTTCCATTTTTCTGTTACAGCACTGAACAAGTTATAGGGATGAAAGACCACAAACATTCATACTATTATATGAAAATGTCCTGCTTTATTAAATGAAGGTGTTGTACTAAATGATTTCTAGTCTTTTAATTTCAAAATAATAAGGAATAAAACACAGCGTAAATGTATTCATTATAAAAAACTTTAATGTTTAAAATGGAAGGATATATTTATTAATATAACCAGCCTTTAAATTAAGTCTTGTTCATCAATTTTCCTATGCTCTTCAATAAATGTAAATCAATTCACTTCAAGTTTAAGAATCAGTGATTGCAATTACTACTATTATTGTGTAGATCATTAAAAAAAAGTCTCCACTAAACAAAATTTTGTAATTGACAGACATGAATTCCTATTTTGGAGATATTAATGTATAAGAGGAGAAGAGATACTCATTATGACAAGGAATGAAGAGTGAAATATTTTCTTTGAACTTTGTGACAGTTTTTGCATTTTTTAAGATTTATTTGTTAGAAATGCAGAGCTAGACAAGTAAAGGGAGAGTCAAAGGGAGGGAGAGAAACAGAGAGAAAGAGATCTTTCAGGTAGTTCACTTCACAAATGACTACAGCAGCAAGATCTGGGTAACACTAAAATCAGGAACCTGCGATTCAATCCCGAGCACTCATCTACATGGCATGGGCCCATGCACTAGCGATGTGTTTCATTGCTTTCTTAAGTGGGTTAGAGAGCAGCTACATCAAAGGTAGAATAGGGCAGACTAAAATCAGCAATTATATAAGATGCCAAAAGCAGTTTAACTTGCAGTGGCACAATGCTGATCTCAGTCACAATACATTTGCCTCACAATCACTTTGAGCACTTGTTACAATACCTTTAGAATGATTCTTTATTTAATGAGATCCGATATTCCCTGTAAGCCAGAAACATCTGAATTCAACTGAAACGCAAATTTAATAATTAAAAACGTATAAAATTGGGCCTGACGCGATAGTCTAGTAACTTAATCTTCACCTAGCAAACGCTGGGATTCCATATGGGCAGCAGATCATGTCCTGGGTGCTCTATTTGCCATCCAGCATCCTGCTTTTGGCCTTGGAAAGCATTAGAGGGTGGCCCAAAGCCTTGGGACCCTGCACCTGCATGGGGGACCTGGAAGAAGCCTCTGGCTCCTTGCTTCTGATTGTCTTAGCGATGGATGTTGCGGCCACTTAGGAAATGAATCAGCAGATGGAAGATCTTCCTCTGTCTCTCCTCTCTGTAGATCTGACTTTTCAGTATAAATATTTTTTTTAAAACCTTTAAAAAAAATTTTAAAAGGGAATTCCATTTAAAATCCATTAATATTATTTTTAAATTTTTATTTATTTAAAGATCAGAAAGAAAGATCTTGCAATCTCTGGTTCACTGTCTAAGTGGCTGCAATAGCCAGGGATGAGCAAGACTGAAACCAGAAAGGAGTCAGAAACTTCATTTGGGTCATCCATGTGAGTGATGGGAACCCAAGTACTTGCCAATCTCTTGTAGTCTTTTCCAGACAACTAGCAGGAACCTGAAGCAAAAGTGGTATTTATCCTCCCACCCTTCCGTCCTCCTCACACTTCCCCCATATTATCATATTAGAATAATCTTTTAGTGATGGTCACAAGTCTTTTAAATGATGATTGAGATACTTTCATATCCGGCCATTGTTCTTGAGTTTGAGTACTAACACTACCCCTAGTTTTTGCTTCCTGCTACTACATAAACTAGGAGGCAGTGGGGATGGCTCAGGCTCCTGGGGAGACCTGGGTAGAGTTCTTGACCAATGGGTTTAGCTTGGCCAATTCCTGCCTTGTGTGGATGTCTGAGAAGTGAACGGGTGGATGAAAGTTTTCTCTCTCTCTATATATATATACATGTATAGATATAGATATACATATACATATATATTCTCTCTCTAAACATATATATATATATATATATATATCTTCCTTCTGTCTTCTCTCTCTCTTCCCCTCTCTGTCTCTTTCTGCCTTTCAAATTGGATGGCATTAAAAAAATAAAAATAAAAGCAGCAGGTAGTGTTACCAGACATACTGTCATAACAATTCTTGTAGTAAAGTCTGACATAATTTAAATAGCTATAAATTAACAAAGACTTGTGTTGCTGTAACTTAGGCACTCTAAAGTCTTTGTATAACCAAACTCCCACGGCATTGCTCAAGAATCAAACCACCATAGCAATTAAAGTACCATAAGGACTCCTTGCCAAAGACTTCAAGACCCTCCCTGGTCTAGTCACTGGAGGGTTGGCTGAGCTGAGCTCCTGCTGCTCTTCCTCATGTTATTTCTCAGCAACATTCCATTGGATTTCTAAGCTTATCAGATCATTTAATAGGCACAGGTAAAAAATTCACTTTTTGTTTCAGAGTACCAAGCTAGTTAGTGATTCTACTGTTTCCTCCTTTACTAATACTTCTCACTAAGATTCTGACACCGTTGCATTAAATTTTTTTTAAATACGCTTATAATTTTACCCAAAAATTTCTCCTTCCAGAAGCTTTCCCTGGATTATCCTCATTCCCAGCAATTTCCAATTTTCCACCCCTATCTTATTTCTTCATACAGTTTTCAGTACCTTATGAATGTAATAGTTCTTATATCTAGTAAATGGCTGGAATTTTGTTTTTAGTTGATTTATTGCCCAATATTCTTTTTTTTGTGTGTGATTAGAACACTAACTGGTGACAGTCGAAAGAGGTTTTGTTGTCGAATATGACTATTGAAAACAAGAAATGATAATGCTCACCAATGTGCAGTTTAGGGCCCTGTGGCAAAGTGGCTTAATTGCCTAATCATTCCCCCCCCACAAGCTCCAGGATCGCATATGGGCACAGGTTTGTTTCTCTGCTGCTCCACTTCCCATCCAGCAACCTGCTTATGGCCTGGCGAAGCAGAACAGCACAGGTCCTGACTTCGCACTGTCTTAGCCATTGTGGGCACTTGCAGATTGAACCAGTGGATGAAAGATCTTTCTCTGTATCTTCTTCTAAAAATCTCACTTTCTAATTAAAATAAAATGAATCTTTTTTTAAAAGACTAATCTTAGTACAAAATCTCTGTGGCTCTAGACCTGCTTACCTGTCTAAATTCAGTATGATAATTGGATGCGTGTAATTTAGTCACTTGAATAAAACTGCCTGTTCAATATTGTATCAAAAAAAAAAAGGAATATAAATCTGGATGCCATAAATGTTTGAGAGGCTCTAAAATGGTGTTTTAAGAAAATGAAAATAACACAACTTTAGATCCATTCCTTGTGTTACTTTGCAAATGTATCCTGTTTTATTCATCTTACTCATATATGCCTCACCTTCCCCAAAGGTATTCAGTAGTGAGATTTTGTTGAAGGAGACAACAAAAGTATTTCTACTAAATAACAGCAATCAAAATTTTTGTACATGCATTCTAGCTCCAACAGTTCTCTGCCAGATAATTACAGTGCTCAAAAATATAGTCATTAGAAAATTGTGAATGACAATTCATCGACTGTCATGAGACAGCATTTGTTTTGCTGTGCTTAAGGTCATATTGACTTTGTATCACAACACCTGCTAAGTTGACCTTTACCTCAGGATTGTTTCTGCTTTTGTAGAAGCAGAGTCCATTTCTAACAGACAGCTTTGCATTTGGTGTATATTTTACCAGGTTTGGAAGAATCAGCTCTAGAATAAAATCCAACATTTGAATAAAACAAGGCCATATCTTAATAATTGCAAATTTGCACTAGAGAAAATAAAATCAGGGATGTTTAAAGCAGTGAAGACACAGTGATGTTTTTAAAGCTTCCTACATGAATTAAACTCCATAGTATCAAAAAAAAACCACAGAGGCAGAATATCTGAACTGGTAAGATGACTTACCTCCACTTTAAAAGTTGATATGCTGAGTTTAGTGTAAATATTCATCTCAGGGAAAAAATTAAAAATGTATAATCAGGTACATCTATGAACTGCTCATACTAGAAGATCAAAGTAGAAACTTGAATGTGGTATTAATTAGCTATGTGGTTTAGATTTTCTCAAATGGTAATTTACATCCCTATATTGTTAATTTTAGAGATAATGCCCAAAAGTAAGAAAGAGGGTTTGTTTTTTTTTTTAATTCGGAAGGTGCATAACAGAGAGTGCCTGTAACAAAGCATCAACTGCACGCATGAACTGCACCAACCTTAATTCTTAATATCAATGGCCACATTCACATCATTTCATTTTTTTAATCCAGAGGAAGTATAGTCTGAAGGAGTATGGTTAGCTACAAGAGACAGAGAATGAACACGTTTGGCTTTTAAGTAGGATACTCATAGAATTTTAATACAACCAATAAAATAAACAGTGAAATTGAAAAGTTCCCAAAATGAGTTTCCCATTATTCATAGTTTGAACAAACCAAGACATTCTTGACATTAATTGTAATATGATTTAATTTCCTAGGCTGCTTGAATAAATCATTCTAAGAAAAATTATTCTAAAAGGTAAAGAGAACATGCTATCTTTATGAATTCATTAAAAGGGGCAAGATATGATGTCTTTTTTTTAATGCCTGGGCCTTAATTAAAATAATGTATTCAGATAGGTAAAGCATGAAAATTCTTTTCATCTCTGAATTAAGTGTGAATACAAATTGGTAAGACACTGAAGCAGACAGACATTCATAAAACATTTTGACAAACAAAGAATAAAATTCATTCTAATATTATGAATTTTCAAAATTTATAGTAGCAATGACATTAGCACAACAGTAACAACTTTTGACTTGGTCATGTTGCTGTTACTAAGACCACTAACACACAGGCTTTGCTCAGAAAAACACTTTGATTAGAACCTTGTTTAAATGTGAAGGTGCATGAGAAAGAATTTAAATTTACAAAGAGCAAGATCAATGAAAATTCTTTTAAAACACATAGAAGACTTTCATCATATTTTAATTTAATATACTCAAGCATCATGTCATATCACAGGATTAGTGTCAGTATATCTCCTATTTAAGTAATGCTGCTTACAATTTCAGTTTAATAACTTTTAGATATAGGTGAACAGAAAGAAATATTACGCTTGTCAATAGTTTTTCAGTTGAATGCTACATCAAAATGAGAACTTAAAAATATATCTGTGAAGTATTGATTACAATAACACACTACTAAGGAAAACACAAAACCGAACTATTCCACTTCAAAAATTGTTAGTTCTGAAAGTGCATTTCAGTAAATAATTCAGGTTATGTGCCTATCAATGATTATTTCTCTAATATTTAGTATAAAATCAAAAAGGAGTGTCATGATTAAAATAACATTGCATGAGAGTCAGGAGAAAAGAGTTCCAGTTTGCGTAGTTATTAGCCAAAAGATTCTGCTATGTTTACTTAGGCTGTTTAAATATATTACCTCTTCATTCTATACCCGTTTGCTAGATAATCACCTTCATTTGGGAAGTGAGGTTCAGATAGATGATTTCCAAGATCCTCTGGTAGCTGTTACATTCTGATACAAGCAGGTTGAATTTAATAGAAATAAAACAACCCAGGGGAAAAAAAAAAGTCTCTTCAATAAATGCTGTTGGGACAGTTGGATAGAAGCCTGCAGAACTAAGAAACAAGATCCCCACCTTTCACCATACACAAAGATCAAATCTAAATGGATAAAGAATCTAACCTATACCCATAAACCATCAACCTTGTAGAAAAAAAAAAGTAGGAAATACTCTACAAGATATAGGTACAGGCAAAGACTTCCTAGACAAATCATCAAAAGCAAAGGAAGTCAAGAATAAAATAAGCAAATGGGACTACATGAAACAAAGAAGTCTTGTGCAGCAAAGGAAACAATCAGCAAAGTAAAAAAGCAACCCACAGAGAGGGAGAAAATCTTTGCATACTACACAGCAGATGGGGGCTATTTTTCATTATGTACAAACAACTCCAGAATAACCATAACAACAAAAGAAACAAACCAGTCAAGAAATGGGCAAAGGAAATGGGCAGACACTTTTCAAAGTAAGGAATCCAATGAAAAAATGCTCACCCTCCCTACCAGTAAGGGAAATTCAAATAAAAAAAACACTGAGTTTCCACTTAACTACAATGAGAATGGCCCACATACAGAAAACTACCAACAACACCTGTTGGTGAGGATGTAGGAAAAAGGAACCCTACTCTGCTGCTGGGACTGCAGACTGATACAGTCACTATGGAAGTCAGTATGGAGAATACTCAGGCAACTAAAAACTCACCTACCATGTCATCCAGCAATCCCACTTCTAGGAATATATTAAAAGGACCCAATTACGAGAAAGCAACGTGTATCCCTTTGTTCATTACAGTAAATCAATAATTGCAAAAATATGGAAGCAACCTAGATACCCATTAACAAAGGACTGGATAAAGACACTGTGGTTCATCTTCTCTGTGGAATACTACTCAAGTATTTAAAAGAATGAAATGCAATTATTTGCAGCCAAATTGGCCAAACTAGAGGACATTATGTTAAAAGAAATGAGCTATTACCAAAAGTTCAGATATCATCTATATCCTTTAACATAGGATAACATCCATTAAAAATACACAACAACAACAATAACAAAAAGGAAAGCAAAGACATGTAACCCCACAGTCGAAGGATATAATACAGATCAGACCACCAGCAATGAAGGAAAATCAACAGAATGCATTTCTACTAAGGAATGAAGGTAGACTCCCAATGAAACTACCAAATATACCAGACAAAAAACAAAAAAATTCCTACTACTGACCCTGACAACAATGTCAAGACTAATATAAAGAGCAAAACACTTGTAACCATTTCTCTTTCAAATCTAATTTTAAGAGATTGTGTCCTGGTAATGCTTGGTACTAACATGGCTAGGGGATGTTTTGCTCATCATCTCAGGAAATGACTCTCTTGTTTTGATTTGCGGTTTTATGGTTTCATATCTAATTATTTCTGTTGCAAACTTTACCTTTTTGCACCACCTAGATATTTGTATCTTTCTCAAAAGTTCTTGTGTTGTGATTTGTTAATTGATTATCTATAAGAAACTGATTGCTTGCAAATGCCTGTGATAGTTAATGTCCTTTAAATCACTGTTATTGCTACATCTCATGAGTAATGATGTTCTACCTTTTATTGTAATGTCTTTAGCACCACATGGGTCATGCATTGGCATTTATTCCTACATGAAGGTTCTTGATATCTTTTTCAGCACTCTAGCGACACATTAGTATTTTTGTTGCATATTTGTTAACTTCATGCTGATGGAAGTTTACTAGTTTCCTCCCCATTGTGGACTGTGTACTCTGGCTTGGTATTTAAGAGAATGCATAATGGAAGTGTTGCAGGAATTGATATGCTCAGAGGTGGAGACAGAAAGCAGTATGTCTCTATGCATACCAAACAAGGATGAACTCCCAGTGACATGGCTGAAGATGTCCTGACAGTAGGATGCTGGACTTTCCGATATTGTCCACTCCTACATTGGCAGGAGGCACTTCAATGGTAGCATGATGGACTTATGGATGTTCATAAAAGACATCTATTGTGAAGCTAGAGGAGAAAAAGTGGGAGGGGAGGGATCTTAGGGAGAAGTACAGGAAATCCCTGTGCCTATTAAACAAAATTTTTTAAAAAATAGAATTAGTCAACATATAAGGGAATAGTTATATTAGATTTCCTTACAATTTTCTGAGCTCTCCAATGCTTTAGTTAAAGCTATGGTTAGGCCATTTCTTACATTTGTTACCTTATATCTAGTCTATCAAAAGGTTTTCTATCAAAAGGTCATTTTATTTATTTTTTTAAGATTTATTTTATTTTTATTGGGAAGTCAGATATAAAGAGAGTTGTAGAGATGGAGAAGAAGATCTTCCATCCATTGATTCACTCCCCAAGTGGGCACAACAGTTAGAGCTTAGCCGATCCAAAGTAAGGAGCCAGGAGCTTCTTCAGGGTCCCCCACATAGGTTCAGGGTCCCAAGACTTTAAGCCACTCTCAACTGCTTTCCCAGGCCAGAAGCAGGGAGCTGGATGGGAAGTGGGGTCTCTGGGATTCGAACCAGCCCCCATATGAGATCCCAGTGCACACAAGGGAAGGACTTTAGTGGCTACGCTTACATACTGGGACCCAAAGGTCATTTTAAAGCCACTGCATATTTTTATCTGAATCAGATACTTCAAATCACTTTACAAATTCTTAAGTGTGGCAAGTTAACTCAAATTATTAGAGTGGCATGTTTTTAAAAAGTAACAGCTAGTAATTTTATAAAACCTCAGTATTGATTTTTTTTTTTCCTGCATTTGGAGGGAAATATGCTTTCAATTTGAGAATGTTGTTTGGATGAGATTTGTCTAAGCAAACAGTGTGTAGAGTTCAGTGCACTACTGAATGGTTACAATGGAAACATGATGATATTATAAACAGTGCTGGAGGAAGTTTTGCACAGTGTGTAAGCCACCACTCAGAGTGCCTGGGTTTGGATCCAGGCTGCATTTCCAGTTCCAGTTTCTTGTTAGTGCAGACCTTGGGAGACAACAAGTGATCCCTCAACACTTGTGCCCCTGCCAAAATGTGAGAAAGAACATATTTGCTTCCCAATCTTCTGGCATCTGCCTATCCCAGTCCTAGCTATTGCCAGAATTGTGGTAGTGAACCAGCAGGTGCTTCACTCACTGTCACATTTCTCTCTGCCTTTCAAACAACAAAGAAATAAATACTTTTCAAATGAATGCCCTCAATAATTTCCTTCCTTTCCATTCACATATAATGTCTGCAAATAATGTATTCTAATCTTATAGTTCGTGAGTTGAGCTATTTTCACCATATTTTGAATGTTATGAGATTCAAATGAATAATATACATAAGGCATTACTCATAATTATTACCAATTGCAAAACCGTGTGCACTCTTAAGACATACCTATCTAAAATGTGATATTAAAGAAACATTAGAATTTACATGTATCGGGCCTGGCACAGTAAGCCTAGTAGCTAAATTCTTTTTTTTTTTTTTAAAGATTTATTCATTTTATTACAGCCAGATATACAGAGAGGAGGAGAGACAGAGAGGAAGATCTTCCATCCGATGTTTCACTCCCCAAGTGAGCCGCAACGGGCCGGTGCGCGCCGATCCGAAGCCGGGAACCTGGAACCTCTTCCGGGTCTCCCATGCGGGTGCAGTGTCCCAATGCATTGGGCCGTCCTCGACTGCTTTCCCAGGCCACAAGCAGGGAGCTGGATGGGAAGTGGAGCTGCCGGTACTAGAACCGGCGCCCATATGGGATCCTGGGGCTTTCAAGGCGAGGACTTTAGCCACTAGGCCACGCCGCCGGGCCCAAGTCGCTAAATTCTTGCTTGCAACTGCTGGGCTATACATGGGCACAGGTTTGTATCCTAGCTGCTCCACAACCAATCTAGCTCCAATCCTATAGCCTGGGAAATCAGTAGAAGATGACCCAAAGGCTTGAGACGCTGCACTGGAATGGACAACCCAGAATAATCTCCTGGCTTCTGGCTTCACATCAGCTCAGCTCCAGCCAATGCAGCCACTTTGAAAGATGGAAGATCATTTTCTCTGTCTATCCTCTTTGTAAACCTGAATTTCCAATAAAAATAAAATAAATCTTTTTTAAAAAAATTACCTGTGTTGGAACATACTTACATTATTTTATTCATTTAATTATATGTACTTGGCTACAAATTTCCATCTCCCCTAACATATCAATTAATTGATATATTTGGCATTCAAAAGAATGATAACTTACTGCATCTGAGACATTGTAAAGTTCTGCATCCAATACATTTTAAAGTTCTGGAATACAATGATTTACATATATATTCTATTTATCAATGGAAACCAGAAACATAAAATGGCTTTTGAAATATCAGAAGAGCAACCTCAGTACCTAATTTTGGTGAAAAAAAAAGTTACTTCCTAAAGAATGTGCTCAAGCTTCCAATTGATCTGCTTAGTATACTGAGAGTACATGCCATGTGAAAAACAGGCCATAATATCACAAAACAGTTGAAATTTTCTTCTGGGAAATACTTTAACATGACATAATAATCTTCTTATTAAGCATACACACAAAATTATTATTTCTTTGTGTAAGTTTCGATTTTTAAGTTTTAAAGCAATTTGTATGCAAATTATTGAAATCAATGTAATCACTGTTTTATTGTTCTTACAATGCCAAGAGAACCTTCCATTTAAAAAGGCATTCTCTACTCATAATTCTAGACTACAAAATTCTGATTTAAATGACAGACATGGTACATGTCTTTATACTGTTGAAGATGATGAATGGAGAAACATAGGTACCTACTTGGAGCAACATCATCTGTCTGGCATCCACAGAGTCGGGCTAAACGTTACAGATTATTGATATTGTCTTAATAAGACTATACTCAGTTCAGTACACATCAGAAATAGCTGAAAGAGATACATAAAGCAAGATCTAGCAAAGCCCCAAACACAAAGCTCCTACATCTTCATGCACTCCAGGAAGGCCACCATCCTTGTCACACACTATTTAGAAAAGAGAGCAATGGTTGTGAACCTTGTCATGTGAACATCAAACTCTTGGCAAAGATACACTCTAAGATACACACAAGAAAGGAAAAACAGCAACCTTACTCCAGAGAGTTTGTACGGTTCAACGTGAAACAGATGAAATATGCTTAAAATTATTTCAATAGAAACTAAAATTATATAATTCCCAAGAGATGCATGAGAAACGCAAGTGAAAATGTATGAGAGCAAGGAGACAGAAAACATACCGACAGACTATTACATAACGTACTACTGCCGAATCATCAAAAACTACCAGGATAAAAAGAGTAGCGATTTCCCATTGAGGAAAAAAAAGCATAAAGACAAGGAGATAAAGTTATAAAATGTCCAAATGCACAACTAACGTCACAGCTTAAAGTGCCATGTCTAGTTCACTAAAATTTGGAGAAATTCTTTCTCCGGCAACTATCATTATAAAATGTGTGGGACATGTTACTGAAAGCAATGGAGAAAGCTAAGCAAATATATGCTTGTTCAGAGTTCTGCAGGAAACAGTTAAAATATATATTTAAAAAAAGAAGAAGAGAACCCAGTGCAGTAGCCTAGTGACTGAAGTCCTTCCCTGACATCATCAGGATCCCATATGGGCACCTGTTCTAATCCTGGTGGCCAATTTCCCATCCAACTCCCTGCTTGTGGCCTAGAAAAGCACCTGCACCCACATGGGAGACCTGGAAGAAGCTCCTGGCTCCTGGCTCCTGGCTTCAGGTTGCCTCAGCTGCAGCCATTGTGGCCACTTGGGGAATGAATCATTGGACAGAAGAGCTTTCTCTCTGTCTCTGCTCCTCTCTGTATATCTGACTTTGCAATAAAAGTAAATACATCTTTAAAAAAAGAAGAAAGAAATATCTAGCAAAAAATAATCAAAAGTTATAGTCATTCTTTTTATTTTTTAGTATTAATTTGTTTCATAAGGAAAGATTTTTGTTCTTTTTAGTAAACTACGCAATTTTTTTAAGTGTCTTACATAATGCTTCCAATACGAACCTGTTTGAGTCATTAAAAAACAAAAACATTTCTTAGATTCTTTCTGCCTTCTGATCCTAAAATTTTTAACATCATGAATTTTCTTTGTGGCCATCAAAATATTTTATCACTTATAAAGAGAGAAGTGTAAGAGTTCATTGGAAAAACACATTGATTTTCATAAAAGAAGTACATGGTGACATAATTCATGCAATTTCTTTGAAATATTGCCCCCACACTATGATTTTTTGCTTGATTCATTTGTATGATACAAAAAACCATAATTTTCTGATTTATGACTGCTAGTACTGTTATAATTTAGTTCAATTTTAATAACTCTCTTCTTGTTTCAATAAGGTAGCTAATGGATTAAAAAAGGGAACACAAATTAGTCCAGTTGCCAGCTAATCTTAATTTGCATTTGCTACTTGATTAACATTCTTTTAGAAATAATAACATCTTATATATTTGAAAGGCAGTTAGACAGACAGATCTATTTGCCCCCTAAATTCCAACTGCAGCTGGAGCTGAGCCTAGTAAAACTTGGAGCTATGAACTCAGTCTCAGTCTCCCGTGTGAGTTACAGAGAGGCAGTTTTTGAGCAATCATCTGCCACAAATTAAAAAACACTATGATTGAATGTGGATGCAGGACTAAAATCTAAGATATATTGCATGTCCTACAGACATTCCAAGCAGTTTCTCAAATGTTGTGTCGAACAATCATTCATACAGCTTTTAAAAGGCGGCCAAATAAAGTAGTAGATACAAGAAACAAGCTGAAAGGAAATAACCAAGTGGATTAGAATATTAACTGTTACAAAAAAAATTTAGATGCCTTTGTCCAGAAACAGTGAACATTAAAAAAATGAAGCAATATTGTTGCTACTATCATACATCGACACTGGAATTTACACAACCAAGCAAGATGGTGGCAGATAGTGGGAGTCAAGTGTCTTATTGCTGGAGTTTCAAAACAAGAAACATGAAAGGCTAAAACAATCCACACAGTAATCTGAAAGTTGAAGACAACATGTGTATCTTAATACATGATTAAATATAAAATATTTATAGCCATAGACGTGTTAATATATGTGTGCATATACTTCCTGCTGTTACCTGAAAGAATCAAAAATCAATTATACTCCATTAGCAATAAGTACACTTGGTAGCCACATCGTGGTTTCACATATCATTCTTCAACAAAAGGAACAAGTCCCCATTGGAGAAATTGGCTGATGGTATGATTGGGGCAGAAAATAAGACATGAGCCTTCAGTAGCTTCTCATTTCAAAAACTAATAAAATGCCATGAAGTAAAGCAAAGCCCAGCACAGCAGTGGGTTGACTAAGTCAAAGGGACATAAAGACTAACTGAAAGAGCTACCCATGGCTGACACTGGAACCGCCAAAGCAGAAAATAAACAAATTATAATGGATTATAAATGCAAGGAGATACCCTTGAATCCATACTGATATAAATCACTTACTGAATCAATAAATAATTCAGGTAGAAGAAAGAAATACTTTAATGCAATTACACATAATTCATAAGCAGACTCCATGCTAGAGGCAAAAGAGCACCAAATTCTTACTCCTTAAAGCATTGCCAACCGCTCTTCACCTCTTGCTCAAATAGCTTGCTCTCTTTCTAACAACTGACACCTACAAACCTGAAACACCTTTCTTAAAAGTTCAGACAGTTAACAGCATATATATGGCAGAATGATGATCTTCTGTTGTATTAATGATGGAACTTCATTAACCTAATAATATCAACAATTCCAACAATTCTAAATGGAAGGCAACATTTATAAACTTGCAGAAAAGCAATTGAAATAGCTGAAGTTCTTGATGGAGTTAATCCAACTATGCATCAAAACTGATCTGCTTCTAAAACCAGCATTCTTTCTGTGAAGTCATTCAATCCACATTTTGGTAAAAAAAAAAAAAAAAAAAAAAAACCTTTTACCAATATAGACCAAAGCATCTATAAGCAGCAATGTATAGTTTAGAAAATCTCATTATCACACTGCATTTAAATGCTTATGTCTGTATATAAACAAGCTCACATTGTACTCCAATCACTCATACATACACAGTCACACATCCACACAATGTGTGCCCACTTATTTTTTCCTAAGCAGGCTTGGTTTATGTGAGTAAGCATATAGACACATCGACCAAAATCCTTATATATGTATATGTGTGTCTACATGCTTATGTTTACACACACCATGCACAGACACATATATAAAATCTATGCTGACAAGTAGACAGTTCTTTTGAAAAGATAGATGCACTGATAAATTAATCTTTTAAGTACCTTACAATTATTGGATTTTATGCTTCGTGTTAAATTTTTTCAAATATGATTTTATTTTTAACTTTACTATATTATATCCTTCTATTTATTTTTAAGATGTATTTTATTTATTGGAAAGTAAGACTGACAGAGAGAAGGAAAGACAAAGAAAAATGTTTCATCCACTGGTTCACTCCCCAGGTGGCCACAATGGCCAGAGCTAAGCTAACCCAAAGCTAGGAGAGAGAATCCAGGGGCTTCTTCCAGGTCTCCCACATGAGTGCAGTGTCAAGAATTTCAGCCATCCTGGAGTTCCTTCCCAGGCCACAAGCAGGGAACTGGATCGAAGTGGTGCAGCCAGGATATTAATCAGCTGCCCTTCCATTTTATATATTATAGAGAACATTGTTCAACAAAGTTATTTATCCAGTCCGATGCTTATGTAATATCTTTACCTCGTGTACTCCACACATTCTGGAAGAAAAACAAAAGCGAATTGTCAGAACATGTTCATAATCATAAAGCCAAGCTCTAAAATGGGTAACTCTTAAGCTTAGTAGTCAATAAATATCTGGCATACTACAATGGTTTCCACTAAAATGACTTTAAGAGCTGAAAATACAACACTGTGGAAAAACATTTACCTTTAATTAACTTACCTGTGTTCCCAAATGCAACATTTATAATTCAAGCAAAGTAGACTTGCATTTTTCAATTCACTGTGTTCCATTTTTGGACATGAAGGAGAGGTAGATAAAGATGGAAAGAAATAGAGAATGAGGGAGAATAAAAAAGAACAGGAGAAGACAAAGAAGAGTAAAAGGACAGAAAGAAGGAAAGAAATTCTGCAGTGTTTGGCAGCAAACTTGCAGAATATTTTTTTGATAAGCAAAATAACTGACATAAAAATAAGAACTTGCATTTACTTTTAACATATTGGTTACTCATTACTATGTCAATTAATTCCATAATGATGTAACTTTTTGCTGATGGTATGTTGGAGCTTTTAATTGATTGGGATGATACTTTGCTGGCTCTGTCTTCAGACCAGAGAGGGTATACCTAAGAAGCCGTTGAACTTGACTGGACAATAAGATGCTGGACTCTATGTTTGGTATATGCTTGCAATGGGGGAATCTCAACTGAACTTGAACTGTGGTTATGCAACAAGGTGGAGGAATCCACCATGGTGGGAGGGTTTGGGGAGGGGTGGGGAGAACCCAAGTACCTATGAAACTGTGTCACATAATACAATGTAATTAATGAATTAAAAATAAAAAATGTAATATTTCCACCCATTATTAACTACCAACATGTCTGTGTCTATGTAAAATTGTTTTCAGAAAGTAATTCAAATATATGTTTAAATTGTATTGTTTATTCAAAAAGGTAAAATCAATTGCTTCAGTGCTTTTATTTTTCTGTCAGATTTCTGATGTTTTCCAGACACATGAATTCCACACATCGAGATCCATGGCGTAGTGCCTTGATGTTTTTACTGGCTCCATAGAATAAACTGTCTGAGAGTGTCCTCTATTTACATTGTATCCTCTTTACAATTTTTCCATGGAGAAGAAAAATCAACAAGATTAAAAAAAAAATCAAATCTGACAGCATTTATTTGCTCGAAAGAGACTGCTGAGCACATGAAAGGCCAGTAGCTTTATCATTGATTGTTTGAACAAAAGCAGGACACATTTACAGGGTTCAATTTTCTTTTTCCCCTGAGTCCTTCAATCTTGTGTCAATGCTTTGAAAACCTGCAAGTTCAATGCGATTGTTCTCAAAGTCACCCCTCAACAAGTAAAGGGATGCTAAGGGTAGGAGGCTCTTTCCAAAAGCGAAATACTGGTTGTAGTTCATTTTACTCTTTCTCCATATTTTACAAACTACAAATAGATCATTATAAGCATATTGGTAAGAAATACAAAATGCTGACAGCCAGAAATCAAAACCAAGAAAAATGAAACACAAATACATGTACTATTCCTTCTGCAGATCCAGCTATCCTAATTCCTTTTTTCTCAAAGTGAGTGCAATGCTGGGGTACAATTAATACCATGCATTGGTTAGATCTTGACATATGCAAAGACTCACTAAAATATAAAGGTATTATGGAGGCATAGTAAAGTAAACTGAACTAAACTGACTTTATTTTCCATTACCCTGATTCCACCTTCCAACCTGTATCCAACATTCGTTAACAGTAAAATACTAAATCTGTGTGTTTAAATTATTTAGCCATTCCAATGCAGTTAGATAATTTGGGGATTTTGCTATCCATGCTACAATGAACATATGCCTATGTTTCATTACATGGATCCAGTGATATGCCTAAATATTGATGAACTCTAAAAAAAATCTGTCAATAGTCCACCTTCTTATCTAAGACCGTGAAATCTCATTTTCTCATTCTCATGGCAACTCTGCTCCCTAACTCACAAATTTATCATCTGAAGTAATTTTCATCTGTATTTACTTCATTAGGAGGCATATCAATAATTTTCCTGTTTTTTGAATAGTTATTAGTGAATTTCCAAGAAGTGCCTTATTCCTATTTATCTCTATCATTACTTCAACCTAATTTCAATTATGTATCTTCTTTACTTGCTATTTTATTTTCCATCCACTGCTGTATCAATTATGATTTGTTACTTCTTTTTATCTGCTTTAAATCCTCAAGCTCCTCTTGCATATGATGGAAAAGAAAGAATGACAGGGGAAAGGCCTTTAAAATATTAGCAACCTGTTGCAAACTGTTTGCTAATATTGCTGTTATTTAGAAAAGAAACAGCAAAAGTAGATCATATATAAATAGCATATTTTAAAAGTATAAATGACATGTGAAGATTTTTTTTAATTTAGCAGCCAGCATAGCAGTTAATTCATCATCAAATTGCATTTTCAATTTTCCTTGAATTTATAAATAAAAAAAAGTGTATGTCAACCGACCAGAATTTCAAAAGTGACAAACGGTGAGGAATTAAAATCTCTAATTTTACAGATGAGCAACTGCAAATAACAAAATCTCCGACAAACATAGCTTTAATGGAAGGTGACTTGCAGGAGATTTGTTTTGTTTTTGTTCTGTTCTTTTTTCCTCAGGTAGCAAAAATTTAGTTTAGGAAGTCTTAGTACGATGTTCTCATTGCAATCAGCAGCTCTAGCCTGGACTGTTACTCTCGATCTAAATATGGGCTCAACATTGGGCTTGCAGAATATTCTAGTGATCATTTTAAAAATAGGGTAGTATTCCAATCATTTATTTGTAAACAGAATTTTGTTTTCTACTGAATGTCTAGAACAATAGTTCTCACAGGGAGCAATTTTGTTTCCCAGGAGACTTTGACAACTTCTGGGGACATGCTTCTGAATCCCACTTGAAGAGTCCCATTGGTCACTAAGAGTTGATGGGCAGTAGCCAGGTTATCCTCAAACATTCTACAACCCAAAGCAAAGTTCTTAACAGCAG
Source organism: Ochotona princeps (assembly GCF_030435755.1). Lineage (NCBI taxonomy): Eukaryota > Metazoa > Chordata > Mammalia > Lagomorpha > Ochotonidae > Ochotona > Ochotona princeps. The sequence continues at coordinate 70,882,208 of NC_080836.1, forward strand.
TGCATTGCCCAATCTAAATCATCAACAATGAGGAACTGAAAAATGCTGCTCCAGATCACACTCTTTCATTTTCCTAATCATGCAACTCTAGCTCAAATAACTCAATGAATTCCCAAAGTGAGAACATAGACACAAAATTCCATTTCTCTAAAGCTGAGCATGTGTACATTTTCTTAAAAAAAAGAGACAAACTCGAGCAGCTAGAATAACAAGAGATTGAAGACGACCATGGAACAACAAGTGCATTTAGTTTCCTTGAGATAATCATCACTAGCATTATAGAGATTGTAATTTAGTAAAACTTTTCTAAGCTTCAAGTTAAGAAAGAAAACAGTCTCAAAAAGTCAGAAGCTAATACATGGATAATAGGTGTTTCAAATACATAAATCATTTCACAAATAATAAGTATTCTGTCAGTATTGATTGAAAGACCAAGTTTACAAAAAAGTACATCAATCATGAAAATAAATTGTTCAGGCAAGTTTCTCTGTCCAATTTCAAGTATTTGAGAAGACTCTGAAGTCTGTAAAAGAGAAAACACAGCTAAAATTGGGAGCTTTGATTTATTTCTGATCAATGATGGATAACATTACTATTATAATAGTGATAAGCTGGCATTTTATCATCTGAGGATTTTCTTTACTACTATCTCAAATATTTTAGGAGAATAATTTAATAACTACTTGTATAGAAAAAATATACGCAATACACATATTAAGTAAGGACTTTAACAAAAAATACAAGAAGAGACATCAAAACGCTGGAGAATCGAATCTGAGACCAAAGGCACAGAAGAGTCAGAGGTTGAGGATAGGACAAGAAGGATTGGGTATGGGAGGTTGCAATATGAAGTTAACCTGTCAGAAGGGGTCACAAAATCTGGAAAAATGAACCTTAAATTTGCATGTTATGGAAATTCAGTTCAATAAATAGAATTCAAATACTTTCTATAAGCTTTGTAAGACAAAAAATATGAACTGCAGTACATTTGTAGCTCCAGATGAGGAGTAATCTATAATATTCAATCCAGTTATTTAACTTATTCAGAAGTGCTGATAGTTTGAGAGTCATATTATTAATTTTTACCTAACTATAATATTTGATTTACATCTTTTCAAGATCCTTATTGTAACTTTTAGTGTTGGGTAGGGAAACCAGTTTGCTTCCACCTACCTACAACTACCAAATTTTTTATTATATTCAATCACATTTTACATTTACAAACTAGGCAATTATTTTATAGCCACATATTTTTCTTTAAAAACCAAAACACAACTATACCCAACAGAAAAAAGGACTCACATACCACTAATACTGGTTTTCCCCCTCTCCCTTGTAGGTTCAAATTTCTAAGTGCACAATCTACATTCTCTTCAAGGTAGTATTACAAATACTTCACCAGGGACTTCCGCTTCCTCAAATTGTTTTGCACCTTCCACTTGACACTCAAACAATTAACTTTGCTTTGTAGTTCTTTCTGTATTTGCTGGATTGCTTCTTAAGGGAACTCTTTCTACTACCAACTTTTGTGCACATCAGGACAGGCTGAATAACATTGTAGCAACAAATTCTTAATGTAAAGGTGTCAAAAAAACAAAATGTGTATCTTCTCACACTGTTGGAGCGGAAAACATGAAAACTCGAGTGCTTACTCCTAAATGTTTCATTCCAGAGACACAATAGAACACTTATTTTCATTTTACTCAGTCAAGTTATCTTTGTATTACTCAGTCAAATTAAGGCACAAGACTGCATGTAACTAAAAAAGGGCAAGGAATACAAAATCTTATCATATTCCCAAAGACAGAAGACCTGTAAATGCATTAAACAGATGTAACAAATATCACAGTTTCATTAATTCAAACTAAATAGAACAAAGATACTTAAGTAACATTTTCAAGGACGAATAAACTCAGAAATGGTCCAAGAATTGTATCACCTGTATTTCAAAACTTTAATTTTACCTATGGTATATCCTTGTGTCTAGTTCTCCACCAACCAAACACAATCCTCAAATGATGACTGTATCTCATTGATTGGCAACTTAAAGATGGAAAACAACACATTATAAAAGTAAAGCAGTAACATTTATAATATACATTCTCATCTGCCCACCAATCATTATTACCTGGAAATAAATATATAACATGGTTATTACATGATAAGCATTAAATTTTATATTTCATGGGCCATATTTTCCAACACAACTGTTTAATTTATATATTTATCGACCTATCTGAGATTCAGAGTGACAGAAGGAGCCAACTCCTTATCTTTGGTTACTACGTAAGTGTTCACAATGTCCAGGCTGAACCAAGACCAAACACAGATGCCAAGAGCTTAGACCAGTTTTCTCATGTCAGGAAACTTGTCACTTGAGCCAGATCCCACCCAGGGACTTAATTATTAGGAAGCAGATATCAAGATTCAGAGATGGGCAGCAAAGTTATCTTCAGCACTTTAAAAGAAGAACCGGGTATCCTAACCACTATGATAAACACCAACTCCTCATTATAACATAAAACAATCCTTTCCTGTCTGAATGGGGAAGTCTTATTTTATGACAAAATATCACATAAAGGGAAATGTGATACTATTATTTCTCTACACCAAGTAAAATTGTCAAAATTTCTTGTTTTGGAATCAAAGTGTCATCTGAACAATTATCACTCTGTGTAGCATTATTGTTGCTAATAGTAAACATTTCAATAGTTTCTAATCAATACTCAACTAGAAATAAATTGCTTCATGATATTTCTGTGTTAGTCTTAATCTAACTGATGCAAACAGAAGCATCCAGGAGTTTGCGCTCACCAATCTTACACTGAGTTTTGGAAAGTCCTACTTGAAAATATTTTCTATAAATGAAAATAGAAATTAAATTGGTCTAAGCTAAAAAACTATTTCTGATGACCGTAACTTCCTCAGATACCATTATTTCAAGAAAGATTAAATATCTTTTTTACTCCCTCTCCCAAGTTTTGGGGGGATTATTCATTCAATCAACAACCATGACCTAAGGACTTCCTATTCACAAAAACCCTGTCACACCATAAAGATACAACTTTCACAGAGCTAATTTTCAAAAAGGGCAGATTTTTTTTTAAAGAATTAGAAACACACTTATACCTATAAACTAATAGAAGTACTATAAGAAGAAAATATCGGTAAAGAATAAAAACATAATTGACATATGAGACAGAGCAAAACTTTCTCTCAAAATTATACTTTACTGGATTTCTTTTTTGATTTGGGCTATATTCGGGGAAAAGGAAGGAATTCCATGAGTAATGTGCACCAATTTGAAGAATTTCATGCTAATTTCGCTAATGTGAAAAGAAATGATCAAGAGTAAAAATTACAGAAGACTCAAGATGATAGAACAGGGTGAGGACATGTTTAAACAGAGAGAATCATTAGCCAGATTGAAGCAGAGACGGCACATTCCAAGAAATAGGAGAGAATGGGGCGATGGTAGAAGGGCACCTGAAAACTGAGAGACACGAGAAAGCAGTGGAGACAATGGTATGGTGCTGAAATGACCACATACCCCAGTGGCAGTCATCTAGCAGTGATATGAGCTCCACCTGTGGCTGAAGCTTTACCAGCATCCAAGCTTGAAAGGGAGTTCACTGGGAGCTCAGGGGGTGAACCCAGGCAAAGAATTGCCCATGGTGCTGATTTGTTTCATTAGACCAGGAACAGAGACAAAGCAGCAGAACCCAAACAGGTGGTGCAGGAACAGGGTGTATTTCACAGCACAGACCCCCAACAGAGCTGCATCAGGTACTGTTTTGTGTAGGGAGGCAAAATTTTTCAGACAGGATTTTGCATGCACTAAGCTGGGAGTGAACACGATTTTGGCTGAGTGCATTGCACTGATGTAGCATCCTACAGGCTCTGCCCAAAATGGGTCCAGGTAGCCCCTAGACTTACTGGCCCACAGATCCAGAACTTCACCAATGGCATATCAGGTACCATTTTGTACAGTGCGGCAAAGGCTGTGAGATTGGAGGAACAACAGTGAGCTATGCATGCACTGAGCTGAGAGTGAACTCACTTCCACTGAATGCATCACACTGGCCCCACAAGGAAAATACAATCGACTTTGACGTCCTATAGGTCAAAATATGTTGAGGTAGCTGCAGACCTTATACTCAGCAGTTTCTGGCAAGATCAGTGCCATCAACAGCCTAGTTATTTAAGACACCTGGTATCTTCCTAATCCTGGGAAATGCTCAAACCAGAAGTGGTAGAAAGGCTGCATAGACAACAATGCAGCCATAGCATGGGATCACAAGATGTGGAGAGTGGTGAGGCAGGGGCTGGAGCTATGGAGATCATGGTAGAAGCCCCACACAAGAATCCAGACCTGATACATCACTGGAGAGAGTGGCACAAGAGACCACAAACAAAGAACACGATACCAAACACAATAAGTAAAATCAAACTATAGATCTGTGAGTGACACATATTAGAAACCTGACCTAAGAAAAAAAATCTAACCAAAAGTATAATGATTAAAGTCAAAAGAAGAGGCAGAAGCACAATGAATATTACTGAAGACTTCCCTGCAAAGGAGCAAAAACCTTTGCCAACCTCAGAGTTAGCTAAGGAATACATTGAGGAAATGGGAAATGAAGATTTTTAAAGTTTGTCATAAAGCTTCTTATCAACAATGAGAAGCACATGCTGGAATTTAAGGAATATGTCGCAAGGAAATAGCAACACTAAATCAAAATCAAGCAGATTTATTAGAAATGAAGGACACAATGCAGCAAATTAAAAATTCAGTGGAAAGTATCAATAATAGAATGAATAAGAAAGAAAGGATTTCAGGATTGGAAGAGATTTTTTCTTGCCATGATGATGAAACAAAGAGCTGAAAGTTGAACTGACTCAAATTAGGAACAGTATTCAAGAATTAAGGGACACTACTAAAAGGCCAAATATAAAATATATGAAATTTCCAGAAGGTCCAGAAAGAGAAACCAGGTTTAAAGATGTATTCAATGAAATAATAAAGGAAAACTCCCCAAACATGTGAACATACAGGAAAGAACCTTAAATGTGCACATGAAAATTTCATTTGACATATAGAGGAATGGCAATCAGACTCACAGCTGATCTCACAGAAAACTCTACAGGCCAAAGATAATGGAATGGCATATTCTAGATTCTAAAAAGGAAAAAAAGTTGGTCCAGAATAACATGCCCAACAAAGCTTTCTTTTGTCTTTGAAAATGAAATAAAATTCTTCCACAGTAAATAAAAAAAAGCTCAACAAATATGTTTTTTCCAGAAATGCCCTACAAATGATACTTAAAAATGCTCTTTTTGCAGAAAAAAGGAATAGCACCTACCTAAACCAAAGGCAAATGTGAAGAATATCCCAGTTAAACAATAGAAGACTAAATTAAGCAACGAATAACCTATTGCTAAAATAACAGAACCCAGTTACCCCATTAATATCCACCTTGAACATAAATGGCTTTCACTCATCAACCAAGCATCCTAGATTAGTAGATTGGTTCCAAACACATCAGTTTATTGCCTACAGAAGACACAACTCACCAACAAAGATCAACAGAAACTATATCTCATGGATTTTGATTTTTTAAAAAAGATTTATTTATTTTTATTGCAAAGTCAGATATACAGAGAGCAAGATCACCCATCTGATGATTCATTGCCCAAGTGGCCACAACTGCAGGAGCTGAGCCAATCCAAAGCCAGTAGCCAGGAGCCTCTTCCTGGTTTCCCACACAGGTGCAGGATCCCAAGGCATTGTGCCATCCTCAACTGCTTTCCCAGGCCACAAGCAGGGAGCTGGATGGGAAGCAGGACTGCTGGGATTAAAACCAGTGTTCATGTGGGATCCTGGCGCATGCAAGGAGAAGACATTAGCCACTAGGCTACAGTGCTGGCCCTTGATGTTTTTGTTTTTATTTTCATTTCTTCAAAACACTTTTTTTCCCTCATATTAAGTTCTTCACTGACAGGTCATACAGCAGCATCATTTTTTTCAGAACGTTCTGTATTTTCTTTTTCATTTCTTCAGCAACGCATTAGTCATTCAGTAGCATGCTATGTAACATTATGGCATTGTAAATTTCTATTTTATTTTTCTTCCTGTTGTTGATTTTGTCTTGTGGCTTTTTATTTAAGGGAATATATAGTAACTGTGTAATGGAAACTATCAAATCCAGAGGTGAGGATACAATGCAGGTTGCTTCTCTACTTCCGGATCAAAGATGGACTCCCAATGAAATTGTTAACTCTATCTTGACAATAGGATGCTGGACTCCCTGCCATGCCTGCAATGATGGACTTAAGACTCTTTATGGAGAACTGTACTTTGTAATAATACAGGAGAAATCATTTTTAGGGAGGAGTTTTGGGGAGGGAGTAAGGGAAAATCCCAGAATCTGCAACCATATCATAAAATAACAATTGCAATAATAATAATAATAATAATAATAATAAATTGGGGGAAATAATAAATAGTATGAAAAAAGTAAAATAAAATACAACAATAAGAAACTAACATCAAATGTATAATTGAAGATATTTGAAAAGGGAAAAGGATGTTTCTGTTTTTTAAAAAGCCAAACTCTGGAACCTAGATAAAAAGGTTCAGTCTTACATTTTGCTTTTACTTAACAATTCCCATTTCCTCAATACTTCTTTCATTACTATCTCTTTCCATGTGAAAACTCCGGAATTTCTGATTTTTCCTCCCTTGGTTAAAAAATCTTATAAGAAAATATTAGTTACTCCTCACTAGGGTATTGAAGATTTCTCTGCATACCCCTCCTAAAACTGTTCTGCACCTACACTGTTGACATATGCCTTGTTAAAGTTATAAGCCAGTCAAGACTACCCTAAAAAAAGCCAGGTTTAGCAAAATTATGCTTCAACGCTATAAAATGCTAAATACTGAAATTAAAATAGACACAAGACAGCTGAACAGTAATCTATAGCCATTTTAAGATGTATAGAACCCGGTTATATATAAAGTAAAATTGAAATGTCAATGAAGTAGTCACAGGATGTGGTTAAGAACTTGCATTTTTTTTAAAACATGTTGGTTACTCAATACCATGTCAATTAATTCCATAACGTTATAAATTGTTGATGATGTTATGTTGGGGCTTTTAATTGATTGGGATGATACTCTGCCGGCTCTACCTTCAGACCAGAGATGGTCTCCCCAACAAGCCATTGAACTTATCTGGACAATAAGATGCTGGACTCTATGCTTGGTATATGCTTGCAATGAAAGAATCTCAACTGAACTTGAACTGTGGTTATGCAACAAGGTGGAGGAATCCACCAAGGGGGGAGGGTTAGGGGAGGGGTGGGGGGAATCCCAGTACCTATAAAACTGTGTCACATAATACAATGTAATCAATAAAAAATCTTATAAGAAGACTCCAAACTGTTTATTTCTCAATATTTATCAATACATCAATTTTAAATTGAAGTCATAAGAATACATTTGGATGTCTATAGTTTAGCAACTGTTTCTTTTTACGACTTATAAGAATTGCTAAGCAAGAATGCCAAGGCAAGAGAGACAGAATATGTCTTGAGCATGAAAGGGTATTTAGCTTCCCTATTATGGGGGCTTCTCTACAGCACTGAGACCAAGTTTGCATGAGTTTCCAACTTTCAGGACTCTAACAAAGTGTCTGAAGTTGCAGGGTCCTTGTAGATGGTTGAAAGTCATTAAAAGAACTATTGAATATGCATTCTATGGTGTCACAAAGGGAACTATGAAGTAGAACCTCTACCTGATTTTATTTTAAATATTGATGATGTAAAGACATCTATAATGCTCCTTCCTGTCAGGCAAGAAGAATAAGCCATAAGAACATTCATTTCCATATTTATTACAAAGTAATAATTTAGGGGTAGTTACATCTCTTATGACTACCACTGGAGAGCTATTGAACTTTAAAAATTATCAGCCTTCTATAATAAATATTCAATTTCAATGTAATGATTCTGTCATAGCCTATCATTTTAGAAATTTACTAAGTCCAAAAGTCATAGTACATCAAGCAGTGTTAAGAAGTGATACAAAAGCATCAGAGCATCCATAGGAGCCAAATTCACCTACTTTTGCCAGAACAATAAGTCAGAGGAACTATTCCTCACAAAAATGAGTCCTTACAAAGAAATATTATAATCTTGTAACACTTGATTCTGAAATTTGTATAATATAGTAGAATATTTAAAATAGTTATTTGAAGTAACTCATGCATTAATCACCCATGTTAGAAGTTTCACATATAAAGTAACACAAGAAAAACTAATTTTAAATAGCTACAGGTAAGGATATGTATCTGCACATTAGTCTTCAACTGTATATGTGAGTAGGAATGCACATTTTTAACCATTTTACATTCATCTTACGATATGAATTCTTATAAATGTAAAGTATATAAGCAATTTCCAGTCATGATATTTCAGAAGTAATATCATTAAAAGACAAAATTCCCACGTTCAAACACGAATAAATGTTACATATAATATATTTTTAGTAGCTAAGCATCTGAAGATAAAGAGGAAACAACTCAAAACCATATTAGTGAGAAATAACGGATTGTTGGTGGTTTGTTGAGTTTTTGACACCAGGAGTTGGAGTAAGCATGGGAGTGATTAATACAAAGACATAGAAAATTCTATGATGCCATGCACCCATGTGTAGAACAGAAGAAAGCGGGGGGAGTGTCTGGGTGACCCAGTGGACTGAAAAATTGTGAGAAACAACAACAACAAAAAACCCATAGCGTTTGTTCATGCACAAATGAATGTCCTTATAGTGTGGCATCCTCAGGACAGAGAGTGTTAATAAGAACTTAGTATCTCTCCATGCACACACACTCACACTCACACACTTACATATATTTGCTTACTTACATAGTCCCAAATAGACAGCAAGAAACAAAAATATGTGAGTATTCATTCTCACAAATAGGAAGAAAAAGAACACACTACAGCCCATGGAAATGGGTCAAAAACAATCATTCTTTCCATTTTAATCTGGCCACTACAAATTGGCAACATACAATAAACATAGCTAATAAAACATATTGTTCATCTCATATACCATGTTAATCTTTTAATTAATCAATTTTGTGGCATAGGCAGCAAAAGTTTGACTATAAAAAGGCATGCTACATCACATGATCTGGTTACTTCAACAAATAAACCAAAAAATAAAAGATTGAATGGAAATCTACATATAAAAATGGTCAAGAAAATAATGAGCCAGTAAAAATGTGGGTCCTTAGGCTAAACATACAACCAAAATAACTAATAACTTTTATGAGGTAATTAGAAATGTACTGATGAACTAAATATTTGATAACATTAAATAATTATAATTAAAGCCCTGTAGTGGTATCATTATTTTAATATATTTTAAGAAATAAGTTTTTAAATCTTCATCAATCGTTAACATGAAGCATGAAAATTACTTTGTACTAATACATAAGGGAAAAAGTAGATCACAGATGAGAACCAATAGTCAAGTCAAAAATGACTGATGCTAAGTGATAATTATATGAAGAATCATTAATATTTCATTATTACATATAATCAAATGAGGCATAATTGAATGCAGTGAAGTTATATACTTGTAATGCCAAGATTTTTTTATTTCACACTGTGATATACTGTAACTAAAATGAATAGTGAAAACAAAAATGTTCTCAGGCAATTCATTCATAAAATTAGATTAATAATAGCTTCAAAGACAAAAATCATGCAATATTGATTTTTTGTAATTCACAATTTCTGACACATGGTAGTCACTCAATAACTTCCTTCATTTCTTCCTTTTTGTTTTGCCATTTCAAAGTAAGAAAAAGAAGCAAGCAAAGCATGGACCACAAAATCTGGGGTGAAAGCAATAAACACTTTCCATTTGCAATTTTGGAAATACAGGCATAGTCATAAAAGTAGATAGGAACACATCCTGAATATCAAGAAGAGAATAATGTTTGCTAAAGTAAGTTTTAGATATTTTATACAGGGCCTGGCACGATAGCGTAATGGTTAAGGTCCTCACCTTTAATGTGCCGGGATCCCATATGGGCACTGGTTCTAATCCCCGCAGCTCTGCTTCCCATCCAGCTCCCTGATTGTGGCCTAGGAAGGCAATCGAGGACGACCCAAAGCCTTGGGACCCTGCACCCAAGTAGGAGACCCGGAAGAGCTCCTGGCTCCTGGCTTCAGATTGGTGCAGCACGGGCCATTGCGGTCACTTGGGGAGTGAATCATTAGATGGAAGATATTCCTCTCTGTCTCTCCTCCTCTCTGTACATCTGCCTTTCCAATAAAAATAAATAGATTTTTTTTAAAGATTTATTTTATTTTTATTACAAAGTCAGATGTACTGAGAGGAGGAGAGAGAGAGAGGAAGTGGAGCTGCCGGGATTAGAACCAGCAGCCATATGGGATCAAGGCGAGGACCTTAGCCACTAGGCCACGCTGCCGAGCCCAAAAATAAATAGATTTTTAAAAAAAGATATTTTATACAAATCCTCAAGAAAAATCAATGAACTTATGTCTGATCTAATGTTTATTACTTTAGAAACAATCAGCTGAGAAAATACAATGAGCAGAAACTCATTGCTAACTTTATCTGCGAATTCTTAGGCTGCATACAGAAAGTTACAATTCCCTGTGGCATTTATTCATAAACCACTCACCAACATAGCTGCGATTGAGTAAAATACACTGAAAATGTTAGTAAAATACAGTGGCAACGTTAGTAGGGCCTGATGCTTATGTGCTAAAGCATGTCACGTCAGAAAACTTAATTTGTCAATGAATTACATACTTCATAGATGAAGTAAACATAGATTTATATTTTATACTGCTGATGCAATGACTGAGAATTCTTATTTGAAAATGGGATTTGTTTTAAATGAACTGATTTCTTTGTTTACATGTACTTACTCCATCTTATTGTCTGAGGTGTTAGTCAAGCACTCCAATCTGGTATACGGGCATCCCAAATGGTAACTGAAGCCATTGGGTCAAAAGTTCACGCCTGATTTTTTTTTTCTATTGAAGTAGTAATATCAAATAAATGTTCTGATAAATTTGGTAATTCTACAAAGTAGTAACTAAACCTATTTGTATTTTTTTTAAAGTTTATTTATTTTCACTTGAAAGTCAGATTTATACAGAAAAGGAGAAAGATCTTCCGACTACTGATTTATTCCACAAGTTGCCGCAGTGCCCAGAGCTGAGCAAATCTGAAGGCAGAAAAGCCAGGAAGTTCTTCTGCATCTCCCATGCAGGTGCAGGGTCCCAAGGCTTTGGGCCGTCCTCTATTGCTGTCCCAGGCCACATAAGCACTTTCCTGACTCTGTGACCATAACTTTTGCAATTTGAGTTGTAACACCACATCTAGCATATTGTCTTCTTCTTCACAATTTCACATATAAGAAATCCTGTTTTTACCTTGGATATTAGCAACATTAGCATAAGATAGTATTTCTCTCCTTAATGATATCAAGAATTTCCACCTTTTCACTTAAACAAATTGCCTCATGACTGCTTCTTGGTGTATTCAAATGGCCAACGTTAATATTGCCTGTTGGGGACATTAATAAGGAAAATAAAGATTACTTAAATGCTAGCACTGTGGCAGCATTGTGGTCGATCTGGCCAATAAGGCAGTCTCAAAGGGACTAATGACAGCAGAGACATCTTTTTCATCCAGATTCACTGCAGGATGATTCATGTACAGAACATAATGGAGTAGTGTAGCATAAAATTCCATCATATAATTCAGCCTGGAACCTAATTTGGAACTTATGAATTATTCCAGTAATTTTTTACTAAATGTGTTTATACCATGGTTATTAACAGGCAGTTAAAATTATTGACAGTAAAGATATGAATAAGGGGTAAACTACACTATTGTCTTCTACTTTTTATATCTTACAATAAAATAGCTGATGTCAATGTTATGAAATGTTGATGACTGTGTATACTCTGCCTCATAATATCTATATACATAATGTTGGTATAAATTTTTAAAGCACGCAACATGGAAAGGACAACCTGAAACTATTTTAGTTCATATTTAATAAAATGCAGAAAACCCAAGGAATTAATACATGGAAAATTCAGTTACAGAATGAGGACTCAAAATCAGCTATATTTTATATGCTACTAATAAATTATCCAATGTTAACAAGAAAAACATCATTGCAGTAGCAGAAAAAGTAATATTTAGGAATCAACATAATAAAAAGCATGCAGTGCTTGAACTCCAACCACTTTAAAAGAGGGTTAAAAATCAAAGCAAACTTTGAAGACTTGGCAAGATATTTACATCCTATTGAAAGAGTTGTTACTGTTAACATATCAATAACTCAGACTCACTGTGATTCCCATAAAGATACAAGTTGGCATTTCTGTATAATCTGAAGTTTGCACTAATATTTTAATTTATTTAGCATTTTATTGTGTTAATGCAAAAAGAACCGATTTAATGTAAATAATATATATAATTCCAAGAACACAATATTTTTCTTTCTCCCTGCCCCACTTCCTCCCTCCTTGCATTGTCTTTTTTTATTTCTAATTTTTGAAATATCATATATTTATTTCCTTTACAGCCAAAGGCATAATGTGCCACTGCACAGAGAATTCAGAAACAAAAATCTGCTCTTCAACAGGAACATAGGTAAAAGCCACAAACAGAATCAAATCAAAGGCAGTCCATTCCACTCACATATGGTAAAATGTGTTATACTTTTTATATATTAACTACTACAAGTAAGAGGAAAATACATGTCAGCTATCATTTTGAGTCTGGCTTATTTCACTACATATAACGATATCCGTTTCTCTGTGTGTGTGTGTGTGTGTGTGTGTGTGTGTGTGTGTGTGTGTTGGAGTAATATTCCATCAGTTACATACAGCACATTTTCATTACCCAGCATCAGTTGATGAACAACAAGGTTTATTCCATAACTGGGCTATTGTGAATTGAGCTTCTATAAATAAAGCAATGCAAATAACCCTTTCCTATGTTGATTTCATTTCCTTCAGGTATACTTCCAGGAATAGGGTCTCTGAGTCATATGGAAGATTAGTTTGTATTTTTAGAAAAAACCTCATACTTACTTCCATGATGCTTGTATCAGTGTATCATAGCACCTTTTTCCCACATCTCCATCAGCACTTGTTATTTTTTTTTTAATTTTGGGATGAAAACTATTATGATTGGGCTTAGGTGATTTTTCAGTTTAACTTATCCAGGGGCTGGTGATGCTCAGCATCTCTCCATGTGTCTATTGGCCATTTCTATTCATCCTTTGAAAAATGCCTGTCCCTGTGCTTTGCCTGTTTCTAAACTCAATTGTTTTATTTATTTCTGATTGCCTTGAGCTCCCTATGGAAATTTAAGAAACACAGACTGACCAAAGTAATCTTACAAAATAACAGTAATAAGACTCACATTTTACAGTTTCAAATTTATCATTTATGATCAGTATTTTTAAAGTTATAATAATCATAATTCTGTGGAAAAGGCAGGTTAGACCAGACTCGTGAGATCAAATTGAGTTCAGAATTGACTCTTAAGATTTACTTTTGAAAAGAATGCAGAAACAACTTATGGTGCAAAAAATACTTTTTTAAACAAAGATGCATAAACAACTAAAAAGTCACAATCAAAAACAAGTAATGATTTATAAATACTCAGTTTAAAATCATTCTTAAGGAAAGCTTATTTCTATGCCAAAAATTTTAATAGACATTCTTGATGTCCTATATATATATATATGTATATATATATATATACACAGAATTATCTTCCTTTTTGAAACATGCATTTTTTTTTTCCTTTCAATTTGAAAGACAGAAACACAAGAAAAGTAGGGAGGGGGCAAAGACAGAAAGAGAAAGAACACCAGAGTCAAGTTCACTAGTTCATTCTTCAAATGCCCACAGTAGCTGGAAGCCCAAAGTTAAGATCTGGAATCTGAGAATTCATCCTGTGTTTCTCACATGGGTCATAGGATCCTAATTTCTTGAGCCCTCCTGGCTGCCTACAATGATCTGCATTACAGCAGGATACTGGAACCAGCAGCCCAAGGCAGAAAAAGAACTCTGACACTCCAAGGTAAGATGTGGGTCTCTTAACTGCCGGGTCAAATATTTGCATTACACTAATTTTCACATTTGACTTTCTTAGACACCACTCAGAGTGTGGATGCCACATGAGATGGCCATGTGTCAGGCTGGCTGCTTGTTTTTTCTGGTGTGACTTGACCATGCATTCTCTTGGCTTTTTTTGTTTGTTTCTTTGTTTGTTTGTTTTTGTTTTTGCTTTTTTCACTCTTTCTTTCATATGAGATGAGAAAGTAGGTCAAACATTTAGAAATTCAATCATTTATTCTTTCATTCACCCATACATCCATTCTTTCAGTCAATAAACAGTTGTTGAACACTTTCATGATACTCCGTAATAAATTTTAAAACTAAAAAGTGCTCTCCCTTAGCGGTGAGTCTCTGTGACTGGGTGGGCCCAGGGCCCACCCACTGCTCTCATGGAGTGGTGAATGGGATTGGGGAGGGGCACAACCTTGGGCCTGGGGGTTTAAACTTCTTGCAGCCTCCTGGCTGCTGGCGGGTCTCAGGACAGGGCGTCTGCCCAGATCTAAGAGGCCAGCCACCATGTGCAAGTGGTGAGCTGTCCCCAGGTGGCCAGCGCACCATTTGGTGCCAGGCTCCGCCTGCTGGCCACCCGGCCTGGACCTCTGGGATTTTGGTTCTTTGAATCACTGCTTAGGTAGCTCCAGATTGAACTCACTGTGCTTCTGGGACCTGAATCAATCCTAATGATTCCCAATGACAATAACTCTTCCTTTGAAGAACTTGTAATCACTGAACAATGCTGACCACCAAACACCAGTCCATGGAAAAGCTAAGGCTAGGGGCTTGTCCAGCAGGATCATATCCTATTACATGACATATGACATGATGATGGATCAGGAGAAGGGACACATTATGCAGGGCCATCACATTACTAGCAGTCAAGAACCATATCCGGGGGCAGATTCTATGGGGGATGTGTGGGCCAAACCCTGTGAAAATTCGAGCCCAACTGGTTAGCCCAAGATTTGGGGTGGTGATGGACTAAGCTAGGTGTGACCAAGCAGTCTGCCATCAATCACAGGTAAAGGAATCCACAACAGTCTGGACTGGTCAAAGCAGCAGCACCCGAATGTGCATCCTGAATAGGGTGTGGAGTGGGCCAGGCTGCAACGTTCACCAGCTCATACAAGACCAAATGGAAGGCCAGACTCTGCCAGAACCTGGCCTAAAACCCAATGGCATGCATGAGAACTGGGTCTGGGAGTGTATCAAGTGGAGGAACTTGGGAAACTCCCCTGGCGAGTCATAGCTCCCGCTGGTAAACATGTGGTCCAGACCTGGGGGTTGGACAAGCTAAGCGGACTAGCTCCAACATTTGGCTAATGTGTGAATTGGTAATGGAACAGGGTGTACTGGGCAGAACTGAGCAAACCTCATCCCACAAGTGAAACTAGAGACCAGAATGGAGCACAGGTCATGCCGAGCTAGGCTCTTGCACCTACTAGTCTGCGTGAGCCACGGACGCTAAGCCACAGTGTCTAAGGCAGAGGTTGGGACAGGTAAGGGGCTGAATCAAGCTGAGTCAGAGCAACCACTGGCATGCACGTGATCTATGGCTGGGAACAGGTCCGGCTGGGGAGCTAAGGGGACACCCTAGCTGGGTTGAGGTTCTCACCAAGGGCACGTGGACTGGAATACGTTCTGATCAGGAAATGGTTGTAGTCTCCCTTGGCACAAGTGTGGACTGGGATTGGACGCACTGAGCCAGGCCAGACTCCAACACCATCTGGTGTCCTGGAGGACCAGGGTAGATGTGGGTTGGACTAGGCTAGGTCTCAACCCTTACTGAACCATGTGTGAGCCATATGTAGGTATGGACGAGCCGTGGCTGGGCTGAAACATCCAACAGCAAGGACCAGTTTGGATTGAAGGCCAGTCAGGAAAAGCCACTGTTGCTGCTAGGACAGGAGGTGTGCTGAGTAGTGTTGGCTTATGGACCCCCTGGTATGCACAAAAGCTGGCATTGGGAGAGGTTGTGATGGAGGAGCCTGGGCAACTCTGGCAGGACACAGATCCAGCAGGTAAGCGCAAGAAACTTGATAGAAAACAGCCCAGAACAGGCCATGGAAAATTACCAACTGGCATACATTTGGCATGGGTCGGGGGCAGACCAGGCTGAATCAGTTTACGTCATCCACTTGCGAATCCGAGCACCAGAACAGATTGTGGGTCGAGCCAGGTTCGGTAGCGACAAAAACCAGTGCACAACGCAAAATGCCAAGGTGAAGTTGCCTGTGCCAGATGTGACTGCAGCGCCCAATCAGCATGCGTAAGAACCAGGAAAGGAGGGGGCGGAGCCGGTAGGGGGAATATGGGATGGTTCCCTTGCTGGACAGCTACTCCCACTGGAGAGCATGAGCTGGGATGTGGACAGACAAGACCAAACAGGGCTACAACACCTGTGTGCCTCATAGTCACCTGTGTGACTAAATCAGGGAAAAGCCAAGCTAGGCTGATTATTCCTACTGGTGCAAACAAAATTAGAGTGGGTGAGAGTTGTTTGGGCTTAGCCGCAACATCAGCTGGCAGAAGCTGGCACTGGGGGCTAATTCTGTCAGTCAAACCACAGAACCACCTGGAGAGTGCATTATCCAGGAGTGGGAGAGACCTGGCAGGGAAATAGTGGGCTCCTCCCTCTTGGGGTACCACTCCCACAGGAGGGCACAAAGACTAGGACTGGCGCTGGGGTGGCTAGACAGAGAGACACCCAACAGCATCTGTGTGGGCTCCTTAGTGGAGCTGATTAGATGGAACTAAGCTTTAATACTCATTGACATGTATGAGAGCCGAATGGGATGTGGGACAGACTGGACTAGTCTGCTTCACATACTGGCAAACCAAGGTAGGAGGCAGGCCTGGTGGGGGTTATTGTGGGTTGCTCCGACTAGACTGCAGCTCCTACTGATTTATGCGAGAGCTGAGTATGTGCTGGGCAGAACCAGGCCGGACTGCAACACCCGTTGGTTCCAGTGGAAGTCGGGACTTAAAACAGAACCAGCCCAGCAACTGCAACCACCAGCTGATCCGGGTGATGGACTGTGCCGGGCCCTGTGCTTGCTAGTACATACAAGAATCTGGTTTGGGAACATCTCAGAGTTTCTTTGAGGATCTCCCCAATCAAACTGCTAGACACAGAACCCTAACCAAGAAAAGACAGAAGACAGAACAGATCAATCAACCACCTCAGCTGTATGTTGGCAGCAAAATTCTGGGCAAACGGAGACTATGATGGACTATGTCAATCAGTGGATTCTTCAACGACCTCATCGTGCTTGCAGTGGCATGATTGGCAGCGATTCATAACTGGTGAACTATCAAAACAACTTGAGTAAGAACCTAGGAGCATGCCCTACTCCGGGACCTGGGGTGGGTGGGAAATTGGGTGGGGCTTCTCCCTCAATATTCCTCTTTAAACATGAAGGAAATAATATGGAAATAATAGGCTTACCCACTTTCCTATAGCCCTTGAACCTTTTTACCCTAATTAACTATGTAAAGATTGTCAAAAATATAATAACAAAAATTTTTTACAAAGTGCTCTAGAATACATATTTATATGTATATTACAATAGTGTCCCCACACCCAGGACAATACGTAATTTTGATTTTTTTGAAAAGTTGTATACATTTGTTAGAGTCACAGAGAGAGGGAGAGAAAAAGAAACACAACTGAATAAATGAGAGATTTTCCACCTGCTGATTTATTTCCCAAATAGCTATAATGTCCAGGGCTGGACCAGTCTGAAGCCAGCAGCCAGGATTTGCTTCTAGTTTATACCACGTATGTGGTAGGGACATGAGCCACGCCCACTGCCTTCTCTTGCCATTTTTAAGGAACAAGATGGGATGTGCAGCAACCGGGAAAAGAATTGGCTTCCATATGAGTGGCTAGCATTGCAGGTGGCAACTTTACCTACTATACCTCAGCATCAGCCCCAAGGCAGGGTTTTAGTAGGCTTTCAAGGAATATTAGTGAAATGAATAAGACATATTCAATATATACTAAAACTAATATATCTTTTTAAATCTCAAAGCAACCACATGATAAAGGAACCATTATAATCCTCACTTCACTCCTGAGGATACTACAATTCCTATGCATACCTTGACTAGTAACATAAAGAAAGCACGTGTCAGTTTTAACAGGAGAATCTGACTGGAAGTCGTTCAGCGATAATGTAATCTGTTCAGATGTTTACAATGTGGTTGGTCACATCAAACACAGCTAGAAGACATGAAAGCAGAAGAATATAAAACTACTACTTACTTCCCAGTTCCTAAACTACTGTTCAAAGATACTAAAAACAAAACATAAAACCCTGACCTCTAAAATGCCACAAATCACGAACCATGTTAGCTCATTGAGGTTTTTGAATTCTACCAATTTGTTTTGCTAGAAACCTGAGTATGCAGTTCACTAGTATCTCCTTTTTCTATGCTTGAATAAAATGTCCCTTTTTCCCCTCTAATCTAAGAAATAAAATCTTTCTTACATTTGTATTTTTGAGAAAATATTTATTTGTTTCAACAGCACAGTGATGGAGAGTAGGAGAGAGAAACAGAGAGAAAGAAAGAGATTTTCCACCTTTGGAAAAGCACAATAGCTTCAGCTGAGTCAGGATGAAGCCAGAAGCCAGAAATTCTTCCCAGATTGGCAGGGACACAAGTTCTTAGGCTAATTTTCACTGTTTTTGCAGGCATAGTAGTAAGACACTGGATGTAAACAGGAGTAGCCAGAACCCAGGGTTGAGCTCCTATTTGGGATACCAGTACCGCAAGTATTGGCTTAACTAATTGTGTCACAGTGCCCATCCCATACCTTACCTTTCCAAATGAGCTATTTTCACAATTGTTTACAAGAAATGTTTAGCATACAGTGATACTTCAAATATGCTCCATTAACTAAAGAAACATGATGCATTGTCATTAAAGGTTAAAATGTGTTTAGTACATACATTGAAATAATTGTACTTTAAATATGTCGTTTTAAAAACCATATTGGAACCTGTTGAGAAATGTTGGGAATTTCCTTACCTTAAGGATTTTTGTATCTATAACCAAGTAGGCATTTGCAATGTCCAACACTAATTGCTTCTTTGGGTGGTTCCATTTTGATTGCTGTAGATACATAAAAACAGAAATGAACCTTGAGAGGTCATTTATAACTCCACTCTCAGGTGGCATCTTACTTAACTGTCCCTGACAAATATGTGCATCTATCCTGCTTTTAGAGACACGCTGTGAAGGAAGTTCATATAAATTAATCACACACATAGCTCCAGAGGACAGAGAGCTCGGAATGGTACTTGTGATTTATCCAATCAAAGCACTATTGATTTCATCAAGATTTCCATGGTTCCCACTGCTTCTTACTCATAAATCAGTAGCATCTTAAAGACACAAAATTTTCAGCTACTTATAAGGACATTAGAAATGACTACTCGCTAGAATTTTGCTAATCAAACCAAGGAAGAAGTCAAAGCAACTGTATTATGCACAAAGACAAACTGGCAGTAAATGAACTAAAATTCCCAATTCCCAACAATACATTAAGATGGAAGTCAACAAAAGGCAGCATAAATATGGATAAACATAAAATGCATCCTACTAAATAACTGCAAATACTGATAAAGATTTTCCCTTGCTTTATAAGATCCTTCCCTGTGGCCTTCTCTCTATTGCACACATCATTCATTAGATTATGAAAACCATTAATGTCAAGAAGCAGAACAAAATGAATTCACTAAGGGGCTTCTATTAGCATATCAAGCAGCTATTTCTCACTAAATATTCCTGACAGCTCTCATTACGTGTGATGGGTGAGCTTTATAAGTAGTAGTAGTTTCTGAGGAAAATAAAAATCTTTACGCTTACTACCGTTTACAACTGAGGAATGTAGCAATCATCGTTTAGCAATTTATATTTTCTCCTTTCCCTTTCTAATGGGATAATGTTGTAAAATTCACAAGCAGGTTAAATGCCCAAGTCAAAATTTATTTAGAAACTGCAAGTCTAATTTATGATCTCTATACTAGTAAGTGCCTTTAGTTAAAACATTGGTACACTCTTCTAAATAATTTACAAATTCAGGAAATGATACAAAACTGAGAGAAATGGTGGGAAATTGGCATGTTGAAACACACCAGTACTAAATGAAGTTAACATCATAAGGCAATAGTACAAACACACATATTTTAAGAAAAAGACTACAGCACTACAGACTTTAAAAATAGTAGGAATGAGAGGAAATAATAATTATTACAAAATTGTTTTCCTGCTCAAGCAAGAAGGGAATGACATGATTCTCAAGAGCTATTACACTAAGTTACTATATTCTGTGAATTGCATTTCAAAAACTGGAACATATATTGAATCCAAATCATACAAGTGTTTTATTTGGTCTACCCAGTATATGCTTAAGTAACAAGTTAATTTGAAGTAGGTATTAATAGCAATTTCTGGTAAATACATGCATTGACAGCTACATTTTAGAATTTGTCAGGAATTGGCAGAAATATTTGCACTAATTTCTCATTTGTTCACATACTTCTTTAACAGGCAGCAGTGGTTAAACAGCATGCCTATGCCTTTCAATATTAGGATTCTACTACTGTGTTTCCAGTGTTAGAGAACAGTTCTCTATGATAATGTGCTGAAACCAAAGGTAGACATAAAGGGTGACATGGTTTTATGTACTGTATCCAAAATTCATGTTAAAATGTACTGGTCATTACAATGGCCTTTAGATGTAGGACCACAGGAAAGTTATTAGGATCTGCCCTTATGTTGGATCTGACCGTCAGAGAACTAACTTAAGCCATTTTTGTCTTTCTGTTACATCAGGACTCACTACCGTCTTGGGAGCAGAGATTGGGCTCTTACCAAACGCCAATTGGCTGTCACTTTGAGCTTAACTTAGGGCACCTCATCTTTTTTTTTTAAAGATTTATTTATTTTTATTGGAAAGGCAGATATATACAGAGAACAGGAGAGACATGGAGGAAGATCTTCCATCCCATGATTTACTCCCCAAGTGACCGCAATGGCCGGTGCTGCGCCGATCCGAGGCCAGGAACCAGGAACCTCTTCCAGGTCTCCTACGTGGCTACAGGGTCCCAAAGCTTTGGGCCGTCCTCAACTGCCTTCCCAGGCCACAAGCAGGGATCTGGATGGGAAGTGGAGCTGCTGGGATTAGAACCTGTGACCATATGGAATCCCGGGGCATTCAAGGCGAGGACTTTAGCCACTAGGCCATGCCGCCAGGCCCAGGGTACTTCATCTTAATAATGAATTTCAGCAGCAAAACGAAATTGATCTTTAAACACGTGTGTGTAAATAGATCTCCTAAAAATATGTTTATGCATGTATTCACTGAGATTACATTTTTGAAATTGCAAAAAAGTTATGTATGTATAATTCAAAATCTATATAAAATATTTTACTTAATTCTATACGTATTACCACACATCTGATGATTGGTCATCACACAAAAAAAGTAAACAACACATCTACACAGGCGTAAGGATCCATCCACAACTGAAGAATTACTGTTGCCTCTTTTAAATACGTAAAGCTTAACTGTCTTCAGTAGCTGATTAATCATATCAAGCCCTGAAATTCTCCATCAAATATTAAGTAGCAGCTAATTATTATTTTATGATTTCAATAGTTTGTTACCTGGAAGACAACGAAGAAGCATCTTTTTTTAATTTTTTACTAATAGAATGGACTTTAGTAACTACTGACATAGAAACTGTATGTTTTAGGAAATCATTATAGATTAATTTATCATACTATGTAATTTACTTATCTAACATGCATGTGAATCAAGAGAAAAATCATGTTGGCTATGAATATGCAATCTTAGTTTTCATTCTCTGTCCTTATTTTATTTGCTTTGTAGGGAGACTTTTGAAAGTATGATGAACAGAAACAGAAGCTCCAAAGAACATGTACTTCAGTATCCATGTGTGTATGTATGTGCATTCATTGTGTAAACCGAGCTCAGCTAGCAATGCCCTTGGGGAGGTGGGGGGAGAAAATGTGCTCTGTGGTAAACAAGATATTGGAAATTCTATCTGCAAACTAAAGTAAGTTCAGAAATAGAAAAGGGGGTCTCTGATCTCCATCCTTGCCCCCTGTCTCACATCTAAAATGCAGCAGCACTTGATTTAGTCTCATTTTCCTTGCAGATGCTGACAAAACAAAAGCCCAGAGTCTAGTCTCACCCAGTGTTAGTGAATGTTACTTTCAGGATACAGAAAAGAATGCTGTTTTCAAAAAGATTGAGTTAGAGAATTCACTTTTTACTTAATCCCTCCCTATTCCTCTATGATGATTCATTTGACTTAAGCAGAATGTAACAAGAGGTGACATTGTATGAACAAACTATTATCACTTCTGTATCTACCATCCTGTGGTCTAGAAAGAAACATAAACATATAAGACATGGATATTTCATGAAGAAATCACCTTTTGATTCATACATCCATGCATACAGAGTTAGCTGGAGAGTATTTGGCATGGCAATTAAGATGGCACTTGTAAAGCACTCATTCTACATTGAAATAACCATGTTTGAATTCCAGCTGTGCCTCCAAGGCCAGCTTCCTAAAAACGTGCACCCTCATAGGTAGTGTATGATGGCTCAAGGAGTTGGGTGCCTGCATCCATGACACTATCTGGGGAAATATTCAGAAAACTGAGTTGATCACAAATAAACAGGAAATCTTCACTCTCTTTTCGCTGAAGTTACTTCTCAAGGTGTGTTCACCACCTTTATATCAGGTCCTTCTGGGATAGGAAAGACTGAAATATAAGCAAGAAAAATATTAATGAAATACAATTTATTTGATAGAGAATTTTTTTGTAGTATGCACACAAATTACTCTCATTTTATGAATGCCAACTTATTTATTGGCAGGTCAATTTCAAATTTAGTGATTCCACTGTATGAAGGTAGATGAACAGAAATATGAGTAGATAGCTAAGTGCTAGACAGACAGCAAATCTAAGGTAAGATTTGGGAACTCCCTTCAAACTTAGACAGTTCTAAAAGAGATTCTGGCATTTTCTTAATGCTGGAGTACTGAATAAATTTCAACAATTATTATCTCTGAGTAGTGTATCTTACACTTTTCTTTCTTACTTTTAGTTTGAAAAATTGGAAACTCATATGAAGTCACAATGAGAGTATGAAGTATCTGTTTCCTTCACCCCATCTTGTCCAGTGAAACACCTTTTGTAACATTGGTAACTATCCAAAATTATGATACTGGCATTGGTACAATCCTTAATTAAATTCCAGATTTTATCAATATGTCAACAACTTTTACATGTGCATACTTTTTAAGTAATTTATTTAAATTTCTTCATCTGTCATTTACAGTGTCTATAAAACATATCTGTATGTCAGTAGATAGATGTTATGATGTTATGAATGCATATGTGCATAATATCATACATAAATGGATAAATATTATTTGTCTTTGTTCTTTCCAAAAAATATCTGCATTATATTTCCCAAAGTAACATTATCTACTAAAACTAACCAAAGTTTCAGGAATAATCACTGCCATTTTTATCTCTTTCACAACTCCTTTCAGACCAAGGAAATTTAAGAATTTCATAATTTCTCTATAAACCATGCCAGTTAATTTTTCCACTGTACAACTGGAGTATTTTTATTGCCTGATAACTAAGTAGTTAGAAATAGTGTTATCTGTATATCTGAAACTGAATATTCACATTGCTGTCTTTGAAATTTTGGTCATATCTGATAATCTCTCAGGAAAACTGTGTTACATGAAAAACAAACTGAACCAGTTATTTTATTATTCTACATTTTAAAGAATTATCTTTTACTTTAGATGTGATGTTCTTTCACATTTTCTCTTTTTCTGAAGCCCTCTCATAAAATGAAATACTTCATTATTCATTCACCAACAAGTATTCAGTGAGTGACATGACTGACAGTGGAGGAGCAAAAACATGATTGAGGTGTTATTGCTGCTATTAGAGAGATAAAATGTGCACATAGATTACTGCAATGCATGACACAACGTGGTAAGGTGCACCGGAGGAATCCAGACAAACTTAGAAGAGCAGAGAGCTACTTCACTCCAGTAGGAGATTGTGAAAGCTCTCTTGCTGAATTCTAAGGTTCTATTCCCTACTGGCTTATTGGTTATCTTTCCTCTCAAATTCATTTTTGTAACCTGTAAAATGGAACTTCTACTATCAGTATCTATCACTTGAGGCTGCTGAATGTGTAAAACAAAGCATTTTATTTGAAATACTTACAATAATGTCTGGCACACACAAAGGATATTTAGTGTTTGCCTGGCTCCCACAGCTCTCAAAAAGGATTGTTCAGCAACCCCATCCTTCCACAAGGTCACACAGGAGCTCTTGCTCAGACTTGGGTGTGCTGGCAAGGTATCATGTGTGGTACAAACATATCTAAGCAGTGTGATGGTCTGCACTGTGTGATGGTCTGCACTGTGTGATGGTCTGTACTGTGTGATGGTCTGCACTGTGTGATGGTCTGCACTGTGTGATGGTCTGCACTGTGCACCTGCTCTAAAAGCAGTCCATTGGCGTTTAAGGCCCAGAGTCTCCTAGTCTGAGACTCATTCATTCTCATCAATATAAGTCAGTCTTCTGTTTTATCATTTCCTTAAGGGTTTGATGGAACTTACTGAATGGAAGAAGATCTTGAGAATATGTTCAAGTAATCTTCCTATGCTGATCCCTTTCAAACAATTTAAATTTTAAGTGGTTAACCCTCATGTCCGAGACCCTTGAGCTATGTCTACAGTTTCCTTTCAGTAAGAAGAATAATTTTTTTCTTATTTTAGAAAGAAAACAAACTATCCCAAAAGGTATAAATTTGGATAGGACAAAAGGTGTCTATAATTGCTTCATGAAACAAAAATTTTAGAAAATGACCTTTTACTATTTAGCTTTCCTTGCCTTGATGAGGTTAACCAGCAACTGAGAAATTACAATATTTTTCAATAATACTTATTATTTTATTTTTATTGCAAAGTCACATACACAGAGATGAGGAGAAACAGAGAGGAAGATCTTCTCTCCAATGATTTACTCCCCAAGCGGCTGCAATGGCCACAGTTAAGCCAATCCTAAGTCAGGGGCCAGGAGCCTCTTCTGTGTCTCCCAAGCAGGTGCAGGGTTCCAAGGCTTTGGGCCATCCTCAACTGTTTTCCCTGGACACAAGCAGGGAGCTGGATGGGAAGCGGGCCCCCCAGGATTAGAACCAGCGCCCATATGGGATCCCTGTGTGTGTGCAAGGCGAGGATTGTAGCCACTAGGCTACCAGGCTGGGCCCAGTAATATTAATTTTTAAAGCATACTCTTTAAACACATACCCTGCAGAACTCACTACATGTTTGTTGAAAAATTTACATTGAAAAAGGAACATGGAAACAAGCCATTGGATTTTGGTCTAAAATCATGATCTCAATAGTATTAAATAACTACCACATATTTGTTAGCAGCTGTGATCACAATTCATAAGCGTCCACAAGATTCTAGAAGATGGTGTATATGCACATTCACGCATATATGATCTTTTAAAATATATGATCCTCAAAACCGATGACTGAAGGTTTTTTTATGTGCCTATGCATAACTATAGTAATTTCATCCTTTAGCTGACAAACTTTTACCAACCTGATCATCTATTCTTAATTTACAGGGTAGATGTTTTCCTATATTTATTCAGAGCCACACTCTAGTTTGACATTATTACTTGTCATTTCAACTCTGAGTCCTCCGTGTTCTCAGCCACGAGCTCTGATAGGAGAACATTCTAGCATTGCAGTCCGTGGTTGCCTTTCATGAGGTCGTCTGTACTCCTGACTCCGTGGAACTCTGTTCATGTCTGGTCATAACGCTCTTGCTTTGTCCTTCAGAATCAATTTCTTTCCCTCTCTTCTGGATTGTTCCAGTTTATACAAACAGACATCAGTTTTATTTATTATTAATAACATGCTTATCCACCGGATACAGAAATTATCTGATAAGGGCATTTTTAGCATACAACAATGGACATACCTGACATAACTCAGTATGCAGCTAACACTAACCACATGAATTCGTGCAAAGTTTTAAATCTCTGGACCTTATTTATTAAGAAAGCCGATATTCTGACTAAATTCAATGCTATAATGTATTTTTATGTAGGGGCCATGGCACTGAAAATTTCCATGGGATACCAAGGTACCATTCACTCCCGCTCCCCATCTCGTTCTAAGACAGAATATTTTCTGGGCTCTCTTGGATGGATAAGGCTAGGTATGCATGGATGTGTATGCCCGACAAAGAACATACACGGATTCCAGAGGCTCTTTCCTCATCTCACTCTTTAGGCGTTCCATTTACTGAAATTGATTTCGAACTTTCATCCTTGTCTTTTCTAATTTAGAGAGAGCTCAGACCATGCACTGATATTTGCACGTAAGTGTTTCCCACCAGACTATGCCTAGCTGTAGCTGTTAATTGTTTGTAATCCTCCTTCAATAACCAATCAGATGACTCCATTCTGACAGTTACGCCTACACTTCACACTATCACTGCAAATTTCCAGCCAGGAAGCCTTGAATCCTGAAATAGGGAAAATATTTGGGTTTTTGTTCATGCCTGCTTTGACACTCAAATTTACCTGCCAGTTATTGTCTCTGTGTAAATTGTGTATACCAGCAGATATTCATTAAAAGTTATATTTCTACTTTAGTGGCAGGACTAAATATTTAAATGTGTTGTAGGTCACAGAAATGTCTTAATTTTTAGAGATATTGCTAACATTAAATAATTTTATATAGATACCTAAGTGTGTAATCAGAATGGTTTTATTTGTGACCTTGATTTTATAAAATTATGTGAAAACAAATATATGTGGTAAACTCAGTAGTAGCTTTTTTTTCCATTTTGAAATTTCTGTTTAACCAGGAGTCTCAAACAATATGTGCAGTATATGTGCATGATTCAACACATAATACTGCATTTTCTGATTCATGGAGGTCCAAGGAAGTATTCCACAGCTAGAGAGGCCTCACAGTTTTTAAGTCTTACTTGAATCTGGTCAAATCTGATTTCATGTGGATCTTTATTTAAAGGCTTCTCTCAGACCCACTCCTGTAGGCAAGCTCATATTCAGCTCCTTGGGTGTCCGTGTATAAGCCCCGACTCCTCCCGGGTGCCATTACATCCTTTTTAGCTCCATGGCAACTCTCTCCTGTGAGCCTAAGATACCAGATAACTATCATTTACTGAGCTATTAAAATAAAGGTTTTTCACTTTCCTCAGGTACAGAATTGGAAAGAAGCCTAGAAACCTGCAAGGCTTACCTGTCTGGCTTAGTCTCAGAATCGATCAATTAAACAGAGTGTTTTATGTCACCAGTGCTCAATGGAATCTAATTTCTCATTCCAGCCTCTTAGTGCTATAGTCTCTATCTTCTGGTTTCTTGCTATTAAGTCTGTTTGTTGCTGGTTTCCTGCTTCCTCTCTCGAGTAGTACTATAATTAATGGATCCTATTGTTTCTCAGACTCTCTTTGTTGCCACTTAATCATTTTTACTGTGTATACTAAAGATAAGAAAGTTTTAGAAATGCCATTAAATTGCTACATTTCTACACCATTGCAGAAGGTGCTAAGCAGGTTACAAAGCATAATAACAGCAGGTGATAAAAAATATTATACTAACTAAAAAGAAAAAGTAAATGTCTCTTGAATTAATTTATTCTGTAGGCTTCGTATATAGAATGCTCAAAGACTTCTGTAGCACATTTGAATGAGTGTTACGTAGACCAGGGGATATCAAGTGGAAGGACACAAGAGAAAAGGATACATTAATTAAAAAAAAAACTTTAATATTAAGAGAATACATTTCATGCATTTCATGGTTTTAGTTCCAAAAACACAATCACCCAACAACCCCTTCCTTTTTTATTTTTTTTCAATTTTTTGCAAGTAGATTTCGTTAACCACAAGAAACTTTTGAAGATCACAATACCAGATTTCTAAGGGACATTTCAGGGCAATTGTAATCAAAGCAGCTTAGCACTAACTCAAAACTAGGCATGTAGGTCAGTGCAACAGAATATGAAGCCCAAAAAATTATTCACACCTCTACAAGTAACTGATCTTTGACAAATGATTTAAAATTAGTCCCCAGAAACAAGACAGTCTAACAGTGCTGCGAACACTGGACCCATGCATACAGAAGTATGGAACAAGAGCCCTAGCTGACACCTGACACAAACAACTCGTAATGGATCAAGAACCTAAAGCTGCAAAAGTGATACCATCAAAGCTCTGAAGCTTGGTGAGTGATTATGCAGCTCACAGACAAATCTCCTTCGTTTTTTAATGAGCAATGACTTTTTGGATAGGATCGCAAAAGTCAACTAAAGCAAAAATAGACAAATGAGATTACACAAAGCTAAAATCATCCACACATCATAGGAAGCAATTGATAAAATAAGGAAAACACCCAGAAAAAGAAAAAAGAATATATCAGCAAACCACATAATTGAAAGAAGTTAGTATGCAAACTAAATCAGCATATCAAATAATTCAATAGAAACTTAATGAATAACCCAGTTTTAAAAATGGACAAAAGATCTGAATAAACATGTTTCAAAACAGCACACAAGTCTAAACAAATAAACAAAAAATGTACAACATCAATAATATAAAACAACATTGAGCTACTGCATATCTGTTAGGGTAGCTTTTTTTTTTTTAAGTCAGAAAAAAAATAACAAAATCTGGCAAAGAACTAAGGAAAAACGAACTCTGGCACACTGCTAGTAAGAAACTAAGTTAGTAAAACTACTATGGAAAATATATGGCACTTCCTCCAAAAGCTAAAAAACCCTGATGGGCCATCAATTTCACCATGAGTATATACAGAAAAAGCATTAAATCAGTGAGTTGAAGATTCATGTGCATGCTTACATTTATTATAGCAATGTTGTGTACCCAAGGTTTCGATCAACCTATGTGTTCATCCATATGTGTTTTTTTTTTTTTTAAATTTGCTTCCTGCAAATAGAGGATAGAATGGTAGCTACCAGAGGCTGATCTGGCGAAGGATGGACACTTGAGTATTTTGGTCAAAGAATACAAAAGAAAAAAAACTTAAATGATCTACTATAAAACATGCTGTGTACAGTTAGCAACATGTTCTTTTAAAAAATGCTGAGAGTGAACGTATTCTTCCCACAAACAGCTATGAATCAATATATATTGTTTTGTTATTTCACATTATAAATTGTGTCATTTCACAAAGTATATATGCTTTTAAGCATTATCTTTTAAATAACAAGCACATATACATGTTTGTAAATATAAAAAAAGCTAGTAGTCCAAAAAACATGACATGAATATTGATAGTTCATTGAATATTTATTCAATGCCTCCAAGTAAACTGCTTACTAAAATAATAAAATAACTCCCCCCAGTGAGTCCAATGCAGTGTCCTACTTTCTCTGCTTCCTGTATTTTTGGAGAATGACAACATCATGACAAAACCAGTTTACCTCATACCACTGCCTTAGAACTGATATTAATACACAAAGTCTGTTCATTACACACAGGTTTTCTAAATTATGTTGTATCTGGCCATAAATATCTTCTTTTAAAAAGTGCACGTGGCCAGTTTATAATGGCATAGCTCAGGCAACAACAACAACAACAAAAATGGCTGTTGTAGATTACAAAAGGGGCCTAAATGGTATACTTTTGCTTTTGAAATCAGTAGAAAACATGCTTTCATTAAAACTCTTAGGAACTTGGATTATCTCTTGCACAAAATAAATGAACACTGAAAAATGACCGGAAAGATCTAAATAATAAAAAGATATTTTGTTTAATGACTTTCATTGATATAGTGAAATAATAGCCACTTAAAAGGGAGGCTGGTAAACAATCTTATTAGCTCATTCAATTTTTAAAAATCTGATTACATTAACAATTAAGAAAGCTCTCTAAAGCATTTAAGAAGAAAAATTTTCACTTTTGTTAACAGTACTTTATTGCTTAGCAAAATTTCAAACTAAGTCATGTGGCTGTATTGCTGAATTAAGGGATGATAATGAATTTAAGCTGGAAAGGAGTGCAGGTCCAAAAGTGTTGCAGGCAGAGTTAACCTTTCTTATTCAGCGTCTCTGCTTTCAGCTTCCCTATTTTCTTAATAACTTTGAGTACTGACTGCCTATCATTATTTTGAAAAATATGGTCATCATGGTTTAACACATTGAGTAAACCTGAGATATCAATTAAATACTTTCAGATAAGTTCTACTCAGAACCTTTTTACAGATTAACTGCCAGCAAATAAAAGCTTCTTCAATATCTTAGTATGCTTATTTGGAAAAGGAAGAGTTGCAAAGCACAAGAAATATATCATATAATTGCATGGTATGTTCAATGAATTTCCTTTTTCCATATTTTATCTGCTCATATATCCATGTCAGTTTTATTAATATGTGTATTTAAAGTATTAAACATGTGAATTTTGGATACATTCAACTATCTTCCACAATATTTTAATGTCTATAACAATTTTTGTTAAAAAATCATAACTCTGATGTGATCAATCTTATTTTCCATATGATTCTTCTCTGAATGTCTTGTTTAAGAAAATCATTTCTATGTAAAATTCATTAAAATATTTGCTTATGTTTTCTAAATCCTTTAAAGTTAAATTTTTAGCATTTAGATTTTTAAACTACATGGAGTAATATATTTTACATATGCAACGACCAATTCTAATTTTATCTTGCCATATGGAAAGCTAATTATCCCATTACCATTTATTGAATAGTCATTTGCTTATTCACTGATGAGTAACAGCTAATGAATCATTTTTATACTTTATTTTCCTACTAAAATAATGACTCATCCTATTTTTATTTGTTAGAACTGAAAAATATTTGTATGACCTTTATTAATATTAGGCAACTTTCACTTTCCTGATATGAATGCTACTGAGAAATGATCTATGAAGCTATGCATTTATTTTGTGTAAATGCTGGGTTTAATCAAATATGAGTTGGAACTTCTATCTAAATTCAAAAATAGGATTGTTCTTTCCTTTCATATTTATTTTATTACTATTCCCATTATAATCTTGGCTTAGAAAAAAAATTTCAGTATCTTATCTAGTTAACAAAATGCTTAAAGAAAGAAGAAAGAAAACTTGGATGTTTTGAGGTATTTCAGAAAGAAATACCTTAAAAGTATGCCTCTTTAAGGGGGCCACAATATTGCTGGTACAGCCACTGTCAGACAGTCCATCATCCCATTGTCTAAATATGTCCAACAGTTTTATCTGGAGTCCATCGTTGATTTGGAAGTAGGAATGTATGTTGCATTGTGTCTTTAAATCTGATGAAAATAGAACTCCTTATGAAGAACTATACTGTTGTAACAATATAGGGAAAATGAGTCAGAGATGTGGGAATTTGTAGGGGGGAGGGTGGAAAACCCAAGACTCTACAGAGTTGTATCATAAAAACCAAAATTAAAAATTAAAAAATTTAAAAAGTGTGCCTCTTCACTCTCTTTTCTCTCCACATAAGTGTGAGTATTTATACCATTAAGTATGTATTCATCTGTTCTCAAATCATGGCTCTTAAAATAAAACAAAAAGAAGTTAGTAATTATATAAGATAAAACAATACATTTACTTCTTGTGTAATTAAATGACACCATTTTAGAAATACACAGTGCAAGATTTTTTAATTATAGCAACCAATTTAGACATTACCTTTTCTATTTTCATACAGAAACACAAATATATCTGTAAAAATATATTCTGCCATGATTTTCAGTGGAAACAACCCCTAATTCTTTATCAGTAAGACATAATTGGTTTATTTAAACTTCATATTTTGAAATGAATCTAGTATGCATACTTTTCAGATGAGCTATAACATAGGAATTGAACAGAATCATTTTGAATTATTTAAAAATTGAATCAGTAAACATTTTTCATATATAAAGAAATGCAGGGAAACTATTCCTCTTATTACTGGAAAAAATGGTTTTAGAAATGATAAAAAGTTGATAATGGATATGTTTTGAGAGAAGAAAGCTTGTGTGCAATCAATAGATGTGTCACTATGTGATTCCTTCCCCCCTCTACCCATCCCCTACCAGTGACAAACAAGCTTCTTACCAGCAAAGCCAGAACCGGAGAAATAAGGACGATACAGAGAAATCCTGGAGCATGTGTTATGCTCTGACTCATCGTGATTACATGGCTTCCGTAAATCACTCAGCTTAAATGCCATTCTGCAAAAAGGAGCAAGTCTGTTCTGGGTCATTTCTTCTTTGTTGATGTTTTCCTATTAAAGTTTATGACATTACAGAGTGATGCAAAGTATAACTTTGCAATATTCCTTCAAACATCACTTAGTCTTAAATGGAACACACAAGAAGGATGCATTTACATAACAGAAGGCTATGCTCTAAGATTGTTTTCAAAGGCTATTTTTTTTTTTTAAGACCTCACAGTATCACCCAGAGCTCTCTTTGCTTGAAAGACCAAAGAGAAGTAGAGAGTAAGACCACTGGGCAAGCTCTGTAAGGTGCTGTGTTCCAACCCAGGAAACAGCAATAAAGTGAGCTGATCATTTTCTATGTTTTCTGAAACATTTGGCAAATCTAGAAAAGGTTATCACCTCTAAATTACTGTACCAGAAATCTGTACTCATAAAAGCAACATATTGCACCTTCTTTTGTATTGATTATTGGATAATTATGATCATAAAACTTATGATTCAAAATTTTATATAATCAATTCCATTTATTTTTGTTTTCTTTTTTGAAAAATTTTATTTATTTTTATTGCAAAGTCAGATATACAGAGAGGACGAGAGACAGAGAGGAAGATCTTCTGTCTGTTGATTCACTCCCCAAGTGACCGTAAAAGCCGGTGCTGCACTGATCCGAAGCCAGGAGCCAGGAATTTCCTCCAGATCTCCCACGTGGGTGCAGGTTCCCAAGGCTTTGGGCTGTCCTGGACTGCACTCCAGGTCACAAGCAGGGAGCTGGATGGGAAGTAGAGCTGCCAAAATTAAAACTGGCACCCATATGGGATCCTGGTGCACTCATGGCGAGGACTTTAACAGCTATGCTATCACACTGGGCCCTAATCAATTCAATTTAATGTATCTAATCTACAACAAGATAAATACAAATAAACCGCCAGAAAATAAGAAAAGAATTTTAATATCATTAGTGTATCTTTTTAAAGTTTTGAACAGAACCAAAAGGAATAGCAATATTAAATCCTCCAAAGTACACTTTATAACAATGATTTTAATGATTAGCATTATAATTTGTAATGAACACTGTGGATGCATTTCATATAACCAAAAAAAAAAAAAAAAAAAAAAACAGAAGTCCATTTCTATCAAAACCATGGTGGCCAAAACCATTCAGGGCAATTTAATGGAATGGTTGGGGCAAAAAAGAAGAAGAAAGAAAAAAAAAAGAAAGAAAAACATACAAATGACTGTTTCACCAAAGATACAGTACAATACTCAGTTATGAAATGAATTTCCACACACTGCTCATATGAAAGCGAAGCCTACATTATGATTTAAGTATAATGATTACACACTTAACTAGAAAACTAAAAATCAAATGACTACACAATTTCCTTATAAGCATTACAGAAGAAAATACATTGAAGAAGTTCATGGATGTGACATATCACCAAGGACTGGTACTCTAAAGACTTTTCTGATTATGAATGAGTATAGCATGAATAGGCTATAGATAATACATCATGGTCTAAGAAAAAATTGAAAAAAGGTTGAAAGAAGTGTAAAACTGTGAATTAAAATAAATAGCATACTTTTTTTCTTTTCAGAAAATTGCCATGTGGCTATATCTATCCAGGACAGCCCAAGAAACAAGCATAAGTTATAAAATGAGATCACGTATCATCTATCATTCTCTTAACATCCTTGTCTACACATGGATAGAGGCCATCATCTGAAGGGCACCTGGGTTTCAGCAGTAGATACTGTCAGTGGTCCAACCTTCTTAAGGCAAATTCCAGAATGATGAACAAGTAGAACTACTGAAACCAAGCATTTGACTGCCAATGTGCCTGTATCCTAGATTCCTCTATTTTAATGTGATTGCAGTGTTATGAATAGTTTCCAGACAGATATACACTTCCACTGATCTCATTTATGTTCAAAATGGTCTTCCTACCTCTATTAAAGGAATAATTAGTCTGACGTTTCAATGTTCTTGTAATTGTCAGCAAATAATGTTGATCAATTAACAAAGACTCAGTGATGTAAGGAGGAAAATAACATGAAGAAACTACATATCTAGAAAATTTATGCATAAGATTAGACATACTAAGAGACTTCAGATACAAATCAATAAAACATGTATGAAAAATATATATATTTTTAAATAAAGCAAGCATTTATTAAACTGTAATAAAAACATTCCATCAAAAATATATTTTTGAAATTAAGATTATATCAGATTTCTGATGACAACAGTCAAGTAATCACATATTTTTTGCATAGTAAGCTGACATGCATGAGTCTGAAGATTCAAGTGGATTCGTATGGCATGGAATGAAAGGTGCTGGCATCTCCCTAAAGAATCTTCACTCAAATACATGCTCTGAGGCTAATAAGGTGCAGTGCAAACATGGCCAAAAGAACATAGCTGATAGTTCTTACCTGGTCATCAAACTGAAAATCTGGACATCTGAAATCTTAGAGCAGATATCCAGAAGGGATCCTGTGCAGTCTTCAGTGGATGCTCTGATTTCCACAATGATTGATGATCTTTCTGGTACAGAGGATGGTATCTTCCTCAGTGTTCCCTGCTCCTTGGGATAGAGCGTAATCTCAAATGTTGTGAAGATACTTCTGGCTCCTGACAAAACGACCTAGTTGTAGAGTGCAAATGAATTTTGGAGTATGCAAAATCTGCTGAAATTTTAATGTCTTCTGATATCATTTCACATCACTGTCTGGGATCTAACAGGGTTTTAATTGAATGACATGTAGCGTCCTTTTTCTTTCCTTTCTATATGCTAGCTGACAAAAAATGACATTATTATTATAGTCTGGAAAAGGCACCTATTTCCTCAAGTTAGAAATAGGAATATTTTGTAAAGCCTTATAAGCTATATCCTGATGATGGATGGTATTTAGCCTATTCTAAATCACCTTAGTGTGAACTAGTTCCACCACCTCTGAGGTACTACTGCTAATGTTTGACAGTTTTAGTTCTCCTTGGAATCAGCTGCATTCCATGGAACTTCCGGTTCCTTTATCAAATGTGCCTAGTCCAGACTTTTTTTGTTCAGCCACATTCTGGAACCAAGTGCATAAATCCAATATTGTAGGTCTTCTTGTTCACTCTCCAAATGGTCACAACAGCCAAGCTGAGCAAATCCAAAGCTGGGAGCCAAGAGCCTCCTCTAGATCTCTCACATGAGTGCAAAAACCCAAGAACTTGAGCCATCCTCCTTGGCTTTCTCAGACTGTAAGCAGAAAGCTGATCTGAAGTGGAACAGCCAGCATCCACAACTGGAGGCTTAGCCTACTACACTACAGTGCTGGCTCCATTAATAACTATTGTTAAGGATTTTATTTTATATATTATTGCTCACGGTCATGTTACATAAAAAGAAAGATCTACCTGTAAATAACACACCCAATTATCAAGTCTTCATCATTACTTAATAACAAAATAAGCTTTTTTTTTTTTTAACATTTAAGAATCTTTTAGTGTAAAGATGTTACATGTATACAACACAGTTCTGTCAGGAACCGGAGACCCTAACTGCCTATCATCCCATCTGGCTCCTATATTTCCAAACAGAGGACTGGACCCCAACTGTTTAGGGAAAGGGGACGTCATTGTCCGCTCTTGACTACTTCCTGCTGACAGGGGGCACAGTTGAGTAACAGCAGCAGTGGGGGGGGGGGTCCATCTAACGGTTCCTGATAGAAGGCAGAAGTCATCAGGTGTTCGATGTATAGCCTGGCACTTGAAAGGCCCTTCTTTGTTGAAGTCCAGATAACAAAATATAATATAGTTATAATCCTTTCCAACTTAGTAGGTCGTGAGTTCAGTTAGAAACTTCAGTTTGAATACTTGAGCTCTAGAGTTTAGATGCAAAAGAATTGTTAGGTTTTAACCTTTGTCACAGTAAACATTATTTTAGTGGAACACATGTAACTCCTTTTGAGCTGCATAAATAGCTTGCATTTGACATTTGAAATGCTATAGTAGTTTTACATCTAGGTAGGTGATGTCTACCACAGTAATCAGAGGAAGGCAGAGTTTGTCTCCAACCAAACCTGGAATGGATGGCAGAATTTTGGTGGGGCACCTCAGGTTGTGAAACCACTGTAGCATTAATGAGGGGCACAAACCCACATCACTCCACTAAACAAGGGCTGAGGCGACTCTCATTCCAGTTTTTATGCCAAGTAGAGTTTAAAAAGGCCCCCTTTTCATCTTCTCCATGCCCATCTTCCTCTGTAGCCTTTGACTCCAGGTCTGTCTGTCTGCTGCATGGGGAAGGAAAGTCATGACCATGGCTCCCTGAAACAAAGGCCATTCATATTCCCTTTACATACTTGGCAGTTATTCTTTTTCTGAAAATCGGTGAATCCAACAGTAGGGAACAGGCAAGTGTTAGATTTTTTTTTTTTTAAAGATTTATTCATTTTATTACAGCCAGATATACACAGAGGAGGAGAGACAGAGAGGAAGATCTTCCATCCGATGATTCACTCCCCAAGTGAGCCGCAACGGGCTGGTGCGCGCCGATCTGAAGCCGGGAACCAGGAACCTCTTCCGGGTCTCCCACGAGGGTGCAGGGTCCCAATGCATTGGGCCGTCCTCAACTGCTTTCCCAGGCCACAAGCAGGGAGCTGGATGGGAAGTGGAGCTGCCGGGATTAGAACCGGCGCCCATACGGGATCCCGGGGCTTTCAAGGCGAGGACTTTTAACCGCTAGGCCACGCCGCTGGGCCCAAGTGTTAGATTTTTTTCTAAATAACTGCACTTTACCAATCGTTGTAAGCTCTAAGAGTTTCAGGATGACACACATAGCCTAGAACATAAAGCACAGCACTGAAAACATTCTGTTGCAAGACCTGCTGGTCACATAGTAGATGGCAAAAGATTAAAACAGGTTTTCATTTACAATAACCCAGCACTTTGTAGCATTTTAACAAGAATTCACAGAACTTTATACACTTTAAGGCAGAGGCAAGCAATATACTAGTTATAGTCTAACAAGCCATGTACTTGCAATTAAAGAACACAAGAATCTTAAGTAGGAGGGCAAAGAGATTCCAAACAGTTTGGCAAGTCATGAGCTCTGCTTCAGAGCACTCAGGGTGTCCTACCCAAGGAAGGCTTTGTTGTGGCACTGGTTGAGCAGCCATACATCAACTAACTTACAGGCTACTGGTAGCCACTGTATTCTAAGCTCTTCATTAATAAGAGTCTCTAGATCCACAAGACACTACTTGGAATAATATCTTTCTAGTATAACTCTGAAGATAGAGGTCCTGCATTGGAAGTCAGTACACAGTGACTCTGGTGAATTTAACAAATTAGCACTCTTGTGTGTGACGTCAGTGATCAGACACACAATGCTTAGGCTGTGGAAGCCTCTTGAATCCACAGCACTCCCAGTATTCTTTAGACATGGCCATACACAAAGTGGAAGTTCTCTCTTTCATTGAGAGAAGAGCACAACCATCTCTGATGGCTGCTTCTTTGCACTGGGGCATGGACCACTGAGGTCCTTCACGGAGGGACAGTCTTCACAGCAGTGTCCTGGCATTCCACACCTGATATGCTTGCTCTCTTGCTGGCTCTTCTGTCAGACTAGAGTGCCTTTGGGCCGATTCTGAGGCCACTGAGTGCTACTCCAGATTGTCAGTCTATGAGTCTGCTGTAAGAACCGTTTCCCATGTTGGAGCATTTTAATATTACTTGACATCTGAGTTATCACTGAACACTTTCATACATATAAGCCATGAATTTTACCATCAGTTCATGGGGATTTGGTGTCCCATGGCATTTTGAAACTGTGCCCTTAGAAGTAAGTCCATTTGAATGCATGCAGAACTATATAGCTGAACAGACTTCGTAGGTCCACACATGCCCTTAGTCTTGATGACCTGGGGATCCCCAACGATCCCCCAAATGTTGTAGACTTGATGAACTGGGGATCCCGGTGAGCCCCCAAATGTTGTAGACTTGATGACCTGGGGGTCTTGGTGGGACCTCCAAATGTTGTGCAGGTTTTTGAAATCCCCAAATAATCATCAAGTCTGAAGTCAGTGCTAAGGCATAAAGGTGGTTTATTCAGATCAGCCCAGGTCTCCCAGCCACCTCCCCCAGCCCAGCATGGCTGGGCGGGGGAGGGGCAGCCGCTGCAGGATCCGCAGGGCTAGCAAACAGCGAGCGCGCGAGCCAGAGAGAAAGAGAGCCAAAATAAGCTTTAAATGAAGGGAAAAAATACCATTTTTATTTCTTGAATATATTCATTGTTGCATTTTTACAGAATTGTATGAGAATTTTTGTATCTAAACCAGCTGCATTTGTTTCTATCACTTTTCTGTCTTTTGGTTCTTTACACACTAATCAATGTATATGAAAAGTGTTGGAACTCTGAGATTATCTTCAAAAAGAGACGACGAAGATGAAGAAGTAGAAGAAGAAGAAGAAGTAGAAGAAGAAGAAGAAGAAGAAGAAGAAGAAGAAGAAGAAGAACAAGAAGAAGAAGAAAAAGAAAGTGAAAGCTCAGTCTTTTCTTCAGCAGCAGAGAGTGTGGGGAGTGTGGGAGCCGCTCACCCTCTTTCTACCAAGACCAGAGCTTGTGTGAGGCTGAGTTGAGGTTTGGGTAAAGTCAGTCAAACTCTCCTGCATTGGTTTTATCATAGGCTGAGACTGCCAGTAATATACAAAGGACTCCCTAATGAAGGCTAATCCTTAAGCATTAACCACTATCGCACTGAAAAAAATCTCTTTCCTACTTTTTATCCTCTCAACACTGTTGAGGCCAGCCCTTGGCTCTGTCATTACAGAGATTTCTGACTCCTTAATTCTGAAAATCTGTCTTTCTAGCCTGAAGGAGACTACCAAAAGTTCTACCAGTTTGTCTGTGTCTGGATAATTTCAACTTATACCTGAATCTGGGCATCAAACATGCCCTGAAGGGAGAAAATAATGGTTCCAGAATATCCTCTTCTTCACTCAGAACCTTCACTAGGAGGACTTTTCCCCTCAGGACTTAGTTGCTGTAGATGATCCTTTTTTTCACTTATCTTTCTTTTAAGCATTTATCTTTTTCTCTAACTTTCCAAGTATTCTCTCAGGGGGATCATTGGCCTATCACAGCTTACTCCACCCTATACGAAAGCTGACATCGCTTTCCAGGGAATGGGCATGAAGTAAAAGCACATGGATAACAAATAGGCAAGAGGAGTATGAAATCAGTCAGCAATAGGACCTCAGACGATGGGATACAAAATGGAGAAATCTGAGACACTGTTAATAGTAATACCTCAAGTCAAAGTTAGAATAAAACTGGTGACACTGTAAAGTGATAAACTGATACAAAATCTATAAGAATACAATGTCTATTAATTTATTTCTCCTTGGCCAACAATGTATCTAATTTTAAAGATAATATGAGAAGTGAATTTAGTAAAATCAAGCAGATTTTTAAGCATGGAATTTATCAACATCTTCAATATATGTTAGATCGTATCTTACTTGACATTATCTTTAAATATGATTAGGAAATATTTTTATAACAGACTTGTGAAAACTTGGACACCCAAAGAGTGATATCAAATTTAAAACCACTTGAAAAGTTAAAATTCTTAATAATTTAATGTACTAAAACTATGTAGGATAAATGGAGAAAAATGAATGACTATTAGTGATCTTACATGTTATGTTAGCCAGCCACAGAATGGCTGAATCAGTAACAATCAAATGAATATATATCCAGTGTTGCATCTGAAGCCCTCTAATACTTCAGACATAAGCAGGCAGTTTTATACTATAGTTTTTACTTTTCAATCCCACTGGCAAAGAGATTCTCCCTGAGAAATGTGTATTTTGCCTTGGGTAATTTTGCAAGCATTCCTTTGAGCTCAAAGTTTTAATTCTTCCACTTAGGATCTTCTTCATGACCATAGATTATACTAATCCAATTAACAAAAACAAGCCCATCATCTCCTATGAAATAAAAAAAAATGTATCTCTATTAAGTCTCTTTTGAACAAAAGTGCTTTATTTTAAATTTATGTATCTATATTGTTTTGAGTATTCATATTCTCTTATCTTTGCTACCCTGTAAAAATGAAATTTAAAATAAGCTTTTGTGAACAACAAACAATACAGAATTCAAGAATAAAATAACTCATAAAGCAAAGAAAAATGAGGAAATGAAAATCTATAATATTCATTTTTCACTCATGTTACATTGTGGAAAAAACAGCTAAAAGTAATTAATGGAATTCTCTTTGGAACAATATTGAGATGACATATTGACCCAGTATCCATTTTTCTTATTTCAATCTGATGTAGTGTTACTGTCAGGATTCCTCCAAATTCATAAACTATTTTTATTCTTCATCCATGAATAGAGCTTGAAAGGAAGTGGTTATTTTTTAAGAGAATGAGAGGAAAGCAAGAGCAAAGCAAAACATCGTAGAAAAGTATTGCAAAATACATAGATTTAGGGATCAATGCAAGTGGCCTGGTTAGTCTACAACAGATATTGCAGGTACTGTGAGAACCCAGAATACATATACAATTTATTGCTTATGTAATATTGGACAAAACACACTGCAACAAGCGCTGCATATGACATGTGTGCTGACGCTTTTGACCTCTGCTTTCAGACACTAGCCATCTAAGTTCTAAGAAGCAAGTTCAAGAAGCGAGGTTGTAGAATAAACACAGGAAGTAGCATCTATGGGTTGCTTTCTTTGAGTTAAGACTGCTCAGAATACCTAACAGATATTAGTTTGACATAATGGACACACACAATTACAGTGCCAGAGTATGAATGAGAACTTAAACTAAACAATTTCTTTTCATTTACAGGATCTCATCTTTATTTCTTTTTTGAAGGCCTTCCTCCCTCCCCCCTCTTTACACTCACTTTCACACATTCTACTAAGAATGGCATGATTTAGGCAGTCTACTAAACACTGCATGATTTACTCCTCACAGTAACTGTGGAATATGCTGTAGTTGAGGAAACTAAAGTCCCAGTGGTTGAAGAAAACAGTCCAGGTAACACAGTGAGTGGGTCATGGTGGTGCTCTTTGGGCACACAGAATTCTCAATCCATTCGGCCTTTTTATAACTATCAACCGTAAGTAATCCTGGCTCAAAGTGGTCATTAGTCATGGAGTAGTGTCCTTAACCTTCCCTGTCTTGGTTTGAACTAACCATCTTTGTTTAAAGTGGCTCAAACTAGATAACATGGGCATTTTGATCCTTCAGCTTTAGTTCTCATTTTCCCTAAGAGCCTATTTAGTAGTTCATAATTCATATTCTTGACCTGGTCATTTCTATGGAACCCATGCTGTCATAGTAAGTAGAATGTGCTTTACAGAAAGAAAACTATTTCTGGAAACATCCTACTTTCCACTGAAAATTGTGTTTATCCCCAAAGTGATTGTGAGAAACTCATTTGTGGGTGTTTTTCTGCAAAGACACTTTTTTTTTAGCCCAGTGCAATTTCTGTAAATAAATTTCTATTGTCACAACAGTGTGGAAATAATGTTTTGTTAGACTATTCAATACTAAATTTCTGTTTTTCTAATTTAAGACTATTTTTCTTTCCAAACATAGATCTGTAAAAAAAAAAATCCAAAATTGCTGAACGTCCTGTTCAAGCTGACCTCAACCCTTCTCTCTGCCCCAGTCCTCCGTGCTCTCTTAATGTCCTACCTTCTATGTGTGGCTGTTTCCTCCCTCAGTTCCTACTTCTCTCTACCACATATGTCAGCTATTAAGATGACAGTGCCTTGTTCAATATCCAGACCCTGGAGGCACAGCAGTGTCAGTTTGTCTCCCTCAAGGCTGGCTTCAACGGAAGAGTTCATCTATGAAGAGAAATTTGTGACAAGATTCTTTAGCAGAACTATGGGAATCTTAATTATCTCAGACTCCTGAACTGACATGCCAAAAAGCAGCTCACGCTGCCCAGAAAAATAAAAGGAAATCTTTCCCATCTGAAGAGAAAAGGAATCAATTGTGAAACTTTCCATGTAGCTAATG
This sequence comes from Ochotona princeps, assembly GCF_030435755.1. Taxonomy (NCBI): domain Eukaryota; kingdom Metazoa; phylum Chordata; class Mammalia; order Lagomorpha; family Ochotonidae; genus Ochotona; species Ochotona princeps. The sequence continues at coordinate 70,924,759 of NC_080836.1, forward strand.
AACCTTTGAGTCTTTATGCTAGAGACATGTAATACTCTATCAAGAATTAGGACAAAAGGTTGTGGGCATTTAGCTTAAAGTGTTCAAGCACCAAATCACAGAACTTGCATTCAGTTCTTAGCTCCAGCTCCTGATTCCAGATCCGGTCAAGACAAGCCCTGGAAGCCAGAGATGATGGTAAAAAACCAGTAAGTTCCTTAACATCCATCTGCATTGGGAAAAACAGAATTAGTTCCTTAATTCCAAGGTTTGGCTTGACTGTTGAGGACATTTGGGGTATAAATCCATAAATGGATTCTCAATCGCTCTCTATAGCTATCTATCTTATCTATCTAATATATCTCTCTCTATATATAATATATATGTATGTATCTATCTCTGTCTCTCTCATTCACTCCCACTCCTTCTCATCTCAAATAAAAATGATTTTTAAAATACAGTTTAATCAATATAGACCCCCAAAGTGAAATTTCTTCCAGAAATCATGGAAGCCAACAATTATCATTAATTATCCATGTGCAGGTTTTTGTGAAGATACAAGTTTTCATTTTATTTGAGTAAATATAAAAGTTTGTTACTGGTAGGTCATATGATACATAATATGGTTAATTTTGTAGGAAACCAAAGAATGGCCAAACTGGCTGTACCAATTTTTTTTCCCACCATCCATGGACAAGAGTCCTGTGTCATTCACTTTTCAGGATACAATGATCTATCTTCTAACAGGTGCTCATATGGAACTCTCTTTTAAGAAGACACTTAGTACTGAGTGTTGCTTGCTCTTTGACTTCCCTGACATTTTGTAAACACACTTACACGACTTCCCTCATAGTAATGATTGCAGGGAGGCATGAAACTTCCCTATAAAGCAACATTTTGGCACAGTGCTTAACATGCAGGTGAGCACACCTGCATTCTGTACTTGAGTTCTTGGGTTCAAGGTTCCACCTACATTTCTGATCCCACCTTTCTGACAGTATGCATCCTGGGAAGCAGCAAATGATAGCCCAAGTACTTGGGTCCTTGCCATCCACGGAGGAGACATGGACTGAGACCCAAGTTATTGGCTTTGGTCTGACTCAGCCCTGGATATTGTGAATATTTGGGAAGTGAATCAGCAGCTTGGATTTCTCTCTCTCTCCTTATTTATCTTTAAATAAATAAGTATAATAAATGTGTAACAAAAGACACTTGGATCATCATCTGTTGCATTCTCAGGCCACAAGCAGGAAGCTGGATGGGAAGTGGTGCAGCAAGGACACAAACTGTAGCCCGTTAAGGGATGCTGGCACTAGGAGGTGGAGGACTAGCCAGTTGAGCCACCATGCTGTCTCCGGAATCCAGGTTTTTAGTCCTTTTATTTACCCTCAGCCTATCCAACATTCTTCAGTGTCTCCATGCCCTTGAAGATTTCAGAACAAATAAAGATACACACCATTGGGCCATTTTAATTTTTGGAGCTCATGTATTTGGATTCTTTCAGGGATTCTGAGCTTGCAGTCCAGATTTTCTGTGTGATCTGAGGTAAATGGAAGTGGTACTGAGAATTTGAGACAAAAGTACATTAGAAATTGAGTAGGTATTGATATTGACAAGCTGACTTGTCATTCACTGTACATCACTTATTAGAGCTGTATATGACTAATTCTAATTGCTATGAGACAATAGGCTTCTTTGGGGCTGTGTAATTCAGAGTAGTAAAAGCTTCAAATAAATGGGTTGTATTGCTCAATTGCATTGTTTTTAAGATGATAAAACAGTCTGATTATCAAGCATATTACTTTATATTTCCATCTTAAGTCTGGAGTGCTTAGGATTGCAGCAAATGAAAGAGGTGGGATAAAGAAGTACAAGTCAAAAAACAAAAAAAGTAAGGGCCAGTACCATGATATAGCAGGCTAAGCCTTCACCTGAAGTGTCAGTATCCCATATGGGCACCAGTTCCTGTCCTGCTGCTCCACTTCTGCTCCAGCTCCTGCTAGTGGTCTGGGAAAGCATCAAAACTTGGGTCTCTGAACTCATGTGGGAAATCTGGAGGAAGCTCCAGTCCCTAGGCTTCACATTGCCCCAAGTCTGGCCATTGGGGCAATATGGAAAGTGAACAGCAGATAGAGATTTACCTCTCTATTTCTCTCTCTCTCTCTCTCTCTCTCTCTCTCTCCCTCCTTCCCTTCCTCCCTCCCTCCCTCTAGCTGTCTCTCTGTAACTTTGCCTCCAGATATAAATAAATAATTTTTTAATGCAGTGGTCCAGATTGTCATGTAGCAGATAAAGTCACTGCCTGTGACCCCAGGACTATGTTCACCAGTTTGCATTCCAGATGTTACACTTCCAGTCAAGGTTTCTGTTAATGCACATGGGACAGCACTGGGACACACACCAAGTGTTTGGGCACCTATATCCATATGGGAGACCCTGCAGAAGCTCCTGACTCCTGGCTTCTACCTGGCCCAACTCAGCCAGGGCTGTGAATTTGAGAATAACCAGTGAATGAAAGATATCTCACACTTGTATCTCCATATCTCTCTGCCTTTCAAATAACTAAATCTTTTTAAAAATGCAGTGACCACCTGGATATTTTAAATCCCTATGTATGTTACAATAATATAAAAAATCTGAAATTAAGTAAAAACTATCAGAAAAGCATATGCACTTAGAAAAAAATTAAAATTTACACTGAAAAATTTTTAAATCTCCTCAAGGACAACTTCAGCTAAAACATTTACAATCAATATTTCCGTTTAGAAAAAGATGATAATAGTTGGTTAATAACTACTTCCTTTCGTTTTGGCAAATTTCTAAATGCACAAAATTTAGATTTCACTATTGCAGTTATACAAGCGTTGAACTCATATAATTTGGAAACACTTTCTTCTGAAATTCAGAAAAAGAGAAAGAGAGAGAGAGGAAAATAGAAAAATAAACCAACCTTACTTTTTCAGTCCTTGGGTAAGCTTCATATTTGCCATCATGCAGTATCTCCAAATGCCTGATTCTCCCATGGGCTTCCTACTTGCCAAAGTGTTATCATGAGAACGCTCGGTGTACTTGGCATTCATCTGTGTGAGTGCCCTGCAGACTTCTTTAATTGAAGTGCAGTTTACACACCTCAGAGGAGCCCCATCAGGATCAAACCTGTGCAAGCGAAATCGAGGATCAACCTCCCTAGAAAACACAGGCTTCGTTTAACTGCCAGCCTCTGCAGAAAACACTGCCAAGGACGAGAGACGTACTGTCTGTGGATCTCACATTGCTCTGTGGGTCACCTTTCAGTCAATTATTGTCTGTTTGAATGGATTGAAATAGTCCCTAAGCCATCTCTATATCTACATACCTCAGCCTTATCCATATCTATGAGCAATAGCCATGTTTAATAGGAAAAAAACCCAGAAGAATTAGTAATTTAAAATAATTATGGTAGTCTTTAACTGTTTTATTAAATTAGCTTAAAATTTTCTTAAGAGGCATTACAGAACATCATCACCTAAATAGATTCCCTGTTGATCTTTTGCCTTTTAATTGTGTTTGACTTTTTCCTTAAAATTATCTTAGTAGGAACAGTTGAGAATACTAAAGCATCTGAATTGCTTTTCCATTTATTTGGCTATTAAACTTTCTCCATGCAACGTGTGTTTATTTAAAGTATCTCCAGCTACACATTTACCATGTGCATGTTAAATTAGCTAAAAGACTTTAATTGGGCATTGGGGATTAGTTGCATTATTCCCAAATCTCTTTACTAAAAATACATGAGAATAGTGAGCCATGTATTTATAACATTGTTAGGCTGTGCCATTGGTGATGCCATAATTTTTCCTCTTCATATTTTATTATGTCAAAAACAAAATTCAATTGTTAGCCTGTTTTGCTCATGTTTGATAAAGTAGACTACAATGATTACAAGTTAAATACAGTGCTTCCGCCTCTAAATCTGGAACAGAAAAGGATGGGATTATAGAAAAACTGCATTAAAATTGCAAACAAAATTTGTGAGTTTTCCATTTATTGTGTGTGGAATTTACAGTGTCATTCTTGGTAGAAACAACCGGAATTACACTGCTTAATTTAGCATATGAAATTAAAATTAAACAAGAGTATCACCAGTTGTCACTGAACAACACCCCAACCTGTGTGCAGGCACTGACAAAAATCACTCCACTGGCCATCAAGGTCCTTATCTAATAGAGAAGCAAATGACTTCTTGAGTTTGATGATTAGAACGCTGTGGAGTCAGCTGGATCACTCCGTTAAGTCAGTGAATTCCTTTTAATAGAGGACATATGAGGATACCTTGGATTAAGAAAGACAGACAAGAGGCTGGGCCTGCGTTTTCGTTAGGGGAGCTTGATTTCCCAGTGGGGAAAATATTCAGCATCACTTCCTATAACCACAGATCTATGTCACTTCTGTATTTATTAAAGGATCAGAGGTATGCAATGAAATCTTGCCACTGACAACAGTATCTGATTATTGTTATTTTTTAGTCACTTGTCAGGAAATCTGCTTGGCACCTGGTAATCCTTATCACATGAAAAGAAGTCAAATTCAGCTTGCATCACAGCCTGAAGGCTCTGATGGGAGAACAACTGGGATAATGCTGAGCCATTATACCTGAAACAGACATGCTAAAAATTCTTCTAAAGAAATATGCATCTTACTTTATACATTTAATTATCTGTCAAAATCAATGCCTTGGTGGGCATGTAGGGTGATTCCACGACCTGATAACTGTGAATGGTGCTTCAACGAGCAAGGGAAAAGCCAGGTTTTCTTTCAAATGCTGATTTCCTTTGGAGCTATACAAGAAGAAAGTGAGAATGTTCGTATGGTGGACTTCATATTACTCTGCATCATGGCTATGTTAGTTTTCATTTCCATCAATAGTGTGATAAGTACATTTGTTTTTACAGATCATCACCAACATTATGATTTTTTTGTCTTTTATGTCACTCATTTTGAGGTTCTCCTTTGTGATTTTCATTTGTGGATCCACTTTCTCCTTTCCAATGTAAATCTTTGCCAGGCCTCTTGCTAATTTGACAATCCAGAAAGGCCTTGGAGAAGAACCTTTACTTTTAATTTTTATTACATATTTTAAATTCATAGAGTATAAATATGTATCAATTTTTTAATTATACCAATTTAGAAGTACTGTGGTTCCTTCCTGTCTACTCCCCATACTTCTTACCCACGACCCTCTCTAATTTTTTTCATAAATTATATTATAATAGAATATTCATTTGCTTCACAGCAACAAGTTTAACTTTCTGAATATAAAGGTACCAGAACATAGCATGTTCCTTTAAAGGAGAAGATGCTTTAAAATGAAAAAGATGGTTCTCCTGTCTTCCAACCAGTGTGGAAATGTCACAATTAGCAAACACAGATAACCTAATCACCTTTGTGAGGAGTGACTCAAACATCAGACCTGAAGGTTGATAAGATCCCCACCATTTTGGACTCAGCGCCATTTTCCTCAGTATCCTGTTCTGCACCAATCCGCTGTAGCCTCGTGGTACCACACCTGATGGGCCTACCCACAAATCCTTTCTTGCACCTCTTTCTAGTCTTCATCGACTATTGCATCTGCAGCCCCAGCAGTCCTATCAGCCATTCCCTCGCGGCTTGCCCATGACCCTATCCAACAATCCCTCATGGCCCCGTGATAACCCGGGTGATACATTCCTGCATACATGCCATATTACTACTTCTTGCTTCGCCCCTTCCCTTGGAGTCCCCTCCTGCCGCTATGGCAGGAGACGTCTCTCCCTTCTCCCTCCTCCCTTTCTCTGCATCCACTCATGTCCTTGCCAGAGATCTTCCCTGCTGGAATAAAACCTCTGTGTGGTTCCGTGTGTCTGGTATTTTGGCTTGTGGTGGAAAACTGAAAAGAGCTTATGCTGAAAAGAAATAATGCAGAAAAGGCCTCTAGACATTGACCGGCCTGCTTGATAAAGGCCTGTAGACATTTTTTATTAGCCCAGGCCAGCATTTAAAGACATCACCAGGCCTGACATGATAGCATAGCAGCTAAATCCTTACCTTGGAAGCATCAGGATCCCATATGAGCATCATTTCATGCCGCAGCTGCCCCACTTCCCATCCAGATCTTTGCTTATGACTTGGGAAAGCAGCAGAGGATGGGCCAAAGCCTTGGGACCCTACACCTATGTGGGAGACACTGAAGAGGTCCTTGGCTCCTGGCTCCTGGCTCCTGGCTCCTGGCTCCTGGCTTCGGATTGGCTGAGATCCAGCCGTTGCAGCCGCTTGCAGAATGAACCAATGGACGGAAGATCTTTTTGTCTCTCCTTCTCTCTGTAAATCTGTCTTTCCAGTAAAATATTAAAAAGACATCACCAACTTTTTTATCCATGGCAGGTCAATATTTTGATCCTACTGCAATTTTCTTGAATAATGCTATCCTTAGTTTTACCTATTCTGGTCAGTTTCTGTTGTTTTTGTTTATATATTTACTTTTATTTTTCTATTGTTACAAGCTTCACTTTCTGATATTTAATAGCATCAGGATACATAAGCATAAAGATAGAAAGCATAGTAATGTAATGTAAATATATGTAAGTATTATTGAAAGTCAAACTTTGTGGCTTCAAACATGCAGGATGAAAACAATTTTGCTTCCTGTCTCACAGAAAATAAAGAATTTTCATGTACATACTGTTAGTCTGCAAAGTAAGATTTATTCAACACTGAGGTCTCCATTCATAATGAAAGGAGGGAGCTCCAATGGAGAAAAGACCCAAGAAAATGGTGAAAGTATTTTTTTTGGTTGTTGTTGTTTTTGTTTGTTTGTTTTATGCACCATCTCAGTGAAGGTGACAAATGAGTCAAAGGATGGAGAGTGAGCCTGCTCACAATAAACAGCCTAGTTCCTCATCAGAAGGGTGTGACCGGCGACCCCCTCTTTCCCTTTGCTTTGATTTTGTAGCGAGAGTTCAGAGGGAGATTTACACTCTGGCTTTGTCCCTTTGCTTTCCCTCAAGGAGACTGGTTTGATCTTGCCCTTGGAAAGATGGGAAATCAGGAGAATCTAGATTTCATATTTTCAAAATGTAACTTTACCAGTAGCAGAGACTCTAACTACATATTAGCCACCTGACTCCTCACACTACTATTATTTGGGATAGAGATGCCTACTGCATACAAGTATTAATTTCCCAATATGCTAATTTTCCTTGTATGTATGTAGGTATATGAATATGTATATATATGAATACATATGTATACAAATATGTACAATACTTTGTGTATTAGTTGTCTTACATCAGAAAGACCATGTGATATTTGTCCTTTGGGGACTGGGTAATTACTGAGCATATTCGATTCATGTTGGGATTATTTTGTTGCCAACAGTAAGATTTCACTCTTTTCACGGCTGAGTAGTATTCCATAGAGTAAAGGCATCAGAGTTTCTATAAACAATCCTCTGTTGTTGGGTGTCTGGTTATTTCCATGTCTTGAATATTGTGAACTGTGTTGTTATAAGCTTGCAGATAGCTCTCAAGTGGGAGAAAATATTCACACACTGCATAAGATATACAGGACCAATATCCTGATTTTTAAAAACTCCAGAAACTCAACCACATCAAAACAAACAATCCTGTTAAGAAATGGGCAAAGGACATGAATAGATATTTTTCAAAATCTGAAATTCAAAATCCTAATAATAAATACAATACAATGCTCAAGCTATCTAGCTACCTGGGAAATACAAATAAAAATCATAAGTTTCTACTTAACTCCAGTAAGAATGGCCCACATGCAGAAATCAACTATTGTTAGCAAGTTTGTGAGTTAGGGTCAGGGAAGATATCCTAATCCAACGTTGGTAGGAATGTGAGGTAGTATAACCACTATGGAAGTCAATCTGGAGAGTACTTCAACAACTGACAAAATAAACCTACCATATGACCACACCTGGGAATATATCTAAAAGCAATGTCTCTGTTATACCTCCAAGTTTTTTTTGCAAAAGTGAAGCAGTTATGTCATTGTAATTACTAGCAAGTCACTCATTTCAAGAACAGTTTTTTTTTCTGATTTAGCCTACAACTTGAAAATGTCCCAGCTACTACAGAAACTTTTTCCAAGAGATGAATTTTTAAAGATTGTAAGCCACCTATATTTCAATAATTTTGAGATGCAGAAAGCTACTCAGTACAGTTCCATCCTATAGCTTGAGTATCTCCACACAGAATGTAATCCAGAAGCTTCTTTTAGACAGTGAGACTGCTTGCTCCTTACTTTCAAGTGTCTGTTCACCCTCCTTGCTCTTCTCCCTCAGGACACTCTTCTTTCCCTCAGTTGTTAACGAATAATCCCATTGATGTTTACTGAGCATGGAGGGCATCAGTGGGAAAGAAGTCTGAATGAAGAAAAGAGAAAATAATGTGTCCATTATCTGTTTAATGATTCCCTGGTGGTGCCAATTCCCTCTAGTCCTATAAAACCGGGCTGCAAACACAAAAGCATATCCCTGCTGATGAGGTCTACTGTAATATGAAAAATGAATCTCATTGTGACTCACAACAAAAGGTTAACAAGGAAGTGATTAACTCAAACACAGAAGTTCCTTCCTTTTCTTGTAATTTCAATGTCTTTAATAAAAACAGGAAAAGAATATTTCAGGAAGAAGGGACATCAAATATGACTGTGTATGTGCAGAAACTCTTAAATTTTCCTTGAATAATGTCATGTTTTATGAACTTGTTACATCAAAATAACTTTTAAAAATAAAATGATACATTCCACAAATAGCAATAATAAAAAATAGTTGTAATTACTCAAAACAATGAGCGATATAATGGAAGTATTATGAGAACATTGTGAACAAATTTTAAGTCACTGTTGGTTTCACTTGTTATGATATTCAGCATTTAATAACCTATAACTAACTCACAAGTGTTCATTTTAGATCTGTAGGTTTTAATGACTACTTACAATACATTTCATGTACCATAGTATTTATAACACATCACTTTGAATAATGAGTAATCTCTGTATCTCACATATCCCTACTATGGTATATCATATTGTATTTGTATGCAACAGGCATGATAAAAATGAAGCCAAAAGATGAAGGAGTCAAGGCCAGCATCCAAGGAGAGTTAGCATTGATTTAAATGTATTTTTAGGGCCCGGCGGCGTGGCCTAGTGGCTAAAGTCCTCGTCTTGAAAGCCCCAGGATCCCATATGGGCGCCGGTTCTAGTCCCGGCGGCTCCGCTTCCCGTCCAGCTCCCTGCTTGTGACCTGGGAGAGCGGTCGAGGACGGCCCAGGGCTTTGGGACCCTGCACCCGCGTGGGAGACCCGGAAGAGGTTCCTGGTTCCCGGCATTGGATCGGCGCGCACCGGCCCGTTGCGGCTCACTTGGGGAGTGAAACATTGGATGGAGGATCTTCCTCTCTGTCTCTCCTCCTCTCTGTATATCCGGCTTTCCAATAACAATAAAATCTTTAAAAAAAAAAAATAAAATAAATGTATTTTTATATCACAGAAGAAATTCCATATAAGTCATGTGGTTCAATGTTAATGAATACATAGTCACACACAAAACAGCTCATGCATGTAGCTTGTAGAAAAATAAGCATATATGTACTTTTTAGACAATTCCCAGGAGTAATTATATCATTAAAAAATTTTGTCTACTTCATCAGAAGTTTTGCTTTCTAAAAGCCTAAAACCTGAAAAACCTTTTAAACAAAGCATAAACACTTAGCCCCATTTGTGATTGACGCTGTACAGTTCAATAAGAAGCATGACTGAATAATCAGTATTGTTTAGCTTGAAACTAAAAGAATTGTCTCTACCAAGACATTCGTTTTTAAAACCCAGTAGTAGATTTCACCATACATTTGCTGCCAAGGTAGGTTCATCTCATTTTCCTGAAGCATCAGGTAAGCCTGATTCCTACTTATAAAATGTAATATTTGTATATATTCAATGTGCTTGAGATGTAAAGGTTTATTCTGGTTGTAATATTGTTAATATAGGCCAAAATGAATTAAATTTAAATTTGTGATTAGAAGTAAAAGAATGTGTTTTGTAAAAGTAAAGTTGTTGTGATTTATAAAAGAAGTATAAATATATGTTTTGCAAAAAATACACTGATAATTCTCTGCCACTTTTTGCTCTATCTCTGTCTTGTCTCACATATCTACACAAACACATCAATGCCAATGAAATGATCTTATCCTATAAATTCTAAATTATTTCATCTGGGTATTGTACCTGATATGTAATTACCACAAACTATCTTCATAAATCTGTGATTGATATTTTAGAAGTAGATTTTATCTATAGGTCTAAGGTCTTGTCATTAGAAATGTTTCATATTAGATGAGTAGCCTGATATTCTGTATGTTCCAGAAACTTTCCTCCAAGTTCAGATCATTATTTACAAAAGTCTCTAAGCACTTGGACTTTGAAATGAAAAAAAAAAAAAAAAAGAAGCAAGCCTAATGAGTCCTTTTGGGGCTTATAGAAGCAATAAAAAACTTTGAAGGAGCAAAGAGGCAGTAAACCGACTAATGGTTTCTCTGTGCTGCAGCATACCATAAACCCATGAGTGTGTCGCATGACTGCATTATTTCAAATCTGTAGGTTTTCAAAGACTAATTACATTGTGTTTCAAGTGCCACAGAAAGTTCAGGTACAGTAATCAATAAATACTAAGGATTATACACAAATTGCATTTACATAGAATCAGTGTCTTGCAAGACTCCTGGTTTCAATCACTAAAACTCAAATCTGATTCTAGAGTAGATTTTGTTCTCACAACATTGAGTTTTTCTCTTTCTAGAATAACATTTCATATATTTTCCCAAGGACCAACCACTATCTCCCAAAGCAGATATAGTGGATCATCTTCTCCAAAGCTTCCCTAAACAAGAATTAAACTGAAAGTCTGAAAGTGTCAGTATAGTAAGTATTGGGGAATAGCAGTGTTCCAAATGAAAAGATAACTCAGTGGAATATAGCCACTCTTTTCATAATGCATCTGGATCAATCTGAGATTCCAGGTACTGGGAGACCAGATTTCATACCCACTCGGCAGTGCTGAGAATCATGCAATTGTGTTTTGTTGTTCAGCCAAGCAAGCAAGCAGCACCACATGTGAGATACACCATCAAATACTTCTGATTTCTGCAAATAGATTTCTGTGTTGTCCCAGTTCTGCCCAAAACATAGGAAGAGCCATAAGGAAGGAGACTAGGTGATGTTGCAGAAAAAGAGCTAACAAAAGGACCACACAGCTCACAAGCAATATGCAAGGTGGTGATCAAGCCTAAAGGGCCTTCACAACACTACCCAAGACACAAAAAAAGCTTGTATCTTCCTCCAAACAGAAAACGCTGAAATAAAACTGGTAGCATTTGCAGACATTACCACAAAATATCCCTCAACTGTCTATGGAAGGTAAAGGAAGAGGCAAGATAATGCTATAGAATTTCAATTAATGTATTTCTATCGGAAAATAAGAGGAGGAGGTAGAGAGACAGAAAAAGATTAGTCCACTAATTCAATCCTCAAGTAGCCAAAACAGCCAGAGCTGAACTGATCCAAAACCAGGAGTCAAGAGTATCTTCTGCATCTCCCATGTGGGCACAGGACCCCAAGACCTTGAGCCATCCTAGACTGCTTTCCCAGGCCACAAGCAGCTGGATGGGAAGTCGAACAGCCAAGACAGACCTGGCTCCCATATGGGATGCTGGTGCATGCCAGGCAAGGATTTTAGCCACTTGGCTACCATGCCAGGTCCAGTTAAGATATATTTAACAGTTTCATTGGGAGTTCATCTTTTTATTCAGAAGTAGAACACATAATGCAATTTATCTTTACTTCTCATCATGCTAGTCTCCATTATTCAGTTCTTTGTGTGAATGCATGTTTACTCATGTATCTATTGATCTTATATTTTTCATAAAGGCTGCCTTATATCAGAACATAGGATATTTGTCCTTTGGGAATAGCTTATTTTACTGAGCATAACAGTCTCTATTGTGACCATTTTGTTACTAATGGCAGATTTTCATTTTTTTAATGGATGAGTAGTACTCTGTGAAGTAGATACACCATTTCTTTATTCATTTTGTTTCCATGTCTTCACTATTGTTGATTGTATTGCTGTAAATATAAGATTACAGTTCACTTTCTCATATTCAGATTTCATTCCCTTTGAATATATTCCCGAAAATGGGATAGCTGGGTCATATGGCAGATCAATTTTCAGTTTTCTCAGCACTCTCCATATGACTTCCACAGGGTTTGCACTAGTTGACACCCCACCAGTAGTGAAACAGGGTACCTTTCTCCCCACACTCATGCCAGCAAGTGTTGTAAATAGATTTCCAAAGGCAGGCTAGTCTCACTGAAGTTATGTGCCATCCATTTGTATTTTCTTACTAGCTATGGCGCCTGCACCTTCTTTCATATGACTATTAGCCATTTTAATTTCGTTGTTTTGTTTTGTTTTTGAAAAATACCCACTTGGTTTTTTTTATCCATTTCTTCACAGGGTTGTTTGTCTGCTGCTGTTGAGTTTCTGAAGCTCTTTGTAAATCCTACATATTAGTCCCCTATCTGTTGTGTAATGTGACAAGGTTTTTCTCTCATTGTTGGTTGCTTCTTCACTTGTTCATTTCCTTTGCTGTACAAAAGCTTCTTAGTTCGATGTAGTCTCACTTGTTCATTTTGGCTTTGACTGCCTGTGCTTTTGGTGACTTTTCTAAGAAGTCTTTACCAATGCCTTTATCTTAAAGTCGGCTTCCTACACTCTTGTCCAGCTGTTTGGTGGTTTCTGGATGCAGACTTGGGTTCTTGATCCATTTAGAGCTGTTTTTGTGTACAGCGAGGTTTGGGCTTCTTGTTTCTTACTTTTACAAGCTGCTATACAATTGTCATAACAGCATCGTCAGTCATTTTATTCTTTCAAAATTTTGTATGCACACACACACATATACACACACACAAACATACACACAGAAAAATCCTTCCACAATAATTATGCATTCTTGAACCAAAACCTAGGTTTGTTAATGCAAAAAAATTTGTAAATCCATGGAGTTTTACATAATATGCAATTATATGAACACTCTAAGAATTCATGTTTACGGGTGTGTAAAATACGCATGACTCATTTTTTGTCAAACTACTTTATTTCACTAGTGGTTCCAAGTATAAGTTTTCTCCTAAAATAGGGTTATAATATTCATCTACAATTTATCTTTCATATTTTATGGTAACACACACTTGAGAAAACATGCTAGTCACAGTCCCTGTTTATGGATGTAGCATTTATTTTAAGAGTAAAATGTGTGGGTTGTTGTCAGTGTGGGACAATTTCAGATAAAATCTTTCTTTTTTGAAATTTGATATGGTGAAAGATTTTACACAGTTTTAAAGTTTCTTTATTCATTCTAATTCCTTATATAAGGATGAAAGTCCCTAGAGTGGAAAAATGCAAACATCATTCAGTAAACAGCCACAATTACCCGGGTAAACTTGAAATATTCATCAGATAGTTACAAACTCAAATTGAAAATCAAAGCTTAGTTCTTAATCTTTTCCAATTGAGTTGCCAACTTTTTTGAGACAAGATAATTTATTTACTATTATTCATTTACTTAAAATCATGGCAAAACATGTCATATCTACCAGAACTGTTGAAACCCAATGATGAATTTTGTTAAAAAAATTAAATTTTCCACTTCCTGGTGATTTCCCAGTAACATGTAGAAGAAATTTGCTTTTTAACCCTTGCTCTATGTCTCTCTACTTTTGAATAACTTGGAAAGGATAATTTTTAAATTTTCAGCATTTTTTCCTTCTTGCTTCCCTTCCTTCGTCTTTCATTTTATTTCAAAAATTGTTTTTTAAACTTCTCTGTGTGTCAAATACTACTCCATGCATCTGAAAGCCATTAGTGAAGACAGGAAAATAATGCTTTCCTGCCAGAATGAAGCTTATAGTCTACCCAGGACCCATGCCCAATGATTTCTGCTGTGTGCCCTTCTGCAGCAAGTCACTTAGCATCTCTGTCCTTCTGTTCCCTCATTTGCAAAGGAAGGCTATTCATATTGTCTACCTAACAGGAGTCAGCAAGTATCAAACGAGTGTTATGTGTTACTTTCTGGTTTCTGAAATATTGAAATGGGAAACAACGTGTCTAAGAATTATAATCTTTTTCTTTCATTTTTTGTATAATTCTAAGCCAAAACAATAAATTATAATCCAAAACTAAAATCCAAAGAGCTGGAGTATGGAAGGCATTTTACACCTTTCGTAGGATACCACCATCCCTCATCAGGGAAGCTGGGTTGGACTACCCCAGCTCTAATACTGCTTCTAATACTTGACCTCCTACTTACGGGCCCACTGCGAAGCAGCAGCAATGCTTCAGCTACAGACACTCATGGAGGCCTGAACTGAGCTTTGCCTCTGGGGCTGGACCCTGGTTCCAACCTTGCCCCAGCTCTCTATGGCTTTTGGGGAGTGAATCAGGGAACTCTCTGTGTCTATTCTTTGTTTTTCTCTCTCTTCTTCTCACCCTCTTCTTCCCTGTCATGCAAAGAGACAAAATCCTGGGCTTTTCTGTATATATCACTGACCAACAAGCACTAAAATAAACTATGCAGAGAGGTAGTTGAAGCTAACGGGACATTTTTTTAACTATAGGAAGAAAATTTTGAGGAAAACATCATACAACCTCGGCATATGTTAATAAATTCAACATATGTTAAAGATACTTTCTGATTTTTGACCCTGACCAAATTGATAAAAATTTATAAATAATGTTCTTGATATTACTACATGTCAAAAATTATTTTTAAAAATTAAAAAATAAATTTAGTGTTTAAAGCAAAAACATTGCCCATTATATAACGTGAAACTGATTTTTACATGAGTTTCAATTCCAACCACCATTTTATCATTCATTAAGCTTTGCTACATTCTTAGACTACATAAGCCAGTCCCTTGAGCTGTAGCACGTTCAGTACTGTAGCTAAAAGTTTAAGATACTGGATCAGGGAGATAGGTAACCAAACGTATGTAATTAAGTGAACTCTCAGAAGTTTGACATACACAGCAGAGTGATATGAAACATCTGGAAGTTCTTTAAAGACTCCAGAATAATCATGTTGTTGTGAATAGAGATATGCTAAATAAACCATTTGTTTTGTGATCATGTTAATTATGGTTTAAATTTATCAAATTTATGGAGGTGTTTTTATTCCAAGCTCTGCTTCTTGTGATATATAACTATTTTTAACTCCTGTCATTTTATTTTCAGTTCTGTATTCTGACTCCTAACATTGTCCTGCTTTTTGTAAGCAATTACTATGTATCTAGGGGCAATATATCCACTGCTGCAGGAAACATGGAAAAAAAATTGACAGAATACCACCAGAAGCCTAACAAAAAGTTTGAAAACTTCCAAATTAAATAAGATCAAATGTACTCACAACTACATTGTATAAAAAATTTTTAAAAGAAAGAAAAACAAACAGAAAAGAGAAGGCTCTGTATTTATTGATCTACACATGAATAATTAAATACCAGTAAGACAAAGCATACCTCATGATTATAAATTAGAGTTTTTAAATTAATAGTTAGATGTGAGTTTTATAGTTAGGTTACATAGATTATATTATTACAGTTCTATATTCCTATGACTTTTGTCAGTAAACTATGCAATAATAATCTTAGTGCCCAATTACAATATAAGGAAAGCCAATAATATAAAATTAAATATCTTCTATGTATATATGTATATAGAGTATGTGAAATCACCATAATTATAGAATATACACTTATGAAAAAATATAATTAATTGCATTAATTATGCCTCCAAGATGATGTGACTCAAAAAGTAAATCCACTACTAGCAACACTCATAATGACAAGGCAAAGGAGAATCATAGCATCACATGAAAATTCAACAGAAAGTGTCAAAATACAAATGGAAGTACATTACATTGAGAAACGCTTGGGACATTTACATTGGTTATACTCAGCACAAAGCTGAGATTTCAATTATCTAATTAAAGTGAGTCCAAAATGTGGCAAACAGAAAAAAAAAAAACAAATTAAGTGACTAATGAAAATTAATCTGAATTGTCATTCTTTGAATATTAGCAAATGTTGATGTCATGAAGCTGACATTCACTCTCTTGCTCTGTGTTCACAAAGTCCTTATGTAAATGTTAAGAACCAAATTAAAAACTGAACACTTCATTTTACATTTTAACTAATTCATGCAAGATTAATTATATTACAGATTTAAAATAAGCATATTTTGGGCCCGGCGGCGTGGCCTAGTGGCTAAAGTCCTCGCCTTGAAAGCCCCGGGATCCCATATGGGCGCCGGTTCTAATCCCAGCAGCTCCGCTTCCCATCCAGCTCCCTGCTTGTAGCCTGAGAAAGCAGTTGAGGACGGCCCAAAAGCTTTGGGACCCTGCACCCGTGTGGGAGACCCGGAAGAGGTTCCAGGTTCCTGGCTTCGGATCGGCACAGCCTCGGCCCGTTACGGCTCACTTGGGGAGTGAATCATCGGACGGAAGATCTTCCTCTCTGTCTCTCCTCTTCTCTGTATATCCGGCTTTCCAATGATAATAAAAAAAATCTTTAAAAAAAAATAAAATAAGCATATTTTATCATACAATGCTTACTATTCTATTGCTTAAAATATATGTATGTCTCATAAAATTTTCCACATATAAAATTCAGTCTGCAAAGTTCTAGCATAAAAAATAACATTTTATTTGTTTGTTTATTTCACACTGTCTGCATTAGCTCAGCTGGACTGGGCTGAAAATGAAGCTGGGAGATGAGAAGGTAGTGCAGTGTGTGGAACAGTGAACCAATTATTTATGCAAACACAATTGTCTCCCAAGGTCTATGTCAGTCAAAAAAATGGAATCTGAAGCCAGAGATAGGAATCAAATTCATATACATCAAATGTGGGTAATCACTCTTAGTGCTAAACCTCTGAAACAAAAAAGGAAAAATAAATCCCTTTCTAGTCCAGTGTTTTTGAGTTGTTGTTAAAAATCTTTAAAATTAGCTCAAAATTATGAGAAGCCAAAAATTCAAAATCACTGCATCTACTTCTTTTTCAGGCTATTTTTTGGTCACTAGCATGTTCCAAAGAATTTCAGTAATTATTCATAGAAAACTCTAATTCTAGATTCCAAATTTCCTACAAATTTCTGCAAATGTTATAAATATATAGACAAGAGAAGAAAAACACACGTACACAGATAAACACTCTATATAGAACTCTGAACATATTTAAAGCCAGATCTGCATCCATTACCTATGAAAGCAATCATTATTTTCATATGTATTTTAAGACATATTATTAATAACATGTACCTAAAATATTCCCCAAAGATTTATAATTTGTTCATGTATAATTGTAATAAGGCCTAGATTAGAAAGTAGTTAAGAACTCAGTGCACATCAAATAACGGCACTTTTTAAATGTGCTTTAAGCCTTTTCTTTTGATCTCTTTTATATTCACTCATTATTTCATCTCTTTGGCATATTTCTAATCTTTCCTTATATTAATATTTAATATAGAAGCATCCTTTCCACATGATTTATTACTATTCGTTTCAGATCATGCTGATGCCGATTGTAGCAGCATCCTGCTCCCAAACAGGCATGATCTATTGGAGTTCCAGGGCATACTGGTAGATACATAAATCACTGAATTAGTGGACTCACTAATTCATAATTAACTTGAGTTAGTCTGTAATATCTTGATGATCCAACAAAGCAAACTCATAGTGATCTCTCACTTCCTCCTCTTCCAAATATCTGTTTTATCTGCTTCCTTTTAAAGAGTAGAAAAAAAAAAAAAAGAGGTAGGGAGCTTGAATATTATTTCCTTGAGGAGTCTCCTTTACTCTAAGGTCAGACCAGTTGTCACTGAAAGTCCTATAGATCAAGAATTTTAAATTATATCAACATTATATATAAAAGAAGAAAACATACCAAATATCATCACTAGTATAGCATTTCTTGAAACCACGTAGTGACAACCACTCTCAGCAAGCATTTGGAACTTCTCTTTGGCTGTCACATTATTTTCCCCTTATTGCAGAAGGTTCGAGGGCAACTTAGAGCCAATCAAGGTGAGTTGACCTTTAAAGATGACATGATGCCAGATGCCTGACAGCAACTGGGAGAGAAGGCAAATCTAACAAGCAGTCTAACTCGGCAAGTTGGAAGCTGGGCACACCTACAGTCAACTTTAGGTAGAGCTTCTACCAGCATCCATTTAAGTGTTTCAGATCCCACTGAGACTTCAAGTAGAACTAGTCCATATCTCATTGTCAAGTTCTCAAATGATTGGTAAATAGTGTCATGTACACTCTTTACAGCAACTACATGAGGCACTCAGGACAGGAGTTTCCATTTTAAAATTTAAAGGTACAACATTAAAATACTTAACTGGGGGGCCCGGCGGCGTGGCCTAGCGGCTAAAGTCCTCACCTTGAAAGCCCCAGGATCCCATATGGGCGCCAGTTCTAATCCCAGCAGCTCCACTTCCCATCCAGCTCCCTGCTTGTGGCCTGGGAGGGCAGTCGAGGACAGCCCAATGCATTGGGACCCTGCACCCGCGTGGGAGACCCGGAAGAGGTTCCAGGTTCCCGGCTTCGGATCGGCGCGCATCGGCCTGTTGCGGCTCACTTGGGGAGTGAATCATTGGACGGAAGATCTTCCTCTCTGTCTCTCCTCCTCTGTGTATATCTGGCTGTAATAAAATGAATAAATCTTTAAAAAAAATACATAACTGGGGCAGGAGTTTGGACTAGTAGTTAGATGACTACTTATGGTATATTGGAATGCCTGGACTCATTGATTGGCTGTATTCTCAATTTCAGCTTCCTATTACTGCACACCCTTGAATGTAACAAGAGATGGCTCAGGTAGTTGGGTTCCTGAACCCACACTGGAGACCTGAAATGAATTTCTGGCTCTTGGCTTGAGTCCTGATATGGGGCCTCTGTAAGCATTTGGGAATTAAATTAGGGTATGTATTGCTTTCTTTCTCATTCTCTCTTGTTCTTAGTTTCTTTGCCTCTATCCCTCAAATAAGCAAATATTTTTAAATTCACTTTTCTTTTAAGAATATGGCACTAAGACTAAATAATTTACCCTACATATATATCATCAATACTTACAAATTTCTTCTCTCTATAACCCTGCCCTTGTTGTGTTTGTAATTTATCGAAAAAGTCAGCCATTTATTTTTTAATCAATGATGAGTATGATAATTATTATGAAGAGAAAATTTAGGTTGCAATATGTACAGCTAGCAAAATCTGATCATGATTTCAAGGAAGGTTCCCTTAGTAATGGCTTCCAAGCTGACTAGTAAAGGGGTAGGGGTGACCTTGTTGAAGAGAAAAAAGTACAGCGTAGTCCTCTTGCACTGACATAGTAGAATTGACAACAAGTTGGAATAATTTCTCCATGGGAGTGCTGATAAGGTAGGACAAATAATGCAAAGCTGTGTCAGTGCTACTCCAACTTCTGTTGTGATTTCTAATGCCAGCAAGCTATCATGTATAGATTCCCACAGCAAAGTCTGCATGCAATATTTGCCTGGCAAAGATATCACTGTGATTACCAATTATTGTGTGGGTACTCGGAGATCTCTCCTAAACCATGTGCAGTAGTAGTAAAAAAAAAAAGTAGTTTATTAAGCTCGACCAATGTTAGAGGGGAGAATAAAGAAAAGAAGATTGGGTACAAAAGTGGAACAGCTTATAAAGACAGTGTTTTCATGGAGGGGGACATCAAAATTATGCTGAATTCATAATATTGTACAACATGACAGGTGTGATTTATTCACCTGAGAATTTGAACTTTGTAAAAATAACTTGGGAGAGAGCAAGAACTGATGTCAATACATTTTGCTATGAATCCTAGTTACCTCCCAAGATCTGAAGCAAAAGAATTCACTGAATGGGGAGCTGGACCAGGAATAGAAACATTAAAGTCCCCAGCATCTGCACAGTGTGAGTGCATGTTTATTCACCCAAGAGGACAGTGGAAAACATCAATATTTAAAACATAGTCACAAGATAAACCTGATCAACGACATACAGAAGGTACACTCAACAAAGGATTCAGAAATACATGAGTATTTATAGTACTGGAAATCATTGGAGGAAGATATTTAACACCAATTACAGAATACCAAAAGATTATTGGAATCATCTCTAAGTTCAGGCCACAGTCTGACAAAGGGAAAATAGTACCAGAAACTCTTCTTTTACAAAAGAGGAATATACCCAGATCCAAACTATAAGACTGTTTATTCACACCAACTGTATCTATGCAGTTACTTTAAAATATGAAATGTTATTTGGCTTCTAATTAAGCAAATGCTAAATATTGACAAGATTGCAAGAAAACTTATAAGGTCATTAACATTTTTGTTAAAAAGTCTATAACTTTAAAAGATAATCTAATAATACAGATAAATAGCCTCAAACATGTTTATAAGAACAAGAGTTCCACTGCTGCATAGAAGTAATTTAGAAGTTCCCAGATAGCAATGATAAGAAATAATTGCACTGGAGATTAACTGAAGTAATATTCACAAGAAAGTAATAAGGCATGTAGTATAATAATCAGTTTTCAGAGGGGCAAATTGAGGTAAAAAAAGGTTAACTAATTTTCTTAATTTTGCATGCTGCTGGGAAGACATTGTGGCATAATGCGTGAAACTGGGATGGCAGCATCCTCAAATGAACCAGTATTGTCCCGGATGCTCTACTTCCAATTCAGTGTATTGATAACGTGCCTTGGAAAATTAGTAGACGATTCAAGTACTTACTCTGTGCTACCCACATGTGAGACCTGGGTAGAGTTACTCAGTCTCACCCAGGCTGGTTTGTTGTGGTCATTTGAGCAATGAACCAGTTTCTGCATGAATAACACTCTCTCTCTCTCTCTCTCTCTCTCTCTCTCTCTGCTCTCAACTCCCACCCTCTGACCTCATCACTCTCCTTTTTAAGTAAAAGAAAAAATTTTTTTGTTAAAGTAATGTTACTAAGTGGTACAGAACAGAATGTGGAAAACATTGGTTGACTGTTGTACTCTACATTGTCTTTTATGCCCTTCTGATTGTTTTATTCTTTGTGTTTTACATTGTGCAGGTACAGGATCCCAAAACGTTGAACATTTTTTGCTGCTTTTCCAAGACATAAGCAGGGAACTGGATGGGAAGCGGGGCAGCTGGAATTAGAACCAGCACCTATGTGGCATCTCCGTGCTTGCAAGGTGAGGATTTAGCCACTGACCCATCTCATAGGACCATGAATTAGACTTTAAAAATAGATAAATAAGAAAGATCTATTAGCTTATAACTTGAGATGTCATGTCTACCTCCAAATATTCTTTTCTTACTACTGCTGCTGTTCCTGTGACACCAACACAACATCTTTAAAAAACTTTACCATGCAGTTGTTTTTATATATTTCAGTCATCAGTATCAGGCAGGCATGTAAATGTAAACACAATGTTTGTGTATGTATTATATCAATGTGATCAGTGTTTAGATAATAGAGTCAATACAAATCAACACAAAGTATTGAGGAACAAAAATATTGACCAAGATCAAACTTGGAAAAGTGGGTCTTGAAGCACCATTCATTATGTAAGTTATATTTTTAAAAAAAAAAAAGCAAAAGATGTTCCAGGAAAGGAAAAACAGTATGGCACATACAAATGTTATGCGTGTGTGTGTGTGTGTGTGTGTGTGTGTGTGTGTGAACGTTGTGTGTGCTTGACATTGGCAATGAAGACAACAAAGGGAAAAGGTTCTGATGTTCTTGTGAAAGTTAGTCTCTGAAAGTTTAATGCTAATTATTTCATTCTTACTAATAAATACATTAATCCAGTTATTGTTTACAACTTAAAATGACAGATTTTAAACATTTTTAAGCAGGGCTAGGCATAGATAAAACCGTAGAAAAAGCCTGATTTGGTTACCTCCAAGCTGCCCAAAATAGATTGGTTGATTTCATCTCTAAAAATACTTTGAATCATTGCAAAACCTAAATATTTTCCTTACCCCTTCCCCAGGTAAATTATTATATTCTAGATACTCCCTTAAATTTTTAACTGGTATGTAATTGTTAGATACTCTTTAAAATGGCATATTTTTTTCAATGCACTACATCTGTCTATTGGGTCAATAATATTCACCCTGGGGGTTGCTTCCTAGGGGTTGCTTCACCCTGGGGTTACTTCCCCCACCTGTCTCGCAGGTATCCCATATGGGTTCTGGGTCAAGTCTTGGCTGTTCCATTTCCAATACAGCTCCCTGCTTATGGCCTAGGAAAGCAGTGAAGATTGTCCAAGTGCTTGGGTCCCTGTACCCATGTGGGAAAACCAGAAGCCCCAGATTCTCAGATCTAGACAATTACAGCCATTTGGGGAGTGAACCAGCAGATGAAAGATCTCTGTCTCTTTTTACTGTCCATGGCTCTCCTTCTCTCTCTGTAATTCTGCCTTTCAAATAAAAATAGGTAAACCTTTAAAAATACAGTAATTCTATACACAAATTAATCCATTTATATTAAATGCTTATCAATAATAATCACAATTAACACCAAGAATAGGCTTGTGGAAAATACAAGGTAAATATTATCATGAGACTTTTTTTAAAACAAAGATAATGGATTTCAATAAATAACTAAGTATTTCATGATCAAAGAGTCATCAATAAAATCAATACTAAAACCAGCACATACATAATATCTGAGAGGGTAAATAATTTTACCTCTCCTACATGCTATATTACTTTTTGCCATTGGATATGGTTTGGGTATTTTATCTCCCAAAATGCATAGGAAAATTTCACTGCCATTGTATAATGCAAAGAATTTTAATAGGCAATTGGGTCAAGAAGGCTCCATCTTCATAAGTGGATTGATGGCATTATCACCCTATTACGAGTCTCTCTACTATATACCATAAACAGATGGCAAAATGCCTCTCTCTCCCTCTTCCTTTTTCTTTTTTCTCCTTCTCTCTCTCCTCTTTCTCCTTCTTCTTCCACCTTATACCATGCAGCAAGCAAGAAGGACCTCTTCTTCTGTCAGCATCTTGACATTTAATTTCCCAGTCTCGAAATCAATAAGCAAATCAATAAATTTCTGTTTATTATTTCTGTTCAATTAGTTAGTTGTATCTGTTACTGAAACAAACAAAAATAGAGCAATATAGCACCGAATGATAGTACCCATGTTTTGCTATTGCAACATACAAATAGGAGTTAATTGGTTGCCTCTTCACATTTTCACAAATAAGCACCCTTCTACTCTATGTATAATGATTACACCGGTATTAACTCATTATGTAGGATAAGATTTACATAAATTGACATTAAATATTCAAATAAAAATTGACTTTCAGGAAGAATCGCGCATTTGCTGTTTGATTATCTTAATCTTAAGACACCACGTTTTTTGCAAAGATGTAGTGTAATAATCTGATTACGTCTATTTGTGGACTGCAGTCATAGCAGTATTTTTTGTAAGGTTTTTTTTCTTTAAATGTTATGTTCTGACCTTTCATTCACAGTGATTATAACAAAACGTTTGATAGAAAAATAAAATCTTTGTGAGTCAAAATCATGGAAAATGTCAAAAAACGCTCACTGGATAGTCAAAGAGTGAGAGAGGCAGCAAACACATGGGATTTAAAAGGGCAGTGCAAAATATGGACTATTTCAGAGACTATTCCAGATAGATCATCGTTCTATACCTTTCACATTTAGATAATACCAGTTCATATGGCATTATTCAGAATGCTTGTTCTTATTACTTGACAACATCATCCTCATTAATGCTGCTTCACCATTCTTTCAGTCTCCTCTTCCATTCTGCTCTGTTCCAGTTAAGGACCTCGCTATCATCAACCCAAGCCAGAAAACTGTCATCATGATACATAACCTTTCCATTATCCCTACTTTTTTCATGTTAATTCGTCCTCAAATTTGTTTTTTTTTTTAATATACTCTTTTCCATGGTTTTTGATTGCAGCTCAGTACCACAAAATCCCCACTGGATTATATCAATAATTTTAAAATTGACTGTCCAATTCAAATTCCACCTCTTTTTCCATATTTTTTCTATCTTCTCAAGTATCTTTGTTGTATAGATTTTCTCATGTACAGTATCCTTTAGAAGCTTTTTAACCTCTTCATATGTATTTCTATGATGTAGCACCAATTACATCTCTAATGACATATTTGTCTGTCAAACGCATATTTGCATTTTTTGTTAAAAGATCAATTTATTTTTATTGGAAAGTCAGGTATACAGAGAGGAAGAGAGACAGGGAGCAATATCTTCCAACCGTTGATTCACTCTCCAAGCAGCCACATCAGCCAGGGCCAAGCCGATCCGAAAGAGCCAGGAGCCTTTTCCGGGTCTTCCACACGGGTACTTGGCACCAAGGCTTTGGGCCATCCTCAACTGCTTTCCCAGGCCACAAGCAGGAAACTGGATCAGAAGCGTGGCCACTGTGACACAAACCAGAGGACATATGGGATCCTGGCATGTGCAAGGCAAGAACTTTAGCCACTAGGCTACTGAACCAGGCTCTTATATTTAAATATTGTTAAGCAAAATATTCTGACCAACGCATTTGTTTGTGAGAGTTTTATTTGGAATTTGTAGGAATTACTTTGCACATCAATAGGACTGAAAACGATCTGCTCACTGGGATATTTTCTTTCTGGATAAAAGATAGCCTATCTTACACTGTGTAAAGTAAAATATATATTCAGGGATTGGAACTGATATGGACAGATTGATGTTCCCTTTTGCAGAGGAATTGGCTTGTTTAACTATAAAACAAAATGAAGCAAGATTTTTGTCTCACTTTCTGCAATTGTTGCATGTCAACTTCAATTTTGAATTCTTACGAAGATTTAGAATGCTGACTTCCTGGGCATTTGAAGGGGTGCCATGCTATATTCTTGAATACTGCCTGCTCCTTCCCTTGGACACATACCAAACTTTGGTCAATGCTCAACACACCCTCTCCACATTGAAGATCAAAGTTTTTGTAAGAAAATAGTGTTAGCTGGGGAAAAATAAGGGCAAGGACAAAACACAAAACACAGTAACATAGGATCCTGATGTGTATGCTTTAAAAAGTGGAGAGGAGGGTCCAGTAATAGGTTGTAAAGGACATAAATAAATTTTAAAAGTCTCAAAAAGAAAAAAAAGATACCTATGCTAAAACCTGAAGGAGCTGAAGGATTGAATTGAACACTGTGAAACAAGTGTGGAAAGAGCTTTGGAATGAAATATGCTAACAGATTAAAGAGGACAGTAAGGCTGTACATCACTGGATACTACACAAGGTGTACAATATCCATTGGTTGCCAGGTTAAAATCCAGTCTTCTTCTGTCAAGGCCCAGTTGTATTAAAGGAACTAGGACAGTTAGCCTGGTGCTCACCTGTCTTCACTCCTGACTTTGACCTCTGGTGGTCAGGAAACCTTTGCTCCTATTGGACATAACAGAGAAGAGAAGCACAGATACAGTTTTCAACATGAAAATGATTAAACCAGATTGGGAACTATGCAGAAACTCATTCTCATGCAACAATTCATGGAATAGCCTAAAGGAAAAGGTAAGCTATAATTGCTCAGATATAATAAACTCAAAGGGTGTTTTTTTTTTCCCTCTGTAGCTTCTTCTAAATTTCCTAAGAAACACTTAGAAGAAACTAAGATCATCTTCATTGTCCTGGTGCCCAGAACTGGGAAAAGTTTTCTAATGCCAATGCCAAAAGCAGACAGAGAATCTCTAAGTTTAGGCCAGCCCAACTCCATGGAATAATCTGCAATGATGGAAATGTTTTCTTTCTGTTCTATCCAATATGGTAGCCACTAATCACACATAGCTATTGAGAATTTAAATTGTGACTAGTGGAAAGTGAAGAACTACAATTCTAATTCAGAATTTTAAAATCGATAACAAATTGTGGGTAGTGGCTAGTTTATTGATCACAGGTGGTTTAGATCATGTTCTCTATAAGAGTTTATAATTTAGTCAGTTCCCTCCTTATTTTTTTTAATTGCAAGAACATTTCCAAATAAGGTGCACCAATTTTGGCTTACTTTAATTACTAATTCCATATACTGAGTTCTAATAAGTACCAAATACCTTTATTGTTGCTTTTAATCCTAACAAATCACCTTCAAGATAAATGTTAATACCCATACTGTTTTAACAGATGAAGAAGCTGAGATGTTAAAACATAGAGCTTGAATTTAAGTCTGTATCTGTCTGATTTTGAGATCTATATTTTTCCTCATTATACCATGCCAACGATAGCAAATAGAAAAATATTGAAGAACAATTTGTTTTCTGCTTTTTTAGCTAAAAATCGTATCAGTATTACGTTCTATTATATAAAAAATAAAATTTTCTCTCATTCTAACTCACATAGAGCTGGCAAAAAAAACTTGACATGTATGTGTCTTGTTGGACATTATTGAATCAAGGAAATTGCAGATGCCATCTTATTATACATGTGAATTTTGATTCCCTAAGAATAAAATTCTGCTTGAAAGCAGACTTCAAGCTACTAGAACCTTCAAACAATTAATTTCTCCACAAAAATCCTGATTCAGTTCTTCTTTTTTTTTTTAAGATTTATTTATTTTTATTGGAAAGGCAGATGTACAGAGAGGAGAGACAGAGCAGAAAATCTTCTGCCTGATGGTTTACTCCCCAAGCAGCCGCAACGGCTGGAGTTGAGCCAGTTCGAAACCAGGAGCCTCTTCCAGGCTTTGGGCCGTCCTCGACTGCTTTCCCAGGCCACAAGCAGGGCGCTGGATGGGAAGTGGAGCTTCTGGGATTAGAACCGGTTCCCATATGGGATCCCAGCATTAAAGGCGAGGATTTTAGCCACTATGCTATTGCGCCAGACCCAGTTATCCTTCTTGAAGAGTTCCGATGGAACCCTGGAAATCAGAAACTGGGACATTTTCCTCACATATTGTATGCTAAAATCTTGCTGAAAGATAGAAATCAAAGAGATATGAAGTATTGAAAAATTGAGAGGCTACTGGGTTGAATGGTGTCCAGTAAGAATTCATGTACATGGGCTAGCATTAATAGCATAGAAGTCCATGGGATGTGCTGTCACCATCCCATATGGATGCCAATTCAAATCCTGGCTGCTCCACTTGTGACCAAACTTCCTGCTAACATTCCTGGAAGAACAGTGGAAGATGGCACAAGTGTGTGCTCCTTGATCCATTTGGCAGACCTGGTGTCAAACTGGCCCAACATTGACCACTTAGGACATGACCCAACAGATGGAAGACACCGCTCTCGCTCGCACTCTCTCTCTCTCTCTCTTTCTCTCTTTCTCTCTTCCCTCTTTATGTAGCTCTAAATCCTATAAGAAAAAAAACTCCATGTATAATCAAAACCCAAGTGTGAGATCTTAATTTGTAAAGAGGATTTTGCGGGTATCATTTTAGATGAGGTTCTACTGGATTAGAAATGACATAAACTCAATGACTAGTACGCTTATAAGAAGGTCATGACACATTGCTTCCTGAAAAAATTAAAATGATCCAGCTGTTCCACTGCTGAGTAGAATAGACCCTGAATATAAAACTGTTGTCTCCTGTTTCACTTGCTACTACAAGGGAAACCAATTTCACAGTATTCCCAAATCTAGAAACAGAGTTAAGGAGATGAGGTCTTAACCTCCTTGGGAAAAAGTCTCACCAGAATTACCTTTGGCATATAAAATATGGGTAGGGTCCTGTGGAGAATGAGTACTGTCTTGAGAGATAACTGATCATTGAAGGAGACTGAGGGGGAAATGATGGCAGCACGAAGAACCTGTCAGCAACTTGAGAAATGACTCAATAGGCAGGTAGGAGCTGCCTCAGCCACCAGAAAAAGGAAAAAACAAGTTCATCATTAAAAGAGCAGGGAAGCAAGAAAATCAAGCAAGGTCTAGTACATATAAATACTCGCATATTTATAACCTTCCACCTCTCCGAAAATTGCACGGCCACACCTGACATGAACGTCACATCAGAGAGAAGCAGGCAAGAGGAGACACTCTAGAAAACCACATTATTCAAAATACAGATTGATTTCACCTCCATGCAATATTTACTTGTCTTTCCATTTGTGCACTCAAGCGGAATGCAAATTCACACAAGATGTAGTGAACAAAGAAGCACTCTTAGGACTGTACATCAGAGTTTACTTGCAGTTACTTAAGAATAATACACAATAACGGGCAAGTACTAACATAACTTTCATTATCAAAAGATTTGTGTAATTCTTCAAGAAAACTACTTCACTGTAACCATTTACAGATTTCATTCCATACTTTCAGGAAACTAACAAACCAAAAATAAAGGTGAGACTAAAAAGCTGTTGAAGGCGTAGATTCCACTTCCAACTGCCATATGGACAGGCTAGGAAGATAAGGGCCTACCTCCTTATACCAAATGTTACTTTTAACTGCTGCACCATTTAAGCAATTCTATAAGCATTTTATGTAAAATTAGGTGTTAAGACTTAAATGGGTAGGTCAAATTCCACGATCATTGATTTGAGAGCTTATATAATCGCAGGTCATGGTGTGAAAATTGAGCAAATCTAATTGAAAGAAGATGTGATCTTGAAAGGGAAACAACCTAACCTCTTTTGAACTTAGCAATAAACTCACTACATTATTGTTGTTTTTATTTAATCTGTATAAAATCTGTGTCAAATGGTGGTAGAAATAAAAATGTGATCAGTTGAACATACCTGAGCTGTATGTGCTTTCTACATGTAACATTGATATGTCTAATCAAATGATATGTTCCCAATAGATTACAACTAACAGATACATTACAAAGACATTCATTTCTGAAGCACATGTGGACCTTCACTGTACAATCAGCTATTCACATTGTGATTAGAGCGTGTAGGAAAGAACAGAGCTCTGTTTTGTACAATCAATAAATAATTTCTACCAGAGTGATAATTGGCTATTTCACATCTTTCCCCTTACGGCAATACAAATGACCACTTCAAAGATTTTAAATTTGAGGAGGTAGGTATTGTGGCAGAGTGGGTAGATTTTCTACTGTGATGTTACCATCCCATATGGGCAAAAGGTTCATGTCTCAGCTGCTCCACTTCTGATTCAGCTCCCTTCTAAAGGCCCGAGAACAGCAGTGAAAAACAGCCCAAGTGCTTGGCTGCTTGACCCCTTCCTTACATGAGAGATCTGGAAAAAGCCCTGGCTCTTTTTTTGGTGTGGTTCGTCATTTGGTGTTGCAGCCATCTGGGGAGTGAAGAGCATATGCCACATTCTTTCTCTCTCTCATGCCTGGGTGTTTGTGTGTCTTCCTCCCTCTATGGAACTTTGACTTTCAAATAATCTTGAAAACGTAGCAAATTTGAAATGATAATGTAAATTTGGATTTCACATTATAGATAAATATAAGATCCATAGAACAAATTTTATTTAAGAAAAATAGACATCTTCTCTAATATGTCTAGGAAGAATAGCCAACCTACACTTTTACATTCCGTTTTTTGAGGTTCATTGTACTATATTTGAAAGGTAGAATTACAGTAAAGAGAGACAGAGAGAGTTCATTCCCCAAATACCTGCAACATTTGGAGCACTGTGGATCCAAAACCAGGAGTTCCTTCCAGATCGCCCATGTAGGTGCAGAGTCCCAAAGTTTAGGCCATCCTGCACTACTTTCCAGGCCACATGCAGAGAGATGCATTGTAAGTGAAGCAACTGGGACAATCATCAGCTCCTGTACAGTATAGTGGTGCTGCAGGCAGAAACTCAGCCTACTATGCCATGGTGTCAAACCCAAGCAGATAATATTTTAAATTAGAAAGAGCTCCCATGACTGTAAAGCCTTTCTTTCTGAGATCTCAACATCTGCCACCAAATTTTACACAAATTAAATGAAAAACAAATGCTTAATAGCATAAATATATTTTTCCTCAAATTGAAGATAATTTCCTTTTATCAGGTATATACATATACATCTATTTCAAAATTAAAATTCTTTCCCATACCTATTTGCCATGGCTCATTTTCATCCAGAATTTACATTGCTTTCTTCAGATTAAATACATTTTTGAAAACTTTCTTTATTTGAAAACCAATTATAGCAAGAGGAGAGATAAAGAGAGAAAAAGAAAAAGAGAGAGAGCACTCCCACTCACTCTTTCATGCCCTAAATGGTCACAATAGCCAGGGCTCAGCCAGACCCGTGTTAGAGGCCAGTATTTTTGTACAGATCTTCAAAGTGGGTGCAGGGTCCCAAGCAGTTGGGCCATCTCCCACTGCTTTTCCACAGATACTAACAGGGAGCTGGATTTGAAATGGAACAGCCAGGAATTGAACCAAAGTCCTTATGTGATGCCAGCTTTACTGATGTTGGCTTTACCCACTATTCTGCAATGCTGGCCACCCAAATTAAAGACTTATATTAAAACACTAATTGAGCAAATCGGTTTGAATTTATAAATAAATTCACAAATACAGCATAAAATGCATTAAAACAGATCATGAAGTTTTTATTTATAAGCAGCCTTAGCCTTTGGAATTTTCACTTTTTAAACATGTTATTCTTGTGCACTGTGTCTGTACTGAGCTAATTTCAGAAACAATCAACTGTTTGCAGTCCCTCCCTGTGCTTGCAAATATCTGTAGGTGTGAGATGCCAAGAACAAAAGAAAAAGTTCCTGTATTAAGCCTACATTATATCAAAATATGAAAATGAAAATTTCTACTATGTGATTTCTTCAATCAGGATATTGAAGCATTTATTGGTTTTGAAGTAAATTGTTTCAAATAAACAAGATCAAAAATCTGGAACCAATAGGTTGTTGCGGTCAGACTTGGCTTTTATTAGGAGCAATGAAAAGTCCAGTAGCACCAACCTATTTTTTACTATCTAAGAAACAATGGCAAGAAAAATAAAACTTTTCATTTTAGAATGGAATTCTCCATCACCATTACATTAACAAGCAACGCCAAAGCAGAAGCAGGACCTGTTTTCCCCGTTATTAGGCTCAAATCTCAGCTGCCAAGGCTGAATTACAGTAATTCCAATCAGTTTTCCTTGGCAAAACGAGCTTCAGCACCAAGGAAATCTGCGATCTTCTTTTCTTATTTCCTAATTTATCTTTATGTGAAATGCTATCCTACTCCTTTTGGTCTCAACATAAGCAACTCAATTGGCTTCCTGAGATCTTTGGATTCTAGTAACCAGGCTGAGCAGAATTGTCAACGGTGAACAAAAGAGTCAAATAAAGCAAAGCGATGATTGATACAGGCAGAAGAAAAGACTGCCAAACATGAGAAAGGGTGAATTTAATTGCAAGCTATCAACAATAAAATAAGGAAACAGTCTCAGGGCCCACACACTTAAAGGCTTTCAGTGTGACCAATCTCAAAATAATTCTAACGGCAGCATGCAAAAAGGAAATGTGATAAAAAGAAGGAAGTGGAAAATCACCATCTCTGCCACCTCAGCGTGAGCAAACAGTAAATGCCTGAGTCCAATTTTTTGTGGGGGAGATAATTTAAAAACTAGACAGAATTGGGGGAAATATGTATTGAGTGACATAAATAATATAAAATGTAACTTTATCGTATGCTTTCTTCTTGCTCCAAATATTGAGTAACTGAATTTTTCAGAAAAAAAAAAAAAAAAGCTGTCTGAGCTTATCTGCATTCCATAAGAGAAATACAGATAAAACTAAATTCGTTACGAAAGTATGCTCTTGAAGGAGTGAAATGACAAGTTCTCAGTCAAAACGCTGCTTCCAGGCCCAGACTTACGTATGCAAAGTCCTCTGCTCAGAAAACCTTTCCACACCCAGTGCTGTCATGTTGCTGGAGGAGCCCCATCGTGTTTTGAATGAGTTTTGCTTCTTCCTGAGAACTTTCTTGAATGGACATTGCTCTTAGAGTTTTGAATTTAATATTAGATTATTGTACAAAATGTTTCACACAGTACTTAGCACATAGAGTATTGATTCCCATTATGATAAGCAAATAAAGAACAAATGAGTACAATCATTGTCCAATCACTTGTTAATGCAAAAGCTTATATCAAAGGAAGCTATGAGTTTTATCTTATAAATATGTTATGTTTTTTATAACTCCCACAGTGTGAAGTAACTATCAATAACAAAAGCAATAATTAATATATGGAGAGGGTAATCAGCACTTA
Organism: Ochotona princeps; assembly: GCF_030435755.1. Taxonomy (NCBI): domain Eukaryota; kingdom Metazoa; phylum Chordata; class Mammalia; order Lagomorpha; family Ochotonidae; genus Ochotona; species Ochotona princeps. Next base: position 70,957,061 of record NC_080836.1, read on the forward strand.
CTGATGCTGGCTTCGTGGTAGTGTTCTAACAGTTTAAATATGAAATTTCACAACCATCTTACAAACAGCAACTATTATTTTCTTTATTCCCCTAGGGAAACTGGGACAAAGAACACATCAAAATAGTGTTACACCACTGATGCATTAGAACATGATCGCTTGAAAAGTACAGTTTTTGAACCCATATGTAACATTCTATGCCCAAAGCTTCTAGTGACAGAAAACACTTATTTCAGAGTTTTCATTGGGTCTTTAAAAATGGTACTGTCCCACCAGTGATGACAGCTATGTAACTGAATTCTCATGCATACTTTGTTCCACTGTGTCCTTGTTAACCACTTTTACTCATGTGCTCTCTCCTGTGTGGAAGTTTAAGAAGTCCATCTGAACTGGGTGATAGTGATTGTAAGAGGAACCATAAGGAGATTGGGGAGAGCGATAAATTGGATAGTGAATATCTGAACATCGAAATGCAGTTAATTAGACATAGTGAGTTTTAATGTCCCACAGCACAACTGTGGGATATTAGCAATGACTATAGTGATGCAATACATGCTGTACAAAGACCTGGAAGAGAGAAGTTGGTAGACTCCAAATAAACTCATAAATAAGATAAGAAAATGAGATGTTACTCACCTAATTTCATTGGTTTATGTTATGCATTTGACAATAACATACAAGCCTTTCAGGTTAATCACTTTTTTAAAAAAAATACATCTTTTAAAAGGATAAGACTAGGCTAGGCGTAATCTTCAATATGCAGTAATCTATTTAGACTTTTTTATTCATTAAGTAATTACTTTTTAATGCAGTAAAAAAAATCCTGTTAAAAAAATCCTGTTAAGCTATTTCATTTTAATTTCCATTTTTGTTTTATTCCAGCTTAAAAAAATATTGGAAGGGAGCACGAAATTGTCTAGTCTCACGAAACTCATTCAAAGTTTGAGCCAATCACATTGTTTACCAGCACATACATTTTAAAAAAACATTTATTTATTTATTTTTTACTTGAAAGAGCTACAGAGAGAGTGGAAGAGAGAGATGAAATTCCATTCATTTGTTCACTTTCCAAATGATCACAACCATGAGAGCTAAGCTGGTCTGAAGCTGGGAGCCCGCAGCTTCCTCCAGGTGTCCCACAGGTGTACAGAGGCCCAACAGCTTGGGCCATCCTCTGCCATTCTCCAAGGCCATAATCAGGGAGTTGGATCAGAAATGGAGCTGCTGAAACCCTAGCTGGCACCCATAAGTAATGTTGACACCAAAATCAAAAGATTAGCCTACTCAAGTATGGTGCCAGCTCCTACATACCTATCTGTTTACACCTTCATATATTCTTGAGAAACACTTTTCATAAGAATTTAGCCCACATTAGCTCTTCATGAAATCAGTATGTATCGAAACCGTGCATATCAAAAATTCTACTTAGATAACGTGAACTCTATCATCAAGGTAGGAATGTCTTGAAAGGAATTTTGAACTTATTATATGAACAGTGTCCTTCAAAACTTCTTGAAACTTAAGACTTGTGGATTAGTGTGATAACTTAAAATGTTAGTAAAATTCTAAGACAATGTGTTGCAATGGTGAAAATTCATTGGTGTAAGAATCTAATTCTGGTTCTTAGCTTTGTGAAACAGGCAATTTATTTTAGCACCTATAAAATGACTATAATATAAATCTAATCTAAAATAGTATTGTGTAAGAACTGTTGCTATGGTTCAGGGGGGTTAGGCTTTGGTATACAACACCAACACCTAATATGAACAGCAATTCAGTCCCAGCTGCTCCACTTCTAATGCATGCCAATGCCCCCGCCCCCATGTGGGATGGCTGGATGAAACTCCTGGCTCTTGGTTTTCATCTGGCTTAGCCTCAGCTGTTGTGGCCACTGGGAGGGGAACCACAAGATGGAAGATCTCTCTCCCTGACCCTCCCCTCTCTCTTGGTAACTCTGCCTTTCAAATAAATAACTAAATGCTGCCTGTAGTATCTTACTGGTGGTCAACTGCAATGAGCTTATACTGAAAGGACCTTTTGCTAAAAATGTGATATAAAGCGATGTGTGTTCCTAAACATGTAATTACCAATGAGAGAAGTGTTTGATTCTGCATTTACTGTTTTTTGTTGTACACCCTAAGTCTTTGAATTTAACATATCAAATTTTTCATTGTTCTCAAAATATGGAAGTATCCTATTTTGTTTTATATGCATTACTTTTCAGTTCAAAAAGCGGAAAGCTAGGATATTCTTACTTGGGAAAACAAGAGTCAACTTGGTGCTATACCTGTATAATCTAGTAGTTTTTGGTGAATACAGGGATGGCATTATGGCACGACAGGCTAAGCCACAACCTAAAATGCCAATATTCTATATCAGAGTGCCAGCTGAAGTACAGGCTACTTTGCTTCTTATCCAGGTACCTGCTAATGTGCCTGGGAAGGCAGTGGAACAGGTTAGTGCAAATCACATGGGAGATGCAGATGGAGACCTTGGCGCCTACCTTCAGATCTTGGCTCAGATCTCTGGATCTCACTTTCTCTCTCTGTACTACTCTGCCTTTCAAGTGCATAAATTCATATATACATATATATACACACACACACATATAGATATATATATCAGACTCTCAGATATCAATTCTAAAAGTTGGAAAGAGAAGTCTCAGAATTCACACGGAAGTCATAATGCTAAGCTTAATGACAGAGTTCTGAGTTTCTCTATTTTGTTTTATTATCTATCCATCTAAATTCAGTTTGGCAATTAGATAATTTCCTTTAACATTGTTCAATTAAAAGGTATAATAGAAAAAGGTATAATTGAAATAGTACAGATATTAAAATAAGTGAAATAGAACTGCCTATATGTATAATGAATAATCAGAAGTCATTATGAAGTGACATATCTAAGAATGCAAATGACAGGAGACTAATTATAGCCCTTACTAAACTGGACTACCGAAGTTATCACTTAATAACTAATATATTATAAAACAAAATAGAATACTTCCATATTTTGAGAATAATGAAAAATTTGATATGTTAAATTCAAAGACTTAGGCTCCACAACAAAAATCCAAGACATAAAATAGAATCAAACACTTCTCTCATTGGTAATCACGTTTATGAACACACTAATTGAAGAGCATCCCAGGGTTATGGTATGATTGTGGTGTAGCAAGTACAGCCACTATCTGCAGTGTTAGCATCTCATATTGTATCAGTTCTAGTCCCTCCTATCTTCAGACAAGCCCAGCTATATCTGTTACAGACAGTTGGGGAGTGAATCAGCATATAGCAGGGTTTTTTTCTCTCTCTCTTTCCCTTTCTCATCTTCCCCCACCCCTTCACTCTGGAACTCTGCCTTTCAAATAAATATGTAAATCTCAAGAAAAAGAGGAGAGGAGAAGAGACAAGAGTAGAAGAGAGGGAGAGAAGGGGAGGGGAAGGGAGGGGAGGAGAGGAGCATCCTTGGAATCATCATTGTCGGAAGGTTGTCACCACTTGTGACACTCATGATCCATGTAAGACCTGAAGTTAGAGTCCCAACTCCTCCAAATTCAATCTAGATTTGATGAAGTAAAATGAAAAAAGATAAGCTCCTGGAATGTGCCCTTAACAAATAACTCACAAATAAATATCAGAAAGTGTTCCTGTTCTAATTAGTGTTAATAGAAAACAAAGGATTTCCCTAAATGACCCGATGCAGGTCTCTAAACCATGTGTAGTTTGTTCTGAATGGTGACTTTAGCATTTCAATGTGACATGTGACATTAGCTAGATTGAAGTGTCCAATTAAAAAGCAATCTCAAACCATGTAGCTGCAAATGTGTTCTGAAACCTCCCAAGCTCCTAAGAAACCATATCTGGATATACTATGTATTACTTGAATGATTTTACAATGTTGGTGAAATTGTTTTATCAATGTTTCTGAGCACCCATGCTACCAGCTAGCAGTTCAACAGCAAAGGACTAGTGGTTGTTACGTTGTTTTTTTGTGTGTCAAAGCATCAGACATCCACAACCTAAAACTCTATGAATTAGAAAATTGCCATCATTCTACAACTTCCAGAAGTTATAATGTACCTGTTGATATTGCCTGCATGGCAATAAGAAATTTGCAGACAAAATAAACATTTAATTATATGCTTGCAACACACTGGTAAAAGTAAATCAGAACTTATATAAAAACAACTAAACCATTCTCAGATCAACTGTAACATTCATGTTCCTAAAACACAGCTGCAAATGAAACAGAAGAGAAATGAATTTCTCAGAGTGAGTCAACAAGTTGGATTAAATAACCCCAATTTTGGAGACTTGACAAGGACAAGGACTTCAGCCTTAGAAAGTATACTGACACCTGTGATTGATATCAGAGATAGATCTTTGGTGCTGGCATAATGCATGGTGCATTCAGGAAAATACCCTGTACTGTGACAGTGATATAGATTACTCAGCGATGTCAATGCCTGAATAATGATAGCTTTACCTAGAAGTTAGGAGGACACCAGGAGCATTTGTTAAGGATTTGCTGAGAATGACTGAGATCACAATCCAGAAAGGAATTGCAGCAGGTACTTAAAATTTATGGAACAAGAAATAAAAACATAAGTCTATTTTAGTGACAAAACAGTAAACTAAATATATGCATATGAGATGATCTACAGAAAACACATTTTGAAAAAAAGGCATTCCCAATGTTTTGCTCAAAAAAAACTCATGTTTTAACTCCATTCTCACTTCTATATTGAAACACTCTAGTATATAAACTTGTAAACACAGAGGCATATGTACCCACATGGATATTCATTGGTCTGTCACATACATTGGGGTGTGTGTATGTACGTGTATATATATGCACATATACTTCTTGTTCCTCCTCAACAAAGAAGTAATGGGGGATTTTAGGATATATTGTGATTATCCTTCTGCCAGAGTCTATGGAAGCCCCTTGTTAGAAGCAGTAGTGGTTCTTACAACACACCAAGTCCTGTAACAGTGATTATTGCCTTAAACTATTTGCCAAACTCTGTAGACATTCTGTTCACTGAACATCATATCACATACAAATGTATCAGTTTTGTTAAGAGTGTGTTTATATTGTATTTCACAAAATATGAACTGTTCACTTTTAAATGTTTACTTTTACTGTTTTTATCTACTTGAAATACAAATAAGGAGTAGAGAGATAGAGAAATGGAGATACAGAGAGATTCCATTTGCTTGTTCACTCCCAGAGACCAGATCATATCTAGCAGTCTGGAACTTCATTCAGGGCTACTCATGGGTGGGATAGTCCAAGCAGTTGCATCATCACCTATTGCCTGCTAGGATGAATTAGAAGCAGAGTAGTGGGGACATAGCAAATACTCCAATATGGGATGTTAAGAATACCAAGTGGTGACTTATCTGACTGTGCCGTAACACTCACACTTGTATAATATTTTTTAAGAAGTATTAGATTCTTCAGAAATGATCTTATTGGCTTATATTATATTTTATATTTTCACATATTTATTGTTGGAGTAATTAGTCACAGAATAACAATCTACATAACTGTAAACTTTATTGTGGCACACATTAAAAACAATTTTCTTTTTTATTATCTATTACAATAGCCCTTCTTTATCACTTTAGCAACCATCAATGTACTACCAACCTCCAAAGAGAAACTCAGTGGACAAGACTTGGGCTACATTGATACAGGCCAACTTTAATTTTTAACATATGATTGTCTATCTTAAGAGTCAGAGGTTTAAGAGTAAACAAATCACAATTAAAGTTTCTGTCCTCAGAATTACTTAAGAATGAAAGAAGAAAAAATGAAGAATGAAGAAAAACAATATATACACTTTCCACAAGATTTCATAAATGCTTCTATGTAGTTCATGATGTTATGGAAATAAGACCACCAGAGACTTGATAACCATTAGGAAGTGAGCCATTTATTTTATTCCAGAGGGTACTAGCCTATGATGCCTCCAGATGGCTGGTACCCTGATGTTCTTTTGGCACAGATTTTATTGGGTAAAAACAAAGGTTTTTGTGCAGGTGGAAGCAAGCAAACAGGAAGATACCAAAACAAAGGCTCAGCTGTTAACCTTAAGTGTCAAAACAGCATGATGCAGTTCCAGGCACTTTTTTATCTGTTCAGTAGACATAATATTTTAGTGTCTTGCAATAACAACCTTGTCCCTCTTGACTCAGAGCAAGCTCACCTCCTTATGTCGGTAGTGCAAGCCTTTGTGTGACATATGTGTGAGCCTGTTTTTTCTCCAGAGTTAAGAACCAGTCATCTTTGATAGATACATCTTCATCAATGAAATATGCATGTGTAACATATTTGAGGACAGAGTTGAAATAAAAAAAAGAGCATTTTACTGACATGCAGTAAAATTCAGTCAGAGTGGCTGATTCTAAAAAAAAAAAATTTTGTCAAAATGGTAGAAAACTAAACTGTGACTGATTACAAGGTGTCAGAGGTTTTGGAAGGCAAGGTGCCTTTCATTACAAAATACACGAGATGCAGGATGTAAGACAGAACTAAACGCAGAGCCATTATTGAAAACCATGTTAACAAGCAGTTATACCCCCAGAGTGCCCTCATACTACCAGCTGACACTCTCAGAAGATTAAAGGCTTACTTCTGTGGCTGAAGGAATTGAATCTTTGATATGTACCTGAGAGTGGCATCGATGACATGCTGAAATCCAGCAGAATAAGCATGTTTGCACAGTCAATATGGCCACCGTCTGCTGGTCCCTACACATTTCCGCCAGCTGGAGGCCAAGGGTGTACTTTCACAGAGAGCTGAGGGAAACAGCTCGTGCAGAGACAAGGATGCTTTGCTAGGGGACTCCTATCTAAAAGAATCACCATAGGAGACACATCAATTGATATATTTCTTCCAAAACAGAAAACTAAAGGTAAGTGCCTCCAGTACCTGACTCTGACACATAATCAAAGTCATAAAAAAATCTGAAGACAATCTCTCCCTGTGACATTGTATGAACAACAGCAAAAAGACTCTTTAATCTGAATTGTCTTATGCAACAATTAGGAAGATTGCTCAACTGTGTCTTCCAAACTCAGTGTTTTGTTTGTTTGTTTGTTTTAAAAACAATGGAATAGAATGGCTAACCATGTGGACACTGACACTGTAAACATACTCTCCCATCTTGTTGCTAGATGACATCTTTGGGTGACCCTACAAATATAAGGAACTATTAAAAAGCATGATGAAATAAATAACCCAGCTTCTTGGGGGGCATGTTCCATAAGCAGAGGGACATGAAGGAGTAGCAACAAGTTACAAGAAGTGGTTTGGGCAGAGAAAATTTTTACACGCATAGCAAAAAGCTCTTGATTAAGGGGAAAAAAAAAAAAAAAAAAAAAAAAAAAAAAACAGCTTCAGACCAAAGAGTGCTGACTTCGGTAATCACAAGCAGTTCCTATTTCTTGGACAGAAATCAATTGCTTAATAACCCAGAATTGCAGTTTTTGAAGTGGCAAAAATATATTCTCCTTTTTGAGTATCTCATAAAGCTTGTTCACAGCAAATAGAGAAATACCAATGAAAGAAGAGAAGCCATGATGACTATATCTTAAATTTTATATAATATAATCAACATAACCATAAAATCTTTTTTAATTTTAATTTTTATGATGTTTACATAGTTGTTCAGGGTGGAAAGGATTGAGGGTTAGGAAAAAGTGGATGAGACCATTGTTTACAAATTTTCTTTTTCTTCCTCTTGTATCTGGGAGAAGGAGGGAGCTAAGAGTGGTGGCACTCAGCCTCCCAACTGCCTCAGTACCAGGCAATAGAGAATAGAGAATAGAGAATAGAGAATATCGATGTTATTCTAGGTTCCCCAATGTGGAGCATGCTTCAAGGCATCTGCTGAAGTGATTTCAATAGTTCTGAAATGATGTTGAACTCGTTGATCAAAGGATGAGAAAATCCTTCCAAGGTCCATTGGCTGACATAGTCCATCCTAGAGTTTCCATTCATCCAAATATTTGCTGTCAACTCCTGACTGGGATAGTTGACCAATTTGTTCTACTCTCCTGCTCTGCTATGGCACTAGATGTCCTCTACAGGTCCTAATCAACTGCCATATCCTCCATGTGCATCTGAGCATGCCACTCATCGCTCTGTCTTTTCCACGCTGGAGGCCCAGTTCTCATACATCCATTCTGTTATCAGTCCATCCATCCTGCAATTCTCCCCATTTTGGAGTTCTAACTCTAGCGTTTGAGCCTGAGGTGATCCCAGAACCTTGTCTGATGGGATCTCAGACCTGACCCCCATGTGTGCTTTTCAGTATGGGGTCTAGCTCAGTCTGTTATCCACATCAGCCTGTGCATACACCAGTGATTGCAATTGCTGGGTACATTATGTCTCCAACCCATCTCTTACATAAACTAATGGATGCTGCAGCCAAGAGCAGTCTAGACTAATAAACACTCAGTACTGAAGCACACGTGTGGGAACTGCATCCTAGTCTGAGTGATCCACAATAACCCCAACCAAGCCCACCCTTTGCCCCTGGTTCCTGTGTTTGCCAGCATGTACAGCAGATTGATCCAGTCTGTCCCACATCCCATTCAGCTCTTGTACACATCTATGAACACTGATGCCTAGTTCAGTCCAATAGGCCCCAATATACAGTCCACACTCATGCTGGTGGGTGCCACTGCCTGTCTAGCCAGGCCCAACCCCAGCCCTGGTTTTCATGCTCTCCAGTGGGAGTTGCAACCCATCAGAGAGGTGCCCATTCTTTCCCTACAGGGCCCATTCCCATTCCAGGATTTCTCCAGGCAGTTCTGGAGCCTAGCTTGACAGGATGTACCCTGAGTCCTAGCACTTGCCAGTCAATGCTGTGTCAAAGCCAAACCAGCTTGCATTTTGGCTCATGCATGCACCAGTGAATACAGCCAGTTAGGCCAGCCTGGCTTTCCCCCAACCCAGTTCACATGCAGGCCAATGGGTATTGTAGACCTGCCTGACCTAGTCTGCCCCAGTCCCAGTTACCACACTCACTAGCGGGAGCAGTGGCCCATCAGGGGAGCGATGCTGCCCCTTCCCAGGCTCACACCCCTGCCCCTGCATCACATGTACCAGTGGATGCTGTGGCCCAGAATGGCAGGCCTGCATTGCCTCGGCATTTGCCAGTGGTGCTGTAACCTAGCTCAGCCTGATCTGTGCCCAATTCCAGCTCATGCTGGTGGTTGTTACAGCCCAGCCAGCCTAGCCAGCACCCCTGCCCACCCTAATGTAAATGTTTGGTGTTGTTACAGCCTGACCCAGCCTACCCTATACCCTACACAGGTTCTTAGAACTGCCAGTGTGTGTTATGCATTGGTTCAGTCTGGCTAGCCCCAGAACTGACCCACATATATGGCAGTTGGTACTGTAACCTGGCCTGGTCTGGGATACTCACTGTCTTGGATCTTGAGCTCAATTGAAGGGATTTTGTTGTGACAGGGGAGTTCCTCAAACTACTCTACCAGCTCTCCTCCCAGTGGCATATCTCACGTATATTGGTGGGTCCTTGGCCCAGCCTGACTTAGTCTATCTCATGTCCTGGCAGGAACAGTGACCTTGCCCAACTGGCCAACACTCATTCTGGTTCTTACTATTGGATGTTACAGACCAACCACCACACCTGGTCCATGCTCAGATACAGCTCTCACATGGCTCAGCAGAAGTTGAGACCTACTAGCTCAGCCTGTTCTACATACACCCTGACTCTTATGAGCACCAGTGGGCGCTGGATTCTGGCCCAGTCTGACACAACACAGATCCAGTGTTCACCCATGCTGAGGGACACTACAGCCATATTAACCCCAGATTGCTGCCCCCCACAGTGGCTCTTGTGCTCACCAGTGGGAGCCACAACCCAGCCTGGGTGTCCCCTTAGCTCCCCAACCAGGCCTGTTCCCAGCCACAAATCTTGCACATACCAGTGGATGCCCTGACCCAGCTGGTCATAGCCTATCCGTCATCTTGGACTTTGCCATAGGATGCTGAAGCCAGGCCTATCCCGACCCTCCCCCAGTTCCAACTCTCACTGGCAGATGCTGCAATCTAGCCCTGGGTAGTCTGCTCCAATCCCTGGTTCACGCAAAGAAGTAGATGTGATAGCCCATCCTGGCATGGCCAGCATTCCATCTTGGCTCCTGCACATACTAAGGTTTTGTCTTACCCTGCCTAATCCTGGCGCCTCCGAGAACCAACCCACACACTTGCCAATGGGTTGAACTATCTTAGCCAGCTTGACTAACACATAGGCCTGAATAACATGCTCACCATTAGGAGCTACAGCCCACCAGGGGAGTTACCCAAGTTCCCCTACCAGGCCTGCCCCCAGACTCAGACCTCACACATGCTAGCAGCCCTTTTACCCAGCATAATCTGATCACTCTGTCCTAGCCTTTGTATGAGCTGGTGGATGTTGCAGCCTGGACTGTCCCACACCCTATTCTTCAGTGTGCATGTGGGTGCTGCGGCCTGAACCAGCCCAGCCTGAACCCAACCCCAGTACCCATGAGTGTTGGTTGGCGTCATGGTTATGCCTAGCTCAGCCCGTCACCACCCCCAGCTCTTCAGCAAATCAGGAGAAATTACAGTTCCACAGGGATAAGCCCACACAACCCCCATAGAATCTGCCCCAGCCCTGATTTTCTCATGTGCTGGCTAGTGTCATGGTCCAGCCTAGCATTACCCATCTTCTGTTCCAACTCTCACTGGTGGATACTATGATCTAGCTCTGCTAGGTAGCCCTCCAGCCCTAGCTTTAGTGTGTACCAGTGAGTGGTGTTGGACAGTGATCTATACTAATTAGTCCAGCTCAAGTTTCCCGCTTGGGCTGGTGCATTCGTATGATCCTTAAAGGTCCTCCAGTAACCCCCTCCAAACCCATGATTCTCAGCCCCTTTACTTTCTTGCAAATACAGTGCTCTTATTGATGGAATTCCCTCAGTAGTCATTCCACACCTGTAATACACTGCCTCAGGAGTCCTCCCTCCCACACATCTCCACACTCCCTTCCCTGGGCAATCTGAACTCCCTCCTCTGCTATGGTATTATATGTCCCCTGCAAGCCCCATTGAACTACCATATCTTCTGTGAGCATCTGGGTATGCCACCCACCACCCATCTAAGTTACTGAGGAGACTCAGATGTGCAGGAACAGTAGCTTTGTCAATGCAAGTCCCTCAAAGGTCATTCCCTACCTGGATGTGAGTCCTCAGGTCTCCACATGCCCCCACCTATGCCACCCCCATGTCCCCTGCAATCCCACACCCACAAATCCCCTACAGACACCACAGGGTAGCCCGTGGCTTTACCTAACGCTATTAGCACCCTGGGCCACCTGACCTGGGCCTTGCTGGGCCCTCTCCTGAAGCTCACAGATCTACCTCCCACCATTCTCACAGGCCAAAGGACCCAGGCAAGCTGACCTGGGCCCAACGAGGTCCATCATAAAATCTTTAATGTGACTGATACATCATTTAAAAATACTGATGTTTTAAATAACTTAGGAAATTTTTATTCATTTATTGATCAATACCTAAAATATTAGTGATAACTCAATTTAAAGTGATGTATGGGGCCAGAACTGTGGCCTAGTGTAAGCCTCCATTTGCAGCACTGGGAATGCAAGTGGGTCTCTGAGTTCCTGGCTATTCCACGTCCAATCCAGCTCCCGACTTGTGGCTTGGGAAAGCAGCAGAAGATGGCTCAAGTCCTTGGGCCCCTGCATTCACATGGGAAACCTAGAAGACGCTCCTGGTGGTTGGCTTTGAATCAACTCATCTCCAGCATGGTGGCCATTTGGGGAATGAACGAGCACATGGAAGATTTGTCTGTTGCTCTCTGTCTCTCGTTTTCTCTGCAATCTGCCTATCAAATATAAATAACATAAATCTTTTTTTAAAAAGTAATTTGTTTTACTAGCCATGTCAGTATTATAGGGGTACTTACAGAAGTTCATAAAAATGACAGTAAAACATAAATTGCATGAATGTTGAAAACCCTGCATAGTTTCCTCATGATATATGTCTCCATAAAATTTTTGAAGAACCCTTATATTTACATCTTTAGGAAAATGGTTTTTAGAAAGTTGTCATTTCTGGGAAGGGTATTTACCCTAGTAAATTAAATTTCTCCCCTCCTTCCTTGGGCCAGACTCAACCACAAGTTATCAAAGCTGTCATGCAGACTAGTTTGGCTACTTTTCCTTTTTTTGATAGAATGATGAGGCCATTAAAGGCATTTCTTTGTGCCCGGATTCAGAATGACAAACCTGGGAGAGAAGCCACCTCCAATTTGCAAGCATGATGTAAAACTATCAAGAAAAACGATGTGATATAAGCCCTCATGATTTTAATGTGGTGCGTTCATCTCTAAGATCATACAATAGACAGGGTAAGCTAAAAAAAAAAAAAAGAAAGAAAGAAAGAAAGAATAGAAACATGTTGGCTCACAGATCTAGCGTTAAGACCACTAGAGAGGTGGCATTTGGAAACTCCAGAAACTTATTTCAATATTCCACTTACAGAAAGTATATCACTCTTAGTCTTGACACCACATGGAGATTTTTTTACTCCCCAAATTCTGCAGGATCAAGAACAGCTTTAAAATTATTTAACATAAAACTTACTGCTAATGAACTACCTATGTGACCTTAAATAGGGGTTGTACTTATCTTAAATTAAGTCACCATATTAAGCAAAAAACAGCGTTCGACCAGATGTTTTTGAGAAAGCTCTTCTATGTAGTGCTATGAAATTCTGTGGTATAACACAACTTCTACTTTAGTACTGATATCAAATCAATTCTGGTTTTTATATGCTCATAACACAATGAAGTTTTTACAAGGGTATTGGGCTTCCTGGTGTTGAAGTAGTGCTGAAGCTCTGGTTTTAGAGCTCTGCTTTTAGTAACAATGTTATTACTAACCTATATTAACAAACATTCTAATGTCAACTTTTCAAATATTTTCATTTGGAAAACCTTTAGCTAGTATCAAAAAGATTAATTCCTGATTATGGAGGCACATCTATTCAGTCATCCTTAGTAACACATTCACATTCCTAAAAAGTAACGACAGAGTCAACTTAAATTGTCAGCTTCATTGCTTGAAAAGATTACTGAGACAATCTTTCCAAAGTTTATTGGTTAGCAAAGTCCACCTTGATGCATCCACAGACCCAGGAACATGCTGCAAAGCTTGACCGGGAAAACTGTCTAACTTGTTCTGCTTTCCATCCTCTGACAAGGTGCTCAATGCTCCGTTTTGGCTGTCATGAGCTGGCTGTCATGTCACCCATGTTCATCTGAGCATGCTGTGCACTGGACAGGCATCAGCAACTCAGGAGGTCCAGTCCTGATACATGCACTCCAAAGTCAGATCACACATCCTGTGATGTTTCTTGTGGCCAGTAGTCCAGTGAGTCCTGTAAGAAACCTCACCTCAAGTGATCTCAGACTTAACTCTTGCATGTGCCAGCCAGTGCAGAGTCAAGTTCAATCTGTCACCTGCACCAGCCAATGCACATGCTAATGTATGCTGCTGCCTGGTCAGTTCTGCCCCCCAGCCATATCTCTTATGCAAACTGATGAGAGCTACAGTCTAGTCTAGCTAAGCAAGCCACATGTCCAGTCTTCACACACAGCACAGTTGGTGTGACCCTAAATAACCCCCATCAGTATCCCCTGTCCAGTTTATGCATATGTTGACATGTGTTATGGCCTAACCAGGTCCCTTCTGCAGCCCATCTGGCTCTCGTGCACACCATAGGTGCTGCAGCCTAGCACAACCCAACCCTCCCCAGACCTGACTTACACGGATGCCAAGGAATGCCACCCTTTAACCAGCCTGCCCCATCTTCAGCCCTGACTGTCATGCTCAGGGAAAGGAACTGCAGCCCACAGTTCCCCCAGTCAGGACCACTCCTACTCCCAGAAATTATAGCTGCCAGGAAGTACTGTGATTCAGCTTGACAAAACTCACACCAAGTCCCAGCATTTGCCAGCTGATGCTATATTGTCTTCCAGATCTACTGAACCCATTCTGACTATCTCTTTGATCAAAGCCTGGACCTCACAGAGATCCAGCCAAAATTCCAGCTAATGGGTCCTGCAGCTCTACCCAGCCTTACCACTCCCAGTCCCAGCTTTCATGCTCTCCAGTGTAAGCAGCTTCCCACTAGGGGAGTTCCCAAGGTTCCCCTACCAGGTTCGCTCCCATCCCCAGGTCTTATGCATGCCTGTGGATGTTGCAACCAGTCTGAAATGGCCCTCCCCCAGTCTCAACATTTGACAATAGGTGCAGCAGTCTATCCCATTTTAATCAACTCCAGCCCCAGCTCTCATATGAACTAGTGTGTATTGAGGTACAACCTGGCCTGGCCTACACCTTGTCCCAAATCTCACTTGTGCCAGTGTATGCTGTGGACCCAGACTGCATGTATGCTTACCGATGTTGCTGCGCAGCCTGACTTCCAGATCTGGCACTCAGCTGCAGAAGCTGCAGTTTATCAGAGTTTTCCAATTTGCCCTAACAGGTGTGCTCCTAGCCCCAGATCTCACATGTGCCAATGTGTACAGCAGCCCAGCCTGATGTGGCCAGCCTTCAGTTCTGGCAATCACTGGTGCTTGCTGCAGACTAGCCCAGATTTGATTCTCATGTGACCTGGTGGGTCACATACCAATTCTGGTCAGTCCCATACCAATTCTGGCTCTCATTAGTACCAGTGTGTACTGGAGCCGAACCCAGACTGGCCTGCCCCCAGACCCAGCCCACACATAACCAATGGGTGCTGCAGCTTTGCCCAGCCCAGATTATCCACAATCACAAGCGGGAGCTGCAGCCTATGAGAAGGTACCCAAAGTTTTCTTACCAGATCCATTCCCAACCCCGGATTTTGTTCATGCTGGCAGGTACTTAGACCCAGCCTGGCATGGTCCACCAAAAGTCTCAGCTCTTAATTGTGGGTGTTGCAGTCTAGCCCAACTGCCTATGGCCCACACACTGTCCTGGCTCTCAGATGTGCCAGGAACTGCTGCAGCCTGACCTAGTCTGGCCTATCCCCAGAACCAACTCATCAATGCTGATGAATTCTGCAGCATTGCCTGGCCTGGCCCACCTCCAGTCCTGACTTTTGTGTTCCCCAATGGGAGCTGCAGCCTAGTAAAGCAGTTTCTCTAATTCTCCTAAAAAGCCTGCTTCCAAGCCTGAATTTCACATATGCCAGTGTGTGCCACAACTCTACTTACAAAGGTCTGCCTTCAGTCCCTTATTTTGCACGTGCTTATGGGTGCTGGAGTTTGGCTCAGCTTAAACTCCTCGCAGTCCCGATGCCTGCAAGTGTCAGGCGAGTTCTTGTTGGGTGAGTTCTGTGGTTCAGCCTGGCTTGGCCTATCAACACCTCAGCCCTCTGCACAAACCATCAGGTGCTGCAGTTTCACAGAGGGAAGCCCACAAGTTCCGTACAGAATATGGCCCCAGAATCAGTTATCCCATGTTCTGGTGGGTGCTGCTGCCCAGCCTGACATAGCCCACCCCAATCCCAACACTTTCTGGTGAGTACTACAGCCTAGTCCAGCCAGGCATGCCTCAGGTTCCAGTTTTGGTGCAGCCAGCAGGCTGCAGGCAATGCTACATTGTCTAACCCAAGTCTTCCATCATGGGTAGATACCTTGGCCTAACCCAGATATGCCTTATGGTTTTCCCCGACTAAACCATCCCATCCCAGCTCCCCCAACTACCTGTGAGTACAATTGCCCAGTCTGCAGAAGCTCCCAGAAGTCACTTCTTCACTGTCAAACATGTCCACAGCCATTTATACTCCAAAATGTCCCTAGAGGCCCTTGCCCTAGCATTTGCAGCAGCTCTGGGCTCTGAGGGCTGGGACGGCATACACAGCTTGACGTTCCCTGACATCCCCACATAGCTTTAATAATAATAATAATAATAATAATAATAATAATAAACAGGAAACTAGGCTGACACACTGCAGTTAACACAAATTTGGCATTAGCCAGACACAGAATGCCTGCCAGCTACTGGATGCTTTTCTGCTATCATTGTAGCACTCGCCTAGCTACAAGGCAACCTAGGCAGTTGTCTACAGCTGGGGAAAAAATCTGATGTTTTTCACTCTGATGTAGATGAAACATGATTACAAGGCAAACTCGCTCATGGTTTTATATCATATAGTTTGTGCTGAATGCTTTGTTGGTTGCTTGATCATGAAGAGTAACCTGTGCTCTCTCTCAATCTGTGTGTCCTACTAGGGTCCTATCAGTGCTTGGACAGGGAACTGCCTGCGTCTCCTGCTCTCCCATCCTTCCTCACAACTTTCTCCTACTTAGTTTGTCTTGCACTAAGATTGAAATCCAAAGAGTGGTGGAGTTGTCCATGAAGCTGTCAGTGTATGTATGCAGAATCTCTACCCAAGCAAGCCACCCACATTTGGGACAGAAGGAAAGTTCAGCAGATGTGAGACAGGTGCTTATGCACCTAAGACCAACAGGCTGGAGAGATAAAATAGGGTAAACATCCTTTTCTCCTGACAAAGCTAGCAGGCTCCATTTGCAGACAGGATTCTTCCAAGGTGGACTGACAAAGGCCCAAACAAGCTAATAAATAAAAAGAGAGAGATTCAGACTATTGGAAGGATAAGAAATTGGACCCATGAGTGTCATAGAGCAGTCTACCAAGGTATATGGTGCAAGGGACTTAAGCCTAGTTTATACACTGTAATACTGAGTGGTATAATCAACCAGCTCCTCCAGAAAACACAGTTGAACAAAGGAAGGATGTCTTCATCAAGATCTGAAAGTCAGTGAAACAGAGGGAGGGTCAAAGCCAGGAACAGATAAGGGTAACTACTCCTGTTGGTTTAACCGTCTTTCATTGTGTTTACTAGATCACAAACCCCCATGATTTACAGGATCAATGGTCTCAGGGAAACAAGGACAGAGGTATATACAATCCAGTTCTCCAGCCTCTCTTTGATGTGGGCTCCAGGGTGCTCTGCTCCCAGGAGTTGGAGCTGAGAACCATACTAGTCTCCAAGCCTCAAAAATTTGGGTTATGAATTCATATGCCATTTACATCCTTGAATAAATATGGAGAACAGGAACAGAAAATCCTGCAGCAAAACAGGCTATTCCTTGGGAAAAGCCTCACTTTAATAGGACACCAGATGACCCTGCAGATGAATAGAAATGAAAATATTCCATTGCTTATCTCCAGAGAGATTAAGTAAAACCAGGATCAAGGTCACAAGCTACCATGAATTCTCAATGATACAAATTATCAACATCCAGAAGAGATTCCCTCTGCCTTATTAGGCAGACTTGGAGAGTCATTGGTTAAATCTGCTCCCCTGTCTCCCAATTTGATAGAGCATGCAAACTTTAAAGATAAATTCATTACTCAATCACTTCAGATATTAGGACAAAGCTTCAAACATTGGCCACAAAAAGTTGTGAGTACCTTAGACAACCTCCTGAAGGTGTCTAGTATAGTCTTTTGCAAGAGACTATTGGCACTTCATCAACAAGGGCTAAGAAAGGGATTAAGAAAAATTTCTCGGGCCTGGTACCATGGCCTAGTGGCTAAAGTCCTCACCTTGAGTATGCTGGGATCCCATATGTGTGTCGGTTCTAATCCCGGCAGCCCTGCTTCCATCCAGCTCCCTGCCTGTGGCCTGGGAAAGCAGTCTAGGACAGCCCATAGCCTTGGGACCCTGCACCTGCGTGGGAGACCTGGAAGACACTCCTGGCTCCTGGCTTTGGATTGGCGAAGCTCCGGCCATTGCAGTCACTTGGGGAGGGAATCATTGGACGGAAGATCTTCTCTCTGTCTCTCCTCCTCTCTGTATATCTGACTTTGCAATAAAAAAAGAGAGAGAGAGAGAGAAAGAGAGGAAGAAAGGAAGAAAGGAAGGAAGGAAAAAAGGAAGGAAGGAAGGAAGGAAGGAAGGAAGGAAGGAAGGAAGAAAGAGAGAGAGAGAGAGAGAAAGAAAGAAAGAAAGAAAGAAAGAAAGAAAGAAAGAAAGAAAGAAAGAAAGAAAGAAAGAAGGAAAAGAAAAGAAAAAAGAAAAATGTCTCTTCTGGTAGCAGCCTGGTGGCCATAAGAACATAAGAGCCTCCAGAAGTCTCCCAAGTGCTATGTTTGTGGCCATGTGGGATACTTCAAGTCTTTCCATATTCCAGTCACCATGAAAATCCCCACAGCTCTGTCCTAATTGTAATGGAGATAGTTAAAAAAATTTACTGCCCCTGGCCTCTGGCTTCCTTTCTTGGACAACATAACAAGACTGATTGGGCTTTGCCTACAGGCTCCTATCACCCAGCACATCAGCACTTGGGAGCCCTGAGTTTTCTTAATCACTGAAGGGCCCCACACAGTTCCAGCACTCGGACTTGCCAGTGGATGACGTGAACTGACTCAGCCTGGTCTGCCCCAACCTGAGCCAAATCCTGGCCAGGTTTGGTTGTGATAAAAAAACAGTACAAAACACAAAATGCCAAGGTGAAATGGCCTGTGCCAGTAGGGAATGCAGCACCCAACCAGCACACCTCCCACTGGTTTAGGTGAGGGACTAGTGTGTGATGGGCAGAGCCGGGGAGAGCTGCAATACTCATTGGTTCCAACGGAGGTCGGGGCTCAGAATAGATCCAACCCAGGGGTTACAACCACCAGCTGATCGGAGTGATTGACTGTGGCGGGTACTGTGCTTACTAGTAGTACATGTAGGAGCCTGGACTGGGAATGCCTCAAAGTTTCTTTGGGGATTCCCCTGAACAAAATGGAGGAATCAAAACATTAACCAAGAAAAGATGGAAGATGGAATAGATCAATCAACCACCTCAGCTATACGCTTGCAGCGGAAAACTGGACAAGGGGAAACTCTAAGATAAACTATGTCAATCAGTGGACTCTGCACCAGCCTCATCGTACCTGGACTGTTGCTGATGATATGTTGGAGCTTCTAATTGATAGAGGTGATGCTCTGCTGGCTCTGCCTTCAAACCTGAGAGGGCCTCCCTAAGAGGCCGTTGAACTTGACTGGACAAGTGGGATGCTGGACTCTGTATGGTGTGAGCTTGTAATTAGGGAATCCCAACGGAACCTGAGCTGTGGTTATGCATCATGGTGAAGGAATTCACCATGGGGGAAGGGTTTGGGGTGAAGGGGGGAGAATCCCAGTACCTATGAAATTGTGTCATGTAATACAATGTAATTAATGAATAGAAAAAAAGAAAAAGAAAGAAAAAAATCATTGAAGGAAAGGAAGTTGATGTTCTCATACATACCGGACAATAGTGATCACATTGAAAATCACACTGGGGAATATATGATCAGACCCATCACAACACTTGCCAAATCTTGCAGAGACATAATCAGGGAGTTGTATGTATATCCAAGAAACTCAGTCAAGCCCCTTCCAATCCACTCTTTCTCTTCAAAGAAGGATTGAAAGGGGGCCTATACAATGTTTCTTTCCACAGACACTATGCTAAAAATGTCCAAATTCCAGAATCTACCATTCCCAAGTGAAAGCCTAAGGAACTCAACATATCCGAGGAAGATGGAAATCTTGCTAAACTATGAAAGAACTCAAATTTCTGTTTACAAAAGGTAAGTAAGCTCATTATGCAAAATCCTCTCCAGCATTCTTCCTTCAGTCCCATTGCCAAGCTGCACCTGGAGAGGAATCTGGAGAACCTGAAGAAAATCAACCACCGAATTTCAGTGAATAATGTTGGTTATGTGCTAGTTGTTATAATCAAAGGGTTTCTGTTCTGCTGGAACTGACATAGATAATGAGAGTTTTATGCACCTTGGAGGAAAGTTTCATGTGTTTTCTATTGTTTCTGTGCTTCTTCCCTTTACTGGACAAAACATGAGAACATTCCATTTCACAGACTATAAAAACAACTAGACAATTAGCCCTCAACACTCCCTTCAGAGAGTTCCAATGATACCACCAGGAAAATTTTCTTTTGCTTTTGTTTTCTCTTCTTTCTTTCAGTAACATACTTCTGTTTTAAAAACTCTTCCTAGTCAGCACCTCTCATTCTTTGTTGTCAGGAAAATTAAACGTAACAGGGAAAAAGACTTCTTCAGTAATTAGGTACTAAGAATTTTTCCTCTCTACTAAAACCTCACAACTCTATTGTTCCCTATGTAGTCCATAGGATATAACAAAAAAAATCATCAACAGCAATATTTTTTCAAGGTCTAGCTGAAGTAATCCTTCAACATTTTAAGATAACATTCCAGTCCTACTTACACATATTGTTCATCATTGTCATTACCAAAGTTAAAAGAAGCTTAATATATTCTATCAGATCACAAAAATGATAGACTTGTATCTATCATTTAGACTATGCTTTTGTTCAACTAAATGTAAAAGGCTCTAGGCAAAATGATTTCACTGTTTGATTAACTCCCCAGAGAAAAGTGAAGGCAGAAAATCTTGCTTTACACTTGCATAAAAAGCTAGCTGTTTTAAATAAAGAACATAATTTACTATAAAAGGATAAGCAAAATTATTCACTAAAAAATAAGTTAATGTGTTTCAAGAAATGTCTCTTTTTCAGCTTAATAGTTGCTCCTAATTTGCTCAACTATATTTTTAAGACAATGTATCATTGTATTCCAACATCCCTTCTTTAAGGAAGAAAATGTGTTGGCTTTTAGTAGTTGTAGTTCTTCTGGTTTTGAAAAGATAGTAAATACACACTGACCACAATTAAATAGTTTATATGTAAGTTCATTTTCTCTCATCTATTTCTCACGATCCATTTTGCATTTGGAGTTATCTTCTGTCTGCATTTGAATATGGAAAGCTGCATTTCTGAATCTCCATTCAACAAAAACTACATTTAGGATAAATTGTCAAAGGAAATGATTATATGATCCTTAAATCTGATAGAATCAAGAATTTAAAAAACTAACATCTGTGACAGAGAAAAGATAGGAATAAACATCTGGCAACAGAGAGACTAGATTTTGATTTGGAATTTGTTCTAATTACTTTTTTGTAGTTTTATTGTATATATTGTATGTATATTCCTATATGTTGCTAGATCTTCTTGCAGAGGAAAAGTACAAGAAAGAAACCCTATATCAATATTCGACATTCTCTTTTGTATTTTTCACTAAATGTTTTTTCAATCTGCCTTTCCTTTCTCTAACTTGACTGTTTGTTTCTCCCCACCCATCCAGACTGCACATGTATTTGTAAAAATACCCAAATACCCGAGTTGTTGCTCCAGATTTTTGAGAATGACCTGGTAGCCTCATTTCCCTTCACTCCTGGATTCTTCAGGGATGGGATAGGGACGCATGGAAAGAGAGAAATCTTCAGTCTGTTGATTAAAGTTCCGTAAATGACTACAACAGTCAGATCTGACCCAGGCCAAAGCCAGTAATCTGGAGATCCATCAGTGTCTCCCACATGGACAGCAGGAACACAAATAGTTGTACCATCCTCCACTGCTTTCCTGTCACCAGAAGCAGAATAACAGAATCTGCAACTGGTATTCCAAAATAACGTTGCAGGTGACAATTTAGTTCACTGTACCACAACACCATGCCAAGAGCACTCTCCTAAATAGCCCCAATTATTTAAGCAAAAGACCAAAATATAACAATGATCTAATAGTTCCTCCTTGTCTCTCTGTAAATCTGTCTTTTAAACAAATACTTAAACTAATAAATACTTTCAAAAAGACTTCTTTTCATCCCCACGCTTTCTGGACTCCATTTATTAGTATTCTATATTCAGATTGGCATGTTTCAACTTCTATGTATGAGAGAGAATCTTTGCATGGCTGGCTCATTTCACTTAACCTGTTCTGCAAATGACAGGATCTCATTCTTTTTATGGATGAATATCATATTTTCTTCATGCATTCATCTGTTAACCAACAGCTGCCAGTGCTGAGCCCCAAGATATGAGGGGAACTTTCCCAGATGGCATGAAACCAGGAAACATGATTCCAGAGCATGTGAACAGCATTCCATAACTGTGGTGTGCAGAGATATCCACTATGTCAGGACTTATGTGGTTTCTGATGGTGGCCAGCCATGATTACTCGACTCCACGATTAAATGGAAGCCAGTGGTGCTTGTGTGATAGCCATTTGGGTTCTGAGGCTCAGAGGGAGGGGCACTGTGGATTCTTCTGCTTTGGGAAGAAAGCAGTTGCTTCAACACCAGTCAGCTTTCCAGACTGTACTTCATGCCTGTGAGGACCCATTGATTTGGCACTGACATTTCTAATACTCCTTAACCTACTTTTTCCAGGAGCATGTCTGAGGCTGCTGTGATAAAACTTTCAACAAGAGATATCAGCTCTAATATTTGTACAATGAATGCTCTATGAGCTAATATTTATCCCAGGAAAAGAAACTTCAAGAATATTTCATAATATAGTAAAAATTAACTACTTTTTCCAATAGTAATAACTATCTACTACTATTCAGTAGCCTCCTAAATTTTCACTTCTAAAGATTATTATGTAAAGTTGTGTGTATTTTATTTGAAAGTGTTACATAGAGAGATAGAGATCCAGAAAGAGAGACACTTCCATTTATTGAGTTATTCTCCAAATAGCCACAACAGCTCACAACATGTCCAGCTGAAACCAGGAAGTTAGGAACCGTCCTGGAATATCCTCAGTGTATATGGCTTGGGCCATTTTCCACTCCTTTCTGAGGCAAGAAACTGGTTTGGAAATGAAGCAGCCAAGATTCAAACTGGTGCTTATATGAAATATAACATCATAGGTGGCAGCTCAACCTGCTCTACCACAGCACCAGCTCCCACTTTTATATTTATGTAAGAAAGTTCATAAGAGAGATAATCCTATTAAACATGTTGTCCCCAAATGTGCCTCAATTACTAACAATCAAAACCGTTTCACTAAAATACCCTTTTTACAACAATATTTGCCATGGGTTACCCTTTAAAACTATGTAAATAATCCATCTGCAGCTTTTGTTTGAGGAACTTACTTTTGAGAAGACTACTTCTATATAAATTCAGTCTGTCAGTGGCCACTAGGTTACACATGTCAAAGTATTCTGATCAATAAGTTTGCATGCAGGATGTAACACATGGAATATTATAACTAGACCAGATTGTCACAACCATATTTATGTTCCTCATTGGTTTGTAAAATAGTAGCTGTAAACCAATCCTAGAATATCTGCAGATTTTTATTTGCGCTTACATCCTAGTTGCATGTACCCACCCTCCTAAATGGTATACATTTTTACCAATGATAGTGTGTAACTCTAGTATTTCTGTGGAACATTCAATATGCCTGCATTGTGTTTGAGATGAACATGAATGTATGATGATAAATATTTAATGATATTTAGCAATCATTTTCAACATATGTTTATCATAAACTATAGTTTGATTTGCCATTCTTACGGCCATGTTTTATTTTAAAAATTCAAATTTTTAAGAGTTATTTTATTTTAGTTGAAAACCAGTTACAGAGAGAGAGGGAGGGAGAGGCAGAGACAGATTTTCCACATACTGCCCCATTCCCCAAATGGCTAGGGTTGGGCAGATGCAAAGCTGGAAGCCAGGAGCTTCTTCCAGGTCTCTGATAAAGGTGCAAGAGCCCAAGGATGGGAGTGACATTACTTTAAATTCCCAGGCCAGTCAGGGAACTGGATTGGAAGTGGAGTAGCCAGAACACTAACTGGTACCCATATGGAAAGCAGTTAAGACTGTGAATTCCATGTTCCCTAATGACAGTTGGAGTTCCTCTTCAGAGTGAAAATCGGTAGAGACAAGAGACAGCTCAGACATAGAGCCAGGGAGATACGCAAGAGCAAGGAACACATAAGACACCAAGTCAAACGCAAAGCTAACTTACAGAACTACATATCTGGAACAAAACACTTCATTACCACCAGGATGGAGAAACTGAACACAGGGTTCAGCTCCAACTGAACCCATTCAGCTCCACAAGCAACAAGAAGATCATCCATCTCACCGCCATTTTTGCAAAATCCTACACAGGCTTCCCAGTGATCAAAGGGTATATAATTGCCTAGGCTATTTTCCCTAATAGATTCCTGTTCAGAAACCCTGCTCCTTGTGGGAATGTTCCTTCGCTCCAATAAAACTTTGTTTTTTCTGTTTGCTCAATAAACATGAACCTAAACGGTTATGGTTACAGATTTCTGAAACAGAATAACGAAAGAGGATACAAGAAATTAAAAATTTCACATAAAAATTAATAAGCAAGAATTGACCAAGATCAAACAAATAAGTGAAATCAACCGCTTAACATTGCTCTGAACAAGAATATAAAATGACAGTAAAGAAGGTCCCTAGACAGTGGTCCCTCCTGACCATTTTAGCTTATCTGAAAACCATCTTGCTGGTTATAAACGTCACCACCAAATCACTTGAATTCTAACCTATCCCCACTACTAGCTTTAAACAAATGCCCGTCTAACCTACTTTTGTAAAAGGCATTTTTAAAACCTTGATCCTAAGGGCATTCTTCCATATCAGAAAGACCATAAATAAATCCAGCTTGTTTTTATTTATTTATATAATGAGGACAGACTCCAAATATTTCACGTATTCAGTTTTGAGAACATGATACTTCCCAGCCTCCTTCTCTTGCCCTTCCTCCTTCTTCCTTTCTCAATTTTCTTTCAATGTTTGTGGTATTGTGCTCTCAGTCTACTTTATTATCCCAAGTTTAATCCTCCACTAAATAAATAACTTTTGACATAAATTTACTGGTAATATTTATTGGGTTTTCAACAAATTATTCTTTTAATTTCTTTTCTGTTTACTTAGTTATTACATGTCCATCATGATTATTTTACTAAAAAGCACTTAAAATATAAAATGTGGGCTCCGTGCGATGGCTCAGTGGCTAATTCCTTGCCTTGCATATGCTGGGATCCCTTATGGACCCTGGTTTGTGTCCTGGCTGCTCCACTTCCCATCCAGCTCTGTGCCTATAGCCTGGGAAAGTGAAGAGCATAGCCCAAATCCTTGGGACCCTGTACCACATGGGAGACCCAGAAGAAGCTCCTGGCTGCTGGCTTTGGATGGGCTCAGCTCTTGCTGTTTAGTCCACTTGGGAAGTAAACCAATGGATGGCAGTGCTCTCTGTATCTCCTTCTCTCTATAAATTACCTTTGCAATAAATAAATAAATCTTTAAAATACAGAAACTTAAATTTGCTAAAACTGGTTAAATTTAACCCAGACTATTACTACAATGGTTCCTTAGTCCATGTTTGAAATTAACAACAGACATATATTTTTGAAATTATCATTTGTTTGCTAAATTAACCCAGTTGCTTGGAAAATAGAGTTATATAAACAAATAAAGCATTAAGTGTTATAGGTAATGAAAATCCTTTTCTGAGAACCCTGATAGTAAATTAGCAGAATCCTTGAAGACATGAAAACACAATAATATCATAAAAATGAGGACTGGTGCTGTGCCACAGCAGGTAAAGCCACACTTGTGACAGTTCTGTCCACATCTGATTCAATCCCCTGCTGATGTGCCTGGGAAAACACTGGAAGATGGCCCAAATGCCTGGGATCCTATACTCAAGGGGAGATCTGGCTAAAGTTCCTGATTCCTAGCCTGGGCTGCCTCAACTCAGTATGCTGTGACCATTCAAGGAGTGATACATTGGATGGAAGATTCTCTTGATTCTTCATTCTCTCTGTAACTCTCCTTTTCAAATAAATAATTTTTTAAAGGGATGACTAAAAGAGGGAAAATAGTATGTTCACAAAAGGTCTGCATTTCTTTTGCTGCAGAAATCTGCCTTTGCTATTTTGAGGCTGTGCTATTTACCTAATTTCCCACCCAAAGCCATTTATAAATAAATCAAATAGAAACTATGAAAGGAAGCTAAATCATCCATCTTGCCTTTAGAGTCATAGTCTATTTAAAAACAAACATTTAATTTCAGTTTACTGTAGCAGAAAGTGGAAACATCACAGAGTTCTCCTGAGCCTAACATTGCCTCTTGACACAGAGATTTGGTGCCAAGTCACTGAGTGATTTCAATATCAGGGTTGAATAATCATTTTCATCATTCGTTTTAAATGAACAGTGGCATGTCATTAATTAGTATTAATCAGGAAATTTCCTCAGAAGCACAGAGAGAATGGCCACCAGCATGTTGCTCATTACACTGATGTAGCTTCAGACATGGGCTGAAATTGTAAACTATTTAGAAATTTTAGAGAAATACTCCATTTAAAATATTTCTAACATATTATAAAACACTAGAAAATGCTATACCTGTTTAAAGTAAATGAAATGCTGTCTTTCTCTAATGATCTTGACTATTTGTTTTTCTAAAGGAAAATAATGCCTTTCACAGCAAAAAAAAAAAAAAAAAGTACCACACATCAATGAATAATGTCACACGTGAGAAAGAAATCCCATAAATAAATTGAGGCCTCTACATGCTGTGTTTAACTCACATTTTTGCAGAAGGAAGAGCTGGATAATGTATAATAAGTAGGCTGTTTGAAACCACAACTTAACCAGTCATTCTTTTGGCTTATTTTTAAAAGAAGTGCTACTGATAAGCCAAAATTTTTAAAAAATGCAATTTCTGCTTTTTTCTGTGCATCTTAGGAATCTGTCATTTTCTTGAAAATAATTGAAGTGAGCCTATCACTTCAAGGAAAACAGCTGATATTTATCACCAAAATTTTAGATTTCCCATTAAAAAGTTAAAAAAAGTGATTTCCACAAATTAAAATATCTTCTGATGAGAACAATGTTTATAGAAATATATGTAGGGCTTTTTTTTCATGTTACATAATGTGACTCACCAAATGAATCAATATTTTTTAAATGACTGATGTATTCTGCAAAAACTAAAAAAAAAATGGGTGAAAAATGTGTATCAAGAGCTAGAAGGGCAAAAGGTTTTAATTCATAGAATATAACATCCATCCATCCAATCATTCATTCACTGGTGATTTGTGATTGGACATTGCAACTAATGTTTACAAAGTCAAAAGGCTGAAGTGGTGGAACGTTATTGAAAATAACTTCCTGTTTTCAACTGTGAAACCATATTCTCTTCATGCACCTTAATCATTATGTAAGTTGACCATGTAATTTAACAGTTACCATGATGTAATTTGTGTTACATCACATTAAATATAGAAGCACACTTGAAACTTTAGATGTTTTGTTGCTCAGCAGCCTTTAATAAATTTGCGAAGCTATAGTACAATTCTATTAGTATTACAGTAGACCAGTTTCCCAGATGGCTCTCAAGATTATTGTCCCCACCTTTGGAATGTAGGCATAATGAGTACTTAAAATGCACAGCCACTGTTTTCATTAGGTTTCTTGATATTACGAAGGTGGTGCGGCAGTTGTTCCTACAGCTAAGCTATCGTTATGACTCTTACAGCATGTCTAGAGACTCTGCTGGCTTTGTGAAGGATACTGTGCTGTGAAACAGTGAACTCACAATGTAGTTTTATTTCCATAAATTGAAAAAACAGATGAAAGCGCACTATGGTAATTAGAAACTGAGGCAATGAAGACCCTTTTGACCAAAGCAGGAACATGAAGAATGGCAGCTGACGGATAGGATGTGGATCTGGAGCGTTCTATTTTTCTTCTGCAGAAAATTGTTCAATGTGCAAAACATTACATAACTGTACTATCCGAATTGTGTCCTTTGATTTGTGTGTGCCAAAAAATAGCTCTAATTTAGTCATTTAGATGGACAACTATATTTTGTGGGTCTATACTCAAAGTTATCAATCAGGAGTTAATATGTTTTAGATTTCCATTGCCTATAGAAAGTTATAAGCTTACCAATTAAATATAAGACAGTAGTTCTGCGCAATGTCATTTTCTTGGAACATATGACCTCAAAATTTTTTAAAAATGGTAAAAAATATATAGGTAAAGAGATAGAAATCAGAAGTAGAAAAATGAGTTTTGAAACAAAGTAAGATATTACATAGTTTTGCCTTTGTTGTTTATCTCTGTTCAAATGCCATAATTTCTACCTCATTTCATCATTAGATTTTCAATGTATTGTTTGTTGTCACATTTTTCAGAACCTATCATAGCCTGGAACTCAATAATTATTTGCTAAAATGATAAACATGTGAATGAATAATTGAACACCATTTGGGCTCTTCTTTTATCATTTTATTGCTTAATTCTCACAGTTTTATCTTCTTAAAAGTGTCAAGTAAAGCTATGTGAACTGAAAAGAACTACTATGTGCTGCTGATTTAATAAGAGGAATAATTGAGATAGAAGATACACAGGAAGCATCACTGGTTCAGTTTTCGGAAGAAAAGACATGGGTAAGAATTAAAGCCACAAAAGCATCCAGATGTGAAGGAATTCAATAGCATTTTAGATGGTACACAGATGTTGAAGGAGCCTCTGTCTTTATATTACTCTGGGATGCTGATTCAGTTGTTCTTGCTAATCCCACATAGCAAGTGAGGGAAGTTCTAGGCTTAGGAGACCACCCGAATTTAAGCTCCTCAAGCTCTCAGGAATCTTCCAATCTCCTTGACTACTCAAAGGCCAAGTTCTAAATGTTTATAGAGGTATAGTTATTAAAAGGACCATTTATCATGTGTGATTTAGCTTGAAATCATTTTTCAATTTTTATTCTAAGTTCTTTTTTAAAAAACGAGATAATGCTTCAGTAATCTGACTGGACAGTACCATTTTAGACTTTTAAAAATCGCTTAAAATTGTGTTTGTTCAAAAGAAAGAGTGGCAGAGAAAGATATTTTCCTCATATTTTCCTCATATTGCTGCACAGTGAAGGTTGGGCTGGGTCAGATCCAGGGCTCTGGGAGTCATTTTGCTCTCCCGTGTAGAAGATTAGGTCCCAAGTATTTGATCCAACTTCCAATGCTTTCACAGGTTCATTAATGGGGAGCTGAGTCAAAAGCCAAGGAGCCAATACTTGAATCAGAATTCTGATATGGACTGCCATTGTCACAAGCATTGATTTATCTCTCTTGGCCACAACATTGGCCCAAAATTCATCTTTTAAATTCAGTTTTTCATGAACCTTTTCAAGTGTTCTCATTTATGAGATACTAAAAATCAGATAAAAGTATACATTTAAAAAGATATTCAAGATTAATGAATAAGGAGCTTTAGGCATGAAGAGTACAGGAAGAAAATAAGAAAGATCAACATCTGGATAGAAATCATTATCAGAATAAAAGTACTTGCAAAAAGTGGCAAGACAGTTAAAAGAATAAATAGAATCTCTGAATAACATAATCATCTTCATCTACAGAAATGCTAAATTATACAGCTAGACATCAATTTTTATCTGAAAGTTTAGCAGGGAAAAAGCAATAAATTATAATGTGAGAAAATGATCCTTCTTAAGATTAGTTCTATTTTAACTGAGTACGTTCAGTTCCACAATTTACTTGTTAAGCTAAAAACTTCATTTAAGTAGTTTCAGTTTTTCACAGAGGTTGTGAACTATTACCATCTAAACAAACCATATTAATATCCCTTTCGCCATTGTATGAAAGATGTTTTTATAGTGAGTACATTAGTATCTAATCATAGTAACTAAAGGAACAAAACATATCATTTGTCCCTCTTTGGATAAAAAATAGAAATCTTAATGACTAAATTTATAATAAACATATGAAATATTTTATTAGCTTTATTCATAATTTTATATTAAATTTAGAAAAAAGTCTACATTATGTACTTATTTCTATGAAAAACAAAGGATTCATGCATGTAAATGGCACACCCTAATATCTATTTCCATGCTAATACATTTTTAGGTCATCAAAGATTCCATAGTCTAATCTCTACTCAGAGAAGCAGGACTCCAGGATTTTGATGTATTCAGATATATTCCATTTGTTTCACTTTTGGATCTCACAACAACTGATGGTACAGCAATTATCCAGAGCACTCAATGCCCATGGCAATTACAGAGGCAAAGTAGGTGAGTAAAGACGAGTAATGCTCTTAGTGGCTCAATTAAAACCCAAAACAGCATTGTTACTATCCACAATCAACCATATGGGCAATTGAGCCATATGGTCCACAGACCAGTTAAGTATGTTCTGGCCATATTTACAGGGATTTAGAAGCCACATGAGAAAAACTGTATATGAATACTTAAAAACATTCATGAAAAATTGAATTAAAAATAGTTTTTTTCTTAGCTCAAAAGACTTCAGATTCATGGTTTTTAAAAATATTATGTATGCTTTCAAAGTGTAATAGAAGATCCCTAATAAGCATGAATTGTTAAAAATGCACCAAAATAAGTTTGTCTTTTAATTCCATTTTCCACAGACTTTTTGGAATATTCTTGTATATGAATATATGTAATTCCATGA
Organism: Ochotona princeps; assembly: GCF_030435755.1. Lineage (NCBI taxonomy): Eukaryota > Metazoa > Chordata > Mammalia > Lagomorpha > Ochotonidae > Ochotona > Ochotona princeps. The sequence goes on from NC_080836.1 coordinate 70,987,502, forward strand.
AGAAATGATATGTGGAATAAGTAAATTATCACAAGAATTATGTATAACATTGTTCAACATATGTTCTTCCTGATTATTTTGACAGCATACAAAGGGATTTCACATATTTTTACTTAGACAAAACTAAAGATCATAACATGATCAATAATGTTGGTGAATTTTAAGAAAATGGTCCTTTTTGTAGGAACACTCTGATATTGATTTCTTTCAGTAATATTGCACAGAATCACTCCTTTCTCTTAAAATACTCCTATCGATGCTGAAATTTGTTCTATGTAGTTTCTAATATAACAAGAGATGACTGATGCCAATTTCCAGTGACATCTGACTTTACTGAAATTAATGTGAGAAAAAAATGTGCTCTGGGTTCTATTATAAGCAATACATTTTACTTCTTTGAAAAAAAATTAGTCATTTTTTAAATATTGAAAATTAATATGGGTTGCCTATATTTCCAATGTTTATCAGCTCAATATGCAATAGCAAAGATATGAAATCAACTCAGATACTCATCAACTGATGACTGCATATAAGAAAAAAAGTGGTATATATACACTACGGAGTGCTACCCAGCCATAAAAAAGCTAATAAAATCTTGTCTTTTGCAACTAAGTAGGTCTAAGTGTAAATCATTATGTTTAGTGAAATAAGTCAGTTTCCAAAAGACAAATGTCACATATTTTCCCTGATTTGTGATGATCAATGAGGTTGCTTTCTACAGTCCTCCTGGAAGATCCCAAGCTGAGGCAATGGACGTTCCACAGAAGACCACAGAAGACCACCGGTGAAACGAGATGACCAGGAGCCAACCAACCCACGAATTTATTGAATCTAAAAGTGAAGTTTATGTACAGGGTGATAAGCAGGCAGCCTAGAGTATTAGTAACAGTAACCTAATTGATTCCCCTAACCCCCATAAACACCAACCGACTTGACTTTCTCAATGAACAAGAAGAGCAAATACTTTTTTCAGCTGTTATAATATAGTTACACTATAAACTATTGAATAAGCAATTTTAATATTAATAAATAAAAGGCTTAATGACATAATCTATGAATTTAAAAGAAACATAAAATATGAGACATGGTATGATATAATAATTTTGATAAATCCTAGCACTAAATATCATTTTTAATGAATAAAGAGATTAAATAAAACAGTGTAATACTGTATCAAACTAAAAGAAACAGAAATTATTATTTCATTATTTAAGTACAGCTCATTCCAAGTTGGCATATGAGTCTGATATAGCACTCAATGGACTATTCAGCAGGTTGTGAAACAGTCCTCCTTGGTCTATCTTCAAATACAAACAAATTATTATAAATCATTGCTCTCATGTTTGGTATATTTTTATTTATTTGAGTAGCAGAGAGACAATGGGAAAGGCCACTATGCATGTAGATTTATATAAAATACTTATTTTATAGATAATCTCTCTTTTAATTTGATTACCTTTAAGATAACTGGTAATTTTTTTAGCTGTTGTTTACTTTCATTTTACTTAGAAGGCATGACAGAGAGAATCTTCCAGCCACTTTTTTACTTCCCCAAATGCATGCAATATTCCAAACAGGGTCAGTCTGAAAGCAGGGTTCAGTACATAATCCAGATCCATCATGTGAGTGTCAGGGACTCATTTCCCTGTGGCCTCCCAGGATAGCAGAATCCTACAACTGTGGGTGCAGCTGGGACTGGAACACAGCCATTTTGAAATGGGCTGCTTGGGATCATTTCTACCAGGAGACAAAGCACCCACACTTACCTGGTAACCTTTTGAAACAAAATTATGCCTTCATTATCTTTTCTAGCCACCCAGTATTGACCCATGTCAATCCATTGTTAATTTGTGTCTTCAAAGCTACTCTCATTAGCAAAACAGATTGTTTTTTGAGCATGACACAAAGTTAAAACCATGAAATTGTCCACCAGGCTTAATTAAAAGGGTTTTAAATTTCAACATAAATCTGTAATGACAATTATTGTCAAGGATGTCTATGCACTTTCTGAAACTTACAAAATAGGTGTAAATTATGCTACATTAGCAGTGAAAGAAGCTCAAAGAGAAATTATGCTGTATTAATAAACAGATGGATTTTTCTTGTAAGTTTCGAACATTTTAAGGTGAAATTCATACAATTCTATCAGACAAACTGAATATATATGCATCTGAATGTTATTTTCAATTATATTTTCTACTATAATGGATAAATATGCTTTGCAGGAAGCCTGCCGTATTAAAAGGTGGAATAAAAAATAATATGCACATGATACCACACTTGTTAGTCTTCCAAATGAATTTTTTGAAGTTCTATAAATATTCCACAATCAAGATCAAAATAATCATATGCAACATAAAAAAAAACGTATTCTGGAAGCAAGTAGTATATTTCCATGTTATAGTTTTATACAATAGGATATGAAAATTTTTAAAATAATATTTTCAAAGTTGAAACGTACTCATTTTCCTGTTATTTTTAAAAGCATTTGAATAATCTGTGTTTAAATCATTTGGTTGAAGCAGTTGATATTTTTTGGCATAAATCCTAAATTCTATACTTATCATGTATATTTTATATTTAGCAATTGTGTAATCAGCAGAATACAAAAAGAAATATTATAGTATAGAGATTGTATCTATTTTCCCCCTCATTATCAGTGACTTAAAAAAACCTTTTCTAAGAGCGCCCAGCACGATAACCTAGTGACTGAAGTCCTCGCTTTGCACAAGTATGGATCCCATATGGGCACTGGTTCTAATCCCAGCAGCTCCACTTCCCATCCAGCTCTCTGCTTGTGGCCTGGGAAAGCAGTCAAGGACAGCCCAAAGCCTTGGGACCCTGAACCCATGTGGGAGACCTGAAAGAATCTCCTGGCTCCTGGCTTTGGATTGGCGCAGTTCTGGTTGTTGCACCTGCTTGGAGAGTGAATCATGAGACGGAAGATCTTCTCTGTTTCTACTCCTCTGTGTATATCTGACTTTGAAAAAAAAAAATTAAGTTAAAAAAAAACTTTTCCAATAAATATTCTGCTCAACTGGCATTTAATGAAAGCAACACACCCCTCAACCAGTCAGACAAATCCCAGAGGATTACTACCATGTACGAAGTCTGCATATATTAAAAAGGTAGAAGTTACTGGAAATGTTGTTTTTTGAAATCTAAAATTTTAGTCTCTGTAAATCATCAGTAAACATTCTGTTTTCAAACAAATTTTGCTTTGATGGACAAACACCAATGAAAAACATTTACTGGTGTATGAAAGCAAATATTTCATTTCACCATACTTTAAAGGAAACGATAATGTTGAATAAAAATCATAAGTGAATAGAATATTAGTTTCACTTTTGCCTTATTTGCTGTATCCCACAAGTCATTTTCTTTCAAATTAAATGTGACACCCACCTTCCCACCTCTATAGTCTCTAGATTGTTTACTACTGTAAAATACATATTTTAATTACTTTTGCTATACCAACTGAAGAGCTGAAATGTATTTCCCCCCACCTATAATGACTTTGAATTCATTACATCCATAGTGTGTCCAAGAATATCCCACTTCCTTATGACACTCTGAGTAAAAATGTATTGTGATTCTTAGATAAAAATACTTTCATAGGTCCTATTCTCCAAATTTAATAAATATCTCTTCTCAGACCCTAACAAACTGTAGGGATTGGATTGATTGCATTAACAATCCTTACTTTTCACGTATCCCTGTGTCAACAGCATCCTACTACTAATTTGGCTTATGGTATCTTAGTTTAATTGCTTTGTTTGCTTCAGCCAAAAGATGAATAGCAAACTTACTGTAAGTAGAGCATTTGAGAAACTGCTTCTGTTTTATCTTAGACATCTGGCACCACTTCAGGAATGTGCCAGAGCCATGCTCCTGTTGGGAGGTGAGAGACTTGAGAATGGACACACATTGGTCAATGTCAAGACTGATCTAAATTCGCCTCACTCAGCCAACTCTAGGAAACATACAGGGAAATGCAGCCAAAATAAGCAAACTGATCCCAGATCAAAAGATGTACTAATTAAATGCATTGATTTGTGAGCAACAACAAATTCCTGTTCTCTTAATTCATTAAATTTTGGTTCATTATTAGTTGCATTGTTCTTCAAATAAAAATTGGTTGTATATAATTGTTCTTAGTATTTCTCCCGCTGTCTCTCCTTCCCTCCCTGCCTTATTCTATCTCTACAGTATTTCAAATTAACTACATTGATTTTTCTTCTATACGTAAATATTGAGATTTGAACCCTCAGCATAAAAGGACTTCAATTTTAGAATTATGATACTAAGTTTTTATCTTTACCATGTCTTGTTTAATGAATATTGATGGAATATTGCCTAGTACATAAAGATTCGCAGATGCCATCCTTTTATTTCCAGAGTGAGAGAGAGAAACAGAGAGAGAGAGAGAGAGAGAGAGAGGGAATCTTCCTTCTCCTGGCCCAGTCTACAAATGTACAAAACAACCAGATGAAGCCCAGTTTCCTACGTGAGTGGGAGTAATCCAATACTAGAGCCATCACCTGATCCCTCCAAAGTTACATAACCAGAAAGCTGGATTGGAAGCAAAATAACTGGCATTCAACACATGGACAGTGAAATACAAGATGCAGTCATCACAGCTGGGCCGTGTTCATCGTTGCACAAAACATACACCTAAATACGGATAATGTTCACATTTATCTCAAATGTATCTCACATACACAACATAAAGTAGGTATTATTGCTATCGTAATTGCTATCGTATTGTCTCAGAGCCATTTTATTAAGATATCTAGCTGGTAGGATATATGTTTAAATTAGTTTCATCATTTTGTTGTGATACACATTCCTTTAATTGTTGTTGTTTGTTATTGTTGTTGTTGTTGTTAATTTTTCATGACAAGGTCCCGTAGGCACAAGAATTTCCCTAACCACCACCCTATCCCCTTCTCCACCAAGACACTGTTTGTTCCCACATTGCGATGATCCTATAGTCCCGTGATCTCATGTTAAGACCTCACCGTTTTCTGCTCAGCCTTTCTGCTGCTCCTGGTTCTAGCACTACCAAGGTTAGGGGGACACCAGCTGCGATGTTACCTGGGTCACAGGGTTCTCACTCGTGTTCATCTCATGCATAGTTTTCTTTTACCTCTTCCTTCCTGTTTCTGGGCTCCCTTGGCATTCTTGTCTTCCAGATAATATAATTTGTAATCTATCTTCTTTTTTCAATGTTTAATGATCATGTGGGAAGCATGTTCTATTCTTCTAATGCTTGGCACTATGCATTTAAATGTAACAATTTAGCCTTAAAAGTAAGAGTATTTCCACATTCACTTCACAATTTCATTATTCATATTATTATACTATATTAAGATTAAAAACATTTACATTGACTATTATAACCATAATATTCACAGTTACTGTATCTTTAGATGAGCTGATATTTGCTATCAGTCTCTTTTTCCCATCTTTCAATTCATGCAATTTGGGTTTCCTTTTGTATTCAGAATGATTTGTGTTGGTATCACTTCTAAATTCATACATGTTTGAAAATGTCTGCTTGCTGAATTAGTCTTGGAAATCAATTTCATTTAATAAACAATTTTAGAATGTGTTTCATCTTACTGGAAACTCCAAATGTCAGCAATATTTTCAATCTATAGTATCATTAACTTTATCAAAACTTGTCTCAGAATTAATAATTTGTGATTAGATGATAAAGTTTCATAGTTTTTCTCTGAGAAAGCTGCATGTCGCCTTAAATATTGGTTCTAAACTTAATATTTTGTGTGCCTAATGTTTAAAACTGTACATTTAAATTTATTAAAATTTTAATTTTATGTGTTATATTTTTATAAAATATAGTAATGTTACATACTAGAGAAAATGCTTAAGTTTTGTATGAAAACTACATCAAATGGACACTTTACTCTGACAAATTCTGTATCTATGTATTGATTTACTTAATCTGAAAACCAGAGACATAGAAAGCCAGAGTGAGCTTCCATCTGATGTCTCACCCCTCAGCTGATCCCAGCTACCAGGACTGAGCCAGGATGTACTCCCGAAAAGGAAACTCCAGCACAGTCTGTCATGCGGGTGGCTGAGTTCCAGCCACTTCGACCATGAGGTGCTACCTGCCAGGGTGGAAATCAGGAGCAGAACTCATGCACTCTCGTACAGGATCAAAGTGCACCAAATGTCCATCCCCACCTTCTCATGGATTTAACAAATTCTATATGATCTCGTGGCTTTCTTCAGTTTTACAGAAACCAATAATTACCTCAACAAGATCAAAAATATGACTTTTAAACAACATTGTCAATGTGATTCAATTACCTGGGAACATAGCAGAAGATAGCTCAGTTTCCTGGGCCCCTTCACCCATGTAGGAGACTTGGAAGGTGTTGGGTTCTGATAGGCTCAGCTCTGACCATTTTGGCTGTTTGGGGAATGAACCAGTAGATGTAAGATTCTCTCTCTCTCTCTCTCTCTCTCTCTCTCTCTCTCTCTCCCCTTCACTCCTCCTTTAACTTTGTAACTCAGCTTTTCAGATTAAAGTAAATAAATCTCTAAAAATTGTACCTGCCCATAAAACTTTCAGATTGTTAGTATTCCAGCTTAATGAGTTAAGCTACCACTTGATGCATCAACATCTAAAACCAGAGTGCCTGTTTGAGTCCCAGTGCTCCATTTCCGAACCAGTTTCTCGCTAATGTGCCTGGGAAAGCTGTGAATGAAGGTCCAAATATTTGCACCCCTGCCAATGATGTGGAAGAACTGGATGAAAGGTAAGGCTCTTGGTTTTTTGCTAGACACGCCCTGGCTTTTGCACCTTTGGTGATAAACAAGTGGATGAAAGATCTCCATTCCTCTTTCCTTGTCTCTCTGCGTGTATACCTGTGTATATGTCATTTTGCCTTTCAAATAAATTAATGAATCTTAAAAATAGAAAGAATTGTCTATATCTCCATGTGCCCAAGGTATAGTACCTAATATCTTATAAGTCACTGCATAAGACTCAACCTATATCCATGGTGCAAATGCATCTACCAAACATGTTAATAAAAGAGGAGATGTCTAAATTTTTACCTGACAATTCTGGAACATCTCTGCTTATTACTAATTGTTTGCTTTTGCTATTCATCCCCTTCCTCATTGAGTGTGTACAAAAAAAAAGGAAAGGAGGAAGGAAGAGAGAGAGAGAGAGAGAGAGAGAGAAAGAAAGAAAGAGAGAAAGAAAGAAAGAAAGAAAGAAAGAAAGAAAGAAAGAAAGAAAGAAAGAAAGAAAGAAAGAAAGAAAGAAAGAAAGAAAGGGACCATGTAATTGGTGCCTGATATTCCTTTCAAAAAGGAGCAGTCTTTTTCTCTTCTCGTTCTGATCACAGCATCCATAACTTACAAAATCACAAGGGTGTGAACAACATTAACAACCTTGAATTTTAATCAAATCAAACATAAAATCACATTCTATATGATTTGAGCAGTCCTGTTCTTATATTACTACACAAAGCTGACATGTAATGAAAGATAAAAAAATAATAAATTTCTTCCACTGTAAGACTGGTGTCCTATCTTCTCTCACCTGTTGTTTCAAGCCAAAATTTTTTAAGTCAGACATACTCTACTATTCTATGTAACGTTATGGAATACAGCTGTGGGTGTCTATGCTTTGCTGTAGTTTAATATGAGAATAAATACATTGGAACTCTTCTTGCAAACTTTTTTTCTTTTTTTTAATTTATTTATTATTTTTAATTCATTAATTACATTGTATTATGTGACACAGTTTCATAGGTACTTGGATTCTCCCCACCCCTCCCCAAATCCTCCCACCATGGTGGATTCTTCTTGCAAACTTGCATTGGCCTGTGAATCGCACCATTTTTCACCAGAAAGTTTTTATTTGATAAAATATCAAGATGAAAAAGTATGCATAGAAAAATTTTTAAAGTAGTTACCTTTTATCTGTAATATGAAGGGATGAAAGACTATTGCATGACCTGAAAGGAATTTTCACATTGCTCACAGAACAACTTCCCGAGAAACAGGTCTTTTCTCCAAGTAAGTTTGAAAATGAGACAAAGTTTTTCTCTAAAGGTGTAAATAGTCAAACCACTATCCAAAGGAGCTATTTTTCCAGGAATAAAATTGTTAAGATCAAAGCTGCTGTATGTGTGAAATCTCTGTCAGCTCTTTGGAATCAGTTTTATAGCCTGCAACAAAGCTTTTAGCAAGTACAATTTGAAAAACAAGTGTATTTGAAAAAAAAATGAAACTGCAGAAGTTCTTTGTACTAAAATCATGAGAAATGAATAAGAAGACACAATTGCAGAAAAAAATGTGAATATTAACACAGAAATGGTTTTGGAGTTTTCAAAAACAGATTTTTTAAAAAAAATCTTGACATTGACAGTAAGTTATAAGACACAAATCTCATTTGGAGGAAACCACAACGGGGCCTTGTTCAAGTCTCTGAGTAGAATAAGGGATGACAGCGGAGTAATTGAGGTGAGGGTGAAGGTCCCTGGAAAAAGAGCTTTACACACTTTTGCTTTTCATTTAGCACGTTGTAATATCTGCTGTCCGTTGTGAATTTAAATTTTCACAGGATGCTATATTTTAATACAAGGTCTTCTTCCTGGGTTTCCTGGATGAATGTGCCTGGAGAAAACAAGGGGTACCCAACTAAGTTGGGTAAAAGTTTTGCATATTTCTCTAAGCCTAGGTAGGGGAATAAATAAAGTGATTCAACTAACAAGAGAGACCAACATTTGTCTACCAGCTTGTAGCTCAACATGTCAAGATAAATGGATTATTATTCAACCAAGCAGTAAGTATCCTGTTTAACCAACATCAGGAGAGTTGCTATTCTGTTGGATGGCCCGTTCTGAAAACAGCCACGAGTCTAGTAAGCATGCTATCTTTTGAATGTTGCAGCAAACTGGGTAATACATATCTTACCTCTCCTTTGAACATTTTTGGGGAAATTGTTCTATCTTCCTGAATTGTTTTTTAACTAAATGAAGTCAGAATATTTTGTTCTGACTCATGTCTCGGGTGTACAATATGTCAGATAGTGCAGTACAGTTCTCAGTTGATGTTTGTTAATGACAAAAAATGAAATATCAGGAAATATCAAATCATCCATTTAGTAAAAGTAATTAATGAATAATTTTGAGGCAAAAAATAACAAAAAGAGAATTGGAATTAGAATTTGTGCTTTTCATAAAATTTAAATTCTGAAATTCAACGTCACCCCAAAATCTCTAATTGGGCTCAGATACTGTAGAGATCTGCTGTTTTGGCTTCAGCTCTTCAAGTCAGAGTAACTGTGTGGGAAAGTTTAACACCTCAGCATTTTATTTTAATTACTTGCTCTCTATAATTGCCTGTTAATTGAGACTTATCTAAAATAAGATGCTTTCCTGTACCCTTCTTAGGCTTGTGATGGTAGTCGCTTTTCCTTTTCACTCACTTCCTAACACACCAAACAGAAGGCAACCAGAGAAATCACACTGTATGTAATTTAGGAGGAAGTTTATTCCCTGAGCCACCTTCTATTCATTCACACCTTCCTCATTTGGAGTTCATTGCTCATAACCTATACTAATTACTTTGTACAAATTACTAAAGACAATAACGCCATGAACCATGCCATTCTTAGCCACTTAAAGGACTTGCCTTTATCTTTTCACAAACCTCATTTGCAAAAATAGTTCAGAAGAATTTATACGAAATTCTAAAATGTGTTACTTTGCCTAATTTAACAGATCTCTAAAACTTACCTAGGCTATTTAAACTATTTTGAAGTATTTATCTTCTCATAATTGTTTAAAGGCAACAGAAAATAAATAATGCATTTTAATTGATCTTTCAAGTCACCTCCCCCTTTCCAAATTTCATTATCCTGCCTTATATATCCATCAACTCTCTGCCCCCTTTTATCTTGTCCTGATGGACAATATGGCCCCACTCAGACACAATATGCCAATGTGTATGTAATTCACGGTTGAGGTCAAGGGAGTCTTTTCTCTTTGTTGCCTATCCCCCCAGTAGATGACACAACATTGTGATATTTCTGCATTCAAACATACGCAAGGATATCTAGGGGTCTCTTGTGCTTTAAAGAACGTACCCTCTTCTCACTCAAGCAGCAGGTTCTTTAACTGTTCTGTGCCACATAACCGCTTTCCCCAAGACACCAGAAGCAATAGCAGTCTTCCAATGAGTGTTCACCTCCTCCTCAGTGTTGGGAAAAATACTTGCCTGAAAGTGCAACTTAGAAAGTATTGGTCAATGTGATATTCTATAACATCCCTAGACACCCTCTAGGTTTGGTCCACCTCTCTATATAGAAGACAATGAATATATCCCGAATTAGGTGATGAAGCCATTTTTTGGAAGATTTCTTTATTTTTATTGGAAAGGCAAATCGGATTTATGGGAAGAAGGAGGAGACAAAGAGCTTTCATCCACTGGTCCACTCCTCAGATGCGGGCAATAGCGAAGCTGAGCCAATCTGAAGTCAGAAGCCAGGAGGTTCTTTCGGGTCTCCCATGCGGGTGCAAAGTCCTAAGGTTTTTGGCTGTCCTCGACTGCTTTCCCAGGCCACGAGCAGGAAGCTGGATGGGAACTTAAGCAGCCAAAACATGTACCGGCACCCATGAGGGATTCCGGCACATACTAGGGAGAGGATTTAGCCACTAAGCTATCTCATCGGGCCCTATGAATAAAATAATTTTTTAAGATTTTTTTATTTATTTTTATTACAAAGTCAGATATACAGAGAGGAGAGACAGAGAGGAAGATCTTCTGTCCGATGATTCACACCCCAAGTGAGCCGCAACGGCCAGTGCGCGCCGATCCGAAGCCAGGAACCAGGAACCTCTTCCAGGTCTCCCACACGGGTGCAGGGTCCCAAAGCACTGGGCCGTCCTCGACCGCTTTCCCAGGCCACAAGCAGGGAGCTGGATGGGAAGTGGAGCTGCGGGGATTAGAACCAGCGCCCATATGGGATCCCGGGGCGTTGAAGGCGAGGACTTTAGCCGCTAGGCCATGCCGCCGGGCCAGAATAAAATAATTTTTGAAAATGATAAAAAATAAGGTCCAGTAACTGAAAAATGTTCATTTTAAAAGTTTTAGAGCAAAAATATGTTCATTGGATTCTTTTAATAAGACTTGTGATTCCAACACATATGCAAACAGAAAGATACACACAGACCACAAAACATAGCTGTCAGGGAAAAAAGCTTTTTCATTAATGCTATTGACTTGTATGTCCTGGTTGTTTTTGGAAAAATGTACACACACACACACACACACACAATTTAAAGGCCATAGATCACAAATATCACAGAGGTCAGCACAGATTAATGATTCGGCTAGAATCTGTGGCCCCTTTGCTGCCTACACAAGAAGAAAAATAGTATTTTTTAAATTTCTTAATGATGTTACATTTATCATTTTCAAGCTCTCCTTTCTTTCTATTCTCAATATAATTCTGTCATCTTCAGAGCTGATGTCAATAGAGTTAAATTTTCCTTAAGTCAGACTCCCGACTAAGTGAGATGAATGAGATCAATAGTGTTCCCTTTCCGGGTGAAATGAGTTTAGTAACATATGTAGTACTGTGCCTTCCTCTCCTTTTCTTACCTTTGTTCTGCAATCCATCACGGCATCGCTCTCTGTCACCTGAGTGAGCATGTCTTAATATACAATTTCAAGCAACAAGTCTTTCAAAGTAAAATGAAATATTTCAGTCTTTGTTCTTAAAATCCTATACCTGGATCTGTGTTCTTTGATCTTCAATGAGAATTTATTTCTATTATTTTTACAAGGTTTTTAGTATTCACAAGTGATTAGTCAGGTCCTTGAGTTCATGTAATATCTGATGTGCACGGAGAAACCTTAATGCTACTCAATTCTGAGGACTGACTCTGAAACAAACAAATGAAAACTTTTTAGGATTTTATATTCAAGGCCATCTTGCCTCAAGGCTTTGCTGTGTATAATGAAGCCTTGGTTTGCCATTATTCATGAGTTTTTTCTAGTAATTCAAGAATTCTCTGCACAATAGTCCTTCTTACAAGAAAAAAGTAACTTTATCTGATTGCTTGGTGATGCATTTGAGAATTACAAAGGTTGCAGGCTTTTTAATCTTTTCCAGTTCTGCATTTCATGAGTATTAACCTATTATAATTCTGTCCCAATTACCTTATATGCTATAATAGACGATGATTTCAGCAGGTAATAAAAAAAAAATTCAGTAAGAAAAATTTAAATTCAGGATTATCAAGAAATAAAAAGGAATCCTTATTTTTACACATTTTCTACATTTTCAACACTGCTATAAACTAAATGCACAACTTTTATCCAAAGGAAAAGATTATAGGATAGAAATTTATTCTATAACAAATTAGTAGATATATCTGGACTAAGAATTTAAAAATACTTTAAATATTAAATTAGCAAACACTTGGGGGAGCACTTTAAAAAATAAAATGAGACAAGGAAACCCAAGCTGCAGAGGCTCAGGGTCGCTTATCATACAGGGAGGAGGAATCAATAGAGATGAAATAATATCGATGAGTTGCATCAAATAGAAAAGAGCTCCTGGTGGGAACACAGCTTAATAGGCACCATTACTAGTTATATTTTACATTCTCTAAAACGTCATTCCCATTCCAGTACTCTAATAATCATGTTTCATGTGAAAGCTAGCAAGCAATGAAAATAAGCTAATTCGCAAGTGATTTATGAAATCCAGACATTGTTTAGTTTGGAGGAATGTCTAGGGAAAAAGTCAGTCATTTCGGGCCAGTGTGGTGACCTAGCAGCTGAAGTCCTCACCTTGCATGCACCGGGATCTCATGGGCACCCCTTCTAATTCCAGCTGCTCTGCTTCCCATCCAGGATTCGAGGACGGCCCAAAGCGTTGGAATCCTGCACTCACATGGGAGATCCTGAAGAGACTCCAGGCTCCTGGCTTCAGATCAGTTCAGCTCCAGCCATTGCAAGCATTTGGGGAGTGAATCATCGGATGGAAGATCTTCCTCTCCATCTCTCCTCCTCTCTGCATATCAGTTTCTAGTAAAAATAAATAAATCTTTAAAAAGCCAGTCACTGATCAAAAGTGTCATCAAAATGAGGCAGCTAGGTGTGAATATTAAAGCATATTATTAAACATGATAATTTAGAGAACACTTGAGTGTCACAATGCTGTGTCGCACTCAATGCAATCACTGTAGATACATCACTGGATATACAGGTTGCCTCACCTATTGCATGTAACTGATTTGGGGGAAAAGGAATTCTGACAGCACTCCTTCTCCAGGCTGGGTGGCCTCTGTGGACCAGCCGGAGGAGGCAAAGACTGCAACTGCCTGCTGCGTGTTCTTCTCCCTCCCATGCATCACTGCCCACACTTTTGATTGGATAGCCTAGCAAAAACTAAAAAATAAAAACAAAAACAATATGATTGCAAGTCTTCCCTCTCCAAATCCTAATGAAAGGGACCAAAAAAAAGTAATGTCATTAAATAAATATTAAGGCAAACAAAAAAGCACATTGGTACTTCTAACATCAAAAAAGATGTAACTTTCTATAATTATTTTCAACATAAAATTTGAAAATTGTGAACCAGAAAAGAACTGGAGGACTCGAGGAGTTAAATCCTTGCAAATAAATTTAAAATCTGGGGCAAAATGTGTTATTCTTGAAAAAGACATAAAATATGAACCTTAGCCACTTTTTTTATTAATTGCATTGCATTACGTGACACAGTTTCATAGGCTCTGGGATTCCCCCAACCCCTCCCCGTGCCCTCCCCCCATGGTGGATTCCTCCACCTTGTGGCAGTATTACAGTTCAAATTCAGTCAAGATACTTTCATTGCAAGCATATACCAAGCATACAGTCCAGCCACTTGGGAGACCATCTCTGGTCTGAAGGTAGGATGGCAGAATATTATCCCAATCAATTAAAAACCCCAACAGAACATCAACAAGAATTTACAACATTATGAAATTAATTGACACATTATTGAGTATCCAATATGTTAAAAAAATGCAAGTTCTTAACCACATCTTGTGACTTCTTCATTGACATTTCAATTTTAGTTTATATACAACCCTCTTCTATACACCTTAAATGGCTATAGGGTACTATTCAGCTGTCTCATGTCTAACTTCATTTTAGTATTTAGCATCTTATGGTGTTGAGGCATAATTTTGCTGAATTTGGCAGATTTTAGGATAGTCTAAACTGGCTTATAACTCTAACAAGGCATATGTCAATAATTGAGGTGCAGTACAGTTTTAGTAGGGGTGTGCAGAGAAATCTTCAATACCTTAGTGAGGGGCAACTAATCTTTGTGTCCCACCTAGTAAGGTGTATGTGAATCCACGCTGATCATTTCCTGTCTCATTCTAAGCTTTCCTTGCTGTTCTCTATCTATCCTAATTTTTTGTTTGTTTGTTTTGTGGGGGGTGCTCTGGAGTGACCCTGATAGTCATTGCCAGAGAGGGTGGGGATCCAAAGTTGGAACCAAGCAAGGGGACCAGAGAAAGCTCCTCTCCCTAGTCCCAAAGGAAGTTTACTCTTCTGTTTCTGCGGACCACTCCTGGTTGTTGTTCCGATGACATTAGATCTTGCAAGGCAGGATTTGGGCTTCTTCCATCCCATGTGGTAGATCCAAACGGGTGGATGACCTCAGAGTTCTCAGCCTCCAAAGGCACTCCGATTCCCCATGGTCTCCTTAGCAGTTGGGATGTAGTCCTTGGTGTCCATACTGATAGTCCTTGGTGAGGATCCAGGAGTCTCCAGGGTTGGCATACAAGCCTCCTCCTGTTCACCTGCTCCACTTTGGAGTCCTCCCCATTCTGTTCATATGACCTCTTGTTAAGAGGTTCTCAGGGTCACTCTGGATTCCCCCTATATGTCTTGTAGTTTTACTATTGTCTAATCCTGATTCGAGTCTGTTGTCTATGAGTTACCTGTTATGTTCCTGATAGGTTATACTTCAAGTCTTCCTCACACATTCTAAGGAGATGGAAGATTCTCTGATCTCTTGCCCCATTTCCAAGTAGCATAGGGTCTTAAAATTATATTAGGTTTTACAATTCTTTGATGTAGATCATAAGCAGTCTGACTCACATTGATTGTTGGTTCATTGGTTACATCACAGTATCTTATTGCATGAGATACAGGCTGTTTGGGGTTAGAATAATATTACAGTTTACAGGTACTCTTTTTTGGATTGACATCATTTCATCTTAAATTAAGGCAAACATGTGTTATCTAACCTTTTGGGATTGGCTCATTTCCCTTATCATAATGGTTTCCAGTTGGACCCATTTGGCCACAAAGAACTGCATTTCGGTTTGTTTGTTTGTTTGTTTGTTTAATAGCTGAGTAGCATTCCATGGAGTAAATGAACCTTAGCTTTTTTATCCAGTCTTCTGTTGATGGGCATTTTGGTTGCTTCCAAGTTTTTGCAATTATTGAATATGCTGCTATGAACATAAGGGTGCATATTGATTTCTTATGTAACAGGTGTTTTGGATATATTCCTAGGAGTGCTATTCCTGGATCATACGGTATGCAGATTTTGAGTTGTTTGAGTATTCTCCATACTGATTTCTATAGAGGCTATACCAACCTGCAGTCCCACCTTAGCCACTTCTTTTAAATATTAGTAATTCCACACTGCCTGCAGTTGCAGCAGCAGGAAGTTTGTTTATGCTTACTAAAAGTCCTGCATGTATATCAAAATTTTCCAGGAAATAAGATCCAAACCCCTCACCACAAAACATTGTGGAAAACAACTCCCCAATCTCTTTAACCAGACAAGAGCCAGGTGCTGTTCAATGATGGGGCTACACACACCAAAGCTATTGCTCCCGGTGACTTCTGAGCTTTCAGCTGTAAAAGAAACCAATTACCAGCCAGTGTTGTGGCACAGCTAGTTAATCTGCCACCAGTGACACCAGCATCCCGTACTAGAGGAACGATTGAAGTCCTGCTTTCTTTTTTTTTTTTTTTTTTTTTTTTTATTATTATTAATTTCATTGCATTATGTGACACACATTTTTTTTTTTTTTTGCACTGGAATTCCCCCCGCCCCTCCCCAAACCCTCCCCCTCCCACCGTGGATTGCTCCACCCCGCTGTATTTCCATAGTTCAAACTCAGTTGAGATTCTTTCATTGGAGGTTTTGACCAATCGTAAAGTCCAGCATCTAATTGTCCTGCTTTCTAATCTAACCCCCTCCTAATGTTCCCAGGATAGCAGCTGAAAAGGAACTAAGTACTTGATCCCCTGACATCAGTGTGAGAGACACAGATGGCTATCCAAGGCCCTGGCTTTGGCCTGGCACAGCTCACTAAACTTCTCAAAAGTGAACCAGTTTGTGGAAGAGCTTCCTCTTTCTATCTCTCCATCTGTCACTGACTTTCAAGTACATAAATTTTTACAAGTTGACTAAAAAGAAAATAATTGTTTTTGCTTTTCACTTTAAACTATAAGAGTATATTATTAATTATCTAAAGTGAAATAAGATACTTCACTGTTAATAAAGGTTTTCATTACTGATAAAATTATATTAATCTTCAAGTATCTTAAAATCAGGAACAATTACAGAAAGTCACATATACTATTTATTCCTTTTCTCCACAACATTAATGGTAGAAGTAAATGTATGATAAGTATTCTAAATAATTATCTGGGATTTTTTCCCTTATATTCTATACAAATATGCTTATAGAAATCTGAAATAAGAGGTTCCAAAGATAACCTCCTGCAAAATAACATCCAATCTCCATTCTTGCTGTTTACATCAGAATTTTCTCATTAATTCCTTGTAGCTGGCAAAGTAGCAGACGCTACAGAAACACAGTGGCTCAGTAGGCATAGTGGGTGCTCAAGGATGGTATAAACCCCCTTCCAATACAAGGAAAACCTACTGGTAAGATTCTTAACTCTTCATTACTATCATATGAGCAATTGAAAACATGTGGCACTAAAGAGGATCTGAAAATGTGTTGTTCTATGTAATGTTATCATTTGATTCTTAATTGAAAATTTTTCTTAAATTCTGTATCATTGTCAATGCATGCAATTTTACAATAGTTTGCTATGATTATTGGTGTCCATTGGTCACCCGTTTAATTATGGGGAGGGACAATATTTGCCACTTGAGAACTAGGAAATGAATTTCTTTTGACACTGAAAAGATGTATTCAAGACCCACATTGGCTTGTATTGGATGTTAATATAGTTTTGGCAATTTAAAAACAATATTTTCAAGTTAAGGACATTGTTTTATTAAAGTAATACATATAATAGCCAAGGGCTTTCTTTTACAACCCAATTTCAGTTCAGATAAAGGAAATATTTTTGAATATTTAACTTTTGACAGGCCAAGCACAGAGTCCACTTGAAGCCTCTGCACTCCGTGTTCGCAACATTTGCGGGATCGAGGGTGGAGTGGGTGTGTGGTTAGAGATCTCCAGTGCCCACTTCCCTTCCCAGCCTCAACAGAGCCAGCCTACTCTACTCCAAGCCCAAGGATCCCAGCTCCTCGTTACACATCCCACAGTCTCCTCACCTAAGGCTGCAGGTCAGAACCCTCCCTCACAAGGCTGCCATTTTATGGTCCTGATGTCTCACGATGACCCCACCTTTCCAGGCTGAGATCCCCACCCCACACCCACCCTTGCCCCTAGACATTTCCAGCAGAAAATGTTTTTAGTGTTCTATAGCGTCATATGGTGACTATCGCTAATAATAATTTGTTGTGTGTTTCAAAATTGATAGATGAAAAAGCTTGCATTTCTCAATGTAAAAAATGATGAATGTTTGAGAAGATGGCCACAGTAATTATCCCAGTTTGATCATTATGAATTGTATATGTGCACTGAAACTTCATACTATTCTTCATAACACATATATACAATTTTTGTACATCAATGAGAAATAACTACATGCCATTTGAATCTATACCTCAACCACGCATTCATGCCTACTTTATATTTTGTGATTCCTTGCAATCCATGCCCATTGTTCATTGCCATCTTGCCTTTAGAGGAAAATCCTTAATCCTGTTTTCACAACAAAATTTACACCAAAAGTTTTGAGGCAACAAATTTTAAAATTTTATTAGATCATACTGCAAAATAGTTACAAAAGATGAGAAAGATATTTCATGAATATACATTAGGTCAAATGAAAGAAACTCTTCACATACTGATTTTATTAATTCATGTCAATATTTTTTCTGTTCCAAGTACAACTTCTAAGGTGCTTTTCACAGGTTTTTTTTTAAGATTTAATTATTTATTTATTTTTATTGCAAAGTCAGATAAACAGAGAGGAGGAGAGACAGGAAGATCTTCCACCCAATGATTCACTCCCCAAGCAGTCACAACGGTTAGAGCTGAGCCGATCTGAATCCAGGAGCCAGGAGCCTCTTGAGGGGCTCCCATGTGGGTGCATGGTCCCAAAGCTTTGGGCTGTATTCAACTGCTTTCCCAGGCCACAAGCAGGGAGCTGGATGAGAACCAGGGAAGCTGTGACATGAACCGGTGCCCATATGGGATCGCAGCACATGCAAGGTGAGGGCTTTAGCCACTAGGCTATGATGCCAGTCCCATACAGGTTTTAATAAATGCACTACATAAACTTTCAGCTGCTTTATCTTTTCTCTCTGTCCTTTGACATCTACAGATATAGATACAGATAGATATAGATATAGATATAGATACAGATATATAGATATAGATACAGATATATAACCAATATGAAAAATGTAAAATGGCAATATCATCAAAATATCAGCAAAAAAAAAGAAGAAAAAAAGGAATCCATGAGTAGTTTGACTATTATGTGGAAACAATTTGGGCAAATACTGAAGATTGAGTTTCTCACAAATTCTAGGTAGAATAAAAAAAATAATTTTGTAAATGTAGCTGCATGTCTCCTCTTCTGACTCTGAGTATGATACAGCAACTTGGTGCTTCTTGATGCTGAAGCAAAGCTCAGGAAGACAAATAGCTATCCTTAGGCAGTGAAATTACAGGTAATAATTTTTCTGTTTGAACTTTTCATTTCCTACAAGTTACCAACCTTAAGTAGATTATCTTAGTTTTACCCACATGTTATATAACACTAAGCATTTATAAGGAGTTCTAAATTTCTTACTGACTAATGTGAAATTCATATTCTTGCAAATTAAAATATTCCATTAAACCAGTCCACATGATTATGCAAGCAATGCTAGGATCTGCTCAATAAAGCTAATGAGAGAAAAACATACAATAAATATCATATTTATTTATCTCATTTACCAATTCATAATAAAAGAACATTCATCTATACTATTCAATTTTAGATTGAACTGATGAGGCTGGATTACATGAGAAATTCTCTGTAAGAGTCTATGAGAGCTGGCACCAAGCATATTCTGATATGCATTTGTGCACATTTCTTGAGAATCTTCTTTAACTAGAAAGAGATGTGACACTGAAGGAGAATCCTTTTCAGTAAAATAGCTGTCACAAATAGACAGTACTATTTGTGAGAAAGGTGATTTGTATTTTCACTTCAGTAGAAAATACCCTTCTAAAGCAACCATTTCTACTTGATGTCACTCCATATTAGCCACTTCACATTAGCTTTCAAAGTCATTAACAATAGCAAAATACATAATTGCATTCAAATTCATAGAACGATTATAGGATTGTTAATAGAAACTTTCAGAGTATCCCAGTTATTGTTTGCTAAATACTGAAACTTTTAAAACACCTAGAGAAGTTTAATAAGCTTCTTGAAGTTCTGTAAATTTTCAGTATATGTTATTAAATTCACTGCTACACAGTAGTGCTTGAGAATGTTTTGTCATAAATATTCATAAATATTCATAAACTTGAGGAAAGTATCTTCTTAAAATTATATTTATGCAATACATGAAATATTTTCTCTTTATATTAGTAATAATATTTTGTAAGAGAAAAATAAGTGTCTCCAAAATCACAAGGAATTTTAAAAGCATATATCTCTGAATTTTTTTTATTATGATAAGCTTGGTCCAAGATGAAATGGAAGAAGCTCCCTTTGTTTTCCAGTGAAATGACAGTACTGGATTTGCTGAGGTTTAACCATCCTCTTGTATCTGCAGCAAAAGGCCTCATTAAAAAAACAAAAGCAAAAACAAAACCGTCAACTCAAATATCATCCAATGCCTCCAGAGTACAGAAAGCAAGTATTCTCAGAATGCCAGGCCATTAATATACTTTCTCAAATATAAGTCTTTGTGCAGAGGTAGAGAAAGAAGTTTGAGATCCATCAAAAATTCTCATAATGAAATCAGCAACTGAAGGCAGAGAGACAGACCTAGATAGATACAGTCAGAGGAGAAGCTTGGAGTATTAGAAACTCAAAGGACTGAAGAACTAACTTTTTTTTTTTAATTTATTTTTTTTATTGTTAATTATTTTGCATTATGTGACAGTTTCATAGGCTCTGGGAATCCCCCCCTCCCTCCCCCTCCCCTCCCCCCCGGTGGATTCCTCCACCTTGATGCAGTATTACAGTTCAAATTCAATCAAGATTCTTTCATTGCAAACATATACCATCGCTGGGTGGGTCACAAAGATTAGTTTTACTCCTCACCATGGTGAAGAACTAACTTTTGAAGATACTATGGGAAAACAGTGAAGAGATATTATGACAGATGGGACTGAATGAGGAAGGGACATCACCCATGAGTTTCTGAAATGGCAGTAACAACCATGAGGACAGTGCAACCAACATACAGGATGAGGATAATAGAGAAAGCAGTTTTTATTTTCTTTGACAAAGAACGATAGCTGATGATGACCAGAATGGCAATTAAGACTTTTTCAAAGATATTGTCTACACTTCCATATAGTTTGCTTCATCATGGACAAGGTTACTAAACTGTATATTCCACAGAAAGAAACAAAGACGTTTCACTTCACCTAGTCAGAAATGATTAAGCATTACTATCAGCCGATTCACTCAGGAGTAAACACTGAACATCTCAGGCATTTTTCTAGGAACTAGTGACACAGTGAGGAAAAGGGGTGTTCCTGCAAAGATGCACAAGCACCTGCAGAGCAAGATGACGTCATCATGAATCACCACTGTACTCTGTCAGACTGTAAGGCAGGTGCCAGGCTCATGTGGAGATGACAGAAGTAAGTGTGCAATAAAGAAGGCAATGGGTAGAAGGAAGCTTCTGAGCAGCCAGAGGATGCACAATGGGCGATGGGCAACAGCAAAGGGGCTAGTGAGTATGACTAAACTCTACAGCTTGTACGAAGGAGCTGAAAACTTGATAGAAATGAAGACAGAGAAGCAAGTCTGGAAAATGTTGTGCTAACATATTAGGTTTCCTTTGAATTACATAAAACATCAGGGAGGAGGACTATGCCAGCATTTTATGTTCTTATTTAATTCTTGAATGTGTTTGAGATTTCTCAAAGAAAGAAGAAATGCAACGACTTGGAGATACGTTTGAAAAAAGCCATGAGAGTGAGAGACCATGGAATGCAAGGGAAGGCAATTTTTCAGAGGTGATCCATATCACGGAACACTAACATAAGAGGATGCGTAAGAGATGTTTCTATAGCATTTACCAATATTGGACATTATCATAAAATCAAATTCCCCAAAATGAAGTAGCAAGAAATCAGATGTAATAATGTAAGTATGAATGGAAAGGTAAAAAGCCAAGAAAATGGAGTGAAGGCATTCAAGAAGGTTTTACTTGACAAAATGGAGTTACCAGCACACATAGGGCTAGGCAAGTAGAGACGGATATCTGAGCAAAAGCGCTTAGAATTTCAGGTAAATGAAAAGAGTCCAGCATAGAGAAAAGCTTACAAACATTGGAGGGAGATTATTGAAGATGCTTAGCTCATTTAATAAATAGAATTCATTGCTGTCTCAAATGGAGGAAAAAGCAGTATTTACTAGAGAGAGAATTCCAAGGAAAAAATAGGGAGATAAAACATGTCCTTTTGAATTCAGGGTGATAAAAAGTGGAGTGGAAATATTTGAAAGTACATGAATATGCAGGAGCTAAGTCATGTACTTAGGGGAAATGGAACTGTATAACACAATGTGTATTTTTTAATTGCTAAAAAAAAAAAGTGGAACAGAGTAGCCAAAAACAGGGGACAAGAGCTTCCGGGCAGTCCTAAGAACTTGTGGATCTGTTGTGCTGAGAACTTTCACTATTGCACGATTCTTTCAGCCATTAATAGAAAAACATAAGTTGGTCTAGAGAGCACAAATAATTTTTTTTGAAGAGGATTTATTCTGCAGAAAGGATGGAAGACAAGAAGGCAAGTATTTTGTTACTATTGGTAAAAAACAAAAATATGCAGATAAAGGGGGCAGTAAACCTGTGCTGAAGGAAGTTAGAAGTGAGGATTAGCCAAGAGGCAGTAGGGGACACACCACCTCAAACAATTTGAGTAATGTTTGTGGTGGAAATAATAAATGTGATAATAATACTGTTTATAGATCACCTAGTAGCTCCAAGGGCATTGCATTTAATCATGTCTATGCAAAAATTCTGCTAGTACGAATTCTGCCCTGACCAGAAACAAAAGTCAGCCCCTTGAGCACTTACAACCTTCCAAAATGAATACGTACAATACTTTCATTAATAACCTGTGCTTCAGATATCACACAATCACGCAGTTTTATAGTATTGCTGTAGCTAAGAACCTCTTTCCTAGAACTGAGGAGTGATGAGAAGAAACAAGAAAGTGAATCTTCAAATTCAATATAAAAAGGGTAAAACATGTGTTCCTTTATACTAGGTGCATTTAGAGGATTAAGGAATGTAACATGTGTAGCTAAGACAGTACTGAGAGTATCTTAGCTTGACTGTTAAAAACCTAAAGCCCAGTTGGTGTATTCTACCAAGGATCACACTGCTAGAAAAAATCATAACTGAAATCTGAACCTAACTCTGTTGGACCAGTGTACGCTTTTGCAAAGTAATACATTCTTGTTCAATGTGAGAAAGTTGAAGATATGAAAATGTTTATAAAATGGAATATTTTCAGATAAATTAGAAATGGCATGTTATGGATAAGAAAGTCAGATGAAAGGAAAGTTACAATGCAGGACCACAAAACTGGAAGCATTGCCATGGGCTTCATGTAAAATACAGAGTAGAGAGGAGGAAAAAGAGTGAACAGACACCACAATCTTCATTGGCTGATCAGGAGTCATCAGAGCAGAAGAGGATCTCTGTGAAGAAAGGAAGTGAGGTCGTGGAAGGCTGGTCTTCAACTGTTACTGCTGCTGCATTTATGGAGGCTTGAGAACATAAAACCTCAGAACCTGGAATTGCTGGTTCCAATAGGGAGTTGTCTGGTGAGTTTATTAAATGTTATTTAAATTTAAAAAATTAAGTAAAATGTCTACCAGGCAGCTTCTTTGGAGCTAGTTAAACTTCAGTTCAGGTGAGGAGATTTAGAAAACACTAGGAATTTGGCAATACAGGGTGAAGATTTTAAAAAGAACAAAAGGAAGGGTTTCAGATAAAAGAAATATATGGAAGTTGTTTCAACAAAATGAAATGTTTGCAAGTACAGAACGGTGATTGCTGAAGAAGCTAATATTGGCAGCAATAACTAAAGACAACAGGTGACTGGCTGCAGAAAGCTTTCCTCAATCGAAAGGCCCAACAGTTTCCTGAAGCATTTCCCTTGCTCATTTTGGGGAAGATTCTAAACCATCACGAATGAACTGTTAAGCAAAGCCAGTAGGTGTCTGTAAGTACAAAGCAGGTGTGTTCCCAAGGGCTTCTCAGTGTTGGAACTCAAGATAATCTCTGTTAGGAAATGGCTCAAGATTACATAGAGGCTACTTTGGAGATTTTCTCACTAATATAGGCATTGGCCTGGTGAGTAAGACTGCAGTTAGGATTCTCACAAACCACCTTAAAGTACTTGAGTTCAGTGCCTGACCCCTGGTACAGACCTTGGGAGATAGCAGTGATGCCACAAGTGTAAGAGATACTGGATTGAATTCCCAGTTCCTGGCTTCAGTGCCAGTTGCAGGGAAACGAAGCAGATCGGCAATTCTCTCCCCGTGTTATCTGTCTCTTTGGCTCTCCAATAGATTTCTATTTTTCTCTTTCATGCCAAGAATTTCAAAAGTTGCTTCCTCAAAATGCTAACACCCTTATAAAGAAATTTTTATCTTGTCAAAACGAATGCTTTCTTTAAAATGTTTCTATAACATGTTCTCTTTAAGAAAAAAGTAGATTATATTTGAATGCCAGAGTTCTATCAGATAACATTTATAAGGTGCACATTTCAGCATTTTAAAAGTTACTCATCTTTTTTCTTTTAATTTTAAATCAATTTTGACTAATATCAAGGTCAATTTTATTTATCTTTAATGAAAAAGTCAAAATGTTCCTATGATGCATCATATAATATAATTTTAAATTAATGCTAGTTCTTAACGTATTAAAGGAAACATGTGTGTGATTTGTGTAGTCCTTGCTGTGGGCAGCATTTAATTCATAAAACCAAGTCAAGCCAATATGCTTCATCAGAGGCGTTCCAATCGACTCTCCAGCTCCCTGGAGAGACCCATGATCATCTTCACACTCGTCCAGAAATCACACAGTAGATGTCAATCTAAATTAAAGATAATATGCATTTTGTGCTACTATGG
Source organism: Ochotona princeps (assembly GCF_030435755.1). Taxonomy (NCBI): domain Eukaryota; kingdom Metazoa; phylum Chordata; class Mammalia; order Lagomorpha; family Ochotonidae; genus Ochotona; species Ochotona princeps. The sequence goes on from NC_080836.1 coordinate 71,012,231, forward strand.
AAGTGTAAAAATCCTCATGAAAAGTAATTACATTCTAAACGCATTTGAATTAACCCCCTATTTTTAGCTTAGAATAAAAATACCAAAAGCTCATTTTATGCTCTAATGAGCACAGTGTTATACCCTGAAGTCTGGAAATTGATCATACTCCATTCCAAATAAGTAGATATCTGCCTTTCTTTCTGGAAAATAAAGAGATGAAAGTTATTCATCCTTGTAGAGGGAGGAAAATAAAGGCCTCTACCACAACCAAGTCCCTACATGGTATTAAATGGAAGAGTTCCAGGGCACTGTGAGTTACAGAACAGTTATCTCACAATCTCACACTGTCTTCTCACATCTTCTAACATGGTGACACCTAGGTTCAAAACTGCAATTCTCATCCAGCTGTGTTTTTATGATTAAGCTATCCCCAAAGGAATATGAAAACAATCATCAAAGCAACTTCCAAGTATCTCCAAGAGTGACTTGTTTGCTCTCCTTGCTCTACCTTTTTCTGTTCAACTTGGAGATGGTGAGGCTCCATCCTGGAACATCCAGGCAAGGGTAGGCTCCCAAGGCTTGATGAGCCACAACCAGAAGGAGGCTGGGTCTTTGCCACAAGTTGTCCTGCTTGCATCTTGTACATAGGGACTGTTAGGTGGGAGGAAGACAAAATTTCACATTATGAATGAATCTATGAACTAACAAAAATTGCTAACATGTTGTTTAAATTCAGTTTTGTAGGGTATTGATAATGCATACTTGTCATGAATCGTAAATTTAAGAGGACTATTTATCCCTTCCGTGATTTCAGACTGTAAGACATTTCTCCTAAAATATAATAGAGACAAATCAGCCACTGTCTCTATATGGAACAACCCAAGAATAGACCAAATCCCTGAAACATACTCAATCTCTAAATTTAAAGATTGTTGCATAATGTCCACCTGCACAATAAGGTTGTTTTTAGCTAAAAAAAAAAAAAAAAAAAAACCTTTTTTCAGGTACCAAAAATGATCATCTCCTCAACCAGGAAGTATGTCAGAGATGGTTAATATTTAATAAATACATATGCATGTCTTCTTCTTTATCCAACCACCTCTGTCATTAGTTTAAAGTTCTGTCACCGCGTATGGGGCAAAAAGAGTCCTCTTATTCCTATAAGGGCAGTTTAACAGGCACAGGTTCTCTGGAGACCATTTACAAAATGGAACACGCCGATCACTGGGGATGCTGTGTGGGATGCCACCACGTCTCCTCTGCCAGTGCTGGTGACAACTGTCAGCTGAACTGTTCTCTGAGAATTTCACTAAGAGGAGGACACCTGCTTGGACATACTTACGATTTATCATTCTCTGTCACAGAAAGGACACACCCAATAACAGCTATGAGGAGAGGTGTATCTTAACATTAGACACCCTATATCAACACAGAAGACAGAGACCTAATCGTTTACCTGTTTCACACGACAGCTTCCAACTAGGCCCAATAATATACTTGTACATCAGGACAAGAAAATTTCAAATGTATCCAAACCACTAGGTTATTTGAGCTGTAATAATAATTTTTAAAATGTCTTGAGGACAGCATTATGGCCTAGCATGGAAAGCTGCAGCCTGTAATACTGGCATCCAATATTGGTGTTTGGTTCATGTCCTGGAATGCTCCACTTCCAGTCTAGCTCCTGGCTAATGATTGAGGAAAGCAGTAGATGATCCAAGTACTTGGGCCTCTACCACCTACATGGAAGACCTAGGAGGAACTCCAAGTTCCTGGCCTCAGCCTGGCCTCGACCCAGCTGCCACAGCCACTTGGCAAGTGAATAAGTGGATGGAAGGTAGTTCTGTCTCACTCACTCTCTTCGTAACTCTGACTTTCAAGTAAATAAATCTTAAAATAAAATAATAAAAGGTTTCTTTGATAATGTTTCTTCATTAGTTTCCAGTGTCATCTACTTCAAACAGAAATGTATATGTAATGTCAAACAAAGTATGAAGTGTCATAGATGAACAGCACTTACAGTCTACCTGTGCTTCCAGGGCAATTTATTATCAGTACTTACTACTATAGTTATAATCATTGAATAATCATGTAAAGATTTTTAATGATAGCTCTGCAAATTAAAAACAAAGAAAGAAATATCCTCTCTTCTCTGTTCCTCCTCCTCTCTGTTTATCTGACTTTGCAATAAAAATAAAATAGGTTGTTAAAAAAAAAAAAAAACAGGGGCCCAGCATGGTGGCCTAGCAGCTGAAGTCCTTGCCTTGAACGTGCCGGATCCCATATGAAAAAATTAGTTGTTCATTCCATGTCCTTGCAATCTCTTTTTCTTGCTTCGTATTGCTTTTCCTTGCTTTCTTGGATATGTAAAAATCCAAAGCTTTAATCTAGATTGTGTGTGTGTCTTTATAACGTCACTCATTTGTACATAGGAAATTTGCTGTTTTTCTTGGGCTCACACATTGAGTTTCCTCTGTGTATAGTTTATAAGAGGAAGTTGTGGTGGAGACTGAAAAAAAGAGGGAGAAGAGAGAACAGAAAGCAGTATATTCTAATGCAAACTCTAAAGGACATGAAGATATGTCAAAAATAGAGCTAAATTGAGAAAAATGGAAAAGAAATTCCAATCAAGTAAATACACTTTCATAAAAGCTTTCCGTTTGTTAAACCAAGATAAATTGGATAATGATTGGCATTAAACATCAATGAAGATTATAGTGGACATCACTTATAATTGATAGTTGCCAAAAATCAATATAATTACTGGTACTATAATAAGCACTTTTTGATTGTTCCTTTAAGAATATCTCACAAGTATTTCTTCAGTTAAAACTTATGCACTTATAGCAAAAAAGCAAAGGTGATTTTGTTTTTATAATTTCTTTATGCTGAAGGATTATTGCTTCACATCTTTATATCACATTTCTTCAAACTTGCAAGCATGATTATGAAAGACAACCAGTGAATAATCTGTGTTCCTGTTGTACATTACCATGCCAGTTTTTTATAAAGTCTAACAAAGGATGAACTCTACTCATTCCTCTTTTCATCAGAAGTTTATAATTTTTCTTCTGAAAACACAGTAAAACTCATCTTCTGAGACTAATGCTGGGAATATATGGAATGAATGAAGCAAATGTTTTTGTTAAAGAGTAGGTTTGTGGCATTCTTTTACTCAATCAATACTCAAATACTCTGAGGAATAAATAAAGGTTTGGGGCATTTTTATGTGATACACATGTTTAATTCAAAGATTGTTGCATAGGTCTCTGAGTGAGTTGTGAATCCCAGCAGAGCAGATGGGTTGCTTAAGCTGGGTGCTTAAACATAAGTGATGTATTTACAACCACATAAATTCATTTTCAAAGGAGTGACTCCAACAGGGCTTACTTAAAGTGATCATGTTTTATGCAAGACAACACAGAGTTGTTGGAAAGCAATCGGGCCAAACCTGGGAGAGAGAAATTTCTTCTGAGTTATTACTCATACTGGAAGAATTGGGAAACAGACATTTTTAAAGTTAAAAAAAAGATAAATAGAAAAGACCTGAACCCTTCCCCCCAACCCCACAAATCTCTACATACCTGGAGTGAGCTAGGATGTTGTAACATCTGTAAGAACCATGAAAGATGTCCCTGCCAATTTAGGTGCTATCAGTGGTCCAAACGATCTATCTACCTTGACTCATAGAATTCCCCTTTCTACCTAACTATATTTTGAACTAATACCCACTGTTCACAGCCCACGCATAATCTCGGAATATCACAGAGGTCAATAAAAAGTGTTTCCACCTATTTTCTTCTATTTTTTTTCATTCTTACATATATCATCACTAATTGTTTTTGCCTATTTCTGAACTTTATATAAATGGAACTCTGCAGTAAGAACTGTACTGCATATGCTGTTGTGTTTTTTTTTCTCCTTCTCTCAACATCAGGCTTCTGAGGTTTAACAACATCCCAGGTGTGCCAATGTTCCATGTCTTAAAATGCTATCACTTACTCACTTTGTGATGACATCTCATAAACATGGCAAAAACAAACCAATCTTCTTGCCATAAGTTGAAAACTACACGGGGGCCAGGCGCAGTGGCTCAACTGATTAATTCTCCATCTCCAAACACCATCATCTTGTATGAGCACTGGTTTGTGTCCCAGATGCTCCACTTTCCATCCAACTCCCTGCTTGTGGTCTGCGAAAGCAGCAAAAGATGGCCCGAAGCCTTGGGACCTTACATGCACTGAGAGACCTGGAAGAAGCCCCTGGCGGTCAGCTTTGGATCAGCTCAGCTCTGGCTGATCCCACCATTTAGAGAGTGAACCCATGGATGAAAGATCTTTCTCTCTCACTCTCCTTCTCTACTAAATCTGCCTTTCAATAAAAATAAAATAAGTCGTTTCTTTTAAAAGAAAACAACTGTATAATGTGATTATACTCATGAATTACTTTAAAGCTACACATTTGTTTTTCTTTTTCAGCCATTTTCTTCTCTCACTACCGCACTTTTTTCCATGAAATGCATTACCCCAGGAAATCATTTCTAATCAAACCATTGTGTCAGGTTCAGTTTTTAAGGTTGCATCAGACACAAAATTGGTAGTGAGAATCATCTTAGGAAGCTAAATGTGGGCAGTTCCAAACTGGATTGTCCACATCTCTAATGATGAGTGAAAAATTGATCATCCCTGACACATTACAGGAGTGGAATTACTCAGTGTTTTTATGTAGCGTGTTCCCTAACCATAGCCATAATTTGAAGCTTACACCAAAAGTGAAGAGCTCTCTTTTTCTGACAGTTCCTTGCTTCTCTGACTTACAAACTTTCTTAAAAGAATAAATGAAGAAAATCATATTTTATTTGATGTACCACTTACTAGCTTTGTGGTCTTACTAAATGTAAAAGACCTTTCAAGTAGCCTGTGGCTTTCTCACTGATTGTGGCTCCTCAGTAACACTTCTATGCACTGGAAAGCAAGGCAAGACTGCGCCTTATCAATGTGGCACTTCGCGATTAGGAGATTCTTTTAATTGACCCAAGATGGCAGTCTCCCAAAGCTGTGTGCTTTCAGGATTTTAAGTATTCCGTTTTCATTCCATTCACTCATCATCCTGTTGTGATCAGGAGGAATATGATGAAGATGATCAGAATCACCTCCCAGTACGAGCTTGTTAATTCATCCATTGCAATTTTCTAAGTGTTTTCTTGGAATGCATCCAGAAACTTACAAAAGAGATCATCTTCCATCTCATAGTGCTACAGATTTTAAAACAATATCTAATCTGGGATAATAAGTATTGTAGCTTATGAAAACACAAATAAATACAAAACATGCTTGTAATTATGGAGTATTTTGAATTCATTGAGAAATAGGAGCATACCACCAACAAAGACTAAATTATGTATGTGTAGCAGAAGTTATTCTTGTATACAGTGAGTTAAAGACATAGAAGTATGCCAAGTACACAATAGCATACACATTCCATCAATCACTGTTCAAAAGAGACATTTTAAACACCTGCCATGAATCAGATAGTATTTCAGGTTGTAAAATACAGAGGCAAAACCTGTTGGACAAAGTGCCTGCCCATGAGTGTAATCTTTTAACTCCATTTGCCACACATCTTTAGAAAAAAAAATGTGCATAGCCTACTAATAAAAAGTACATTTTTAGCAGAGGCTGCAACTCACTCACTAAACTATCCATTTATGAGCAATAAACACTGCTTTTCTGTAACAACACTTAATGCAGTTAAATATCATTTAAAAATTATGGTGGAGTTGGGCTCTAGGGCACTGTATCAGATAATAGCATCTGATTTGGGAGGACCTTTTTCTAGCCCCAGCTGCCCAGCCACTGACTCCAGGCTTCCGCTGATGCAAATATTGGGAGGCAGGAGGTGTTGGCTCAAGAACAGTCTCTGTCACTCCTGTGAAAGATTGAAATCACGCTCCAGGTTGTTGAATTCTCTTGAGTTCACTCTCTCTCTCTCTCCTTCTCTCTCTCTCTCTCTTTTTCTCTCTCTCTCTCATTTCTTCCTCTGTGTGTCACTCTGCCTTTCAAATAAATAAATACTTTTTCAAAAGTCTTCTTAACTGAAAGTAGCCTATCAAACCTAGTTTCGAGGTAGATTTCTATAATTTGGCATTTTCTCTATGATTGAGACCTATGTCAACGTGCTGCTTATTATCATTAAGGTGAAGCACATCAAAAAAGATATGCACCAAATCAAATGTTTTGAACAACTAAAAAAAATTTTTAAAAAAACCACATCACTTCATTTTATTCCTTTCTAGCCTTTGTGGTCTGTATGCAATGAGAGATCAAATCTTATTTTTGCCCAAAAAAGTATCACAGTTTTACTGCCTAATAAAGCAGAATATCATTGTAAGTGCATTTGACAGCTCCATTACAAAGACTTAGTCCGTGAACATCCACAATAGCTCTTTAGTTACAACAGGCTAACTCGGTAGCAATTTGTCTGCTGGAGCTATAAAAGGTACAAAATAATTAGTGAGTCTTTAATTAATTTGTGGGTGATTTTTGTATTAAATTATTTCACATTGAATGTTTCATTAGATTTCAGGGTCTGAAGCCCCAGGCATACATGTATAATTTTTAAACCATCATTTGTCTCAAGTCTTAAAAAGGCCTCATGAAATTAGTTAAATGTTAATATTCTCAGTAATTTTAAAAGAAGATGTACTATCTAAATTCTGAAGGTAACTTACAGCATAGCAGGGCATTATTCCAAATGTTCGTTCTGCTATAATTTAGTAGGAAAGGCATGTGGATTATGATTAACGAATATTAAACTTATAAGTAACAGATGTATCAGTGTTTTGTACATATTCATCCTGCTAGGAAATAATCTATAACTCATTTCTTAATTGTTATATTAATGTTTATTTTAAATTTTGATTTATTTGAACAGTAAAGGAACACACACACAAAGAGAGAGAGTAGGAGAGAAAGTTTCAACAATTCATTTACTCCTCAAATACTTAAAACAGCCAAGCAAGGTCAGTCGGAAGCTGGGAAGCCAAATGTCCATCCATGTGTATCACATGGGTGGCCAGAATCCCAGCACTTACACTTGATCTCTCATCTGTTGCATCCTGAGATTTATTAACAGGAAACAGAACAAGAAGTAGAGTATCTGAGACTTAAACAGGTACTTCAATCCTGGATGTAGGTATCATAAACATTGACTCTCTTGCACCGTAAGGCTCAGCCTTCATATGAGTTTCCTTAATAATTCATTCCATTGAATCAATTATAATCAAGACTACAACATCTATCTCAGTCTTGTTTAAAGATTTTTTTTTATTAAAAACCAGTGTCATGGAAGAAGGGAGACAGATGGGTAGAGATAGAGACAGAGAGAGAGATAGGGGGAGATCTTCCATACATCAATTCATTCCCTCAAATAATCGCAGTGGCCAGAGCTGGGCCAGGCCAGTGTCAGAAGTTTGGAACTTCTTCCAGGTCTCCCACATGAGTGCAAGGGCCCAAACACTTGATCCATCTTCTGCTACTTTCCCAGCCACATTATTAACAGGAAGCTAGATTGGAAGTGGGACAGCCAGTTCTCGAACACCAGAGGCTTAACTTGTTATGCCATAATGCCAGTCCCATCCTAGTCTTAAGATAAGACTAATAATAGACAAACTTCTTTTTTATTTTAGATAGCAAAAATAAACTATACAAAAGTTTAAAAATATACTTTTAAATTTCCTTTAAAAATGTATTACTGATTTAGTGGACAAGGTTTTGAACAGTATGGCTGAAAACTAATTTATGTTTTTCAGATCAAGTTAGACTTTACAGGTTAAAATACAATCTCAGTACATGCTGCACGAAAGAAATTCTCAGAAATGAAATTGACATATGATTGATTTCAAAACACAAAAGTAGTCCTGTCATTAGCAGTTCAATTTGTCTGTTAAAATGCCTTCTTATTTTAAATTTTGATCAAGATTCAGTATTATACCCATAAATTAATATTCCATGATATAATAGCCTAATTGAAAGGATTTTAGTTTGCTACTGGTGTCAGTCAAACTTGTCAAGATCAATGCCACTTATACAAAAGATAGAAGGTGGATAGAGACTGATCTAAATTACTACACAGTAACTGTAACAAAAAATAACAACACACTGAAATTATAAGTAAATTACGTGGATTGTAGCAAATGTGGTTAATTAAGACAATCTCTTCTTCATAGTGAAAAGTTTGGGGCATACGATTTATCTGTGGGACACACACACACACACACACAAATGCCTTTCTTGATTGCTCCACCAGATCCAAGAAAATGTATTCTTGTGTGCCATTTTTAGTCCAGCTCTATCAAGTGTCTGTCACATCCAACAAAAGAAAGTTCATTTCTAAAACACTATTGACAAAGGGAGAACATTTTCCTTGCATTTCTATTGGTGATTCCGATGGGGTGAAAGAATCCCTCTGCGGTGGGATCGCAAAGGACTGGGGCCTGACTAGCACTGTGGTGTGAATGCTCATGTCCCCACAACATGCTCCTCTTGATATCTGATCCCCAACGTTACTGGAGCAGCAGGTGAGGGCTGACACAACCCTTCCTGGTTGGATTAGTTCTGTTCTGAAAGAGAGGTTGGGATGCTAGCATGTGTGTTGGAACACAAGGAGGCAACAAGAAGGCACTGCTCAAAAGTGAGAAGTCTTCACCAAAAAATGAATCTGCTGGTGACTTGATCTTGAACTTCCCAGCATCTAGGATGCTAAGAAATAAATGATTTCTGCTTATAAACTACTCAATTAATGCTATTTTTGTAAAAGCAACTCTCCAAGACAGAGGCTGTTAGATAGTCTAATGAAACCCTCTGGGTAGACAATGAGTATTTGTGTGGTTAGGATGGTATGAGAAGTCAGACAGAGGATAAGCAGATGGAAATAAACATGCAGAAAAGCATGACAAATATGTCCTTTCTGTAATTCTTTCTGAGATAGACTCAACCAGAGGACAAATCTGAATCAACAGCTCCTGCTTAATCCACCAGGGTTTATTTCTTACAGCATAAATCTTACTGGCAAATCCTTTGAAAGACAAAAATAATAAGACTTGAGAAGAAAAAGTCACTTTTTCTGTCATAAAGACACATCTAATTCAGTCAAACTCAAAACTTGCAGAAATTTTTACAGTTGATTTTGTTTGAGTACAGTAGTGCCTATTGTGTCAGTCGGATTAGCTGGGTGACTCTGGCAGATAACAGGAGGGCAAGTAATTTATTTGCTTTAAGAAATCAAACTAAGAAAAGGTGGAAGCAGTAGCTGTAGACATAGCACACTCATTGCCCCAAACTAGAGCAAAATACCCAGGCCCAGGCCACACAGTCCATTCTTCTCCTAAACACGTTAGCAAGCCAAGTAGGATGATACTCTTGACCCAAATCAGATAGCACTCACAGCCTCAAAACTGGAGACACCTGATGTATTCAAGGATTGTGAGATAACGGAAATAAACTGAGCCACACACAGGTCGCAGGACACACAAAATAGAAATGACCAAAGGGTAAGGTCAAACTATTAGCATATGAGATAAAACTAGAGAATCTTACAAACACTAAGCAAAACCATAAAGATTTTTTTTAATTTTTTAAAGCCATAGATTTTAAGAAATAACCACCTGAAGATATTAGATGTCAATAATATTTGATGAAATGAAAACAGGTCAGCAAAATCATGCTAAATTCCTTTTTGGACACCTTGCCATTACCTGAAATGCAGTGTCAAAAGCAACTATTTTTTTTCTTCTCCCTAACAGGAATGCTTTTCTAATTCCATGTCTTATTACTCCCAATATCCTCAAATTCACAAGGTTTGCCCTTATAGTTATTAAAATCATGTCAGGATTTTAACTATGTTGAAAAGTCCTTGGTGAATCTTTTATTTCTTTTTTTTTTTTTTTTTTTTTTTTTTTAAGATTTTTATTATTATTGGAAAGCCGGATATACAGAGAGGAGAGACAGAGAGGAAGATCTTCCATCCGATGTTTCACTCCCCAAGTGAGCCGCAACGGGCCGGTGCGCGCCGATCCGATGCCAGGAACCAGGAACCTCTTCCAGGTCTCCCACACGGGTGCAGGGTCCCAAAGCTTTGGGCCGTCCTCAACTGCTTTCCCAGGCCACAAGCAGGGAGCTGGATGGGAAGTGGAGCTGCCGGGATTAGAACCGGCGCCCATATGGGATCCCGGGGCTTTCAAGGCGAGGACTTTAGCCGCTAGGCCACGCCGCCGGGCCCGAATCTTTTATTTCTTTAGAGTATCCTCAACTTTCCAGAAGTATATAATCCATATATATTTAAGTATATTTACATTACTTACTTATTGATCTTTATTTCTTTTAAAGGCAGAATTTTAAAAACATACAGAGAGAGAAAACTTCCATCCACTGGTTCATTCCCCAAATGCTCACAGTAGACAGAGGTGGGTCAAACCAAAGGAATTCCTGCCACAAAGCAATTTTTGTATTTAAAGGAAGTTTTTTTGGTGAGTGTTACTTTACAATGCTGATACTAACGTTGCAATTCAGAGTGATTTTAATAAATCAAGTAGTTTTTTTCTAAAAAGATTTATTTATTTTTATTGGAAAGATAGATCTACACAGAGGAGAGACAAAGAGAAAGATCCCTAGTTCACTCCTCAGGTGGCCGCAATGCCAGGAGCTGAAAGTATCCAAAGCCACAAGACAGGAGCTTCCTCTGGGTCTCCCATGTGGTTGCAGGGTATCAAAGCTTTGTGCCATCCTCAACTGCTTTACCCAAACCACAGGCAGAGAGCTGGATGGGAAGTGGAGCAATGTGGACACAAATCAGCACCCATATGGAATCCCAGTGCAGGCAAAGCAAGGATTTAGCCAGTGGGCCATGGTGCTGGGCCCAATCAAGTAAGTTTTGTAACTAAAAATGATTTCATATGCCTAATACTTCCTAATACTGCAGTGTTCCTCAGCCACAAAAATGCAATGCTTTTATTGTTTCATTTCCTTTGTGTCCTAAATGTGTCAGCTCAGAATGCGTAAAAGAAAGCCTACAGAGAATAAATCCGTCCAACATCATTATTGAAATGGAACTGCAGCTGTTTTACACCTGTTGCTTAAAATCTTTTTAGATGTCCTCCATTGAGACCCTGCTAATCCTATGGATATGCAGGGTGGTACCAGTGTGTGAGAACTGGGCAAATATTATACACTGCTGAGAGGAATAGTTTATTTTTTCTGAGGGTTTTCTTCATAAAACGTTCATCGAAGATATTATAATAAATCCTTGGGGTTTTTTTTAATGGTATGTGTGCTCAAAAGAGGAAACGTTTGGAATTCATAGTTAGACATCAGCTACCTCCTGCTGTGATAAAACAGAAAATTTTAATAAATTTGTTAATGAAATTGAATATCCACTGAAAGTGTTGACATGTAGTTATCAAAAGGTTATATCACTTAATCAACCTTTTAGAACTAAAAGATCATCGACACAAAATTCCATGTAACTATTCATCTTTCAAATTTCCTCCACTCTGATACTAGTAACAGATTATCAACAGTTAACAAGATAAGCATAGGAAGTTTCCTGAGACATAAAAAGCATTGAGTTAATAGATCAATATAAAATATCCTTCATAATTACCACCATGATTTGTTTAATATTTTTTCTGTCAAGATATTTTTCAATTAACATCTATACATACCATCATCTAATAGAATTTTATATAAGCATAACACAAAAGTTTAATGGAACACGGTCTTGCGCTAAATTCAAGGACACAAAGGTTGGCTGTTTTCTCCCTCAAGTTCTCATAGAAATGTTACCAATTTGAACATCTTCAAAAAATTGTTTGAGACATTGAAAACAATCTATAGAATATTTATGCAAAACATAAGCTTATCAATTCCCTATTTAGAACCTTTGAAAATACTTGACATAGACATGTAAAACATCCTTTAAACATAGCATCATATCTTATGAATAATCTAGGTGAAAACTTTAAGTCACAGAATTGAAAGCCTATTAATAAACTCTTTGTTAATAACAAATTTTGCATTTAATGCTCTTATTTCTTTACCAGATACTTGTTGAAGCATCATTCAATCACTCCCAAAGGTCCAATGTATTCAATATGTGGATTAAAAATAATTTAGATTTCAATTTTACGGTTCCTACTAACCTGATTCAGAAACCTCATACCCTCATTGGGAAGTAATGTCTATTGTTATCTATAGAGCTCATTATTTTTATGTCGATACTTGAGTTATTTAACATAAAATCAATTCTAATATATTTGGCATTTTGATCTTGCCACACCAAATTATCCTGATTCATAACATGTATCACTGGCCTAAGTGGACTTTGGCCACTAGGCTACCGCACTGGAACTGTGATTTGTTTTTAATTTCTTACTTCCCTATTTAGTAATCCACTTGAAAATACCTTCAAAGTAACTAGTAAAAGTGAGGAATTTTCTTGCATTGTGGCAAGAGTAGACAAAAGATGTGGAAAGAGGATATAGAAACTTAGTTATATTGACTCACAATAAATTGCAGCTTTTGTACCACCAAATGGTTTAAATGGGAATGCTTGAACTCTATGGATATTAATATCGTTTCAATTTTGATCAAATTAAAGTATTCATAAATGTTCGTAAAAAAGTTCATAAATGTTCATAAAAGTTCACTGTCACTTCCATGTTTTTAACAGAAAAAGAAAACTCGCCTTCTATAGAGTTAACATTTCAGTAGCTTTGAAAATTTCAGAAAAGTGAAATTTCAGTGTCACAACATAAAACGAATTTTAACTGATTAACAAAATACTTTTAAGATCAGTGTTATTATTTGCTAAGGATATGATTTGATGTGAAATTTCATGTTTGTGAAGTATAATCATTATATTGTTTCTTTGTTAGATACGCTTTCATTTAAAACATCTCAGCCCTTTGATTGAATTCAGCAAATGCAATGAATCTGAGTATTACAAGGGTTAAGCCCTTCTCCACGCTGAAGTGCAGATACTCTGTAATAACACATTCTGCTCCAGTGTCGCCTGTAGAAAATACTGTTTACACTCCAGGACTATTGCTTCAGGAAATGATTGATGAGAGCAGCAGCTCCTTCAGAAGAAAAGTAGAAAGTCCTTTCTGTCCAACCAGGGGCACTTTCAGTTTCCTGCTTTATCTCTGTGGCACAGAAGCATGCAAGATTGGATTTCAGGCTTTGAATATAAAAAAAAATAATAATAATAAAATGAAATAAAAAATCTTTGTAAAGTAGCTCTTTAAAACTTCACTCGGGAACTTTGTCGAGCACTGAGCCATCTCCCTTTACTCACAATCCTTTGTTAAAGATAAAATGAAAGGCAGAGACTAAGCTACATTGTGTAATCGGCATCCAACTTCAGCTGCAGCTCACTGTTACTGAACTGAACATTGTAATTGCAATTATAACTCTACACTGGTTCCTGCATAAATTATTCAAATTCAGACAATAGATTGTTCAAACATTATCTCCAAGAAACACTTCTGAAGGCTCACTAACAATTATGCCACAACCCTTCACTAAGAAACGGCAGGCAATTAAGAGCTTAATGTATTTTTTGGACCCTGTATGGCCAATGGCATTATTTTAACATAAATCTATTTTAGGCTACAGTGAACTATTAAAATTGTCTCTTATCAAATCCCCTAATACGTATTGCTCTATTTCCATAAGGAATAGGTTGAAAGTTCATTGAAAAAAAATTTTTTTAAATTGATATATATAGTTCAAAAGATTAACTTCATTCAGAAAAACACAGAAGTCTGGATTTTTTTCAAAAGGAGATTTTCAGTTCTTATTAAAATGCTAGTGGATTGCCAATTCCCTAACTTTCCTCCACCCACCAGAAACATTATATTTTCACATTAAAAGCTGGCAAATATTTAAATAATTCATCTGCATTCTAAAGTCAATAGTTTATACCTGACATTGGGGCAAGCCTTATGATTAGCAAACACTAGAGTATTATTCATGTTCTCATGAATTGGCCTTTTAAGCATTGAATCATCTACAATTTTCTGGGCATTTATGGCTTCCCTTTTGGCCTTTCTGGATGCTGCATTAAGAAAGTCCTATAAAATGCTTTTCTCAGCTATGATCTGATCCACCATGAGTGTCTTTAATGTTACTGTGGCTTAGTGCACTTAAAAACAAAACAAAACAAAAAATACACACACAAAAAAAACAATGAAAAAACAAAATTGACTCCTTAGGGTTTCACCTCTGGACAAAGAATTTGTTTCTCATTTTTTTCTTTATTTTATTTTATTTTATTTATTTTTTATTTTATGATACAATTCCATAGGTTGTGGGATTTCCATTGCCTCCTCTCCAAGTCTCCTTTCCCCTACTGACTTCCCTGTGTTATTACAATACTACAGTCCTTCATAAATAGTCACAAGTCCATCATTCTGTCATTTATGTGTAGTCTTACATGTTGGTATGGACAATACAGAAAGTCCAGCATCCTATAGTCAAGATGCATTTAACAGTTTCATTGGGAGTCCATCTTTGATTTAGAAGTAGAGATGCATACTACATTATATCCTCACATCTGAATATGATAGTCTTCATTACACAGTTACGATATATCCCCTTAAATGAAAAGCCATAAAATAAACTCAACAAAAGAACTAAAGTTAAAAGAGTGTACAACAACGTGGAGTTAAATAACATGCTACTGAATGACCAGTGTCCCTGAAGAAATGAAAAAGAAAACAAAAACCTTCTTAAGGAAAATGATGCTACTGCATGTCCTATGAGTCAGTGACGAATTTAATAAAAGAAAAAAACTGTTTTTGAAGAAAGGGAAATGGAAACAAAAATATCAAACCCATGACATGTAGCAAAAACAGTATTGAAAGGACTATTGATCTTGTATTTTTGCAAGGAGGTTGCCTTATACCAGTGAGAACTTAAGGTATTTATCCTTTGCCCTCGGAGTCCGAGTACTCTGAGGTCACCCACCCCAACCGGAGCTTCCGCAGGGGATGGAAGAAGTCCAAACACTACCGTGCAGAAACCAACGTCATCGGAAAGACAACCAGGAGCCCTGAGTGGTCCTCAGAAACAAAACAATAAACATCCTTCGGGACCAGGGAGGAGAGCTTTCTCTGGTCCGAGCCTGGCTCCACCTCTGGACCCCCACTCTCCCTCGCAATGACCATCCGGATCACTCCGAAAACCCCTCATAGCAAACAAACAATCATACAAACTGAAAAAACCTAAAATAAATAGACAAACAACAAAAAGTAGAGCTTGGAATCTGACAGGAAAGAGCTGGCGTGGACTGGCTCATGCCTCGCTGGGTGGGGCACAAAGATTAGTCACTCCTCACCATGGTGTTGAGGATTTTCCTGCACACCCCCCAAAAAAAAATGTTCTGCACCTTAATTGTCAACAAATGTCTTGTTAGAGTTACAAGCCAGTCTAGATTATCCTAAAATCTGCCAAGATCGGCAAAATTATACTTCAACACAACAAATGGCTAAATACTAAAATGAAATAGACACGAGACAGCTGAATGGTACCTTATAGCCATTTTAAGGTATATAGCAGCCGGTCCTGTATATAAACTAAAATTGAAATGTCAATGAGCTAATCAGAGGTTGTGGTTGAGAACTTGCTTTTTTTTTTTTTTTTTTAACGTACTGGTTACTCAAAACAGTGTCAATTCCATAATGTTGCAAATTGCTGTTGATGTTATATTGGGACTCTTAATTGACTGGGATGATATTCTACCAGCTCTAACTTTGGACCAGAAATGGTCTCCCCAAGAAACTGTTCAACCCATCTGGACAATAAGTAGCTGGACTCTATGCTTGGTATACGTTTGCAAGGAAAGAATCTTGATTGAATTTGAACTGTAATACTGCATCAAGGTGGAGGAATCCACTAGGGGGGAGGGGTATGGGGAGGGGTGGGAGGATTCCCAGAGCCTATGAAACTGTCACATAATGCAAAATAATTAATAAAAAAAAAAGGTATTTATCCTTTTGGGATTGATTTATTTCACTGAGCATAATGGTCTCTTTTTAATGGATGAGTGGTATTCCATGGAGTAAATGTACCACAATTTCTTTAACCACTCATCTTTGGATAGGCATCTGAGTTGGTTCCATGTCTTTGCTATTGCAGATTGCGCTGCTGTAAATATAGATTACAGAGCTTTTCTCATATGCGTATCTCATTTCCTTTGGATATATTCCCAGAAATGGGATAGCTGGATCATACAGCAGGTCACTCTTCAGCTCTCTTAGCACTCTCCATGCTGACTTCCAGAGTGGTTGCACTACCTATATTTCCCACCAAGAGTAAAGGAATATGTCTTTGTCCCCACACCCATGCCAGCAGGTGTTGTTAGAGTTTTGAATGTAGGCCAATCTCACTGGAGTTAGGTGAGACTTCAATGTGGCATTCATTTGTGTTTCGCTGACACTCATTTTCTCATATATCTGAAATTAGATCTTCTTCCCCAGTGAACTCTTATTTTCTGATTGCTTTCCATTGGTTGCAAGTGTGTCTATTCCAGAGCAGAGTACTGGGGCAGCTGTATTCTAATTCTCAAATTGGCTGAGACATGAACCAGTGACCAGAAATGACATACCAGAATTGTAGTCACACTAACAGCTCTTATATGTAAGTTCAAAATATAAATACTTCTTCAAGCCAACTTTATGCAGTTAAAAATATATCAAGAAACTGTCTTGTTATTCATTATCTGCTGTTTAACTTTTAGCTGAAGTTCTCTGTCACATCTAACACATTTCCTGTGTGGGAACAGCAGAAGTACATGCTTTATCTTACATTCGACTCACAAATCTTGCTGCTGAAAATTAGCATTTGAAGCCTGCCCCCCAAGCTTTAATTCCGCCAACACAAGAGAGGTAGATAATGTATACAACAGCATCACATTCTATATATGCATATGCATTTATACTCGACATTATTCCATTAAAAATTTCAAAATGATTTTTTCAGAAGAAAAAAAGCACACAGCAAGATAAAACTAACTAAAGGTTGTCATCATGAAGAAAAGCAAGAGCAGTAAGACAACAGTAATAAGATCTTCAAAGAATAATGGTGGTGACTGTCATAAACAATATTACATGTATGCAGTTAGAAGGGAAATGCCGTAAATTTACTTTTCAGCTTCAGACCAGAAGACCAAGTGGAATGTGACCAGCTACACACACACACACATGCAGAGAGCCAGGGTGAGCATACACATACACACCCATCCCAACAACAATAGCAAAAAAGACACATCAATTTGTCAGATAGGTATTTATTAATAACTTATGAAAACATTTTCCAGTTATCCTCTTGAAGATTCATGGCTTTAGTTAAAACATTCTTCATTACTTAATTGGTCTTTTCTGCCAAGGGGAACCAGAAACAGAAATGTGAGGTTGGCTAGGAAGTAACCTTGCAGAAGGTGCAGTGAAATAACAGTTAAGATCCTGCAGCTGACATGTGCAGATCAGTCCTATTTCATAGAATTTATGAAATTCTATAGCAAGAAAGGAGGGGAAAGGGCCAATGCAGTGCCACAGCAAGCTAGTTCTCTGCCTCTGGCCTCCTGTTCCAGTCTTGGCTGCTCCACTTCAGATCCAGGTCCCTAGTGGCCCAAGAGAGACAGTCATGGATGGCGCTAGGTCTTGGGTCCCTGCACCTGTATTGCAGGAGATCCAGAAGATCTTGGATCCCAAATTCAGATCAGCCCAACTATGGCTATTGTGATCATTTTTAGAGTGAACCAGCCGATGGAAGACGCCTCTGTTCCTCTATTTTTGTCACCCTCGCTTATTCAAGTAAAATAAATGAATAAATATTTCTTAAAAATTTAAGAAAGGAGAGGAAATAAGGATATACTAGAAACTGCTCCCTGTGTAAGTCTGTAATGGTCGTGAAACTATTGGCAGAATTCTTGCTGCCTGCAAAAAGAAACTCATGTATATTGGAGGTGCAATTTGTCCTTTAGGATTCTGAGAAATAAAACAGGAAAGTTTTGTCTCCATCGTTCTATTGTTAATGAAAACCCATATTGCTACATAAAATTTGCATGTCAAAATTGTATTTACTGTGATTTAAGCATATTAAGACCAAAGGAACTTTAATGGCTCTTCTTTCAACTTTGCTGCAGAATAAAGTGTTTAGATTTTGGGTTTACATTAATGAATAATTTAGGAATTGTGAAGAAGACTCTAATTGTTGATGAAGCAATCTTTGCTTAAGAACACTATTTTTTTTTAAATAAGCAGAGTGCCTCAAGTTACTTCTAACTGTTTGAAAAGAACCACTCATTTCACTCTAGGAACTTCCATGATTCAGTGTTGCATTACCTGAAGGAAATAGTTTCAAGCCATACAGTTGCTTCTACAATCCAAAGAAAACATCTTCAAAGAAGTCTTCTTTTCTGACTGTTGACAGAGTGGTAGCAATGTAATAGATCACATGGTGGTGAAGAAACACACAGCATAAAGAAATTCACAAAAGAGCCTTGGCACGTTAAACATCCAGCTGATCTTACACAGTCTATGGTCACCTCAACTAGTAATAGCCTCAAAGTCAAGAAAAGATGCGAACAATCACTCTATCAATAACTCAAAGATATCAAAGATATTTAGCCATTCGTATTTACTGAGTACCTACTGTGCCTAACTATAGAAAAACTGCTTTTCCAGACAGAGAAGTAGGAGGGAACTCCAGATATTCATAAATCCTAAAATCTCACCCATGATACATGGAGCTCAAGAAGTGAACGTCAAACTACAGACATGGCTTTGGGTCTCCCACTCTACACGTAAGGGTTAGGTTTAAGAATGTTGCATGAAGTTTTCCAAGGTTTATTTATTTATTTGAAAGAGAATTGACAAGAGAGAAAGAGAGAGGACCTTTCATCCTCTGCTTCATTCCCAAATATCTGTAACAGCCAGAGCTGGGCTTGTCTGAAACTTTTACTTACTTTTTTCTATTGAAGGAACTCTAAGTGACCATAAATCTTTAACTCAGCAAGATGTTCAATGGGAAACACTCTATGCACTAAAAAATGTTGGGCTGCAATGAGAGTGTATTTTAGAAAAAATATAAAGCAGCTGATTCCATTTAGAGTAAAATGAATCTACATAACCAGCAATTACAATCAGCTCTCCATATCTAGGGGTTCTTTATCTATAGATTCAATCCATCACAATTTTTTTAAAAAATCAGAGAAAATGTTATTTTCAGCATCCTGGAACCTATCCCATTGGTTAGTTACCAAAAAACAACTATAGAGAAAGTCCACAATATTGTATTATTTATATGCAATACAGTAAGCTACAAAGAATCTCAGAACACACCTGTATAAGGCCTTTTCTAACCTAGCCAATAATTCTATATAATTGATAAATAGTTTTGAAAACTTATTAGTAATAACAAAAAGTTATCAGAATCCAGTCTGTAAGGTACATACATGGAAATGAGTGCTTTAAGCTTTGCTATTCTATTACAAAATTACTTATACTTTGAATGTATTTTCATTATTCACCAACTTTAATAAAATCTGATCTCACATGCCTCTAGCCCTTGCACCATACACACATACAAGCTTCAGAAAATGTAACAACAATTGAAATGTCAGAGATGAAGACTCTCCGTGTATTCCTCAATTGTTACCTATTCTTGACGTCCTCAGTGAGACTTGGTCATCACCACATTCTTGTTGCTGCACCTTCACTTCTTTTGTAGTACAGACACACAGAACTCCTTTTTGGAGCCCTAGTTTCTTACGTATATTTTGGCACTCTGATAAAAATAGCAAATTATGCTATTACTTTGAATGAAATTTAATTATTTTTGTTTTTGCCTTTGTATCTGGCTAGACCTAGCTACTCAAGGTTATTTATTATCTGTATATCCTCTACTTGAAGGTCTATTCCAAGCGAATAAGCCACAGATACTTTCTACTCACATTTCTCAGAAAGCTATGTAAGCTTCATATTGCCAAATGAATGAAGTTGCCTCAAAAACTCATAAATTTCCCCTTCCACAGAATGATTCTACAAAGTTCATTTCACTCTCCTTCCAGATTTGCGTTTGCTCATGTTCCAAGCAACATTTTTATGTTTTAAGTAAACTTACAGTTATTGTATATGCATTATTAGTCCATTTTTGTGGTTAAAACAAAGTATCTGGAACTCAATACTTACATACAAAAGAGGTTGAATTTAGCCCATAGTTTTGGAGGCTGAAAGTCCAAAATCAGATAGCTCCATCTGTTTAGCACTGGTATGGGCTCTACTGTCTACATCACAAAATAGTAAAGAAGTTGGAAAGAAAGGAATCCCAAACAAAAAGAGTCAATTGCATGGGAAGAACCCAACTTAGAATGTGCTGTTGTAAAAGCTAAACCAACACTAATCTCTTTCAAGGGAAATGCCTCCATGACCTAATCACCTACTGCTGGGCATATACTCACAATTTCCATTACCTTGGGGACAGCACTGTGCCTTAGAGGGTAAAGCTACTGCCTACAATGCTGGCATCCCATATGGGCATCAATTTAAGACCTGGCTGCTCCACTTCCAATCTAGTTCCTGCTACTGTGCCTGACAAAGTAGTAGAAGATGGCCCAAGTGCTTGGCTTCCTGCATGGAAAGCAGTGGTTTAACCAACTATATCAAAACACTGGTCTCAATTGAGAAATGTTTTATTTCACACAAAGTAATATTATTTCTGGAGCAGCATTAAGATAATTTCTAATGGTTGCTATCATTTGCTACCTGCAGATATCTCAAGTAGAAAGTGAGATCCAGAGACATCTGTTCATTGATGAATCTACACTATCAGAAAGGGTGTTTGATATTCAGTAGTATTTGTTAAGGGATGGATAACTGGGGGTAGGGAGCAGTGAGCATTAGGTCTATCATTTCTGGCTGCAAGTTGAGACACTTGTATCCCCTGTCGAAGTCCTAGGTCCAACACCCCTTGCAATGCTGATTCCAACTCTCTCCTAATGCAGACCAGGAGGCAGAAGTGATGGTTCAAGTGACTGGGTCCCTGCCACCTTTTACAAGATTTGGATTGAATGTCCAGTTCACTTCCCAGCTGGCCAAAACAGCCAGAACTGAGCTGATCAAGAGCCAGCAGCCAGGAGCCTTTTCTTCGTCTCCAAAGTGGGTTCAGGGTCCCAAGTCTATCCTCTACTGCTTTCCCAGGCCACGAGCAGGAAGCTGGACTGGCGCCCATATGGGATCCTGGCAACTCAGCCCCAGTTGTTTCTCTCCCTTTGTTTCTTTCTTCTTTCTTTCTCTCTCTTTCATCTACCCCCATCTCTGTTTCAAATAAATGATCTAAAAATTAATAAATAAATAACTGAACCAGCAACAAAAGATTTTTTTTTCTTTCTATTTTTTTATCTGCCTTTCTTAAAAAGTTTCTAATTCCCAGCTTTACTACCTAAATTACATCACATCTCAGTAAAATCTTCATGAATAAACTCACAGAAATAGTTCTTTTCCTTACTTTTGATGATCTCTTCAGTCATTCATGTATCTTGTTTAACTGAACTTTAGTACCCCATTGACTAGTAACTGTCTACCTCCCCTTCCTTTCAGACTTAGTAAACGTCATTTTCTCTTTTATTCTTGGGCAGAGAAGGAGTGCAAACAGAAAGAGCTCCATCCCTAGTAGGCTTGCTCCTCAAATGCCTGCCAGGAGTGAGGGTGGAACGCACAGGAAGAGCAAGACCAGGATTCAGATCTATTAAATGAGTGGTAGGACATGGATTACTTGAGTTAAAGTTGCTACCCTGACGGAGTGGATAATAGCAGAAGGCTGGAATCACTCCAGAAACTTTGATGTGGAAACTGAGATTCTTAAATATTTGGCCAAAATGTCTGCATCTAACAAAACAGTTTTAAACTGTTCTTCATCATAGTAAAATCCTCACTGTTATAAGCTGTACTGATATTTATAGGCATCATTTAATATTTACAGGCACTATGTAAATCTACCTTCTCTTCTCCCCAAACTTGTTACTGAGTTTTCTTAATGTTTAAAAAGTTTTCTTGAATACTGTTTATATTCACAACATTTAATGGAAGAAAGAAAATAAGAAAAACAGGGAGGATACGAGGAATGAGACCAATACCTATTACATCAAAATATAAAATTCATTTTGTAAATCAGTTAGCTATTTTAGATCATACAGGTTTTAAAACCTAATTTCAATTTCAAGAGTTTTACTGTCATAGAACCACTTGTCTCAAGGACTGTTAATACATAATGACAGCATCCGAGTAAACCTTCAAGGAAATAGGTCATAGAAGCTTGGATTCTTCAATTATGCCATGCACTTCCTAAATTCCTTTATGCAGTGATTGAGTTATTAATATTTAAGAAAGAGAATCAATTCATAGTTAACTTTTGTTGCAGGTGCTCACCATGTTGCAGTAATTCCTTTGCAAGAACAAGAAAGCCATGTACCTCCAGCTGTGACAGAAATAGGATCTAAGAAGAGTTCCTCTAACAACTCACCTTGGCATTGTCAGCATGTCATTTATTGTCATAAATCACTAAAGAGGCACATTTTACTTCTACTTGCTTTACTTGATCTTCAATTTAGATGCATGTTGATACATTGGAATATGCTCTGCATTTTTATAGAAAGCTGGGTGAAGTTAAATTTGTTTTTAAATATTGAATTACACACTGTAAATTATACCTTAAAGTGCTAAAAGTCAATATTTTGAGTCTAGAAAAACTTCCACCAAGCAATAACACCTTTGTAAAATATTACTGTATGTTTCTTATTATTCTAATTATTGATATAAAAACATTTAAATCAGATATGTCCTCTTAAAATTTTAAATGTACAAACATTGCTGACCACAGAAATAATGTTGTACAGTACATTTGTGCAGTTTGTTAATCTTGCTTAACTGAACCATCTTACCAGCCAACTAGCAATTCTGTATGTCACCTTTCTTCCAGATACTGGGAGCTATCATTTTCTCCTTGAATCTAAGAATCTTATTATATTAGAAAACTCATATAATGGAAATCATAGAGTAGTTTTTCCCAATGACACATTCATTTCACTTAACATAATATTACCATGCCTTATCTATGCTGTGTCAAGATTTCCCCATTCTTAATTGTATAGTTTACAATTGCATATATTTTTCTTTTTTAAAAAAAAACACTTATTCACATGCATATGTGGGCACTAGACATATTAAAGGTTATAGTGTATTTTTAGATTACAGATAAAATTTTGTGTCCACATAGAAAGCAAGTATTTTATTTGGATCCACAGAAACAACACAATATTTATGGTAGAGAAATGTTTCCAATTATTTTCATAACCTTCATTACAGATGTGTATAATGTAAAATATATGTGCATACAATCATGCATTAATTTTGCTCTTGCTTTTCAAATACTCAAGGTTGTATTCACATCTTTTCACCTAGATTATTTTTCTAACTCCAAAGAGTGTCACAGATATCTGACCAAGTAAATTGGTGGAGAGCTAATTTTTAAAAAATAATATAACATTCCATATTGTGGACAAACTGTGACTTATACAGAAATTTTCCAATTGATAGGCATTTCTTTATTTCTAATGTTGTTCTTCTTATCCTTTATAGGTAAGTAAACAAAGACTTATGTTTTTATTTTAATAAATACTGCCGGATTATTGTCATAAATAGCAGTGCTACATTTATGATTACTTGTATACAAAAAAGCTAACTCAATGGTGAGGAACACAGCTCTTTTTTTTTCATTTTATCTCTAATCTAACTTGATTTTTTAAAATTAATTATGTGTGCATGCACCCACGCCTGATGACTAAGCAAGATCATTCTTCTTTATATTGGTCATCTAGACAAAGATTTATTAAAAATTAAAAATTCAAGATTTCTGCTTTTTTACGGTTATTAGTATTTTTTCTTTTCAATCTGAAGGTTCATTGGTAGAATATATAGTACACAGCACAAGTTAAAATAAAACAGAATATGATAGCATCAAGATGGACATAAATGGCCAGGAAAATGTTTTATCAAGAAGCCTCTCTTACATTAATTTTATATGAGAATAAAACAGAAACATATGATCATAGCAATTGATGGTAAATAAATATAACAAAATTCAGTGCTCAATTCCAATAAAAGTGTTAAATAAATATCATCAAATATGAAGTATGTAAAACTGGCATTTTTCTATAGTTCAACGGTATATACTGTAATAAAGAAAGATGAAAACTTTTTAAAATTAGCACAAGGATGACTGTCATCAATGCTAATGGTTAATACTACTTGGAAAATTTTAATGAAAGCAATACAAGAAAAACTAACTAACATAAACAATGAAAATGAAGACAAAATATCTAATTTGGGTGAAATAAAATCCAGTAAATGAAGTTGTCAAACGTTGGGTCAATCAAACATTCCATTAAGGTAGAAAAACATGCAAAACCCAATGCTTTGACTAGTCTCCTGAAAGGTACCAATAAACAAAAATAGAGAAAGGGTGAGGAATTTGTCACAGCAGTTTAGGTGTCCTGGGATCTCCACAGCTCACATCAGAGTGCCTGAGTCAGCTTCGGTTCCTCTGCTTCCGATCAACCTTGATGTGGTATATCCTGAGGAGTCACAGATGATGATCTCACTCCACGAGAGGCTGGGTGGAGCTGATGGCTACCATCTTTTGCCTGGCCCAATCCTGGCTTTCACAACCATTTGGGGAACAAAATCAACATTTGGAGGAACTTTCTTTCCTTCTTTCTCTCTCTCCACTCCCCAGCTCCTCTCTCTATTATAGAAGGTAAAAATAAACAATGTTTTCACAATTAATATAACTACATTTTAGAGTAACTTTAAATGAAAACAATTGTTTTCACTATTAATAAAAAGAAAACAGGGAGAAATGTGTTTGAGAAGAGAATACCAAAACTATACTTAGTAATAAAAATGCTAGAAAAGAACAATATTTTAAAACCACGCAAATGCCATTAAGAGAAATATTGAATGGAAATCCAGACCATGCTCCCAGATAACTGGGAGCTGACCTGCCTGTCCCATGTTCTGCTGTCATACACTCTTGTAGAATACTACCATCAGATAAGTCTAATCCATCATCATGATTGGTTAATGCAAACAAAAGAAAGCAAAACAGCCTGCTGCTTCACCATGTCCGAAAATAGACAAAACTTAAACATTGCCCAAACAGCACAACTGGTTCAACATTCTCCACCCCAGCTACCATCTATCACAACCTCAGCCGAACTTCACCCCTTCTGTCCTTTCGATTTCCTGTAATACACCACTATTGTCCCTTACAGTATCCAATTCAGGTCAAAGCCCACTTCCTTGAATCCCCTTAAAAATCATTTAAGACTTACATCTGTAATAGCTCCTTTCGAATATTCTCAGGCATGTGATGTCCCCTCGTGATGTGTAAGGTATGCGTCTCCTGGGTTGCCAAGAGCAATGGATATAGTTTGTTCAACTGCAGGGTGACCATGGTGGTCTTTGCCTGGTGGGCCTTCATACCAGATGGATAGATTAACAGAACAAACTTACTTATTATCCTAAAACTAACATCTATTTTTAATAACTAAAGGATTACATTTAGAGTCCTTACTTTGTCCCTGTTTCTGGCTTAGATAAGATCAAATTGATCTTCAACATCACATTGAAGTATAAATGCCTATGAATATCACTTAATAGCATATAAAACATAGATGTAAGTGTGCTTATCTTATAAAGAAATTGACCTGCGGAATCCTTGCAGAGATGGAATTGTTCAATATTTTCACAATGTTGGTGGAAAACATGAAGATACATTACAAAATTTTGCAGACTTAACGTAAGCACACGCACATTAATGAATGCGATAAAACCAGGTAAATCTGAGTAATATTGGTAGATTGTATCATTGTCTCCATGCTCATTGTGATACTATGCTAAAATTTGGCATTAACACTGTCATTAGGTAAACTTAACAAGGCTTATCTCTTTCATTTAATGAAAATGTGAATCTACAATAACTTCAAATTTTTACTTAAAAAAATAATAACAAGCTTTAAGGGAGAAAGAGCTTAGTACCTTTTAATCTAAAATCAGTGACTATAAAGAGTAGGTATTGATAATAGATAAATCACTAAACTAGAAACATATTCACACATTTGCTATTACTCATATATAGTAACATAGGTTTCCAATCCATATATTGTTGATTACATTTGCAGAGTATTTCAGACTTGTGAGATGCAATATGGAGTGCCACATGAGTTATCATCCTTGCATTAAATTTTATCAAGTTATTTGTTATATGGAATGTAACAAATGCTTCAATGAATAGTAAGCAACACAGTTGCTCTATAACATTAATAAAAGCTCTATTTTTTAAGTTACATACTATATTTAAATTATGCCTTTGCAAAAGAAATTGCAATTCGGGTATATTCAGTAGTAGTGCCATCCTGTTTCAGTTAAACAGTGTAAAATAATTACTAGCATAAAATACCAAATTTACTGCTATTGTGCAAAGCAGAAGAGAACACACAAAACTCTCAAACAAGATTTCACCCCTGAAAGTTTCTTTATAAAGGCAAAGGGCTATTTTTATTGCAGATTGTAAGAAAAATGTAATCCTTAATGCCTCTTTCCTAAGTTTGCCTTATCTTGAGGAAATAAGTATCCTGTTCCTGCCCTGGTATCATTTATCTTGATTTCCTTAATTATTTTTCAGCTGGTCTCCCTAATCCTCTTAATTACAGCTTCAAAACTCACCCCTATGTACTCTACTTGCACTATTATCAGATCATTTCATTATCAATTATCTGTAAAATTAGTTCTTAAATTATTCTTGGTTTTTAATAACTTATTGTTCTCACTCATCAACCTCTCCAATTCTAAGGTAGTATTTTTAGATACATGTCTTCTTTTTTTTTTTCCCCCTCAGGATCATTCATCAAAGAGCACACTGATTTTCCTTTATTAAAATTACTGTGAAACTGGCGACCCAGCTCTCTTTGGGGTCTAAGTTCAAAGCAGCTTCTCAAAGTCAGGCCCTCAATACTCCTGAGGTTCTAGTCCAATTTCCAACTCCTGTTACACAGACTTTAAATGGCCTGTGATGGAACCCATTTTCTGTCTTAAAACAAGCATTCCACTTGAGTTTGATATGAAATGTGAATCAATAATTCTTTATAAACCCATAACCAAAAATAGAAAACACAGATGATTTCCACCCAAAGTTGCTTATAATGCATTAGAAAACATCAGTGTTGGAAATATTTTAGAGTTTTGACCAAGAGTTGAAAGAACTAACCACTGTTTCTATTAAATCAACCGGTAAGACAAGAAAGGACAAGCCTGCCCAGGCAGGTAAATGGGTGATACTGCACAGTTACAGATGACGGGAGAAATGGACCAAAATGGGCTCAAAGTACTCTCACCTCCCTGAGCCTCAGTGTCTTCCTCTGTAATGTGATGGAACATACCATGAGGGTTGCTGTGAGTACCATGTGACGTATCAATCTCAGACTCAAACTGCTTGTGGGAGCTAAGTAACTATGAACTCATGTTTTCCATCTTGGAATATTCACATTTTCCTTATTCCTTATGAAGAATATCCGTATTCTTAATAACACTTGACGTTACTGGAGGAAAAAAACGACCTGAGTGAAACATCTTGTACTGTTCTGGGATCCTGCAGATGCAGGTGTTTAAATGATTATTGAATCAGAAACTCTACAACAAGAACTTCTTAGTGCTCTTAACATGTTTATATATCTTTTTGTTTAAAGTCATGAAGGTTCCAAATTGAGAGGAAAATTCCCTAAACACAGGGTGTATAGGAAAGAAAATATCTCCCTCATTGTTATTACAGTATTTTGTTGTTTCCCCATGTCCAAGTAAAATGCCCTGAAGTCCCAGAGAAAGAAAATTTTCCTCTGTGAAAACTTGATAGCTTCAAAAATTAGAGCAGTGGATCTGTTTATCCTGAGAGCATCATCAATATTTCACATTTTCCATTAAGTCTGGAAGGAGAAACACACAAGCTAAAAGCTATAAATATTGTCTCTGGGCAAGCCTTAACAGAAGAGACTTCTGCCTTCCATCAAGAAGGTGTTAGATAGAAATAGCTGGTGGTTTGTGCCCCTAAAAACAGAAAAGGGGGCCACCCTCTTGGTATCAAAGAATGTTCAAAAAATATTTTAATAAGGAGCAATGAATGAACCCTAAAAATATTTTTCACTAATCCCAGAAAACAATGAACTGATCAATTTTTTAAAACTTAGCAAATGCCCAACATGACTTTAACCCTCCGGGAAGTTTTCAGTCTGATAACAGAAATTATTGGACTCACATTGTTTTCTCCTCCTCTTCCCGAATTGGACATTTTCCATCCAACATCTGTATCTTATGCTATGCCTCTCCCAGACACACGCAACTTGGTCCATATAGTTTTCCTTTTTAAAATAAGTTTACTTCATTGGGGCTGGCAGCGTGACTTAACAAGCTAATCCTCCAGCTGTAGGCCCCAGCATCCCACGTGAGCACTGATTCTAGTCCCAGTTGCTCCACTTTCCATTCAGCTCTCTGTGTGTGGCCTGAGAAAGATGCAGTGCTTGGACCCAGCCCTTGGATTCCCTGCACCCACACAAGAGACCTGCATGAAACCTCTGACTCCTGACTTCAGGTTTGCTCAGCTCTGACCATTGCAGCCCTTTGGGGAGTGAATCAGTGGATGGAAGTTCTCTCTACATATGTATAAATCTGCTTTTCAAATAAAAATAAATGAATCTTTTTAAAAAATTTAGTTCTTCAAAACTGCCCTTTAACTCAAGTGTCTAACAATGTATTATAATTAATTTTTCCTGAATTGATGAGATATTGTAGAAACGTAAAAGAGTTACAATCTATCTCTGTAATTTTTATTTCTAAGAACATCTCCTATATGAAGAGATATTTTAACACAGATAAATCTTCAACATCTTTAAAGCATGTTGCATCCACACCATGAACTCTACATGCCTCTGTCCAAATTCCAAAACATACTTCAGTCAATAAAATGGAAATTGAATACCTAATGTATATCATGTTCTCTCATGCTCCAAGCATCTAAAAATTAATTCTAGCTGGTTTTATTAAGTATTTAGGCTATTCCACATTTTATGCTCTTTTGTACACCAACTCAAAATAATCTGATGAGAAAAACCTATTATCTCCACCTTTTATTTGAAAAAGTTGAGAAACAGTGTGAGACATTTCCTGAGATCACACATAAAGTAGATACTAAAGTGTTAGTTAAAAGGCAAACATCTTGAAGAAAAAAATAAAAACAGATATCTTGGTTGTCTTATGAACCTGAAATTTGGTACATAAAGCAATAGCCTTATTTTAATGTTTTATGACCCGCGTATATGAATCATTTCTTAAACGTCTATTTACTTTAAAAATTATTTAATTTTTATTGCAAAGTCAGATATACAGACAGGAGGAGAAACAGAGAGGAAGATCTGTCCACTGATTTTTCTCCTCAAGTGACCACAACAGCCAGAGCTGAGTTGATCCCAAGCCAGGAGCCTGGAGCTTCTTCCAGGTCTCCCATATGTCAAGGACTGTCCAAAGCCTTGGAACTCCATACCCACGTGGGAAACTCAGAGGAGGCTCCTGGCTCCTGGTTTCAGATCGGCACAGCTCTGGAAGTTGACAGGAGATCTTATTCTCTGTCTCTCTTACTCTCTGTATATCTGACTTTCCAATAAAAATAAATAAATCCTAAAAATTTTTTTCCAAAACGAGAGTAAGCACAAGTGTGCATGCACACACATACAGTTAACTTAAAAGGTCATTTGATAGAATATTTGTTGGATTGCTACTTGTTAAATGTTATTGTTCATTAGGTTCTATCAATGCTCAATGTCTCCTTGAGACTCAATTTTTTATTCTTTTGATCTCGCCCCGAGCAAAGTTACACATACAATAGAAATAGCATTAATAGTATTTATCCTAATGAGAATTGAAACAATTCCATTACTTTCCAACATTCTGCTTAACATACGAGACGTTTGCCTAAGTACATGAATCAAAATCTTCGTGGCTTTCTCCTGAGTCTAAACATTTCCTTTAGCTGTGAACGTCTGATGTGCTTGTTAAGACTCAAAGGGATTAAATGTAATTTGCATCTGTTAGCTTTTTTTTTGTACTGATTAAAAATTTAGAATAATGAAAGAAAGTAGTTTTAACAAACGAGGTATTAGCTTCTGAAAGAAACATTTTTAATTAATAAATGGTATGAGAAGAAAAATAATATTTGACAATTGAACTACCTATAAAAAGAAAAATCAACACATGGATTAACTGAAAAGGTCAATCTAACTACATTGGGGATCTGGTTTGGAGCCAAATAGTAAGGTATGATTGAAGTTTTTGCTCCTTAACTAATTGCTTCTGCACAGTGTTCATACAGATACAGCTGCACAATCTTTCTGACACTCCTGAGGAGCTCTTCAGGTAGAAAATACCATAAAATCAAGTAAAAAATTGTTTGAAATCTCTGCATATTATTGTTAGACACATGTTGGAATACCTGATGTCAGGACTGTCTGTAAGTTGATATACACTAATATTGTTGAACAATTAAGAATTGCAACAAAACAAATTGAAAAGCTCAAATCTTAAGAGAAATGAGGCTACACAGAAAGATCAAGTGACAACAAAGATGAAATGCAAAGTTAAGCTTGATTACGCTTATGAGTATGCAAGAGATAAAGTTAACAACTAATACTTAGTTCAAATACAATTCAAGGAAACTTAAACCATAAGAACCATCCTAATGTTTAGTGAGCAATATGGTGAGGTGTTTCCTCAAGACTTGAGTCTCCTCTGTATCACTTCCAGGATAAATGACTTGAAGACGTTACACTCATTCAGCTTCAGCTTCTTCACCAGTAAAACAAGGCAAATGCTAGCATCTACTTCATCAATATGAGTTAAGACTCAATCTCCTTTAGCAGAAAATACCCAATATTAATTAATAAGCATAATTGACCTAACTACTGAATTCCTGGCAAAGACACTAAACAATGAAAATGGAAAGTAAAATAGTAGACCACTTAAGAGAACTTCCATATGTGTGGAAGTATGCCAGGAATCGCCCAGTGAAAGAATAACGTTTTTTATTTGTTTATATTGGAAAGGCAGATTTGCAGAGAGGAGGAGAGACAGAAAGACAAAGATCTTCCTTCTAGTGGATCAATCCCCAAATGGCTGTGACGGCTGGAGCTGAGCTAATCTGAAGTCAGGAACGAGGGATTTCTTCCAGGTTTCCAATGAACCCAAGGCTTTGAGCCATCCTCCACTGCTTTCTCAGAGCACAAGCAGGAAGCTGGACTGGAAGTGGAGCAGCAGGGACATGAATTGATGATCATATGCTATGTCAGTATTTGCAGGTGGGAGATCAGCCAGTTAAGCCATCACACCAATCCTGAATCAACCACTTATTTAAGGAAGTTTCTTTGGGCTCTGGTGTCTTTGATTACATCCACCCTGGGCATGCCAGTGTTGAGTGTTACTGTCAAACACATCCACCAATTCCAGGTATTACTGTGCTTTTAAGACATAAGGTGGTTTCCAACTCTGCATTTTAAAAAAGCAAAGGTTTTTATTTTTGAGAACAATAAAACAATAATTTAATGATATCTTTACATTTTATCATATACTCATGGCAGCATTATTTAAAGTGATTCAGATACACAAAGTTCTGTAGCAACTTTGTTTAGCCTCTGATTTAAGTACTCTCCAGTTATCTTAAGGTATAGTTTAACTTAGGCACCAGATCTTTAACTACAAACAATACCAAAACCGTTCTGTTCCCTGTCTTCCCACATACAGCCACTCCTTTACTGGGAAAAGAATAATATACAGCTATCAGCTATTCCTGCTACTTCCTTTGACTTCTGGATGCCTTTTATAAGAGGTTCAGCAAAAAGCTATAGACTAGCCAAAACTGAATGGGATAAGTGGGGAACTATATGCTGCATAAAATACAGACATTAATATATAGGTTCCTTTTTCTTTCAACAGATTCTTAATCTCTAGTTTCTAGAAGAATCTTACATTCAGGGTACCATGTCTATCAGCTCCTTGTGATCAAATAAATTTCATTTCCGTTGTTATTTCCATAAAGCTATCAGTGTTGAATAAACACCAACTGTGGTCAATCAGGCAACCTGGAAGTCAGTCAATGATGAGCATCTAATATTGTCAGGAGGATGGGCATCAGGCAAATAGGGTCAAGGTAACATACAAGGGAAAAAAGCAGAGTGAGAGAGAATCCAAGCCAAAAAGTAAAACAAAAGTAGAAGAAAAAGAAAAGAAAATGAAAACTTTATCCCAGGCACAGGCCCTAATACCAAGAATGGCAAACTGAAAAAAATCAGTGGTTCCATAGGACTTCCCTATACATTAAAAAAAAATCTGCTCTGAATATATAATCTGACTATTGAATTCAGTAAATCATGCAATTAAGTGAAACGTTTCCCATCTATAAACTCAGTAAAATGATAGCTGTTGGCATCACTGTAGGGTCTTCTGATTACTGTCCAAACTGGTAATGATTTCTGTATCCTGCAACATCTATACCACTATGACACACATGGGTGATTGGAATGGTAATGTTGATCTCAAAGAATCACTATCAAGCTCAAACGTGAGCAAAAAATCAATTCACCATTGGACAGAGATATTTTATCACACTATGATTTGATAACATTATTAAATATCAGCTCTTCTGACCCGTATCCCTTTTTTAATATTTCAAAACCAACAGAGAAAACGATTCGTGGATATAAAGGAGATTCATAGTGTTTCCACAGGACTGTATGAATATTTTGTCTTTTAAATGAAGACTATCCTCTTTTTAGTAAAAAGACAACATGTGCTTCTATTTTCAATAATACATACACTTACTTCTGCTATGGTATTACTTGTAAATTATTTAGAAATCTGCATAGAAAAAAGTGTGTTGTTCAGACATCAAATTTATGTCCTGCACTTTAGACTTGATACTCCTTAAATTTCCAGAAAAGCAATAATGTCTTATGTATAAGATAATGTCTTCCATTATTAAGACTGCCTAGATACCTACGCACTAAGTTCAATGTCAGGTGCACTTTTCTGAGGTTTACTTCAGCATCCCCAATTTCTTCTTGCACATCCCCACCTTAGTGGCACCAACTAACATCTCACATTTATACTCTACACTAATATGATTTCTTCGACAAAATCATTTGTGTTCTTAATCCTTTTAGATAATTACTTATTCTCCTTGTTCAAAAAAAATGAGGGGGTTGGGGGGACTTAATACGTAGCTTTTTCATTGTATTAAGGAAACAGTCAAGTTCTGTAGATTCTTCTTCCACAATATCCCTTATACATATGTTGACTTTCCCCCCATTTGTTCCCCTCAAAAGTACTCTCTTAAATTCATATTATCTCACAACAGGATTATAGCAAAGTCCTTACCTAGGCCTTGCCTTCAATCTCCCTCTCTTTGCAATCTGTCTTGAACGTAATTGCCTCATCTATCTTCCTAGAGATGATGTCAACTCATTTACTTGACTCAGACTTTTCATAGGTTCCTATTGCCAATTAAATAAGGTTCAAGCATCTCCCTTAGCCTGTTAATCATAGCACTCTGTGATCAAATCGTAATCTATCTTTACAATCTCTTCATATCAAACTATCAACTGAAGGACTTTCCTTGATGTAATTGTCTGAGTATTGCTGAGAAAGTTATTTAGTTCTTTCATGAGGATAATTCAAACAGTTCATGGAACCACAGTTAAAAGGTGAGCTTATTTATTTCAACATACATTTAAATCTATGCATACTTTACAATTATATACATTTCCAACTGAACATTTGAAAATCCCTGTTACATGAAATTACATATTAAAAAGTTGCCTCAGTATTTGGCTTCCTCTGGCAAGTTTTCTCTGTTTTGAGTAGAAAAACTATAAAACTGATAATTATTATTATGGCTGTCACGTATTTCAGACAGCCTTGTGGCTGACTTATATTGATTACAATTTGCTCTATGCTGTAAATCCTTATATTCTTTTTCTCTTGTCATTTTTCCAATTTTCATTTATTTTATATGGTGCCTTTCATAATCTGAAATTTTTTATTTATTCACTTCCTGTGAATATTTTTTAAAAAGTATTTCTAGAGTGAGGTACAGCAAGCAAGTTTCTCTTCTCACAAGCTTCACATGTCACATTCAAATTGAATGCATAATTATGTTTTGATTACACGCACACTTGATTCTCATCTTGTATCAGCATCTTCTAAAAAAGTATATTTCCTTATTTATTTTTGCTATGTATTTGAAAGACAGAAACAGAAACAGATGTATGAAATAATGATTCCCAAATACCAGCAATAAGTAAGACTGGGTCAGGCAGAGGCCATGTCCAGAACTTCAAATAGAGGCATATCACTTAGCCAGTAAGTCCCCAATTACATGAGCTATCACGTGCTGCCTCCCATGGGGCACACTGAATTATGGTGGAGTCAGAACTGGAGTCCACGGACTCTGATATGGGATGTGGGAGACCTAAACAACCTACTAATCATGCAATCCAAGGACACAACCTCCACCACAGCATCTTTAACC
This sequence comes from Ochotona princeps, assembly GCF_030435755.1. Taxonomy (NCBI): domain Eukaryota; kingdom Metazoa; phylum Chordata; class Mammalia; order Lagomorpha; family Ochotonidae; genus Ochotona; species Ochotona princeps. Next base: position 71,046,952 of record NC_080836.1, read on the forward strand.
AAGTCTGACCTTTTCCTGGTTAACTTGCCTCCAAGTCCTTAGCCCCCGTATTCATCCAACAACACACACACACACACACACAGTCCTCTGCTGCTACCTTTAACAGAACTCTATCTCTTTTTGATTCTTTTTTTAAAGATTCATTTATTATTACTTTTTTATTACAAAGTCTCCCATGCAGGTGCAGGTCCCAAGGCTTTGGGCCGTCCTGGACTGCTTTCCCCAGGCCACAAGCAGGGAGCTGCATGGGAAGCAGAGCTGCCAGGATTAGAACTGGCGCCCATATGGGATCCTGGAGCGTTCAAGGTGAGGACTTCAGCCACTAGGCCACGGCACTGGGCCCAGAACTCTATATCTCTTTAACTCCTATGCTTGCCTCAAGTTTTTCTGTTTTGAGACTTTTTCAATGTAACCTCCTAACACTTCCCCAAATATTCACTTCTGATTTGCCTCTCTTCATTCAAGGAGCCTAGCACCATGTGGGAACATGGGGAAATGAGCCACCTAGCCCAGACACCAGAGTTTCTATCAGTGGGAAAGCAAGATGAGTTCTTACTGTCATCCCTGAAGGTGCCTCACTTTAGTGTACACACTTAAATCCTAACTATGCTTTATTTCTTTGCATTTTCCTGTTCCTTCTGGCCTTACTGTGAAATAAGAATATTTCACTTCTTTTCAAAAAGCGCTTATCTCCTGCTGTTATTAGGACAAATATAAATTTAAAATAAGAGGCTTAATTCCCCACATTGAAAAAGCGGGAACATCATTTTCTCTCCCTTTTTCAGGATTTAAATTGGAAAATGTGTAATTTTAAGTAATTTCCTCTGCTCTATGAGAAGTTTATAAATCCTCTTGTGGGCCAAATAGTTTTCAGCAGCCTTGTGACCTGGATCTTTGAAACATGAGCATCAAGAAAGAAGGCCCATCTACCTGCCAGTTTCTGCAGAATTGTAAGAACCTAACTTAAGCGGGCACTTTCCTCCAAGTGGCAATATTGCTTCTTGTCCAAAAGATTTAAATGTGCATTTCCTCTGAATAAGGCCAGTTAGCTAACATTGGTGATTATTCTGATTACCAGGTTAGATTAGGATAAACCACCTGTGACAAAGAGTGCTATGAAACTCTCTTGCTTGAAGACTAGTAGCTGTTCATATTAAAGGTCCTGAAAGGAGTTACACCTGCTTGAACTGTGTCAATAGGAGTGTGTTGAAGGCCAACTTGCACCTAGAACTACTTCTAGCAAAGCATCAGGCATGATGATGCTTTCTCTTTTGCGTCCCTCAGAAAAAAAAAAGGTGCAAAGAAAGGTATATGAACACCAGTTGCAGAGACATGACTCACTCACTATGACAAATCAGTCTTCTCTTTCTTTTTCTCCCTAAAGTTTGTGAAATCAAACAATGAAGCACAGAAACAACATGTCCCAATATCTAGCAGTATTACTTATGCACAATTTTTCAAATTTCTCTGCCAATACAGCTTTATACCAGAATATTTCAAGAAAAATGAAATGAGAAAACAAAACGCACATACACGCACCCACAAAGACACCTCACCACTAGAATGTCCTTGAGAGGAACTTGAACCATAATCAAACATGGCCTGCTAGAAGTTCAAAAGCCAAGTAATACATTTGCTTACAAAGTGCTTATCAATATGATGACATATCAAAATAAGAATAAAACATACAACTTTGATATTACATATAACTATACAAATATATGCATACCCAAAGAGATGAGCAGTTACACAGCAGTTACTGTGTTGATAAGTCACAAATCAAATGTGTCTCCTTCTTAAGCTTTAGGAATTCCAAGGTGAATTTATTTTGTTGAAAACAATAACTGAACAGCAGGCAATTCTAAAACAACAAGAGAAATTGGCAATTTAAAGTGTTTTTCTGAAGCATATGTACTTAATGTATTATTTTGCTGGTGTCAGACTCAATTGTAAACCTCTTAATTGGAATTTTTTGGTGCTTCACTTTTCAGTTGTAAAATGTCATATGGCTTAGCATTACAAATAAATGGACTGTTTGGAGGGAAGCAAAGACAGAGACTTTTAAAATGGTGAAAGGGAGTGAAGGTTATATAAACTCCTGCTTTGACTAGTGAACCTTCTCCCAGTAATTTCCCAGATTCAATCTCGACCCATGTAGCCTTACTTCCAGCCACCCCACACCCTAACTGATCAAACTCTCTCTGTCTTTTGGCACTGTTCCTCAATGCGTCTTGCCTAAATCTCTGAGTACATGTATTTATTACTTATAATAAATAATACACTTATTAGTTATGAGGTATATATATTATATATCACACAACACATAAGTAGTAAGAAGACTGGGAACTTGATTTGTTCTTCTCTATTGCTCCATCATCCTCACAGAGCTCATTACAAAGCATAGAGGTATTGCCTAATAAATATCTTTAGCATAATAAGTGAAAAATTTTGCTCATGTTTTCATTTAAGATGCAGTATTTAGTCATGTTGACCTAGTCAAATAAATTTGAGAGATTTTTTTCATATGGACCTGAACTCCTAAGAAAGTAATATTTTTTGGACATAACAACTGCGATTTTGTACTGCAGACACAAAGTAATATTTATTATTAAACGAATAAGAAATTGGAAAATAGTACTTACAGATAATCTCACAAGTTTCTTATACACAGAGCTTTTATGTTTTTATTTTTCCAAGCAGTTTTGAATAGTTTAACAAAGAGGGCGGCAGGACTATATGCTTATATGCCTGCATACGTATGCGCATGCCAGCACACACGCATGTACACACACACACACACACACGGGCTCAAATTTTCTCTTTTCCGATTTCCTCTCCCTTGTACGTAAAACAAAACTATTATTCAATCAGTCAATTTATGAAAAATGCAAATAGCAGCTTAGAATTTTTTTTATGATTCCCATTCTAGGCAGCAAAGTACAAGATATTTCCCAGGGTAAAAAATCAAATGACCCTTGTGTGAATAAATTGTTTTCTTTACCATTTTCATTTGTTAAAAGAAGCCAAAATGCTTTTACCTGGAAAGTACTTTCTTTGACTAAGTTAGTATCATGCAGGTTGACCTTTCCTTTACTGTTCCCCCAGCTCTCTGGCATTTTAATGTTTTGGTCTGTAATAATGGTCTTGAAGAATGGAATGGGCTTTCTGAAACAATTTTCTCCCTAAGGATTTAAAAATCAGTCTTTATTTTCCACACATTCAAAACAAAGCACTTAAAAATTAAATGGAAATACAGCTTGTACAGAAAGTGGCTTACAGAAGCCTATGTTTGTACATTTTTGAATCTTTAAGTGCTGAATGAATAAGAAAGCCGCCAGTGGACTTAAATTTTTCTTTTTAAGTTTGCTTGGTACCTGGGTTTAGTATTAAATGCAATATGGTCTAAAACTATGAATTTTCCTTTCCAGAGTTTTTGAGGGTGAAGAAACCTGGGACAGCCAGTGAACAGTTAGAATTTCACCGGGCTGAGTTAGCTTGCGTTATCCACTGGCAAGTCTGTGCCCTGGAGCTGTGCGGGGGTCTGGCCAGGTTCGGTTGCGATTAAAAAAAAAAAAAAAAAAAAAAAAAAGGTATACAACACAAAATGCCAAGGCAAGGCTACCTGTGCCTGTCAGGAATGCAGCACCCAACCAGCACACCTCCCATTGGTTTAAGTGAAGCATGAGTGTGTGATGGCCAGAACCAGGATGGGCTGCAGTACTCATTGGTTCTAGTGGAGGTCGGGGCTGAGAATAGAACCAACCCAGCAGTTGCAACCACCAGCGGATCGGGGTGATGGACTGTGGTGGGCACTGTGCTTACTAGTAGTGCATGTAGGAGCCTGGGCTGGGAACACCTCAGAGATTTTTGGGGGATTCCCCTGAACAAAATGGAGGAATCAAAACATTAACCAAGAAAAGATGGAAGATGGAGTAGATCAATCAACCACCTCAGCTTTATGTTTGCAGAGGAAAACTGGACAAGGGGAAACTCTAAGATGGACTATGTCAATCAGTGGACTCTGCACCAGTCTCATCGTACCTGGATTGTTGCTGATGATATGTTGGAGCTTCTAATTGATCGAGGTGATGCTCTGCTGGCTCTGCCCTCGGACCTGAGAGGGCCTCCCTAAGAGGTCATTGAATTTGGTCAATGGGATGCTGGACTCTATGTATGGTGTATGCTTGCAATGAGGGAATCCCAGAACAACTTGAGCTGTGGCTATGCAACAGGATGGAAGAATCCACCGGCGGTGGGGGGAGGGTTTGGGGTGAAGTGGGGAGAATCCCAGTACCTATGAATTGTGTCACGTAATACATTGTAATTAATGGAGAAAAAAATAATAATAAAAAAAAAGACAGAATTTCATCTGAATGTGTACACCTTGCTCCACAGATTTCCCTGGACCTGATCCTAATCTAACTGTATTTCTCATAGTTTTAAAAACTTAGCTTCCCTTGGTTCCACAATTTCCTGAAGTCTAGCCCCTCACCGGCTTCCCAAATATTTTTTTCTTTTAATGAGCAAATAAGAAAAGCAAAGCCCTTTTCAAGTTGCAGAATACTTTTCTCCTCCTTGGGCCCAGCAGTGTGGCCTAGCAGCTGAAGTCCTCGCCTTGAACGCGCCGGGATCCCCTATAGGCGCCGGTTCTAATCCCGGTAGCTCCACTTCCCATCCAGCTCTTGTGGCCTGGGAAAGCAGTGGAGGACAGGACTCTGCACCCGCGTGGGAGACCTGGAGGAAATTTCTGGCTCCTGCCTTCGGATCAGCACAGCATCAGCCCGTTGCGCTCACTTGGGGAGTGAATCATCAGACGGAAGATCTTTCTCACTGTCTCTCCTCCTCTCTGTATATCTGACTTTCCAATAAAAATAAAATAAATCTTTTTTAAAAAATTTCCTCCTTCTTAATGAACAAATGTCTCTCCCTTTTGTCTAAGAAACAGAATATCCTCTTAATTTCTCCATCCTCAAACATTTTACAGCTATTTCAAAAGACCATTAACGTTAATCCCTCCCGTAAACTATTCTTTTGATATTTAGAAATTTGTATTTTTAACCTGTTGTATATTTAAAACTTTCTGTAACAGTTTCAATAAAATTTATGAATGTGAAATTCAAAATTGTTTTTGCCAGGTCTTTTAATTCACCAAAATATACTAATCAATGGATGTTGAATTACTTCACTGATTAAAATCATTTAAATTTGTTAAACAAAAGCGTTACAAGCACTGCTATGTAGGGATTTTATCGTAAATACAGCTTCTAAATAATCAAGAAAGTATTAATGAGAGATAAGGCTAATTTAGGCTATTCTGCTAGATTAAGTACATAATTTGGTTTTCAATTATCAACAAACATCTATGGAAAAACAGTGACCAGGATACCATTTGGGGCACATATTTAGATTTTCAAAATTCCCACTCACAGAAAAGATTGCAATTCACCTTATGGATGAAATAGTAAAACCTATAAGAAAGAAAGTGTAATTAGCATAGTACTGTGTTCAACTGTCAACTATACTATGTAAAGGACCCACGTAGCTATGGTTGTGAGTAAACTAGGAACCTAAACAACAGAGATTATCATGAGTTGGTGGAAATATAACATTTCCTAATGAATCCATGGACTTCTTGCAATTGTTCAAGTCTGCATGTTCTGTTCACTCAACATACAAGCATATATTCCCATATTTTTTAATGTATTAAGCAAAAGTTTTTTACCTTAATCTCATTCAGGATAACCCCTAATGACCCCATTCTGATCTTTCATAACCTAGAAGTGCTTTATGGTGAATAAGCAAAGGCACACCATTCTGATTCTTTGCTGTAGTTTTCCGTGTAAACTCAGTTCCACTTATGGACACTCTTTGCTCACATCTAGATTAGTTACGGCTCCCCATTATACACAAACGGCTTTTCTGTGCCTCCCATTCCCCAGTTTAACTCCTTCTGTTTTTTTTTCTCCCCAATCCAATAATTACACACATAAACATTACTAAAACATCCTCATAATCATGTGTAGTCTTGGATCCAAAAATTATTGTTCGGTTACAGGAAATGGGTGGTGAAGAAGAGGTACGTGAGGCACCTGATGTTTAAGATCTGAAGTGTTTTGCTAAGACTGATGCTCGTGGAAAAGTCACAGACAAGAGTTCAATTCCTTTCTGAATGGACATTATCCAGTGCAACAATTAGTGACATTTTAGAACAGATAAAGGGATAGATAGAAGCTGACACATAGGTGGCAATGAACAGAGCATATCTTTTCAAGTATATTGGCAGAACAAAACATGAAGGATAGCATGACAATCAAAGATCTAGGTTAGGTTAAAGAATTTCTCAAATTTTTAATATGAATAATATGATATTTTACAGTATTTATAGAACAAGGAGAAGTAAATGCAATACTGATAATAATATATTAATGCTGATGATAAAAGAGACAACAGATGGTCAATTAGTGGATTACTATAGTAGAGAAACAAGTTAAAAATGAGAACTGGGGGCACTGTTGTGGCACTGTAGGTTAAGCCTCTGGTTATGACTTCAGCAGCCCATTTCAGAGCATCTGTTTGAACCCTGGTTGCTGTGCATCTGCCGTAACTCGTTGGAAATATTCCTGGAGAAAAAAAGAGCACCTACATACTTGGGCCCCTGACATCTACATGAGAGATCCAGATGGATTTTCCAGCTCTTGGCTTTGATCTAGCCCAGCAAACAGTCTGGGGGGCAATTGAAGATTGAACCACGCTCTCTTTAGAAGCACACTCTCTTTTTGCCAGTCTCTCTCTCTCCATCTCCCTGCCCCCATTAAAAAATGATAAATATCACTTTTTTAAAAAACAGAGAGTAGGGATGCAGACAACAAAGACTATTTCTTATAGATAATGGAAGGGAGTGAAATATAATGAGATACATCTAGACGAGTTTCTAGGTTTAATATTGAAGAAGTTCCCAGTTGACAATATGCAGTGTGCATGTGTATGTGTGTGTGAACTGAATAGAAAGCTTTTTCTAACAAAGTTTGAAAATAATGAGTTGAATATGTAGCGATTACCCTAAACCTAACCAACACTAATGCCAAGTATAGCTCTAGCCTAAACTCTATTCATAGCCCTAACCCTGTGTGACCCTAATACGTGATCACATTCATAACTCTAATCCTAGTCATGAACTTAACCATATACCTTTCCTTAAACTTGTCTATAATCCTAAAACTAAACCCTATCATAACCTAGACCTAACCATACAGCCCTAATTCTAATCTAATAACAACCATAGCCCTAATGCTAATCATATCCCTTTCCCTAACATTAACACTTGCCCTAACCATAACCTAAGCCTCAACTTGATCCTAAACTTAATATCAACCATAGACATAGTACTAACTCTAACCCTTGTCCTAATCCCAACACTGTACCTTTCCATAAATCTCACCTTAGCCTTAACCCAAACCCTAATCTTAACCCTGATACTCATTATCTTAACTGTAGCTCTAGTTCCGACCCTAATCCTAACCCTAAATTATTATGTTATGCTAGCCCTAACTATAACCCAACCTTGTCCTAAATCTAACCCAGCCTTACCCCTAAACCTAACACTAATCCTAGCCATGACATTAACCATACACTTCACCTAAATTGATACAGAAGAGCTATCCATAATACTATCTTTAGCTTTAACTCTAATCCTATCCCAATCCCTAGCCCTCACCTTTGCCCAAATACTAACACTAACCGTATCCATAATGCCAACAATAAATCTAGCAGTAACGTAAATCCAAAACTCAACCTAAAATTTATCCCTTGTCCTAACCCTAACAAAAGCCCTAATCTTAACCCTAAATCTAAATGTAACCTTAACACTAACATTAACTGTAGCCCTAGACCTAACTCTAGGGCTTGTTGCCTGTAAACTCCTGATGTCTGTAAAATGTTTCATAAAGTCCCATCTCAATTGATCCTCTGCATCACTTCCATAAACCTGACTGATGGCTTGTTTCCTGAATATCCTTTAATTGTCTTGCCCGCACTCAGTCTTAACTCACAGCCTATATTCAGGTCCTTGACCACTATAGGATATAATCTCATCATACTTTCCATGTCCACATGATGGGAAATAGGAATTACTCCCAAAAGGGAACAATTCAGGCCTTGTATATTTTGTTTCTCTGCAGTAGTTAAGGCTCAAATATTTCTTACTCCACATTTCATTCACCTATTTATACCATACCCATGAAGATGGTGATACCAGATGAGTATCCTTGGAAGTTGCCATCCAAGATTCCTTCTGAAAAGCCAGGTTGTACACTTCAACACTGAAATGGCAGATGGCCCCTTTTGGAATCCCAGCTGGCTGAAAACAATTTGCTAATATGCATTGTTTGATAGGATGCCTGATACTTGAGATGGGTAGGAAAAACATAAAGCAAATAAAGAAGAATGAACAAAATCATGAGTAGAAACAAATAATAAAATGGTAAGCCTAAATATATAAGATTTCTATAATTATCATCACATCTTTAATGATACACTAATAAAATAATTAGAAAACAAAAGCTTTTAACCAATAGGTAATTCAGTTTATTTTTATACAATAGATGCAATTTAGTAGTCCCAAACTAAGTAATTGATAATTATATAGGGATTAAAAATTCACTTAATAAAAATAAGCTTAAGTATGCAATTATGATGACATGTAAATTCCTCAAGTGAAAATAGAAACCAAGCAGCCAAAGACAAAAAAAAATGGCTTCCAGAGATCAGCAATTTGATTGAAAGCTGACTTTCCAGTGGAAGCATAAAAAAACACAACTGCATTTTCAAAGTGTTAGAGTAAGATTGCCAGCAAAGAAACCCAAAGCATCATTCAAGGGTGATTAGGATTTTTAAATAAATAAATCAGATTTTCAGGAAAATAAGAACTGGAAGAATTTATCTCTAGGAAACTCCAATGGAGAGAATTGTTCAAGGATCTTAATCAGCTATTAAGAAAATAATTCAAGATTAAACTCAGAAACAAGGAAAAAGCTGACGGTCATTAAAAATGTTAAACAAATGGGCAAGTGTAAATTTATACTGACTTAAAGCCATGATGTTGTCTGTTGTCTGGCTTAAAATAGATGAAAACTTAAAATATGCAATTATTCATAAAAAACCTCTATCATTTTTGAGGATAATTGCATGGAGTGAGGTAAAGGTGTGTCTAAATATTAAAAATAGTCACAGAAACTTAAAATCTAAAAAGAAGTAGCCTTTGAAAGCATCATCTTTATCATTATTTCTAGTGGTTGACTTGAACCCTTATCTCCAGTTCTACCTTCCCTTTTATATTCCATTTATACCCCCCAGCATGGGTAGCAGCTTTTAGTTCTTGTTAATCTCTGAGTTGTTTTACTGTCACTTGGTTGGCTTCTAGACCTGTTCTGCTGGTTGCTTAACCAGTTGTATGCATTAACTGTCTTATATGTTAAAAACACAGTGCTTTTTGTTTCACTCTGATTTTTGACTAACAGTGTAACTTCTTTGTTACCCTGAAATGAGTTTATTTTCTTCATTACTTTTTGAGATGATTTCCTATGTCACCTAGCCCAAGTGTCTTCCACAAAATAGGTGTTTCACCTAGACACGCAATGGCAGTTCTGACGGGAACTTTTATGAAGTTTAATATTTAATAAAAAATAGATCAGAATTCAAAATTTTAATTAGGGATGTAGTCACTCAGTAAATTTAAAAGCAGCTATTAAAAGCCATTCAGTCATAACTTCTCTCATCATGGCACTGATGGAGGAGGAGATCATGGTATGACTGACCTACTCCTACATCAAACTACCCCCAATCCTCTTGGCATTAATAGCAGTCATAACCCTTGTCACAGGTGAAAACGCAGCCCTCTTACCAGAACAGTAACGTAACAACTGTAATGACCTGTAATTTATTCTAGCATTTGTAAAATGCAGGCATTTTGTAATGGTTTCCATGGTTACATGCATAGAAAGGACTAAGATTACAGATGAAAATAAGCTATGACTGAAATCTAAAAAGTGTAAAGAGTAACTCTGAAAACATAGGAGAATTTTTTTCTTTGTTAAATGAAAGGTTATGATTGAAACTACATAATAAAATATGTGGCTGTTATTATAACCTGACAGTGATAGGATTAAGAGAGAAATAATATCAGACAAAGTAAAAAGTAAATGAGTCATTTAATTCAAGCTAAAGATAAGAGTAGGATACACACAAAAAAATCCCCAAACTAAATGCTCAGTAGTACTATCAGGTCCAACCACAAGTTTCTCTGCTCTCAAGAGTCCACTGGGAAGACGTGGTGGTGAGAAGCTGGATTTCAGGTACAAAACATAATCAGAGAGAAGCAGCAAGTTTGAACACAGTACAGTGCAGTGAATGTGGTTCATAGTGTTTCCACATAGTACAGAGAATTGGGAGACAGCAACTGGTAGGCTTCACCTACAAGGAAAAGGTAAAAAATTGAAAGCTAGTTATTTGGATTGATTGATTCACACTTCAGATATGTGATGAAACAGTTCAATGTACCCCAAAAAATTCTGAGAGTACCAAATGCCAACAAAAATCTTGGTTGAAAAGTAGAAGGCCTAAATACCTGGTTTGGTGCCATCTATGCGGCAGACCTGAATGGAATTCCAGGCTGTCTTCTACCTGGCCTAGGTTCTGCTATTAAGGCTATTTGGAAAGTGAACTAGTGTGTGGAGGATGTCTCTCCCACTCTATAACTCTGTCTTTCAATAAATAAATATTTAGAAAAGGAAAAGAAATTATGGACCCCAGATTATAGTTTCATAATGTTTTCAGCCATACATAATGCTTCCTTTCTTATCTCAGGTTGATAATCACAAGATGCTTGTCTGGCAAAAATGCATGTCATAATATACAAGGGTCATAGTGCACACACACACACACACACACACGAATGAATGCCTAGCCGATTTTTGGATCCCACTTCCAAATTTAAATTAATAACAAAAAATTCACAGATAGAGGTAAGTCACCAAGCAAACAGAAACAAAAATAAAAAGAAATTAGAAGAAGACAAAGAAAATGAAGAAAACAAAGTAAAACTTCATTAGGTAACACAATAAGATGAGAATTGCATTTTGAAACAGTACTAATTCTCTATACAAAAAGAAAAATTAAGGGCCAGCATTGTGGCACAATGGGATAACATTTTGCCTACAATGACAACCCAATACAGGGGCACCAGTTTGAGTCATGGCCATTTTGCTTCTGATCCAGCTCCCTATTAACGTGCCTTGGAAAGCAGGAGATGATGGCTCAAGCAGTTGATCCGCTGCCCCCCACATAGGAGAACCACATGGAGTTGCTAATCTTTTCTTCTGCCTTGTCCAGCCCTGGTTGTTGTGACTATGTGGGAGTGAACCAATGGAATAAAGATCCTTTTTTGCTCTTGCTGCTTCTCTCCTTCTATCTAAGTTACTCATCACTTCATAGAAATGAAATGAATCGAGGAATCAGAGATTGTAAAGATTTTACAGCTAAAAAGATGGCACTGAATTTCAAAATTTCATCAGTTGAAAGTGTCAAGAAAATCTGCAACTTAAAAAAAGGAAGAAAAGGAAAATTAGAAATGTAAAGAGTCAGTAAAAAAGCCCAATATCTAATTAACTATGTTAATATCAGGTCAAAATATTGATTTGATTGCCATTTAATAAGAGGTATAGTAGAAAACAGGAAATTGCATCAAAAGCAACAGAAAAGGAAAATACCTCCCCTTATCTTCCATAAAAAAAGAAAAATTAAAAATTGAGAGCAAGACTTTTGATAAGAGAAAGGCAGAATATCAAGGATATCAAGAAGATATTAAAAGATTAGAACAAAAAATTAACTCCTTTTCACTTAGTGACAAAACATCAGCTAGTGGACATGCTCTAAACACAAACATTTTAGTAATTAAGAAGAAAAAATATAAGGTGGATGATATCAGACTATAATAAACATGTTACAAGCTGGGAAACAGCTGACATTCTTGAATCCAAGAATTGGTTCAAGCAATTGATATGTTGGGGTTCAAGCAGTCTAGGAAGCAAAGATGAAACATTTGACATTCTTGGTCTTACAAAAGTAATGCAGAAAAAAATAATATTAATGATTGCATATTTATGAATGCATTTAAGAAGAATTTCAAAACAAATAAAAAGATTAGCACATTTTTTGAAGATTTATTTAGTTTTATTTGAAAAGCATAGAGAGACAGAAAGAGAAAAGGTCTTCATTGGCTGGTTACTCTCCAAATGGCCACAATAGCCAGAGCTGAGCTAATCCAAAGATGGGAGCCAGGATCTTCTCCCAGGTTTTCCACATGGATCCAGATTTCCAAGAACTTGGGCCATCTTCCACTGATTTCCCAGGTCATAAGCAGAGAGTTGGATTGGAAGTGGACTAGAATTAGTGCCATATGGGATCCCAACGGCACAGTGAGCAGGATCCAGCCCCACGCAAGTTTAAATCTTAAGAAAGTGAAAGATTGGGCCCAGCAGCTAAAGTTCTTGCCTTGAATGTGCCAGGATCCCATGGGGGCACTGGTTCAAATCGCGGCAGCCATGCTTCCCATCCAGCTCCCTGCTTGTGGCCTGGGAAAGCAGTCTAGGATGACCCATAAGCCTTGGAGTCCTGCACCAGCAGGGGAGACCTAGAAGTCTCTGGCTCCTGGTTCAGATCAACGCAGCTGCGGTTGTTGCGGTCACTTGGGGAGTGAATTATAGGATGAAAGATCTCCTCTCCTCCTCTCTGTATATCTGACTTTCCAATAAAAATAAATGAACCTTTTTTTTAAAAAAAGGAAGTTAAAAATTGTATAAAAATTTTAAAATACTATTTGACAGAACTATGAACAATATTTTCCTAGTTACAATGAAACATACTCTATTTATAAATTATATATAATTAAATACAGACATACTCTATAAAGTATAAAAACCATTTATAAATGGTTTAATTTATACATTTATTATAGAAATTTGCAGTGAAAAAAAAGGAAGTATTATTACGGGTTAGGCAGAGACAATGGTAAAAGCGTTAAAAGTTTCTGAATCCAAGCTTCAAGACACCAAATCATGTCTTATTTTCAGAAATGAAGAAATAGCTACTCTACAAGTTGGGTTTTCCTCCAAGTAAACTTTGAGGTGAATGAGCTTGCCATTCATTAAGAAGTGGGTATGGGTAAGCTCTACAAGAAAAGAAAAGAAGAAAACAGGATTGGAGGAAGGAAAGAAATGAGCAGCAGTGCAATATCAATCTAACATCTCAGGTAACCAGCAGTTTGGAATTGGAAACTTTTTGGCATAGTCCAAAAGTGGGAGATAAAATAGCACCTTAAGCCCCTCCCACCCCATGGATTGATCAGTGCCTGTTGACTAAACTGCTCTTCAGCGAGATCTCTTAAATGAGACAGTTGCTAGAAACGACCTGTGACTGCCAATGTCCGTTGATGGGCTGTCCAGCCTCTGGAAACTGAATTCTTTCAAAACGAAGACCAGTGTGCACAGCACATCCCAACACCCACACTGTGCGAGCACATGAAATGAAGCAAGATGCAAAAAATCATGTAAATATGCACATATAAGAATAAAGAAGAAGAGCTACTTCAAATTTCACTTTTCTGTCAAGATGGCAGGAGCAGTTCAGTATTCATATAAGAATATGGATGGAATGTGTGTTTAAGGCAATGAATGTCCAAATATTCCATAAAATAATTTATCGTAATTTCAATTAAAAAATGCAACGACTAAACTTCTGTAACTGTGTCACTTCATTTGTGAGATTTGCTACTTAAGTGAATGACTTACTTTTTTAGTTCTTCTTTAACATAAACACACCCACATTTGTTCTACAAGTTATTCTCTTTCCACCAGGGACACATTCCAAGTTCCTATGAAACTATAAATAACTCTGAACACTGAATACAGTGTTTCTTTCTACACATACTTGCATTTCACAAAGTCTAATTTGTAAATTTGGTACAACCAGGACTTGACAATAATATTAACGTTCAATAACTACTCTGTTGTAATATTAGAAACATCAGTTAAAACTTACAAATTATTTATTTTTTTAAATTTTCACTTCAGTGAAAATCACAGTTGATTGTGGATAACTAAACCTTCTCAGAGAAAGAAAGTATGGGTAAGCATTGGAATTTCAGATACAATTTTGAGAAAATCTGTCTATCTCAATGGGCACACTACTAATCACAAGTGATTATGTCATGCTTGTGCGGGTATACATCTGCCATCTATATACCTGTTTGTTTACATAGATACATTATCTTCAGTGGCTATCATGCTGAATTTGACTTCTGACAATCAATGAAGGAAGGGAGTCTAATTTATCTTTATCAATAATAATCCTCAAAAGACTCCCCTGAATAAAGCCATTTCTAAAAGCTCTTTCACATTTCAACAAACTCCTATTTGGGAGAAAATGTATCATATTTTCCTTCAAAGCATTGATGTACATTCCTCCTTTCTTCATCCAGGCAGAATCTATTCATCCTTCAAAAGAAGCACAGAATGAAATATGACAAATGCCAATATTTAGAGATTCTAAAGCATGTATGACCAAAAAAAAAAAAAGAAAGAAAGAAAGAAAGAAAGAAAGAAAGAAAGAAAGAAAGAAAGAAAGAAAGAAAGAAAGACCACAACTGTGAGGAGCTTGTTGGAAATGCAAACCCTCTCTCCTCTGCCCTGGAATGTCTGAATAAATGCTTCTAGTGCTGGGACTGTGCCTGCATACACTTTTTTTTTTTTTAAATTCCAGAGCTGATTTGTTAGGATCCTAGTAAACGCTCCAATAATATAAAAAGCAAACACTTCAAAAGATGAGAAGGCAGAGTTACAATCACAGCTAGTATCTCTAGCTATATGACAGCAATTGAACTTATTCAATCTCTCACCCACAAAATGAGGATAAAACAAAGTCCATAATTTGAATAACATGTATTAGGATCTAGAACATCAACAGACATGCCCTAAATTATACAAAGCAAATATTCTCATCCTTCCTTTTAGTCCTCTCCTTGGTGCCATCAAGAAACATCAATTTGCATTATATTCAATTCATTATAACTGTGCTTATTATTGCCACAACAGATGCCACATTTCATTTTTGTGTCCTCACCACCTATCTCTGGTACAGGGTTGGTTCACAAAAACTAAATACAGAATAAATTGATTGAGGAAAATGTCTTCATTTCAGTTTCTTCCAAAGATTTGCCAACTTGTCCAATCCCTTCAACCTCCTCTCACCCTCAATTGATTGCCTGTAACCACATGTATTTTATGCAACTAAAAATGAAAAATAGATAGAACAATACTCTTGAGTTATAAGTAAAATTAAATTGGAAGTTAGAAATTGAGAGAAATTAGATTACGATTTCAAGGATTGAAAATTACTTCAATTGGTTCTCTGCAATTGTTTTTCTGTACTTTAAAAACGTGTGGGATTCATTGTTTTAATTTGCTGTATTTCTGAAAGCCACAGTGTCCTTAGGTAGGCTTTTAGACTTTTCCTCGAATAGAAATGATCATTAGTAAAGTCTAATTTAGTTTCCTGCTGAAGGTGATAAAGGCAGCTCATTTATTGCACCTAGTATACTTATAGAAGTTCATTTCACAAAGGCTACGATCTTGAAGTTGCAGCCAAAGATAAGATTCAAGGAATGACATTAGAGCAGGAAAGATGGAACTATTTTTCAAGTAACATGTAATCCATTTTTTTTTGGAGAAAATCATATCATTTTTTACTGAAATTAAAATGAACTGGTACATTCCCTTTTTATAAGAAGCCAATGGTTCCAGGAAAGACAGAATTTTTACATCTGATAATGAAAATTACGCATTTTTAAAAATAACTACATGCTTAAAGTGCAATTTTATAACTCCTTTCTGTTGAATTTCATAACTCCTTTCTGTATTATTACCTCTGAAAGCTGTTAAAGAACAAAGCTCAGAGACCAAGCCACAGTCTTACACTCAGAGACCAGCAGCACGCAAACACTGTTCCTGCCTTGGCTCAGAGATTCTACCCATTGCCTTGCTGCAGAGCCCAACTCATTTTTCTGGTATTTTTCTTGTAGTTGGAGATTTCTTAGCAAAACAATTAAGTGATAGATTTCTGAATATATAAATTTGAAGCCCATCCCATCAATTGATTTGTAGAGTTTGAAAAAATATTTAGTTGTCTCCCCATTTCTGAGTTACTTGTGACATGAAGACCTAGGACAGGCTGATAATCTTCATAATGTAAATGTTGAAACTGAAGCACAGAGAGCTGGGGGATGCTGTGCAGAGTCCACAGCCTACAAATGAAGAGCCAGGATTTGAATCCAGGCAGCCTGCTCTGCAGACTTTTGTCTAAATCACAGCATGCCACCCTACCTTTCTTAATACAATCCAATGGAGGTCAACTAAGATGACCAAGGTAAACTAAATTTATTGCAATCTAGCATGAAAGAAAATGATATCCTATTGAGATAAAATAACTTTCACAGTGACTTAATTTAAAAAAAAAAACTGTCACAAATTCATGGTCAAGTTCTGTGTGCCAAGGTCTTGCAGGTTTTTTGCACTTTCTTGCACAGCTTGCCCCTCCACTTGTAACCGAGAAATGAGATCTAACTACTCCAAAAATTTGTATCATTAGCAGATGGCCAAATTTATGGAAGCCTGTTCCTTATTTTCTTTCCTGAAAAACATTTCAATAATAATAACTGCTAACTAGATTTTAAGTTGACTTTTATCTTCAGAGAATGTCACTGTGTCAGAAGATTTGATCTCAAGAATTTTTAAGCATAAAATGAATATACTACCTCATGGCTGACAATCTTTTTTTTTTAATTTTTTCAAGAATTATAGGCACTCAAATCACTAGTTTACAGATAACAAAATCAGTACAGCACTGTTAAGTGATATGATGAACTATTTGCATATATAAATGCTACTAATAAATATTCCTGTGTTCATTTCTGTGCTTTGTTTCAGACCTGCAGGTGAATCTGAGAGATAGTTGGGCATGTCTGTTTAATCTGTCTTTCATTTTGACATCAAAACTCATCCCCTGGAAAAGTAGCAAAGATGTTAGATAACGCTTGTGTCCAAATATATTCTCAAAGAAATTCCATGAACTTCAAATGGAAATGCATATTATGATCAAACTGAAAGGATTCTAACTTTTTGAATAAAGTTAAATTTGTATTTTAATTTCATTTTCCACTCACGTTTTGAAATATCTTCACATTTCCTGCTAAGACCTTCAGAGTAAACTCAGCATTCCCATTGGTAGAATGGCAAAGATTAGCCTCAAAAAATGACAGGGTTAAAAATTACATAAAAGCCATTAAAACATCCTCTCAGTATTCAAACACATGCTTCCTTTAAATCAAACTTCACAATTAATTCCTTCTCTTCTTTCAGACCCACAGTCAATCTATCATTTAGATTTTACCTTAAGCCTGTGTATCTTCTATTTTCCCTTTCCATTGCCAGTGCTCTAAATTAAGATCTTTCACCTGATTTGTGAATATCTATAATACTTTCCAAGTTGGCTCATGGCTTCCCTTTCCTACCTGCAATAATTACAATTGTACTCTATGAACAATATCACTTGTATTCTCAGAAATGTAGCATTATTTACAGAAGAGTTTTCCCAGAATTCAAAATCCTTCATAAGAATTTCCAAATTACTTTTTTCTGAGGAGACTAAAAAGTTTCTCATTACTTATTTCCCACTAAACATACAATATTACTGTATAATCCAAAATCATAGATTAGCCACATATGGCAAGCATTCTATTGTTACTCTCTGTATGCCTACATTAATCTACATATGAAAACAACATGT
The DNA here is from genome assembly GCF_030435755.1 of Ochotona princeps. Lineage (NCBI taxonomy): Eukaryota > Metazoa > Chordata > Mammalia > Lagomorpha > Ochotonidae > Ochotona > Ochotona princeps. The sequence continues at coordinate 71,064,844 of NC_080836.1, forward strand.
TCTCCATCAGTTTTCCTATAAAATACCTAGCCTAGTTTATATTGCATACATTTGTTCTTCTTGTCTGATACACATTATGCTTGGGTCTAGTTATATTACTTTTACCTCATTTGAAGAACTACATCAGGCACCCAAGATAGACTCTTGAGAATATTGATGATCGCTATGGTGTCTTACTTAGGCAAAGTGAAACATATATTGGCCAAGCTAGCCTGGAGAGATAGTCTCTTCCTAGAATTACGGCAAGAATAATGTCTACTGGACATCAGCATTTGATAAAGACATGAGTCATCAATTGCTGATTCTTAAGTATGTGAGATTATTCTGATTGCTGTCCTTCTGAAAGCTGACTTTTCAACATTGCATTCATTTTTCCCTATAACCCTGTTTCATTATAAATATTTCTTAGTAATTAACTAAAATATGATCTCTAACTTGAAGCCAAGAAACTCAAACCACTATATCATGTCAGGCCTTTCTCATAGAGTAACTCCTCAGTGAGGATATTTATAATCCTGAAGCATATTTGACCTTTCACCTGGTACCATCAGCAACATCATCACTGGAGAGCTTGTTAGTGATGCCATTCTAGGCTTTACCTTAGGACTTTTTTTTTTTATTGTTAATTATTTTGAATTATGTGACAGTTTCATAGGCTCTGGGTATCCTCCCCTCCCTCCCCCTCCCCTCCCCCCGGTGGATTCCTCCACCTTGATGCAGTATTACAGTTCAAATTCAATCAAGATTCTTTCATTGCAAACATATACCAAGCATAGAGTCCAGCTACTTATTGTCCAGATGGGTTGAACAGTTTCTTGGGGAGACCATTTCTGGTCTGAAGTTAGAGCTGGCAGAATATCATCACAGTCAATTAAGAGTCCCAATATAACATCAACAGCAATTTGCAATGTTATGGAGTTGACATGGTTTTGAGTAACCAGTGTATTAAAAAGAAAAAAAATAAATAAAAAAAAAAAAAAGGAAAACAAGTCCTAGCCACAACCTATGATTAGCTCATTGACATTTCAATTTAGTTCATATACAGGACCGGCTGCTCTATACCTTAAAATGGCCATAAGGCACCATTCAGCTGTTTCGTGTCCATTTCATCTTAGTATTTAGCCAGTTGTTGTGTTGAAGTAAAATTTTGCTGATCTTGGCAGATTTTAGGATAATCCAGACTGGCTTGTAACTCTAACAAGATATATGTCAACATTTTAGGTGCAGAACATTTTTTTTTGTGGGGGGGGTGTGCAGGAAAATCCTCAACACCATGGTGAGGAGTAAAACTAATCTTTGTGACCCACCCAGCAAGGCATGAGCCAATCCATGCCAGCTCTTTCCTGTCAGATTTCAAGTTCTACTTTCTGTTGTTTATTTATTTTAGGTTTTTTTTTGGTTTTTTTTTTTGGTTTTTTTTTTTAGTTTGTATGATTGTTTGTTTGCTGTGAGGGGGTTTCGAAGCGATCCCGATGGTCATTGCGAGGGAGGGGGGGTCCAGAGGTGGAGCCAGGCTCAGACCAGAGAAAGCTCTCCTCCCTGGTCCCGAAGGACGTTTATTGTTCTTCTGTTTCTGCAGACCACTCAGGGCTTCTGGTTGTCTTTCCGATGACGTTGGTTTCTGCACGGTAGTGTTTGGACTTCTTCCATCCCCTGTGGAAGCTCTGGTTGGGGGTGGGTGACCTCAGAGTACTCGGCCTCCGAGGGCATCCAATTCCCTGTGGCCTCCTTGGCAGTTGGGATATAGTCCTTGTTGCTCGTATTAATAGTTTGTGGTGAAGGTCTGGGAGTCTTCAGGAAATCTTTCAGGACCATAAAAAAGAGTGAGAAAAAAGTACAATATAGCCTATCAAGATCAAATCTGGTAATTCATAGATAACAGACTCAAAGCGGCACTAAACAACACTAAAACTACTATACCAATGCATGAGGGGGGAATCGGGTGCGATCCTGACAACCTCTTAACAGGAGGTCATGTGCGTGGAGCAGGGGAGCACTCCAGAGTGGAGCAGGTGGTAAGGAGGAAGCTTGGATACCTTAGGACTTAATGAGTCAGAAGCCCCAAGTATAGGAGCCACAGTCTATGAGCCTTACAAGAAGTGGCAAGTGGTGCCTCTCTGACACTGCTTTCAACCAAAACTATTTATATATTATACTTTCCTCCTTTATTTTCTCAAAGTTACCAGATCACATAAGCCTATTTCATAGTGCCTACAGAATGCAGATAATTGACCTCCACCTTATTGCCACCTCTTTTGTTGCTGCTGTTGTTAAAAATCTATACACACAGAAATTCACCTTTCAGTCACTTCCAAATGTAGAACTGGTCATTCCAGTTGATCTAAAGACATGATATTGTCTATGTAAACTCATATTTTAAAGTTTCTCTAATAATTTTACTCTAACACAGGAAAAAATGAATCATCCAGACCCTAACTGCATTAATAAATAGACAACTTTTTAGGTTTGATTGAGGGTAAGCACAATAAATTCACCAATATCTAATGTTTCTCTTAGATAAATTTTGCTTACCTGCCTCTTACAAATTCTCAATATAAATATTTTTTTATATCCTCAAATACTCCCTTAAATTAAAAGAAGTAACTTAAGCATGTGTAGAATACAACATGGGTAGCACAGGTTACTGGATAGTAAAAATGCCCTAATATTCAAATCTACCACCTGTTGATTTTTCCATTTTCATCGGTTTTGTTTAAATTCCACTTGCTTCTAATTCTAAAAATACAATATGATTTAAGCAGCTGTCCATTTTTAATCTAAGCTTTTTATCTGGTGTTTTAAAATTTTTGTCCTAGTCAAGTCTAAGATCTCTAGCTTGTGGTCAGTGACGGCCAACTGAAAGCTTAGAACTGCTTCAACAACGTGATTTGTACTTCTCATATATCTAAGCAAAGTTGTTTCATGATGAAAAAAGTGGATAAAATTCCCCTAATGAGATTTTATCTTTAAAATTAGTCAAGACTCCAACATTTCCTCAAAATCCACTCCCCAAACTCTCTGCATTCAGCAACAACCAGCAATCTGACAAAATCAAGCACTAAATTCACACGGTTTTTTTCAAGTTCTGACTGTTTTCACTGAAGTATTATGGAGCACCTGGGTGTGATGGCTCAGTGGTTAAATCCTTGGCTTGCAAGCACCGGTATCCCATATGGGCCCTGGTTGTGTCCTGGCTGCACCACTTCCCATCCAGCTCCCTGCTTGTGGCCTTTTATAGCAGCAGAGGACAGCCCAAAAGGCCTTGAAACCCTGCACCTGTATGGGAGACCTGGAAGAAGCTCTGAGCTCCTGGCTTCAGACCGGCTTAGTCCCAGCAGTTTCAGCCATTTGGGGAATTAACCAGTGAATGGAAGATGTTTCTGTTTGTCTCTCCTTCTCTCTGTATATCTGTTTTTCCAATAAAAATAAATGAATTTTAAAAAGGTATTTTTGACTATATTACAGTTAACTACTTTTGACAAAAGAAGCCATGCTGAAGAATTCTTTTTTTTTAACTGATTGAGTCTCTGTTAATAGTTTTCTATATACTTAGTAATAATTTAGTCCCACTCTTCACACAGAAATATATATGTCACATCAGCAGTAACAACAGTGTTGGATAATCCATCTTTATTACAACACAGATCCCAGTCAAGATGCCATATCCCACATTGGCATATCTGTTAAACAACTAGCTTTCACGCTTGACTTCTAATGCACACACTGGAATAGTACAGTAGTGATCCACTAATAGGGCTTCTGTCACCATTGTAGAGCTAGGATTAATTTCCAAGCTCCCAGCTTTGGCCCCTGACCAACTCCAAACTCCAGCCCCAGCCATCAAAATCATTTCATCAGCACTGAACCAGCAGATCTCTCTCTCTCTCTCTCTCTCTCTCTCTCTCTCTCTCACACACACACACACACACACACACACACAAATATAATGAAGATGGAGATCTACCTAATATGATGTGAAAAAAATCTATTGAGAATGAATAAAGTACTTAAATGTAAGTGATACAAAGATTAGTTACTCCTCAGTGGGGTATTGAAGATTTCTCTGCACACCCCTCCTACAACTGTTCACCTAAACTGTTGACATATGTCTTGTTATAGAGTTAGACTACCCAAAAACCAGCCAGTTTCAGAGAAACCATGCTTCAATGCTATGAACTGCTAAATACCAAAACTAAAATAGACATGAGACAGCTGAATGGTAATCTATAGCCATTTTAAGGTGTATAGAACACGGTTGAATATAAACCAAAATGGAAATGTCAATGAAGAAGCCACAGGTTGTGGTTGAGAACCTGCATTTTCTTATTAACATACTGGTTAATCAATACCATGTCAATTAATGCCATAATGTTGTAACTAGTTGTAAATATTATGTTGGGGTTTTTAATTGACTGGGATGATATCTGCTGGCTCTACCTTCAGACCAGAGATGGTCTCACCAAGAAGCTATTGAACTTACCAGGACAATAAGATGCTGGACTGTACACTTGGTAAATACCTCCAATGAAAGAATCTCAACTGAATTTGAACTATGGAAATGCAATAAGGTGGAGCAATCCACCGTGGGGGGAGGGTTTGGAGAGGGGTGGGGAGAATCCCAGTGCATATAAAAATGTGCCACATAATGCAATGTAATTAATAAAAAATAAATAAATTAAAAAATGTAAGTGATAAAACTATAAACTTCAGAGGAAAAAAAAGCAGAAGATCCTGACAACCTTGTTTTGAGAGTATTTAACACAAAAAAAACACAATCAGTCAATAAAGAAATAAATCGGTTGAACTTTAAATATGTACAACAAGGTACATTGAAAAGAATATAAAACAATCTACAGAATAGGAAAAATATTTGCAAACCATATATGTGATAAAAGCATAATATCAAGATTAATTTTTAAAAGGCATTTACAACTCAACAAGAAAAGGACCAAAAAATTAGAAATAAAGGTCTGACGTAGGCATTACTCCAAAAATGGTATACCAATATCCAAAAGGCATATGAAAATGTGATTGAAATCATTGATCATTAAGGTTTTAATGGAATGCTAGCCGAACTATCCACGTGATACAATTTTTAAATCTTCTAAGATAGACACAATCAAAATACAGAAAATAGTTATTGTCAGTGATCTGGAGAAATTGTAATACTTCCCAACTATCAAAAAGGAATTAAACATGGATACATGTACAATAAAGATGAACTTCAAAAGGATTATGCTAAGTGACAGAGCACAGGCACAAAAGGTCACATTTATATGAAACATTCAGAATAGAAAACCAATAGAGACAGAAGGCATGTCTCTAGTTGCCAAGTACTCAATTCCACAAGTCTGATTGTTTTCTATGAGAACTTTTGAATTGTACATCATCGCTGCATGTTATATTTAAAGTTGTTGAAAATGCAAACATGTTTTGGACCATTTCAGTTATAATTTTCAAGGTAAGGCATGTCAGTACTTGTGTTTGTATTTTTTTTGTCAAAATTTTCTTGGACTCAGACGATAAGAAAACTTATGTGACACAAAGGCACACTCTTAAAAGGAAGTGATCCAAAGAAAAAATAAAATTTGATCATCAGTCAAACCTAAGAGGCCAACATGTGGGTCTGATCATGATTAGCACCAAAATCACATTGTTTTTTTTTTTAAAAAAGATTTATTCATTTTATTACAGCCAGATATACACAGAGGAGGAGAGACAGAGAGGAAGATCTTCCGTCCGATGATTCACTCCCCAAGTGAGCCGCAACGGGCCGATGTGCGCCGATCCGAATCCGGGAACCTGGAACCTCTTCCGGGTCTCCCACGCGGGTGCAGTGTCCCAATGCATTGGGCCGTCCTCGACTGCTTTCCCAGGCCACAAGCAGGGAGCTGGATGGGAAGTGGAGCTGCCGGGATTAGAACCGGCACCCATATGGGATCCCGGGGCTTTCAAGGCGAGGACTTTAGCCGCTAGGCCACGCCGCCGGGCCCGCACCATAATCACATTGTTAACACTGGATTCCAACATAATAATACACTCAGCACATCAAATTAGTAGTTCTTTAGGGTTTGACTGGCTTTGAAATTTTCTTTGTCTCTTTCTAAAAAGGGCTTGTTTGTTTAGTTGCTTACTTATTTTTTTATTTGAAAAGCAGAATTACCAAGAGAGGTCTCCTATCCATTGGTTTACCTCTCAGGTGACTACAATGTCCATTATTGGGTTAGGCCAGAAACCAGGAATCCGGAGCTTCATCCAGGTCTCCCACATGACTGGCAATGGTAGTTTAAGCCAGCCTGAATGGCTATGTCTATGAGAATGTTTTCCTCTCCCTTTTATATATATATATATATATATATACAACTCAACAAGAAAAAAAAAATATATATATGTATATATATATATATATACATATATATATTTTTTTTACTAATTATTTTGCATTATGTGACAGTTTCATAGGCTCTGGGAATCTCCCCACCCCTCCCCCTCCCCTCCCCCCTGGTGGATTCCTCCACCTTGTTGCAGTATTACAGTTCAAATTCAATCAAGATTCTTTCCTTGCAAACATATACCAAGCATAGAGTCCAGCTACTTATTGTCCAGATGGGTTGAACAGTTTCTTGGGGAGACCATTTCTGGTCCGAAGTTAGAGCTGGTAGAATATCATTCCAGTCAATTAAGAGTCCCAATATAACATCAACAGCAATTTGCAATATTATGGAATTGACATGGTTTTGAGTAACCAGCATGTTAAAAAAAAAAAAAAAGGAAAACAAGTCCTAGCCACAACCTATGATTAACTCATTGACATTTCAATTTTAGTCTATATACAGGACCGGCTGCTATATACCTCTGCCTTTTAATATGTCAAAGAAACAAACAGAAGTCTTGGTTAGGAAAGAATTTTCACATTATAGATTACATAAAAACAGGAGAAGAACTGAATGATGTGTTAAAAGAGTTTGGCAGAGTTGCTTTACTATGTTGAGACTTGTTTCATCACTTCAATATCTTCATTATGAAGCTAAGGATTTACTGTATGTGGGTGAAGTTGAACACTTTCGTTTAACTGCTTGTGGCCGTTGCTTATATTGCTGTTGAAATATGATCTCTTTATTTTCTCTTTGTTGAACTCCTTGTTTAGTGAATCATTAAAACTTTTGACTATAAATTGGAATGTTATCTCAAAAATTTTAAACATCAAATTTAAATAATAGAAAAATTAAAGGTAGATGCTGGAAATAAACTTTTTGAATGTCAAAGAATTTATGGAGTAGATAATTTGGGATAAGATTTCACGTTTGGTTCTTGAAATTATTTTAATGAAATTCATTTTGTTACAGCCTAAAACTTATTAAGAAAATTAGCTTCAAATGATCCTAAGTAGATTTTAATTACATTATTCTTTTAATTGGTAAAGTGTGATCCAAAGATGTACTATTAAGTCAGATCACAAGTATATGAACTTTCTAACGCTCCATACACCAAGCATGATGTTCACGTGCGGCATATGTCACACAGAGGAGAACTATTACCATGCTGGTTGGGACAGTCTACCTACTCGCAACGCCTTTGCGGACACTGTTCTTTATATTTAATGATAACCTACCTCTGCCACTATGCTTTATACACACAGCAGCATGTTCTGTTCTCTTTTCATATGTGTGTATGATGTGGCTAATGGTCATTTTACGGACTTTTTATTAATGATTTTACTGTGATGATCACTTTACAATAGGAAAGTATACAATACCTCTTCTGTTAGCTAGTACTCAAACCATATTTGCAAGATGAGACAGTAATGCTGTGCAAGTGACTCATCTGTCCATTATACACACACATACTCACACATCAAACTACATGAAAAGAGTGTTTTTTTACTTGCAAATATAACAATTTTTGCCCATTTTGATACTTTTTAATTTTTTTCAGAAATGAGGGAAATAATAGGTTGCTACGTTTAGAGTATATAATTAGATTCTAATTGTGATTAAGGAGTATATTTGCAACTCACCTTATGGGCATAGATTAAAGATGTGAAGTAGCCCACAAGGGACCTCATTAGCATGGTGATTGCAAGTTAATCAGTAGCACAAAGAACAGAGAAATAATGAAACAGAAAAACAAATTTTTGATGCATTCATTACTAGATTTTCATGGCTTTTAAAGGTTTAAAAGCTACTGCTAATGTTTGGAGCTTTTATCTTTCTAGATTATATTATCCTGAGGGAATAGTTTCATGTTTTAGTATAAAACCACTGAAGAAGAGGTATCATTGGGTCATTTATTTTATTGTGTTTTTTTTTCAAACCAATAATCATTAGAGAATGAGTACTAGGAGGTACATTGCTAGGCACTAAGATGACTACAAATAAAATAAAAAATGAAATAAGCAAATAAGACACATACACAAAGATACACATTCTGTAGCACGGAATATTTCAATGGGGATATCAGAGAACATGAAAATATTGTGACCCAACAAAAATCTTAAACAATAAGATACTATGAACCAGACAGAAAAATAGCTTTCAAAGAAGAAACAGGATAAACAAAAAAGTAAATATTTTGCTTTTCTTTGGAAAACGTAAGAGAGACTATTATTTAATCCTCCCCTTACAAACGCCGGGTTCCCATAAGGGCTTTGTTTCATGTCCCAACTGCTCCACTTCCTGTCCAGCTCCCTGCTTGTGTCCTGGGAAAGCAGCAGAGGATGGCACAAAGCCTTGTGACCCTGCACCAAGTAGGAGACTCAAAGAAAGCTCCTGGCTCCTGGCTTCGGTTTCACTCAGCTCCAGCTGTTGGGGAGTGAACCAGCAGATTGAAGATATTTCTTTCTATCTCTCTTCTCTGTAAACATGCTTTTCCAATAAAAATAAATAAATCTTAAAATAAATTGTTTAGAAACCAAGGTATATGTATAAGGGATACCAGAAGATAAAATTACAGGAGAAATGAGTTCAAGATTGTGATGCTAAGGACTAGGTTACTGCAGGCGAGGTCACTGTTAATGACATCTGCATAACACAGCAGAGCGCTCTTGAGTCCCAGTTGCTTGGCTTGTGGTCCAGCTCCCAGCTAACATGTTTGGAAAAGCAACAAATGATTGTCCCAGGCACTGAAGCAGGCATTTAGGAAGGTGAAGAATGATGGGGGGCATGGCTCACTCACTCTCTCTTCTCCACCCTCTTTCTCTCTGTCAATTTTCCTTTCACAAAAACAAATAACCTTTTCAAAGCACTGTGAAAGAAAAATGCAGTCCTGATGACAAAAAGACTCAGATATAGTACGAAGGAATTTGAATTTTCATGTTAAGACAGTAGGAGTCTAATGGAGAGTGTTGTTTTAAATGAACAAATTATATTGTACTTTCATTATTCTTTAAGAATGAATATGCTCATTTATGAAAATTTGAAAAAAGAAGAAGGAAATAAAGAATAATGTATCTTTGTATAGCCTAGTAATGTCAGTATTTTTGCTCACAGGAATAATGGATTAATAGAGACACAAATGAATGATGCTGTGATTTTGAGAATATTCTATGTGGAGTACTGGTTACTCAAAACCATGTCAATTCCATAATATTGCAAATTGCTGTTGATGTTATATTGGGACTCTTAATTGACTGCGATGATATTCTACCAGCTCTAACTTCAGACCAGAAATGGTCTTCCCAAGAAACTGTTCAACCCATCTGGACAATAAGTAGCTGGACTCTATGCTTGGTATATGTTTGCAAGGAAAGAATCTTGATTGAATTTGAACTGTAATACTGCATCAAGTTGGAGGAATCCACCAGGGGGAGGGGAGGGGAGGGGGAGGGGTGGGGGGATTCCCAGAGCCTATGAAACTGTCACATAATGCAAAATAATTAATAAAAAAAAAAAGAAAAATTTGATCTGAAAAGGCAAACGGATTGCAGAGGCAGTAGCATGTCGGGTTTATGCTTTTCTGTTTGCAGTGGTGTACCTTTTATGATAAATTGTGCTTAACTCAGTTTTGTTAACAATTGTTAATTGTGACTTGCATTTGCTTCCAAAACATTTTGTAGCCACCACGAAAAAAAACAAAATCAATGTGAAGAAAATAAATATACCATACTTTTCTTTCTTTTTTTCTTAGAATGCAAAAGGTATATCTGCAAATGTTTAATACTTGCTTTATTTTTTTTACATTTTTCCTAGACTTTCAGATCCATTTGTTTATTTTTTTGCTGTAAGACATGTAACAGGAGTATTCTTTGCATAGTGTTTTAGTGACTAATATGAATTGTCCAAGTTCAACAACTTAGATTCTGCCATAGAACTGAGGTTTTTGATAACATAGTTAGAGCTCTGCAGATAACTATGTGTATACAAATTACAAAATAAGGACTCAGGTCAGTGATGTTCTGCACAGCATTCCCAATTTTTCACCTACACTTCCAAATGTCTATTACTTCCAGATGCCAATGTATCATTTAGATAAGAGGAAAAGTAAACAAGACATTGACTTCTTGGTACCCAGCATTTTGTTAAACATGCTTGGATAAAACTAAAAGTGAACATTTAGCAGAATCCTCCTCTGTCATGTACAATACTAAGCTCTGTTTCTGGATTTTTTTTCTAAGAGAACTTCATTCACAGAAGAGTATTATTTCTGATTGTTTTTCCATTACTACCCCATGCCAAATTAAAAAAAAAAATAGATTCTCCAAAACTCTTGGAGAAAGTATAATTGGAGTTTATCCAGGCCTATCCAGGAGTACGCTTATAAAGTAAATGGGTGCATTTTAAACTTCCCTATGCTAAACAGTGCCCCTGGAAGGGAGATGCATAATTATTTGGTTTTTCCAGAAGCTGGCTTTGCAAATCTGATTCCAAGGTGCAGTATTGTTAAATGCGCTTGACTAAAGATCTAAAGTCATGCCCTCCACTTAACTTTCTTGGTAATGAAGTTGACATCTTATTTCCTTATATCTGATTGTATCTATCTTAGTTGTATGTACACTTCATATGGGAAAAGAATCATCATGTAATGGTCATATGGACATTGTATACTTAGTATCAACTTATTGATAGTCGTGCTAATGTTATTGTTTTCTCAATAATGATAGTCTTATAAGTTGAATACTTACCTACAGTCACATAACTAATTAATGAGAGTAAGGCCATGAGCTAATTCTCTGTATTGTCTACACTCCAACAATAATACAAAATGAGCAGCAAAAACTACCTTTAAAATTCATACCATGTTATAAATGTGTTCAATTCTATAAACAAAAAGAATAATTTCTCTTCTAGTAGTAGGAATTCTCAAAGAAGGAAAAAAAAGAACAATGTCATCCATTGAGATGATCCAGCTTAGCAATTTGTTACAAAGAGGAACCATCTTTAGATTGAATTTGTGAATCAGGCATCATAACTTACCCATTTATGTTCCCTATAACATGATTCTTAGTTTCTATTCCACTTTCTGCTTGGTAGAAGAAACTATAAAATTCACTTACAGAAACAGAGGGACGTTGTCTCCCATGGGTTGTCCTGATACTTAAATGTTCCCAACCAGAAGAATATATTTTCTTGATCCAAGTTGGAACTCTGCCCAATCAGAATCAATGGTATCTGCATTTTATTTAGAGTTAGATTACTCTTGGAGAACATTCCGTGTGTCATTTATCCACACCAGCATCATGAAGGCAGATGTGCAGCAGATTCAGTACATCATATTTTATACAAGACATCCTCTGTGTTAACCACAATAACGATATGATAAACATGGAAAAAGCAGACTAGAGAGCCTACTCTGCAAGTCTCCAAGTCTACCCACAGTTCTGATTCATTAGAACTCACGGGAACTAGCATGTTACCCAAGGTTTTGATTCATTTCAGCCAAAGGATACAAAGTAACACTAGCACAGGGAAACAGGCACGTGAAGTGAAGGCCTTGGGGAAACAAGTCAGGAGCTTCCAGTGTCCTGTCCCAGGGAAGTGACAAAGGATGTCTTTACCTACCAGGGCCGGGGACCAATTAGGAAAGCTCCTTGAAGGCTCAGTACACATGGGATGTTTACCAGAGACTGATCATGATGGCAGTGTTGATTCAACACAAAAATTGCAGGCACACAGAAAGAAATAAGGTACTCGCCATCAAGCATTAGTTTTGGTTTAGGCAGAACCATCCATTCTTATCAGTAAATGGAGTGGAATTTAAATTCCCAGATACAGTCAAGGCCTAGCCTTGACGCAGGTCTTTCTCAGTTTCAGACCTGCTGTGTTAGATCTTTCCTGCATAGCTTCCAATGGGGGTAAACACAATTCCGTGGTGATGAAGAACAAAAAATAAAGAGAGTAAAGTCAGAATTTTAAAATTTTTAAGAAAAATTATCTATAACATTTTACTTTCTTTTGGATTCTTTCTACAATATTGTGTCATTGGGAAGTTACGCCTCTTATTGCTTTTGTTGTCAGGAATTCAAAATTTTTCTCATAACCTGTGAATGGGCTAGTACTCAAAAGCAGATTACAAATGCCTACTTTTTACTTAATGCATCGGACTAACCTTTCTTCAGCAAAGATATTTCAAGTCTGCTGCTTGGTTTCCAATCAAAATAATTCAACCAAACTGAAAAAGATGAAATGAATTACCAGCATTTCAATCACGCTAAGATTACTGTCTTAACTCTTTAGAGTGACTGTTTCAGAATCTCGTTGCCTACGCATGTACACTTAATATTTTTCCTTTACAAAGAACAATCAAGCCTCTTTAATTTAGTGATAACCTTTCCCTTATTACTAAGCATATCACTATATCACTGCACATTGCTTTGCAGAGTATTAGGAAAATATCAATCTGTAATACCACATCTATTATAGGTAAGATGGGTCAAGACTAACTCAACACTCAAGCAGGTGTCATTCTAGGGAGAAAAAGAGAAGGCAGGATTCCTCTGATTCACTCACTCCCCAAATGGCCACAACAGCCAAAGCTGAGCCTATCTGAAGCTGGGAACCAGGGGCTTCTTCCAGGTCTCCTGTGTGGGTGCCAGGGCCTAAGACCTTGAGGCCATACTATACTGCTTTCCAAGGCCACAGGCAGGGAGCCCAATGGAAAATGGGGCAATCATGATTCGAACTGGCACCTATTTGGGATCCTGGCACATTCAAGGCAAGGACTTCACACTACGTTATCCTGCTTGGACCACACATTCTTTTTTTCAAGTGAACTGAGAATAACGCTGCTATATTCAAATATATATACATACATATACACACATACATACCTATATATATACACACACACATATATATATACATATACATATACATATGATATTCAGTAAGTTACCAAGATGTTGGTGTATATTTTAATAGTTAATGTAAGTTTTTGTAATACAGTGCCTTGACTCTAAGTAATGGCCAAAGCATATACTAAGAAAAGAATTTCTATTCTCTGCTTTATTTTTAACTATGCCCTAAAGCTAAGTTCAGTTTCTTGCCTTTTTCACAAAAATAACTTCAAAGATCTATTATGTTTTGTAACAGAAATGATTTTATAAATTTCCTTAATTATAAGCATTTCATTTTATAATACTGAATGATTCATGTTGAGCATTTGTGCATAATTAACCCATTCTTTTAAACTACCAAATCACACTCTGTTTTCATTTTATCTACAGGAAGTAAGTAATCTAGAGTGGTTTCTCTTTTTTTATTAAAGATTTATTTTTTTTATTACAAAGTCAGATATACAGAGAGGAGGAGAGACAGAGAGAAAGATCTTCTGTCCGATGATTCACTCCCCAAGTGACCGCAACAGCTGGTGCTGAGCCAATCCAAAGCCAGGAGTCAGTAGCTCTTCCTGGTCTCCCACATGGGTGCAGGGTCCCAAGGCTTTGGGCCATCCTCCACTGCTTTCCCCGGGCACAAGCAGGGAGCTGGATGGGAAGTGGAGCTGCCGAGATTAGAACCCGCGCCCCTATGGGATCCTGGGCGTGTTCAAGGCGATGACTTTAGCCAGTAGGCCACGCTGTCAAGCCTGAGTTGTTTCTCTTTTCCTATATGTCAGTCTGATCCAGAACTCAACATTTAAGCCCTTCCTCATTGCCAGGAATCTTATCAACAAGTTTTTGAGTTTTCTAAGTCAAAGACTTTCTGAAAATGCAATCATGTGGTATTGCTTTTCACATTTTAATCTTCATTTGCTTATGCATCACATTCTAGCTTTTACCCAAGAAAAGCTGAAACGTTTTATCACATTTCACGTGTCACAGAGATATTACTGAGAAAGACAAAGCTAAGAATGAATTTGATGCACTGGAGGAAAGCACGCCCTCTATTTATGCGCATAACTTTAGTTATGAAGGAACGCTTGGCCAGACTGAAATAGAGAGTACTAAAAAATTCAAATGACAATATCACGTAACAGCTGGAGGTTTGAGTTAAGGTCAGCTACTATTGCAGGGTAATAGCTAAGGTGCTGAAAGGGGCACTGAGTACAATTAGTCAGGTGTTTTTAGTCTACACTGTTTGTCACCCACACGAGCCAGGCTCCCCCAACCATAACTGCATTCATAGAAATGATTCATGATTTCTCCTATTCTCCCTGCTTACATACATACCTCTCCTACATCAAATTCTTGTTTTCATCTGTCTTATTGGTTTAAAAATCTAGCTTCTCTTTTTCAGTGTTAACATCAGCACTGAATTCCTTTAGCTTCTCATAGTTCCAGCCATTGCTCAAGTTTTATCTGGGCAGATGCCTTCCAGTTTCTCACTTTCTCCAGCAATCACAAGTGCAATTGTCCATCCTGGCAGACTCCTCAGAACTGAATTACTGGCCTTGATACACCCACCCAATACTTAGTATGAAAATTAGGTAACATAATAATGATAATAAATATGAAGCATTTGCCATTAGTGAAGCACATGTTGCTTCAGAAACATGGTTAATGGCAACTATTGCTGGATATAGTGCTCTGCAACACGAGTTATAACATAAAAGCAAACTGATTCAAGTTATGGTTTCCTTGCTAGTCACTAAAATGGTTTGGTTAAGATTATTTTCATTTAATTAGATAAATACTTAGTGTCACACATAGGATCATTATAGAAGAGTGACAATTGGTGGTGGTTGTTATATTCATTGTATTTTGATATAGAAACTTTTTTTGCATTTTCGCATAGAAAAAGAGTCAGTAAAGAAAAATATTGAAATAGGGTGATCGTGTCCTAATTTGCTGGTGACATTGTCAGTTGATCCTGTTACTCTGTAATTACTGCTAGCAGCCAGTTTTGCTTTCCATCATAACAGTATCCAACTGAATTTTCTATGATAATGGAAATGCCTTACATCCAGTATAACCAATATGGTGACTACGAGTCAATGTGATTTTTGACATCTCAAAATATAACCAAATATTTTAATATAAATTAAATTCAATTAGCCATGGGTAGTCATGGAACACCATATGGAACAGTACAAGTACAGAGTGCCATGGCCAAAATAATTGAAAGGATTAGTCTTAGCAAAGCAAAGTTACCTTTCCTCCTCAACAGTGAAGCCTGAGCGATCATACATGCAGTCTATGAGCATAAATGTACCGTGTGCTTCATTTTTAATTTATTTATTTTACAGAGAGTGAGTGTGGAAGAGAGATGGCATGGCCAGCTGGCAGTTTATTCCTCAGATGTTTGCAATACCCAGTGTTTGCCAGACTAAAGCTGGAAATAGAAGCTCAATCCATTTCTCCCACACAGGTGCAGGGACCTAACTACCTGACTTATCACCTGCTGCCTCTCGAGGTGCACAGTAGCAGGAGTCCCGAATAAGGAGCAGTGCCAAGAATCCAGCCCATACACTCCAACAAGGATGTGGACATATCAAGTGACAGCTTAACCAGCAGGACTAACTCCTGATCCCCAGAACGGACAATGTAGAAAGCTCATATCAAATAAACTTAATAAACTCAGTAAGGTAATAAATATCTTGGGGCAATGAAGATGAGGTACTTAAAAACTACAAATTACCACATTACCTAAGAGTAAACCAAGACTTCAACTGAGAGCTATACTTTCTCAGCTAGAATAATAGGGCCTTGTGTTCTTGCCATACTTCCAATTCACATACGTGTTTACCCATTTTTTACCTATCACAGTTAAAAACATTCTATCACCTCACGAGCTGTTCCTTGTGTTTCTAATTAGCATGCAACTGGTAAAGAAAGAAAGTGACCTTTTCTTAACTAATTTTCCTTCAATTCAACAAGAGCCTGTGGAGTACTGTGCAATTAATAAGAATGTAGAAAGAAGTAAAGGTCTCATTTTATGGCTTAAAAGGATTAATTTTACAAAGAAACTAGTAATAACTCTGCAAGTAGTTAGTATGTATTCTATAATTCAGCATCTAATTGAGTCATTTTCTGTTTTACAAGAACAAGTTATTGCTTAATTTTTCTTTTCTATCTTGTATATGAATGTAATTACTCATAAAATTATAATTAATAATGGCATACACTACCATGTGCAGATTTGTTATCACTTGCTGATATTCAATGTATAATTTGCTTATATTTGTTCTTAGTTAAGGACAAACTAAATTTTTCAATTTCAGAAATAAAAAGTGCTTTTTAAATACTTCACCCAATTTGGTTGCTTATGTGTTTTAAATTTATTTTCGTTCTGCTAAATATTCATAGAGCTTTAATAAGCACGGGTCACAGATAATATTATTAATTTGGCTTGGTTTGTGCTTTCATGCAGCCCCATGAAAATTAGTAATTTTAAGTTTATTATTGCCTCTGGATAGTATTATTTTGCAGTGAAAGAGGAAAAGCACTTCATGATTTTTTTGGTTTTTTTTTTTCACCTTTATAAATCTGCAGCCTGACAAAACAACATTGCTTTCAATGACTCTTCTAAGAAAAAAAAAATACTGGACCTAAAAACCACACAGCTGGTCTTTTCAATTTTCTTAACTACTGAGTTGGATTAACTGCATGATCCGAGTCAATTGATTGTGCGGAGATCGATGACTGGGAAGGCCAGCTCTTCTTCCCTGGTTGGCCTCTTTCCTAAGCTTCTGAGCGTGTGATAGTCACTCCGTGCACCACCAACTTTTAAAAAATAAATTACTTTCCAAATGACCGTTGCAAACTCCAGAGGATGGTATTTTCCTCAGTAATATCTAGTAAGAGAAACAAATATAATTTAGGGGCTTACACTAAAAAAAGAAACATTCATTAATTTTTCAAATGGTGTTTATTGTAGAAAACTCTGGGTGCCAGAGACATTGAGAAGAAAATAATGCCAGAACATTCATCCACCTGCTGTTAATGTTGTGTGTTATTATGTGTGTATTATGTGTGCATATGTGTATGTGTGTGTCTGTGAACATGTCTGCAGACATTTTCCCTTACCTACATTTCTCTGACTATTTTAAGCACACAGCCACATATTTATGCAGTTTAACATGCTTAGGGTTTTTTAAATGCTATAATTCTATATTCATGAAGCAAAATTTAAAAATATAATAAAATTAAAATCAACTTTTTAAGCTATAAGAACTTGCATGTGAAAGTTAGAACCAGTTCTGCCAGTTGATGCGTGAGATAGTCATTATTGGTAGAAATCTAGTGCAGGTAAAAGTATAATGACCTCTTATTCCCTTGTTCTCATCATTATTTGAAGGATATCCATTTGAAATGCCGGGAGTGAGGAGGATGCAAATAATACACTTTTTCCTCTCCACTGCATTGATTCTCTTTACAACTTGGGCAATGTGATTGACCTAACAAAAATAATTGGGAAGAAATATCGTCTAATATACCACCATAACCAGAGGAAAAAATCCTATGTAAAAGTTTGTTGGATTTTCTGATTTCTTTTGCTTTCCTGAGTCTCTTTCTGATGTACCGTAAGCATATTGGGGAAAGTATTGTATTGCATTGTTAGAAAAATAATATTCTGAGTTTTCCATGTTAGAAAATTGCAATGTGTCCAGTCAGATTATCTGTTGATAGAAATCGGGCTCCAACAAGTAGCCTCCAACACAGTAGCATCCTTTCACTTTTAGGAATATACTGTGAGGTCACAAACTTTGTTCAGTGCATTTGGCAAACGTTTGAGATGAGATTCTTTTGGTCTACTATTTTTACATTTTAATAGTTCTAAAACACAGCTGCAAGTTGTGGAACATAAAGAAAAAAGTCATAGCTCCTAGAAATTATTATATAATAGCTATTTGTTAGTTCAGAAGGCAGAATTATCTGGAGTAGAGAGTTACAGCTTGGGGAAAAACAGAGAAATCTATCAACTGCTGATTCAATACCCAAGTGGCTTAACTGTCTGGATCTGGACCCAGCTGAAGCCAGGAACCAGGACCTTCATCCAGTTCTACCATGTGGTAACAAGGACCACATACCTGAGTCATCCTTCGTTGCTTTCCAAGTACGTTAGCAAGGCTCTGCATCAGAGGTGAAGCGGTTTGGACTCTTATCAATGTTCATAGGAGATGCCTGAATTTCAGCATTTCAGAGCTTCAGCCTGTTGTACCCCAACTCTGTCTTCCTTGCGATACTTATTTCATTGCTCTGGGGTAGACACTAATTTCTTTATTATAAATTTTCCAGGAAATTCTAAGATGAATCCACTGTAAAATCTTTCTTACAAGATCCGAGTAGGAAATCATGTGACATGATATGGCCAATAGGGTTGGAAATTTTGCAAGACAACTTGTGTTTTACATTGCAGAGGAACTTAGTTGCTGTCATTCCCAAAATAAATGGTTTTCCTAACCTAATATCACAGCAGTCGAGTCTGAAGACTTATTAGAGCTCATAAAAGGAGAACTCACTCATACATTCGCCTCCTTAGAGGAGAAAGTAGCATTTGGCCATGTCTACTCACGTTCTGAAATTGGCTTTCCTCCTGTCATCTCTTAAATCTTCCTTCTCACCTTCTCCCAACATATCCACAAAAGGAAACTAAAAAGGCAAAATAAGGGGAAATATGGAATAGGTGGGAAAAAAGCATAATATTGAAGTAAAAGAAATTATAGCATAGTGCCTCTATGCCTTCCTTTTTTTCCCATTTTACCTCAAAGTGTCAAAAGTAATACTACCATTCCCACACATGTTCCTCCAAATAACAAGATGCGATAGGATGGGTAAACAATGCCATTATCCATGTGCATTTCCCATTTCCCTCTGTAAAGCATGTATGAATTCATGTGTGAAAACGTCAGAGAGAGAGAGAGAGCAAGGAGGGAAAGGATGGCAAGGGGTACTTAACATTACGTCTCTGTTACACAGATTTTTAAATGTGTTCTCTACTGGAAATCCTAACAACACCAATGATGGCTCTACTAGCCTTACTCTACTAATAATGACATTTGTGAATTCAAACTTATCAGGATTAAATCACTATCACTGACTCTCTCACGCCTGAGAATTTAACACTGTGCAGAGATCTTTCTCCATCCTATGCTGCTATGAAGAATGAAATGAAGTTAAAAAACAAACAATGTGAGAAAATTGCTTTGAAACACTAGAGAGGTGATCCTAATTTTAATATTCTTGCTAAGGAATACAACGTGTTTATCTGAACTTTGATGTAGATGCAAAAAAAGGACTGGTTTCCAGGTATTTCGTTAAACTAATTTGTAAGCAGACACAAGGGCTTGAAACACTGCCAGAAACAAGTATCCTGCAGAAGAAATTATTCAATTATACTCAGTATATTATTTATACATTTATGTTGAAAATGATATGCTTGCTCATAATTATTTTTTTCACTTAGGTATGAATATGCTTGCAAAATTTATCAATTGTTACAATTCTTAAGCATTACAGTTCACACACTGATTTAGATTCAGTCGACATGGTCTTGTAACCATATGAAGTTAAATTGCTTAAAATGTGGTTGAAAAGCAAACACATCATTAGCAGTTGTAAAACAGTAGAGTGCATTAGTACATATTTCTGTTTCTTCAGTGTACTCTAAAAAACTGCTCCTAAAAATTTCAGAACTTTTTGGACAATATTGGAAAGATAGACATAAATATTATTTTGATATGAATATAAAGATAGGAATAGTGTACGTTTTATTTAAAAATCATGAAAGTGTTCATACATAATATATGTTATATATCTTAAGTAAATGTAGAAATACATGTTTCATGTCAGATGAAAACAATGAATGTATAGAAATAATTAAATGGGGAAGTAGATGATTAGAATTATCATCGTACATTCCTATAATTTAAATAAAATGTAGTTTAGTGTAGTTAAAATGCTATGTTCTCACCAATTACTTGCAACTCTTATTACATCTCAAAAATGTAATAGCTACACCATTAGACAGTTAATATGCCACTGTGTCTTGAGGAATGAGCAAGTCACAACTGATTACTTTAGAAGTGAAGTGTGCATTTCTATGAGACTATTTAGCAGTCTCTGATTACATGTGCTAAATGTCAGAAATCTTCAATTTAATGTGAAGTCAGTGTCTTGGGATCAATTAATTTAAAACTTAACAAGAAAAGGAATCTATTATTAGGTATATTTCAACATACACCAACAAGTATTGTATGTGGATGAAAACACGTTTTACAGAGTATGCATTTCATAGATACTATAAAATCATTTCAAAGATGTTTCTAAAATATTTGATGTTTCTCTGTTCCTAGAGGTGTCTTTGCCTGCTTTGGATGTCACTTCTTTTACTACACTGTAGCTGAATAGTGGTTATGTTCTGATTGCTTGGAAGTTTAATGTACTTCTATTTTGAGGCATTTACTGAATCATATTAAGAATCATGGTGCTTGGGTTACAGAAGCACTATCATTTTTCTTTATTCTATTAAAAAGGTCTCTCATCTTCTTCCTATACATTTTCCCTAGCCAGAAAAGAAAATGTGGCTGTCACTTTCAGTGGGGCTTGCCTTTCATCTCACTGTGGCATTTCGGGTCTCTAAGTGGTATCCAATTTATTTGTATTCCAGTGCCTCTTCAGTGAAGCATACCTCTCTGTCAGCTGAGCCTAAGTTTAGGTGCTCAGTCCTTGAAAGCCATACCATAAACAAACTGACAATTTCAACTGCAGCCAGTCATCTTGCAGGCAATTTCCGCATATCTGCTGCAAAGCAGTCCACAAAATTATTCAGCAACTCTATCTATAATATTCCAAGAGTAAAAACCAGATTCTTTTCCTTGAATTTTTGGAATCATGATATCTTATTTGTATTTCCTTTGTATTTTATTAAAGATATATTTGGTATATTTTAATTTTCATTAAAGTGGTTTTCTATATAATACATTTTTGTCCTTTCCAACTTACTAATAAATCAAAATTTTACCAAACTATTTCTTGTGTCTTATTATTTTACAAATTTATAATTACTAATTTAGAATTACAACATATGTATGTACTATAGTATAACACCAACATATTCTCCTGTTCTCCTCTTTGTATCATCATTTACTCATTCACTTCTAAGAGACTCAACCACTCTTTTTAGCATATAACATTTAGTCATTTATCCTAGTTGTTACGTGACTGGTTAAGAAACTTTCATCTCATATGGCAGCACATGAATTTGGTGCCCAGCTCCACATCCTTATCTCAATGTCCTGCTAATATGCACCCTAGAGACAAAAAACGATGAAAAAACTATCTGAATCCCTGCCACCCATGTAGGAGACTCAGATTGAGTTCCTGACTCTAGGCTACAACCCAACCCAGCACTGTGTTGGGCAGGTAATTGGGAGATTATACCAGCAGATAGAAGCTTCTTCTCTCTACCCCAAGTTGTGTGTGTGTGTGTGTGTGTGTGCGCGCGTGTGTGCGCGCGTGCGCACGCACATGTGTGTGTAGGCTTCTTAAATAAACATGATTTCCAGTTCACAATAGATTGACTGCAAAGAAAAAGAAGACCAAAAAAAGCCCAATTTTTCCACTGTTTTTCTATAATGTTACTTTTCAGCTCTTGCCACCAAGATACGAAATCTACATTAGCTTCTTTGAACCTAGACTGTCTTTGTGACTTATTCTGTGAAACAGAAAACATTGTAAGAGTCACATCCACACCATTCAGGTCAACTTTCTACAGATTTAAAGCCACTTCAAGCAGAACCAGTTCATTCCAAAAGAGTTAGCAACATCAGTCCATCCCTACTCAAATCTGGATTATCAAAAATGATGGGTAAGCCTACCTAAAATCATCTGAGATGTAACCAACTAACCCATACACTCAAGATAAATAATAAATAATTGCAACTCCTGATGAAACAGAATGAAAACTAAAATATGCATTCACATTTGGCTAAGACACATCAAAAAGGACAACCGTGACTTTTGATTGTGATAGTGGAGTTAAAAAGGGAAGAACACATTTTACCGTAAAGAAGTATTCTTGTGGAAGAATAAGCCACAGGAAAAAAATGGTGAAAGGGGGAGCTTCTCCTGCACAATGTTGATGGCGGAAGTCGGTGAGAGCAAAGACTAAGAATCTGAGATGTGACTACCTTGCAAACGGCTGATTCAGTTTAGTGCAAAATTTGGTCTAGTCTTGCAGGCTTTAACAAAGAGAACTGATAACAGAGTTGATAGGGGCCAGCAAGTAAGAGCCTGCAATCCCAGCATCCAATATGTGTACCAGTTCAAGTCTTGCCTGACCCATTTTTTAAAAATATTTTTCAAATTTGTAATCCTTTTGAACAGATTCAGTGGTTTCTAGACACAATTCTAGAACACCTTGATAATCTTCCTCCATCTCTCCCTTCTTCCTACTTTCTCTCTGTCACCCTCCTTCCTTTTCCTTTCCCCTTTTTTAGTTTTGTGATGAAATATTAAGGTTTTGTTATTGTAGAAAGGCATAATTCTTCACCAAATAAGAACTTTAACAAGTAAAAAACTCTAGTTTAACAAAAATACTGGCAATGGTCATAAACATTGATTAAATGGAAATGTCTGCTCTTTTTTTTTTTTTTCAGTGCAATTCCCTGCTAATGTGCCTGGCTTAAGTCTTTGGGTCCCTGACACCCTTGTGGAAAACCCAGATGTGTCCTGACTTTGGTCTAGCTGAACTCTGGCCATTGCAGCTGGAAGCTAGCCAGTGATGATCTTAGAGTAAGGAAAAAACTCAAAATAAAGAACTGAGTCCCTGTGCATCCAGAAAATCTGAAGGACAAAGAAAGAGCAGGTCTAAAGGACACTTAGTAAAGGCAACTTTCAGATGTAGACAAAAATTGTAAGATAAGATTATCCTGGGAAATGAACGGCAGAAATTTCTCAAGGAAAAGGTGGTTAACAGTGTGAAGTGCCACACAAAATTGAATAAAATGACATTTGAAAGTGCAGCTGTATTGGAAATTAAGAAGTAACTGCAGGAAGGACAGATTCCTCACACATTAACCTACCCATTCTTGTTAAGAGAAATTTAGGAAAAGTTAGGAATTTGGTAGAAAATGCAAACACAGATTATTGGTGATAAAGGACAGAGGCAAACTATGAGGGAGAAAGAGTTACAGAATGAAGATACTTCCACTTATGTACAGGCTAAAGGGAAGAGATTTCTGGATTTTAAAAAAAAAAACAACACTACAGGGGTTTCAAAGAGATAACAGGATACAGTCTTTCCTGTGTGGGTGAAACAGATCCCTCCAAAGTGAACAAAGGTATCTCTATGCAACACAACAACGACCATCTCTTTAGCAGTGTTTGGAAGAAAAGCAACCTCACAGGAAATTTCACCTGATAATCTTAATTTCCCTGTGAAATGAAAATTCATCCAATATGATGTTATTGAAAGTACAATAGGATTCAGAATGAAGGTTTGCCTACATTTACCATGCAATTTGCAAAAGAAAAAATGATTTCCCAATAGGTCTGAAGGTACAGGAAAACCCAAAAATCCCTGTGTTGATTGTGATGGTAATGTATATTCTGTGTGAAGTCATGGAGTGGCATGGATGGAAGAAATGGATAGTTGGATGTATAGGACTGAGAATAGGAGAAAATGAAATGTGTAAAAGCATTGGAAGTCATAATGACAGTTATGAAGACGAACTAAAGTTAGGCAAGCAGCCCAGAATCAAGCAAGAATGCAGTTTATAGCTATAAGGACTTAAAGTGCAAGGTGAATATTTGAGATTCAAAATGCTTCAATTTCACTATCTTTAAAAAAAAGTTTCTGTTGGCTTTTGCATGAATAAAAACTAGATTTTTAACTCACATAAGTCTGTTCTATTTACACACTGTCTAAATTTCACTTTTGAATATTTTAATACTATAGCTCTTTTAGTGATCATTGACAATTACAAGCTACGTAAAATGCGATTTTCTCTGTTAATATGCTGTTTTATGTATTTTTCCTAGCTAAGCTAAAAGTCAAGCATAGTTCAGCAAAATAAATTTATAAATCTCAACAGACATAAATCATTGTTGTGTGAACATTGATGAAACTCTGAATTGAAATCGTTTGGGATTGACATTGTATACAATTTCAGATAAGCTAATTTTGTATTTTAATATCAAATACATAGGGAGAGTAATTAAAGTATTTATTGCCCTTTCCTCCTGGTTCCATATGCATGGGCTTAGAAGATAATAATTAAAATGTATTTTCCAACTCAGACACAGAAAACGTCAAAATGTGAAGGTATGTAGACAGATGGGAAATAGATAAGCAGATGGTCATATTACTTCAGAAAATAAAGTAAAAACTTGCTTGTCAAGCAAATTAATAGTCAACAATGTTTTTAAAATTTACATCTTGGATCAAAGATAATTGTGTAACTGCTAAACTGCAGCATTATAGCACGTGAGCTTTAAGCCAAAAAGAATGTTAAGTGTATTTCAACATTATTTTACTTCAAAATAATATGGAAAAACTATTAATATGAATATTTTCTGTGTTTGTATCAAAAAGTTTAAAAATTAAATGTACTTATAAACATAGATGTCCAGAAGTTAGATTCCCCTTCCCCACTTCAGTTTGAGGTCTAGAAGTGAGCTGTTTTTAAAGGCACCAAGGTAACCAAGTGGAACTGAGGAGCAAAGACCAAAGGCTGAGCCCAGTCCCACAGACAAAGCCAATCTGCAAGCAACAGCGGAAATGTTTAAGAGCACTCCAAGGAAAATTTAGTTTCCAAGCCTTATTTTATGATTCAGAGAGGGATTCTGGAGTTTAACGTTTACTACCATCAAGTCCTTATTGAATCAGTTATTCCAAGCTGTGGCGTAAAGACCATTAACATACATCCTCTTCAAGCTATTCAGAATCAATTCAGAGATTATAACTGGGCTAAGACACAAGAGTAGGCACTACAACATAGAGGACAATCTGAGGCAAAATAAATGAATCTGCTTAACATGGAAAAGAAAAAACATTGTTTGCTTAAACTTTTAGTGAAATTGTTACAAGTTACAAGCTATAGCTCCACAGAATATAAGAAACCAACACAGATAATGACCCTAGGTATCGGTATATTCCTGTTTTTGTTGTATAATATTGGGTAACAGAACTCCTTTAGTAAAACTTGGCAATGACTGCCAATGAAGTCACAATTCGGCTATTGGTATTAGTTCTGAGCATATTTTTTGTGCTCAGGAACCGATTTTTGCAGGATCAGAGAAGAAATCACATTAAGCATTTCAACAGAAACTGTGTCATAATATTTATAATTTAGCCAGTATCTGATAGTGAGTGAGCCATGTAAATAAGAAAGAGTAAATAAATTAAAACCAAAATACTGTTTTCTAATAATATGGAAAACGTCTCTGCCCTTGCTTTCCAAAAATTTATCCTAATTGGTTGCCTACAATAGTTTCTTCCTCATATAGTAGTTGAGAGAATTTAGTGAATATGTAAACTTGCTAACACTGCATACTGTTTATGATTTGAAATTTTAATACATTTAAAATTTTATCTTTAAAATAGAATATTCAAAAACACATTTATGTGAAAAATAATATGACAGGATTAAATGATGTAAATATTATGTCATTTTTCTTCAGAACATCATTCTTTACAAGTGCACAAATTAAAAACACAAACACACAGATCTGTCTTTTCTTCTCTCCCTTTCTGAAGTTTGTAACATCATTTCCACTCATGTTCCTGGAAAACCTGAATCCAACTGGCATCTTTACCTAAATGTCATCACATGTCATGTACTGTTTTGCAGCTTTCAAATTTTAAACACCAACAGCATTTCCTATTAGACTTCTGTCAGATCTGCTTGATTCTTCCCAAACTGTAACAATAGGATATTTGTAAAGAGTGAAAGAGTGTGGAATGATACCTGTATGTGTCACAAAGTAGTTTATCACATTCTCTGTTCTGTGTTCTTAATGTCTTTATTCTCATATGTATGCTTCACCAATATATGCTTCTTGAACTCAGAAATGACCGACAGTCTTGCCAGATTAAGACATTGATCTTTAAAGGACATTTTTCTTTGGAAGATTTTTCTTCTTATCCTTAGATCCCGCTGTAGAGATTTACTAAAATCTTGCTAATTTCACTTGCAAACTATGTTGCTGTTACTAATATTTACTGAATACCTCACCTTTCTGAAAGTGACCTTAAGGCTTCATTTGCATAAATGAGAATCTTTGCATTTGAATATAGTCTTTTAAAATATTCGTATTGCCTTTTCTATAGATGACATCATAAAAATACAATTAAGGAAATGTAATTTTCCAAATCTATTGTAGCATTTTAACTACATCAAGTGAAATAGACTTTCACTCTAAAGATGGATCTTTGTCCAATGCAAAGTTAATACAAATGTTTGTGGTTAGTTTTCCCAATATTCAATCTTTCAACTATTGGGATGTTTTTTCCTGAGACTTTATTTTTAGGGAAATTTTTGGTGACCAGCAAAACTAAGAGAAAGGTACAAAGATATCTCATGTGACCCCTATACCCACAAGCATACAAGCTCCCCCATGACCAACCTCCCCCACCCCACAGTGACGTTTGTTAGAGTTGATAAACCTATAAATTAACATCATGATCACTCACTGCACTTCCCTCTGATATTGTACACTCCATAGATCTAGACAGCTGTGACAAACATCCAACATTATAGCATCATACCAAACGACTCTACTGCCCAGAAGATCCTTTGTGCCTGTCTGTTCATTCTTACCTCCTCACTCACCCGCAGAAATCACTGCTTCTCCTTTTTCACGCTCTCAGGTATTTCTACTTTTCCAGGTGTTATATGCTTGGGCTCATACACAGTCTTTTCTATTTGTTGGCTTTGCCTAGTAATAAGCCTTTATGTATCCTTGATAGTTTTTATTTTGTTGATAGTTTGTTGTTTTTTAGCACAGTATATTCTATCATCTGAACTTACATCAGGGCATTTATCCTTCAAGCTATTATAGGACATCTTGGTTGCTTACAAGTTTTTTTTTTTTTTAAGATTTATTTAGTTTTATTACAAAGTCAGATATACAGAGAGGAGGAGAGATAGAGAGGAAAATCTTCCGTCCGGTGATTCACTCCCCAAGTGAGCCTCAACGGCTGGTGCTGCACCGATCAAAGCCAGGAACCAGGAACCTACAGGAACCTCCTCCGGGTCTCCCACACAGGTGCAGGGACCCAAGGCTTTGGGCCGTCCTCACCTGTTTTCCTAGGCTACAAGCAGGGAGCTGGATGGGAAGAGGAATTGCCGGAATTAGAACCGGCGCCCCTATGGGATCCCGGGCACGTTCAAGGCGAGGACTTTAGCCGCTAGGCCACACTGCCAGGCCCCAGCTTACAAGTTTTGAAAGTAATAAATAAAATCGTTATAACCATCAATGTGCAGATTTTTATATGGATGTGTGTACGTTTTTCATCTCCTTTGGGCACATCTCAAGGAGTTCAATGGCTGGATTGCATAGCGAGAATATGTTTAGTTTGAAAGTGGCTGTATCAATTCACATTTCCACTAACAATGTATGCTGCTCTGCATTGTTGTAAGTATTTATGTTGTCACAATGGATTTTCACAATTTTAAGAGGCATGGGATTACAACACATTGTTGTTTTAATTTTTTCCCTAAAAGTGTATGAAACAAATCATTGCTTTAAACAAATATTACGTATTAGGATGTTGTGTGAAATTTAAATTATTACTCCTTCTCCCTACCAAGAACAAAAATAAGGAGTTATGAACCTACACTCCTGTAAGAGAGATATAGTTCATATATAATAAACATGGAATTCTTAACAATAGACAATTTTTTGTTTTTTTAAAATTCTTTACTTTTATTGCAAAGGAGAAGAGAGATAGAAAAATCTTACATATGATATTTCACTCCCCATGTGGCTACAATGGCCAGACCTGAGCTATACAAACCCAGAAGCCAGAAGCCAGGAGCTTGTTCTGGGTCTCCCACATGGGTTCAGGGTCGCAAGGTTTTTTGCCATCCTCTAATGCTTTCCCAGCCACAAGCAGGGAGCTGGGTGGGAAGTGGAGCAGTGAGGACAGGAATGGACACCCATACAAGATCCGGGCACATGCAAGAAGAATTTACCCATTCAGTTACCATACTGAACCTTAAGATGCGACATATTAAAGAAGTTAATAAGTTAAAGAGAAATGGTCACCTATCTTAAGGTGAAATAAAATTTCATATCTGAAAATATGAAACTGAAATATTGTGCATCAATACAAACTAGGAAGAAATTTTACTTCAGTGTCTCCAAAGTCAATAATTCTGAGATCTGGGATACGATGAATTGTTTCATGTATATATAGATTTCTTCTTTAAAGATTATTGATTTGGGTCAGCATTGTGATACTGTGGGTTAAGCTACTGTTTGCACTGCATCCTGTTAGTGCTGGTTTCAATACTGGCTGCTTCACTGCCTACCCACTCCTTACCAGTGCTCCTGGATAAGTAATAAAGATGACCCAAGTGCTTAGGCTCCTGACACTCACATGGGAGTCCCAGTTTCAGCCTGACCCATTCTTCATAGTTATGGCCATTTGAGGTGAGCCACAGGTGGAAGATGTCTCTGTCTATGTCTCCAGCTCTCTTTTTACCTTTTAAATGAATAATTTATATATAAAAAATCTGAGTCACAGTGTTATTCTCTAATGTTTGAACAATTGCAAATCTTTATGGCATGTATAGTTTTTATAAATGTTTATATCAGCACTAAGACATCTGATAAACCAAGGCATAAGAATTTTTTTAACAAAGAAGTGAAATACTGCTTACGAAAAGTATCCTCATTCCTTTTATCAGATGTTGTTCTTAATTATCCTTAGTTAATATTGTCATTTTTGCCTTCCTCGTTCTTTTTATTTTTTAGAATTCTCTATTAAATAATGTAATCTTTTACCTGACTTTTCATTCTACCTATCATTATAATTTACCTATATTTCTGTTTTTATTTTATTTTTTTATTTTATGATACAATTCCATAAGCTCTGGGATTTCCCTTTCCCCCTCCTCAAACTTTCTATCCTCACTGATTTCCCCCTTTATTATTACAATAGTATAGTCCTTCATAAACAGTCTGAAGTCCATTCTGCTAAGTCTATCCTGACATTGCAGGTACGGATAATGGTAGATGATAGTCCAGCATACTGTTGTCAAGATATATCCAACACTTTCATTGGGAGTCCATCTTTAATTAGGAAGCAGAGATACATACTGCATTATATCTTCACAACTGAATATAAGAGTCTCTATCACACAGTCACTATACATCCCCTGAAGTGAATAGTCAGACAACAAATCCACAAGAGGAATAAAGTTTACAAAAATTTACAGCCCATGAAGTTAAATAAGATACTACTGAATGACCACTGTGTCAATAAAGAAATGAAAAAGAAAACAAAAACGTTCCTGGATAAAACGATGCTACTAAGTGATCTATGAGTCAGTGAAGAATTTAATAGTAGAAAAAAAAAACAATTTTAAAGAAGTGAAAATTATTAAAAAATCAAAAAAATATCAGTTACACCAAAAATAGTATTGTAAGGGATGTTGATCTTGTATTTTGCAAGGAGGTTGCTTTATAGCAGAAAGAACATATGATATTTATCTTTTGGGGATTGACTGACTTCACTGAGCTTAATGGTCTCTAGTTGGGACCATTTGGTTGCAAGCAGTACAATGTCATTTTTAATGGCTAATTAGTATTCCACGGAGTAGTTATTCCACAGTTTCTTTAGCCACTCTCCTTTTGATGGGCCTATGGGCTGTTTCCATGTCTTTTCTACTATAGATCGTGCTGCTATGAATAGAGGACTACATGTTCCTTTCTTATAAGCAGATCTCATTTCCTTTGGGTATATTCCCGGCAATGGGATAGCAGGGTCATACAACAGGCTTATCTTCAGTTCTCTAAGCACTCTCCATACTGACTTCCAGCGTGTTGTGCCAGCCTGCACTTCCACCTCATTTTCTATTTTCTGTACACTTGGCATAGACTTTTTGCAGCTAGGATTACTAGATCTGTTTCACATTATTGATCTCCCTCAACACATATGCATTTGCTTGAACTTTAAGAATATTTGTACATAGTGGGAGGTTAACCCATGTACATTTTACCACTTTATATAGAATCATATATGTGTTCATCTTTTGGCATCTTCTACACTGAGGGAATATAGAACATATCTGGGAGCTCTCGTGGAAGCTCATCTGGCTAATCCACAGCTTGCAAGTCCCAGCACGGACTCTCGACTGCTCAATCTCTGATCCAACTCCCTGCTTATGGCCTAGGAAAGCAGTGATTGATGGCCCTAAGCCTTGGGACAGGGTATCCATTTGGGAGAACCAGAAGCTGTTGGCTCCTGGCTTTGGATTTGCTCACTTCTGGCTGTTGCCACCATTTGGGGAGTTAATCGGTAAATAGAAGATTTTTCTCTCCGTCTCTACTTTTCTCTGTAAGTCATTAGAAAAATGAAGGTCAATAAATCTTTGAAAAAATAAATGAAGGAAGGAAAGAAGAAAGAACAAAGAAGAAAGAATGAAAGGGCAGAAAGAAGGATGGAAGGAAAGAAGAAAGGAAGAATGGGAAAATATCTGAACAAAAACTAAACCCTGTGCTACCTTCAGTCATTCTTCACACTCAACAACTATGCCACAACATCTCTTTCTCCTACTTAAAAGAAAATTGTATCCATAATTTATAATAACTTCAAAATTCTGTAATGTGAGCACATCTCATAATCTTAATTAATAATGCTGTATATGTCAAATATATGTTAAATGTAGCTTAAATAAATGCTAGATATTAAGCAATATTGCATTCAAATATTTTAAGTTCTTTACTTCATTAAACCATTTCAGAAAACATTTTCCCCAACCAAAACTGGTGGCTCATGCAGTAATCTCATTGGAAGTATTGATATTGCAAAATTCATCTAAGTAATTTCACAGTCATTTTATGTAACTTGATTGTATGTAACTTTGTGGAGAAAGAATAGAAAGATTTTCTCATTTGAATTCATAAAAGTTATAATACTACTAGAAAAACAGTTATAAAATGTGAAATAAATGTCAATATTTTCTAGTTTAAATTATCTTCATTTGTTTCACAATGAAATAATAAAATTTTTGATAGCAGTACCAATTAGAATTTTGTAGTTTGCAGAATACTATGCTTTGAAAATCACTGTGTTGAAATAATAAAGTTGAGATAAAAATCTTAAAATCAGTTTTATTTACTGTCCTGAAAAGAGGTTGAAACTTTCAACATCAAGGAGGCAAATAAATATCATTTAGCAGATGTGCAAAAAATATTTAAAAGGGACAACTCACAATTCTATCCCTAATTGGCACAATTTAATTTTTTTTAGAAAACACAAAGTTAGTATCCCACATATCAGTTGAAAAAAACTAGTGATTTTGCGTGTTCATATTTAATGAACAAACAATCCTATACAACTGTAAATCCAGTGGGATTTTTGTTCTGTTTTGTTTTTCAAAAAAGAACACATATAGTACCAAAGAAATGTCAGTGGAATACTGTATTCAGAAACAGCTGTGAGTTGGTGTCTCCATCTGATGATCATGCACGCAAAGTGTGTTGTCAGACTAATATCATTGATGTGATTGTAAGATTGCGTGCTTCCTGTATTGATTCACATGTAATAGAGTTTTCAAAAAGTTTTTTTCTATACTTATTGAGAATACTTAAATTGCTAGACCTATAGGCCAAATGCAGAAAAAGCAATACTGCATGTTAAATTTTAAAAAAAGACTGTATCAGTATTGCTACAAACACAGTTCCATTATACTTTGTTTCATATCTTTCCCAAACTGCTAAGAATGAGATACTACCTTGGCTTTGATGATCAGTTATTACTTTAAAATTTAATATATATGAGTCTCATTTTATTTGATTATTGCTTATAATCCACACCTATATTCCCACTAAACTAGAAGCCTTTCACTTAAAAATATTTTTTTTACTTTATTTTTACCTGAAAAACAGTGTGATACACAGAAAGACAGAGAGAGATCCCTCCGCTGGTTTGGAGCTGAGTCTATCCACATACAGGGTCCAGGAGCTTCTTCCAGGTCTCCAAAATGATGCAGAAACCCAAGAACTTAAGAGTCATCTCTGCTGTCTTCCCAGGTCATAAGTAGGGAGGTAAATCCAAAATGAACCTGCCAGGACTTGAAACAGTGCCCAAGTTGGATACCCATGCTACAGATGGAGGATTAGCTTACTGAGCCACTGTGCTGTCCCTGTCTTTTGGTTTTTATTTGTTGAACTCTTTCTTAATGGAACACTAAGGCATTGACTGTAATGTAAATTAGAAATGGTATCTCAGAACAGAAATAAGAAGGAATAAAGCATAAGGAAGGAAGAGAAAGAAAAACAGAGTGGAGCAGGGAAAGAAGAAGGAAGGATGGATCATTCTATTCTTAGAACTTTAGGGACTACTTTAAATTTGTTCTATTTAAAATTTTTATGTTTACAAATTTTATCATTTAAAACTATGAATATTCTATTTATAATATTAGTAAAGTAAGATGTTTTCTCTTAGTCCTGTAAACTACTGTTCCGGTTGCCTCTGTGTTAGTTCGCTGTAATTGCTCTAACAAAAGACCACGAACCAGGTGGTTGACAGAACAGATATTGACATATCACTATTCTTTTTTTTTAATATTTGTATTGCATTTTTTGAATTAATTTATACATTAATTACATTGTATTACGTGACAGTTTCATAGGTACTGGGATTTTCCCCACCCCTCCCCAAACCCTCCCCCCATGGTGGATTCCTCCACCCCGTTGCATAACCACAGCTCAAGTTCATTTGGGATTCCCTCATTGCCAGCATATAACAAACATATAGTCCAGCGTCCCATTGTCCAGTCAAGTTCAACACCTTCTCAGGGAGATCCCCTCTGGTCTGAAGGCAGAGCCAGCAGAGTATCATCCCGATCAATTAAAAGTTCCAACATACCATCAGCAGCAATCCAGGTACAATGAGGCAGGTGCAGAGTCCACTGATTGACATAGTTCATCATAGAGTCTCCCCTTGCCCAGTGTTTTGCTGTCAACATATAGCTAAGGTGGTTGGTTGATCTACTCCATCTTCCATCTTTTCTTGGTTAATGTTCTGTTTCCTCCATTTTGGTTGAAGGGATCCCCAAAGAGACTTTGAGGTGTTCCCAGATCAGGTTCCTATATGTATTAGCAAGCACAGTGCTCGACTCAGTCCTTCACCCCATCAGCTGGTGGTTGCAACCGCTGGGTTGGTTCTATTCTGAGCCCTGACCTCCACTGGAACCAATGAGTATTGCAGTCCATCCTGGCTCTGCCCATCACACACTCGACCCTCACCTAAACCAGTGGGATGTGTGCTGGTTGGATGCTGCGTTCCTAACATGCACAGGCAGCCTCGCCTTGGCATTTTGTGTTGTGTACTGTGTTTATCGCAACCGAACCTGGCCAGACCCCCACACAGCTCCAGCGCTCAGACTTACCAGTGGATGATGCGAACCGACTCAGCCAGGTCCGCCCTCAACCCGAGCCAGATGTATGCCAGTGGGACACTTTCCATAGCCTCTTCTGGGTTGTTTTCCTCCATGCTTCCTGCGTTTATTTATAGGGTCAGTGTCCTGTCAGAGGAACTGTTCAGATAGAGGAACCTGAACAGTTCCTCTGACATATCACTATTCTTGAAGCTGCGAGGAACAAGGACAAAGGTTAGCTGATCCAGTTCTTGGTGTGGGATCTCTTCTTGGCCTTTAGATGCACTTTCCTGGCAGAGAGAGAGAGTGCCACGGGCTTGTTCCTATAAGCACACCAAAAGCAACATGCTGGTCCCACCTTCACACCTCAATGATCTCTAATTACTTCTCAATGCCTTGAGAACTTATCATCCCCAAAGATTCCTAAGTGGTATGTGTATATTTTCTACCACTTCTTTTCTAGTACAAAAACCACTTTAGTCCTCATTTTTCTGTCTGTATTGAAGACAGCAAAAGAATGTTTTTGAATTACCATGGTTTTAAGTAAAATTCGTAAGCTTTAAAAGCAAATTTTGCCTTCCTCTTTGTAGGTGGTAATAAGAACAGCTAACATTTATTGACATTTGTTAATGATGTGGTAACTGAGGCAATGTTCTAAGAGCTTTCATGTATGAAACTCATCTAATCTTCGTGAAAATTCTAGGAGGGAGGCAGTGTGATTTACATTTACAAAAGAGAAAGCTGATTCTTGGGGACGCTAAATAGCTGTTTAGTCATATGGAAGCATTCAACCACAGCAGCTGAGTTTAGAAGCCACGGAACTTCATTCTAGCATACACACTGCTAGAATACTACTAGTATTCACATGTTATTCCAACAATACGTAATGGCTACCTATTATTTTTTTTGAGATAATAGATCTAAACAATAATTGTAGGAAATATAGTACTCTTGCCATAATAATAATAATAATAATTTTAAGGAAAAGAATGCCTCTTACTAGGCATGTTGCATTTGCTGGGATATTTATATTTTTACTTCAGTGGATCAATGCACATTATAAATGCATCAAAATAAATCTGAAGAAATGCGTCTTCTTGCATGTTCATCTGATGCAAGTATTTACCCTCATGGTGTATGGAGTAACACTATCACTATGTACTATGATTATTTTAACTCATCAGAAATAAATTAAAGTAATCTACTTATATTGTGCATCTGATTAAACATCATAGGCCTGAAAAATCTGTGGGAAATAATTTTTATTAAGAACTGTCAGACACATGTGTTACATAGACCACCCTAGATGTTTAAGTCCAAGCACACAACTATGGGAAAGCACTGTGTTGTAAATCCTTAAATGCAGCCAGTCTGGGGAAAATTTTCACTGTTCCAGCAATACCCCACCTAACACCAAATTTTAGCTAAAAATTTCCACCAGTTTTTTGTCATTTAAATCATTGCTTTCTCATCCTCATGAGTCACGTGAAGATCAGTCCGTAACTTTGTCATTTCATTTCTTGTTTAACCAAATGCATGGTTTTTTATGACATCCTATGATCACACACTTGGTTTATTCATATGATGACTTCTTTCCTTGTTAATTCTTTGTTCATCAAAGATGTTACCACTTGGGTTGTTCTAAGCAAACAAAAGAGAAAATATTTCTAATATCACTGGTTGCACATTGGGAGGCTTGCCTGGCAGTGTGGTAACGAGACATGTTACTAGTCTGGCATTGTGAATGTGGACAATACATGCTATAAGAAAAGTGCACTAAGTGCCTTGCAAATATTCTCTCCTGGATGATTCATTTTTAGCAGGAAAAAATACAGTTTAGAAGCAACAGTTTATGTAAAATATGCATTTTGCATAAAATTAAATCTGGGTTCACAATACAGAAAATGTCATTTTCAAGACCTGTTTTTTAAGGTCTGCACACATACTTAAAATTATACAAGTTGAATCATATGATATTCACATTTTTCCAGTCATATAGTTCTACCTACCATTATACTTACAAAACATAATTTTCTTAATTTTTCTTTGGAATAATGTGAAACATTGTCATGCATACAGATGACAAAATATCATTAGATGTATGTATTTGTTTGTTTGTTTATTTATTTATTCATTTATTTTTATAGTGCAGTTCCAAAGGCTCTGGAATTTCCTCTCTCCCCCTCCTCAGGTCCTTCCTCCAAATGCTTTCCCCTATAGTATTACAATAGCATAGTTTTTCAAAAATAGCAATAA
The DNA here is from genome assembly GCF_030435755.1 of Ochotona princeps. NCBI lineage: Eukaryota > Metazoa > Chordata > Mammalia > Lagomorpha > Ochotonidae > Ochotona > Ochotona princeps. The sequence goes on from NC_080836.1 coordinate 71,101,027, forward strand.
ATCCATCATTCCACTATTTAAGTGTATCCTGATGTTATAGGTATGGACAATGGCAGAAAGTCCAGCATCCTATTCTCAAGATATATTTAAGAGTTTCATCTATTCGGAAGTAGAGATGCATATTGCAATGTATCTTCACTTCTCAACATGAGTCTGTTAGAAAGTTCCTCTAGATGCATGCTTACCTATATATCTACTGATCTTGTGTTTTGTGTTCACAAAATTGTTGGTTTATAGCAAAGAGAACATATGATATTTTAAAAGCTCTATATGAGACATAGAGCTGCTCTCTATTGGTTACTTCCACAAATAAGCACAAGGCCCTCGCCTTCAGCTAAATCCTGGAGCCAGCTGAGAACTCCATCCAGGTCTCCTGCAGGCACGGCAGGATTCAACTGTAAGAGCCATCACCGCTGCCTCCAAAGGTCCACCTTAGCAGGAACCTGGTTCAGGAGGCAGCTGGAAATGGAATCCAGGTACTTTAATGCAGGGCTTGGACATCCTAGTCCCTATACTTAATGCTCACCACCAAGACACAAGTATCTAATCGCATGCCATCGAGCCCATTTGTCTAGATAAAGTGTCAAACACTGCCTTAGTTTTAAGATATTGCTTATATTTCAGTCTCCAGATGACTGTCACAAAGAAGACTAAATAGTGGCAATATAAATCACAACTTCTCCTATCTAATAGCATGGTTTCCAAACACTTCACTGACAAATGATGAGAGTATGAACTCCTCAGTTCAATAATCCAATATTCCACAAGTAATGAAAGTAGTGTGAAATAAAACACATTCTGAAACAAATGCCAAGGATAAAAATACTGTTTCGAAGTCTATAAACTTGTTACATGCTGTTATAAAGTGCCAACAGTTTTCCGTTCCAAGTACCTTCATTTTACTTCAAATCGATTAGAATTACCACGTTAAATCTGTGTCTTTGAGAGCTCATCATGGGAATAAGCTGTCTAAGCACAGTACAGGAGACAAAGTCACACAATATAATTATTTGTTCTTATCATTCTGAACTCTTCACTTGAATCCACATGTATTAAGTTTTAAAGAGTACACAGTTTTCAAAGCCTTGCAGTATGTGCTGTGAAGAAAATGAAAATATCAAAACACGCTTTCGCTTCAAAGAGGTTACATTCTAATTTTGGAGATAAGATACTAACTCGTATTTTTAAAATAATTTTTTTCAAATGGTATATTAATATAGAAAATAAAAGAAGAGTCACAAGGCCATTGTATGACTGTCATGTATGTGTAGTAGGAGTTGGAATTTATCCTAAAATTCAGAGAGGGAAAGATGTCATTTTGACTTACTTCAAACAATTATTTGTAGGTGAAGTAGGATTTGTGCTTATTTTAAGGGATCATTAGTTTTTAAATGAGAAAAGGGGGATAGAAAAGTTGGTTTCTCTGCCTCGATATTTTTTCCTGGCTTGCCAAGTTAGCACAAAATAATCCCCTCCAACTTCTCTGAAGTAACTGACATTACGATAACAGAATCTATCTCTAACCTGTATGTGGCTGCGAATCCTGCCCTGGGTGAATATTCAGTCTTGGGGTGTTGCTATGGAAGCCCCTCTTTTTAAGTCTTACACATTGCTGGATCTCTAGATCTCAGCCAAGACCTGCCAACTTGGAAGGCTGTGGAGTGGCAGAAATGATCTTGTTAGACAGGTGGAAGTCATCAGAGGGACATTGGGCCCATCCTCAATGAGGTACCAAATGGCAAAGCTTAAGCAGATCATTCATGCACTTTCCTAAGCCTTGAGACTTACTACAGAGATTTCGTTCTTATAGCTGGATTATCCTTCCTGGGTATCATGATTCCCTTCTTAAGATGTTCAGAAAGGAATGCACCAGTTCGTTCTACATGTTTGACTGCAGGATCCAAAGTCAAGGCTAGAAAGGAAGAAATGTAAGACAATTCACCCAGAATGCCAGGGACTTGGGTTAGACAGACACTGGAAACAAGGAAGAAATACTCTTTCCAAACTTCTTTCTAGTTACATATCACTATTGCTTTCAATTTCACCACTGTGTCTTGTAACATTTTGTGGCTAAGAATCATTGTTACTCATGATTGCCAACAATTTTTCACCAAAACCTTTAAAATTTTTTTCTCTGTGTTTATTGAAAGGCAAATATACCGAGAGAAGGAGAGAAAAAAAGAGAAAGATCTATCCACTAGTTCACTCCTCAAGTGGCAGCAACGGCTGGAGCTAAGCTGATCTGAAGCCAGGAGCTAGGAGCTTCTTCCAAATCTCCCACATGAGTGTAGGGTCCCAAGGCCATGGGCCATCTTCTACTGCTTTCCCAGGCCACAAGCAGGAAGCTATATGGGAAGTAGAGCAGCTGGGACACAGTCCAGCCCCTTTATGGAATCCTGGTGGGTGCAAGGCAAGGATTTAGTCACTGAGCCATCGTGTTGGGCCCTAAAACTTCTTTGACATTTCAAAATTCCAATTGCATCATTTATGCTTGTCAAGCAGAGCAAATAAAACTCATCAGTAAATGCACAGTCACTGCTGGAGTTGTTAGGAAAAGAAGGTTCACATGTTTGATAACAAGAGTTCTAGTTTATGCATCTCAATATTTCAAAATGGAGCCCATGAGGAGTCTAAGTTGGAGACATCTTGTTCGTGGCTTTTTCACAGATTAAGATATGAAACATCCTAAATTATACTTCTAATCTGTAAGGAATCATGGACAAAAATTTAAATGAAAAGAAATGAAAACCCAATCTCCAAATTTTCTATATTTTTAGTGCATGTCCCAGCCAAGAACTGTCCTGCCAACACACACACACACACACACACACACACACACACACACACACCAATCCTTACCAAACATGAGAAACATTAAAGATGACTGGTGTTTTGTAATCCATGTTGCATTGCCTTGCCTTCTCAATGACTATAGTTTATCTCAACAGAAATTAATGTATCTGAGATTGAGTTTCCTAAAAGCAAATTACCTTAGTAATTAACTTGTCTCTTTTCAGAAGATCAATATTCTAGAAAATTTCTTTTCAAGGTTTGTGATAGGCATTTCAGATGCAGTATTTTAACAGATACTAATTTGTGAAATCTTCACATTTTCAAGACTTTGTCTTCCCCGACATCCTGCTGCTACTGCTGCCTCTGCTGAAGCTTGAGAAAAGGAAGCACTTTGTGGGGTGAAGAAAGAAAAATTGCAGACATATATCATCTCTGGAACTACTGAGTTCAGAACACATGTCAGTGAAATAGAAAATTAGGAGCCAGTAAATTGAGATGATGGAACAGAAGAAGATCAAAAGACCAGAAAAAAAAAGTGGAGGAAAAATGGTAAAACAGAAAAAGAAATCAAGGAGGAAACTGAGAATCTCTAGGCACCATTAACTGTAGAGAAGAGAAATATAAATAAAGAAAATGGGCACACATAGAGGAAAGACTGAAAGAGGAAGGACAATTGATGGTCCAACGGAAGACACCACAAGGAGGAGCTGTAGAAATGAGTGGTTCGGATTGTGGAGACAAGTGACCCAAAGGAAAGTGACCCAAAAGGAGGCAAGCCTAGGTTCTCAGAAGTCATCACGAAAAGTCCTTTGTAAATATTTACGATAAAGAAGTTTTGGCAAATTGTTAACTTTGAGAAATTGTCAGGTAAAGTGAATGATTTCCTTAAAAGTGTCGCTGGACATCAGAAATGAGCACATTTCATTATAAACTTTCCATTTGTGACAGCACATTTTGAATGTCACAGTGAGCGTCCATAATAAATGGGAGAATCCGCCTTCTTTTGTGTAAACTTTGTTCTTTTCTCATAATGCCAGCTCACAATGGTTCATCTATTCTTAAAAGCAGTGAGGAATAATATTGGGTATTTTTTAAAATTCTGTACATCCTAGTGGGTCACTATATGAAGCCTCCACTTGTTATCTGTAGTGTCTTCTTTGCAGTGTTATAAATTCCTAATTACACAAAAGCATTACTATTGCATATGTGTTTTTAAGGCACTATGGGAAGATGTGTTCTTTTCTGAGATTAACATTTTATTGTTATTCAAATAACTGATAGCCTTTCTCCAAGAAGGCTTGGCTTATGCTTCTGTAGTTGGAGACTTTAGGATCAAGGGAACTTAGTGTGTTGTCTATTTTTATGCTATTTTGGTGCCCAAATAAAATTTTAGTCTAAATATTTGTGCCTCAGCACCCACCTCCAGAAAATACATAAATATTGAGATCCAAACACCGAGATGATACTATGACAAGGTAAAGTCTTTAAGCGATGATTGAATCACAAAGGTGGCGCTTTCATGATTGCAAGTAATGTCCCTATAAAAGAAAACAAAGGGAGCTCACTACGCCTTCTGTTACGGGAAGATGCAATGAGAAGACATCACCTGTGAGGAAACAACGATGACTGCACAAAGAACTTCCCTGGTGCTTTGATGTTTGCCTTTTCAGCCTACCAAATTATGAGAAAAATATTCACTGTGCTTACACATTTGGCTACGGCATCTCAAACATACTAAGTTAGTGTTCCAAGAAAAGTATTGCTTTGCTCAAGATTGCTCCACAGTCTCGAAACTTAAACCTAATCTGACAGAAAGGCCAACACTCTTTTTTCAATGCCTAATTATTTTCATTTATTTATTTAAAGAATAATTTGTTTTCATTTGAAAAGCAGAATAACAAATAGAAGGGGAGATACAGATACACACAGAGATCCCCCATCTGCTGGTTCACTACCCAAATGGCTTCAAGATTCAGAGCTGGGCTGATCCAGAGGCAAGAGCCAGTAGCTTCTTCCAGGTCTCCCACGTGAGTACAGGGTCCCAAGGCCTTGGGCCGTCCTCGACTGCTTTCTCAGGCCACAAGCAGGGAGCTGGATGGGAAGTGGAGTAGCTAGGATAGGAACCAACATCCACATGGGATCCTGGCGCTTGTAAGGCGAAGATCTAGCCATGGAGCTATCGTGCTGCGCCCAATTTTTAGATATTTTTACTACCAATAAATGTAAAATATTAAAATGCGTGTGCTATATAATTCAAAAGGAATTTAACTTTCTCAATATATATGTCCATTAGATTCTCAATAATTCCTCTTCAAAAATTTTGGTAATTTAGGGCTTTTAGTTCAGCGATTCTCAAACACATGTGGCTGAAACAAATTGAAAACAATAATGCTTTCCTTATAGTTCTACAGCCAATCGAGCTATTATTATGCTGCAAGATAGACAACCATCATTTATGACAGATGGATTAAATGAAAGTCATTATGAGAACACGGTAAATGGGTCAGCGCTGTGTTGCTGCTGCCACTTGTGAATATGGCATTTCGTGTGGATGACATTTTTTGCTTCTGATCTGGCAATGTAATGTTAGTGCTTGCATTCAAAGATTCTCTTTGAATCTCTCCTTCTCTCTCTAACTCTACCTTTTGAAAAAAAAAAAAAAGTCTTACTCTTATTTTAATGATACAGTTCCATAGGCTCTGGGATTTACCCTCTCCCTCCCTAAGTTCCTTCCTCCACCAATCTCCCCCTTATTATTTCAGTAGTATAGTCCTTCTTCAACAGTCATAAGTCCATCATTCCACCTTTTAGGTGCATCCTGACATTGCAAGTATGGACAATGGCAGACAGTCTATTGTCAAGATATATTTAACATTTTCATTAGGAGTCCATCTATAATTTGGAAGTACTGCAATTTATTTTCGCATCTAGATATGATAGTCTCCATTACACAGTTACTATACACTCCTTTAAATAAAAATCTATAAAACAAAACTGACACCAGCATGAAAGATAAAAAATTTACAAGAGGAAGTTAGATAATATGCTACAGAATGATGTATGTTTCCTCTTCATAAAAAAAAATAAATAAGTAAGAGACATTCTTGAAGAGAACAATGCTACTATATGACATATGTGTCACTGAAGAAACTAATGAGAAAAAGAAAAAAAAACTTTTAAAGACATAACAATAAAAATATAAATATCAAAACCTATGAGATGTAGCAAAAACAGTATTAAAAGAGTTGTTTATAATCAAGTTGTCTTATATAAATTATCTAACCATACATCTCAATGACTTATTTAAAAAATGAACAGGAGGGAGTGAGAAATGGCAAAATTCACACCAGAAAAAGATGAAATTGAAACTAAAAAAAAACCCACAGATTACAACAAGAAAGAGTCATTTTTTAAGAGGATGAGCAAAATATACTTTTAGCCATAATAACAAAGAAAAGCACGAAGGAAAAACCAATTAAAATTAAAGATGAAAAAGAAATGACTCTAACTTTCCAACCTTTAAGTGCGTCATGGCACTGGTGGTATAGGCAATGGTAGAAAGTCTAATATTTTATTGTCTTGGTATATTTAGAAGTTTCATTGGGAGTCTACTTTTATTCTGTAGTAGAAATGCATTCTGTCAAATTGAGTTCTGTTACTTTGGTCTCCATTACAGCCTTCATTTGTGAGGTTACACATGAGTATTTCATTTACCTTTATTTTTTGTTTTGCATTTTTGCATTTTAGATGGAGTTTATTTTAGAGCAAATGTATGATTTTGGGGGGTAAATTGGCTCATTTCACTTAGCATAATGATCTACAGTTTGGCCCATTTACTTGCAAATAGTAAATTTTCATTCTTTTTAATAGTTGAATAGTATTCCATAGAATAGATGCACCACAGTTTCTTTATCCAGTCCTCCTTCAATGGACATCTAGGTTGTTTACATGTTTTTGCAATTGTTGATTGTGCTCCAATGAATATAAGGGTGCAAATATGTATATAACAGATCTTTTGGATATATTCCCAGAAGTGGAATTCCTGAGTCAAATGGTAGGTGAATTTTCAGTTGTAAGCGTGAAAGATGTTCATTGAGTTGGTCATGTGCAATTTACCTGTTTAAAAAACTGTAGTATCCTTTTAACTTATTTATAATATATTTTTTAATGTTCACAGACTTCCAAATTCAGTTCTAGCAGATACAAAAATGGAGAGTGTGAGGTTTTAATTTCTTCTTTGTTAAAAAGTAAATATATGCTGTAATAATTTCATGTATTTTGGTAGGACACAGAAAAATCCTAGTGATAAAAGAAGGATACATTTTTGCCCATAGAAATAGCAACAACCCCAGTATCAGTATCTTTGGGCTGATGTTCCTAGCCTTAATCTATCGGCTTAAGCTATTTATTGACTGACATAAAGATAGCAAGGTGACACAGGTACACGCAATATTGAAGGGAAGAAACCTGAATTTAGCCTATCAAAATCTTTGGAAATTGGTAGTAATTTTATTTACCCTTTGTTCTGGAAGATTTTTTTGTACTAGAGAGTAATCAGGCCATAACAGTATTCCAAGGTATGACAATGACCTAATTTTGACAAAAGAACTGAAAAAGAAATCCAAGAGAAATGAATACTCTCGCCACCAAATTGTGCTGAGAAAATTGGATCTAAATGTGTAAAGTATGAAGCAAGATCCTTACCTTGTATCTTTTACAAAAATCAACTCTAAGTGAATCAATGTTCTAAATGTATGACTAGATTACTGGAGAAAGACATCCAGGAAACTATAACACATAGGCATAGGCAAACAAAACAAAAATAAACAAAAATAAACTGAAGCAATGAAGCTTCAGTGTCACAAAGGAAGCTATTTACAAAATAAAGAAGCAACAAAGAGAACTGGAGAAAACATTTGCATATTGTGAAATTGATAGAGGATAAATATCAAGGATCTAGAAAGAGCTCAAGAAACTCAACAACAGCAGACAATTCAGTTAAGAAATGGGCAAAGGATATAAACACAATTTTCAAAGAATGAAATATCAATGACCAACAGACACATAAAAATACAAAATATCACTAAGCCATCAGAAAAGCACAAATTAAAACCACCATCAGATTGCACCTCAGCCCATTTATAATTACTATAATCTGAAAATCAAAAAACAATAAATTTTAATGAGGTTATGGGGAAAATTTTGGTAGGAATGTAAGCTAGTACAACTGTTATGGAAGACAGTACGGAGATTTTCAGAGATCTGAAAACAGATCTACCTAACTAGTGAGACACAGCTATCTCACTACTGGGAATATACCCAAACAAAATGAAATTAGCATAGGAAAGAAACGTCTGTACTCTCATGTTTATTGCAGCTCAATTCACAATAGTTAGGATATGGAAACAGACCCAGATGTCCACCAAACAGTGATGAAAATATATACGTGTGTGTGTGTGTGTGTGTGTGTGTGTGTGTGAGTGTGTGTGTGTGTGTGTGTGTGTGTGGTGTGTGTATACTGCTCAGCCTAAAAATAAATGAAATCCTGTCTTGAAGCAAAATGAATGTAACTAGAAACCATTATGCTTAGTGAAATAAGCTGCCAGTCTCAAAGAGACAATATCATGTTTTTTCTGATACATGATAGCTAATACAGAACAAACAAGAAATATACACGAATGAAATGGCAAATGTGGGATAAAATTTTTGCTTGCAGTCTATGTACTCTAGTGGCATGTGGCCTTGCGGTTGTTTTACTTTTCACATGTTGATATTATTAGTGGCAAATAAAGCGTGTTGTGGGAGAAGCAGGGGAGTGAAGGAGATGCCATTGTCTTCTTGAACTATATGTGTAGAACACATACAATCTGTCTCTTTATATTAATTAAAACTTTAAATATAAAAATAAATTTTCACAAATCATCAAGAATAAATTTTAAAAATCCTTGAAATTATCGTTCAGAACCAACGGGTTATTTTCACTCAGGAAATGTGCAGAAATACCGTATATCCATGGAGACTTGTCCTCCAACACATTGATCTACACCGGCTTCAAGCTGCCTACTACATTATTCTGAAGCCTGTTGCTTTGTGAATTGGGATATTAAATTAATAATCTACCTCATGTGTTACTTAGCTGAAAGCAGTTTTACTTGGAGTGAAACTTCTTCCTGCTTCTCTCTAAGTGTGGTTTCTTTACATGGAAGCATAAAATCAAACTGGCAAGAAACATGAATTTTATACATTTGGTATAATAATTTCTTCTCACAACCAGAAACATTAATTACCTTCTAAAGGTTCAAATAGAACTCTTTTTTTAATTTGATGATAATTATAGGGTTGACCAGGGTAGGAAAGACTGAGAATCAGGGAAAAGTGGGTGAAATCATTTCCTCTTAATTATCAATTTCTTCTTGTCTCTGAGGGAAGGGAGGAGAAAAAGGGGGAAGCCAGACCCAGCCTCCCAAATGTCCCAGCACCCAGGGATGGGAAACCGCCACCTGATATCAACCCAGGGTCCCACTGTGGTGTCGTTCCGAGGATTCTAATCAAGTGGCTTGGATAGATCTTCAATGCTGTTGATTTTGCTGATCCAAGGGTGATGCAGTTCTCCTGATGTTCATTGGCTGACATAGTCGACCTCAAGTATCCATTTATCCAGATTTTTGCTGTCATCATTTGCAGGGGTAGTTGTCCAATTTGCTCTCTTCTTCCTCTGTGATGGTACCAAATGGGCTGCAATGTTTTTCATTTGCATCAGTGTCTGCATCCATAGCTACACCTTTTTTACTTGCGGGCAGGACCAAAGACCAGGGCCAGGAGTCCTGAGCTCACCAAATACCCGAACCCTGGGACTCAAGAACCCAGCATCATATGGACCCAAGCTGGCATGGCTTGCCTCACCTCACTATCACGTTGCCCCAGTGTAAACTGGTTGGTTTTGCAGTCCAACATGGTACTCCCTGCACCTTGTCCTGGTTCTTAGATCTGCCAGTGGATGTTATGAACTGACCCATCCAAGTCTATCCCCAGACCTGTCCGACATGTATACCAATGGGCACAGTAACCTGGCTTGGTCAGGGCTGGTCATTGACTTGGTTTTTGCTCTCACCTGCATGGGCTGCAACCCTACAAAGGAGTTTCCTAACCTCCTCCATCAGGTCTCCTCCCAGTGGCAGATTTCACACAGTCCAGTGGGTCCTTGACCCAGGTTGGTTTTGTCCACCTCTTGTCCTGGTAAGGACAGTGGCCTTGCCCAACCAGTCCATATCCACTCTGATTTTTACTGTTGGGTATTGCAGCCAAGCCACACCTACTTCATGCCCAGTCACAGCTTTCACATGGTTCAGTGGGAGTAAGACCTAGCCCAGACCATTCTACACCCACCCTGGTGTTCATGGATACCAGTGTGTACTAGAGTGTAATTAGGTCTGTCGCTCCCCATACCCAGTAGACACACATGCTAAAACAGACTATAACCATGTCCAGCCCAACCTGCTACCCTCAATCCTGCTCTCATGCTCACTGGCGGGGAACCCAACACAGCTGGGGCAACCCCTTAGCTCCCCAGCCATTGTCACATTTGTCCCTCCACTTTTTTGCTGGGTCCTGTGTGCCACCCTTCCTTTGAATGGTTTTCTTAATATTAATCACCTATATGAAGCCCTATCTTATTATTAGCACAATTCCCAACTATTTACTTGAATAATAGCTCTTAAAAAAACTACTTGGTTTATAGATCTGAGATACATCATGGATTTCAGTGAAACTCCTGAACACTGCATACTGATTCTCTTCTGAACATTCTATGATGGCTACTGCTGGGTGTATCTCAACTTTCTTCTCTCAGCAGTGAATATGGTGAGTCTGGGTTCATGCTCCAAAAGTCAATTCTGAGGAACACCATGCTTGATAAGTTCTTCTGCCCTCCTTAAATTGCCAATATTAGTTATAGTGTTCTACTTGAAATATTTTGTTCTGGGCATTTTAAAGCAGTAAGTGTTGTAACTCTCAGTTAACAAATTGATTTTCTCATAAAATACTAAACCAGAGAGACATCGTGCTATCTTCTGCCATAGTAGGCACTTTCAGTTATTTGAAGGTGTTGTCACATACAGAACCATGTATTTTCGCCTGTGTCATCTGAAACTTTTTTCAGTATTAAACATGTTGAGTATTTTGAAGTTTGCTATTAATTGAGTACCATGGCATTTAGGTTTCATTCATTTTTGGTAAATTGCCACAAATGGAATCTTATATTTTATTCCTCCAGTCTCTTTTTGTCTATAAAAGAGTAATGTGCAGGTATCTGACTTAAAAATATTGTTTCTTGTTTGAAATAGCTTTCCTCTTAAGTTGTATGTGTATATATTTTAGATATGTGTTTATGTGTATAAACATGTATATTAATGGCTGATTGTTAAAGTAGGCCTTTGCTAATTTCTAATCCTCTTTAGTCATCTTTTATAGTTAGAATTTTATAGTTAACATTTATAGTTAAAAGAAATTTGAGGGCCTGGCGCCATGGCCTAGTGGCTAAAGTCCTCACCTTGAATTGCCAGGATCCCATATAGGCACCGGGTCTAATCCCAGCGGTCCTGCTTCCCATCCAGCTCCCTGCTTGTGGCCTGGGAAAGCAGTCAAGGACACCCCAAAGCCTTGGGACCCTGCATCCGTGTGGGAGACCCAGTAAAGCTCATGGCTTCAAATTGGCGCAGCTCTGGCCGTTGCGGTCACTTGGGGAGTGAACCAACAAATGGAAGATCTTCCTCTCCGTCTCTCTTCCTCTCTCTATATATCTGACTTTGCAATAAAAATAAATAAATCTTTAAATTTACACTCAAGTTCTATACATTCCATGCTATAAGTTTTATTTCCATATCTAAAACTAAAGTGTCTTCTCCCTGTTGTGTATGTAAAAAAAAAAAATTCTAGAAACTTGATCCAGAACATACCTCAGTGCTTATTGTGTTGGAAAACTATAATCAGTTACTGGGGCAAAGGGAGATGAAGTTGAAACGAAGCCTTGGCACTTAAAACCCTTGTGAACTCAAATCACACTTTCTAAAATCCACTTCATGTCTAATGATGGATCTGTAAGGAGCTGTGTATACTTAATATTTACATCTTGATGAGTTTAGAGGTAAGTACACACAAAAAATCATTTTTATAAACTACACCAAAAGTTTCCTCCTCCTGACTCTCTTCATTTCTTATTTTAAAAAGCAATTCAAATATCTTTAAATTTCAAATGGTTATTTCTTTTCATTTTTTTGAAACAGGACAATATAGAGAGAAAGAGATCACTTTCATCCACCAACTTACTCCCTATACACAAAGTAAAACTTCTCTGTAAATTTTAAGAATGCAGTATAATGTTACTAACCTCCTTAGTAATATTATTGATTATTTATTGTTACATTCTACAATAAAGAAAAAGCCTTATTTATTTTGCTATTTGAATGTGACAGTTATTAAGTAGGTAATACAAAAATAGATGTGGCATAAATCACTATTTTCCTGCCCTTGTAAAACTTTTTCTTTATAGAGCAAATAAGACTGACTTCACCTGACTCTAGGGTGATTACATGACCAAAACCCACTCAGTAACAGCATTTTGAGAATACTTAACAGAAAATTTTTTCTGCTTTCTCTCATACTGAATATAAAAGCTAATCCAAGACCTGGCTGGAATAATTATACAAGAGAAGCTTTTAGATTTTTTCTTTCAGTTTGTTAAGTCCATCCTTAACAACAGAATATAACTTTCAAAGCATAAAATCAACACACAGGAAAGAAGAAATGAGAAATAAGAAATATTTGAGAACCTAGATTTTTCTCCATTTAAAATAAGTTAAGGTCTAGATGTATCAGTAACTATGGTTCCACTCTTAATGGTGAATCCAAAAGTAGAATTAAAAGGTAGTATTGATGTTTGCTTCGTAGTTTCTATTTCAAGAAAGTTGGTAATCACTATAATCTATATTAGAGTTGTAACAAAGTGTGAGAGTTAGTTTTTCAAAGGCTTGTACAGTGAAGTATTAAAGCAGAAACTTAAACTCCTGGCTTTGTAAAGTAAGCTGCTTCCAAAATAACAGAGGCCTTTTGAGAAGACATGTCCTTGTATATTTTGTTGAATTATTTGTTGCTACTGCTGTTTTTCTTAATATTATTAACTGTCTTCTATGAACTACTGTGAGCTTATTTGGGAAAGAATTCTTTAGCAATGCAGGACCTAGTATTTTTCCAATTCTGGCTGTTCTGATTGCTTCCATAAATCCTGTGTACATAGTCTCCCTCCATGATACATAAACATCCATTTTATTCAGTCAAAATTGCTACAATATTCTGTCAAAGGCATTTCAAATATTAGCTCAGAATCCTAACATACTTTCAAGAGCTAGCACTCTTTCTCTATGACTACATTGTGATCTCCAGGGCCATAACTGTATTTAATTTCTGTAGATACTTTAAAATATTCTTGAGTATGTGATTAATTTCTGAATGTGAATTACCATAATTTTAACACCCTACCTTCCATGTTAACACATGTAAAGCATGATTATCTGAACAAATATCATCAACATCCACATCATCATTTATTCTTAAAGATTCTTCTTATATGAACACACTTTTCAAAGCTTTAAATGAACTTTTGGATCTTGAACACTTCCCTGCAGAGTGAAGGCAGCTTAATAACAGCAAGGATCTCATGAGAAAAAACACTCTTGGTTTTGCCCAGCAGGTTGTTTACACTTCCCTTTATAAAAAAAATGGGTAATGGTACTTTCAAGTTTACCAATTTTTTGATACATTTTCTTCTCAATTATTTCTTTAATTCATGTCAGACTCTGCTTCTCGTTCCTAAACAAAGCAGTTGAATCCAAACACAGAAGTTCTTTGACACAAGCATTCCCCCAGTGTTAATAAAATAACTCCAAAAGTGTAAACTGCTTGGCATCCACCACTGTCAACTGGCATCAAATGATGTCATTTTATGCATTAATTAAGCAAATGTTCAGAATAAGAAACTAGGGCACAGCGGCGTGGCCTAGTGGCTAAAGTCCTCACCTTGAAAGCCTCGGGATCCCATATGGACGCTGGTTCTAATCCCGGCAGTTCCACTTCCCATCCAGCTCCCTGCCTGTGGCCTGGGAAAGCAGTCGAGGACGGCCCAAAGCTTTGGGACCCTGCACCCACGTGGGAGACCCGGAAGAGGTTCCAGGTTCCAGGCTTCGGATCGGCGTGCACCGGCCGTTGCGGCTCACTTGGGGAGTGAAACATCGGATGGAAGATCTTCCTCTCTGCCTCTCCTCCTCCTCTCTGTATATCTGGCTTTCCAATAATAATAAAATCTTTAAAAAAAAGAGAGAGAGAATAAGAAACTAATATTCTGCTTCTGCTCTCATGAGGTATTCCCAGTGTAGCTTAATTACTAAATTCCCCCCCAAAAAATATAACAAAATGAAGCCTAATAAGTAAATGGAGTGGGTCACTTGGAGTTTTATACAAAGAGAAAGATGTTCAGAGCTTCTGTGTCAAAAGATCATGTCTTGAAATAAGACTTGCACATTAGTCTAGCACAGTAGACACAGTCACAGAGGGCATGCCAAATGGGCAAACAAAAAGATACCTAACAGAGACATACACACTTACTCTTCAGGGCAGTTATAAATTACCTTAAAATAATTTCAGAACTATGCAACCACCTACTCCTCTGTTCCCAATAACTTACGAACCCTTAAAATCTAAAAATGCAATTTTCACATTTATTCAATCAAAGGTACTGAAATCTGTTAGATATGTCATCAGTGCACTCCCATGCTGCTTGCCTTACCTCTACAAGTGCCCTTAACTTAGAAAATAGAGATGTTTGGGGACTGCGTTACTTACAGGAAGAAATCACAGGTACAATAATTGCACTTTTTATGTGAATGATTTCAGCCTCAGGCATTCCTGGGTCTTGATCTGAGTTCAGCATCAAAAAGGCCATATTAACAAGAACTGAACAAAGTAGTCAGTGTTGATGGATGTTTTCTCATTATTTCTGCTTCCAAACCTCCAGGAAGCCAGCAAAAACTTTTCTGTGCAAATGGAATCCCATCATCCAATGGAAAGCAGTTTCAAAACACAAAGAACAGCAAACAGTAGTAAATGTTTCGAAGAGAGTGAGTCCTGAAAAAAAAAGACCCCTGAGTTTTGACCCAAAGAGATTCAGCCGACTTCACCAAGATAATTCAAGCATGCAGCATAAGGAAGATGCAGAAGTTAGGATAAATACTAACAAACTTGCTGTTTACAGAGGAGTTTTTATCCTTATTTATTCAAAATGCCATGTGGAAGAGAGAAAGAGATTTTATATCTGTAGCTTCTGTTTCCACGTGGCCACAAAACCAAATTTGGGAAAGTCCAAATCCAGGATCCAGGATGTCCATCAGAGTCTCCCATGTTAGCACCTGAGCCATCACTTCCGAATACCCCAGAAGCAATTGCAGGGAGCTGGATGGCAAACAGAGCAACAGGGACATCACTGAGCTACCGAGTTTCCAATCTTACCTGGCTCTAAACCATTATCCAACAATTTACATAGTTTTGCTTTAAATATGATCACTTTCATGTCCAGTTAAAAATATTTCAGTGCTTATAATTTGCTATGCATTGAGCAGCTATGACATCTCACATCTGTGTTACTCTACCCAGGACAAAACTCTCTCACATCACTTCACAGCTTTCATATCACATGTTGTCAATATTGATCTTTCTTAATGATTTTAAGTTCTTTAGTTCTTCATATCACATAAACTCAGATTCAACTACTGAATGAATAAGAGAGGAATGGAAAAATAGAAAATAATGAAAGGTCAAAGTCAAACAAAGGAAGAAGGGGAAATGATGTAACAGAAAACCAACAAAATTTTTAAAGAATCAAATAACTCCATGGCAGACTAAAATTTACACGGTAAAGAAATATTTTAAACAAACAGGATGCAGTTGTAGCTGATTTAGTCAATTAGCGCTCCATGCTTTATCTCTGGGTATTAACAATAAGATGCTGGACTCTATGCTTGGTATATGCCTGCAATGAAAGAATCTTGACTGAGCCTGAACTATAATACTGCAACAAGGTGGAAGAATCCACCATCGGGGGAGGACACGGGGAGGGGTTGGGGGAATCCCGAGCCTATGAAACTGTCACATAATGCAACGTAATTAATAAAAAAAATGATAGTAATATTGACCTTCAGCTAGAATTGGAGATAAATATACTACCTAGAGATTTGCACTACACCATTTGAATTTTGAATCTTCCCTAGTATCAGCTAATAACAAATCATCTACACTATTTTGTGAGAGTGGATGGTTTGCACCTTATGTAGTAAGTCGCACAGCCTGGTTTTAGCTGTTCATCAGTAGCACAGAAAAGAGTCATCAAAAAACCTGTGGTTGACTGCCTTGAGAGCATAGTATCTTAACAATATTGGTGAGCTACAATTCAAAGAGAAGCACATCCTGCAACGCTGAGAAAGGACCATGAGTTTGTGTTTAAGAATCCCAAATATTTTAGTATTTAGCAGTCACATAATGCAACGTAATAAAAAAGAATCCCAAATATATCTAATGTTCATCCATATTTTCCTTGTCGTATTGTACCAAATCCCTTATTTTTATTAAAGTCATATTTGAATATACTCTATGGAGTCATTTCAGCTGTCCAAATCTGTTTGATTAATCCAATGGGAACAATGACTAAAGCATTAAACTACCTTGGCCTCCACAATTTTAAAGAATGCCTAAAACATTGAGGAAAAGGCATAGGGTAGAGAGAGGTGAGGACTGCTTGATGGCAGATTGACTCTTGGTTCATTTCTAGCTTCAGATCAGGTAAATGCCCCATTGAAGAGAGAAACATCATACCAATGCAACTCGAAAGTAGTTTATTCCAAACAAGGAAACAACTACAAGAATTAGAAAAGAAATTCAATGCAGCAGAAGTTCCACAGGGATCCTTGACTACTTCTGAAAAATTATGGCCTGGCAAATGCACTAAGAATTAAAACACTGCCTGGACAGCCAAACTCCTGGGTTCAAGTCCCAACCCAATTTCTGGTTCCAACTTCCTTCCTGCTGATACACAATCTATGGATGTCATCTGGTGTCCTACAGCTGGGTGCCTGACAACTACAGAGGACAAAGGACTGAGTGTTCAATTCTCAGTTATTGCAGGCATCTCAGGGATAGTGAACAAATAAAAGATTCATTTTCTCTCTTTCTCTCTCTCTCTCTCTCTCTCTCTCTCTCCCTCTCAAATAAATAAGTCTTAAATTTTTTTTAAAAAATGAACCAGTAAGACTGGCCCACATGAATAAAAGCACCAACAACACTTGTTGGCGAGGTTGCGGGGAAAAGGGAACCCTACTCCACTGCTGGTGGGGCTGCAGGCTGGTACAGCCTCTATGGAAATCAGTATGGAGAATATTCAAACAACTCAAATTCAACATACCGTATGATCCAGCAATAGCACTCCTAGGAATATATCCAGAACAATTGTTTTATGAGAAACCAACATGCACTCCTATGTTCATAGCAGCACAATCAGTAATTGCAAAAACATGGAAGCAGCCAAAATGCCCATCAACAGAGGATTGGATAAGAAAGCTATGGTTCATCTACTCCATGGAATACTACTCAGCTATTAAAAAAAACAAAATGCAGTTCTTTGTGGCCAAATGGGCCAAACTGGAAACCATAATGCTAAGGGAAATGAGCCAATCCCAAAAGGTTAAATACCACATGTCTGCCTTAATTTAAGATGATATGATCTTATGTATAACATGTTATGTTATGAATGTTATATGTTGTGTATAAACTAAAATTGAAATGTCAATGAGGTGGTCACAGAAGGTGGCTAGGAACTCACATTTACTTTTAATATATTGGTTACTCATTACTATGTCAATTAATTCCATAATGATGTAAATTTTTGCTGATGGTATGTTGGAGCTTTCAATTGACTGGGATGATACTCTGCTGGCTCTGTCTTCAGACCAGAAAGGGTATACCTAAGAAGCCGTTGAACTTGACTGGACAATAAGATGCTGGACTCTATGTTTGGTATATGCTTGCAATGGGGAAATCTCAACTGAACTTGAACTGTGGTTATGCAACAAGGTGGAGGAATCCACCATGGTGGGAGGGTTTGGGGAGGGGTGGGGAGAACCCAAGTACCTATGAAACTGTGTCACATAATACAATGTAATTAATGAATTAAAAATAATAAATAATTTAAAAAATGAAGTAATGTTAAAGGAGAGGGATATTTCAAGAAGCAGCCAGAGTTTTTTTGTTTTTTTTTTTTTAATCACAATGTGACGGGATCTGGGTGAGAATCAGAGCCAAATAAAACACAGGGCTACCACACAATCTAGTCATTTGTGAATGGGTACAGCTTATTGTGAAACATCTTTTAAAATATTATTTTATTGTGATCAAGTCCCAAGGAGCGTTCCCCTTACATTAAACAGTGCCAAAGGCAAGCATATGTTGTGCTTTGTTGAGCAACCTTAATTCACTGCCATTTTTACTAATACATGATTAGAAAGTTCCTTCTGTCTCCCAAACTTACAAAGACGGCTAAGTACAAGGTACATAAGCCATTCCTATAAAGCAGAAAGTAGATACTAAATGAAACTACCCTTCCAAAGCTTGAAAAATAAAAATTCCAGGAGCTTTAGATTGGTTATGTGAAAATTCTAAGTTACCTGCCCTGATCTTATGTGTTTGACTCAAGTGATGGTTGATGTTGTAATTCAGTTTCCAAATGTTTGGGCTCCTGGGTTACTCCACTAACAAATGATGTGGATTATGTTAGAAAAGTTACCATTAGCTTCCAGGCTCAAATACCATAAGAAAGGTTGAATGATGAGAAAAATCAGAATGACTCAAAAGAAAGGACTGAGTGGCTGAGGGGCAGGGGGAACACCCTTCAAGACATTTAAATCAGGGGAAATGTACACACATGATTAATTTCAAAACGGCACAGAAAAGCAGAAGACAGATGAAATAGTCACTAAAAATTTAATGGATTACCATAAGAGATTATGTGATCAGCTTGCTTTACTGACTCCTCCATTTATCCTGGTCTTGATGAGTTTTTTAAATATAATGATGACATAAAAGCAGAATCTGAAGTCTCTCCCAAAGCAATGTGTTCAGAAGAGTTAGAGTTGGGGAAATAAGATTATTCATAATCAAAAAATAGCCAGGGACCTTTGGTGCAATTCCCAGCAGGCAGAGTCTTAAGTCAGCTCAAGTTGTGATAGACTGCTAGGCTAAGTGATTTCTCACAGTTCTGGAGGAGGGACATATAAAATCAAAGTACTGGACCATCAATGCTTTGAGGAGCTTCTCTGATCCTGGGTTACAGATGACTGCTTCCTTACTGCGTTGGTGGGAACAGGAATAAAGAGAAATGTTCAATCCTTATAATGATAACAATAACATCATCACACAGGGTGAATTCAAAACACCAAAAGGAATGATGGATCTTACAGAAGTCCAAAGCCTGGCAGAGTAAATACCATTTGATCCTATGGCTCCAGATTAATCATCTCAGATTTGAAGCTCAGCTATCTGGACCCACTGGGACTGTCACCCTGTCCATGCAGCTCTGTTAAACAGAAGTTACACCCCCATTACCCACACTGTTCTCTTTGGAAAAGGCCTTACAATGAAGGCTCTTCCCTATGGTAACGTCCCTTTGCTCCAGGCACCATTAGTCTATGGTGCCAGTCATACAATACTTGGCCTGTTTAAATTAGTAAAATTACCCTAATCAACTTTCTTTTTTTTTTCCCTTGATCTTTCTTTTTTTTTTCTTTAATATTCATTTATTCATTAATTACATTGCATTACATGACTGGGATTCCCCCCCCTTCACCCCAAACCCTTCCCCCATCATGAATTCCTTCACCTTGATGCATAACCACAGCTCAAGTTCCGTTGAGATTCCCTAATTAAAAGTTTACACCATACAGAGTCCAGCATCCCACTTGTCCAGTTCAAGTTCAACGGCCTCTTAGGGAGGCCCTCTCAGGTTTGTAGGCAGAGCCAGCAGAGCGTCACCTCGATCAATTAGAAGCTCCAACATATCATCAGCAACAGTCCAGGTATGATGAGGCTGGTGCAGAGTCCACTGATTGACATAGTCCGTCTTAGGGTTTCCCCTTGTCCAGTTTTCCGCTGCAAGCATAATCAACTTTCAATGATCTTATCTTCTTGTCATGTCTTTCAAAATCTAAGTACTACAACAGTAACCCTTTGTTTCTTCCCTTGTCTTCTCTCCAATCCAAACTCACCAAATTTATGCTCATATAATTTCACAATCTCTTTAGTAGTGATAGTCTGGTAACATACTCTTGTATTCTCTTCTGAAAAATGTTTTCTCATTCTTTGCAATTTTGACAGGTTGAGATCCTTCCACCTATTTCATTTCTGGTTTCTTTTAGCTTTAAGTATTCCTTTTTCAAGTCATCTTTCTCTTCTCACATTTTTCTGTAAGCAGTCAGAAAAAGAAACCAAGCCACCCTTTTACTGAAAATATCTTCAGATGAGGCTGGTGCTGTGACATAATCAGGCCTCTGGCTGTGATGCTAACATCCCATATAAATGCCAGTTTGTGTCCATATTGCTCCATTTCCAATCCAGCTCCCTGTTAATGCACTTGGGAAAGCAGCAGAGGATGACCCAAGTGCTTGGGACACTTAACCAAGATGTCAGACCTGGAAGAAGCTCTGGGTTTCTATTTCTGGCTTCTGTCTGGCCTAGCCCAAGCCATTGAGGCTATCTGGGGAATGAATAAGCAGACAGAACATCTCTCTCTGTCTCTCTCTCTCTCTAATTTCATCTATCTAATTTCACCATGTGCATTCCTTATGCAAAACATAAGAACACAAACACAGTTCAGCCAAGTATTGGGAGCTCTAATTTCTGTGACTTTATCTAAATTTAATTTTTTCCCAAAGGCCCATCTTCTAAACTCTATCACACTGGAAACTCGGATATCAGCACAGGCTATCCTGAGTGGGAAGATCATGCAATTGTGTCCAAAATAGAAACTAGGGCAACTTACATTAATACATAGATGAAACTATCCAGCATAGTAAAATAATTTACTGGTGCACAATTTTTAGACAACAGTGTACCAGCATACATAAACCCACAAACAAAAATGTAAAGGACAAGATGACATTAACAAAACATGATAAAATATTCAAAAATTAAGGCATGATTCAAAGTGCAATGAAAATATATAGATGTGTTGCATTATCCCCCATACTCAATGTTTTACTGAAATAATTATGACACATGAATGGACAACTCTTGTTTTATCCAAATCATTAGGAGCAAGGATGTGATCACATCTACCCTTCATTTTCTTGTAACTAGGGATTCTAACAGATGGTAGCCTTTAGAATTCTCTAAAACCACTCTAGAGACTAGCATAAAGCAGCATAGAATACCTAGGAAGGTGGGAGGGAGGGGGGACAATTAGAAATTTCAATTTTGATTACAGATGTGTTAGATACAAATCCCTGGTTTAGTAATCCAGTAGAGCATTTGAGGGAAGCTGTGAATAATAAATTTAATGTCATGCCTGAAGTCACACAAAAAATGCACATTGGACAACAAGCTCAAAGTGATTGGTATTCCATGTTCTATTTGACTAATGTTTCCTTTTAGGTTTCTATTTTGAAAGAAAATCAAAATCAAATTTGCATTCATGTGAAATAGACTCCAATATACATATCTATGCTCCTATGGGAAAGTTTTAATTATCCAGCTTATTGCCACAACATGGTGAGAAGAAACACCAATTTGATTTAATCAAAAATGTAATTATTCATCATTTCAATAGTATAATGTTGATATCTAAAACTAAAAATTAAGTTAAGCATGAATGCCAAATGTTGGTTAACTGTATGACCACTGGGGAGCAGCCAATTAACCCAGCTGAAATATATGGTATAGGATACATGTTAAAATTCTAGTAATTACATGGGCTAAATTTTTAGTAGCTTTTCTTAACCAACCAAAATGACATTTTTGTTTCTCTAGCTCCAAAGTGAAACAACGATTACAAAGATTGGCTTCTGAAGAAATCATACAAGACATGTGTAAATTTTATTAGACAGTAGAAAGGGGACAGATGTGTTTTAATAATGCTTTGAATAGCATCAGACTCTGCTGACTCTTCAAATGGCATTTGATTTAAACAAGTCCACTTTAACTGAATTTTGCTCAAATGGTTTTTGAAATATAAATCACTAGCAAATTCTAGTTTCTTCGAACCTTGCACAAAGCCCCACAAGTGCCATCCAGCAGCCGTGTTTTTGGACTAAACTATTGCATGAGGCTACATCGATAAGCCTCATGATCCACACACAAAGTTCAAAGATAGAAAGCCAATATGCAATCCAAAATTCAACTACATTATAGCTAGTGGATCATTTTATTTTGAC
The DNA here is from genome assembly GCF_030435755.1 of Ochotona princeps. Classification (NCBI taxonomy): domain Eukaryota; kingdom Metazoa; phylum Chordata; class Mammalia; order Lagomorpha; family Ochotonidae; genus Ochotona; species Ochotona princeps. Next base: position 71,123,337 of record NC_080836.1, read on the forward strand.
TGAAGGGAAAAAAAATAATTATGCTAAGTAGACAGAAATCAGAGTCGTGTTTCTCAGGGAAATACATAATAAATGTAATATACTAGGGACTGCACTAATTCTTAGGAAGCAGCCAATATATGGGCGATGTGATCATAAATGTTGGTTTTAGATTAATGGAAGGTAAGATAAACCACAGTATGGAGTCTATTAAGAAAGTCTGTTTTAAATTTCTCCAAGAAATAAATTAAAATGGGTCAGGTTACTGACTATTTTTTTAATTTTTTTAAATTCCAAATGTATAATGGTACTGAAAAAAATAAATATACTGTACTTTGTGCATAGGATTTTGGTTAAATAAAATTAATAATGACAGAGGCTATTAATCAACAAAAATTAATTGCACTCTATGAAGTTTAAACTCTGAGAAGTTTAAAAAGTCATTAACAATCACTTTTGTTTTTTGGTGATTACCTTTATAGACTAAAAGTGACTATGAGTTGCCTATGGAAAAAAAATGTAAGCCAAAGAATAAATGGGTGATGGATTATCCTGACTCATTACTCATGACTCCAGATATAATTTGTGATTCTGAACCATTGGTTCTTAATCGTAAGAGATACTCATTCAGGATTAGGATTTGCATGCTGGGTAACTGAATTAATGCCTATAAAAAACCATTGGAGACCAACAGGGAAAAATTGTTAAAGTTCGGGCATCCATTTTTCCAGTGGGCCTCCTGTATTGACAATCTTTGGGTTCAGCCAACAGTAGCTCCAGATGCTTGTTAAGAACTGTGTCATTGAAGAACATGCATATGTAGTTTCCTTCTTGTAATTGCCTAAGCAATACAACATAACAACTGTGTGCATAGCATTTACATTGCATGATGTATTTTAAGTAACATACAAAAGGTCTAAAACATACAGGACAATTTTCATAGGTTACAGAAAAAAAAACTATGTTATTATATGTAATGAACGTGAGTATACACAGTTTTTGGTGTCTAATTTACCTCAGATGCCAAGAAATGTCTGATGCCTAGATCATCAATCAATTAGTCCGCCTTATAGCAAGTATTGTATATATAAACAGGTGAAAGTTGTTCCACTTCTTTAAATTTTTTGAACTTTAAAAATAGTTGATCTGAACTTGGAATATTGGTTACTAAAGACCAAGAAATGAAGGGAAAGAAAGGTAACAGGAGGTTGGACAGAAATAATAATTGTAAACTTACACTGCACAGTGGGATGACTATAATTCTCTGCATCTTATACTGTATAAGAAACTGGAAAATAGAAGCTTACCAGTTCCAAACGCAAGTAAAAGATAAGGAAAAGGATAGGATAGTTTCTTGCTTTGATCAGCTTATCCCGTGTTAATATGTTAAAATTTTACACTGTGCACCATAAAATACACAAGTACTACACATTAATTAAGATATTTTAAATAGCATAATTAGCTTTTAAAATCAATAATATTGGTCAACAACTTAATTTTAAGAAGCTAGACAAATAACATAACCCAAGTTAGCCAAAGGAAGGAAACAGTAAGCATTAGAGAAGCAAACATCAGTGAAGTAGAGAATACAAAGCAATTGAAAAACATCAGTGACAAGAAACAACATTTCGTTACATTTTAAAAGATTTATTTATTTTTAATTGAGAGGCAAATTAACAAAGGAAAAGACACACACAAATAGAGAGGTCTTCCACTTCTTTACTCGCCCCCAAATGGTCACAACTGTCAGAGCAGAGCCAATCTGAAGCCAGGAACCAGGGGCTCCTTTTGGATTCCCTACTAGGGTGCAGTGCCCAAGGATTTAGAACACCCCCACCTGCATTCCCAGTCAGTAAGCAGAGAGCTGGATTGGATGTGGGGTAGCTAGGACTAGAACTGGTGCCATTATGAAATGCCAGTGCAGCAAATAGAGGATAAGTCTGTTGAGCCATTGCACTAGTCGCAAATACTAAGAAAAAAGAGAAAAAAGAATCACATAGAAAAATGAGAAATGAAAAGGGAACCATTACAGCCAACACAGCAGATACAAACAGAGTCATCGAGGTTACTGTAACTATGACATGTCAATGAATGGGTCAGATTCATTAGAAACAGATAAATACCTAGAAGCATATGTCCAACCAGGATTGAATCAAAGAGGAAAAGAAAGTATGGATAAACCTATAACTAGTAAGAAAAACAAATTAGCAATCAAAATAATCGCTACAGAAAAAAGCCTGAGAAAAACTGACTTCACTGGTCAATTTTGCCAAGCATTTAAAGAACTAATGCCACTTGTTCTAAAACTCTTCTGAAAAAGCAAATGTGAGAGTATACTTTCTACTCACTTCATGAAGCCAGCGTTACTCTGAAACCAAATGTCAAAGACACTACAAGAAAAAAAATTTATAAGCAAAAATCCCTAATAAGCACAGATGTGAAAAACCTTACCAAATGCAGAATACAGAATTCAACAGCATATTGAAAAGTTCATCACCATGACCAAGTAGAATTTATTCCTGGGATGCAATAATAATTTAATATACCAAAATACACCATATTACCAGAATAAAAAATAAAAATCATGTAAGTATCTCAAAAGATGCAGAAAAAGTATTTGAGAAAAATCAGTATCTTGTGATAAAAACAATAAATTAAGACTAGAAAAACATATTCTCAACATAATAAATGCCACATGTAAAAGCCAATAGCCATCACAAAACTGAAACCTTTCCTCTAATATTTAGAAACAGTTATACATACCAGCTCTCACTCTGTGATCTCCTCTATTCGATATAATGCTGGAGCCTAGTCAAACAAATAAGAAAAATTAAATAAAAGCCATCCAAATAAGAAAAAAAAAACAAGAAGAAATAACATTGTTTCTGTTTACAACTGACAAGGTCTTACCAGAAGAAAAACCTAAAAACTCCAAAACAGACAACCATACAGAGAGAGAGAGAGAGAGAGAGAAATCTGTCAGAATCCGTAAAGATTCAGTAAATGTACAGGATGTGGTGTCAACATTAGAAGATCCAAAATGGAAATTAAGATAATCTATTCTCAGTATCACCAAAAAAGAATAAAATACTTCTGAATACATTTAACCAAGTAAAAGACATTCTCACTGAATAACACAAAATATTGATTGAATGAAAATAGGCATAAATAAGCCAAAAACCCATATGTACTGGAATAGTTAGCACTGTCAAACCATCCATAGTACCAAAAGAAATACACAAATCTAATGTAATTCTTATCAAAGTCTTAATGTAAAATTTAAACAAATTATTAAAAGCAAATCTAGACCCTGAACAAGGGACACAAAGTGAAAGATACCACATTTCTTGATTTCAAAATTACTACAATCAGTTGGTAGCAAATAAGACTGGCATAAAGCACTGATATGGAAAAATGGAACAGATAAGAAAGCCCAGAAATAAATTTACACATAAAGTCAAGAAAGTTTCCACAAAAATTCCAAGAGTGCACATAGGTCAAAGATAATCTTCTAAGCATGCTAGTACATATACTTCTTAGATATGACAGTAAATGTCAAAATCTAGTGTAATAGTCTCAAACATGGGACTATATCAAAGCCAAAACCTTCTGCTTAATAAGAGAAACAGGTGAAAAGATACCACAACTTCACAGCAGCTAACACAGAGAAAAAACTTACATTTTCACTGATTGGTGAGTAAAGCAATTGTGACATACATGTACAATGAAACACTGCTCAGTCTTTAAAAAAACAAAAAAAGGAAGTTCCGTAGGTGACAACTTGGATGAGTCAAGAATCTCATGCCAATTGGCATGACCAAAGGACAGAGAGCAGCAGGATTCCACTCAGTGTGAAGTACCTGAAACAAACACAGAGAGGCAGAGAGGATAATGGTGGTTGTCAGGAAATACGGAAAACCAGACACAAAATAGAAGTAAGGTTTAAGCGATACAAAATGAAAAGTTTTTAAAGGTCCTCTGTACAACATTCTTCAAAGGAAGGAATATAATATTGCACACTAAAAAGCTTAAGGGAATAGATCTCATGTTGTTTACTTTTTGCCACAAATTGCTAAAAGGCTTATAAACTGACAAATATAACACACTAAATAAATGACTTCAAGATCAAATAAACATTAGGTTTACTGTCCATTGAAATGGAGTCACTACTAGATGGATTATTAAAATAACATGGAAACATAATAGACATACAGAAACCATACAGAAATTCAAAATTTTCTTTTTCTTTGCATGATCATTCAGTACTGAGCTCCAACATGTATTTATGAATTCCAGACTATGAAATAGATTGATAAATTGACATGATGACAGTTTCTCTTAATTTCCTTCACCAATATCTAAACTTGGATTAGCAATTCCTATCTGTTTTCTACCTAGTGGACAAGACAGTTTTGTATATCTCCACTTATTCAACACTACATTACTATAAGCAGATGAAAGGAAGACCAGCTATGTAGGCCAGTCCTCGTGCTGAACTGGATAATACTAGCTATGGAGAGAATTCTGGTGGGAAATTATTGATAGATGCCAGTATTGCGGTTTAGAAGGTGAAGCCACCCACAGAGCCTAGATGACCTGAATGATGCTCCTGGCTCCGAGCTCTGGCCTGACCCACCTCTGCTCACTTATTTCTGCTCATTTACTGTTACTCTGACTTTCAAATAAATAAATAAAGCTTTTTTAATAAAAGGGAACATCAGTGACAAACAGGAATAAACGGAAGAGACTGAAAAAGGGTAATTCCAAAAGGAAAAGTTAAATTCACCTTGGTGCCTTGTGAGTGGGTATGAGTAAAAGAATGTCCTCTGCCGACTATATTAATACATATCCACAGAAATAAGGCTGGTTTTCAGATTTCCCCTTTGTTGGAAGCCTAAGGCCTATGATGATCCCAAGGCATCTTTTCCATAATGCTAATGACACCTGAAAACTTAAAACAACTCTTATGGTGGCTTTATCTTTTGGTTCTCATTTTACAAGCTGCATTAAAGAGAACAGGCCGAATGCTGAGATGTAGCCACCTAGAACATTTTCCTCTCACACACAGTCACCCAGAATTTCAGGCAAAAGCCAGAAATATTCAGAATGTCTTTTGCTCACAGGAGACTAAGTAGTCAGATCCAGCTTTCAGAGAAAATCCTGAGGGATAGGTCACACAGTACTGTCTTCATAAGATCAGTTCACTATAACATGAATCAAGCCATTCCAGAGAGTCTATGAGTTAACCAATCTGTTTTAATTAAACTGTATCTTCTTCATTCAGTCAATTTTTGTTATTTATAATTAAAATCTATGTTACCAAGCTACATATTCAAACGTACAAGGTCGGTGCCAGCATTTAGCTGAGCATCTCAGATGCTAATTAAGAGGCCCACATGTCATTATCAGAGGCCTGAATTAGATGCCCAGCTTTGCTCCCAGTTCCAGCACCCTTCTAATGTAATCTCCAAGAAGGAATGGCACGACTCAAGTGACCGGGTTTCTACCATCCATGTGGGAGATGCAGAATGAGTTCCTGAATCCCGGATTCAGCCCCAGCCAGGATTGTAGGGCACGGTTAGGGTCTGAGCCAGTGAATGGGGATAATTCTCTCACCTTATTCTTCTTTTTATCCCAAATCACTCAATCAATCAATATTAAAAATAAAAGTAGGAGAGTATCAAATAATAGTCCCTAAAGTATAGAATTAGATGGATCTATAAACAAAGTGCAAAAATTAAATAGACACTATGGGATCCAAGTAAAGACACTAGCGAATCTTACCACACAGTCATAATATGTTTGCTTTAGTGACTGAATAATTCTCAAGATGCAAGCCTGAGATAGGAATCACCACAGAGCAGTCTATAAAATTATGGAAAGAAGTAGCAGAAAGTCAAAATGTTTGGTTATTAGAGTTTTCTATAACGTCAGCATTCCAAAAATAGCGACCTCCTGGCGATCACTATTAATCTGGAAAGAGAGAGAAATGTAAACATATTTTCCAAGAAAGTTAATTTCTACCCGTGCCCTACAACGGATTGACTTAAAAATCCAGCATTTAGAGAATGGTGCAGTTGGATAATAGGAGCAGAAGAGGACTCCCCCCAGCAAACAAAAAAGAACTCAATCTGTGCTGGACAAGGAATAGGACCAGGTGGAAAGCCAAGTGTTCTCAGCCAAGAAGAGTGACTCAACGCCTTAGCACCATGTGACATGACATTATATATGTGCCAGTGAAGCCATGATCTGGGCCATTTACTATTTGATATAGCATGAAGAAAATCTCAAGTAAAGATGAAATTTCTTAACTTCAAAATATTTCAGTTTTGCTACTTGACTTGAATCAAATTTACTTGCTCTTGTCCAGGGTTTTGAAAAGCTTGCTATGTGAAGAAAGGTCACAAAGCCATTGAAATTCTCATTGTGTGCATCTTCCTATTTAGAGAGCACTTATAAAGACTTCAGTGAAAAACACATACATCATGTACAGTAACACTGAAACAGTATTTTTTTTAATATTTGCATGATTGACATCATAGACCTTAAAGGGTTAAAGCTAAAAGAAATAACACAGCCATTAGGACCCCAATCTGAGGAGGAAGACCGAATTTCAAATTATGTATGACCCTATGAGAGTTATTTCTCTCCTCCCCAAATCAACTTCATAAGCTTTTTGTTACAGGCTAGATCTTGGAGTTTGCATTAGACTTAAATAACATGAGAAATACAAACTACAAAACATATTTTCAGAGATTTAGCAAGCACTGAATAATTACTGTCATGAGTTCTAATTGCAAAGCATTTATATGGAGCATGAATGCTAAATTAAGATTAATGGATATGTTCAGAACTGCCATGTGAAGTTTTAATTATATTTCCTTAATTAAAAGATTATATGATTTCAGCTCTTTTATGTTATGAATAAGTTTAGAACATTTACAGTAACATTGTGATAAACCATTTAACATAAAGATTTTTATTATACAAAAAGCAAAGATATGAACTTCAAATATTTAAGAAGCAACAAGGAAAAAGATTCATCATTTAAGTACTCAGTAAAAAATAACTTCTTAAAGGGGCAAAAATAAAACTGGCTTCCGAATATACTTATTTCAAAACTTAATAAAGCTCATTGTTCACTTATATTCAACAAATATAATGTAGCAGCAAATCTAAAATATGGACAGACTTCATTTCACAGACTGAATATTGATGAAAGTCAGTCCAATAAAATCCTAAAAACTCCACTCCTTTTCTTTGTCTCCATTGGCCAAAAAAAAAAAAAAAAAAAACAGGTTAAACATGAGGTTTTGTTGGACAGAAAAGTTTTTTAAAAAGCCTTCCAATGTGGAAGTTTCCCTCCATCGCCACAGGTTCACACCACAGCAGGATAAACAACTGAAGATCTAACGTTAGGTCAATGCCAGCACAATTGATTCCAAGTGGGCCAGCAAAAAGCATTTAAGCGTATACTTAAAGAAAAATCTCCTTAAGTAAAGAAAATTTGAGTCAGCTAATAGAAATGTACATTTGCACATTCCAGGACAACAATACAAAATGATTAGTAGTAATCGATTTTAGTTTAAGTTATACTGAATTTACAGGACCAAAAATATTTCTTGAGATTTTGAAGCAGTAAATAAATGGGTGACTTAAAAGACCAAAAATATTAAACTGATCTAAAAACAATGCGAACAACAAAAATGCAAAAAACATTTACAAATGCCAAAAAGTAATGTAGCAACATTTTTACCATTTCCAAGATAAAATACAAATGAAAAATTATAAATTCAGTGGACTAGCCCTTCATACTGTAAACATTCCCAAATGCTGAAGAGTTCAGAAATTAAACACTGAATACTTGTGATCAAGGATCTGAAGCTAAACAAATGAATCATATTTCAAGTCCATCAATGTTATAAAACTTGATGACACAACAATACAATCTTAAGATTTCATACTACTTTATTTAATTTCAAAAAATGATCCAGACATTGATTCTCTTAATATGTTTTTCTTTTTCTTCTTCTAAACTAAGATTAAAATTAATGTGTTTTAAGATGGTATTATTTCCACTAGCTTTTTATTATACAGCACAGAGGAAATCTGAAATTATAATTATTTAACACAATAAATATTCCTGGGTTTGTGAGGCTTAGAATTTATTCTTTAGTACACTTAGAATTATTGTAACTTATTTATTATGTATTTTTAAATGAAGACAGCAGCATTATTATTGTACAATATGAAAAGATGTAAAAGAATACACAGAAAATTTTAGCAGCCAACGTCATAAAATTTGCAAAACAGTTGTGCTCTTTGCTCCAACAAAGTCCTTCACTTTCAGTATTATTCAACTGATTCAAATTCTATATCTGACAATTTGGCAAGTGCTTTGTTAATCTAAGAAAGAAAGAGAGAGGAAGAGAGAGAGAGAAAGAAAGCCAAATGCCATGGTAACAACCAGACTGACAGAAGAAACCTAGAAATTTCCCAATTAATCCCCATCAAGAAAAAAAAGAAGAAAAAAAGTTAAGGAGCTCACATAAATGATTATAATCCTTTATGTTACAAACAGAGTGACTATGATGTTCTCTGCTTGGGATGCTATTGTTTTTCCTTGATGGATATGGATTTTTGGTATATCCAAGATGAAAGGCTTAGTAATAGCCTTCTAGTTACAAAGATTATATCAATATTTACTAACAACTCATCTTCCATTTATAATTAGTTAAAATTGAAATTTACTCTTAAAAAATAAATAATCTCTTTTTAGAGAAAAATATCTGACGAGAAAGCTATTTTAAGTTAAAAAAAAAACTTTTGGTCCCAGCGCGGTAGCCTAGCAGCTGAAGTCCTTGCCTTGAATGCATCGGGATCACATATGGGCACTTGTTCTAATCCTGGCAGCCCTGCTTCCCATCCAGCTCCCTGTGTGGCCTGGGAAAGCATTCGAGGACTGCCCAAAGCCAGGACTCGAACCAGTACCCATATGGGATGCAGGCATTTGTCTCACTCACTAGGAAACACACCAGTCTTGGACTGCCCAAAGCCTTAGGATCCTGCACCCACGTGGCCGACCTAGAAGTTCCTGGCTCCTGGCTTCAGATCGGCACAGCTCCAGCTGTTGCAGTCACTTGGGGAGTGAATCATTGGGCAGAAGATCTTTCTATATCTCCTCCTCTCTATATATCTGACTTTGCAGTAAAAATAAATAAATAAATAAATGTTTAAGAAAAAACTTTCAAGCATCAGCCTTATTTGAAAAGTTACATTCATTCCAATTTTGAGGAAAGAACTTTTTTAAAATTGGAGAGCACATATTTCCTACTTTGTCCAAATGAAAAAGATGGCTATCTTTTTAATGATCTGTTTATTTCTGGGGTTGAGCTATATGTGAATAAGGTTAAACAATACTGAATCCTTTAAATGAATCACCTTAGAAAACTGGATTAACTCCAGTTGAAAAAAAAAAAGTCCTTTTAAGAAAGAAAATCTGTCCAGATCCAAGGTCTTAGCAAGCACTTTTTTAAAGCTTTTATTACTATTATTGTTTTCCACGACTCAGTTTTGTAAGTATAGGGATTGCCCCCCACCCTTCCTTTCCTCCCTGACATTTCCCCACCACCACCATTGTTTCCCATATTATTACACGAGTATAGTTTTTTACCAACAATTTTATGTTCAACATTCTACTATCATGTCATTGCAGGTATAGACAATGGTAGAAACTTTAGTATCAAATTATAAAAGTATATTTAGCAGTTTCATTAAGAGTCCTCCTTTTATTCTGGAGTAGACGTGAACACTACAATGTATCCTCACTTCCTAGTATGCTGGTCTCCATTATAGAGTTCATTAATAAGAATATGTGTATATACTTTTTTACCTAAATATCAATTTGATTTGTATTTTCCCATGAAGGTTGCCTTATATCAGAGAGAACATTTCAGACTGGTTTATTTCACTGAGCAGAATTGTAAATCAAGTTAACACTTGACTTCTGATGCTTTTTCTTACCACACGAGCCATGACTTCATTGCCAGTCACATTTCAGTCCCTTGTATCATTTTTCGGAAGACCCTCCTGAAGTTATTGCAGTGTGTTAGGGCTACAAAAACTGATAAGGGAATGGTGAGAACTCAACATGTTTCCTGTGTCTCCTGCCCCTTTGCTGAATCATTAAAGCCACATTTCCTCTCCCAAAGGTATGTCAAAAAACACCACTCTAATCTCATTCCACCTTTCTACATATGAAATTCTCTAACAGTTGGCCATAAAACACCCTTGCTCCCAAGGAGTCCTCGCCATACCCAGAAGAAGATACGCTACACAAAGAGACCAAGGAGAACAAACTTAAACAAGGCTTGCTAGGCTTTCCCCCATTACTCTATGGCCATTTGATCATATTCTTTTAACAATCAGATTTCTACATGACTATCCTTTCATGTTAACCTTTCGGTGTAAGAGGTCATAATGTTTCAGATGGGTGAGGAAAGGTATCGTGAGTTTATGCTGATAGTCCATCTAGTTAAAACATATATGTGCCAGTTGCAAAAGTGGGAGATGTAGATGCTAATTTCTTAATTATTTCTTCATTTTCATTGTAAGAAAGAAGGAGAAAGGGAAGGGGAGAATGAGCATGAGAACAAGATTGAAAGAGAGATATAAATTGCCTCTGCTAGTTCACTCCCCAGATTACCATAATCCCTGGGAGCTGGGCCAGACCAATACCACGAACCAGGAACCAGGACACAATAAAGCTCTACAAATGTGATAGAGCAACCTTGGTACCTAGGCCAACTTCCACTGCCTTCATGGACACATTAGCAGGAAATGTAGCACTCACACTGGTATTCCTACATCACAGTTGGCAGCTTAACTCACTATGTTGCAATAACCACCCCAACATAGGAACTCTGTGTAAAATATTTCATACAGGCATGCACACACACACACACACACACACACACACACACGTGTCAAGGATTCAGTCTCTGGAAAAGGAGAAAATGAGAGAACTAAACACACATCTACAATACTGTAAGACACTACTTTGTCTCATGGTGAATGCTCTGAAAATCACTGGAGTAGAGATTCAAATCAAGTGAACATTTTCATCTGCTGCTAAATGTCAAGATTTTAAATGTTCAGATTGACACTATTCCTTGGAAGAAGGAAAATTGTTCATGAAAAGGAGTCCACAACAGTTTGAGGAACATCTGGGGTACTGAGGACTCCACTAAATTAGCTGACAACAATGCAATCAGTTGTTAAAACGTACCTCCTCAGTAATCTCACCTACCAGCAGAAAAACATGGTGTGAAGACATTTGTTTCAGGTCATTTGAAAGTAAAACACACATTTCAGCTTTATTCAATGTTTGTAACTTTTATCTGACATTGTACAGATTTATTTTGGCAATCTGATTGTTGACAAATCTGTTGTGCTTTCTTGTAAGTGTGTTTTAAAGACTTATGTTGAATATGTTTTGTATAAGTCTTATAATGATGCAACAGTAGACACCAGGAAAACTGCATTTCAGAAATGTTTACTTTTATAAGGCTGATTGGAACATGAATGCTAACAGCATTTTTAAATGCTTGCATTATACATGGTATAAGTAAGCTTATGTATTCAATTCACCAACCAAGCGCCGAGAGAAAGATTCCTCCTGGTGTCCACTAATCACTAAAAAAGCATAATTAAGTCGCCCAAATAATTCAGTTCCATCCTGTTTTCTCCATTCTTACTGCCAGGAGCTTATAACATCTCATGATCTCCATCTTTTACTACTGCCTCAGCCTCACCACAGACAATGTCTGGTACACAGTGGATTTTTTTTTTATCAGTTTAGTTAGATCATTTTAGTTTAGTTTAGAATCACAATGAAACATTGTTTAGGAACAAAAGACTAATTCTTGCAATTCATAGCAACATTGAATGATATGAAGGTCATTGTATTAAACGAAATAAACCACAAAATACTACACACTATCAAACAAGGAATCTATAAAAGCTTGTCTTATCAAAATTAACAGCAGAGTATTAGTTGAGAGGGAATGAATAGAGAAGAAAGGATGGGGAAATATAGATACGTGGGAACTAAGATGTAATAATACAGAAGTAGATTCTAAGTGCTTGTTACACAGTAGGGAAAATATAATGAAAATTCACTATATATTTGTTTTTTGAAAAAAAAGATTTTGAATGTTTTTTCTATACAGAGACATTAAAGTACATATGTTCACCTTAATTGGATGTTCAGCAATGTATACATGAATCAAAGCATCACACGTAATGCCAGCCAGAGAAATGTGCAGCTTTATTAGTTTAAAAAACAGATTTTTATAAATATCAAAAGCAATCTAAGAGCTTGTGAACTCATTAATTAGTTTTGAGTGTCTCAAACTGTAAATTCTGGAAATGCTGAGGTACAAAGGAGGACTGGAGATGGGAAGGCAGGGCAGCAGCTCGCGGGGAGAACAGTAAGGAGGAGACCCAGCGTTTAGGGGATGAGCACTCTCATATTTTGTTGCTTCCAGAAAGTCTGACATTTTCGTACTGTTGGAATCAGTGACTAATTGCCTCAGTGATGTGTTCCAATTCTCTCTTTTTAACAATTTTTTTGTTAAAATCCACTGCACATACAAAGAAATGCACAAATATGAACAAGTAAATAACTTATGGTATCTTCTGATTATGCTGAGAGCCAACACTCAAATTAGGAACAAACCACTACTGGCATCTGAAAAGTCCTCATATTCTTGTTCGATTTCTTTTTCTAACATGTGAACTAAAAGCATATTGAAATTTACATGATATGTTTCAATGAAATAATATTTATAACCATATACCAAATGATAACACATCCACAAAATTTTATACTCTTTATGTTAACTACCACAAATAAGATGAAAATGACATTTGCCTTTTGTAGTCGGTCTTATTTCTCTAAGCAGAATCATCTCCAGTTGAATCCATTTTATTTCAAATGTCAGGATCTCATCATTTTTCTATTGAGTAATATTCCACCATAATATTCTAGTATGAATATCTAATATATTTTCTTTATTCAGTTACCAGTTGAGAGAGACCATGCTGGAGACAAGTGTGGGATGTACGGAGGAGGAGTTTTTTATTAGCCAAGCGTGGCAGCGGCAGTTCATGCTACACTTCAGGAACCACCGCCGCACATAGCTACAATCAGGGATCTTAGAGTTCCCATTGCACAGAGCAACCAGGGATTTTTTTTCTCAAACCATCCAATCAACAGACCACATTCTGGTTGGCAAGCAATACAAATCATCCAACCACCTTAGCCGACATGCATTAAAAATCATCCAATCAGGTGTGTACATTAAAAATTACCCAGATTGGGAGTGGGCCAATTAGGGAAACTGTGAGAAACTCTCTGAGGGATTGCAACTGCCACTGGTAAACATTACCAGGGCTGGTGAGGGGCCTGTCTAGATAGGCAGTGGCACCCACTGGCATGAATGTTGGCTGGATGGTGGGGTTGATTGGGTTGAGCCGGGCTTCAAAGTCCATTGTGATGTATGAGAGCTGAATGCGACAGACTAGACAGACTGGACTAGTCTGCTGCACATATATGCAACCAGGAACCAGGGCTGGGGGCAGGTTGGTAGGGGTTCCTGGAGGTCACTCTGACTAGGCTGCAGCTCCCGCTGGTATAAGATGGTGGCAGGTGTGTGGTGGACAGGGTTGGGCTGGGCCACAGCATCCACTGGTTTTTATAAGAGACGTAGCTGGAGATAAAACTGATGCAGTAACAGCAACTACCAGTGTGTGTGTAGGCTGATGTGGGGGACAGACTGAGCAGGACCCCATTTTGGCTTGCACACACAGGAATCAGGTCTGGGATCCCTTCAGACAAGGTTTCTTTGAGGATCCCTGCTGAACTGCTGGTAAAATCTCAGCATCTGTGGTCTGACCGTGGAGTGCATGTGTCAGAACTGGGCCTCCTCAGGGGCTTAGATAGAGCAATGGACAGCATACCCAGATGTGCATGGAGGTTATGGCAGTTCATTGGAGACTGCAGAGGACATCTGGCACCATAGCAGAAGAGGGAGGGCAAAACAAATTGGCAAACTACTTCAGCCAAGTATTGATAGCAAATTTCTAGGCAAATGGAGACTCTAAGTTGGACTATGTCAGCCAATGGACCTTGGAAGGGTTTCCTCGTCCTTGGATCAGTGAGATCCACAACATTTCAGAACTATAGAAACTACTTGAGCAGAACTCTTGGAGCATGCTATATATCAGGGACTCTGGGATGACACTGAGTGGCATTTCCCCATCCCTGGGTACTGACGTGGTTGGGAGGCTAGGTGTGGCTTCTCCCCTGTCTCTCCACTTCCCCCAGACATAGGAAGAAAAAGAAAATTTGGAAGCAATGGTCTCACCCACTTTCCACTATTCCTCAACCCTTCACACCCTAATCAATTATGTAAACATCAGCAAAAACTAAATTTTAAAACAATAATGATTATAATTACTTAACCAACTTCAGTGCTGTACAATATAAAGTATCCAATCAGTTTAAATTCAGACCTTAGGCCCATCAGTTAGTAAGTGTGTTTACAGAAGCAGGCAGCTGTGGTTAGCTACGCTTGAAACTTCGTCAAGGAACCAAAATGGAAACACATTTGCCCACTGCTAAGGGGTGTTATCACCTGGTTGTACCTTGTCACAATATTTTGGCTATTGTAAATAGGGGATGGCAGGTAACGCTTTCACATACTGCTTTTATCTTTTTTTGGCTGTAAGTTTCAGTAGTGTGTTGGGAAAATAGGCGTGGCTAGCAGTGCTTGAGTCATAAGGTAGATCTCTGGTTTTCTGAGGACTCTCCAAACTATGTTCCATAATAGCTATACTAAGTTATTTTACCAGCAGTGTGTTAAATTGCCTTTCTGTCTACATCCTCACCAGAATCTGATACATTTGGTTTTCTATGACAACCCCTTTAACTTGAGTGAAATTTCATCCTTCAATAGATCTCTTCATGTCATTGACCATTTCTTAAAATATATTGTTTGGTTTGTTGTTGTTGAGTATTGTTGTGTTTCTCCCTAGATCACAAACCTTTGTAAGATGCATAACTTGCAAATGCTTCTTATTTTAAGTCTTCAAAATTACTTCTCAGCCATCAAGTGTATGTCTTTGCAATTCTTCCAATTCTGCTTCTGATATATTTCAAAAGACCTGTCTCTATGCAAGATAGTCTTTATTGCACTTCAAGTCTGTTAAGATTTTCCAATGTTTGAATGTGTTAAGGTTCCCATTTTCATTTGAAAGGAATTGAATACTTCATTTCTATTTTTTTTTTGCAGTGTCTCCCTTTGCAGAATCCTCATCCATGTCATGTATGAGTGTCCTTATTTCTTATGACTATTTTAGTTTTCTTGGTAATCTTACAATCATTCACTGAATTCCTTTTCAGGCATTTAGTGAAACTCCCCTTATTCACAGTCCAGTATTATTGTATTATTGCTTTCCTTTGGGAAGTCATATTGCCTTCATTTTTCATATTTCTTAATTTTCTAGGTTGACTTTTATTCATCTGGGCTTATCACTTGTTTCTGTCTCCTCTGAGGAACAGAATTTTTTAAACTTCTTAAGAAAAGACTTTATTGCTGGTAATGTGCCTCTGTAGCTGGTTGGAATGTCTAAGGCTTATTCTAGAGCTTCAAAGGTGCTTGGGAGATCAGGGAGTTCTGGACACCATGTGTAGGCAAGGCAAAATCTCAGAGTTACACCGAGTTCTACACGTAAAACACCCCTGACTGCCATCAGTAGCGGAAATGCAGCCTGGAGCTGACTAATGTGTTCACATTCCCGGATCTTCTTTGAGTCAAGATGAGCCCGTTGATTTCCAGTTCAGAGTGAGCTCACAGTGCCTGTACATCCTGCTTATGCAGTTATGCACACCATACAGAGCATGGATGCACGGGGCAGCACGTGTCTCGCCACCAGATTTCACCTTCAGCATGTAGGCTATGCTGACTTTCTCTGGCCTGCTGGCGGGCGTAAACAGGAACCCTTTTTCCACCTGACACTCTCAGTTTCATGCTCTATGCGCAGAACTGCCTCGGTTAATGAGTTCAGGGGCTCCTCTGCCCTGTGTGATGCCCCATCCCTGGCAGAGGACATCTCTGTTCCCTGAATCAGAATAAAATTGGCTGCAACTCAGCCTTGGAAGACTGAATGTGGAGCTTTGTTGGAAGCCGGGAAGCAATCTGACCTCCCTTCATGGAGCAGGTAGTCCTTCCCCTCTCCCTTCTGCCCCAGCTCTCTAGATAAGACTCAGAGCCAGTGAGAACCACCGAATTCTCCCTCAGTCAAAGCCACCAGTGGCCGGGGCTTTGGCAGCCTCCTTTCACCTTATCCTGAGAAGATGGCGCCTCCCAGCCAGGACCTAGCCATGTGGATGCAGGACTGACTGACCGACAATAACGTGTCTTTCCTCTCTACTTACTTCTCAAAGGGGTCTCTTTCATTCTGTCCATTCTCCACTAGTCATTTCCCTCGGTAAGTCCCTGGTAATGTGGCGTCCCTTTGTTTCTCTGGTATCTTCTGTGACTGAGCTCGGTGCGGCCTCTCAGTTATTCCCGGTTTCTCCACGACTATTCTTGAACTGTAAAAAATGGCTGATATATTTCAAATCACACGTGCAATTTGCTAACAAAATTTTAGAAATCATAGATAAGCCTTTTAATGCAGTGCTTATCATATCAAATTACCAGAGTCCTTAAGGATAACTATATGACATTTTATTCTTGCTGAGCTTGTTCATTTACTTTTACGTAAAACCCATTTATGGGATACCTGTCAGTCACATAGTAGATATTTAATAAATACTGCTGAATCAAATGTCATTTGCTAACATTTACACAGAAACTGAATTAGCTGTTATTTGTAAATTTATTTCTTCATCCTTAGTGATGATAACCATCTTAATATTTTGATGGAAAAATGTTATGTGTACAGGTTCAAACTTTAAATGAAATATTGTATGACTCAATGATCATTCTTGGATCTTAAGTGTCTTGTGAAATCTAAAGATCTCTTGTTAAATGTCATAAGTAATGATCATACATTATTAGTAAATTTGTATTGTAAAAATCTTCTTTGGTTTCACGGAAAAGTAATTTTATGTCTACCGCTGCAACTCTAAACAATACTAGAGAGCACCCAACCATCAGAAAATTTAAAGTGAAATTTAAAATTATTTTATGTCTTTTCTATTTCATATATAACAAAGGTAAACATAATGGTTGTTTTGTTAGGCTAAACATCCAAATGATTAAGTCCTTGTTTTTTATTTTCTAAATTGTTTGGAGACAGGTTTTTGGACTTACAGGTCTAGAATGCACTTAGTAAAAATTTACTGTTGTCCCTTTCCAGTTGACAAAACAAAAAGTACTATCATCTTTCATTTTATCATCACAGTTCCTGAAAGTAGTAGATACTAATGGGCCTTTCCATAGGAGAAAACAGTAAAAATTATAACCTATAATATAAAATTATTATTAGGTGTAATGTACGACATTTACTTGAGTTTTGGATCTGTGACTTACTACCAAAGAGGATTTAAATACAGCACTTAATTTCCCAAAGTTTGAGGTATTTTATTTTTAATTCTATATAGCAATAAGTAATCTACAAATCTCAAAGTAATAGGTAAGATAGCATTATTAAGCTTGGATAACAGGCAGAGCACTGTTTGCATTTAACTGCCATTTGATACCTTGTGCATAGATCCCAAAAAGCAGACGCATCACAATTACAAAGTTGTGGCAGGCATTTGACCTCGTATTTAAGATGCTGGTTAGGATGTTCATGTGCCACAACAGAGTAGCTGGGTTCGACTCTCAACTCTGACTCTTGATCAATTATTTGAAAAGGTAGTAAGACAGACATATTCTAATAAAGCTTTCACTGCAAAATATACTGGATGTTCCTACTACTACTGTTCAGGATTTAGATGCTGCAGGCTTTTATCAAGGGAAGAGATGACCTGGGAGAGAATGTAACAGTCTCCTAAGCTCAGTAGCCACAGGTAATTGACTAAGGATGATCGACAGATTCTAAATGAAGCAATCAAACCCTTCCCAGTAATATGTAGTTTTCACAAATCAGATCATACTACACCACCATGGTGAAGGGAAGATCCACAAAATCTATTGTAGATTCCTAGTGCCTCCTGGTGTGTTCATATCTTAGATTCTGTGAGATCTGCCAGTATGATTCTCATTAGTCTTCCCTTATTAAGTTATCAGAGCTCAAAAATTTAATATGGTGTGAAATATGCTGTCTATTTTAGGTCGTGCAATCTACTACACAGACTTAGTGAAGTTCAGTTATGAGGTGTAGTTGCTGACAAATTGATGAACCTAGGAGAACCACAAATCCCTGGGAAAGGGGGCTGGATGTAGGACAGGCAGGCTTTAGCTTGGACTGCTTATACTATTAAAGACAAAGAATGAAAACGTGGGGTAAATATGGGAGACTAATAGATTTCAATTAAAGTGAAAGTTTATTTGGGGGGAAATTTTTCATATCTAGTGGACAAAGAAAGCTTATAATTAAGGAGGAAATGTAAATAGATATTTAACAATGAATTTCTACAACCCTGAAATGACCAGTTTATAAATATATTTTTTTTACATCTAAAGTGTAAGCAAGGAAGCCTACTTTGCAAATTCCAAAGTTCCCCTAAGTTTATATACATAAGATTATCTGATTTTTTTTTTTCTCTCATGAGTCTTACAAGCGTGGGAGATAGTCCAAATACAAGAATAATTCTTCTTCAGAATAATAATGGTCCCCTGTTATAATTATCATAAAATCTTATAATGATGGAATCATTTGGTGAGGACCACCATGAGACACATATTTCCAACTTGCCATGTTTATTCATCACTGGCTGATTTTTTTGTCAATTAATCCCACTATAAAAGTCAGGAAATTCAAAATCTTAAATCTATTTAAGCAGTACCCTCAAGAGGAATGCATTTTTACCAGAGGAAATAACATTTTTTAAAATAGTTTCTGAACACAGGATTAGCAGCTAATATCATTAACATTCTAAAGCAGTCCTCTGAGACTCAGCATAGACAAATCATTGATTTTGCATCTATCTTCCTTGGGACTTTGGTAGTCACTTCAAGGTGTCTCCATGTAATCCACTCATACTGGAGAATGTTTTTCAAAAATATTCTAAGTAATTAACCTACTCACATTGGAGTTCAAGTGTCTCTTGGTGATAAGCGCTTGAACACCTCAAAAGCGTAATTATGGGTATACCCTTGAGAGCTGGGTTGTATCAAATTCTCAAAACAGTGTAGATGTTAAAAGTGATAGAACAGCAGTGAGTTATCATGAATTTTCTCTGCGACTTACCTAGCTGGATTATGCATTTGAAATATAAGTATGCTTTAAAAGGACCCACATAATTTCTGATTGTAACTTTCAATCCGAGTTCTCGAATTTATTATAATATTTCAAAGGGAAAGCCATTAAAACTATTCTGACTTCCCTTTTTATTTTCTCCTATCATTGAATCCATTATGTGTTAATGTCAGCTTACAGCTAAAATGGAATTCTTTTTGTAGACAAATGAAGAAAATTCCTTTTGCATGGTGAGAATGCATCATTTAAAAATAAAAAAGGAATCATTTCAGAACAGAATCATTTGACTGTGATCAACATAGTGCATATAAGTTCAATAAACCTTATTATAATTTCTAACCACTTCGTCAAATACCTAAGATGCATGATAAAAAATAAAGTCATCCTCAATTGATCTAACAAAGATATTATCACCAAGGTATTAAATATCTTGTAAAGTACAAAAAAGTTTTTAAATGTATCTATTCTACAAATTAATCTACTAATCAGAATGTCTTTCTAAAGCCTTATTTTACTTGCCTTTTTAAAAGGGCCATTGTAATAAAATCAAGACTATCCTAGCACATTTTTAATATCTTCTTCTTCTGTAAAAGCCAAGGTAGTATATAATAGATAAATTACCAAAGAATAAATCTGAGCTGAAAATTTTAGAAAGACTGCTAATAAGTAGTAAATGGGACTTAAAACTCTTTTAGCTTACCAATTTTTAGTTTTTTATTGATGCCAATTACTTGTACATATCTATGAAATACAGTGTGGCCACACTGCAAACATATTTGGGAGGAAGAATTGGTAGGTAGAATCATTAGATTGGATGTGAGGTCTGAAGGCAAGAAAGAAATCAAGAATGGCTCTTCTCTTTCTTACACAACTGAGAATATAATGGGGATAAATGACCAAAAAAAGAATTATTAGCATGAGAAGTGTGAAAGGGATGAAAAAAATATTTAGCGGGATATGTCAATAATGATCCAACAGGTTATGTTTAAGAGTTGGTGAGGGATCATACAAACTAAAAAAAAAAACATAAAATAAATAGACAAACAACAAAAAGTAGAGCTTGAAATCCGACAGGAAAGAGCTGGCATGGATTGGCTAATGCCTCGCTGGGTAGGACACAAAGATTAGTCACTCCTTACCATGGTGTTGGGGACTTTCCTGCACACCCCCCCCCCAAAAAAAAAAAAAATGTTCTGCACCTTAACTGCTGACAAATGTCTTGTTAGAGTTACAAGCCAGTCTAGATTATCCTAAAATCTGCCAAGATCAGTAAAATTAGACTTCAACACAACAAATGGCTAAATACTAAAATGAAATAGACACGAGACAGCTGAATGGTACCTTATAGCCATTTTAAGGTATATAGCAGCTGGTCCTGTATATGAACTAAAATTGAAATGTCAATGAGCTAATCATAGGTTGTGGTTAAGAACTTGCTTCTTTTTTGTTTTGTATTGTTTTGTTTTGTTTTTTTTAACACACTGGTTACGCAAAACCTTGTCAATTCCATAATGTTACAAATTGCTGTTAATGTTATATTGAGACTCTTAATTGACTGGGATGATATTCTACCAGCTCTGACTTTGGACCAGAAATGGTCTCCCCAACAAACTGTTCAACCCATCTGGACAATGAGTAGCTGGACTCTATGCTGGGTATATGTTTGCAAGGAAAGAATCTTGATGGAATTTGAACTGTAATACTGCATCAAGGTGGAGGAATCCACCAGGGGGGAGGGGTGTAGGGAGGGGTGGGGGGATTCCCAGAGCATATGAAACTGTCACATAATGCATAATAATTAATAAAAAAAAAAAAAAAAAAAAAAAAGAAATTGTATGGCAAATTAAAGTATATAAACAAAAAAAAAAAAAAAAAAAAGAGTTGGTGAGGGAAATGAGCCAATCCCAAAAGGTTAAATACCACATGTCTGCCTTAATTTAAGATGATATGATGTTATGTATAACATGTTATGTTATGAATGTTATATGTTGTGTATAAACTAAAATTGAAATGTAAGTGAGGTGGTCACAGAAGGTGGCTAGGAACTAGCATTTACTTTTAACATATTGGTTACTCATTACTATGTCAATTAATTCCATAATGATGTAAATTTTTGCGGATGGTATGTTGGAGCTTTCACTTGACTGGGATGATACTCTGCTGGCTCTGTCTTCAGACCAGAGAGGGTATACCTAAGAAGCCGTTGAACTTGACTGGACAATAAGATGCTGGACTCTATGTTTGGTATATGCTTGCAATGGGGGAATCTCAACTGAACTTGAACTGTGGTTATGCAACAAGGTGGAGGAATCCACCATGGTGGGAGGGTTTGGGGAGGGGTGGGGAGAACCCAAGTACCTATGAAACTGTGTCACATAATATAATGTAATTAATGAATTAAAAATAATAAATAAAAAAAAGAGTTGGTGAAATCTCCAAGTGCACATAGTGGTAGGCATTTTGATACATAAATCAGTGGCTCAGACGAAAGGTTAGTGCTGACAGTCAGCATCTGCTTGTCTTCGCTCCACACAGACACTGGAAAAAACTTGTAGCAGGGTGAGGAGGCTAGGAATCAAAAAGGTAGCAGTTAGGGATGACTCCAAAAGTTAGTAACTATGCTGACTGTTTCATCAGCTTCCTTCTGTCTTTCTCAGGTCAATAAATTTAGGACTGCAGAAATCAAGTTGAACTGAATTGTAAGATCCTGGAACCATGACAATCTCTCTGCATCTTCCTCTCTGGTCCTCCTTAAATCCCTTCTTCCCTGCCTCCCACCCTTTTCCCCCTGCTCTCTTTCCCTTCCTCTTCTTCCTGTTTTTCTCAATATCGCTCCCTGTCAGTTAGTTGCCTACCACCCACCTCTTATTGACTCAGTTGGCTCCCCCCACCACCTTACATTTTCATTTTGTTCTATACATAGCTTAGAAAAAAATCTGAAAATTCATTTTGAAGGATTTATAACAGGCCTTACCCACCCACAGCCTTTTTCTATATGAAGCTATGAAACCTAGCTTATTGAAGAAAAACATAGCCACAGATCCACTTACTAGTACTCTGTGCTATGGCAGAGAACCTAGAACTACTCAGTAATAAAGTGGCACACTCCTCCCATATGTCATTTCACCTCATGAATATATCACCGCAAGAAGAGATGACTATGTTCTAAAGTAAATTTGAGGTAGACCAATGCAAAACATCATGACTGACAAAGCTAAAACTTCTGCATCCATTTTCACGTTAAACCTGTCAGACAGTTACTTGCCTATTTTGCTAGTTGACTTGCAGAATTTAATAATTAAGACATTTACTCTCTAAAACTTACTATCTCTTCAGTCTGTACTCCCAGTAAATATGAATACTCCGCTGATTCCATTTAACTTGAAACAGATCAAGGCACCTGCTTTGGGGCTGCAGCACATCTCAGCTGTGCAGTTTTTTAAACGCTCCAGCAACTGAAGTGCATCTTCACTATTGAATTGCATTGCTCAGCTTTAAAGTCATTTACAAACTGTACTGATCAAGCTGTACATTTCTAAGTTGGAATGTAATCTACAGAGCCTTCTGCAAAATGAGCTGAATCCTTTACTAATCATGGGCAATGGTAGGTTTGTGGCAATGTGCATTATTCACTTCTTGTACCCCTTGGTTTCCTTGCAGACTGCTGTGCTGTAGTGCTGGAGCTTGAAAGTCACGAATCACATCATCCTACTCCTGAGGGGAAAGCATTCTGGCTGTGGATGAAATATCTCCTTAATGTGAAAATCTCTCCATTCATGCACACACATATTCAATATGTTCACATGATGTCATTAGTCCTGGCTTGATCAATGCATAAATTGCTGGGAACTTATGATGGTTCTGGAATATTAAACCAACATTACCTCATTTGTCTATGAATATTGAACAACTCCCTTCAGCCTAATACTACAAGCACTGTTTTCCATATTCCATGTTCCTTAACATTAGTAAAATTTTCCTATGATATGTCCTACATTCTGAAAACAATGAAAAGACTGAATAGTATGATAATGTGAAAGTATTTTAATCCACCTACATACCATTTATGACTCTTCCTCCAAAAAATGTGGTTTGATTCTAGAATATATGGAATCAATGACTTAAAATTCCATGAATGAAACATGCACAAGCACACATTTTTATTTCTGATTGTCAACCATAATCTGCAACAAATTATTTCAACAAAGTGGAGCATTGTTTCAAAAACCAAACAGCAGTTCCATAATAGTCTAGTGAATGCATGGCTTTATATGTAGAAAGAGTAAGTGCTTACAAAGGATTATACTCACATCTATTAGTATCTGAGTCAACATCTAAACTTGTCAGGTAAGATCAATATACTTGCTTCATGTCTGCATCACAGAATAGCAAGAGGGCTTTTTACTGGATAAGATAATACACAGAGTTTAATCCTAGTGTATCAGAAGATAAAACACTCAATTGTCCAAGAGATTATAAAATTTATGTTCCAGTACCTTGTAGACATTAACCATGCAGACATCAGACCAGACAAAAGAATATGTACATTCTAAAGGGCAAAAATAGAACATGGAGTCACTCAATTACATGTATTGAATATTTTTCTCAAGAAAGCACATGAAAATGATTAAGGTTACTTACAAAATGCAGAAAAGAAAACACATAGCCCTATAATAAATCAAGAAATAGGTTCTATATTAGCAGATCGGTGACTCAATCCATAAATAATATGCAAAGAAGATTAAATAACTCTAAAATGACAAATTTGTTTAAAATCAGACATACATATGTACATAAATCTTCAAACTTTTAAAAATAAATCTGCTCCTCATTGACTAATGAGGTACCAGGATTAACAATAATTACCCTATTTGTGGCTCTTATGCATACACATTGTCATTTTGTCTGCTAACATATAAAGTTATATAAATCAAATTAACTTACAAAACTGTTGAAACTAGTATTTGGATCCCTAAATGTTTTGAGGCCTGTATCATTTAACACACTACAGGCAAACCTACTTCAAGAAATAACTTTTGGAGGTTTTGGCAAAAGCATGTTTCCTATTACCCTATTTCTGCTTCAGTCTTGTCCAAATTTCTCTAGTATTTATGGCACCCTGTTGATTGTAAAGGCTGCTTCCAATGTTCCAGGACTCTATTAAATGTCAAAAAGAAAGGTTTTGTTTCAAAAGTGTGATTCAAAGTGTTTATATATAATCTCCTTTGGAAAATAATCATTGATAAGTTGTAGAGAATGAAATGTCTTAGAAAACATCAAAAGAATACTTTTAAATGTGTATTACATCTTTTAATATTACTGTTTTGAGGTAATTTTTATGGTACACACCTCAGTGGGGACATGCTCATAGAACCTATCTTACACTTAGGCTTCTACTAAATGCAGTTGGACTTAAAGACACCTCAGGTGGAACTGGACAGAGAAGGAAAAGCCATGGTGAGATGATATTACGTTTAACAATTGAGTTCTTGATAAGAAATAGCTTGCTGGTTTTCCATGATATAACTATGTCTTCTTAAAATATGAGTGTAACCTACCCCTCTGGGTTAATATGAAGATTCCGTGTGGAAATAATGCATGAAAGCTGCAATGATTCACATATTTTTAAAATATAAACATAATCAATCCCATGATTCCTTGAAAACTATCCAAGATCATGTATGTAGCGTTGAATGTAGGCTCTATTGTTTGATTTCTATCATAGCCACCACCAAAAAAATTAAGAATACAGGTGACAGCACATGAGTTTTAGACTGGGACGGGGGCTGGGATGGCTAGATAGAGAGGCACTCAACAACACCCGTGAGGGCTGGATGGTTGAGTTGGTTAGATAGAACTAACCTTTAATACCCATTGACACGTACAAGAGCCAAATGGGATGGGGGACAGACTGGTCTTCTGCTACACATACTGGCAAACCAGGGTAGGGGGCGGGCCTGGTGGGGGTTATTGTGGGTCGCCCCGACTAGGCTGCAGCTCCCACTGGTTTGTGTGAGGGCCGAGTACGTGCTGGGCCGAACCAGACTGGACTGCAACACCCATTGGTTCCAGTGCAACTCGGGACTGAAAACAGAACCAACCCAGCAATTGCAACCACCAGCTGATCGTGGTGATGGACTGTGCCGGGCCCTGTGCTTGCTAGAGCATACAAGAAACTAGTCTGGGAATACCTCAAAGTTTCTTTGGAGATCTCCCTAATCGAACTGCTGGACTCAGAACTCTAATCAAGAAAAGACAGAAGACAGAGCAGATCAATCATTCATCTCAGCTATATGTTGGCAGCGATATATGGGGCAAACGGAGACTTTATGATGGACCATATCAATCAGTGGACGACCTCATCGAGCGAAACTGGCAGCGATTCATAACCGGAGAACTATTAACACCACTCGAGCACATATCTCAGAGCATGCCCCACATCCGGGACTCGGGGTGGGCGGGAAACCGGGTGGGGCTTCCTTTACCTCAGATACAAGATGGAAACAATGTGGACATAATGGTATTACCCACTTCCCTATCCCCCTGAACCTTTTTTTTTTTTTCTTTTCTTTTTCTTTCTTTAACTGTAATTAACTATGTAAAGATTGTCAACAACACAATAAAATAGATTATAAAAAAAACAAAAAAAAAGAAACTTATACTAAGGTTGTAATCTGTTATTATTTACTCATAGTTTGTAACATTATAAACTGGAGCCATGCGCAGGGAAAAAAATAAAGATTTGCTTGAGAGGTTTTTACACACAAAAGAACGATTATCCATTGCCACCACAAACAAAAAAAAGTGGATGGATAGAAGTTGGGCTGGCTTGACATTTTCCATGAAGACCATATGTATGGGTAATCTGTCAATACACGTGGAATCTGGAAAGGAATTCAGAATATCCATGCCAGAAAATGAACAAGTGATTGCAAATAACTTAAATGTTTGAGTGAAGATGTCTAAGTCATGTCAGTATAGGCATTTCTTCCCTTATCTTAACAGCTGTGCCTCCAAACCTTGGCTCAACAAAGGTGTTGAGAACTGCAGTGTAGGTCCTCTTCATCTGATAAGGGGAAGAAAACAAGAACAGGTGTCATTTGAGTAATTCACAGATAAATAGTATGAACAAATTCAGGATACGTGTGATATACACTCAGGCCAACCAAACTCTGCTTTAAAGCTAGGATTTACCTATTTCTTGAGAGATTGGAAGCATAATTAAAGAAAAGGACAGAATATCTACCCAATAACCAAAATGACTCTTATATCACCTGAGGTTGAAATTCATGCTTATCAAATAAGGACTCAAATCTCCTATAAATTTCATGAAATATGAGCAAACATGAAAATGTTCATGGAAAAATTAACTAAAAGTAGAAGTTTATTTTAGTGCATTGGTGAAAATATTTTATGATATTTGGAAAATTTATATTATAAAAACTATGCATCGATTCCCAAAAACTTGCATAAAAATAAAAATGGATAAAATTTAATTATCAATCCATAGTTGACTTAATCACTGTGTCTCTTGCTTCCCTGTGTCACAGGTCTCTACTTGTCCCTCTGCCATCAGCCTGTCCTCTCCTTTTCCCAGGATCATGACCTCTCTGCTTCACCCCAGCTAGTGATTCTCCATATTTTTAAATATGCCCTTACTCTATTCCACCATCTTCAGGACTTCTTAATTAATGGTTCTATTAATACAAGGAGGAAAGATTTCAAGGAGTTCATAGATACAATTCTGAGACTATGACACTTTCCTCCTCTTTATTTTTTTCATTTTTATCATGACACGTTTTTCATTTATTTTATTATCATAGGCTTAAAGCTCAATGAAATCAAGAATTCAAAAAGTAAAAAGACCATTGCTTATCAGGAGTTTGGAAAGGGTATGAACAGTAAATACAAAGAAAGCAATTGACTGAGTGGTGTTGGTAGCTACAGTGATTTGAACTAACTTATACACGTAATAAAAGGCAAAAAAAAAAAAAGCTCAAGCAAAAATA
Organism: Ochotona princeps; assembly: GCF_030435755.1. NCBI lineage: Eukaryota > Metazoa > Chordata > Mammalia > Lagomorpha > Ochotonidae > Ochotona > Ochotona princeps. The sequence continues at coordinate 71,150,762 of NC_080836.1, forward strand.
ATTAAATATTAAATTTTATGCAATTACCTGAATAATAGATCTAATCTTCCTTGAAAGTTTCCCTTTGAAAGATTTCACAGCATTGCCAGAATTCTTTGCTTCTCTTTGATTATTTTATCAGCTAATTAGGTAGCATTTAAGCTGCTACATACTTAAAATAATTTTTTTCTTAGATTTTAAAAAAAGAAATAAAAGACAAGAATGTAAATGTGAAATTTCCCACGAAGAATGCTAAGCTGAACATGAAGAACACCACCATAGATTGTTACTCTGGCACAATCATTTGGTAATCTTGGCTTTGGCACTTGTGCCAGGATTAGCCTTTGGAATGCTTGAGAAAGCCAAACATTCTGTTCTGTTCTGGGTCATCTAGGTGCAAAAGCAGTCAAGGCAATGTCAACATATGAAGTTTACAGTAGGATTTCCTCAGATTAAAAATCAAAATCCGACCTGAGGTTCTCGCTTAATGTTGGTTCACGTTAGGCCCTCCTGTGTCTTGCTTTCTCCTCCGTGAAGCCAGCACAGAGTAGTCCCTCGCTGGGGTTACTGTGGAAGTGCAGTCAGAGCCACAGATGCTATTACTGCCCTTGATCGTTTGACTCCCATCACTTCTACAAACAGACTGAATTTCCACATTAGTTCACATAACTTAGATCTATTTTAAAAACCTGGGAAGCCAAAGTTTAATGTTCTATGTCTATAAACATTTATGTATTTAAGAACAATTTGTTTTTCTGTAATTTTCAACATAGTGCGGGAACTCCTGCCTGCCTCTTGCTGATCCAGGCCCTTTCCTGTCTTCTCTCGCCTTTTGTTCTCTTTCCCTGGAACACATCAGAAAGGAAGAAAGAGAGACTGAAAGAGAGAGAGTGGAAGGTAGAAGAAAAGAAGGAGAGAGGGAGGGAAGGAGGGGTATGAGACCCGCTGCTCTGCTTCCCACCCAGCTCCCTGACAATGTGCCTAAGAAAGCAGAGCAGGATCTAAATAGTTGGATCCCTCTCACCCATGTAGGAGATTAAAACAGAGTCCCAGATTTCTGGTTTAGTTCTGGATATTGTGTCCATTTTGGAGTAAATCAGCAAATGGAAGTGTGTGTGTGTGTAAGAGAGAGAGAGAGAGAGAGAGAGAGAGAGAGAGAGACTCATCTTGTCTCTGTTTCACCACTTTTCAAATAAAAATAAATATTTTAAAAATAACACAAAATAAGTTGACATGAAATCACAACTCCCATTGATTTTAACAGGGGTGCTAAGATGACAGGAGGAAGTCTGCACATTTGTGCATTAAACCACTTTCAGATGTGGCCAGGTTCATTCTAAGGATCATGAGGAAAATTATATATACAAAGATAGAAAGCAATAAAGCTGCCCTGTAAGGTATTATCCATAGGATACTTGTGTCTCTGGCTTTAAACATAACCGGCTTTGTGTACTATAAATATTAGTTGATTTCTTGTTATTCTTCTTTATTGTCACACAAGCTAAGGGGTAAATTTATCTCTTCTGTGCATTTATTGGATACTTCTTTAAGGAGTTCATGAAAGTTCAAATTGAACAGTAGCTGTCTAATTTTTTATCTCCATGTATACCAGTTATTATTGGAACTGGCAATAACATTTTTGCCAAGGGTAACGCAACACGCCATGTTCTAAGCTCTCTTCTTGGCAGAGGATCACATGTAATATTGTAAAACAGTTTGTTCTAGTCAGTCTCAACTGGAGCCACGGTGACAACACTCTGCAAATGATGAGACTTAATTGCATGTAAATGTCAGTTTGCAATGATCCCAGAAACAGAAGACAAAATTTGGATTCAAGAAAAAAAAAATCTCACATGGCAAGGTCACCAGTAATCAGCCTTAGAATGGGAGACTAGATGAACTCTGATGTCCTACATTTGAACTGAAAAAAAAAATAAAAATTTCAAATAAAACAATACAACCTTAATACAGAACATTAAAAACACACAACTTTCTTCACTGACAACTCTGATCTCCTAAATAAGCTATTATATTTTTAAAACAAGTTAAATGTTTACTAAAATGACAAAGCTCTAACTATAGATTTACAGAAGTTAAAATAGGATTTAACAAAAAAAAATGAGCATATTTATAGAATATTAACTCACACAAAAAAAGAGATAACTATATAAGCCTGCAAGACTCAAATTTGTTTTTAGTGGTCCAACTTCTAATATGTAAGTTATAACCTATTATACAGTGGCATGCTGGTTATGCTGCATCAAAATGATTATACGCCATTTTATGGGATGTGATCCCCTGGGATTTAAGTAGCCCGGTGTAATCAGCTAAAGTAAGATAGATCAATACAGGTTGTAAAAAAATACAAAATCTTCCCAACAACAGTTTAGCAAAAATAAAGTTCTATATTTTAAAGATCTCTGGATTCTGGCAGACAGCCTCTAATTACAGGACTTTTATGCTTTGGCTGTAGCCATTTTTTCTAAGTCAGCATAATAAATATTTTCTTTTAAGCTGTACCCTTGAAATAGTCATTATCTTTAATTTACAAAGCAATCAAAGATTTTCCTTTTTCAGAATTCTTCTCACTTGCTAAATCACAAGTCAATGACTTCCCTTTTTCGGACCCACAAAAAAATATATCCCAGGAAAATATCCTAATTCCTTCTCAAACCAAATATTATAACTCTCTGTCTCTAAAAATTAAAAAGCAAAAAAGCCTTGAAATGGCAAAATGGAGAGGATAAGGCTGGCGCTACCAGGGGAAGAGCTGCAGTGTGCATGACTTTCTAATGTTGAGTACAGCTTTGACCCACAGGAACTAGAAATGACAAGGAACCAAATTTCTTACCTTACAATTTGCCTTGAGGACAAAGACAGTAGTTCAAGAGGGAAGAACAGAGACTGAAGACTGGCCACCTCCTCACACTCAGCTCTCCTTTTCCAGCTTAGTCCTATGCTTACCATGAGGAAACACTACTTACAGGGAGAAAAATGGATGAACCATTTTGAAACAGTTTCCAATAAGCTAAATTTAGAAAATAGAACTGAATGGGCCCACATTGTGGTACAGTGGGTTAACCTACCACCTGAGACTCCTGCATCCCAGCCAAAGTCCCAGGTGCGGCAATGCCAATCCACCTCTTTGTGAATGCACCTGCAAAAGTGGCAGAAGATGGTCCAAGTGCTTGGGACCCTAAACTCATGTGGATGACTGTGATGAAGCTCTGGGCTTCAATTTGGCCTAGCCCAGACTGGTTACTACAGCCATCTGGGGAGGGAACCAGGAGATCATTTCTTTCTCTCTCTCTCTCTCTCTCTCTCTCTCTCTCTCTCTCTCTCTCTCTCTCGTCTCTCTGTAACTCTAATACATAAATAAATATTAACAAAGAAAAAGAAGAAGATTGTAATGAAAACCAGTGCTGCCCATGGCCTCTTTCTGCTCTCGTATTCTCCCGATGCCAGCCTCCATCTCTCTCCTAAGTGCCCTCTCTCCTCGTGGCCTCTTCTCTCCTCAACTTATGCATTTCCTGTCTTCCTTTCCTCTTCCCCGCTCTTTCTCCCTGTGGCCTGTCAGTTCTTATTCTCTCCTGTGGTTTCAGCATATCTTTATCAGGTCTGTGTGTTGTAAACTTAGTCCACAGTGTGGCAACTTTAACAGGTAATGTAACCTGAAGAGAAGCCTGGGTCATTGTGGACATCACTTTTGGAAAAGATGAATCTGTCCTCCAAGGACCAGGCTAGCTCTGGAACAACTGCATTGTGAGGGAGCATCAGACTTGGGCTGAATCCTCCTTCTGCAATTCCGTTTCCCTGCCCTGCTCTGGCTCAGCCAGGGGCTCTCACTACGGAACAAACACACACAACTACTTCATCTTGGAATTTCAGTCTCTGTAGCTATAGCCAAATGGCCTCTTTTGTTTTTTATTTTTTATTATTATGTTCATGATACAGTTCCACATTCTCTGGGGTTTCTCATCCCCCTTCCCAGGTCCCCAGCTACTGAGTTCTGCTCCAGTATTACAATGGGTAGTCCTTCATGAACAATCATAAGTCCATCATTCCAGTATTGAAGTATTTCCTAACACTGCAGGCATGGACAATGTCAGCGAGTCCAGCATCCTACTTTCAGGATATTAGCCCCTTTCCTTAATAAAGTATTCAATTTACATATTTTGGTGCAGCAGCTGAAAATTGACTATGTCAGTCTCCTTTTTGTCTATCGGGCTGTCATTTTCTGCTAAGCCTCCTCTTTCCCTAACACTGTACTCCAATGTGATCAATACATAGATACAAATAATAAGATAAGAGATGCTAGAGGGACCTCATGTCTACAAGGATGAAAAGTAACATTTACTTTATGACAAAGCACTAGCACAGATAGTGAATGAATCTCATGATGTAGTTTCATCCTCAAAATAATCTACAGAGGTGGATTCTACTATTTTTCACATTGGAAGCCATGGGTAAAAAGTAACCAACTTGACAAAAGTTAGAAGCTTTTTAAATAAAAAATCAGATGTTATGTGATCATGTGACAATAGCTTGGGGGAATTTTACCAAATTCAGAGAAAATGCTTGGGATAGTCATAGCTGAAATGTACACACTGGGTTCATGCATAAACGTCACTTTAGGAGACCTCAGGACGGTCCTTCCAGATACCTCACTTAAGTTTCCAGAGAAAGTCTAGCTGGATTTAAAAGGCTTTTATAATTGCCATGCAGGATGGATGAGCAAACAGTGATGGAAAATATATCCTGCTCTCTATTTCTCTCTCTCTCTCTCTCTCTCTCTCTCTCTCTCTCTCTCTCTCTGTCCTTTTCCATATATGCATACACAAAAATTGATCTCTGTTGAGGCTGTTTCTTATAGATACCAGTTCATAAAGCATGTTTTGATAGTAGGAAGCTATGTATTTACTGCTGACTAGTAACTTCAGGGAGAATCCTGTGATATCTGACATTTAAACAGACCTCACTTAAACAACTAAACCAACTATTTTCTCAAAGCCATAGGCTGAAGAATTTTGACTCCAGGGTGTTGCACAAACCAAAGAGTACCCTCTGGACATTCTTTGTTATTTTTCAGGGTTTGACATCCACTAATAGTGTTACAATTGCTCACTAGAAGGAACGTTTTACAATCAAGCATGCCAAGTTCATTAGGAGAGAGCAGGATGTGTTGTCATTGATCAAGAGCTTACACGTACATACAAAGTCGATCCAAAAAGGCCTAGTAGGTTGCGTTGGTGGTATAGTGGTGAGCATAGCTGCCTTCCAAAAAGGTCTAGTAACTATCAGATGAAGGCTACAGCCTCTAGAGCATATTCAACTCCAACAACAGCACAAGCATATTTGCCCAACTACTACATAATATGTTGGAAAGAACACAGGCTTCCGAATTAGAAATGTCAGTTCAGCTAGCAGCTCTGCCAGAAATTACTTAGCCCCTGCACCTCTGTTTCCACTGCAAGCCTCAGTTTTTTATTTTTTTAAGATTTACTTATTTTTATTGGAAAATCATAGTAACAGAAAGAAGGGGAAGACAGAGGGACAGATCTTCAGTCTGCTGGTTCGCTCTCCAAGTGGCTGCAACAGTCAAAGCTGAGCAGATCTGAAGCCAGGAGCTTCTTCTGGGTCTCCCACACGGGTGCAGTGTCCTAAAGCATTGGGCCATCCTCGACTGCTTTCCCAGGCCACCAGCAGGGAGCTGGATGGGAAGTGGAGCAGCCAGGACACCAACCAGTACCCATACGGGATCCGGGCACATGCAAAGTGAGGACTTTAGCCAGTAGGCTACCGCACTGGGCCCAGTCTTTAATTTTTTTTAACGATAATAGCACTTTACACTCTTGTTGTAAATATATGATATCAAATATGTGGTCAACTGCAATATGTAGGTTTTGATACTTTACAATTACCATTGTTACTATCTTTTTTAAATTGAATTACACAAATAAAATGAAAAGCTTGATGGTAACAGAATATCAGATTGTTACTGAAACCCCTCCTCAATCCACCTTTGAAGCACTTCTCTGGTTCCTTCCCATATTGCATCGACTGTGCTCATTCTTAGTGTGTGATAGCCAATTTCTTGAACTCAAACTGGAAGCAAAACCCAAAATCTACAAGTGCATTATTCTTTGTAGCCAAATTACCCTATTTTGCTTTTATTCTCATACTTCCAACCGTATCGTTTATGCAACAACTTCCTGCTAAGCTGCATCCTCGAATAAAGGTTTCCAAGAGTTATTTAAAAGAAGTTATTTACCACAGAATGGCTGCAATAGGGACAGCTACATTATTTACGCTGTTCTAGAACTTGAAAATAATGAAGGAAGAAATGCATTTCTAAAACTCCAGCTAACAGAAATTTTGCATGAAAAGGCAAAAGAAAAGAGTGGAAATTTCATGGGACAAGGGGACAGAGCTCAGAAATGTCGCTGGCAGGGCAACCAGAGGCTAACAGCGATTCATGGCTCACCACCACCTCAAGAAAAGAGCTTGCAGGGCTAGGGAAGACGGCAGTCCAGCAGAGAGAAGTGGGCACGTCTCACGGCCTGTCAGTGACTGCATTGCCTGGCAGAAACTCTTGCAGACCACACTTACTCGAGGCCAGGGAAGGAGACAACATGAGGGAAAGATTCCTGGCTACTTAAGAAAATTATGAATGGCTTGAAAGGGAGACACAGATGCTAACAAAACAATAACAAGGAGCTTCCAACACCCCACTCTCATCAATGGACGGATTGACTAGACAGCAAATCAACAAAGAAAACGACAGTGGCAGTGAAATATGGAAATTGTAAAAACTGGAGGAAGAAGGGAAATAACAGAGGAGTGTGGATGGGGACTGTGAGCAGGAGTGTCACCATGCTCTTAAATCTGAACCAAGAAATGCTCAAAATGTGTTCACTTAGTATAAAGAAGAGAAGAAGTTACTCACCAAGATTTTCATTCTGCAAATGTGGAAAGATGTGACTGGTGTCTGAATACACCAAAAAAAAAAAAAAACTATATATGTATGTGTGTGTGTGTGTGTATGTGTTCACATTATTTGGAAAAAATGTTGTTATTTTCATTTTCCTGTGGCATTAATCAGTATGTGGTTTAATTAACTCATATAATTATATTCACACCCCTTTTGCCTTTAGTCATGCTACAATTTCGCTTATAGGAAATAACACAATACAGTAAAAAAAAAAAAAAAGACTTTTGAGCACTTCAGAAGGTCAGAGATGACATGTGGGCCTGTGGACATCGTTAACTATCCGAAATGTGCCAAGATGGAAAAGCAGATTTCCCAGTGACTTTACCACATAAACACCTGGAAGGTTTCTAGACAATAGATCTTTGATCACCAAGCTGCTAAAGATGGCTATTTCATCTCTGGAACATAAATGGCCTGCTGGCATTCTCCCCTTCATTGTTTGAAAATAAAATTATAAAGTGCTGTGGAAGGCCCAAATTGATCACCTTTAATATTCCCCCTATCTTGTAGAACCTATAAAATATGTGTTAATTTTAGCTTTTAGAGGCTTTTATCAGTATATCTTTCCTCCTCGAAACTTAGACAAACCAAATACAAGATATTTGTCACAATGCACATCTTGCCCCTGACACATCTTGTTTGTGGTTTTTCTCTTTGATTTTTTAAGCAGCATTTAGATGATAAGGGTCACAAAAAATAAATAAATAGCTTCTTCATTGAAGAAATTACAAGTGAAACTAAGATCATCTCAGTCAGCCGGTTCAGATTAGACTTTCACTGACAAACTATCATTCTCATATTTTAAGATACTTAATCTTATCAAATGTTTAATTATTGAAACTGTTCCATCTAGTTTTAATTTGCCTTCACACAGAAGTTTATAGCTCAAGGTAAAGCGTTCCAGTTTTTAAAGTCTACCCAAAGTTCTGCTGGGAATCATAATTACTATATTTTTCTTGGTTCCTATTATCACCACCTGTCAAACTCCTGAAGTTTTCAATAGCAATTAAAGACTAAAAAGCATGCACAAATAAACTTGAATATAACCTCCTAAAAACTGGCAGTAACTTAATTATCCCCAAAATAGATGATTAACTAAATAAGCAATAGGATATTCAAAAAGGAGATGTAATGCAGCCATTAAAGTCACAGAGTACAAGCATAATTAGTAATCTGAGCTAATGTTTTCAGCATAGTGCTAAATGAAAAGATGAAAAAAGGGCTAAGAAAGAATTTGTAAGTTCAGTTCCATTCACAGTGGATGCAAAAAAATTCAATATCTTGGAATAAGTTTAACCACGCAGGTGAGAGATGTCTATGATGAAAATTTTAACATTTTAAAGAAAGAAAGCCTCCAAAACATGAAAAAGTCTTCCATACACATAGACTGGTAGATCTGATATCATTAAAACGTTCACTGACCAAAAACATTTTATAGATTCAGTGCAATCTCAATCGAAAGACCTATGACATTCTGCCCAGATCTATTTAAAAAAAAAACTGCTAAAATTCACGTGTAAACATAAGAAAACCCAAATAGTTAAAATAATCTTAAACAACAAAAGGTAATTTGGAGGCATCACATTACCAGACTTCAAGATGTACTACAGGGCAATTGTAATCAAAACAGTCTGGTACTGGTACAGAAACAGACTTGAAGCTCAATGAAGAACAGAAATTCTGAAAACAAATACCATATTGACAGCCAACTGGTGTTTGACAAAAGAAACAAAATCAATCCAGAGGGAATGGACAGCCTCTTCAGCAACTGGTTCTAGGGAAATCAAATATTTACATGTAGAAAAATGTAACAAGACCCCTGCCTTACACCTTATACCAAAAAAAAAAATCAACACTGAACAGATTAAGGATCTAGATCTAAGACTTGATACCATTTTATTACCAGATGAAAATACCATAGACTCTCTGCAAGATATATGCATAGGCAGACTTCTTGGAAAAGGCCCTAGAATTCCAGGCGATGAAAACAAAAATAAATAAATGTGATTATATTAAGCGAAGAAGTTTCTGCATTGCAGAGGAAACCATCAAGACAGTGAAGAGGCAACCAATAGCATGAAAGAAAATAGCTTTCAGAGGCGGCAGGTCTTACCTTACACCTTAGGTTCTTTCTTGTTTCAACTTTCAGTTTTTTGGTGTCAAATCTAATTATTTTTGCTGTGAATGTTACCTTTTCATGATTCCTCGTCATTTGTATCTTTTTCAGGAAGTCCTTGTGGTTCATTAATTGATCATCCATTAGAGACTTTTTGATTGCTTGTAAGCACCTGAGGTTGTAAATGTTCCTTTCAATTCTGCTTCTGCCGCATCTCATGGGTAATGATGTTCTTGTTTTGATTGTCATTTCTTCAGGGTCACATGGATCAGGCAATAGCATCAATTTCTGCAAGAAGGTTTATGATTTTCTTTTACATCACTTTACGGTGCATTGGTAATTCTGTAGCATGCTGTTTCACTTCATGTTAATGAATATTTCCTGTTTTGCTCCTTATTGTGTATTGTGTTTTCTGGTTCTGTGTTTAAGGGGGCATATAATAGAAGCGTAGCAGAGACTAACATGTCCAGACGTGGAGACATAGTGTAGTACATCTCTCTGCATTCAGACCAAGGACAGACTCCCAGTGAAACAGTTGAAAATAGCCTGAAGGCAGGATGTTGGAATCTCTGAAATTATCCATGCCTACAATGTCAGACAACACAATAGCAGAATGATGAACTTGTGGCTGTTCATGAAGCACCACCCATTGTAATACTACAGGGGAATCAGAAAGGGAATGGGGGCTTGGGGAGAGGGAAGGGAAATCCCAGAGCCTATGGAACTAGATCATAAAACAATAATACATTTTAAAATTACTTATAAATAGAAAAATGGGCAGGCTCTGGTGTGGTACACTAGTGGCTAACGTCCTTGCCTTGCTTGCACGGGGATGCCATGTGAGTGCTGATTCTAATAGCAACTGCTTCACTTTCCATTCAGCTCCCTGCTTGTGGCCTGGAAAAGCAGGAGAGGTTGGCCCAGAGCTTTGGGACCCAGTAATCATGTGTGAGACCTGGAAGAGGCTGCTGGCTCCTGGCTTTGGATTGACTCAGTTACGGCTGTTGTGGGCACTTAGGGAGTGAACCAGTGGATGGGATATCTTTCTGTCTGTCTCTCTTTATCTCTGTAAATCTGTCTTTCAATAAAAATAAATAAATATTTTTTAAAAAAGAAATGGGCAAAGGACATGAGCAGGTATTCCTCAAAGGATGAAATTCAAATGGCCAACAGACATGAAAAGATGCTCAGGTTCACTAATCATCAGGACAATCAATAAAAGCAACAACAAAGTGTCACTGCACACCACTTGGACTGAGTATTCTCCAAATATTTTTAAAAAGTACAAGCTAGCGGGGGTGCAAACGAAAGGTACTCTGATCCACCATTAGCAGCAATGTAAACTAATGCAACATTTATGGAAGAGAGTATGGAGATTCCTCCAAGGTCTGAAAATACATCCACCACATGGCCCAGCCATGCAATTCCCGAGAATGTATCCAAATAATGCAAGGAGTTATCTATGCTCTCATGTTTAAAGCAGTTTAATTCACAGCAGCTAAGATGTCTGTAAACTCACATAACAGAATGCTGGATTTATGGCTGCTTATGAAGGACTAAACTATTGTAATGATACAGGGAAAATCAGGGGAGGAGAGTGAATTTGGGGAGGAGGTAAGGGAAATCCCAGTGCCTTTGGAATTGTACCATAAAATTTAAAAATTAAAATTTAGATTAAAAAATGTGGTTTGTGCACACTTTGAAATACTACTCAGCTATTTGAAAATGGAATGTTCTTTGTAACAAAATGAATGTATTTGGGAACCCTTATGCTTAGTCAAATAAGCTAGTCCCTAAAGGACAAATATAATATGTTTTCCCTAATCTGTTGTGATTAATACACAGAGAACAGAAAACATAATCTATAGGTGTGAGAATGATATCCTGGGTTCTGTTATTGTGTACATTCTTTGTTTATACACCTGAGGAATAGTAGGTTTTTTGTTTCAGTTTGATTTTTTTTTTGTTCTGTTCTGATTTTTAGTTCATTGTTATCATTATTTTCTACTTCCTAGGTGTTCATATCCCTCACATAATGGAATGTTAAACCTGTGATGTAAAAGATGAAAGTATGCTGTTGTGACGGCCAGGGGGCAGACAGAGGAAGGAGAAGTCCAGCTGGGGAATGCACACAGAAGGCGAGGGTTACGGAAGCACCGGGAAGGCTCCAATATCTGTGCTGCAACATACATGAAATGTATGCACTTTATGAAAGGAAGGAGGGAATGAAGGAAAGGAAGGAAACAAAGATAGATAGACTGGGAGTGGGCAGGAGTATAGCAGACTTATTTTATTATAGTAGGTAAAGCTACTATCTGTGGTGCCACCATTCAATATGGCACCTGTTCATGTCCTGGCTACCTGACTTCTGGACTAATTTCGTGATAATGGCCTATGAAATGCAACTCAATATTGCCCCAATAGTTGAGTCCATGACACCCACACGGGAGACTCAGATGAAATGTCTAGGCTCCCGGCTTTGATTCTGCTCAGCCCTGGCTCTTGCAGCTATCCGCAGAGTGATCCAGCGGACAGAAAGTCTCTCTGTGTATAACTCTTCGATTCAAACGGATGAATAATTAAATCTTCATATACATATATGCTTATGCAAATAGTTTTCTTATCTATAAATTTCAATATTTTAAAATGTTTTCTCTGACTTTTTTACTATGCCACCAGAATATATTGGGGCAGAGATATGAGATTATACCAAATTTGAGCATTTTCTGAAAGCAAATCCAAAAGATAAAAATTACAAAAGACTTTTGCCATACTATGAATAAAACAGACGTATTTATTCAATAGTCAAATAAAATTCCTGGAAAACTAGTGCATTTTGGCAAACTAGAACTATTCAAGAAAAGTTGAAGAATACTGAACAATGCTATTGAAACAATCCTAGTAATAATTACGGGGCTCAGTAGGATGATCTCCACTACTTCCTTAGAGTAAACTTATTTCTTGAGGAGATGAACACAAAAGACATAGTGAAGAAAAAAATGGAAAGATAAAGTGGGAAAATAGATTTATACCCTGCCATTATAAACCACACTCCCATAGGCTAAAGTAGAACAATTTTCACATGTGAAGTACCCAGCACCCATTCAATGCATCCGTCTGTCTTGTTGTTCACCTGGCTCATCCTGTAGGAAGGCATGATCCAAGGCAAGCACACCAGGCAGTCAATGAAGAGCCTCTTTTACAGAGTTAAATTCTGTGTCTTCTCTATGAGCAACTGTCAGAGGCATCAAAAGCACTAGCAGATTGCAATGAACAGTGAGCTTCATATGTCATCAGCTCTTCAAAGTCACGTTCTCTCTCTCCAAAAGAAGGAAAGCAGAATATATCAGAAGAAAATCGGTATCATTCTAATGAGCTCTGGTGGATATCATTAACTATTCTCTTTTGTGATTGTCAGACTAAATGTATATTGTTTTAAAAAAATAGTCCCTGATATAAAAACAACTAGAGAAAATGAGGACTACAAGCAACATCTCACTACAACAATGCAGATTAAGTACAAATACTTGCATAAAGAAGTCAAAATGCAGCAAAACAAAATTAAAATCAGCTTAAGATTTTTCAATCACAAACTGCAAATCATAATATTCAAGCTTTATTTCTCTGTGGCGTATGTTATTGGTGGTTTCTTATACAAAGCTATAAATTTGGTATTACAATAAAAATAAAATTGGTTTCTTTAAACCTCTTGCATTTTCTAGAAACCAAGTGCTTATAGCAACATGATTTCCACAGCCTGTTTCAATTCTAAAATTCAGCAGTAAGTAAGTAAGCTAAATTTATTAATTGCTATAGCCACAAGAGTGCAAAATTTTGAGGTATTTTTTCAAATAATTCTCAAAACAGTTTTAGACACTTATCAGCAAACAAGAGTTGAAATAATAGAAGCTATTATTTTTCAACCACCATCAGCATGCAAGCCTTAAAGGAATGTGTTTCCATATCAGTGAACTGAGGGTATAGAACAGACTGCTGATGACCCTAGAAATGCTCTCTATTCACATCACACAATGGTATTCATGGAATTAATTTCTCATAAGAAACAAAAAGGAATTTTTGAGTATAATGTGCATGATTTGCTGACTGACTTTCTGGAGAACCAAGAGCTTTACCAAAGACTCTTAAGACAATCAAGACCTTGAAGTAATAGTTATTCTTGTTAAGCTTCACATTGCAATAGATTATCCTTCTAGAATATAGGATTAAAAAAATAAGACTTAGATTCTGTTATTCCTAATAACATGTCCCTTTTGACAATCTAAGCATTTTTAGCATAAAAGCATGCTTATAAAGTCATAACTTTCTACACTAACTGAAGATATGCCTTATTGAAAACTAAATGGGAAGTCTTTGATTAAACTTTTTGGCTTAAGGCCATGTGTTGTGAGCCCACGGAATAATGAAGACTGTTGTAGGCTCACAGAGTGAGAGATAAGAAGACAGCCTGTGAACGTTTCTAAAAATACTTTCCCCAGCCTCGGTTTTCAAAATTAGAGAAGATAGTTAAAAATCATGCAAAGGTTCTTAACAGTGTATCTTAACAAGAATACCTCAAATGTTCCCAAGAGAAGCCAAGTAACAGTGAATGAAATATCCCTATCAACCTTTAACACACTTCAGTGATGACGTGTTCATATCATTCAATGTAATAGAGGAGTAGGAGATTGAATATGACAATACAGGACTAATTGAACATCACAATATAAGAATCTGTTGCAGAATAGATGACCAACAAGTGTTAGTTCTCCCAGGAGAGTGCCACACATAAATAACATCCTTGAGCTATTGGTGGAAACAGTGTATTCCTCAAACATCAAAAAGTCAAGAATACTACCCGTAGTTTTGGTTCTAAGCAAGTCTGGTTATGTGTTTTTTTTTTTTTTAATGGATGTTGTATTTCCATATCCTAGCTCTTAGTTCCATAGAACTCTGAGGAGTAATTGAAAGTAAAAACCTGCACTGTATTAAATATGTACTACAAAGGGCAGAAATTATCTCTGATGTTCGGATAGTTACAGGAGTTGCTCCTCACAAAACAGCACCTCTCAAACTTTGGACAGCTTAGGAATCACACAGAGGACAGCGGTTCTTTATGCTATCCCCTAATAGGGCCTGGAAGTTTACTTCTTAACTCTCATTTGGGCATTTTGGAAACACATGAATTCCTGGGTTATATGTGGAGAAAAATAATATCCCAAAATTTATGGCTGCTGCTCCATGAAGTTCACTGGCTAAAACAGGAAAATGACATTTTCTGAGCAGATTTGTAATGCAGTGACATACTAGTTGTGCATTGGACACAACTTCATAATTGAGTGGCTTGGGTGGGAACCTGATATAACTATTCTGGAAGTGACTAATGCCACAGCCAATAAAACTGAGCTATATTCACAGCATGCTGTGCTCTGGGAGTTTTTTTTCTTTTGTTTTCTGGTTTTTTATATTGGAGTCTGGGAGCATTGCCCAGACACTGAGAGGGTAATGAAGATAAGCATGGGTCTTTAGTGTTTTCCACCCCCTACTCCAAAAGCCAAAAAACAGTTAGCACTGAGTATTTGTATATGTAACAAGAACAAGACTAAGACGGAAATTCTATTCTTTGTATCTCAGGGTCAGTATTCTTGTAAAATTTCTTTTCTAATGTTCTGTTAAAATGATTGATGTCAAAAAAATGATTGATGTCCAATTAAACCTTTATAATGGTAGCTGATCATGGGAAAGAGTGACAATCGACAAGGATGCCATTGTTCACAGGCATTATGATGGACTTAGCAATCCTACTTCATTCAGCTTTATGTGTATGCATTTACCCCATTTGGCACTTCCCAAATAAAAGGATTATTTAGTGGACAAACTGGGCCATGACAGCTGTTACTTCATGCAGGGCTTTTTCTAAATCTGACCTGAACACAATGCTCAGCTAACAAGTAACCAAAAGGCAACCATAGATGACTTTGCTGAACTATTATTGATCTAGGTGATTTTTTAAGAGGATAATACATATTTGAAAAATCTTTCATTATGTATTTACCGCCTATACACGGGTCATTTTTTAAAATTATCTCCTCTAGAATGGATACAAAGGAAAATCAAAGAGGTAAACTTTTTATTCCAAATTTTGCAGAGTAAAAATATCATTACATGCAAATCTGATGCATTTCATAACCCGAGTGGCATTCCTTAGACCTCCAGTGCACTGGCAAGCTTTGGAAACCACCTGATCCAGGCTATCAGAATACCAAAACACCTGAATGCTATGTCTAAAATTAGACTATTGAAATTCTCCCTGGACTGTCACTTTTCTTTATTACAAACACATTTTTCCCCACTTGGCAGCAGTGCTGCTTTAAGTAAGTAAAGAGTGCCACCAAGCGGTTGCATATCGTATTCTGCAGACAATTGTTTAAAAAAAATCTATTTTGTCAGTTTGTTAATTGTACTCAACTTTTGAAAGACACAAGCTTGAGCTGGGTATTTAGAGTTTAAAAGACTCATATTGAGCTTCATGCTTTTGGCTTTCTGCCTATCCCAGCCCCGGCTATTGCCAACGACTGAAGACAAACCAGCAGAAAGGACATCTCTGTCTTTCTGTGTCTCTACCTCCATCTCCCTATCTCCCCTCTCTCTATCCAAATAATGAAAACAAGCAAATAACATTTTTTAAGGAGAGATTTCTTTGCATGACTTAAAACATGTTTCCAGGGTTCAACTTATATCTCACGTAAGGTATTTTGCTGAATTGACGGGCAAATTCCCTATGATTATTTTTTTAAGCATGAAAATTCTATGTGCAGTTAATGGCATTTCTAAAAATAAGTAGCAATAGAAATTCAATTTCCAAGCCTATAGCTGATAGTGACTATTCAGTGTGGACCTTTTCATGGTCACAAGAGAAAAGTTCCCTTATTTTAAAAAATGAAGTTATTTCTGTACAGATACATCAAGTATGTCAAATCAAAAGCAAAGAAGAAAGATTGTTTTATCACAGGAAAGCTGTTCCCTAGCTCTACAATGAAGAGAAATGTATTATTCTATTACTCAATCTTCCTTCACAAAAGATTGAGCAATTTTGGAGCATAAAGTCTGAGAATAACCCCATCAATCTCCTATAGTTATTAGTTTTGCTTCTGCATTCATTATTTCCTCATTAACCTAACATGTACTGAATGCCTATTGTGGCTTCTGCAGCTGTTTGTGGAGAGTGAACCAGAGGATGGAAGAGCTCTCTGTCTCTCCCTCACTCTTAGTCTGTAATTCTGCCTTTCAGTAGATGAAATAAATTAAAATCATCAAAATCTCCTAACTTTCTAAACTGTGCTCCCTCCGGGAGGCCCATCCTACCTGTGATAAATATGTTGAAATGAGCATGTTTCAAGGAACATTGTCCTCATAAGAGATTGTACAGAATTTCAGTAGTGTTGAAACTGCTCAAAGTATTTCTTAAATTTGAGTTTTGAGTTTTCCTTTAAGAAAATACATGTGAAATACAGTCTCATTACATAGTCAATTTAGTAAATATCAGTTACTTGAATAATTCTATGCTGGATGATGTCAAGGTGTAAAGATGATGCAATTTTCAAGAAATCTACAACTTAGCAGACACAAAGAGTATAATAGTACCGGTGAGAATGGCACTTCTTGTCTAATATAAATAAATTTTCTAGTCACTTAACATAACATATTTTATAATTTAATAAATCTGAACTGTTGTTAAATATGCATTATTCAGTGTCCTTGAAAAAATAAAAATATTGACTGGTTGTGACAAGTAGCTTTCCCACCAATTTGTTAATTTAAAAAATTCTCTTTTCATTTAAGAACTTTTTCCATTGAATTTTTTAATTCATGTTTCATTTAAGAACTTCTTCATTATTTTGACATAGATTTCCTTTAATTAATATCTCCGCTACATACATTAAAAAGAAAATACCAAAATAAATTAAGGCAATGATGAACATGCTATAACTCCTGAGTGGTGGTTAGTACTATATGCACGCATATTTAAGAGGTCTTTGATGGAATGTGATGCTTCATCCTGTCAGCTGACCCCGTCCAGACTTTGGATTGCAGTTTCAGAAAGGTAAGAAAAGCATCAGATGTCCTGGCTTAAAGCCACTCCCCAATTTCTCAAGAGTAATAAATAAACCTGAAAGAGCAATTCAGTTTCTGATTCCATCCTCCCTCTTAAAATATCCACTTATTAAGAAGACTATTCAAATATGTCTTGGCAATAAGATGCTTTCTATCATTCTCCAGACCTACAATGTCAGGATACATACAAACAGCAGAATGATGGAACTGTGACCATTGGTGGAAGACTATACTATTGTTACTATATGACAAAAAAACAAGCGAGGGAGAGAGTGGATATGGGAAGGGTGGAAGAGGAAATCCCTGAGCCTAAGGAATTGTATTATGAGAATCAAGATAAAAAAATAAAATAAACTATTTAAAAAGAATTTGAGGGCCAGAGCAATAGCTCAGGGGCTAAATCCTCACCTTATGCGGGCACCAGTTTGTGTTCTGACTGCTCCACTTCTCTTCCAGGTCCCTGCTTGTGGCCTGGGAAATCAGTAGAGAATGGTCCAAAACCTTGGGACCCTGTACCAATGTGGGAGACCCAGAAGAAGCTCCTGGCTCCTGGCTTTAGATCGGCTCAGCTCTGTCCATTGTGGCCACTTGGGGAACCAGCAGATGGAAGATTGATCTCTCTGTCTCTCCTCCACTCCAATCAAAATAAATAAATCTTTAAAAGAAAATAAACAATGCGATTCCTAATATGTCTACACAATCAAAAACACAGAATTTCAAAATAAGCTGAGTGTGATTTTAAACACTGTCTAACCTACTAATTTTCCTATCAGTACAAACTGAAAATAAACTAAGAATATCAAAAAGCCTGGCGTTTTAGACAATGCGGCCTCCAGTATCATAAGAGAAAACAGTTTCAGGAAACACAGCAAGGCAAGTCTTCTGGATCAGTTGGTTGCTATGAACTCTCGGGTATCTGATGGCTTCTCTGCTGCTTTTGCTTCCACAGCACAGGGTCTGTAAGAGGTGGAACCCAGCCAAGTCCATAAATCAGACAGCCTCCAGGTTGGGACTGGCTAATAGAATATAAAGACAAACTTCAGAGACAACTGACTCCACTCAACCCTCCCTCTGGGCACTCAAGCCCAGATATCCTAAGGCACTGACAATCATTCCTAGCTCACTTTGCCAATGAGAATGGAAGATTTAACTTGGAGTATTCCTGGCTTCAGATGCCTGAACATCTTCATTAGGCCTTATCATGTACTATTTAGTTTTTATTTGTAGAATACATACAAATAGCAATATTTCTTGCAAAGGAAATAAAAATCCTTAGTATTTCTAAAAAATATATTTTTCAGCTGGGAACACTCTCATTTCCACTTTGAAAAAAGAAGGGAAGAAAAACTTATTCCTTTGGGCAAAATTGAGTAACATGGACAAGCAAACAAATATTTGAAAAAGTATACAGTATTTATTTCCATTTCACCAGAGGGAGTAGATTTGTCTGTTTCATTATTCATTAGCTACATCTTTAGTGTAGCTTTCCTGCTTGCTAAATATCAAGAATGTCCTAAGCCCCAGGCTACATACTTCAATGACAGCTGAATTTCATTGACTGCACTATGGCAAAACATTAAATCATAAAACATGTGAATGACAGTATTCAGCATTTCTTTTTTCATGTGTAGAGCATTGGAAATACAATGCCTTTGACATCAGAAATGCCTTTGAGTGTTATGAATGCCATATGGAAAAGTAGTGCACTGTAAATTTTATGCTAATAAAATATAGCTTTACTCAAGTGTGTTCCTGAAATTTGAAATCATTTAATCACTGTTCTATTTTGAATCTAGATATTATTCCCTTTTTCAATATTATTTCCCATTCTCTCTTAAACATGATGATGATTAGTATATGAAGAAGTTGAGTAGAAAAATCCCACCTGAAATTATAACTGAAGAACTGAAGATTATTTGACTTTCCATTTGAAATTCAAGTGATTACTACAGTAAAATATCACCCATCCCAAATTGAATTGATATTATCAAAAGACTGGAAATAACAAGTCTTGATAGGAATGTGGAGAAAAGCAAACAGTCTTACACTCTTGGTGGGAATGTAAATTGGTAGAGCTACTATGGAAAGTTGACCTATCATATGATCTAACTATCACACTTCTGGCACATATCTGAAGAACATGAATTCGGCCTATCGAAGCTATTCCTGCACTCCCATGTTCACTACAGTACTATTCACAATGGCCAAGAAATGGACTCCGTCTAGGTAGCCACCAGTGGATGAACACATAAAGAAAATGTGATATGTATACACAAAAGAATGTGATTCAAGCATGAACAAGCAATGAAATCTTGACATTCATTACAAAATGGATGAAAGCTGTGGTCATTCACGTCAAGTGAATACTCCACACACAGAAATACAAATACTGAATATGCTCTGGAGATGAAAAAGGTCTTTCAAAAGTCAATGTGAGTTTAAATATGTATAAATAGTATTTTGTGTCTCATGTTTTTATAACACATAAAAACATATTATTGATCATATAAAATCTACAATGGAGATTAACATACTGGGAAACAATGGATGCATGCAGTATGTATCTTTACTCTCAATTATCAGTAGGAGTTCCATTAATACTCGTAAATGTACTTCTACCATACATTGCTATATTTTCTACCCTTTCCTGTATTTATGAAGTCATGATACATTTACACATCAGAAAGTTAAACTTTAAATGATGAATAAAACTGAGACTGGAGGGAAGTGAGGAAGTTAGCAGGAAGAAAGACCAGGGGCACCAAAGCACAGATGGAACTATAATGGGCTCTAATGTTCCTCAACACAGCGGACAACTGCTCACAGTATCTTAAAATTCCACATGAAGAACTGGATTCTCTGCCATTGTCTGTACCTACTATGTCAGGATACACTTAAACAGCAAAATCATATAGTTTTGACTGTTTATGCAGGTCTATAATATTGTGATAATATAAGGGCAATCAATGGGAGGAAGGGGATTTGGAGAGTGGGGATGGGAAATCCCAGTGCCTATAGAACTGTACCATAAATATAATATAATAAATGCTTTTAAAAGAAATGACCTCCAAAGTGCAAGAACATGTAAGAAAATATAAATAACTAATTGCCCAATTTGTGTTGAAATACTTCACGGTACCCGATAAAAATTGTACAAGTGTTACACATTTATCAAAATTTTAATACAATACAATAAAAAGATTACCCAGTAATGTATCTCATCTTGATATGGTTTAATTCTGAAATTTAATTCTATGAAATAGTACATTTGATCCCTGAAGATAATTTGGCCAATATCATTAACACATTTAAAATAGTAGAAAACAATTTCCCAAGGAAATCCACAATATTCTAATCACAATATGCAAAGGTTTTGAAGCTTCTCGACTTAAAAGAAAGGAAAAACAAGAGTAGATTGGATTATCTAAGAGATATCATGGGACTTCAAAAGGCTTGTAGGAAAAATGCAATAAAACTGTATTTATTTTATTGTGAAGAATTGGAGTCTGTACACATGAGTGGTGTTTAAAAGTTCATGAAAAGTGCCTGCTATATAAAATAGCCATTGTATGAATGTCAAAAATTTATGTGTCTGTGCCAGAATCTTTCAGCCACATTTTTCACAAACTTTTTGAAGCATACCCTCATTTATGAAAAATAAAGTAGTAAGGGACTTCTATAGAATTTCCTGAGACATTCTTGGAATGTTTGTGCCCTGTCTGTTCATTTGAAAATGAGTGTGAGATGATCAATAGCATAAATCTCATTTAAAAATACCTAATGATTCTTATCCAAGTTTTAAATTCACTAAAGATTAACCCCCTTAGATCAATATATAAACTTTTTATTGTATCAGCCATTTTTACCAGTATTTTGATTGGATTGTAAAAATTGCAACAGCTTAGTGATAAAAAGAAGAAAAATTCTGAAGAGATAAAAGAACTTTCAGAAGTACTCCTGAGATGTAGTAAATTTGTCTGTGGAAGGGTGGTATTACATACCTAGAAAAAGGACGGAAAGAAGCAAGAGTGTGGTTAGAATCAAAAGCAGGAAGCCAGCAGAGAGCCTAACAACTAAGATGCATACACCCCACACTGGAATGCCCTATTCACTTTCCCAATCTGGCTCCTGACTCCTTTCGTGCTAATGTACAACTTGAGTGGATGCAGTATTATCTCAAGAGGAGTTTCTAAGCTGCTACAATAAAAACTCTGCACAGTCAGCCTTGGAGTTAAGAGAAGCAGTCAAGCTGCAGAGAAAGAAAAAATGTGGTCCTTGAAAATATATGTGGGAAAATCAAGGACAAAAAATCCAATGTGAAGTGACGTTTTAATTGCTGATGGCAAGGCCATTGGTTTTTGTGACTTGTAGTAAAGTCAGTTGGAAAATACAACCTACCCACATTAATTCTATTCCCAAGTCCCTAATTCCTACTTAACTATGAACACCATACCTGCCAAGAAAAAGATAAGGGAAAAGGAAAGATAGATGATCTTACTGTTTTTCATTTTATTTAATGTGTTAGAAAATACACCAAAAAGGAAAAAACAGAAACTGAAGTTATAATGTGTGATATTCAATTGAGCAAGAAGATATCATAAATGATTTGAATTCATTTATTCAAACACAAGTTCATAGCATCCAAACTGAGTTCTTTTCTATTATGAAGAACACACTGGGGCTTCAAAAGAAAGGCGATATCTTAAGGGTATTAGGACTTGCTAAATTCCATCTCATTTAGAATGGGATCGGGACTGTTTCTCAGAAGACGGATTTAGTAGGGCATCTTACATATCTACACAGTTTTAGGTACAGGATGCAAGCATCATTAACCTTCATAAGCAGTTTACTAAGTAGTACCTTTTTCAGAGAAAGCTTGGTCATTAGATTTAATGAAGTCAATCACCCTTCAGTCCCTCTCCAAAATTTGAGTGAACGAAGTAAAAACAAATCAAACAACCACCCTACCTTATAGTTCTTACTACTGTTGTGCCGGATTTTGCTTTCCCCAGAAAATCTGAAGTTGGTGCTAATGCATAAAGGCAGTGTATTTAAACTAACCTAGGTTCCCTGCCTCCACCCCGGCTGGGCTGGGCTGGGGAGAGGGGTGGCTGCAGCCAAAGCTGCAGCAGAAACAGCAGGGGCAGAAGAAAAAGAGAGCAAGGTTGAACATAGGGTTCTTATACATTTCAGACCAATTCCACATAATTATACAGTCATGATTGGTCAGTTTGTTAACTTTTTAAAAAAGAACAAGTTGGCAGGCTCCTATTGGTGGGTCTGAAGGAAGCAACTTTCAAAAAGTACAAACTGATGAGCTACAGGGCAGTGGGTTTTATCTAACAGAGACCTCCTTTCTGAGGTGTGCTCTGCCTAGGTGACCTGCCAGGTGTCCTGCCCGGTGTTATGTTCACTGCTAGGCCTGGAATTCACACAGCCTCCAGCCAAGCAAGTAAGGCAGAAATCACAAAAGCAGGAAACACTTAGGCTTTTCATTATCTCAAGCAATACATAGAATAAATGTGCTCAAAGAAGGGTGTAATTGGTAACTCTTGGGGTCATCCGTGATAAAAATTACTATAATGCATGTGTAACATTGTAAGACTATACCTTTCATTGAAAAACAAAATCTGAATTCCTCATTAGAGATTTTTCTGAAGACTACTTTTCTCTTTATTCCTGTGAATAAATAACTTCTACATGAGACAACAGCACTCTATTCTTGTACTAACCTTGCACAAGAATAGTCTAAAATAAACGTAATAAATAAAAGAGAGCGATTAAACCAGAAAACATGTAAAGCAGTGGAAAGTTACAAAGTTTTCCCAATGTATTTGAAACAGTTTATCAAAACTCCTAATCTGCCTTCCTTTTTAGGGACTCTCAGAGTCATAACAATTATGAAAGAATGACCACTGACGTTTCTGGTATGTGTTCCCTAACAGGAAATTTCTTCAAAATACTTCAGTGCGGTTACCTGAGTCTCCAGGGCACACAGGGTCTCTCAGTCAGTCTTTTCCTCCTTTGCCAACCCAACTACACTCACCACTGTCTCTTTTCCTCTCTTCAACCTTCCATGAAGTTGGGAATGACATTTTTAGATTTTTGCCAGAAATTCTCTGGGAAAAAAAAAATCCGCTGGATAATATTTTGAATAGTACACCTTATTTTCTATAACATTTAATCTGTTGCTTATGAATCTGTTCTCTTATTAAATCAGTAATAATTTCTCCCAGTCCCTCTCTCGTAACTCAACGTTAGCTGCTCTATTCTATTAATCTCTTCAAAAGTGGTTTCCAGATGTGTCCAGTTTTCACAAACAGTAAAAGTAGGAGTTTGTATTCAGTTCCATTTTCTCATTTCCAGCTTTATTTCTGGGTTATCCATCAAATTCACTTATGTTCTACAGCTTTTCCTTTTGAAATGTGCTAGAAATATGCCCACACTTGTGATAGTCCCTCATAGAACTGAAACACTAAGCCACCCCCTTATTTAAACTGCAGGAAAGTTTGAAGTAGTGTTTTTCAAACAGTTTGAATAGCAACTAAAATTTTATAACAGTTTACCTCTTTTTTTATTTATTTTGAAAAAGCCAAATAACTCAGTTCCAGATTCCTACACCTATTTTCAACAAGTAAAACCACCAAGTAGTCAATGTAATGAGATATCTTATGTCAAACTTGTCAATGTTTAAAAAAATCACCAAAAAAGGGGAAATCTAAGTACTTCTTCTTTGGTATGCAGTTTATTATATGGCATTTTAGATTCTTATTTTGTGGAATTCTGCATATTCAAGGATGATGGGAGGAAACAAACAGGACAGTTTTAAGCTTATTAAATTTAAGAAGATGAATTAACTTCTTGATTTCACAGAACTGAAAACTATGGGGGAAAAGATATTCTTTTAAAAATTTCACCTGTGCTTTCAACAGTGACTACAAAGAAGGAGAACTAGTTTTGACACATTAGTTTGCTCCACCCTCCATTTACCTTTAGGCCTGCCAGATTGTTAGGACTGTGAGTATTTTGTTGAGGGTCATGAAATAAGTTAAGCTTTTTAAAACTTCCATGGTTAGATTGGGTTGGTGAAAACCTTCAAATCCTAATCTACATCAGGCTTTTGCTGTGGCATCATTTTCTATTAAGCGGGATGTGGTGTGGGGATCACCTGAACTCCCTTCCAACATCAGATAGCAAAAGCGCGTGGGAGGGCAACACTGTACAGCCATTCCTCAACACTGTTCTCAGACGTAGCCTCCTAGAAGCATCTAGAGCAACATCCATTTTTCAAAACTCCTTTGTATTGTTCTTTTTCATCTTCATCTTATCCCTCAGTCAGTACAAACCTAATGAAATCTCTCTAAACAGGAGGTCTGGTGCAGTAGACTTTGGTTGATTTTGTGATTCATGAAACAATTGCCATTACAATAATCTAATACGGTTTTGTGTGAATCATCCATTACTAATATGTGCAGTATATTTGCATTTGAATGAGTATGTATGCGAGTATTTATAAACATATATTTACATGATTTTAAATGTTTCTTTAATTTTATACTATAAAGGAAGTCAGAGTTCGGAATTACAGTTCAAAAACACCACCACATCTATGACGGTGTGCTAGGAGAAAATGAACCCAAGAAACAAGAATTTGAGAAAACAGTCCAGGAAGTGATAACTCATGACACTTCACAAGAATAGGAGGTTGGTAGTTAGCACAGTTCCCTCAGGAAAAATGCTCTATAATCTGGTCTTTAAATGTTCTGAAACAACAATTTCTAAGGTGAATTTTATCAGTGATTGACACTGGGTTGGTCAGGATTCTCTAAGTTATGAAGCAATTTTTATTGCACCAATCAAAGATACACCACCTAATATAGAAAATACATGATAGAATGTGAATTGAAGAGAAATTTTGTGGAAAGTTTTTTGAAATGTGTCTGAGTACTTCAAACAGTTTGTGGAAAAATAGAATTATGCCCAACTAATATGTAAAAATTAAAAACACAGAAACTTGATTTTAGAGTGTGTTTATTTTGGTATGATTTGAATTTTGTGATTTTTTTTCTCATAGTAGGCACTGAGCCAGGACCCGCCCTCTGCCAGGTGGATTATCAGCCGAAGCTTGAGTGGAGATGAGTTCTGAGCCTTCAATATATCCCACAACTGCTTATGGTTAAATTTAGTTGTCCCTTATTTTTAAATTTGTTTTTTCTTAATTCTATTTTGTGCAACTCCCTTTCTGTGAAGGAAAGAAAGAAGGGACAAACATATTGTGAAAAGTTCCCATTCAGTTTAACCAAAAATAAGCGGCCTAGAAACATGTTCCAAAGTGATTGCCTTAGTTTAGGGCGCTTTGAGTTCTTTCTTTACTCCTATGAGTTAATTTCTGCAAAGAACCTAAGAATGTAATACAAACACAAAAACTCTGAATTTTTGAGAAAGTAGTTTGCAGTGTAATAATTTGTCTTTAGGGTGAAAATGGTCAGACATGATGATGAATATTCTAATTTCAAGTGAATTAGAAAACGGGGAATGGGCAGCTGGGTGAGCCCATGCCAGGTGCAGACTTGGCCCCATCCTCCAGTGGTACCTTTTTGTTCATCAATGTTTCTTAGATTCAAGAGGTTCTTTCATTTTCTCTTTTCATCCTCCTGGACCCAGGAGCATCTCCAGGTCCCTGTGTTTGTCAAGAGGGGGTTAGAAGCTGCAATCTGCTTTTTTTTTTCTCTCTGGGCTTACTTTCATCAGACTCTGTCTACAAATCTCTTCATTTCTGTATGAAATTTTCTCTGTGTCAGTCTCCTGCAAATACAGTCTGTCCTTTCTTCAACTTCTTTTCTCTCTGCCAGGCGAGTGCGAAGTCTGCACGCAGCCATGTTGGCCCTTCATGTCAGGATTCCGCTCCAGAAGGTGACGTGGCACATCCTGGCTTTTTCTGTGCCCTGGACATGTGGGCAGCAAATGCCGTAGACTTTTCTTTTTCTTCTCCAATGGACAGGTTTTTCTTGATCGGAAAAGACTGATCACAAAGGCTATTTTCAGAATTCCGGGGCAATAGGCAGTCACGTAGAGCCCGTGGTCAGGAATCTACAACAGCGAGACGGTGATTGCGCACTGCCACACTCCAGGTCCTTAGTGACAATTTGGAGGAAACTGCTATTTTGGGCGGTTCTTCTCCCTGACTAGATTGGTGCAACTTTGAAGGAAACTGCACCATGTTCATCTCTGAACAAAGGGGGATTTGGATCCATGTGGCACTTCTGCACGGTCCGCAGTTGTTTCCCTGTCACAGCCCAGTCCTGGGAGGTCCCGGAGCCAAGACCACTCACGTACAGAAAGTCACCACTCCAGCAAACCAAGACACAAATCCCGCAAGCAACGGCTCACCTAACACAGACCCATTCTTTCATTTTGAAATTGGAACTCAAACTTCAGAAGAAAAATGTAATGGCTCTCGCATATTCCTGAGAAGGCTAAGGCATCATGGGTAAGATACAATCCTGCCATTATTTGACATCAATTTGTTCTCTATACAATGATTTTGTTCTAAACCTTTTTGTTCTTTCTTCATTTTAGGAAAGGAACTTATGAAATGTACTAATTAAACGTACATATTTATAGCATATGATCACATGGATTAGAAACATTGTAAAAATTTGAGATGCAGGAGGAGTGGTCAATGCTATAACCATGAATAAAATCTGAACGTTTATGAGCTACGTAGCTATTTCAAAATTAGGAAAAGAATACTAAGAGTAACTATGAAAAGGGAAAATGACAAATTGATAAAATAGAAACTAAATGTAAGTTGATTTCTTCAAAAGATGAGTGAAAGATTGTTGTGATCTTCAGGTTGCAAAGGGCAGTCATGTTCCTCCCCAGAAAAATCACTATTTTAAGTTAACTTTTACGTCTTTTAATATTGTTTTTGAATGGAATTGAAGGCCAGCAAGGAGGGCTGGCCCATGGAACCACCAGTACGCGCAAGACCTGGCGCAGAGATAGGTTCTGATGGAGGAGCTTGGGAAACTCCTCTGCCGGAACACAGCTCCTACAGGTGAGCGCAAGAACCACGATATGGAACAACCCAGACCAGGCCAGACGAAGATACCCACTGGCATACATATGGAATAGGTGGGGGGCAGACCAGGCTGAACCCGTTCACAACACCCGCTGGTGAATCCGAGCACCAGAATAGAGTGTGGGTCAGGCCAGTTTCGGTTGTAACACAAACCAGTGCACATTACGGAATGCCAAAGTGAGGTGAGCCAAATCAGACGTGGTTGCAGCGCCCGAACAACACACATGAGAACTTGGAGGGAGGAGGCAAAGCCGGCAGGGGCAATGTGGGCTTCCCTGCTGGCCAACCACTCCCACTGGAAAGCCTGAGTCCGGATGGGGCAGACCAGACTAGGCAGGGCTACAACATCTGTGGGCCTCAGGTGAGCTAGATTGGGGAAGGGCCAGTTTGGGCTGACTGTTCCGACTGGTGCCAGCAAAAATTAGAGTGGGTGAGGGTTGGTTGGGCTTTGCCACAGAATCAGCTGGCAGAAGCTGGCACTGGGAGCTTAATCTGTCAAATTAAACTGCAGAACCACCTGGAGAGTACACAATCTGGAAGTTGGAGTGGCCTAGTAGGGAGATAGCGGGCACCTCCCTAGTGGGTAACCACTCCCACTGGAGAGCATGAAAACCAGGACAGGGACAGAGGTGGATAGACAGAAAGGCACCTGCCAGTATCTGTGTGGGCTGAATAGTGGGGTTGGTTGGGTTGAATGAGGTTTCAATGCCCATTGACAAGTGCCAGAGCTAGATGGGATGTGGGACAGACTGAAAAAGTCTGCGGTACATACTGGCAAGCATGGGAACCAGGGTAAGGGGCAGGCCTGATGGGGGTTATGGGGAGTCACCCCAACTAGGCTGCAGCTCCCACTGGTTTGCATGAGGACCGAGTATGAAGTGGACAGGATCGAGCTGGACTACAACACCCATTGGTTCAAGTGGATGACAGGGCTGGAAACAGAACTGACCCAGCAATTAAAATGACCAGCATGTGCATAAGCTGACTGGGGCGATGGACTGTGCCAGACCCTGTACTGGCAAGTACGCATAAGAATCAGGTTCGGGATCACCTCAGACGAGTTTTCTTTGGAAATCCCTCCAACTGAACTGCTGATCTCAGAACCCCAACCATGAAGAGACTATGTCAGCCAGTAGATTCTGAATATATATCATTGTGATTGGAACGGCGAGATTGGCAGCAATTCAGAACTGTTGAACTATCAAAACTGCTTGCGCAGGACCCTTGGAGCATGCCTCGCATTGGAGACCTGGGATGAGTGGGAGGCAGGGTGGGGCTTCTCCCTTTTTTTCTCCCCTGACCCCAGATACAGGAAAAAACTGATGATATTAGTGTGGAAACAATGGTATTCCCTACTTTCCTGTAACCCTTGACCCTGTTTTACCCTAAGCAACTAAGTAAAATCATTAGAAAGAAAAAAAGAAAGAAAAGAAAGGAAAGAAAAGAAATAACCAAACAGTGGATTTTTTAAAATGTGATCATTTGTCTCTCACACCTTCCAGAGTGAGAGTGTCCAACCTTGGTAAGATGATTCTATATCCTGTAGTTAATCAAACATGTACTTATACTCTGATACTCTACCATATTCTAGGGTATATTTCTCATCCTGTAGTCAAACTGGATCTTCAGTATATCTAATATTCCAGTTCACAAGACGTTTAAATGGCATAAACCCAGAAAAAATAAGAAAAGACTAAGTTGCATACTCACTTGTCCCACACATTCTTCCGCAAGAAACTTTGTTCTATGGCATGTAAAGCAGAAGAGGCTGAGTAATGTGTGTGTGTGTGTGTGTGTGTGTGTGTGTGTGTACATATATTTCTGGATACGTGGTCACACAAACTAGAAATCACATTACTCAAATACATATTGGGGAGGGGGGGAGGAGGGTGGCAGAGATGGACAACTAGCCAAATGCCTGAAACTGCTAAAATATCACAACTTTTGTGAGTGTAGTGTCTGGACAAAAAATCTTGTAACAGAGACATTCATTCTCAAAAATCCTTTATTAATGCATCTCTTTGCTAAAACCTACTTTTGTTAGCATATTTAAACAATATTACTTTATAATGGCATTGACTTCTTAAATACAGGGGGTAAGATCCTCCACACATAATTCAATTCCTCAAATGTTCTATCTTCACAAAAATTCAGACTTTCTAAGACATTTCTAAGCATTCATTAAGATTGAGAACTAAAAGGTAAGTTTATCATGCCCGTTATTAAACACCATTCCAGTCAACTTTTGAATATATGCCTAATCCTCTCAATTTGTGCTGAAATTTTTAATTATACTGAAAATCTGTAAACTGAACTAATTAAAGTCCTTCTGAGCTGAATGAAGTAAAACATGATTAAGAGGCAGACTCCATACATGGGTGGAAGACGTTAAGTTAAAGAGAGCAAAGTGATGTAATTTGCGCAATGACGTGCATTTCAGACAAACACGAGTTGTGAATACTTCCTACACTTCTCCGAAGACCTGAATTTGTGAAAATCCCAGAGACTGACTATATACACTATATGCTACATAATGATTTCTGAAATTTTAATTTGCATTTTTAAAGAAGATACTGTCTTATTTTACAAATGAAATTTCCTAATCACTTTGCTATTTTGAAAAACCAGGAAGAATAAAACATAACTCCAGTAAAATAATGTTGTAAAAGATTTGGATATATCTAAAGAATGTTTGAATCCATTTGTATATGGAGGAAAGAACAACATAACTTGAAAATTAATTCACCTGTTTTAATTATTGTTCAGATATTATTACTTAACACTGCACTTTCAGATTGGCCTTAGCATGCTTTCATATAATTTTTAAAAATATTTCTTTTACTTAGTTTTGTCGGAAAGGCAAATACACAGAGTGAAGGAGACAGAGAGAGAACTGGAGCCTATATGTGAACCCAGCACATGCAAGGTGAGGAAATAGCCACTAGGCTATCACACCAGGCCCTTTTATACAATTTTAATTATATCATAAAACACTGTTGCTGCCACAAATTAAATCATTTCCTTTGACATTTGTAAAATCAGACTTCAAAAGCGATCCAGAAAGTAAATGTAACAGTCATCTTCTGTTTTGAATGACACACAGACAACTGGAATTTTAATGTGGTCATTAGTATTCAACTTACTATCAAAAAGCCTGTTATTATCAGTCGTTAGCATTTAAAATTTTAAGCTTCAGAAGTTCACAACTGCACTATTTTTTATTATTTTCAAGATAATAATTTCCATGAAGGTGCATTAGGTAGGTTTAGCAGCTTTTACATGGATTTCTAAAGTACCTTCTGAGGTCACTTGAACCTTTCTCAGTAGTTCCTACTTCAGCTGTTCTCTAAGTACGTCATGTGTTTCAAATAATTGTATACTCAGTCATCGGGTTGCTTTGTTTCTATCACCATCATCACTTATTTGAGTAGCTGAGGAACAATTATTACTAACTATAAAGCTTTCCTTTTTATTTGTAAGCAAAAATGATGAGCCTTAAGTTTTCTACCATTAACATTGTCTACCACCAAATAGATTCTCACAGCAAATCTTCTTTTCAAATCTAAACTCAGTTTTAGAAATATAAAGCATAACTGAATAAATCACTTTATCTAGGACAAGCCCAAAAATACATTTCAGTAAGCTATGTTCAATTTTTTCCCAATTGAAAGATCTGGCCTCCTACATTCCAGAAGTGGCAGAACAGTCATTTTTTAAGTTATTTTTAAATGCACTCCTCCAATAAATTAAGACTTCATGTTATCAGATGTTCATAAAGTCACTGTAGTCCTTTAAAAGAAAAATGAATAAGAAATTCTTAGGAATGCGAATCTTTAAGCAGTTGTTTAGCCTACAAATGCACACCCACTTCTACCACCTTCACAGACAACTGCATCAAACATACTGTAGCCAGGTGGAAATATAAATCTCAAAAGAAACAAATTCCATAATCCACTATTCACTGTCAGGAAATTCTCCTTTATGTTTAGACTACAAAGCTTAGGCCACAGATTAAGCCTGTTTCCTCTAGTTCTATTCCTGGTGGAGAAGAAAAACAGATGGACACATCTGTCATGTAGATGAAAACAATAATTAGGTCACTTCTTCTGCAGCATAAAACAGAAAAACTTCCTCCAGTGTTTCTGCATGTGTTTCCTAATCTTACATAACTATGTATGATGATATGTGCATAGAAACTATTTCAGTAATATTAAGTCAAGGCCATCTGTGTAAAACCAGTTGGCAAGAGAATTGTTCCTAAATATTTCAATTTCCAGCTCTTACTGATATCAAATTCCTTTCCCCCTCTATGTGTGTTGCCTTTGAATCAACACAGAAGAATATGGGATAAGGCAAATCGTGAGAGAGGTAAGGATTTGTTCAGATTTCATCAAGATGGACACTTAAATTTGATCTGAGAAGTTAAGGCATCTGCAAGGAAGCTGTAGGCAAGAGGCAAATGCAAGGTGTGAGTTCTTATTAAGGACTCTAAGAAATAAACAATCCCATTAGCGTTAGCAGAAACAGAAGGTGGGCACTCAGCATCTGCTACTTCTGCAACAAGGTAGGGTGTTTTAATAAGAGCAAAGCTATTCAATTAGAGCAGGCATTGGAATAAAAATTTAAATTGGGTCTGGAGTGGTACATCATCTAGGCTTGAGCCACATGGGGAAAATATTGGGGAACAGAGAACTTGGGAGAAGCACATCCTGCATCTGAATAGCAGGAAGGGTGACAGGACGGAAGGAGCTGAGGAAAAGGGCAATAACAGAGAGCAGCAGGTTATTTGGGTTCTAATCATCCACTGTCCTAAGAAAGTGGAATTGATCAAAACTTGCCCTGCAGAAATTTAAACTCGTTCTCAAAGCAAAACTGGACAGAACTATAAGCCTTAAAAATTTTCAATCACTTATTTACACATACTTGCAGACCCATAGGTAACAGGTGCTTGGAAAGAACAGTGAGCAAAATAGAAAAAAAGAAAAAAGTCTTGACATGCGGAGTGTACTTTCAGTGACTCTATCAACTCAGCAATAATTGGTGACAATTGCTGTGGTGAAACAATAAGTTGTGTTGCTTTTAAAGTACCAAACCTCCTTTCTAAAGACACCTAATGAAGTTCTTTTACATTCATCATGTCATTGGATAGAATAAGGAAGAATTTGAGAAGGGCTTTGCAGGGCTCCTGCAATTGCAGACTGCAACAGGCACTCACTCACTGCTCCACTTGGAATCAAATTGTTCTATCTGCCCAGAAACTGGATTTGGTCATGCTATCATGTATTAGAAGATAAAGGTAAAGCTTTGAAACTATTAAATACTACACAAAGTGCTGTCGTTTTTATTGCTGGACCATTATTCATCCAGACAGGGCATGATTAACTAAAATGTCTCTGGTAGCAAGATTCTGGATTGTGTCTTTGCCCTTTTCCCATTCAATGTTTTCACAAGCAGCCTGCATGGAGGCATTCAAAGCCTGGTTATCAGATTTACAAATAACGCTAAGTTAAAAGGCAAAGCTAATACATAGGATGACAAGATAAGATTTAGAGTAATGTTGACAAGGCAGAACACTGAGGTGAAACCTGTAAAATGAAATCAAAAGGCATGCTATGATTGAAACTGCAGCAAATGAAGCAATACAAATTCTGCATATATGCAAGATGGGATGGGCCAGGCAAGACAGCATTGTTAATGGGGGTTAGAGTAACCAGAGGGTTCAGTTGATCTCCAGTTGAGCACATTAGCCAAGATTTTAACAGAGGTAAACATATAGCTCTAACACAGAACAAGCAATACTTATCTAGGAGACAATATTTATCTCAGGATGCAATATTGAGAAAAATATGTTAAACATGTTTTAAATATTTGTGGCATAGTGGCAGATAATAAAGACCTTGGATCATTTAAGAGAGCCACATATTATAAGGGATTTTTGCTAATAAGAATGTATTAGACATATAACTGTGTGGCTTCAGAGATCTTTGACCTGCTAAACTTCAGTTTTTCCCCCAAAAAGATAGTTACAATGCTGCAGATTATTAGATGCTGACTGAAGTCACATGCTAGGTGTATACTATGTCTCAGAGGAACAGAAGAAGTAGGCAGAGCCTAGAATAACATAAGTGGGCAGAGACCCCTCTAATGGTTAAGTTCTTTCCAAGAGTTTCTCACGGAGACACTAAAGAACACGTTGGTGAAATTTCCCATGGCATTTTCAAGTTTTCTTCTGATGCCAAGATTTCTAATTCTCTCTGTTTTCCTTCCATACATCGAAGAAATGGATTTCTAACCTAAAACTGAAAATGCAGAAATGACTAGAATTAAGTTTCTCCATGCTTACCTCTCCCTCATTCTAAGAAATGACTGTTTATTATCCATTCATCACAATAAAGAAATGCAAGCAAAAAAGAAAATGAGTAGCATGATAAAGATCACACAACTCATCCATAATAATTTGAACCCAAGCTTCCGAACTTGGAGCCAATGGGATTATTTGTGATTCATTAGCCAAACTTCCTATGTTGCAGCCAGTAGAATCCCCAGAGGTTTTATGATGGCCTCTAGCATCGTTAGTCATCATCAAACCATTTTACAAGACATTTAAATTTTAAAGTAAACTTAAAATCACAAGGTACCACTTGGGGGCAAATTGAAAAATATGTTCTGCCTTAATGGGAAATGACATGCTCCACAGAAATTTATTTTGTAAATTAATGAAGTTCATATTTTACATGCCCAGACTTTTTAAAATTTCATCCAAATTGGATAAAACTCATTTAACAACAAACTGCCCTCTTCCAGAAAAGTGCGTGAACTTGGGATCAACACATCATGAACATCAGCTATGATTTTGTGACATCATTCATTGCTGTCCTCAGGATGTATTACACTATGTCTAAGCAAGCAGACTTTGGGTCAGAACCTAAGGAACTTTCCCAAGAGGAAATTCTGACCTGTAGAATCTAGTCTTTGTGACAGTGTTGTGGCTGCTTAGAAACACCACTTGTTTCCTTCCTGGTTCCAGATTTTTCAAATGGGTGTAGATGCAAGATGAAAGACATCAGGTTATGTAAGACAGTTCTGCTTACTGAAAGCTAATTTCAGTGCCTATCAGATAATTTAAAAAAACAGAATTTGATGCATGGTGAGAGACAGGGAAAATGAACTGCACAGCCTGGTTTCTAAAACCACACACAAGTTTGTTGATGGAAGTAGTGGATTACTGAGAAAAAGTAGAGGAAATTGGTAAGAACAAGTGAGAAAGTGTAAATTACATTCAAAAAAGCAAAATTTTATGCCATCCTACAACCTAAACCTTTCTTTATTAAGTTTTGTGTCCTGATTATCATAATTGGTTTACATCTCTGGTTCCCACTGCTATGTGTTTAAGCTTTCAGTGCAGGTGGATTTAAGCTCTCGAATGTTAGCGTTTCCTGGCATCTTCTCTCCCAAAATTTAAATAGCTTTATATTTGTTTTCATAAATATGCTTTTTTTTAGTCTTCCCATCAAAAACTATAACTCAGGACTTACCTGAAAATTTACTTTTGAAATAATGATAATGATTTACAAATATTTCCCAGGCAAAGAGCTTTCACCTAAATAAACAGTTTTTTGTGTGTTAAAGCTCTGATTTGATTGAAAGTTGATGAATATTTGTTTTATTGGTTAATCTTTCTGCTTATCATACTAAATATTTGAATAGAAGTTTGACTACTGAGCACTAACTAAATAATAGAAGTAATTAAACTTCATAGCATTATCAGATATAACAAACTTCATAATTACTTAATTTGGCAGGGTACAAGGACTTCCCAAATAATGGCTAACTCAAGAGGCATTTATTGAGATTTGTTACAGTTAAGCCCTCCGCCAGGTGGTGAATACACAGAGAACTATGCTGTGGGAAGAGGTTTGCATCCTATCATGTGATAAATGTCCAGGTGATGGTAACCCAAAGGAGAAAATGTTAATTCTGGCTAACAGGAGATGTTTAGAGTTGGGAATTAATCACAGGAATAAATGGCAGTAGGGTAGGAGAGAGGAGAACTAGCCAAGAAAGCTAATGAGCTCATGGCAAGAGATAATGTAAAAATGTGAATAAAAACTCGACTGAACTTAATGCACACTCTCCAATTGTTCATGTCCCTTCTTAATTTTCCTGAAATAGTTTTGAGCAATAAGCCCAATAACCTCCATTTTACCATGTCCAATTTTAGTAATTTTCTATTGCTGCTATCATGAAGTACTACAAACTCAGTAGTTGAAAACAATACAAATTGATTATCCTACTGCCCTACAGTAAGATAGGCTAAAATCAAGATGACATTTAATACTTGAGAATTTTCTATCAGCACAAATACTATAAATTTGGACTAAAATAAAATGAAGTACAAAATGAAAACTATCATGCCTCTCAAAATTCTATAGGCAACAAACAGGCTAAAAACAACTAATCAGTCATCAAGGTGTTTTGTCCTCATTAAAGAGGAAAGATGCTCCCAAACATGGATCACTAGGCCTGGAAGAGCTGAATGCCACAAGAGGTCCTGAAATTCTTCAAAATGGTGATTCCTTTGTCACTTCCACTTTCTGTACTTTTAAACATAATGGCCTATTGTCCCATTATTGTATTTTTTAAGCAAAAAACTTGGTTTTTTGTTTGTTTGGTTGTTTGTTTCGTTTACACATAGAAAGTATCTCTGCATCAGATGGATTGTACCTGAAGTCATACTTTACCTGATTTAAATTAAGAGATTTAAGACTTTGGAGTTATTGAGATTTATTTTTTCACTTTTTAGAAAGATTTTGTTGGTTATAACTGTTTTATATATGTGTGTGGCACAGGTGACATTTCAATACATGTGCACATTGCATAATGTGCAATTAGAATAAACATAAATCTCAAACATTTAACACTTTCTCAGGGTGAATACACTCACGATATTTTCTTCTAGTTAGAGAAACATATACATTATCATTCTCTATAGTCATCCTGGCGGGCAATGGAATATGAGAACTTGTTTTACATAATTATGATCTAGTACCCATTAACCAGTATTTTTCCTATCATTCTCTTCTGGTTAATCACCACTGTACTCTGAGTTCTGAAATTAATGTTCTAATATTCCACATATGAGTGTGTCAGTTGTCTTTTTGTGGCTTAACCTCACATAAAAACCTCCAGTTCCAACCATGTTGCTGCATATAATAAAATTTAATCCTCTTTGTGGTTGAATAATATTTCATTGTGAATAGGTACCACTTTTCCTTTACTCCTTTACCCACTCATTAGTTGGTGGACACTGATGCTATTTCCATTTCTTCATTCTTGAAGAATGTTACAAACATCGCAGTGTAGATGTCCCTTTAACAGACTAAAGCCTTTCTCTTCAATTGCTGAATCAGAATAGAGTTCCATTTATATTTAAGGGTATATCTTCATACTGATTTCCAAACTGACTATAATAATGTACATGCCCACTAACAGTGTGCAAAGGTTTCCTGTTTCCGTGTCCTCTACACTACGTCCTTGCTGCCTTGACAAGGTTAATCTTAGTGGACTGAGGGGCTGTCTCATTGTGGTTGTAGTGTACACTTTCCTGATGCTCAGCGATGTGGAGCATTTTTTCACTTACCTCTCATTTATATATCTTCCTCAGAGAAATAGCTAACTCTATTGTCCATTTTAATTGGATTAATTGCTGCTTGCAATTCATTTAAATTCCTTCTACATATTGCTTTTAACCAAACGCCAGATACACAACTTGCAAATATTTTTTGCACCGTGTGTCTTCACTATTCTGAGCAGTTCCTTTGTTGTACAGAAGCTCTATTGTTTCATGAAATTCCATTTGTCTCTTTTTGCTTTCATGAAATTATCCCCCCCCCCCTCAAAAAAAAATCTTCCTCATTCTAACATCCTGAAGCATTGCAACTATTTCCTTCTAACACTGTCAAAGGCTCAGATCTTTATTTAGGTCATTCATCAACTCTGATATTCGTATGTGATGAAAGGTAGGCGTCTAGGTTCATTCCCAGCACCATTTATTGGAAAGACTGTCCTTACAATTTCCTTAATTTTGTTTTGTTTTATAGCAATAAAACTTATGTATTATCTTTTGTCTACATTTGAAGTTCTGTATTATACCATGCAGTTTTTCCAAATGTATGCTCTTAACACCTTTTTTTCTGACACCATTTCAACTTTATTTATTGACTTCATTGAAGTGTGATTTGTTGCACAGAAACACATATTTAAGGTGTACAATTGGCTGAGTTTCTATATATGCATCCAATTGGTCTTTCATAAACACAATATAATTAATAGACATATCCATCGCTTCCAAAAGTGTTCTTATTCCATTTCCTGCCCACAACCTCAGAGAAGCAGAAAGTAGAGTGTAGTGACAACAGGATTTGGGAAGAAGCTCAGTTAATACTATCAACTTTTAGTTAGAAGAATAAGTTCTGGAAATTTCATGTTTAGCATGGCGACTGTGGTTAGTAATAACATTGGATACTATGAATTTCTTAGCACCTATTCAAGCATCATTTGACTACAGATGTGTGGGTTAGCTTCTAGGGACTCAAAAATTTTAAATTCATCTTTG
The DNA here is from genome assembly GCF_030435755.1 of Ochotona princeps. Lineage (NCBI taxonomy): Eukaryota > Metazoa > Chordata > Mammalia > Lagomorpha > Ochotonidae > Ochotona > Ochotona princeps. The sequence goes on from NC_080836.1 coordinate 71,188,659, forward strand.
TCAATTTTTATGTAGATGTCATATTATGTTAATTGCTATAGTTTTGTGACATATTTAAGCTAACATTACATAGATATGCTATAGTGACTCTTGCTTTGTTCTTTTTGAACAAAATAGTTGATTGCTTGGAGTCTTTTGTAATTTTTGTTTTAGTTCTGTGAAAATATTATTAAAACTGTCTAATAGGAATTGCATGAATCTGTAAATTACTTTGCATAGTATGGACATGTTAATAACATCGATTCTTCCAATCTGTGGTACTCTACTGGAAAGGGGATTGCATTCTTGATTTCTTTCTCAGATAATTCTTCAATGAATAATAGTTCTATTCATTTTTATAGTGAAAGATATAAAGTTACATTGCAATTTGGCTGGATTAGTTTCTTCTGATAGCTTTTTGCTAGAGCCTTTGGGATTTTCTGAAAATATTGATGATTTTATCGTCTCCTTTTTGGGTTGAATGCCATGAATTAATTTCTTTTTGCTAATTGCTCTGAAAATCACTTCCATACTTTGATGAACCAAAGTTGTGAGAGTGGATATTCTTCCTCCTTCATCTGAGCATTTTAAAAATGTCTGCTTCTCTCTCCAGCTACCAAGGAAACACAAATAAAAGCCACATTGAGGGTCCAGCATGGTAGCCTAGTGGCTAAAGTCCTCACCTTGCACATACCAAGATTCCATATGGGTGTCAGTTCTAATTCTGGCAGCCCCACTTCCCATCGAGCTTCTTGCTTGTGGCCTGGGAAAGCAATCAAGGACAGCCCTAAGCCTTGGGACCTTATACCCATGTGGGAGACCTGGAAGAGGCTCCTGGCTCCGGGCTTTGGGTTAGCACAGTTCTGGCCACTGCAGCCACTTGGGGAGTGAATCAATGAACAGAAGATCCTCCTCTGTGTCTCTCCTTCTCTCTGTATATCTGACTTTCCAATAAAAACAAAATAAATCTTAAAAATATATATATTAAGGTTCTGCTATCTCCAGTGAGATTGACATACAGTTGGAAATCTGCTAAAAACAACTGTGGGCATTGATGTGAGGAAGAAAGTGCCCTGCTCCACCCTGGGCTGCAGCACAGGCTAGTGCAGTCACTATGGAAGTCAATATGGAGAGTGCTAAGACAGCTGAGACTTGATCAACCACATGGCCCAGCTATGCCCCTTTTAAGAACATACAAAGGAAGTAAAACTGCATATGAGACAGTAACCTATAACCCTACATAATCCACAATAGAGAAGACATGGAAACAACCCAGATGCCTGTTAAAAGAGGAATGTATGAACAAACTAGTACTTCTACTCCATGAAATGCTATTCAAACATTTAAAAATAATTAAATTCTACCATTTGAAGCAAATGGTCCCAACTGGAGACAATTAAATTCAGTGAAATAAGCCAATCCCAAGAAGAAAAATATCACATGTTGTCTCTGATGTAAGACAACATTCACGCAAAATACAAAACAAATAGATATACAGGTAATCATGTATGTATTTTCATAGATTAACTAGAATATCAGGAGATGAAGATACATTGCAGTATGTATCTCTACTCCTGAATGAGAGGACTTGCAGTGAAACAGCTAAGTATACCTCCATAACATGATGTCAGATTTTCTGCTTTTGTCTATACCTACAATTCGATGATGTATTTAAGTAGCTGAATGTTGAACCAATAACTTGCTGGAATGTTGAGCTTGTTACTGTTCTGCTATAGTTACTGAAAATGGGGGTTGAGAGTGGTGAGGGAAGATGGGAAGGGAGTTGGGGTAGAGAAAGGGGGGAATAAACCTCTAAGCTGAGGTGTTCTGAAAATCCACTGGAAATGCACCATCCCAGAGGATGCCCTGAATTTATATTTACTATCAATTTACAGCTGACTATCTATTCTGAATGAACTATTAAAGTGTCCAAAAAAAAAAAAAAAAGGCACATCTCAACTCAGTAAGCTTCACCCAGGCTCCAGAGCAGACTGAGGCACCCAGGTCTAAGGCCACCAGCACTATGAAGTCAAATCATGTCCAGAGTCCACAGCCCATTGAATGCGAAAGTGCCAAAGTCCACATAGCTGTCATCTGTCTGCTGTAGAGACCCACTTATAGACCAAAGGTATTGCAACTAGCCACATGTAATGATACCTGGACTGTATGGTCAACTAGGGCCACAGAACTTGACTTGGCATTGAGTTAGGTTTAGACGCTTCCCCAGCAAGTATTGAACCGGGGAACCAATTGGCAAAGATCTCCTACCATTGGATTTTACCAACCCAGTGCTAATTTACAAGGCATAGTCCTACGGTTCTTTAAATAAAGTCCTGTGGTTGAATCCTAAATAAAAAACCATAGGGTGACAAGGCCTTGGCCATTTAGGTTGACACTAGCCTAGAGCATATCTGGGTCTAGACCCTGAGTGATCAGAGGTCCATGCCAGGCTCATGTGAGGTTGCCATAGTGCCAACCAAAACACTTCCAACTCCCTGAGAGATAGATTTCTGATAACCAGAGCACTGGACTGGAGGTAGAGGTCTTTGGGCTTTATAAGCACTGGGTCTCACAGTCGTTGGCTTGATACTGGCTCCAAGCAAGGTTCTGTATTCCTTTCTTCCACTGCTTGTCAACGATGGAGTCTTGCTCTGTAGTCTTCCAGAAGTTGGCAGGAGAGAGATGGAGGCAGTCACTTGGTCACCTGGCTAAAGCTGATACAAAATATTAATCTGGAATTATAAGACTTAAAGCCAGGAGTTACAGAACCCTGAAGAATGCTAGCTTTTTATCATGGTGGAACTGGCTTTGGACTTCAAAAATAAGGTGTAAACTTAATTTACTCTTCCTCTTCCAGGCAAGAACTGAGATGTCTTCTCCGTACTCTGCTGCATGGAGACTGAGGAAGTGTTAGCGTGGAGAACTCTTTCCTTCCTGCTTTTTAAAAATGTGTCTTTTCTGGGCCCAGCGTGATAGCATAGTGGTTAAAGTACTAACCTTGAACGCACTGGGATCCCATATGGGCGTCAGTTCTAATCCCGACAGCCCTGCTTCCCATCCAGCTCCCTGCCTGTTGCCTGGGAAAGCATTCGAGGACAGCCCAAAGCTTTGGATCCCTGTACCTGCAAGGGAGACCTGGAAGAGGTTCCTGGCTTCAGACTGGCTCAGTTTCAGTCATTGCAGCCATTTGGGGAGTGAAGCAGTGGTAGGAAGATCTTCTCTCTGTTTCTCCTGCTCTTTGTATATCCACCTTACCAATAAAAATAAATAAATCTTTTTAAAAAATTGTCTTTTCTTAATGTACACTGAACCAAGCACTGTGGTTTTCCACTTGGTGATCTAGGTTCTTTGGAAGGTTCTCTGGTGTGTTAATAACTGTTCAAATCAACGTCTGTGGGAATACGCTTGCCCTGGTGTGTCTTACTCAGTATTGCTCAACTTCCCCTAAAGAGGTTCTTTACCTGGTCCTTTAAGAATCTAGAGATTGGGTAAATATGTTTTGCTTGTGGAGCAGCTAAGAATCTTTGTGAGTAGGAGAGTAAACTAAAGTAGGCAGAATAATAACCCTCCAAATACATCCATTTCCTAATCTCTAAAACATATGAATAAGCTATGTAACAATGGAATGGTTAAGAAAGTTCACAGATAGAATTAAACATGCCATTCAGGTAAGCAGGTGACTCTAAAATAAGGAGATCCTTATTATTGTGACTGAAAGGTAATCTCGTGGATTCTTAAATAGAAAAAAAGGAAAGCAGAAGGGTCAGAGCCAGAGAGATGGCACTGTGAGGGCTTGGCCAGTGGCTGCTGACTTTGAAGATGAAAGACACCAGTCAAGCACCTCCAGCACTCTCTGGAAACTGGAAAGAGAAAGAAAACAGATGCTTCTCAACAGACGCCTTCTAGAAAGAAACACAGTCCTGCAGACACTTTGATTGTTAGCCCAGTAAGCTTGATTTTCTGACTTCTGACATCTAGAACACTAAGCTAAAACATCTGCACTGTTTTAAGCAGCGGTTTGTGGATGTCACAGCAGCAACAGGAAATTAGTAGACAAAGAAAGATTAACAAACTATCAGAGAACAGAGGAGACCAAACACAATCTGATGTCCCTGGGTTGAATCTCGGAACCACAAAAGGACATTAGTAAGATTGTTGGACTTCAAGTGAACTGTAGAATTCAGCTGCAGCATACCAATGGTGATCCCTTGGTTTAGACATCTGTACCATAGATAATAAGATGTTAGCACAAGGAAAAGGTGAACAAGAAGGGTGTAGTGTGTCTGTAATTTCTACATGGTGTTTGTCTAAATCTAAACTTATCCTATGATTATCCCTTGCATTCTTCCCTTCAATTAATGATCTTTGTTATGAATACCACATGTTAAATCTCCACTCCCGATTTTGAAAAATACTGTGCATGCATTAACATAATATTTACATGTGAGAAAAATATTGCTAAATGTGAAAGTTGTTAAACTGTGTGAACTTTTCTTTCTACTCTTCTCTGCTATTTTGAAACATTTTTTCAAAGTAAAAATAATAGGGCCCAGAGCAACGGCTCAGTAGCTAAATCCTGGCCTTGCACATGCTGGGTTACCAAATGGACACCAGTTTGTGTCCCAGCTGCTCCAGTTCCCACTTGCTCCCTGCTTGTGGTCTGGGAAAGCCTTAGAACCCTGCATCCACATGGGAGATCCAAAAGAAGCTCCTGGCTCCGGGCTTTGGGTCAGCTCAGCTCCAGCCATTGCTGCTATTTGCGGAGTGGATCAGCGGACAGAGGATCTTTCTGTCTGTCCTTCTCTCTGTAAATCTGCCTTTTCAATAAGAATAAATAAATCGTTAAAATGTTAATAATGGATTCTAAGATAAAATTTACCCAGGAATGAAAAAAGAGAGTGTATGTAGTTAATTACTGTTCATACTATACTCAAGAATAATTTTTGTATCATTGCGTGATAGGTTTAAATGCTGAATTTTTTTAAGTTTTTCCAAGTAATTTATTTGATGTTTTCCTTAAGAAATTTTTTGATAAATCATTGACAGATAATAAACAAAATGTCTGTTTTGCAGATGGCTAACCAGAATAAAATTGGAAACTGTGGCTGACAGGACAGCTTTTGCTTCATTCATTTCTATCTTCTTATCCATTTCTATCTTCTTAAGTTCATTTTTTAATTATTCCCATAATGGCTTCTTGCAGTCCTTTCCTGCTGAAGAAAGTGATGGAACTAAAAAAAGAAATCTGCACTAATGCAATATAGTATTCAGTATTCTTGTCTGAAAATTTGCACATTAAAAAAAAACCGCATCAACAAATACTGAAATTCCTGATAACATAATTCTGCAAACATATAAACTAATTGTTCTCAAAATTTGTTTCTATTGTCACTGCATTTATACATAATAGCTAAATGGTTTAATGTGTCTTATCCCTCCCTATACCATGAATGCAATAGACAATTTAGGACAAACCTTTTATTGACCAAAACATTCATCTGTGCTTTAAAATTCTGCAGCTATCAAGCCACAAGCTATCCCTAGTCTTAATGAAATTGTTTCTAGTGAAATATGAGATGCTAGACTTTTTTATTAAGTACTACAACTTTCCACCACAAGAATACATACATTGTATCACCCTTCCATATTTCATCTTCACAGTAACACTATGCCATACAGAAGATATCATTATTATCCCTGAATAATAACTAAAAAAGCTTGTATTTGATTTGACCAAAATTAAACAGGTAGACAGAATAGAGATGGGATTTGTAGTGTGGCTGTCCCAACTCTAGAACACAATCCAGTCTTTGCTCAATCCAGCCTATTTCTCTATCCATATTTTTAATCTGGGAAACTCAACAGAATGTATTAGCTTCTTTCTTCACCCACTACCATATAATACCAATACACTCTAACAAGAAAATATGGACTACACATAGTTTGCAGTAGTACTTGTACTTGTACTTTTAAAATAAATGTTATATCATCTCTACTTTTACAGGGTTGTCTAAGAGACCTCAGTCTTCTTTTGCAATATATGCGAGTAATGATGCCTTATTTTGCTCATGGGAAAACTATAGAGACTGTGATATGATTTGTGTCCAGTAAAATGCATGCTACATAAAAGCACACAGATACTCCCGGTGGAAATTCGCCTTTCCTTTAATTCTGTGCTAAAACAGAAAAGTTTTTCCAGCACATTATTCCCATCCTATGACACTAGTGCCTATAGGTATTTGATAAGAAAGGCACAGGTGTCATTTCTTTCAGGAGAATTTAAGATTGTTGGCAGGTATGTTTATACAATCTCATTTTTCTTCCTGTCTTAGTCAATTTTGTTTCTACACAAATTATGATGCCTGGGAAATCCAAGATCCAGGTGCTGGCAGACTTGGTCCCTGGTGAGCTTTCTGCTTCTGTCATGTGTTTGCAAGTATTTTGCCATTGCATGTTTATGGAGAAAGAAATCATCTTCTCATCAAGGCAGGCAGCCCAACATCAGTGTCCTACTCCATGAACTCATCTAAATCCTGTTGCTTCCCACAGGTTCCTCCCCTAAGCACCACCACCTTGGGGATGAGGATTTCAACACGTGGATTTTGAGAACACATCAACATTGGGTCTATGATTTCTCCTAAAATGTGGCTGTTGGTACTTTATTATATAGAATTAGTAAAATATATCTTGAGCAATGGATGCTGCTTTTATGTCAGAAGTCATAACCACTAGGTAAGCAAAGTATTTCAAAGACTTGATTAGAAGGATAAAGTCTGCTGGAGCTGTACAAGGTGGTGAAATGGGGAGTGGGTGTGTGGAGCCCCTATTCATGAAAAGGAATGGACTCACCAGGTATATTTCAGACTACTGGCTCTTGCTGATAGATTTGCCAATACCACAATCATTGAGAAGAATGATCAAGAAAAATTCCTCTGAAACAAAATTATGTTAAAATTATGTTTACATAACCTGACAGAACAATTAGTGATTGTATCTTCATAAAATTCAAGAATGCCTAAGATATATCCATGACTTAACTCCTACACAAGAATCTGAAGGGAAAAAAATGAAAAGGAGGAAGGGAAGACCATGATTAATTTGAACCAATATGGAAATTAGACTTCAGTAGGTATTGTATGTTGTTTTGTTTAATCCTCAACACAGTATCGTATGATGCAAGATTTAAAAATCCTACTTTATAGATGAGATGCTGGAAGTCAAAAGAGTATTTTGTACAAGATCAAACAGTTCAATATGAGGTAGAACTTCTGTTATTAGTCAGATGGTCTTTCCCATGAAAAACAGTTAGGAACTAATACACTATGACGTGGAGTGTACAACCAACTACCCTAAAATCGCTGCTTAGAAAAATGACATGCTTTCCCCAAATCACTCTTTATTACACCTTAATTTTTTCCAGTTATCAGTTTCAGATTAGTTTGTGTATTTCAAATGTAGCAATGGATCATTAAGTGAAAAGAAAATTTTGCCAAGAAGTTTAAAACAGACTTAACAAAACTGTACTAAAAAATGTTTTCAATGCCCCCAAGCACAAGCATGATTAAGTAATTTGCAGGGAGATCCATCCACTAAGATAAACACTTCTGGAAAATTCTTAGTTAAGCTATAATATTACATAAACAGAGCAAATTGCAAAGAATTCGGTAGGATGAAGTTACAACTATTTTAAATGCATACAAAATAAAAGGCTACATATTTATGAAAGCAATGAATCAAAGTGACAAAATTATGAGTAATTACTCCAATGGTTTTTTTGTTGTACATGTTTCTACAACATATTTCAGTTAGTTTTCTTAATTGTTTAATCAGAAACTAATGAATGTTTATAAGTAGTAACCTCCATTATTTTACTCAAGCCACACAATAGCTTCCTCCTTGAAGGTCAGAAGACTTTTCAAAATTGTGTTTTCCATAGCGGATACAGTTCCTTATACAACCTATGCTCAATGCTTGTTTAAGACATACAGAATTATAACAAATAAGCATAAACAGGGAAGGTTCCTCTCTGCTTAGAAAATATTTCCTACACATGTTCACAAGAGATTTATCTGTAATGATTTCTCCTTTTAAAAAGCAAATGCATCAAATACCTAACTGAGCAAAAAGAATGAACAGATAACACACAAGGGGAAACACAAATGACTGGTAAACAGTAAGTGAAACCTCATTAATCAGAGATCAAAGTTAAAATGACAGCAGTTTTCCTTATGAAGTTTCCCAAAAATTAATGGTAATTCTCAATGACAAGTGGAATACAATGAAGAATATAAACATAAGCCTCTTCTATAAATTGCTGCTGAAACTGAAAAATTGGTACTTTCAGAAAGCAATTTCGTAAATTGCTACTAACTATTGACTCAAGAAATCCATTGCATGAAGTCCAATTTAAAGAAAAAGGAATCAGATGTATATGTGAAAAGCTTATCTCTATCGATGCTCAATGCAGCATAATAATTCCACAACAATTTAAATAATCTGAGTATTCACAATGACATAAAAGGAAACTAAATTTTTGAAAATCAATTCAGCAAAATTGATTCAGTCTGTATACTGTATACTGATACTGTTCAGTCTGTATACTCAAATTTTCAAGGATTGTGGGGACATTTTCCTGATACCTTCTGGAGCGAAGACAGATTATTTTATGCACCGTGATCCTCACTTCTACAAATACAAACTCAAAAAAATAGTAGTAAATGCTTTTTATCTGGATGATGGTATTTAGCATGACTTTTTTTGCCTTCTTAATTTCCTCTCCCACCTAAGTTTTCTAAGACCATGTCTGTCAAATATAACCATTTTTAAGATGTATCCTACCTATTGTAGTTGTAAATTCTAGTAACGCGTCCCAAATAAAGAAAATGTTTCAACACATTAATGTTTATGTAGAGATCTATTTTAAACAATAAAACTGGGGGAATAAAAAATCAACTAAAATATTATGGCACTGGACCCAATGCTGTGATGTAATGGATAAAATTACTGCCTGCGGCTCCAGCATCCCACATGGACACCAGTTCAAGTCCCAGCTGTTCCACTTCCCACCAAGCTCTTTGCTAATGTGCCTGAGAAGGCAGTAGAAGGTGACTCAAATCCTCGATTCCCTGTAACCACATAGAAGAACCAGATGAGGCTTCTGGTTACTGCCTTTGGACCAACGAGGCCATTTGGTAAGTAAACCAACAAATGGAAGATTTCTCTCTCTTATAACTGCCTTTCAAATAAATAAACAAATTTTTTTTAAATGGCACAGATTATAAAAATGACCACACTGTTAAAATTGCACCTAATTCTTCTTACTTTAAGCAAATAAGTTCTTTAACTTAAACATGTTAGTATGAGAGACATGAGGGGAACTAAGAGGAAATACACACATATACACTCAACCTTCCAAGATCAATTCAGAATTGAAATACGTGATCAAGTTTCCTGTCCTTTGGTAACAAACAACATGATGAACCAAGGTTAGTCTTCTCCCCTCTGTGTGTAAGCTCTATTTTCTAACCACTTCAAAACACGTATGGTAAATAGAGAAAACCAGGAATCAGAACTCCACAGGCTTCTTCCATGTGGTGCTTAAACCAAGTGCTTAAACCATCAGCTTCCCGGGATGCCTCAGCAGAAAATGTGTGCATGGGAGTTCCAGTTCCTAGCGTCATCTCATCCAACCCCAGCTGTTGCAGGCACTATGGGAGTGAACTAGAAAATTTAAGTCTACTTGCTCTCCTCTCTCTCTCTCTTTCTGTGTGTGTGTGTGTGTGTGCGCGCGAGAGAGAGAGAGAGTCCCTGCCTTTCAAAGAAATATTTAAAAATGAATAAATTACATTACAATTATTCAATAATTGGTGTGTCCAGGGTAAAAACACTCAAAAAAGCCACTTAAAACCAGTGCAGACTTTTATAAGTTTAGTGAAACAAATGTAACAATGGAGTTTCGTTTTGATAAAACAAAACTAAAATTGTAAGTTAAACTCTTACATAAAGAAATAGAAGTAATTTTGAAATCACAAATTTTTAGAATTTACTGAAAAAAATAATTTATATTAACTAGGATTTTTAAATAAAGCAAAACACATGATGTTTTTTAACCTCAAGCCTCACAGGCACAGCTGGAACATAGAAGAGCATTGCTTTCTTGCAGGACTGCTTGTGGGCTCATCCAGTTTTCCCAAAGGACCTCACTTAATTCCTTGATGTCCAAATTCTCTTCTGAAGAACTGGTCCAGTCTTCATGATTTGCCACTTTTCGTTTCAATTATTAACTTGTTTTAATCTGCCACAGTCTCATTTATAATATGACTTTCACAGCCTTTACAAAGAGGTATAATATTTATGACTGCACACAGAAATGTGTTAGAATTATACTTGCAAAAAAAAAAAGCCTAGATACTTATCCCTTCTGTAGTTACCCAAAAACACAATGACTCAAAAGCATGATTTTCTAATAACAGAAGAATAGATACATTTGGTTTATAGACACTTTTATTTCCCTGGTAACATCAAACAACATTGGATGCTGATAACTAGGTAGTGACCAGCCTTTATGGTTGCTTATTAAATCTCAGGACCAGGAGTGTATCTAGTTACCGGGAAAATTTTTAGTGCTAAAAATGATGTAAAAAAATGGAATCTCCCTCTCCCATACGCAGTCCCCAGATATATAAAAAGGAAGAGTTAAAACAAATCTTATTATAAATTATAACCAGAAAATAACCTGGTTTGGGAAGTCAGTTTCACTGATATATGCTATAAAGAGGGTGGAAAAGGAGAAAATAAATTTAAATTGGGAATATGAGACATTTCTGGAAGAAAAAAATTGAACCCTTAAAGGTGCTTAAGTGTGAACATTTGCAAGATTTGTGCTTTCAGCTGCTAAGTGGCAGTATAAATGTCTTGATTAGAGACAGAAAGAAAAATAAAGAATTGCAAATGTGTGGAAAGCAGTATTTGGCCACTTTGAAATGTCAACAATGTACTTCAGTATTACAGCACAAAGATGCACACCATTTTTGTTCTTCTACAGTGTCTAAATTTGACATTAATTTATGCAGTAGCTATTTATTAATTACAATCTTGTGCTAGACTATTTTAGATAATAAGATACAGCCCAGTAAGACAGATTTAATTTTAAAGTTCTTGTGTACAGAAAATGGAAGTTCATTATTTTATATCCTAGTAAATCTAATCTCTTCTAAACATTTCAGACTCTTTATTAAGTTACTTCTCATCTCTATAACTTACCAGAAAATTAATTAAGGATTTCATTAATTTTCCACCCATCTATAAACCTTATCACTTTAGTTTTATTACCTAAGTTATAATAAATTACATTTAACTTTCTCATTTTAAGGACAAGTTGTTTACTTACACTATCAACAGCTTTTTAATAACTGTATTTTTAGATTTTTTTCCTATCAAATCTAGACCTGGAAGAAACTCCTGGTTTCACATTGGCTCAGCTCCAGACATTGCAGCCAATTAGGGAGTGAATTAGTGGACAGAAGATCTTTCTGTCTCTCCTCTTCTCTGTATATCTGCCTTACCAATAAAAATATATAAATCTTTTCAAAAAGACACAACAAAAATTTTAAGAAGAAATGAAGTGGAATCATGGAAGTCATTATTTCTGTTAAATAATCCCATCAAATTAGGCTTGTCTTAGTATATTTCTCAAAATATTTCCCTTATCTAGACTTAAAAATTCTAAAGATAAGAATTTCAATAATGAGGCCCACCACAATAGTCTAGCGGCTAAAGTCCTCACCTGGAACTCACCAGGATCCCATTTGGGCACCAGTTCTAATCCCTGCAGCCCCGCTTCCCACCCAGCCCCATGCTTGCGGCCTAGGAAAGTAGTCAAGGATGGCCCAAAAAGCCTTGGGACCCTGCACCTACATGGGAGACTTGGAAGAAGCTCCTGGCTCCTGGCTTCGGATTGGCACAGGTCTGGCTATTGCAGTCACCGGGGAAGTGAATCAACAGACAGAAGATCTTCCTGCCTCTCCTCCTCTCTGTTTATCTGGCTTTCCAATAAAAATAAATAAATCTTTAAAAAAAAACAGTTTAAATAATGGCAGGTGCTGTCTGTAGTGCATTAAACCATAGCTTGAAATGCCTGCATCCCCTATGGAAGTTATTGAAATCAATTTCTACCCCTGCTTCCAACCCAGCTTCCTGCTAATACACCTGGAAGACAACCAAGTACTTAAAATCCTGCCACTCACATGGTAGGTCTGCATGGAGTTTCTTATGGGTTAGATCTGTCACAACTCCAACTATTGCAGATATTTGGGGAATGAACCAGTAGATGAAACATCTTTCAAATACATAAATCCTTTATCTTTACAAAGGAAGCTTAGATAATAATTGTCTACATTGTTTTTGTTGTTGTTTTGTTTTATTTACATATTCTCATTAGTACCCACAGAGTATATCTTTATATCACCTGACCTGTTATTGTTCAGGCAAATTTTCTGACCCTGCTCCAGCCATTATGACCTTCCACGGAATGAACCAACAGATGGAAGATCTTTCACGCTCCTTTCTCTATAACTCTGCCTTTCAAGTAAAAAGAAATAAAGATTTACAAAAACAAAAGGAAGTATTAATGTTAGAAGATGTCATTAAAATGGGACATGTACCCCCATGGTGGTATAATAACACGTACCAAAACTTCATCTGACTGTCTCCACCTTCCTGCATGCACTCTTAGAAAAGATATGGAAGACACAACAAGAAGGTGGGTGCCTGCAAACCATGACAGAACACTCACCAGACACCGAACCCTGATGAATTTCAATGTGAGACTGTACTGGATTCCCATACATTTTTATTGTTTAAACCACATAATCCACAGTGTATTTTCTTTTTTTATTATTATTGTTTTATGACACCATTTAATAAGCACTGGGGTCTCCCTTTCCCCTTCCCAAGCTACCTCCCTGGCAAGCTGAGCAGACTAACAGAAACCGAATGCTCCCAGACTAGCAGAGACCATTCACCCGGATAATAATGGGTTAGGAGAACGAGGTAGTGACAGGAATGGGGAGGAACCAAGATCCAAGGACGAGCAAGCCCATCTGTAGGCTGATGTGGGTATGGAAGATAGGTTAGTTCTAAAAACAAGGGCAAAAACGCCTTTTATTTTTCACAATACAGTTCCATAGGCTCAGGAATTTCCCCTTTACACTCTCTGCATTCCCCCGCCCAGAGACTTCCCCACATATTATTACAATAGTATATTCTTCCAGCAACAGTCACAAGATGGAAAAGTCACAAATTTAAACGATAGAAACTAAGTATGTTCAAGAGACAAAAAGTTCTCATTGATCCAGAGTAGAGATTGAGAGTTGAGATAAACTAAAAGTAACTATGCTCCTCCCTCTCACATGGCAGACCTGGGTTCTGACGAATCATGCTCCTTTTCACTTGTCAGAGCCTCAATCAAAATTTGGTCAGCAAAGGAAAGCTCTAGGCAACAAAGATCAACAGCCATTAAAACGTATGCACTGTGATGTGTTGTCCTTACATCTTAGCTCCATTGTTCCTAATAGACCAGAGACAAAACAAACCTATAAGCAGAAAAGGGAAATCTTTTCCCACTATTAAACAGGTTACACTGTCCAAAAAGCAAGCAAATGAGCAAACAAATGTGTTCAAGATGTGCTTGTTTAATAAACAAATGAGAACACTAACAGGGCCATGGAACATGAAGACACAGAGAGAAGAAGCCACCTTCATTTTACCCAATGAAGTTGAGGCCACTACATCCATGGCTCCTGTGAGACAACAGAGATGACCACCAACTTTCAGCCAGGATCTTTTTTTTTTTTTTTTTTTTTTTTTTTTACTGCATTTCATCTTATAACATCGTTTCATAGACGCTGATGTTCCCCCATCCCCTCCCTGTGCCCTCCCCCCATGGTGGATTGCTCCACCTTATTGCAGTATTACAGTTCAAATCTAGTCTTGTTTCTATCATTGCAAGCATGAGCCATGCACAGAGTCCAGCATCTTATTGTCCAGCTCAATTCAACAGTTTCTTGGGGAGACCAACTCTGGTCTGAAGGCATGGTTGGCAGAATACCATTCCGACCAATTAAAAGCCATAACATAACATCAACAACAGTTTCCAACAATATGGGGTTAATTAACATTGTACTGAGTGACTGATATGTTAGAAAATGCAGGTTCTTAACCACGTCCTGTGACTACTTCATTAACATTTCAATTTTAGTTCGTATACAACTGGCTTCTATCTACCTTAAAATGACTATAAGATATTATTCAGCTGTCTCATGTCTATTTTCATTTTAGTATTTAGCAGTTTATTGTGTTGAAGCATAATTTTTACTGAACTTGGCAGATTTTAGGATAGTTTAAACTGGCTTATGGTTCTAACAAGGCGTATGACACCAGTTGAGGCGTAGAACACTGTTGGGATGGGTGTGCAGAGAAATCAGCCATACCCTAGTTAGGAGTAATTTATTTTCGTGTCCTACCTCATAAGGTGTATGTGAGTCCCCACTGATCGTTTCCTGTCTAGTTCTGAGCTTTCCTTTTTGTTCTCTGTCTATTCTAATTTTTTGTTGTTGTTTTGTTTTGTTTTGGGGGAGACTCCAGGGTGACCCTGATGGTCATTGCAAGAGAAGGTGGGGATCCAGTGTTGGAACTAAGTTAGGACCAGAGAAAGCTCCTCTCCCTAGTCTCGAAGGGAGTTTATTGTTTTTCTGTTTCTGTAGACCGCTCAGGGCTCCTGGCTGTTGTTCCGGTGACATTGGGCTCTGCGAGGAGGGATTTGGACTTCTTCTATCCCATGTGGGAGATTCAAATGGGCGTGGATGACCTCAGAGTACTTGGCCTCTGGGATGGTCTCCTTGGCAGCTGGGACGTAGTTCTTGGTGCCCATACTGATAGTCCTTGGTGAGAATCCGGGAGTCTCCAGGGTTGGTATACAAGTCTCCTCTTGTCCACCTGATCCACTCTGGGATCCCCCTGCTCTATGCATATGACCTCCTGTTAAGAGGTTTCTCAGGATTGCTCTTGGTGCCCTCTATGTCTTTGTGGTTTTACTATTGTCTAATACTGATTCGAGTCTGTTGTCTATAAGTTTTCTGTTATGTTCTTGATAGGTTATGCTTTACGTCTGCCTCACACATTCTAGGGAGATGGAAGATATCTCTGCTCTCCCTCCCCATTTCCAAGAAGCATAGGGTCTTAAAAGTGCATTAGATTTTACAGTTCTTTGATGTAGATCATGAGCAGTCTGCCTCACATTGATTGTTGGTTCATTGATTACATCACAATATGTTGTTGCATGAGATACAGGTTGTTAGAGGTTGAAATAATATTACATTTTACAGGTACCATATTTCAGATTGACAGCATTTCAACTTAAATTAAGGCAAACGTGGTATCTAGCCTTTTGGGATTGACTCATTTCCCTTAGCATAATGGTTTCCAGTTAGGATCTTTTCTAAAAGTGAAGGCTTACAAAGACGTTAAGAATCAAGACCTACTGCTGTGGAAGGACCAAAGGCTTCTTAAGAGACAAGTCTGTTCAGAAACAGTGTAAAAAGAAAACTCAATGAGTCAATTAATCCTGACTGGCAAAGGTACAGGCTGATGGGAATTCCAGTCCATTGATTCTGAGGCTCTAGCAGTTCATGGAAGAGCATTTCCAAGAAGTAAGAGTAACTTTTAAATTGCAACGGAGGTATATTAAAGGTAGTTCTTTGAAGGAAATGGGAAGTATAGAATTAGCCCTGAAAAAGCATTAATATGTCTGCTAAAGTGAGTAAAATAAGTTCTATTTACTTTAAATAAAGTAAGTTAAATAGAAACAAACTATGAGCTATTAATAAAGAAACACTGCACTGAGCTAAAACACTCCATCTGTGATGCTCGCAATCCCACAAAGCCATGATTAATCTTTGTTTATTTGTCCAATTGAAGCAGCAGGTCTTTCCTTCAATTCCCCTCTGCACTGATTCTTGCTCACATAGAGCAGCTCAGTAAAAGAATGTCAGTTCTAATTGGAAAGTAGTTTGGAGGCGTCAAATCTCCTGAAGGTTAAGTAATGTAGCATGGAGCCTGGGTTATTCAAAGGCAATGTTTTAATACTGCAGGAGAGACACGACCACACAGTGGCTGTGTGAACTCTGGCACACACCCTACCCTGAAGAAGCTCTGGATTGTCTCCAATACCTGAAGTTCAGCAGTTTTAATTCCCACCTTTGTGTGATGTTTGACAGTTCATTCATTTAGAGAGCTTCAGCAAGGCACAGGTTACTCAAGTTCAGATAGTTATTTTAAGGATGTGTCGCTTCTGTTTATTTTTTGTAATGCTAAGGAGAATACACTGAGTTGAGGGAAGACCTTTTGCGCACTAAAGAAACTGTTCTTTCAGAAATGAAAATGTTTTGGCATTTAGAGACACAAAGTTTCTGTAGGGGATGCACTTCTGGAAGTTGAAACACTGATTGGTAGCAAAGTTGGAATCCAATCACATAGTACCCTCTGAATGGTGGGTTTTGGAACACTTCACCCGGCCAAGTAGGGATCCAGACAAAGTGGGTAGGTTAAAACTCCACAAAGCTTTCCATGCTACTCATTGCAGTGTCTTGAGCATGCCACTTTACCCAAGTTGTGAAGGTACTTTAGGAACGTGAATCTTGGTTTTGAGTTAGAAACATTTCCAACAGCAATTAACAGAATAAAATATGGAAGAAACCGATATTTGTAGTGTTGTCTACAGCTTTTACCTAAGGTTTCTTTGTATGATTGTTGATCAGTTAATAGGAATTATTAAAGTACAAGTGTCAAATGATGTGGAAAAGAGAAAGATGAGAAGATATGCAAGGCCACTATTGATGAAGGGATGAAAATCTGGAAGAACTGAGGAAGTCAAGGCAGGAAAGGTGTCCAAAGTGGCCCTAGAGCAAGTAATAATACATTCCATAGTTAGATGTCTCAGAAAGATCTATTTTATCTAAAGTAGTTTGTAGCATTTTCTTAGAACTTAATAGCATAACTATTTTAAAAAAATAATGAACATATTGATATAAAAAGAACATTCTCATGAATATATTAGCAGTATCCAAAATATTATTCCTGTACTCCAAACTAACATTTCTATTTCAATGGACAATGACTCATTTTTGTCATATTTAAATGCATAATTCAACATAAAAGTTGTGTAGAAATTATGTTGAGGTTCCTAGTGTATGAATATAAATCAGGTGTTATTAGACCACAAGAATGCCCACTGCTATTCAGAGAACCCATCCTTGAAGCCTCACAATTCACTGCTTTCATACAAAAGTCTATCTTTTTATACTAAGTAAGCAGCTCATCATTTTTCTTCTCTCATTTGTGTACCCCATTTTCTTTGTATTATGATTCCCTTAGAATTTTTAACCTAAATCCTCAATATAGTCATCATTTCCAAATAAGAAATACATGCTGTCAAATCTTCACTAATAATACATATTGTGTTGTTCTGTTTTTCACTTTCTCTCCCCATGGCCTGGCCCATTGCTATTCAGAGTCCCTGACATTTCCCACTGTTCCATCAATTCTCCCTGGGAGCCAGTGGAAGAAACGCTCCCAATTCTCTCAGAAGCAGTAGGTCTATGTAGTTTCAACCCCTCCAACCCCACTCTCTGGGGCTCACAGCTCCTATGACACACACGTGCAGCACAATTAGACATCTTTCTCAAATGTCATGTTGATTATTTTCTTCTTTTTTATACAGATTTATTTATTTTTATTTAAAGACAGATTTTACACAGAAAATAAGATAGAAAGAGGTCTCCCA
This sequence comes from Ochotona princeps, assembly GCF_030435755.1. Lineage (NCBI taxonomy): Eukaryota > Metazoa > Chordata > Mammalia > Lagomorpha > Ochotonidae > Ochotona > Ochotona princeps. The sequence continues at coordinate 71,206,477 of NC_080836.1, forward strand.
TCCACTGATTCACTCCCCAAATGACTGCAATGGCCAAAACTGAGCTAAACCAAACCCAGGAGACAGGAGCTTCTTTGGCATCTCCCAAGTGGATGCGAAGTCCCAAGGCTTTGGGCCATCCTCCACTGCTTCCCCTGGCCATAAATAGAAAGCCAGATCGAAGTAGAGCAGTCAGGACATGAACTAGCACCTAGATGGGATCCTGGCAGCACAAATCAGAGAATTAGTCTCCTGCGTCAGTGTACCAGCCCCTGTCATTTTGATTACAATGACCTTTTCAGAAACTCAAATGTAGTTTCAGTTGTCATTTTAGTCAAATTGAAATGTATGATTTTTTTATATTTTTAGAGTAATTTCTCAATTGTAAAATATATAGTTCTTCCAGGAATATGTTAAGCAAGTCTTGTTAACACTTCTTTCATTTGAGATATTTACATTTTCCACAGAAAATTACAAGCAATATCATTGAAAGTTTAAGCATTTATTTTTTTTGAGAAATTTTTATTGCTTTTTGATACAATTTAGTTACCACTAGGCTCTCCTCTCCCCCTCCCCAAAATTCCCTCCCCTCCACTCTGTTCTCCCAAGTCCATCATGCTTCCTCTGGAGTGTCTCCCAACCTTGTAGGAGAATAACTTTTTGTTGTAGGCTAATTCTTGTATCCTGAGGCCCTAATGTAGGTAAAGTGAGGATTAAGTCTTTGTTGTTTATGGGCAGTACCAATAACAGTGATAGAGGGGACACCAACCTCTTGTTAATGGATGATTAATGAATTACATCACAAGTTCTTGTTACATTAGGTATAGGTAAGTGTGAAGTAACATTAACATTGAGTAAGGTTCACATATGATATCTCTAGATTTGACATCATGTTACATTATATTATAGCAAACATATAATATCTGACCTTTTGGGATTGGCTCATCTCCCTTAACATAATGGTCTCTAGTTTGGCCACAAAGTACTATATTTCATTTTTTAATATTAAATTATATGCAATTTTTTATTTCATTTTATGTCACAGTTTCATAGGCTCTGGGATTCCCCCAACCCCTTCCCAAACCCTCCCCCCATATTGAATTCCTCCATATTGTTACAGTAGTACAGTTCATAACCACTCATGATTCCTTCATTGCGGGCATGGACCATACACAGAGTCCAGCACCTTATTGTCCCAATAAATTCAACAGTTTATTGGGAGACCATCCTTGGTCTGAAAGTAGAGCTGGCAAAATATCATCCCCTTCAATGAGATGCCACTATACAACTTCAACAACAGGAAGAAACATGGAAATTAACAATATGGTATTGAATGACCAATATGTTAGGGAATGCAAGTTCTTAACCACATCTGTAACTACTTCCTTGACATCTCAATTTTAGTATATACACAACCAGCTGCTATAAACCTTAAAATGGTTGTAGGGTACTATTTAGCTGTCTCGTGTCAACTTTCATTTTTATATTTAGCAGCTTATAGCATTCAAGCAGAATTTTTACTGAATTTCACGAATTTTAATCACCGAGTAGTATTTCATAATGTAGATGAAGCACAGTTTCTTTGTCCAGTCCTCTGTTGATGGGCATTTAGGTTGTTTCCTTATTCTTGTGAATGCTGATTGTGCTGCAATAAACATTGGGGTGCAATAAATATTGATTTGTCGTGTGACAAGTCTTTGGGATATACTCCTAGAAGTAGCATTGCTGGGTCATGTGGTAGGTGAATTTTTAATTGCACAAATGTTCTCCATACTGACTCCATAGTGGCTGTACTAGCCTGTATTCTCACCAGTAGTAGAGTAGGGTTCCCTTTTCTCCTCAACCTCACCAGCAGGTGTTGTTGGTAGTTTTCTGTATATGGGCGATTCTTTCTGGAGTTAGGTGAAACCTCAGTGCTGTTTTTATTTAGATTTCCCTTATTGCCAGAGTGCTTGAGCATTTTTCTCATGTGTTTGTTAGCCATTTGAATTTGTTCCTTTGTAAAGTGTTGGCCCATTTCCTGTGCCCATTTCTTGATGGATTTGTTTGTTTTGGTGTTATTGTTGTTCTGGAGCTCTTTGTATAGTCTGGAAATTAGCCCTTTGTCTACTGTGTAGTGTGCAAAGATCTTCTCCCATTCTGTTGGTTTCTCATTTATTTTGTTGATCGTTTCCTTTGCTGTGAAGAAACTTCTCAGCTTAATGTAGTCCCATTTGTTTGTTTTGGTCTTGACTTCTTTTGCTTTTGGTGTTTTTTTCTAGGAAGTTTTTTGCCCACACCTATATCTTGTAGAATATGTCCAACTTTTTCTTCCAAAAGTCTGATGGTCTCTGGGTGTATATCTAGATCTTTAATCCGTTTAGATTTGATCTTTGTGTATGTTGAAAGGTGTGGGTCTTGCTTCTTATTTCTATATGCTATTAGCCAGTTGTCCCAACAGCATCTGTTGAAGAGGCCTTCCCCTTTTCCTGGATTGTTTTCTGTTTTATTGTCAAAGATTAGGTAGTTGTGAATGTGTGGGTTCCCGTCTGGATTTTCTATTTTACTACAATGCTCTACATCCCTGTTTCTGTACCAGTACCAGGCTGTTTTGATTACCACTGCCCTATAATGCATCTGGAGATCTGGGATTGTGATCCCTCCTGCAAGGTTCTTATTCTTCAGAATAGTTCTGGCTATTCATGGTTTTTTTGTGTTTCCAGATGAACCTTTGCATCATTTTTTCCAACATGAATTATGTTCTTGTTATTTTAATTGGAATCACATTGAATGTATATATTGCTTTTGCTAATATGGCCATTTTGATTATGTTTACTCTGCCCATCCAGGAACAAGGTATTTTTCTCCATTTTTTTAATTCTTTTTCTTTCTATTTCTTGTTCTAATATTTTGTAGTTTTCCTCGTATAGGTCTTCTACATCTTTTGTTAGGTTTATTCCTAGGTATTTCATTTTCTGCTCTTATTTTGAAGGGCACCATGCTGACTACTTCTTCTTCAGCCTTGGGGTTGTTTGTGTAAACTATGGCTATTGATTTCCTTTCATTTATCCTATACCCTGCCACTTCACTGAACTCTAGTATTAGTTGTAGCAGTCTCTTTATTGAGTCTACTGATTCTCCTCTGTATAGGACCATGTCATCTGCAAACATAGACAATTTGATTTCTTCCTTTCGCATTTGAATTGCTTTGATTCCTTTTTCTTGTCTAGTGTCATTTGCAAGTACTTCCAGTACTATATTAAATAGCAGTGGTGATAGTGAACAGCCTTGTCTGGTTTCAGGTCTTAGTGGGAAGGCTTCCAATGTTTCTCCATTCAATATGATGTTGGCATTAGGTTTTTCACATATTGCTTTAATTATATTATGGATTGTTCCTTCTATGCCTACCTTATTTAGTGTTTTTAGCATGAAGGGGTGTTGGATTTTGTCAAAAGCTTTTTCTGCATCTATTAAGACTATCACATGGTTCTTGTTCTTGAGTTTTTTGATTTGATCTGTTACATTTATAGCTTTACGTATGTTGAATCATCCCTGCATGCCCAGAATGAATCCCACTTGATCCGGGAGAATGAACAATCTGATATGTTTTTATATTCTGTTGGCTAGTATTTTGTTGAGGATCTTAGCATTGATGTTCATTAGTGATATAGGTCTGTAATAATTTTCTTTCTCTGTCGGATGTCTATCTGGTTTTGATATTAAGATACTGTTGACTTCATTGAATGAGTTTGGAAGAATTGCTTCCCCTTCTATTGATTTGAAGAGTTTGAGGAGGATTGGGGTCAGTACTGCTTGGAATGCTTTGTAGAATCCTGCAGTGAAGTTGTCTGAGCCTGAGCTTTTCTTTGTTGGTAGGGTTTTGGTTTTTTTGTTTTTGTTTTTTTTTAATTTCAACTTTATTTTTTTATGGTTTATACTTTTCATTTTTTTTAATTTTTGACAATCTTTACATAGTTAATTAGGGTAAAAAAGGTTCAAAGGCTATAGGGAAGTGGGTAAGACTATTATTTCCATATTGTTTCCTTCATGTTTAAAGAGGGATATTGAGGGAGAAGCCCCACCCAATTTCCCACCCTCCCCAGGTCCCGGAAGTAGGGCATGCTCCATGGTTCTTGCTCAAGTGGTTTTGATGGTTCACCAATTATGAATCGCTGCCAATCTTGTCACTCCAAGCACGATGGGGTCTTTGAAGAATCCACTGATTGACATAGTCCATCACAGAGTCTCCATTTGCCCAGTATTTCGCTGCCAACATGTAGCTGAGGTAGTTGATTGACCTGTTCTGTCTTCTGTCATTTCTTGGTTAGGGTTCTGAGTCCAGCATTTTGATTGGGGAGATCTCCAAAGAAAATTTGTCTGAAGTGTTCTCAGACCAGATTATTGTATGTACTAGCAAGCACAGAGCCCGGCACAGTTCATTGCCCTGATCAGCTGGTGGTTGCAATTGCTGAGTCGGTTCTGTTTTCAGCCCTGAAATCCACTGGAACCAATGGGTGTTGCAGTCCAGCCTGGTTCTGCCCAGCGCATACTCGGCCCTTGCATAAACCAGTGGGAACCGCAGCCTACTCAGAGCGACCCACAATAACCCCCACCAGGCCCGCCCCCTACCCTGGTTTGCCAGTATGTGTAGCAGTAGTCCAGTCTGCCCACACCCCATTCGATTCTCATACATATCAATGGGTATTAAAGCTTAGTTCCACCTAACCAGCTCCACTATGCAGCCCACACAAATGCTGTTGGGTATCCGTCTAGCCAACCCAGCCCCTGTCCTAGTTTTCGTGCCCTCCTGTGGAAGTGGTAACCCAAGAGGGGGAACCCACTTTTTCCCTCCCAGGCCTCTCCCACTCCCGGATTATGCACTCTCCAGTTAGTTCTGTGGTTTGACTTGACAGAATTTGACCCCAGTGCCAGCTTCTGCCAGCTGATGATGTGGCTAAGCCCAAACACCCCTCACCCACTCTAATTTTGTTTGCACCAGTAGGAATAATCAGCCCAGCCTGGCTTTTCCCTGATCTGATCCGCACGTGGCGCATAGGTGTTTTAGCCCTGCCCAGTCTGGTCTGCCCCCATCCCAGCTCACGCCCTCCAGTGGGAGTGGTCGTCCAGCAAGGAATTTTAGTCTCTTTTGTTTTGGAATTTTAGTCTCTGACATGCTCTTTGAGGGTTTCTGGGATCGCTGTATCTATTTGTTGCTCTGTGGGTTGTTGGAACCCTGTCAGACTGCCAGATTACCAGGGTGATTTTCTGCTGTTGCCACCCTGTGGGCAACTGGTGGTTTCTCTCTCCTCAGCAGATGTGTTTCCCAGCCTCAGACGGGAGAGGAGCTTTTCATAGGTTCTCTGTCACCCCCTTGTCCCCAGCTTTTAATCACAGTGCAATAGCTTAGAGCAGGGGTGGTCCAGCTACCACCACATGGTGTGCAGACAGCAGCATGGTTCTCTGCACTCTATGCAGTACCACATCTTATGAAGCTGAGAAATGGCAGGCGCCGGTTGGAGGGGGGAGAGGATTGGGTGGCTTTGTTTGCCCCAGAATTTGTTCCTCCACTACTGAGTTCCCCTACGGTCTGTTGGCTATGGTGCTGACCCAAGTGCGCTTTCAGGAGCTGAGTGCATGAGAGAAACCTCTGAGCCTGAGGGCCCCTGTGTCTCTGTTCTGAGGGATCTGGGCAGCCCTCTGTACAGCTCAGGCCTGAGTGCCCTTGGGTAGGAGTAGGTTCGGGCGCTCTCTGCAGGCCTTTAAATTTGTGTTTCACTTCCCCACTTCCCTTTCCCCAAAGGTATTCCCTTCTCTGGGAAAGGTTTCGTTGGCCACCTCTGTGGTCAGGATCCCCACGGGCCGGTTCTCTGGTGGGATTTATTTATTTATTTATTTCTCTTTCTTTTTTAGAGATCCCACCAGTGCCCCGATCTAAAAGTCTTTCTTCTTCCCTCTGTCTCCTATGGGTTGGACAAGGCTCTTGCTGGCTTCTTCCCTGGCTGGATTTGTGACTCATCAAGTTTCGAGCTCTCTAGTGGTATGCACCTCTGACAGCTCTGGGTGCGGGTCGCTGTCTTTTTTTCTCTCTCTTTTTTTCCCCGAGTTGCTGTTCCAATTTGTATGACTCCTCTTGGTCCCGTGGAATCCAGGGAGCTTCAAACACCTTTCCCTGCAATTCTACATCTCTTGCTCTCTCCTCTGCTTAATTCTGTCCTCTCTCTTTGCACTCCACTACACCAACCTTCTGTCGTTGGCCATCTTAACTCCCCTCTAAGCATTTGTCTTAATTAAAACTTAAACGTTTGCTATTTTAACGCAGATATTATCATGAAAATGTGCATTTTCTTTTGTATAGAGGATATTCACAGGAAGCTAGTTATTTCCTTTGAACAAGTCAACTAAGTTTCAAAAGTAATGAAATAATACTCTAATACTGCACTAAGTTATTAGTTAACATTTCTAATAATCATTTGGTTCTGACATTTCTGTCTTGGCAAATGTATTTCTGGAGAAAAACAGTGTCAATGGATTATTGTCCACATAAAATATTAGAATAAAATCTACCTAGGAGTTTGTTTGCTCTATCATTGAAACAATTTGTTCAATCATCTTTGGAAGAAAATCTTTTTAATACTTGCTAGTCATTTTATAAACGCAAGTGGCATTATAAGCATAAACACATTACTAATGATTTTTTTGAAGTTTTGAATAATATTAACGAAATTGAAAAAGAATTATTATAGTGATTGTTCTCCTTTGTAACAGTATTAAAAAAAAAAAAGATTAGACCAGGTTCATGAAGAGCCTTGGGCAAATTGCATTCATCAAGAGATGTTTCTACAATGTAAACCATGCTTGTTTTGATTTGTGAGTTGTTATCAAAATCTGCTATGAATAACAAACCACTTCAAAGTTGGTAGGTTAAAACAACAGAAATAATGTGGTTGTTTGCCAACAGGAAATGTGAACAAAATAAGTAACAACATTTTATGTTGATACTGGAGAATGGGAATGGCTTGACCAGAGGTGAAATAGTCCAAAGGCTTGCTCTCTCAATATCCCGAAGTTGTTGATGCTTGCTGGATGGATGGAACTGGTCCTGAAGCTATCAACCAGAGTGCAAATATGTGGCCCTCTATGCATCTGCCTAGCTTCCTGATATCGTGATGGTTGGCTTTGAAGCATGAGCAAGGAGGAGTACAACATGCACGTGCTTGATATGTCTGTGACCTTCCTCTGCAAACACATAAATGTCTCTCCACTGTGCTATATTCCAGTTCCAGCCACCAGAAAGGTCTTGTCCTTCAAACAGAGATGATATGGATGCTTTAAATTGGTAAGAGAATTGTCAATCAAAGGAAATCACTTGGGAGATAGGATATCTTGTACAGGCTGTCTTTGGAAAAAAATAACTCTTTATGTGTGCAAGTGTGTAAAGATGTGACTCTTAGACCATACATCTCTCATTAAGTACATCGAACAAAGCTGCCCCTGCCAAACACTCCCTCACTCAATGTCTGCTACTCTGACTTTGAGCATGCTGTAGACAACATTAAAGTTGAATGTTATTCAAAATTTCCCCTTATCGTGAGGCACACACATAAACTGTCATTGGAGCCACTCTGTGCAGAAACTTACGCAGCTTTTTTAGGTTGTTTCACCACCACTTTTGGTTTCATTTCATTAGATATCTACTGTTAGAAGCAAACTGTTTTTGGCTGTTCTCACCTTGCAACTTTAAGTAGGTATGCTGGCTTATTTTCCTCAATACTCAATGAGTATAAACCTTGATATCTTTCCTTTGTCCCAATGTTAAAAGTATATATTGACCCACTCACATCACATTCATGATCTTCTCATCAGCCCCAAACCCCTTGCTTCAGTGATTTTTAACTGTGGTCTCACATTCATTGCATTTAAGTCTGATGACAGATTGCAAAACACTGTGGTCACTTTCTCGGATATGATTCTCATTTTTCCTCAGGCTGCAGCCCCTTCTCTTGTGCCAAGTAGCATGCTTCTTCATGGCTCATACCCACCAATCCAACCCTTGCAACACAATTTGAGTGCCAGCCTATGCAGCTTCCACATTCAAGACGTGGGAAAGCTGATGTAATGATGCTACCACTCACAGAAAACAGAAATTCCAATTACACAGATGTCATGTATAATTAGTGTATGGTTAAAGATGCTATATATATTAAATGAAATATAATACATTAAATAATAAGGCTTGTTATGGCAGAAATACAATTCCCTTGTGGTATTATATGAGATTCAAATAAATAAACCACTAACCAAATATTTTTAACATTGATATAAAACCAGTTGATGTTGACAAGTAATTATTATATATAACAACCATAGTTCAATCAATGTGTGCTCAATCAAGATCTATGTATAACCCAAAGGAACATAGAACCATCTGTTGCTAAGCACCAAAGAAAAATGGTGTCTTTGGACTGGACATGTCTAAACTATGACTGATAGCTTCCATCAAAACCTCATTTTTCCCTGTGTCATGTGTGACAGCACAATACAGTGCCACTTGAATTTCTAGGCCAAGGATTAAACCCCAAGTATTCCAACATGCTGATTTTTTTTCATTGAAAGCTTTGAAAAACCAGAAACAGTTGCTGCAGATGTAAGAATCTGCAGCAGATCTCATTTAGCCTTGACTTGTTCCTTGCACATTGCTCTAGCAGTGTGTAAATTCAAGAACAAATGATCTCACTTAATCATACAAATATTCAAGTACAAATTAGGCTATTTATCCTTGAATATTTGGTTACACACAGCTCCAGCAATGTGTGGTAGTTTTTGCCGAGGCTATTATGTTCTATACAGAAATTCTTGCTTATTTATTTTAGATGTTAGTTAAATTTCCTCTGTGTATTTCCTTCCAAAATTCTAAACCTTGTCTTTGATCTTTTCTTTTTATTTAGCTAGTTTGACCTCCTGAAATTCCAAGATATGTTTTGGCACAGGACAAAAAGAGCTGAATAGATTAAATATTTTTCTGATTCCCCCTAAACTTTGAAGAAACACAAGTTAAAGCTATTGTCAAGTCCATGTGACTTAATGAAAGGCGGATTTTTTTTTTAATGCACTTCAGGCCAATATTTGCTACTATTACCACTTGGATAAATAGTTCAGGGTCTTAGCTCATTTTTCTCTTATAAAAATTGTTTGGGCAAGATTACTTTTATGCTTTATTTTTAATTGCTGGAGAAAGCCTTGAGCATTCCAAGAAAGTAATTTTTAAAAAATAATAAAGTAAGCTTCTGTTTGTAGAAACTGCCAAATGTGGATGACTAACGTATGGGGAATGATTCATCATTGCTTACAGCCGTGGGTGGCAGCTTCTTCACAGCCTGTAGGCCAATTTGTAATAAAAATATAGCATTATTTCTTTGTCTTAGATAATCCAATGTAAATTGTTTGGAATATTTGAAAAGTAGGTAAGATTTCACAAAGCAAGCATCATTTCAAGAAGTTATTCCTATGGCCACTACACAGTGTTTTGTTGATCTCACGCTTGGATCCCCCTCACAGTGGGAGCACTTGGCTGAGCCTTCCTGGATTCATCCTGATAAAAAAAAAAAAAAAAAAAAAAAAAAAAAGGCTACTCATCTCTAAGACACCAGACTCAAAACTCCGCATCACCCTTTCCTAGTATCTCAGTCTTCCTGGAAATTAAATCCCATCGGGGGAAGCCGAGACCAGGCCTGGTTACAGTACCTTTCAGTACAAGTGTGGGTCAGGTCTGGGGGTGGGCCTGGCTGAGCCAGACAATAGAACCCACTTGCAGGTCTGCAGGACAGGCGGGGTTCGGCCAATATACCCATCAGTTTATATTAGGGCTAGATGAGTACTGGCTGGGCTGGACTAGGCTGTAGCACCCACCAGTTTGAGCTGGAGCTGGGGGCAAGCCAGGCAGAGCCAGGATGCAGAACCCTCTGATAAACGACAAGGTGAGGCGGGCCATGCCAGACAGGGCTGTGGCATCCACTGGCACACACAATCCCCTGGGCCAGAGGGAAAGCCTGGTAAGGAGATGGCAGGGGATCCCCTGCTGGGCCACTGCTCCCGTTGGTAACATGAGAGCTGGAACTGGGGGTAGATCAGGCTGGGCAAAGTAACAACACCCGTTAGCCTACATATGAACTTGTTTTCGGGGAGAGCCAGGCTGGGCTAGGCCACCACATTCACAATCCAGATTAAGTGCAGGCTGTTCAGGCTTTGCCACAACATCTGCTGGCAAGTGCCAGGACTCAGTGCAAATCTTGTCAGACTGGACCAGAGTACCACCTGGAAAGTGCAAGATCCTGGGCTGTGATTTGGACTAGTAGGGAAACTGTTAGCATTCTTCTGCTGGGCTGCAGATCCCAGCAGTGAGCAAAAGAACCAGGGCCGGTAGAGGTCAATTCTGGACAGGCAGCAGCACCCACCAGCACTTATTTGGGCTGGTTAGTGAGGTCAGTTGTGCTGAACTAGGCTGCAGTACCCATATATGTATGAGAGCCAGAGGGAATGCAGGATGGACAGGAACAACTAATGGATTTTGGAAAGATTTCCTCAACCTTGGAGCAATAAAACCAGCAGTATCTCAGAACGATCAAAACCACTTACACAGTACTCACAGAGCATTTTTCTCCATATCTGGGAGACATCAAGTCACCTTCCCCCATTCTTAAGTGCTGATGTTGTTTGACTGCTGTAAAGGACCCCCTTCCCTTCTCCCCTCCTCGCTACCCAGACACAGGAGGAAGAAAAAATTGGAAGCATTTTTTTAACCAACTTTCCCCATGTCTCTATCCTCCCCACTCTAATCAGAAGTGCACATGGACATATATCATTCTCAACTATGTAAACAACATCAAAAATAAAATAGCTTAATATAAATATAAGAAAGAAATTAAATCCCATCCTGCCGTCGAGCAAGTAGCGTGAGATTTGACACCCCACTCTTGCTTTCATTCTTTTCCCCTGGAACATTGATTCTGCTTCTCCTACACCAAATGAGTGCCCAAGTTTGCACTATAAATGTATGCACTTAAAGGATTACATGAATCTTTTGTCAACCCATCCCTCATCATTGAGCCCACATTCAGTCACACATTTACTCTCCACAAACTTAGTTCTGAATTTAACAGAGGAGCCAAAGCTCTTCTTTTGATCACCATAAAATGATAATCATGTCTTGAGTGTTTCTGTGAAGGGCCCCAGCCTGATCTTCAGTTTAAACTAGTTCCAGATCTTCCCACCCTGGCTGACTTATAAACACAACTGTATTCGCAAAGCTCGGAGGCAGCTGTTCAGGCTGAGTAAGGCTGGAGGATCAGTCTCCATCAAACTCTTCAAGTTTGAGTCATTCTTCTCTATTCCCACCCATGGCAATGTGAATGGATTTTGTTTGCTGGGTTTCTTCATCTTGTCTCTTCTGCCAGTCTTCCTATTGTCTGTTTTAATTCCACCTTCAGACTTGCTCACTAACAGCTTTTGGTCCAAGAACCAAAACAGCAAAGGCCAATATCCAGATTAGATCATCTGGACCTCTCCGAAACCCAGCACTCACGAGCAGGCATGGCTACAGGAGAGCTTGGAAACTGCTCAAATTAAAATGTTTTAAGTCCAAATTGTACATTCAAAATACTAATTCTCTGCAGTGTAGGTATACCAGTTAGCTGCATTAAGGACCCCCTTTAAATTCGCAGAAGAGCAGGGAAGGCTCTTAGTTTAGCTGATAAGATTTCCAGCTCCGACAATGGAGTACTTGGATTTCATTTCCAGCTCTGACTCTTTGCTCTAGCTTCCTGCTAAAACAAACTCTGAGAGGAAGCAATGATGACTCAAGTAATGGATTTACTGCTACCCACAAGGGGAAGCTGGATGGAATTAGTGATCTTTGATCTCAGCCTCAGGCCAGCACTAACCATTGTGAACACTTTAATAGGGATAAGCAAATAGGAGCTCTTCTCCTCTCCCTGCCACTAAATAAATAAATAAATAAAGTTATTTAATATGAACCTGAAACTTACCATCATGTAAGAGGACTGTTGGGAAATGTTGATGGTAGCAATGACAATAAAGTGTCTGGCACTGTAATACATATATAGCAGTTCAAGCTGCCAGCTACCTACCATGTCTTCATACCACATGGCCACTGGTTCAAGTCCAAGCTCTTCCGGTTCCAATCTAGGTCATTGCTAATGTGTCTGGGAAAGCAGTTGAAATGCTCAAAGTCCTTGGTCTGCTGTGTCTACTTGGAAGACCGAGATGAAGCCCCCAGCAATGGCCTAGCCCAGACCAAGATATTGCATGCATTTGGGGAGTAAACCAGACCATAAGAGGATCTCTCTCTCTCTCTCTCTCTCTCTCTCTCTCTCTCTCTCTCTCTCTTCTGTAACTCTGCCTTTCAAATAAACAAAATAAATACTTTAAAAAAATTTTTAAAAAGAAGAAATGACAGGAAAGTCTCTGTATATCCTGACTTCCTGACTAGTTACAACGCATTTTTTTTTCATGACGCATGATCATATGTAATGTTAGAACTGTCTACTAGAACTGAATTTTGCTGTGATTGTCAGAAGCCCCTAAAGTCTGCTTATCTTTTGCCCAAGCCTGGGATAAGATGCCACGACAGGGGCTCGGGCTCGCAGCACAAGGCTGCTCAAGGGGCAGTGATCACATGTGTGTTCTGCATCTCACGTGAAGGAATGCCAAGAAATGTGGTCTTTCCAGTTTTCGTGTGTCTACCTAAAAATGAACAAACAAGATGCAGATAGAGATTAGAAAATTATTAGCAGTTCTGAGATACTGACAAGTGATTTCTAACAGTTTATTCATTGCATTAGATTTTTTAGAAGAATCCAGGTCCCTATCCTTTGATTTTCACTATGCCATTGTGTAAATAAATTTCTGTATGTATCATATCCAGGGGAAAAAGTCTTAAAAATTATGAAGTACTTGAATCTTTCTAAAATTTCTATCTGGTTCTATTTTGTGATTTCAATGGACATCTTGTCTATTTTTGCATCACACTATATAAGGAAAAATTAGAAGCAAATACTTGACAAGCTATGTATAATGAGAAATACTGCATGAAAAAAACAGCTATCAGTAGTTTCTAGGGATTCTTCCCTTCCCCAGAAAAATTTAAAAATAAGTAAAAATCATTTCTTTTATTTTTTCATTTTTTTATTTTTATTGGAAAGTCAGATATACTCAGAGGAGGAGGAAAGACAGAAAGGAAGATCTTTCATCCGTTAATTCACTCCCCAAGTGGCTGCAATGGCTGGAGCTGCGCCAATCCAAAACCAGAGTCAAGGAGCTCCCTTTGAGTCTCCCAGATGGTTACAGGGTCTCAAGGCTTTGGATCATACTTGACTGCTTTTCCAGGCCACAAGCAGAGAACTGGATGGAGGGCCATCAAAATTCGAACCGGCACCTATATGGGATCCCAGCATAAGCAAGGCAAGGACTTTAGCTGCTAGGCTACCACACCAGGCCCAAAATTAATATCTTAATCAAAGGAAAGGAAAACTTCAAAAGCTTTTCAACAACTTTTTCCTGATCTCAATTCATAAGTTTATAAGGTCAATATCAGTACTTCATACACCTTAAGCCACAAAGCCTCTGAGGTAAATATGGCAGTTATTACTGCATTCTATAGTTTATGACTAAGGCAGCTATCACAGAGTTAACTGAGGTGATTGTGGAACTAGAACAGGGTCTTTGGCTTTTAATCCAGTCATATTAATTCCCACACGTAATTGCATTCACTCATGTGTGCACACATTCATTCAATGCTTGCTTATTAAATTTTATCTTGGTAGGAAGATGGATTGAACACTCCCCTTTGAGGAGTTTAAGAACCACCAAAGGAAATGTCCCTTTCAAAGTAGATATTCTTTTATCTGAGGTTCTCCCTTTCAAACAGATATATTTCCCATCAAATAGGTAGATTTAGATACAGCCAAACAAATGCAACAAGTAGACAGCCTCAATTCGATTATCTTCAACAGGCTACATTCAAATGCCAGAGCAGTATTTGGAATTCCAGAGTGTGTTTAGACGTAAGCCTAGGATTTTAAAAAATTAATGGTTTTCTTTTACTGAGCCGACTGACCTCTGAAAGACCTTCACTGTGATCATACAGCTCACAACCTCAGCTGTGGCAGCCCAGCTGTCCTGGCTCTTAAGTGCCTGACAGTTCACAATAAATGCCAGTGTCTTGCCCAGCCAGGTAAATGAAACAACTGTGGACAAATCTTGTTATTTTTAGTCTAACAAAACAAAGTTAAACCACTGTGAGCGAGTCTTCAAAAAGTTTATAAAAAAAAGGTATGCTATGAAAGACTTGTACACAGGTTTCCAAAATACTTTGTACCAAAGTAAACTTATCTTTGAATTCTATTTTCAACAAACTTTTTGAAGCACCCTCACATGTCTGATGAGCTGTAGCTTCTTAAAACGTGCTCCTCTTTCTCCTCTTTGTCATCAGCACATGGGAAACAAGGCCTAGACAGTCAGCTGCAGCCATCCAAAAGCTCCCTCCTTGGTTGGACTGAGTAGTTATGTTGCAAGTCTGTATCTTAATGCAGAAACACATGCATTTAGAAGACAGAGAACCTGCTTCCAGCTGCAACTCTAGAACCAGAATGTATTTATTTTTGGAATAACATTAGTATGCAATTTCTACCTAACAAGGACAAAGTGAAGAGGAAGGACCCAAAGAAGTTGGGAAAGTAAAAAGGGAGTGGGAAAAAACAGTGAAGGTGGGAGAGCAGGCTGAAAGAGAGTGAGACAGGGAGGGAAGGGACAGGGAACAGGGGTTTGTGCTGCTCTCAGTGAATGGTGTAGTTGTGGCCATGTGCTGAAATTAAGTCACTTTGTTCCCCAGAGCTCATGTCTCCCTTCTTCATAGCACCTGAAATTCCCACATTAAATTTTTGTCTTAAGTGATCAAATTGCCCGGCATGTAGGAGGAATTTAATACACACAGCATAGTGAATGAGTGTTATAGCATGAACTGTTTAGGCCCAACTTTCACCAGATTGAATATAATTGATACGATGCATATAGATTTGGAAATGTGTTCTAGAATACCAGGCAAACGATAGCCTCCCGCAGAAACAAGCAAGATGTACACCCACATAAAACACTGAGCTGAACAATATTTTATTCTTATTTGCCAATCTGGACTTCAAAACTTCAATGTAAATAACTAATCATCCTGTGGCATAACTGTTTTCATAAAAGAAAAAGTGATAGTTGTGCCACAAAAACCTCCAGCATCAGCTCCTAGAAACTACATTCAGTGCTGACCTACTTACACTATTGGCCTGTTTAAAAGAGAAAATCGAAACAGATTTCCCTTGATGGTTTATTCTGTTTTTTCCAAGAAATAGATTACAGCAACTGAATTTTGCTACAGTTCTAAGGAAGAAGTATTATGATGCTTTTCAGTCTTTAAAACTTTTCTACGGTCATTTGGGAGAAAATCAGAGATAAACTCCATTGGGAGGGGATCATGGAAAGGTAGTTTCATCATTTGGAGCCATCTGTGGGCCAGTTGGAAACACTGTGAATAGAATTCATAATTCTCGTGTGTCCTTGGAGCCAAAAGAAAGGGAACCATTCAGTCAGGCAGTCCTTGCATAAATATTTGAAGGTCAAAATGTGTGAGAGAGAAAAGATGGCTGGGCACAAATCTATGACTTCTTGAGAATTCTGAATCTGTGGTGTTTTATCTCATCATGCATTACTTACGTACCTAAAATGAGTAAGCTCCTCTGTTATTAAACAGAATCAGAAGGCATCAATTGCAAAGCAATTAGATAAGACTCAAGATACAGGAATGTGATGATGCTACCAGAATGTGAAAGGAAGAAGTAAATAACTGCTTCATAATGACAATGATGGATTTCCTTCTTGTTATTTTTAATTATGTACATCTGTGTTTAATTTATAATATATCCTTACTGTAGTCTAAGTGCTGCACTGGGTACTTATAAGATGGAACATGTACAGCATTGTAGGAAGTGATCAGCCTGTACAATAGATTGTTGAAGATTCACCCTCAGGAACTTCCTGAAGAATTGCATTTTGAGCGGTCACAAGCATCAGACAAAGAGAATATAATCTACAGCTGTTGGAGAATAAGTCACACAAAGAAGCATTTGGTGCCATAAATAGGATAACTTTGCCAAGGTTTGGTAGGATGCCAGCTCTTATGCTACTGTATTACTTGAAGTAGTGCTTCAAATACTGGCTCAACTTTCCATGGAATTGTCTTTTTACCAGCGACACTTTGTGGGGATGGGATAACCAGTAATAACCTGAAAAACGCATGGCCAGTTCCTTGCTGATAAAGTGATAAAATGTTACCCAGAGAATGGATGAGGATTGTTCCCAATTATGAACACTAAATGAACAACAGTGTCCTTGACCTGATGTTTTATCTTGTTGTGTTCAGAGTATTCAAAATCAGTTTCTTTGCACACCCTTGGTAATGTGTCGTATGCCTTAGCAATATATATGATTATTTATTCATAGAGTAATATGAAATGCATATTAGAATATCTGAGTCGTGTGTTAACATTCATTTAACACTAATTCAGTCAGCTTCTCTGGGTGGGAATTCATCTATTTCTTCTAGGTTATCCAATTTACTGCACATTATTTTTTAAGGTAATTGCCTATGATGCCATCTGTTTCTGTGATACCGGTTATAATGCCTTCTGATGTATTTGTGATTTTATTTACTTGAGGTCATCTCAAGTAAATGGCTGGAGCTGAGCCAACCTGAAGCCGGGAGCCAGGAGCTACCTCCAGGTCTCCTGCATGGACATACAATCACAAGAACTTGGGTCATTCTATACTGGTTTTCCAACATACAAGCAGAGAGCTGGATGGGAAGTGAAAAAACTGGGATATGACCCAGCATCCATATGGGATCCTGGCAAATGCAAGGAGAGGATTTACCCACTAGACTATCATGTCGAATCCTCCACATAACATTTATCTAAAAGAGGACATATGTGAAAGAATCACATGCTAAATCAGAAAGTTCAACTGTTGAACATTGAAAAGAAACCCATCTCAGTCATTTGATGAGCTGAATACACATTTCAGTTCCCTTAAGAGAATTCCAGTTTATATTTTATGTCCACTGTCCCAGTAAGAATTCACAGGCCCCTACATAGTCTCACAAGCACCCTGGTTCAGAAGATCAAGTATAGGGTTGCCCAACCATATTCTCAGGAACAACAAATTTCTGCATTGCGTGCGACTTCATGAAAATACTGTTTATTACCACACTTCCCTGTTTTATTTGCTAACAAAAAATGCTTTCATTTGCATTGAAACAAACCAAAATAACAAAATGCTGGTTTATTTTTAGCTAAGAGAAGTGCCAAGCTCTTCCCTACGCAAATTTATCTGGCAAAGCCTGACAGAATCTGCTTCTATTGCTATCCTTAAATTGTTTTAAACTATTTATTTTATTCATTTGAAAGTCAGATTTACAGGGGTGGTAAGGGGGAGGGGGCCTTCTTTCTGCTAGTTTACTTCCTAAATGACCGCAAACTCAGAACGCAGTAGCTGGTCTGCTGCATCCACCAGCAAGGGTGAGATCCAGGGCTGGGAGCAGGCCTGGTAAGGGAACATGGAAAACTGCCTGCTAGGCAACAGCTCATACTATGGAACACAAGAGCTGGGGCTTGGGGTGGGCCAGGCCAGACAAGGATGTAACAGGTCTAGGGACAAACACAAGCAAGAGTCAGGACAGGTTGTGGGCTGCACCCATCTGGGCTAGGTTGCAACATCTGCCAACAAAAACTGAGACCATGGGTGGGTGGGTCATGTCAACATAGGTCAAAGAACCCACCAGCACATGCTAGACCGAGAGCTAGGAAAAGGCCTGGTAGAGAAACTCTAGCGAATCACATTGATTGACTTGCGAATGTTAAACCATCCCTGCATGCCAGGGATAACCCCACTTGGTCTGGGTGAATGATCCGCCTAATGCACTTTTGAATCCTGTTAGCTGGTGTTTTTTTGTTTTTGAGAATCTTTGCATCTATGTTCATCAGGGATATCAGTCTGTAGTTCTCTTTTTCTGCTGTGTCTCTCTGGCTTTGGTATTAAGGTGATATTGACTTCATAGAAAGATTGTTTCCCTTTCTATTGTTTGGAATAGCTTGAGGATTGAGGTAAGTTCTTGAAACACTTGGTAGAATTTTGCATGAAGCTATATGATCCAAAGTTTTTCTTGATTGGGAGGGATTTAACTTTTGATTCTGTATCAGTCCTTGTTGTAGGTCTGTTTAGATCATTGCCTCATGATTTAGTTTTGGTAGATTGTATGTGTTCAAAATCTACCCATTTCTTCTGGGTCTTTAAAGTTGATGGAATATTTGCATGAAATAGTTCCCGATAATTCTTTGGATGTCTGAAGTATCTATTGTTATATTTCCTCTTTTGTTTCTGATCCTATACGTTCTCCCTCTGTTTTTTGTTTGTGTGTTTGTTTGTTTGTTTTTGATTATTTGGGCTAGCAGGGAATCTATTTTTTTTTTTTATTTTCTGAAAGAACCAGGTTTTTCACTCAGTGATCTTATGTTTTGTTCTTTTGGTCTATATTTGGTTTACTTCCTCCCTTACTTTGGTCACTTCTTTTTTCCTGCTAATCTTGAGATTGCTTTGCTGATGTTTTTCTAGCTCCTTCAACTATGTGGTTAGTTTATTTACTTGGTGCTTTTCTAATTTCTTAATATAAGCATTGATTCAGATGAACTTTTCTCTTAAAATTGCCTTGATCATGTCCCATAAGTTTTGATATGTTGTGCTCATGGCTTCATTTGTTTTAAGCAATTTTTAAATTTTCCCTTTGATTTCCTCTATAACCCATTGTTTATTTAGTAGCATATTATTCAGCCTCCATGTATTTGGATGTCTTCTGGGGGTGTTTTGAGCTGTTGGTCTCCAGTTTCATTCCATGCTCATCAGAGAAGAATGGTATAATTTTAATTTTTTTTTTAATTTGCTGAGGCTTGTTTTGTGACCTGTAACATGGTCAGTTCTGGAGAAGGTTTCATGTACTGATGAAAGAAATGTTTATTCTCTGTAAGATGAAAGATTTGGTAGATATCAATTAAGTCCATTTGATCTATTGTCTGGGTAAACTGTGTTGTTTCCTTGCTAAGTTTCTGTTCCACTGATCTGTCCATTGATGTTAATGAGGTATTAAGGTCTCCCACTACTAATATATTGGAGTCTATATCCCCCCTTAAATCCATAAATATTTGTTTCACATAGCAAGGTGCCCTGGCATTTGGTGCATATACTTTTACTATGGTGATCTCTTCTCGCTGAACAGATCCTTTGATCATCATATGGTATCCTTCTTCATATCTTCTAATGTTTTTCATATCAAAGTCTATATTATCTGATATAAAAATGGATATGTCCATTAGTTTTTCCTTTCCATTAGCCTGGAATATCTTTTTCTACCCTTTCATTTTTAGTTTCCACTGATTTTTGTTGGTAAGATCTGTCTCCTGTAGGCAACAGATAGATGGGTTTTGGTTTTTGATTCAGTCTGCTAACGTATGATGCTTAGTTGATGAGTTTAAGCCATTTACATTCAGGGTTATGTCATTTTTGCAATGGGTTGTTCATTGTTTTAGTTTCCTGCTTTTACTGGGATTTAATCCATGTTTGCTTTTGTTTTATGCAGGTGCTATTCCTTTTTTCTGTCAAGCGAACATCTGTAAGTATCATTTGTGGGGCAGGACTGAAGGAGGAAAACCTGAGTTTTTGTTTACAGTGGAGTAATTTCATTTCATTTTAAAAGATAAAAGAAAGCTTTGCTGGATATGTTATCCTGGGTCGACAATTTTTTTCTTTTGGAATCTGGAATACATCACTCCATTCTCTTCTGACCTGTAGAGTTTCCTCTGAGACATCAGCTGTGAATATATTGGAGTTCGTCTACATGTTAATTTATTTTTACATATGCGTATTTAAGAATCATTTCTTCATGCTCGACTCAAGAGAGCTTTATTATCATGTGCCATGATGAGAACCACTTTTGATCAACCCGATTGGGAGTTTTATACCCCTCCAGTATGTTGTTTCCAATTCTTCCTTCAAATTTGGGATATTTTCCTTTATTATTTCATTGAATACATCTTTTTTTTTTTTAAAGATTTATTCATTTTATTACAGACAGATATACAGAGAGGAGGAGAGACAGAGAGGAAGATCTTCCGTCCGATGATTCACTCCCCAAGTGAGCCGCAACGGGTCGATGCGCGCCGATCCGATGCCGGGAACCTGGAACCTCTTCCGGGTCTCCCACGCGGGTGCAGTGTCCCAATGCATTGGGCCATCCTCAACTGCTTTCCCAGGCCACAAGCAGGGAGCTGGATGGGAAGTGGAGCCGCCGGGACTAGAACCGGCGCCCATATGGGATCCCGGGGCTTCCAAGGCGAGGACTTTAGCCGCTAGGCCATGCCGCCGGGCCCCATTGAATACATCTTTAAACCCAGCTTCTCTTTCTGTGCCCACTGGAACTCCCATAACTCTCATATTTGGCCTTTTAATAGTGTCTCCTAAATCATGAATCATTTTTTGGCTTGACTCAATTCCTGTTCCAGCTTTTTGACTGTTTCCCATTGTGGCAAGAGATGTCTTCCAATTCTGAGATTCTTTCTTCTACCTCACTTATTCTATTATTGAGGCTTTTAACTGAATTTTTCAATTGCTCCATTGGGCCCTTCAATTCTAATAATCCAGTTTGATTTTGTTTCATTGCTTCTATTTCCTATATAACATATTCCTTAAATTCCTCGAACCCCAGTATGTGCTTCTGTTTGTTGTTAGGAAGCTTTATGACAAGTTTTCAGTTTTTTATCCCACATTTTTCTCAATTTATTCCTCAGTTAACTCCAAGATTAGCAAAGGCTTTTGCTCCTTTGCAGGAAAGGCATCAGTAATATTCTTTCACTCTTGGTCATTAGAGTTCTACTTAGCAGATTCTTCTCCGTAGGGCCATATAGGGTTTTCTAAACAATTTAATTGCCAAAGACCTTCTCCTTGTGAGAGTCAATATCTAGAGCTGGACATGTCAAACTGCAACCATATCCAACTTTGTTTGGAGTTTCTCTATCTTGGCCTGGGTTTTGAACAGTAGAAACATTTCATTCCAGGTATACACCTCTGCACATTGGGGTTTGAGCCTCCTGGGCCCATTGTGTCTCTATCAGCCCCTGACTGTCTGAGATAACATCTCAGCTGTCTCCTGTCTCTGTCAGATTGATTTTAACTCCTTCTGCAAAAGGACCATTTACAATTGTGGTGATAAAAGGAACCCTAGGGACAAAAAGTACCATAGAGCTATTCCTGGCAGAGCAATTTTCCCCTCTAGCAGGAAGGGTGAATACTGGAGTCCCAGACAGAAAGCAGTAGAGAGCTCATTTCAAGTGACATTTCCTTGAGGAATATCTGAAGATACATGCACATAACAGAGACATGCACACAAATGCTCTCTGCCTCACTGTTTGCAAATGCAAAATAAGGTGATACACTTTATTTATTTTTGTTTATTTGAGAAACAGAAAACCAAAAAGATACAGTGACACATATGATAGTTCATTCTTCAAATATTCACCACAGCTAGTGCTGGGCAAGAGTCAGAACTCAAAATCTCCCACATACCGGGCAGGTACTCTAGTACTTAAACCCTCATCTACTGCCTCCCAGGGTGTCTATTAGCAGACAACTAGAATTTAGAGCAGAAACAGGCTTCAAACTCAGCATATTGGCATCTAAAACACAATATAACCACTAGATCAAACACCTGGCCTTCATTTTAAATTCTATCAAAGGGACAATGCAGCAATAATTCATTACATAGCCATTTATGGAAATACTGTGTAATAATTGTGAGATGAGTAGAACAAACAGCGATTTGCAAAAGATTCCTACAGAATGTTGACACTTATACAAATTTTCATTTATAAGATATTTGTGTAGCTTGTATTTACATACATGTATAATAAAAGCATTAAAACATATGCAGCATTAACAAACATGGTTTTTGTCTTAGGAATAGCTTTCATAGAGGATTTAGAAGAAGAATGAATTTGATGAGGAACATAAATATTGATGTATGGCTATATGTTACGTGTTTTATTTCTTTAAAAATCTGGTCCAGGCTCTGCTTCTCCCTCTCTCTCTACAACATTGACTTTCAAATAAAAGAACAAATTTTAAAAATTCTAGTGTACTGGGTAGGGATTTAGAATTTGGCATTTGATTTGAAATTTCAAAGTCCAATTTTAGGCAAATTATACTTGCTCCCATTTAAACAATTCTTACAGTGTATAGTATCAGAACATTCAGAAAAATGCAGGGATTATGTCCATACTGCCCTGTAGGAAAACAGGCTGTGAGCACTACAGTCATAGACAGAGAGAAATCTTTGTACTAGATGGATAGGACAGCTCTTATCTAGCTCAGATGATAAGGCATTTCATGTTTGCTTTCTTAATGTTTCACATGCATTATTCCAAATTCAGCTACTTCATTTCATTCCAAATTTATTAAATGAATTAGGCCAGTACAAATACTCATATATAATATATATGCTTATTTTCCATACATATATAGAAACACAAGTACAGAATATGAGGAATAAAATGGTACTTGTATAAGAGAGGGAGATATGACTGATGAAACTCAGATTAGAGAAAGATTTATTTTTAAATGATAAATGTGTATTTCTATACAATAGGAACAAAATACTAAAGTAACTAATCACATGTTTGTCTTTGCCCTTCCTGCCTTTCAAATACAAAAGATCATTTGCTGCTTAAGCAGATTCTCCCACCCTGGGCTTGGGCCATATTCAAAAGCTGGGCTTTCGGGCTGCTAATTTATATGTTAAAGTCATTCTGTGAGTTCGCTAAATCAAAGAGGTCGGCAAAATCCCCTTGTGACAGTCCAGGCTGAGAGTCCCTTTGCACAGACATTCAATTTCTTACAGTCCTAGAGTCCTGTCTGAAATAAGAAGATAATGTTACAGAAGAACAGAAGCATTCAGAGCTGGTGCTCCATTCCTTGGCTGGGACTGGGTCTCTTGGGAGGGCTGATTTGCTTCCTAGGATGTCTGGAAATGAAGGGGCTGCTTGCTTCCAGACAGTGCTATAAGGAAGTAAGAAATACATATCCACCACACATTTTAATCATGGCCTCCGGAAGGAACTTTGTTTGCTTGCTGCTTGTTTCCATATTGATTGCCTCTCATTCTAGAAGACAAGCTCTCTAGCACAGATTTTTTTTGACACCTTGTTGATATTCAGTAAATTTTTACCAAGCGAATATATGTTTGGGTAGTTTTTCTATGGCAGCAAAACACTACCAAGATGACAGATCCTTATCACTGAAAACTACCTGAGTCTGAGTGAAAATCTTCAACATCCAAACTTAGAACTTTGGTAAGGAGCCATAGACACAAGGACCCTCATTCTTTTTTTTTTTTTTAAAGAGTTATTATTATTGGAAAGCCGGATATACAAAGAGGAGGAGAGACAGAGAGGAAGATCTTCCGTCCAATGATTCACTCCCCAAGTGAGCCGCAACGGCCGGTGCGCGCTGATCCGAAGCCAGGAACCAGGAACCTCTTCCAGGTCTCCCACGCGGGTGCAGGGTCCCAAAGCTTTGGGCCGTCCTCGACTGCTTTCCCAGACCACAAGCAGGGAGCTGGATGGGAAGTGGAGCTGCCGGGATTAGAACCGGCGCCCATATGGGATCCCGGGGCATTCAAGGCGAGGACTTTAGCCACTAGGCCACGCCGCCGGGCCCAAGGACCCTCATTCTTATACCAACCATCTAGTTGTACAGAAAGAATATTTCAGATGAAGGGGTGAAAATGTGCACATGCCACAGGAAAAGTAAATACAGACGTGTTATTTTTCAGAATTGATTTCATCTTCTTACAAGCTCCTACTGAAGAGTAGAAAAGCTTGTAACGGCATGAAGGGATACCAGGCCAAACATACAGTTTCAAACTCTTAGAGATTTTTATTGCTTTAGGAGTAATCCAATCTTTAAATAAATATGCAACCTTTCAGTAATTTTCCTCTTTCCCTCTTTTCCCCAGCATGACACCTGCCTTTGTGGTTAGGGCTTATTTCACTTCACAGTGATGCGGGAGAGCTCTTATGATGTTAAGGACAGCTCTAACCGATCCTCTGTGCTGACAGAACAATTACTAGTCAAAGTCTCTCACCTGTCAGTTACAGACTGGGGTTTGTGCAACAGCCATCTACATCCATTCATAAAGTTACCATGCTCTTATGTCCACCCATGGGCACATGAAAACTTTTTTCAGAATCAGAAAGCTCAATTCCCTCTCATTCATTCACAAAAATACAGAATTGCAAGATATCTGGCTTACCACAGCAGGCCATGGGGAGATAGGATCTCTGCTAGGCCCAAGCAAATGTGCTCCCCTTTCTGTAAAAGAGACTCTAGTTCTCCTTCACAATGTGGGACACAGCTGTCATTCCGCTGAGTTAGCCCCAGGATGCTGTTAGCCACATCCACTCTCCTCCAAAATCTAAACTCTCACCTCACAGTCCACTGACCTTCCTCCTCCTCATTGCATCAGGCTTGTCAGGGGAAAACTACCATTCCTTCCCAGAGAGCAGAAAAATTCCATTTATTCTGGCTGATAAAAACTCACCTGATATAACTCTTAATATATTCCTGGAAGCTGAAAGAATTTAGAAAATTCATTGTCTTTCTACAATATCCAACTTTGGGGAATTGTTGTTGTAGTTGTCAAGAAACTAAAAACAAGATCAACACATTGCATCACTACTAATTCAGAAGGGGAAAAAGGCACTTATCTCCCTAGTCAGAAGTCCATATAATGAGCTGACAAGCATAGTTATGGAAAGGAATATAGAGAAGCAGAAACAGCCGAATGAGATCAGTGTCAAAGGAATGGTCAGACTTGCCATTGACTTGACCTATCACAGCTTCTTAACCACAAAAACTAGGAAGAGAAGAGAAATTAGCCACCACAGCAATTGTCAGGAAGAATGATCACATTTTTATTTCACAATAGAATCACCAGGGTGACCCTGGAGAACCAAAATAATACACAATTGTGATTTTCTCTCTTGATATCAGAGTCCCAAAATCACAATTTGAATGAAGAGGAATAAGTGACTGCGTGATCTATTAGTGACCTTCTTGAAACTTATTTAGAACTTGAATTTTAGTAGGACCTTAGGTGTTTATGTTA
Source organism: Ochotona princeps (assembly GCF_030435755.1). Taxonomy (NCBI): domain Eukaryota; kingdom Metazoa; phylum Chordata; class Mammalia; order Lagomorpha; family Ochotonidae; genus Ochotona; species Ochotona princeps. The sequence continues at coordinate 71,231,759 of NC_080836.1, forward strand.
ACCGCTTTTAGTTGGCAAGATTTACAGAGTTATCAAATAAGCAGTTTACTGGTTCTTTAGAATGCTTTGTGTTGTGGGATAAAATCTATAATAATCTGTGACTTCCTAGAACTTCAGAAGGGCAGTCATATATTCATTGATTTTGACCATGATATGCAAACTACACAGGAGCCCAAGGCAGCTCATGAACTCCTTGGCCTTCCCTTAGGCATGCACAGATGAAATTCTGATTGATTTCTGGGACCCTTACAAAGCGTTGTGAAGTTCTCTGGAACATGGATTTAGTACAGGTAAGCTTGATGGGCAATTCTTGAGCCAGTCTTCAGAGAAAATGTTCACTACAGAGGTATCCTAATGTACAGGTCGGTGATTGGGTGAAGACCTATGAGGAAAGTAGTACCAGATGGTTAGGTGAGACAATTGTCTTGTGATCTGGAGATTAACATGGTTAGAACATTGTAAAGACATCCTCATGGAGAAGGAGAAGTCCACCTTTGGTCTTCTGTCAATCTATAGAGTCCTGGAGCTGAAGTTCTGCGTGTAGCTCTATGTACATTTATGTGCATGTATGGGTGGTTGTGTGCGTGTATGCCTGTATAATTGTGTGGATGTGTATTATTTTAGTAAAAGAGCAATTCCCGGGCCTGGCGGCGTGGCCTAGTGGCTAAAGTTCTCGCCTTGAATGCCCCGGGATCCCATATGGGCGCCGGTTCTAATCCCGGCAGCTCCACTTCCCATCCAGCTCCCTGCCTGTGGCCTGGGAAAGCAGTGGAGGACGGCCCAATGCATTGGGACCCTGCACCCGCGTGGGAGACTCGGAGGAGGTTCCTGGTTCCCGGCATCGGATCAGCGCGCACCGGCCGTTGCGGCTCACTTGGGGAGTGAATCATTGGATGGAAGATCTTCCTCTCTGTCTCTCCTCCTCTGTGTATATCTGACTTTGTAATAAAATAAATAAATCTTTTTTAAAAAGAGCAATTCCCTTTTTATGATTAAGATCGTCTACAAAGAACTATAGCAAATAATTTGATTGACAGAGAACATTGTAAGTTTTTTCCAGCTTATTTGGTAACTCTGTTTCTTCTATGCCACAAACTATCAGTATATGTAGATTGCACTATTGTGGATACATATATTTAAAAGGTAACTCCATGTTACAACCAGCACCACTGTCTCAGCTGGTTAAGGAGTAAAACTAACTGTTTTTTAAAACTTTACAGTTTTGTGTTCATTTTACTTCTTAGCCTTTTGAGTCGAATAATAGTGTTAACATGCTACTTTACAAAAACAAAATTTTATAGGCCAAAAATATTGTAAAATATATCTAAGTCCATATTATCATTTACTGAAAAAACAAAGTGAACTCTAATGAAGTTGCGAAGCTCCAGCAGAACTCAGCTGGTCAGATAGGCAAGAACAATCAGAGACAGGTAAAGAGTTAAATTTCTTAATTCCTATTCCAGAACAATTCCCTCTGTAGAAGAAAAGTTGTCTCAAACTTGGAATGAATGCCAACTTTTTCTTCCATTGGGGAAGAAATTAACATTTCTGGCAAAATGCTTAAGCAAATGTATCAAGAACTTTAACTAAAATCTTGTTAGGGAACACTATCTCCTTCCCATGCAGCTGTCAGTCAAAAGTGACCTTTAACTGGACTTCCTCTTTTTTATTACTTATATTTAATCCAAAGGCTTCTAAATTTTACTTCACATTAAAACCACCAGGGGAAGCTTTAAATTCCCAATATCCAACTCAAACCTCACACCAATTAAATCTGAATGTCTGAGGACGCAAGTCAGGAATCAACAACCAACATCTCTTACACATCTCTCCACCTACCCAGGTGAGTCCAGTGTGCAGGGAAATTTGGAGGTTTCCATGCTAACAACAATAGACTGCTCCTCTGATGCCCATCCGCTCACTCCCTAGCTCTCTCTTTGTCTCAATTGTGTCTTCCGCCATTAAATCATAAATTGTGGCCCATCTTTTCCTGGCATGGATGAAATGTTTTTTCTTAGGTCATCCCTCTTTGCATTATCTTCCAAAGCTAAATGATATGCTGAGATACTTCCAAAAACAAAACTTTTGAAGGACGAATATTTATCCCTTAAAGTCTTTATAGTCACATTAGGAAAATCTAAGATAACTCAGTTACTCAAGGTAAATACAATTGACTGACAATCTTCTGGCAAGAAAAATACTCTGATTAACACCAAGTAACTATTTAAGTTTTTTGCATTTCTTCTGTTATTATGGAAGCACTTGCTTGCTCTTCATTACACAATTATTGGGCTGCTAATGCCTTTCTGAGCACTAATTACTTTTTTTAGCCTCTTCCCATCCATAGCTGTAGCTCTAATTGAGTTTACTAAGGAAGTACATTATACAGTTGTCCATCATAGGTTGACAGGCCAATTTCCTGACTTCCTAAACAGCTAATCAAAAAGCTAAAATATCTGGCAGAGAAAATCAGAAGTCTGAAATATCTTCATTATTAAAATATTACTTTTTGTCAGATCAATCATTTTTCTAAACTTTGTTCCTATGTATTCATTAACTTTCAAGATTAAATGTGTGGTTAAATTACATGAAAAAATGGCAAGACTAATATTATTGATGTAAGAGAGAGAGATTTATTGAACTTCTAAGAGATACTAAACTATAGTTGAACACTTTATAGCATTACCTTGTTTAATTTGTACAAAAATTCTAAGACTCATTTTTTATTTAGTGGTGAGATAAATTGAGACTATAGAAGATTTAATACATCTTCAAGGCACCTCAACTGAGAGGCAGCAGCATAAGGATTTAAACAATCTAGGAATTTAAAAAGAAAAAAAAAAAAGAAAGAAAAGAAAAGAAGCAGCATTTTGTTTTGTTGTCATTGTAAAATAAAACTCTAATAACCTTCCCTAAAAAAGTGAAAATATACAGTGAAAGAAATTCATTGAGAAGTTTATGAATAAAAAAAAATTGGAGATTTTAATTTATGTTACTCAAGTGCTGAAAATTAGCCCTCAAGATAGAATCAGATAAGTATGTATCATCTGTAAACAGTTTGTTTAAACAAATCCTAATTCCCACAAGCTGTGTGCCAAACTTACATTGTTAAAACTCTCAAAACTGAGTAATACCATAGATGAAAGATTTAAATTACTAATTTACTAAAGATACACAGATGGCAGATAAACATGTGATAATATGCTCAACAACATTAGTCTTTCAGGAAATACAGATTAAAACCAAAATGAGATATCAGTGAAATACTGTTAGTATAACCAAAAGTCAAAAATGCTAGCAATATTAAAGCTAGCAAAACTGCCTAACAAATGGAAGTCTGAGACACTTCTGGAACATAGAGTGCAAAATGATAAGCTTTTGGAAAATAGCTTGCTATTTCTTATCAAGTATATATCAATCATATGATCCAATAATCTCACTGATTTCACAAATGCAATCCTAATTTATACAAAAACCTATGCATGAATACTTACAACAGTCTTATGTATAACTTTCTTTTTGTGGTTTTTAAATTTTTTTTAAATTTTGAATGTTATGGTACAATTCCATAGGGCCTGGAATTTCCCTACCCACTCCCCAGATTCCCACCCCCTGACTGATTTTCCCCATATTATTACAATAGTATAGTCCTTCATAAGCAGTCATTCATAAGTTCATTGGTCTGTTAATTGTGTCCTGACATTAGCTGTGGTACAGATAATGTCAGATAGTCCAGATAGTCCAGCATCCTGTTGTCAAGATATATCCAACAGTGAATCCATCTTTAATTTGGAAGTGGAGAATCATACTACACTGTATCTTCACATCTGGATATGATAGTCTCTATTACACCGTTACTATACATTCCCTTAAATTAGATGCCATGAAACAAAGTCAGCAACAGGAATGAGGTTAAAAAAAAAATTTTTTAAATTACAGCACCATGGAGTCAGACAACAGACTACTGAAAAACCAACGTGTAGATGAAGAAACGAAAAAAGAAAATACAAAAGCCTCTTGGGTAAAATAATTCCACTATGCGATCCATGAGCCAGTGAGGAATTCAACAAGAGAAAAGAAGCTGGCTGCCGTGGATGTTCTGGCTGCCACTGGAACTCGAATCACTGATGTGCCAGCTGCTGCAGGGCTGTCTGATCACTGCAACACCACTCTGCGGTCACCACTGCTTCCCCGTGTCCAAGGGTCTCCAGGTACCCCATGCCGACTGCCTGACTTCTGTCTTTTCCTGGACTCTGCTCCTTGTGCTTCACCCTGTCTAATGACTCTGTCATCCCAAACCTGCCTGCACCCTATACCACCATCTTGCCTCAGCTCTATGTATAACTTTCTTCTTTTTTTTTTTTTTTAAGATTTATTTTTATTACAAAGTCAGATATACAGAGAGGAGGAGAGACAGAGAGGAAGATCTTCCATCCAATGTTTCACTCCCCAAGTGAGCCGCAACGGGCCGGTGCGCGCCATTCCGAAGCTGGGAACCTGGAACCTCTTCCAGATCTTCCACGCGGGTGCAGTGTCCCAATGCATTGGGCCGTCCTCGACTGCTTTCCCAGGCCACAAGCAGGGAGCTGGATGGGAAGTGGAGCTGCCGGGATTAGAACCGGCGCCCATATAGGATCCCAGGGCGTTCAAGGCGAGGACTTTAGCTGCTAGGCCACGCCGCCAGACCCTCTATGTATAACTTTCAAAAGCAGAGGAGGAAAGACAAATATACAGTAGGTGAATGGGTAACCAAATGCATGACAATTAGACAAATGGGTCACTTGTAATAGAGCAATTAAGAAATAAACTATTAACAATCATGTGAATAAATCTCAAAGATATTACATTAAAAACAAAGTAAAAGCCATTTGGAATCATGTGTATCCCAAGTTTATAACATCCTAGATAAAGCCATTTGGGAATAACAAAGCATTAAACTAATTGAAATCATAATATTTTGAAATATTATTGCTCAAAAAATTACCCACATGAAGGAATATACCATTATAATAACATAGGGGAAATCAGTGTGAGGAGATCTGGGGAGAGTAAGGGGGGAATCCAAGAGTCTATGGAATGGTATCATTTAATTGATCAACTAATTAATTAATTTTTTAAAGGAAATTTCAAATGCTGACATTGAAGAAATTATGTTGCTTAAGCACATCACTTTAAATTGATAATCTATTTAGACAAAAATGCATCATAACTTCAAACATGTTTAGATAAAACTTATAACAAACTCAAATTAAACTTAATTTACATATTCTGCAGAGTTAAACATTCCTAAAATCTGCATAATAAACAGTAAAAATAACATATATACACATCAGGTTGCAATTCTTCCCAAAATTTACAGGACAAAAATTCACAGTTCCCTTCTTATATATTAAAATATTTATAAATTTTTACAACTACAGCTTCTGCTTTGATTGGTGGAATATCTATTTCTGCTCTGTGGATTACTCCACCCCAACCAGTTCTAGAGTAAGAGTTTTGATTTAAAGAGAACATCACTTTGGGCCTAGCGCCGTGGCCTAGCAGCTAAAGTTCTCGCCTTGAACGCCCCGGGATCCCATTTGGGCGCCGGTTCTAATCCCGGCAGCTCCACTTCCCATCCAGCTCCCTGCTTGTGGCCTGGGAAAGCAGTCGAGGACGGCCCAATGCATTGGGACACTGCACCCGCGTGGGAGACCCGGAAGAGGTTCCAGGTTCCCGGCATCGGATCGGCGCGCACCGGCCCGTTTCAGCTCACTTGGGGAGTGAATCATCGGATGGAAGATCTTCCTCTCTGTCTCTCCTCCTCTGTGTATATCTGGCTGTAATAAAATGAATAAATCTTTAAAAAAAGAGAGAGAGAACATCACTTCACCATGACCACCTACTCCACCAAATATGCATGTGTATTACCATGAAAAAATATTCCCACTTTAGGAACAATTTTAAACGTTTGTACCGTATTTGCTTTAGCATTCATAGTAAATTCAGTTGTCTCATCTTTGACAAAATAGACTTCCAAAGTTTTTCTTTAGGTTTTATAAATTGGATGAAGATACAAGCCATTATAAAAATAAACAATTTTCTATCTGATGGCAAAATGTTAAAAATATTGACATTACTTAACTAATGGCAAAATTCTGCTAGCAGAGTATGGTGTCTTGGGTATAAAATGGAATCAAATGCAATAAAACTAATTTAGAATAGTGATTTGTTACAAATAAAATGTCATGTACCCTAGAGTGCTCTATGAAGCCTCATTCTATAGACGCCTCCTAAATTGTGGTTTTCAGACTTAATCTTCTTAAAGAATTGTTGAATTTTGATTTGGCTGCTCAGATTCATTCAGGTTTTTGCCCTCATATTGTCACATAGTTGGGTGTATCATTTTCCAAGAGCCTGCTCATGGCTTGGTAAATGTCCACCAATATTGGGATAAGTTATCCTTGAGAACTAAGGTTTACCATTCAGTTGCCATTTTTACTCACTTTTGACTTTTGGAAAGTTTTGAAAAAATTAACCCTAATCAAATACCGAAATAAAAAAAAAATAGGTTTAGATTCATGACATACCATAACTGACACCAGGAAGAACAATTTCTGTAAATATCCTCAAAAGTGAGACAGTTGAACCATCTCTGTATGTTTATATATATTGCATATATACATATGCAGTTATTAAGTTAAAATCCCTATTCCCTCTACCCTAACCTAATAACTGGTGGTGACTTCATGATTTTTATAGGTCGTAACATGGACAATTGTGCAAGTGGCTGATACTTGAAGATTCTACCTACCAACACCACTTCAAAACAAAAAAAAAGGGGGGGTGCAATCCCTATTTCACAGCTTGATACAATTGTTTTATCAACAAGAGCCCTCTCTGCTATCTGCTATCCCCAAATGGGAGGTGTCAGTTATAGTACATCAAAGTGGGTCAAACTACTGTTGTTAATGGAATACATATTGGTGAGTACGCAGATCACTGAACATACACAGAAAACCCTGGTAGAAACTCAAGTTCAACAAAGGAGGACAAGCCCATTCAAGCTTATTTACTTACATACATACATTATGATGCAATAGCTCAAAAAATGAAACTCTACAAATATAAGCTGGGACTGTCACTTTTTTTAAGATTTATTTATTTTCATTGGAAAGTCAGATATACCAAAAAGAGAGACAGAGAGGAAGATTTTTCATCTGATGATTCACTCCCCAAGTGACCGCAGCAGCCAGAGCTGAGCCGATCTGAAGCCAGGAGCCTCTTCCAGGTCTCCCACACGAGTGCGGGGTCCCAAAGCTTTGGGCTATCCTCGACTGCTTTTCCAGCCATAAGCAGGGAGCTGGATGGGAAGTGGGGCTGTCGGGATTAGAATCGATTCCCATATGGGATCCCGGCGCTTTCAAGGTGAGGACTTTTAGCCATTAGGCCACCAAAGCAGGTCTCTGACTGTCACTTTTCTCACACAGCCCCTATATTATATGATATTCAAACCACATAAAAAGTTTCAAAGTCTTGCAAACTATCAACGCTGATAAGGAAACATTTTTTTTTTTGCACACATTGGGAAATGTGGATAAAATCATGCATTTTGACCTTCCAAGGCTATTCCTCTTGAAATTTTATAACTATTCCCCTCAGACTTCATTATAGAAGTGTAGAAAAATGAAGAAAGTATAAATACTCAGGAAATGCTGTCTAGATATGCTAATTGGCACGTCACATTTTCTGTGAGACTTTTACAGTTAAAATCCGAAAGATATAAGAAAAATACTTGAACAATTAATATCAAGTCTATAAGTTTATTTTATTAGAAAAAGAAAATTAATCATAAATCCCCAATACTAATAACATGTACTATAATTTTGTAAAACCATAGGATTAATTAATAATAAAACTCTCAATTCTTAATTTGATAATGACTCAAAGTGAGTTTTTGAGTCACACTACGTATAATCAAGGCAACTGATTAATGTGAATCATTGTTTTAAACTGATTCTTCCTCTCTGTCGCTCCTCCCTCTGTATATCTAACTTTCCAATAAAAAATAAATAAGTCTTTTTTTAAAAAAACTGAAAAAAAAAGATCATCTTAAAGTCATGTGTTTATTCAATTATATGATAGGCACCTATCATGTATAAGACCAATACAGCATTTCAAACAAACACTGATTTGAAAAAATGATATGGCTTTATCCATGAAAATTCATAATATCCTTGGGAACTTAGAGTTGCACTTTGAATCATCCTGGCCTCTCCCATCATATAAATTTATTTGGTAGGCATCAAAATAAATGAGGTCTTTGGAGTTCTCTGTATATGACCAATAAACAATTAAGAATACAATTTCATTAATAAGAATTCAAAAAGAATAAAAGTCTTTGAAATAAAATTGACAATAGAAATACTATACTTACAATCAGAAAGTTATAAACTGAGAAAAAAATTGTTTGGGGATTAGAAGAATCATCACTGGTAAGATAAAGAATCTTCTCACAAGCCTGGCGCAGTGGCCTAGTGGCTAAAGTCCTTGTAAGATCTTCCTCTCTGTCTCTCTTCCTCTCTCTCTCTCTATATATATATATATCTGACTTTGCAATAAAAATAAATAAATCTTTAAAAAAAGAAATCTCCTCACACCAGCTATGGGCAACTGCCTAGATTGCCTTGAACCTAGGCAAGTGTTACAAGCGCTAGGAGAAAAGCAGCAAAGGCTGAGGGCATTAAATTTGTATTAACTCAACCAGTATGCCAGCATAGTTGCCTATCGATTCTATTTTTCCTTTTTTAAATATAGTGGGGAAGAATGGGAACACTCAGGTAGGACACATCATGCCAGCCCCCCAGGCAGGGAAGCTGTAGAATGCCCAGGGAAGGGGGTCTGGGGACCAACTCAAATGGGAGTAGCTAAGGACATGTTTAACAGACAAGGGGATGACTTCTGGGCGCTTCCACAGACCGAGCCAGAGCATCAGCAGCTAGGCAAGGGGGCTAAAACAGGGTGGGCTAGGGAAGGAAACAAGAGGGGGTGTCCAGGTCAGGCCAAAGCACCCACCCTTGTGGGAGACTTGGGCTGAACTCAGTAGCATCACCCAGTTCCTGCAGGGCACATGCAAAACTGGGTCTTGAGAGGCATGCCTGGCTGGGCCACGCTGCCATATCCACCCACGAGTGTTGGAGCAGGGAGCGGGCCTCATCAGACTCGGTCACAGCACTCACCAGATTGTGAGAGAACCAGATCTGGAGGTAGCTCCTTTAGGGGACTTGTGGATCCTCTTTGTAGAACTACAGCAGCCACCAGTTTGCAAGGAAAGCTGGGCATAGCGATGGGCCTAGCCAAGATGGACCACAGAACCCTGTTGACAGGAATCCACCTAACACTCACAGGAGCCAGCGCCAGGAGAGAACCAGGCTAGGCCAGAATGCAGCACCTACCAACACACGCAAAGGCCAGGACTGAGGGCAGACCATGACAAGTAGGACCATGGAACCTACCAGCATATGTGAGATACTGTGCCTGTTAGGGAAACTTAGTTAACTCTTCTTCTATGTTTTCAGTTCACCCTGGAGTTCCTGGGGCTACGGGTGGACAAAGCTGGGTAAGGCTGCAGCACTCAGCGTTTCTGTGGACCGCATGTGGGGACAGGCCAGTCTGAGCCAGCCATCAGCACCTGCTGGCATGAATGAGGGTCAGAACAGGGACTGAGCCATGCCCAGCTGGATTAGGCTGCAACACCCACTGGCAAGATCTAAGACTGCGGGTGGATCACGCTAGACTGCCCTGAAGCAGTCACCAGTGTGCACCAAGATCTAGGACTGGGAATGTGCATGGTAAGAGAACTTTGGGGACTCTCCTGCTAGGATGCAGCTCCCATTAGGGAGTACAATAGCTAGGGCTAGGGGTAGACCAGGTTGGGCAAGACTAAAACAGCTGTTGGCATGTGTTTGGACTGGTTTGGGGGTGGACCAGACTGAGCTAGGCTCCAGCACCCATTGGCACTCTCAAGAACCAGAATGGGTGTGGGACAGGCAGGGCTAGGCCACAGCACCCACCAGTTCATGTGAGAGCTGGGTCTGGGGGTGGGCCAGGCTGGGTGAGGCCACAGCACCTGCTGGCACTTGCAAGAGTCAGAATGGGTGTGGATCAGTTGGGCTAGGCTGAGCACCTGCCAATGAGTGACAGGACTTGGGGCTGGCCACATCAGGCTAGACCACAACACCTATTGGCACATGGGAGATCTGGAACTGTCAGCAGACTTAGGAGAACTTGGACAACTTCCCAGCTAGGCATAGCTCCCACTGGTGAATGCAAGAGCCAGTACTGGGGGCAGGCCAGTCCAGAGTGGGCTGCAAGGCCCATTGGCATATATGTGAGCTGAGTCTGGGGATGGACCAAAATCAACCAGAGTGTCTAACAACTGATGAATAGTTTAAAATAGGGTATATACACATGAAAGAATACTAGTGAGCTCTTACCAAGGGGAAAAAAAAATCTGTCATTTTTAACAATATGGATTATCATGGTATACATTATATAAAGTGAAATAAGCCAGGCACAGAATTAAAACTGATGTTACTTAAATATGAAGAAATTAATTCAAAGAAGAGAGTATAATGGTGGTTATCAGGGATTGTGGGTGATTTGCAGTGGGGGAAAGCTTGGCTAAATATGGGGCTAGAATGATGGCTCTACCAGCTAATCTTCCATCTTCAAGAACCAGATCCCATATGGGTACCAGTTCATGTTCCATCTGCCCAACTTCCCATCCAGCTCCCTGGCTGTTGGCCTACAAAACCAGTGGAGGATGGCTCTGGAACCCTGCATACATGTGGGAGACCCAAAACAAGTCCCTACTTCATGGCTTCAGATCAGCTCAGCTCCAGCAAGTGTAGTCATTTGGCAAGGGAACCAACAGATACAAGATCTTTCTGTTCTCTCCTTCTCTAAAAATCTGCCTTTCCAAAAAAAAAAAAAAAAATAGTGGGGGGGTGAAGAAATATAAAACATTTTTCAAAGAGCATAGAATTTTAACTATCCAGGAAGTTCATGTTACACAGAATGATAACTACAGTTAATGATGTATTTTAAATTTCACATTGCTAAAAGAGTGTGTTTTGTCTTTTCACCTTGGAAATTGTGGAAGTGATATAAATACTAATTTGATTTAACCATTCCCCAACATTTATATATCTGAAAACATCCTTATTTGCCATATATGTGTATATATATATATGCAATGTATTAGTCAAATCAAAAATGATTTAAATAAAAAGATATGGAACAAACAATATGCTTCCCAATGAAAAAATTCTCAGAGGAAGAAAATATCCATTGGTGTTTTGAAAAGCTCCAACATATTCCTGAGTTCAAAGGCTGTGCATGTGTGTAGGTCATTTCTATTCTCTGAAGTTCTGCTACAATTATTGTCAAAATCACATCATTTAACATTTAATTAGGTGGAAGCATATGTGGCTTTTAATTACAAGTTACTTTCACCTTCTCAACATTCTATTGCCGCGGAACTTTGGTGTAGCACTGCCTTTTACCAGGAACTCTTCTAAGTACTTCACATGTGTTGACTCACTTAATCCTCATAATTAAATTAAATATTATTATTATCTCCAATTTTACAGAGAAGGAACATAAGGCTTAGAATATTTAAAATCCCAAAGTCAAACACCTGCTAAGTGGTGAAAACCGCCAGCCTTTCAACGTGACATGCCGTGCTTCCAAACGCCAATCACATCACCTCCAGCCGAGCGCAGTTTGTTAAAAGGGTAAATTTGGGGAGGCAAACACGTGTGGCTATGATCTCCTCATTCTGGTAAATCTCTGAGCCCCCAAGTTTTCTCCTTTTCAAAATCAGTTGGATATAACTACTTGTATTATTATAAGGATTACACAGCATAGAAACACAGTTTGCATACAGAAAAGTTAATAAATAAAAATATTCACTTACTAGATACCTGAGTCAGAGGAAGAGGAACTGCCTAGTAGGGATTAGTCAACACAATATGGATTTGATTCTGACTTTCTACCACCAAGACCTTGGGCAAATCATTTAGCCTGTATGAGTCTTCTGTTTGGTATCTACAAAATAATGATAATACACTTTTTGGTTCCAAGGATTATATCTACAAAGTAATGATAATACACCTTTTGGTTCCAAGGATTATAATAAAAAAAATTTAATGAAGCACCAGGTAATATGTGAAACATATATAATTTTCCTTCTCATTCTCCTTCATCATCATAAAGCATACACTTTACTATTCTACACAGCCCTTTGTGACCTCTGGTATATTATGTATTGATTTTCTTCTTGGTTCTGTCTAATTCCCATCTTGGATGTCATCTCCTTGGGAGCAAGGGCTTACCATTTTCTTTACTTCGGCATTCCTAGGATCTGAAACACTATCTGGAAACCAGCAGGTGCTCAATGTTCTCATTTATCATCATCATTTACTGTAACTGAGGTGAGGGGTTATAGCACAGAAGATGAGGCAAAAATTCACGAAGTAGCCATAAATAATAATAGGCTCTCGATCCATTTGTTTTAGATTAATCCCCAAACTACCTGTATCAGAATCACCTTTGGTGCACATAGCAAGAGTAATGATCAACCAAAATAGAGGTATCAAATTAGAGGAATGTGTCTTGTAAAACAAACTCTGCCTTTGTCCTCATATTTTTCCTTCATTTCAAATCCTATTGTAAAAATTTTAAATTTTATCTATTTCTTACAAAATTTTGTTGCGATTTGAACAAAGGGAAGAGACGGCTTTTATATTTTAAATTCAAAGCATCTCACAAACTAATTTTATTTTCTTAGCTGTGGGAAAAAAATTTCCCAGCTGCATTTATTTGGCCTGGAACAAATGTCATGATTTTTATGAAGTGATTATCCTAAATGTTCTTCCCTTGTTTTAGTGTTTTCACTGATAGGCTGCCTATTCAAAAAACAAATTATCTAGGAAACCCTATATTAAAAAGGCAGAACATGTAATTCAAATGATTATTGCCCCATTCTCATTCTAGATGGTGTCCAGTGGTGTGGCCTACACTAAACTAAGTGTGATAGTAATGCTAGAGCTGCAGCAGTCCAGGCCCCCAAGTCCTCCGAAGGTCAGTGGGGCATGCAGGTGTTTCTCCTACAGCATGAGGAGTATCCAAACCCGGCTGTGTGTTGGGTCTTCAAATTTACCTTTACTTTTACCTCCAGAAGTGCTTGTTTCTAGGGAGATCATACATTGACTCATCTAAATTTTAGATACAGATAATTTTATAGACTACATTTTATCTACCAGCTATGACAAGCTATGCTGACAGATGAGCTGAGGAGATGGTAGGAACAAGAAGTTGCCCCCCAAAATCCCAATGACTGGGGGAGCAGTGTGGGGGAGCAATCGGGGGAAGCACTGCTGAGACAGTTTGCATTTCCTCTTCTTTCGGATCATAAGCTCAAAGAAACACATAAGTGAAAATCTATAAAGAATACTGTGTCTGTGTGAGGGACATCTCTGCCACCAATACCTCAGGTATATTGAAAAACATCAGCAGATGCCAATTTGGTGCTCAGCACTACTGTATGTATGCAGTAAAAGTTCCAAAGCTGTGAGCTCTTGCATCTCAGTTGGGGTAAATGTCATGGTGCTACTAAGGAACGCTAAATAGAGCTAGCACCTGGTCAGAAAATACTTGTAAATAAACTACAGACAAGGAACACAGCAGCTCAACGGCCGTGGCTCAGAGTCAGATGGGCATGTGAATTCTGTCTTTACCATTTATTACTTTTCCGTTGTGTCTGTTTCTAATCTTGCTGAATAGAAATGTCCTTATGTATTTAATTATGATAAATCTACTTCCCAAAGATTTCTTATATAAGGATGAAAAGCCAGTGTCACATGCACTTAGCAGTAATAATAATATAATGAAAACCAGTTATCGGGTGTTTTCTTAGTAGCGTTCATGTACCAGCATGTTTAATCCTTTCAGAAAGCCAATGAAGGATACAGTATAAAGATTGAAAGAGGCCTTAAGTACCAGCCTCAAGGTCACACATAGTAAATGGTGCAGCTGAAAGCTCAGCCAAGAGTCCACTGCCTTCCGTCATTCATAAACGGTAGTGAACAAAAGGCCATGGGCAGAGCCAGGTGACAGAATACATGTCTACGCACCCTCTTGAGACAACTGGTTGCAACATAAATTAAGCCACTAGTAGATGGTAAACTTTTATGAAGACATAAATATTGAAGACTAAAATCTTCTTAAAGAGAAATAGAGCAATCCATTCCCTACTGAGTCAACTATAGTGTTAAAAAAAAAAAAAAAGACCTTTATTCCGATGAAAGAACCATTAACTGTAACAGAACAACCACAGTGTGATAAAGATTTTATATTCACAATAATGCATGCACTTTTATGGTGCTCCCTGCAGCCTAAATAGTCTCTTGCCTCAGTTACTGTTATTTAAATCAAACACTCTTCGAATTGCCTGGAAGCCAGCAACACCATTATCCTCAGTACCTTGCCTCACTACTTTAGAGGCAGCTGATGTCTAAAGTAGGAGCCTTACAGCAGCCTTTAATCTCTATAATAACAGCACTTAGTCCCCAATTATCTAGGCAAATTATTCATACTACAACAGTGTGAGAAATTGCCCCTTTAGTTATCCAAAGTGGACCTACCATGAAATAGTATAATGTTTCTCTCGGGAGACCATGTCTACCTTAAGGATACTTGATCACAGAATGGGAATAATTTCCTAAGTCCTACAGTGTAACCACCCCCACACAAACTGCTAAACAGCAGCCATCAGTTGTGGCTAACTACAACTCTTAGTCTAGTACTTTGTAAGTGCAAAATACTTTTATCCTATGGTTCTTCGAAAATGTTTGGGCCTGGCATGACAACCCAGTGGCTAAAATCCTCATCTTGCATATGCCAGGATCCTATATGGGTGTCAGTTCGTGTCCCAGCTGTTCTACTTCCCATCCAGCTTCCTATCCCATTTCACAGATGAGTAAAGTGACATTATCAAGATTACATAACATGTCGGTAAAGATGTAAACGCTCTTCCTTTGACATGATAATGTAGAATCACTCAACTATACCCCATACTGGAGTATCTCTCCTGAAAATGATAGGATGTAGGCTGGATTTAAAAAAAAAAAATCTCAACCAAATTTCTCAACAGCTTTAGAATATAGGTATTATTATCAATATTAGCATTATTACTTATGTTTTGATATCAAATCTTCCTTGGATGTTCAAATCACATGATATCTAATTAAATAATTAACACACGTAGAATGATACAATCCTTAACACTTAGATTACAGGAATCATTAGAAAACCATTTTATATTCAGATTTCAACTAGGCAGTGATCTCTAGTAAGGAATTATAGATAAAATTGACCATTTTTTTAAATTTAGAGGTTAAAACATTGTGACCCATTTTAAAGAATTGTTGCTCACAAACCTGGATGTATTTAGCATGCAATTGCAAAACCGGGCATGAATAAATTGATTTTACAAATAGAAAATCATTAAGTAGTATAATTAGCTTTGAATGGATAGGTGCTTAATGAAGCATCTTATCCTAAACACACTCTTTGAAGAAAACAAGAATCCTAATTATTCTAATAACAATTGAATCAAAGTTTGTTCACATTAGGTTTAAATCAACGTAACTCGAAATACATCCACAGAGGACCTCCTATGATAAGCATTTCCTAAAGTTTTGGGAAGAATTAGTCCCTTCAACAGGCCCTATAACACTAAGAGTTAACATTTTTTTACCTGATGTCTGGCTGTCTTTCTGTCCTGTTTAGGCTCAGGCATACACCCAGTTCAAGAACAACAAATTCTTAATTTTCCCATTAATCTACATTAAATTATGGCCTGGTTCAAAAATAAGAACCACAGAAGTTTTTTTGGAAATTTGGAACTAAGTGACTCTGGGGAAAGCTGACAGACAGGTGATGAAAGCTGAAAAACCAAATGTCACACACAGTCCATGCTAGAACAGTGTGGGCATTGTGCCATCCAACTTAGAAGAAGCTCCTCGGACAGAGAGAACATGAGACAGAAATGAAAAAGGCCATGTATGCCCTAAGGGAGAGGGAGAGATAAAAACTTCATTCTGTGTTTCAAATGTTTTCCCAGGTCTAGTTCCCAAGTTTCCTCCACCTACCCCAGTGCCTGTATTTAGATTTCTGGTTCATTTCGCTTGTTGTCCTTACAATAACCTTTTTTTGTTGAGTGCTTTTCAGTGCTTCTCTGTTCCCTGCCAGGGACATATCCTTGCCTAAGATACCTGCTGGGATACAAGCTCTGACCTATCATCCCAAGAGTTCAAAGACAAGTTAGGGCAAGTTCTTTTCTGAAAAACCTTTCAACTAAGTGGAAAATAAGGCACCTCTCAAACACAATACAAGACAGACTGTGTATAAGCGTCCAAAGTTCAATGAAAGAACAATTGAAAGAATGTCTAATTAAAATGGGTCACATCTGAGAAGTCTTCTCGGAGCAGGTAAAATTTCCACTGCATTTTAAATAATGTGAGAGTAAGAAAAGTGGATAAGGTCTAGTGCTGGAAAGCGGGCAGCAAACACAAGGCTAGAAAAACGCTTCTTTGCAAAAGAGAACTGTTCTGAAAGGATGTGATTATGCAGTGCATGCAGAGTGGGAGAATTTAAGAGAAATGGGATGTATGATACTTGCCATAAAATGTAGAAACTATCATTTTTGCCCATAAGGACTTTGAAAAGAAGGGAGTTATTTATATTAGTACAAGGTCATAAAAAGGTTTAGGTTCTAGTATGTAATGCGTACTTAAAAGCAAAAGAAATCAGTCATTACTGTTATTGTGCTTATTATTGTAAGCCTGATTCTAAAAAGATTTAAAGGCCCTAAAATGATTTTTGAGATTAAAAGTATAAGCACGATTGAAGAAAAATTGAACAGAACATAGATTTTGGCAGGTCACAGTGGAAAGGATTAGAAAAGGGGTCAGGGGAAGAGGCCACACCATGAGGAGAGGGAAGGCAGGGCAGTGCAAAGTTACAAGCAAAGAAAATAGAAATATTGTGAATGGCACACAGGCTTGACAAAGTTGAGAACAGGAATGAAATTAACGAGACTTGAGGGCCCCAAAGAATCAGCCATAAAGCAATAAAACGAATTTTTAAAGCCACAAAAATTGTCTAGGTGTCAGGGGGATTCAGGTTAGTGAGTAATAAGATCTGTTGGACATTTAGAGTCCACCTGGCTAGATTTCTGGATCCTAGGAAAATTCCTTTATTATCACGCCTGTGAAGGATATTAAAACCAAGCTACAATAAATATCAGACATGTCTAATACTATTCTTTTCCCTCTTAATCAACTATAATTTCATAAATGAATTGCAAATGCCCCAGCTATCTAACCTTTAAGATATCAATTTAGATGTTGCATTATTCATGAAGTAGCCATGGGAATCACTTGACCTCCTTCTGCCTTATTCATGTGGCTGAAACAGTCACTTGGTCATAGCAGTGCTTACACAGAAATTAAAGTTTATTTGCCTGCTCCAGGCTATGAGGGAGTTAGAAGTTGATAAAGCAGACAGTCACTTAAAAAGTCATTGCTTATTGCCTCCTAATTCATTATTTTGTTCTCATTAGATAAAAACAATAGTCCTCACCTACAAAATAATTTCAAGTATACACTGAAAAGTAATGTATTCTTTCTAGAGTGAAAGATTAGAGAAAGACTATTAGAGAAAGTCACTATTTTATCTTAAGAAACAGAAAGAGAGGGGCTCAGCGGTGTGGCCTAGTGGCTAAGGTCCTCGCCTTGATCCCATATGGCTGCTGGTTCTAATCCCAGCAGCTCCACTTCCTCTCTGTCTCTCCTCCTCTCAGTATGTCTGACTTTGTAATAAAAATAAAATAAATCTTTAAAAAAAAAAAAAAAAAAAAAAAAAAAAGAGAGAGAGGAAAGAGATAGGCATATACAGATCCTTCCTCAAATGTCCACATTGACCCTGGGTTGGGGACTAAGCCAAGAGCCAGTGTCAGTCCTGGGGATCTTAACAGGGGATTTAGTCATTAGTTCAAATGCCTGTCCAGTATGTTATACCTGGTATTTTACATTACTCTGACAATTATGTCCAATGCTTGAAAAAATTAAAATACCTGATGATATAAATTATGAAGAACTTAATGAAGCAGGAGAGTGATGAACAATTTATTTAATAGACTGGATGTTTAAAATCAAATTACTTGATCAAAACTGAGGAATAATAATAAAAATTGAGGGTGGGATGGATATTGATCTCATGTTTAGGATGCCCACATCCCATATGCAAATGCTTGCACTCAATACTCACCACTGGTTCCTGACTCCAATTCACAGCTAACGCTAGTCCTGGGAAAAAGCAATGATGTTTCAGACAATTGGTTCCGTACTTCCCACGTATGGTGTATTCTCAGCTTCCAGTTTAATTGTGGTCCGGCCTTGCCACTGTAGGCATTTGGGAAGTGAAATCAGTGGATAGGAGTGTTATGGAATCAAAGGTAAAGTTAAACTCTCCTTTTTAACTGCATAGTCTTTGGGAAAACACGAAATCTCTCAAATCTCCATTCTTGTTATGTGAAGTAGAACACAGGATTACCAATATCCTTCCTACCCAGTTGTTTTACAGATTATTACATGAATTATTCATTCTTTAAGTTATTCAAGCTTGGTGCCCCATGTCATAGCTCAATGGCTAAATCATTTCCTTGCATGTGCTAGGATGCCTTATGAGTGCCGGTTCATATCCTGGCTGTCCCACTTCTTATTCAGCACCCTGCTTGTGACCAGGGAAACCAGAGGAGGATGACCCAAAGCCTTGATACCCTGCACCAATATGGGAGACCCAGAAGAAGCTCCTGACTTCTGGCTTCAGATCAGCTCAACTTCTGCCATTGTGGCCATTAGGGAAGTGAACTAGTGGAAGGATGATCTTTCTCTCTGTCTCTCCTATCTACAAAACCTACCTTTCCGATAATAATAAACAAAATTTAAAAATTTTTTAAGTAAATAATAAAGGTTAGTATAGCTTTGTTAATTGTTTAGCAGAAGCTACATGTTGCAGTGCTTTCAAATTATCAATTCATTCTATCCAAATGAACATCCATTGCTTTAGATCAGATTAAGTCTCAATTATAGTAAGTTCAAAATGGTTTATTTTATATTCAATAGTTTCGTTTGGTTTGATTCTCCTCCCATTGGAACAACTTGTATGCAGGAACATCATCAACACTTTACATCTGGAGAAAATAAATAGAACTAAGATCAAAGCAAAGTTCAAAGGTCACTACCATAAAAATTTCTGAAATGTGTAGTGGCTGAAGATATAGTGATTGGGCCAAAAACATAAGTAAAACTGTGTTGGAGTTGGCATTTTAATTCTTAGTGTTTATATCTTCACTGGTCTTTGCAAAACCCAAAGATTCATAGTTACAGACTACATGAGCCTGAGATCATGAAAGTATTAAAAAAAAAAAAAAACCTGGAGGCCAAAAAAGAGCCATAAACAACGGGATGCAAACAACACACCATGTGTACTGCCCCATCTTACATTCAGAACAAAATGGATTGTTTCACTCCTTGTGAACATAAACATGAATCTTCAGAAATGAATTGTAGGCAGCCACAGCTAATCAAGGCAAGAGACCAGCTGGCCCACAGCATGAACATTTCTACAGATATGGACAACTGTGGCCCTGTCCTAACTCCTCTAAAATGAATTACAGAAATGGTGAAACAGAAGCACTGGCACTAAGGAACCACCTGCACTTGAATTGCCTCAAGAACTTTTTGAGTGATATTATCTATTACGACTCATTAGGGTGTGCTAAAACCGCTGATCATAGCACAGGCTGCATCAGCACCTGTTGGGTCATCAGTACTGCTGCTCTAACAATGCTTCTGCCATTTGCATAAGAAGGCACCAGGAGGATGAAGCCATGTGCAGGACTTGGTTCACCACACTAAAACAAGGCATTCATACCACACAATCTCCAAATCTGGTCCTCTAACATTTTTCTTTAAAAAGAGGTTTTCAAGACACTGTGCTGAGGGAGAGGGGGAAATCTTTTCTTTCACATAGAAGAGAGTTATTTTCCTGTTTTTCCAATTTAAATTACTTTTCACTTTTTAAGTGTGTGTGTGTGTGTAAGGAAGAGAGAGAGAGACAAGAACTTAGCAACTGAAATTGTCACTAAGGCAGATCTCATCAAGGATACCCTATCAAACATTCAATAAACAGATGTTGGCTACTTACTGTGGATGAGCCAAGGGGAATACAAGGCCACAGGAAATATGGCAGAACTTGCTACCCTGAATTTAGCTTTTGTCCTTAAATGCAAGCCATTAAACAGTTTACAGAAGATATATATAATTTATGAATTCTGAAAGCACATGCTAATGACAATAATAATATTTAAAACTACAGTGGAAGCAGCACATGAGAGAAGTTCAAGTGATGAATATTTGGAAAAGCTCCTCAACTTATTGGCAGCTGGTTGTGCAGTAAAGGATAAATATCTCAGAAAGGAAGATAGCAAAGGGATATCTAGCAAAGAGAAAAGCAAAGCATTATATTATTCCTTAGAGAACTCTACGCAAGGCCAGTACTGGGACACAATTTTCCCAGAGGGCCTAAAAATTACCCCAACCTGGGTACTACCTCATTCCTACAAATATACACTTCGGATAATTAATCTGGGATAAAGTCTGAGCATGAGAATCTATTAATGTCCACCCGTAATTTATTGTGAAGTCCAGATCAATAATCTCTGTAATGACTGATACTTGACCTACTAAAAAAAGATCTGAATATTGCAATAATAGATCTTTTTAATTATAGGATATAGAGGTATCCTCTTTTCTTACAGAATTTCTATAATTTCCGTCCAACATTTACCCTGGGTGTACTGTTTGCAATATTTTCCTCTATGACTGCCAAATCAGAAATTATTACCTTTCAAGATGTATGTTAAAATCAGCCTTTTAGAAGGATACGTTTAAACAGAGAAACATCAGCCAGGGTGAAGCAGAGAGGACACATTCCAGGAAATAGGAGACGACAGAAGGACAGCAGAGGGGCACCTGAAAACTGACAGGCACGGGCAAGTAGACACAACGATGTGGTGTTGCAGTGACAGATACCCCAGCAGCAGCATTAGGTGAGCAACGATCAGAACTACATCGGCAGCCAGAACTCCACCAGCAAAAATGTGAGAAGGGGCTTTCACTGGGAGTTCAAGAGGTAAACCCAGACAAAGAATTCTCCATCTTGCTGGTCTGTTTGATTTGACCAAGAGCAGAGACAGAGCAGCAGGTCTCAGATGGGCGCTGTAGGAACAGGGTGGATTTCACAGCCCAGTCTGCCTCCAAGAGTCGAATTGGGCATCATTTTTTGTAGGGAGGCAAAGGCTATGGGATAGGACTGTGAATGCACTGAGCTGAGAGTGAACTCATTTCTGACTCAGTGAACTGCAACAACATGACATCCTACAGGTTCCATCCAAGAGAGGTCTGGGTAGCCCTCAGACCTGACAGGCAGCAGAGCAAGAACTCTAGTAATGGCACATCAGGCATAATTTTGTATTGTGTGGCAACAGCTTTAAAGACTGCAAGGACAGGGCCTGGCATGGTGGCCTAGCTACTACAGTCCTCGCCTTGAACATGCCCCGGGATCCCATATGGGTGTCAATTCCAATCCCAGCAGCTCCACTTCCCATCCAGCTCCCTGCTTGTGACCTGGAAAAGCAGTTGAGGATGGCCCAAAGCTTTGGGACCCTGCACCCGCGTGGAAGACCTGGAAGAAGTTCCTGGATCCTGGCTTTGAATCGTCACAGCACCGGCCGTTGTGGTCACTTAGGGAGTAAATCATCAGACGAAAGATCTTCCTCTCTGTCTCTCCTCTGTATTCTGCCTTTCTAATAAAAATAAATAAATCTTTAAAAAAAAAAAAAGACTGCAGGGACAACAGTGAGCTGTGCATGCACTGATCTGGGAATGAACTCACTCAGCTCAGTGCATTGCACTGGTCCTACAGGGAGAATAATACCAACTTTGGCATCAAATGGGTCAAAATAGGTCAATATAGTCCTCAGACCTAATGGCCAACAGGTTCTGGCAACATCAGCACCACCAACTACCTAGCTATATAGGACTGCTAGTGTCTCCCTAATCCTGGGAACTGTTCGAACCAAAAGTGGGAGAAAGAATGTGCAAACAGTGGTACAGGCTCAGCACTGTATCATAGAAGGCAGAGAATGGTCAGCCAGGAGCTGGAGCTATGGAGACCATGGTGGAAGTCTAACATAAGAACCCAGACAAGGAACTCACTAGAGGGAGTGACACAAGTGATTGCAAACAAAGAGCCATGTACCAACTGCAATAAGTAAAATTAAATTGCAGGACTGTGGGTGAAACAGCTTAGAAACCTGCCTCAAGGAGAATAATCTGATAACTAGAAGTTCAAGGACTAAGAACAAAAGAAGTGACAAAGACACAATGAATATTACTGAAGACTCCCCAAAGGAGCAAAAGCCTTTGCCAACCTCAGAGTTAACTGAGGAAGACATGGAGAAAATGGGGAATACAGAATTCAAAACACTTCTTACAAAGCTTCTTATCAATAATGGGAAGCATGTAATGCAAGAATTCAAGGAATTTAAGCAATATATCACACAGGAAATGAATCAAATGAAAGCTGATATATCAGAAATTAAGAATACAGTGGAGCAAATTAAAAGTACAGTGGAGAGTCTCCAAAACAGAATAAAGCAGGCAGAAAAAAGAATCTCAGAATTAGAAGATATTTCCTGTCACCAGGGGAAAGGAAACAAGCTGGGTCAAGCTAAAAAAACGTATTCAAGAATTCAAAGACACTATTCAGAGGCCAAATATAACAGTTATGGGCATCCCAGAAGGTGCAGAAAGAGAAGCTGGTTTTAGAAATGTATTTAATGATATAATAAGGGAAAATTTTCCTAAATTAGAGAAAGAATTGGAAAACAACACCCATCAAGGATGACCAAAAGCAATCCTCCTCATGACACATGATCATCAAGCTCTCTTCAATTGAGTATAAGGAAAAGATCCTTAAAAGTGCACATGAAAAAAAAAATGAACTAACATATAAAGGAATGCCAACTAAATTCACAGGAGACCTCTCACAGAAAACTCTATAGACCAGAAGAGAATGGGTTAACATATTCCAGATTCTAAAAACAAAAAATTGTCAGCCCAGAATAACATACCCAACAAAACTTTCCCTTGTCTTTGAAAATGAAATAAATATCTTCCACAGTAAAGAAAAGTTAAAAGATTATGCCTCTTCCAAACCTGCTCTAAAAAGGATACTTAAAGATGTTCTCTTGACAGAGAAGAGGAATAGCCCCCTCCAAAACCAAAGGCAAATGGGAAGAAATCCCAGTAAAATAACAACAGAAGACTAAATCAATGAACAACCCATTGCTAAAATGACAGGATCCAATTACCACCATTCATATTAATCCTGAATGTAAATGGATTAAACTCATCTCTAAACATCAAATAAATAGACTGGATTAAAAAACCAATACCCAATGATTTATTGCTCACAGAAGACATATCTCACTAACAAAGATCAGCAGAAACTATATATTATAGATTTTTTTTTTTTTTTTAGTTTCATCTCTCTGAAACACTTTCTCATTAAATTCTTCAGTGATTCATAGATCATATATTAGCATCATTTTCTTCAAGGAGGTCCTTGATTTTCTTTTTCATTTCTTCAGCAACACATTAGTCATTCAGTAACATGTTTTTTAATTTCATGGCGTTTTTAATTTCTTTCTTCTTCCTGATTTTGTATTGTGACTTTTCATCTAAGGGGATGTACAGCATCTGTGTGACAGAGACTATCATATCAAGATGTGAGGATACAATGCAGTATGCATCTCTACTTCCAGACAGAAGGTGGACTTCCAATGAAACTGTTAACTGTATCTTGACAATAGGATGCTGGACTCTGCCATTGTCCATGCCCACAATGATGGACATGTAACTGTTTATGAAGAACTATACTATAGTAATAAAATAGGGGAACTCAGTGGGGGGAGAGGGGAAGGGCACTTGGGGAGGGGATAAGGGAAGTCCCAGGGTCTATGGAACTGTATCATAAAATAATAATAATAATAATACGTAAAAACAAAATCAGCCTTTCAAAACTATGTCAGCTATTTTGCTTGTTTTTTTTTTTTTTTTCTTCTGTTTTATTTTATGACACAGTTTAATAGGTCTTTGGGTCTCCTTTCTCCTTCCCCAGGTTCCCTCCCATTCCCCTTGTTTTCCCCTCTAGTTTTACAATAGGTGTCTTTGCTTGTTTTTATAAACAGGAGTGGTGACACTTTTAGCAATGTTAACAAATTAAGCTTTACCATAAGCCAAAACCTAACTCAAGTGAAATAGAAGAATATTGCCCATATTTTGGTCATTAATGCTTAATTATACATTTCATTAAATAGTTTTTATTTTAAAAGGTTCATTAGCAACAATTAGTCTTCTCTTGCCTACAATTTATATGCACCTGTTTCTAATTACAGTAACACTATGTCAGCATTATAACATGCATCTTGAACTCTTTAAATTAATGGATATTTTGTCTTCCTGAATATGTTTGTCTTCATTTTTAAGAGAGAGCGCCACTTTTTGTTATTTCAAATGCCTTGTTTTCCCTGCTATAATGTTTTTTGTACTCCTGTAATATTTTGAACAGTAAGAACTTTGTTACTGTTCTACAAGCTTGCTTGTCACCGAAGTGCATGACCACTTTGATTAAAAAGGAGACAGACTGGTATTTAGCTTAAGAGTTTGGATGCCCAAACACTTCACAAAAGAACAAACCCAAATGGCAAACAAGCATATGAAAAAATGCTCAAGTTCCCTGGCAATAAGGGAAATCCAAATGAAGACAACAATGAGGTACCACCTAACTCCAGTAAGGATGGCACACATACATAATACCACCAACACTTGCTGGCGAGGATGTGGGGAAAAGGGAACCCTTCTCCACTGCTGGTGGGACTGCAGACTTGTACAGCCTCTATGGGAATCAGCTTGGCGAATACTCAAACAACTCAAAATCAACATACCATATGACCCAGCAATAGCACTCCTTGGGATATATCCAAAACATCTCCTACACAAGAAACCAACATGCACACCTATGTTCACAGCAGCACAATCTACAATCGCAAAAACCTGGAAGCAGCCAAAATGCCCATCAGCGGAAGACTGGCTAAGAAAGCTATGGTTCATCTACTCCATGGAATACTACTCAGCTATTAAAAAAAACGAAATGCAGTTCTTTGTGGACAAATGGGCCCGACTGGAATCCATCATGCTAAGAGAAATGAACCAATCCCAAAAGGTTAAATACCATATGTTTGCCTTGATCTGAGATGAAAAGATGACAACTTGGAAGATAGTACCTGTATATTGTAATATTAGTGCAATCTCTTATAACCTGTATCCAATGCAATAAGATAACACGATATAATCTATAAACCAACAATTAATGTCAGAATACTTAAGATCTACATCGAAAAACTGTAAAACCTACTATACCCTCAATACGCTATGTTAACCTGTAATGGGGAGGGAGTGCAGGGAAATCTTTCAGGACCATAAAAAGAGTGAGAAAAAAGTACAATATAGCCTATCAAGATCAAATCTGGTAATTCATAGATAACAGACTCAAAGCGGCACTAAACAACAATAAAACTACTATACCAATGCATGAGGGGGGAATCGGGTGCGATCCTGACAACCTCTTAACAGGAGGTCATGTGCATGGAGCAGGGGAGCACTCCAGAGTGGAGCAGGTGGTAAGGAGGAAGCTTGGATCCCAACCATGAAGACTCCCGGACCTTCACCACAAACTATTAATACGAGCAACAAGGACTATATCCCAACTGCCAAGGAGGCCACAGGGAATTGGATGCCCTCGGAGGCCGAGTACTCTGAGGTCACCCACCCCCAACCGGAGCTTCCACAGGGGATGGAAGAAGTCCAAACACTACCGTGCAGAAACCAACGTCATCGGAAAGACAACCAGAAGCCCTGAGCGGTCTGCAGAAACAGAAGAACAATAAATGTCCTTCGGGACCAGGGAGGAGAGCTTTCTCTGGTCCGAGCCTGGCTCCACCTCTGGACCCCCCTTCCCTCGCATTGACCATCGGGATCGCTTCGAAAACCCCTCATAGCAAACAATCCTACAAACTAAAAAAAAAAAAAAAAAAAAAAAAACTTAAAATAAATAAACAACAGGTAGTAGAACTTGAAATCTGACAGGAAAGAGCTGGCATGGATTGGCTCATGCCTTGCTGGGTGGGTCACAAAGATTAGTCACTCCTCACCATGGTGTTGAGGATTTTCCTGCACAACCCCCCCCCCAAAAAAAATGTTCTGCACCTAAAATGTCGACATATATCTTGTTAGAGTTACAAGCCAGTCTGGATTATCCTAAAATCTGCCAAGATCAGCAAAATTTTACTTCAACACAACAACTGGCTAAATACTAAGATGAAATGGACACGAAACAGCTGAATGGTGCCTTATGGCCATTTTAAGGTATAGAGCAGCCGGTCCTGTACATGAACTAAAATTGAAATGTCAATGAGCTAATCATAGGTTGTGGCTAGGACTTGTTTTCCTTTTTTTTTTTTTTTTTTTTTTAATACACTGGTTACTCAAAACCATGTCAACTCCATAACATTGCAAATTGCTGTTGATGTTATATTGGGACTCTTAATTGACTGTGATGATATTCTGCCAGCTCAAACTTCAGACCAGAAAAGGTCTCCCCAAGAAACTGTTCAACCCATCTGGACAATAAGTAGCTGGATTCTATGCTTGGTATATGTTTGCAATGAAAGAATCTTGATTGAATTTGAACTGTAATACTGCATCAAGGTGGAGGAATCCACTGGGGGGAGGGGAGGGGGAGAGATGGGGGGATTCCCAGAGCCTATGAAACTGTCACATAATGCAAAATAATTAATAAAAATTAAAAAATATATATATAAATATTTCATCCAACAAACTAAATTCAGGTGAAAATCCAGGCTGCATTATAAAAAAAAAAAAAAAAAAAAGAGTTTGGATGCCAACTAAGACACCTGCATCTCATGCAGAGTACCTGGGTTCAATTCCTGACTCTGGGTGCTAACTCCAGCGTCCTGCTAACACAAACCCTGGGAGGCAGTAGTGATGATCCAAGTGATTTGGTTGCTGCCAACTATATGGGGAACATAGACGGAGTTCCAAAGTCCTGACTATTGTAAAAATTGTGGCAGTGAGTCAACAAATAGGAGACGCTCTCTCTCTCTTTCTCTCCCTCTTCCCGCCACACACACACACACACCTTTCAGATAAAAATCTTTTTAGAAATATTTTTTAAAAGATGCCCTTTTTTCCTTTTCTCCTCTGATCATAAGCACTTAATTAACATACATTCATGCTTGGTAGTGAGTTCCATACAGGTTCATTTATAAATATTCATCATTGTCATCTAGACCTTCTGTTTTTAAGTGGGAAATTTACCTTAATGCTGAAAATCAGAATAATTCTTTGGGAGAAGCTAAGATACTAAAAACAAGATACCAAAAGAAAATTTGGTTTTACAACTCTCACCACTTAACCTTCTTGATTATCAATTTAATCAAATGTAAAATGTATAAAATATCCATCCATTTTTGTTGTGAGGATTATATAAAAAATGTAAGCAAAGGTACTTTGAAGCTTTCAATGTGTGCAGGTATATTAAGTAAATCTGTATATATGTATTTATGCATAAACACACATATAGAATAAGACTGTATTATTCCCTTAATATGACTGAGCACACAGACCCTGTAGCCCTGCCTTCTATAATTGTCAAATGAATGACCAGGATAATAGAAGAAAAAAGGAAGAGAAATGACCTTTCAACAGAAAAGGATTACTATATGCCTTGGAGACTACCACTGAGATGCCCAAAGAAATGACTTTTAGAAAAATAGTCACCATTTCATACCTTTAGCCTTCCATATCCAATGCAGGCACATTTGACACAGTAGGAGAACACAGAATAAAAATGGCCCTGCAGGTAATTTCATCCTATTATGTTTATATGAAAGGAAACCGGTGAGCTCTACCTTTTTTCCACTTTCCTTTCTTGGAGTTTTAATGCTCTGATAAGAACCAACCGCAAACTCTGGGATGAGAACTAAATTTTATCAAAAGTTTTTTACTAGAAAGAAAAAATGTGACAGATATATATCCATAAGAAGATCATGCTAGAAAGGCATCAGAAATGAAATCAGATTGTCTTAAGTAAACCCATTTAAGACTAGCCTATCATTTAGATTCCAACACTATAAAATTATGGATTGGTGCAGAATTGCCAAAAAGCTTGTAAGATATGCTGAGGAAACAGGTTCAAGCTAGTGTGTAATCTTAAAGTTGCTGAGGCAGGAAAATTGTTAATTGCATTTTCTGAGTGACATCTTTGATCATCCTTCCTTCTAATCAAAGAGGATTTTCTGGAAATTGAAAGGGTGTTAGGAAGACAAGAATTCAGCCAAGTGGAGGTATGTTTTCCCAGAACATCATTTTCTGCTTTTGTGGAGTTAAGCAACAAGACAGAAGTAGCTGTTGTTAAAATCTCCACCTGTGACTTTATACAAAAATCAATTCTAAATGGTTCAAGAACCTAAATCTGCACCCGGAAACCATCAAACTATTAGAGGATGACATAGGAAGAACTCTGCAAGATAGAAGCACTGGAAATGACTTCTTACAGAAGTTACTAAATGCATCGGCAGTCAAAGCCAAAATAAATAAATGGGACTACATCAAACTAAGAAACTTCTGTACAGCAAAGGAAATGATCAACAAAGCAAAAAAAAAAAAAAAAAAAACCAATAGATTAGGAGAAAATCTTTGCACACTATACAACTGATAGGGGACTAATATCCAGGATTTACAAGGAACTTCAGAAACTCAACAACAGCAAAACAAGCAAGCCTGTGAAGAAATGGATAAAGGAAATGACCAGGCATTTTCCAAAAGAACAAATTTAAATGGTTAATAGATACATGAAAAATGCTCAGGCCTCCTAGCTGTCAGGGAAATACAATGAAAACAATATTGTGGTTCCACTTAACTCCAGTGTGACTGGTTTAATTTGGAAATCTACCAATAACACCTGCTGGTGTGGATGTGGGAAAGAAGGTACCCTCCTCCACTTTCGATGGGAAGCATAAACTAGTGCAGCCATTATAGATGCTAAGACATCTAAAAAATCAATCTACCATATTACCCAGATATGCCACTCCTAAGAACATATCAAAAGAAGTGAAACTGCCTTTGACAAAGTAACTTGCATTATAGCAACACAATCTATAGCAGCAAAGACATGGAAACAAACCATAGACTCATTGAAACAACAGTAAAGAAAGTGGAGTATAACTACCTCATGGAATTTTACTCAGCCAATAAAATGAATGAAATTCAAACATTTACAACAAAATGGTCTCCACTGGAGACCATTAGGAAAAAAGTGAAATAAACTAATCCCAAGAGGACAAATATCATAGATTCTCTCTGATATAAGGCAACATTCATACAAATACAAACCAACCACATATATAGGATGACATATATATATACACTCTCATAGATGAGTTGTATAACGGAAACTAGCAAACAGGGAAGTGAAGATACATTGCAATATGCATCTCCACTCCTAAGTAAAAGGAGAACTCACAATGAAACTGCTAAGTATACCTTGACAATACGAAACTAGATGTACTACCATTGCCTATACTCACAATGCTATGATAGGCTTACAAGTCACAATGTTGGTCTTGTGACCGTTGCTGAAGAACTATTATTGTAATAATATGGGGGAGGAAAGGGAGGATGGAGAGAGAGAAAGGAGAGGTGAAGGGAGGAATCCCTATTCCTAGAAAACTGCATCATGAATAATAATAATAATAATAATAATAATAATAATAATAATAATAAAGGAGTAGTAGTTGGTGGTGCTGCTTGTGTTACTTCTGTTTTTGATGATTATCCCTGGAGATTAGACTATTTGATCAGTTGCTTTGCATGGGGTAAATACACAATATGTTCTGACATGGCCACTGAAGTAGACAGAATTCCATACCAATAAGACATACATATCAGTGGCACCCTTTCCTTATAATTTCTCAGCAATTACATAAATCTTACATAAATACACTGATAAGACTCCGAAAAGGGATTCCTCAGTTAGGAAAAGACAGAATGGTAGACTTCAGGGCAAACACAAAGTCAGTGTGAACCAAGGAGGAATCAGAGTGTGGAGACTGAAGAATTATTTGAAAACCAGCAAACTAATCTCTGCTAATACGTGGACTGTCCTGAAACTGTTACAGTTTCATCATTCAAACAGGGGTAAATACTCTTTCATATAGCAAGAAAAAATCTGCATGTTCAAACTCGGTCCTCAGAGCTGTTGAATACAAGGCCCCATGCCCTTTAACATACTGGTTAAAGGGCAGTCACAGGCCTTCTGGAAAGACAGCTGATCCTCACATCCCTAAAAGTCATGAGATCATGTGGGGCAGCTAGTGAGCTGACAATACAGTCCCTGTGTAGAACAAGGGAGAGCACAGGACCCAACACTGAGGTGCAGTCGACCAGTAATCCAGGTGGGAGTGCTGGTTGGAGTCATGGCTGTTCTGTTTGCTATCCAGTTTCCTCCAAATGTGCCTGGGATTCAGTAAATGATGACACAAGTATTCTCCTTCTTGCCACCCACATTGGGAGCCCAGATGTGGTTCCCGGCTCCTGAATCCAGCCCATTACGGCCATTTGACAAGCATACCAGCAGTTTAGGATTGAATGCTCCCTCAATCTCTGTCGTTTTGTCTTTTAAATAAACAATTTATCCATGTACAAAGGGAAAGACAAAAGAGCACTGCTTACTTATTTGTGAAAGATAAGTTCATTTCCCTCTCACCTACCTCGTGATCTCTTTTCTATCCTTTGCCCCAGAAATGCCTTAACTTTGCTGCTGCTTAAAAAATCAACAACTATTTTTAATATACAATTAGTTTGGTCAATTTCTCCATAATTTGATGCTATTTCAAATTAAACAAATGGTTTTGTTTCTATAATTTAATTTTAACATCTACCTAACTGGTTGCTCACATGACAAAATCAGAAAGGAAGAAAGAGAGAGAGAAAGAAGAGAAAGAAAAAGAAAAAGAAAGAGAGAGAAAGAAAGAACGAAAGAGAGAGAGAGAGGGAGGGAAGAATGAAGGAAGGAAGGAAGGAGGGAGGAACATGTGAAAGACTTTCTTGTTTACATAATGGCTCATAAGAAAATTATTATTCTGAGTCCAAGGGGATGTACAAGGTCACATTGTCAGAGTTCCAAAGGCTGTCAATGTCTGTGTCAGCATCCCCAAGCCTACAGGTGAAGTGCAAAAGTCAACTGAGGTATATCCAGGAAAGAAGTTTGTTCCTAGTGACCAGCTACGCAAGATGAACCTCTAGATAGAGCAGTGCTGGCCTTAGAGCAAAGTGCGATTAAACTGGAACCAGTGTGGGAAAACTGAAGATTCAGATCAAGGCAAACCTATATATGGTAAAGAGAAGTCTTGCGGAAAATTAACAAAGCCAAAGATCTCACAGAGACGTGCTTGAACTCTGTCTACTGAAGAGAGCTGAAGCCAAGCACCACTGCTGTTTTCACATCATCTGTTAACAGGACGGGAAATAACTTGTGCTTTTTAACCGCTTCCTCCTCTGAACTGATATTAACAATTATTCATTTATGAGTTTGTATTTCCTTATACTGTGTTTTCCTTTTGTAATATTTCCCAAATTCTGATACAGAGATCTTTTTGAATCTTCCAGAATCTAATGTACTAATTGTTATAGTAACAGAAGAAAAATAAAGTAGCATGTGTGTTTTTTATTTTACATGTACTCCTTCTCCTTTTTAATCTACTGTCCAATGGAGAACTGAGATTTTTGTAGCAAAAATACAGAATCGATACATTCTGCTTTTGACTTAAAAAAAAGGGGGGGGGGGGAGGAAGTAACATGTCCTCTTCCCATCTCTAGGTTAAGAAAGAAAGAGATTTTCTACATTTCAAAGGAGCCAAGACAGGGTGACTCAGATAAAAGAGTTAGGTGTGTAACCAATGGAAAAATAGAGTTAAAGGAGGTTTACACCTTGAAGAGAATGATATGATCATGTAAAGGAATCCAAGTCCTGGTCTTGGCTGGGATCTATCTACCTTAATTCCAAGGCCACAACAGAAGAAGAGAGGAGTGTAAACATTTCAGTACAGCCCTGTGCAGGTGTTGGAGAACACACAACCTCCAACTTAATCACGCATCTTGTTGAGCCCTGTGAGGCACTGATAGGGCCTCAAAGTCTGATGGAAATATCTATGCTAGATAGATGTAATGGATAATATTAACTGTAAACCTATGGTGTTCAGTTGCCTAGCTAAATAGCTAAATACCAGTGTAAATATTTCTGTGGCAGATTTTTTTCAGATGTGATTCACAACTGAATCACTAGATTGAGAAGAACAGCCTACCTTCCGCAATGTGGGTGAGCTTTATCCAAGTAGGTCATTCTTGCTTGCTTGCTTGCTTGCTTGCTTTACTTCGTTCTGTGTATAAACATGTCCCCTTCACTCTTTCTAGTTAGGGAGGAAAACCAGAACAATACAGTCAACATGCAAAAAAAAATTTTTTTAAGTCCTCTTGATCTCATGTTGCATGATAGTGCCATGGAGAAGTCCTGGGAGGGGACAGAGAAAGCAGTGGACCATATGAGACCAGGGGTCAGAAGGAGGAGATTTGAGCAGCAGAAATGTCATGAACAGTGTACTGTAAATAGCTACGTTAGGGGCTGTCTGCAGCAGCTTCCCATAGGACCCTAAAAAACATCAAGTGACACGTAGGCAGACACCAGTTCATAGCACCCAGGCATCACCACTGATGATGTGGGAGAGGACAGGGCAAACAGCACATGAGCCAGTCCACACTCCCAGCCCTTCACAGTGATGGCTTGCTGAGCAACCTTTACGGGCAGAGAGCCTGCAGAGAGCAGAATAATAGCCTTGACACAAAATGTGTACCTTGGATTGACTATTAAATAAAATGCATTGGGCTATTTCTAGACACACCACAATAAATACAAAGCAACCTTTATTTGATAGGATTCTTCCCTCTCTCCCATTGTGAAAGTTTGGTACCTGTAAAAAATAAAGTTAATTTTCATTCACCTCATACTAGAACATAAATTTCAAACATTTCAAGCCTGCTAGGTAAATCTGCTTTTTACAAAGTAGCATTTTTTCCTCATCTTAAACAAGAATCAACATTGTATTTCCATAAATTGATATTCTGTGGCTGTATGACAATATCGATACATGTATATATTTACAAATACATGCTACTCTGGTATTCCAAGGCAATATTATTTACCGATAATTAGGAGCATGCCAGGGTATTTTCTAACAATACACTAAATAACTTTCTTTAACTCCCCCTTAACAGTGACTCGTTAGCTTATTACGTGAAAATATTTTTCCTTCAGTCTCTAAAGAAGGGAATGCTTATGCACATCTTTCATTTCTTTTTAAGATTTTTTACTTATATAAAGCGAACAAATTTCACATTTTTCACGATGCAAATTAAGGAGCATAATGATACTTCCCTCCTTCCTTCCCTCCCGCCTGCATTCCTCACCCACATATTCTGCGTTTCTTTAAAACCCTCACTGTTAATACAGCTTAAGTTAATCAGAGAAGCTTGGGGAAGCTGTCTAATGAGAACACAGGTTCTATACTGGTCCCTGGAAGCTCCTGCCTAGAATTTCCAAGTTCCTCTTTGGAGACCAGGACCAGTTAAATATCCATTTATTAAATCATTGCCCCCACCATTATAAGCAATGAATTTGCATTAATATATTATGTTCTCTTATAGATTATAGTTAACATTACAGTTTGCTCTTGGTATTATATATTCTGCAGGTTTCGATATAAAATATATAATTACATGTTATCATCAATACAGTATCCTGCAGAATAATTTCATTGCCTACCAGTCTTCTAGGTTTCATCTAATTTTTGCTCCCTCCCATTAATTTTCAGAAGCCGATGACATATTTACTGTCTATAATTTTGCCTTCTCCAGAATGTCATTTGGTTGGATTCATACAGTATGTGGCCTTTCCACATTGGTTTCTTTCATGTAATAGTATACATTTGCAGTTCTTCTAGCTAGGCTTTTTTTAAGCACTAAATAAAATATTTTAGCATGATGTGCTAGAGTTTATCCATTCACCTATTCAAAGAGTTTGATTGCCTCCTAATTAGGGAAATAATCAATAATGTTGCTGTAAACATCTGTGTACAAATTTTAGGTGGACGGAGTTTAAATTCATCTGCGAGTAATTACTTGACCAACCAGTAAGCATATATTTAGATTAGTAACAAATTGTCACATTGCCTCCAGATAGGCAACTGCCTAAGCTGCATTGTACCTAGGCATGTGTTACACTGCTGGGAGAAAAGCAGCCAATAGCTGGCGGACATTCTCGTCCTGGTTAATGCCAAATTTGTGTTAACTATACCAGTATGCTAGCGTAGTTATGTTTTTTTTTTTTAAGAAATGTTGGTGGCAGACACTGGCATGCCAGCAGTCCAGCAAGCAGGGTCTAGGGATCCTCCCGCAAGTTGCGTGGATCCTGGATAGGCAAGCAGGACCCCAGGTTGACAAAGGACTGGGTTTGGGGATCTGTGTGATTGCAGACATGGAGAAGGGGCTGTGAATTTCTCAGAGACGCAGATCTGGAGATGTGTGGGAAGCAGGACTGCTGAGGGAGAATGTGACAAGAGAGGAGTGATTTCTTGATTTTCTTTCCACCAACTAGGATACTATACTTGCAGGTAAATGAGAGGGCTGAGACAAGGTAGTTTAGAGGAAGGAAACTGGAGAACCTTGTGGGCCAAACCAATACACCCACCCACATGGGAGACCTGAGCTGGGACTGTTGGTATCAACCACCACCTAAAAGCACACACAAAAACCATGGCTGGTGAGCCTGCCTGGCAGGGTTCAATCACAATATCCACTAGTCAGTGTTGGGGCAGGATGTGAACCATGTTAGGCTGGGACATGACACTCACCAGCACATGAGAGAATTTGGTCTGGGAAGCAGATTCTGTGGGAAATCATGGGTACAAATCTGTGGGACTGCCATGCCAGCTGGTTTGCACAGGAGCTGGAGGTGGTGACAGACTGAGCTAGGCATGACCATGAAACTGACCAACACTCATGGGTACTCGGTTTGGGAACAGGCCAGTCTGATTGAGGCTGCAGCACCTGCAGGCACAAGCAAGACTGAGTGTGGGGCAGACCAGGCCCTAACATCCACCAGCACACACAAAATCTGAGACTAGAGGTCAGACTGTGCTGGGTAAGGACCTAGCACCCATTGGCATGCTTGAGATCTAGGTCTTAGAGTGGGCCTGGTGGGGGAACTCTACTGCTGGGCCATAGTTCCTGCTGGTGAGCACATGAGTCAGGGCTTGGGTATTGGTCAGGTCGGGCAGGACTGCTTCACTTGTTGGCAGGTGTGTGGGTTGGCTTGAGGGGAGTGGCCAGACCTGTAATACAAGGCCAGGCCAAGCCATTGCACATAGGCATGTGCGGGAGCCAGGATAGGGTGTGGGCCATGCTGGGCTAGACTAGGCTATCATACCTACTTGTTTGCATGAAAGCTAGGGATGGGGGCCGGTTGAGCAGAGTTGGCTCCAACTCCCACCAGCAAGAGTTGGGATTTGGGGCAGTCCTGTCAGGCTAGACCATAGAACCACCTGGAATGTACAAGATCCAGGGCTGAGAGTGGGCCTAGTGTGGAGATTGTAGGCACCCCTCTGATGGGCTAAACTCCCAGAGGTGAGCATGATCCCCAGGGCTTGGGACAGGCCTAGCTAGATAGGAG
Organism: Ochotona princeps; assembly: GCF_030435755.1. Lineage (NCBI taxonomy): Eukaryota > Metazoa > Chordata > Mammalia > Lagomorpha > Ochotonidae > Ochotona > Ochotona princeps. The sequence goes on from NC_080836.1 coordinate 71,267,855, forward strand.
ATGCTATCTGCCAGCATGAGAGTGGACTGCATAGTGCATTGATCAGGCTGAGTTAGACTCCACTGCCCATCAATGTGTAATGAGAGCCAAATGGGATGTAGGGCAGGTTGGACCAGTTTGCTGCAAATACTAGCATGTGCAGGAACCAGGGCTCAAGGTTGGCCTGGTGGGGGTTCCTGGGGGGTCACTCCAGGTAAGCTATAGTTTTCACTAGTGTGCATAAGTGCCAAGCATGTGGTGGGCATGGTTAAGCTAACACACAGCATCTATTGGTTCACTTGTGAGATGGGCTGGGAATAGAACTGACCAGATGACTGCAACCACCAGTGTGTATGTAGGCTGATGTGGATGATTTTCTGATCCAGACCCCACACTGGCTGACACACACAGGAGTCATGTCAGGGTCACATCCAGAGAGGTTTCTTTGGGGACCCCCTCCAACTGGATCACTGAATTCAGAATTCCAACCATGGTGAAAATCGTAGGATATGTGGTCTGACCGTGGAGTACATGTATCAAAACTCAGTCTCCATGATTGCTGAGGTCTATGCAGTAGATCATATGCCTGGATGTCATGGGGGGACATGACAGCCAGTTCACTGAGGCCTGCAGAAGATGTCTAGTACTATGGAAAGCAGAACAAATTGGACAGCTGTCTCAGTCAAGTTGTAACAGCAGGTCTCTGGACAAATCCAGTCTAAAGTGGACTATGTCAGCCAATAGATCTTGAAGTTCTTCAATCTTGGATCAATGAATGCTCCACACTGGGGACCATGGGATGACATTGGGTGACCATCCCCATTCCTGGGTGCTGATACAGTTGGGCTATTGGGAGTGGTGCTCTCTCCACTTCCCCCAGATGCTGGAAGAAAAAAATTGGAGGCAACTGTCTTTCCTTCATTCCTCAACACTCCCCACTCTAATTGGTGGTCCACATGGGTATGCATCCCTCTCAACTATGTAAACAGCATCAAAAATAGAATGAACTTATGATTATAAAAAAAGAAATTGTCACATCATCTTCAAAAGCTGTTGTACCATTTTGCATTCCCACCAACAAAACAGAGTTCCTGTTCCTCCACATCCTCTCTAAACTTTGCCATTGTCAGTGTTTCAGACTTTGACTCATCCCCATAGGTGTGTAGCTGTGTCTATTGCTTTGATTTTTGGTTCTCTAGTGATGCTTGATGTTGAGCACCTTTTTGATTACTGATTGGTCATGTGTTTATCTTTTTAAAGGGCTATCTGTGCAATCTTTGTGTTTTAAAGTGGGTGTTTGTATTTAGGTTTAATGGTGTGTGAGGGGACAAGTTCACTTAACTCTGCAGTAACTTCAGAGTATACTTTCTGGATTTCAATCATTTGAGATTAGAATGAATAATTGGAGTTCTTTAATCAGGAAAAAGAAATCAAATCATTCCTTCATAATCTTTCCTTTAAATATGAAGGAGAAAATAGCATGCTGGTCCAATCTGTCCTACATGTCCTTCTGTTTATTTTGGTTTTGGTGTTTTGTTTTGTTTTGCTTTTTTCTCAGAAAGGAGCCTAGGCAAGAGTGATGCACATTGTCCCACTGTCCCAGAACATTTACCACTGGACTTCCATGGTCCCAATTTCACCTCTGAAACATTCTCAGGACACAGTGATTAGCACCATCTCATTCTGCATGATTAATTTGAAGGTCTGGGCTATTTTTTGAGTTGTCACTTTAATTTTATGACAGGAATCTTCACTTGTTTTGAATGTCCTTGCATTTAATCTATATCAATTTTATGGCCAAGTCAAACAGAGACCAAATTTACTACACACACTCTGGTTCGTGAAATTATTTGAACAACTATTAGCATTGGACCGAAAAGACAATTACTTTCTAATATCTACTCCATGTCCAAACAGGTAGCAAAGTCAGGGACATTTATCTTCCAAAACTTTGTTATATCAAAGGACAATATGCACTGTTGGGAAAAGTCATAAATTGCTTACTACATAGTGTCTTCTCACAAGTATGGTTTAGAATATGAAATTGGTTGTCAATGTTCCAAAGCAGTTTCAATAAATCTACAGGCAAAGCTAACAAGAGTACTAGAATGTGTTACATAGAAAGGAAAAGCAGAGTCAAATGTCAGATACGATCAAAATATCCTGAAATGTCAATAAATTTATATAAAAGATTTTATCTTCTAGTACTTTTTAGTTTATCCAACACAGCATTCTATTAATCATACCAAAAATACCTCATATTCTTTTAATCTTTAAATATTAATGACCAATGTATATACACTTTATGCTCTGATGGAGCCTTTGAATGTGTTGTGCAACTTCTGTCTTGGAAGTACCTATTCATGTAATGATAGCTTTATCAAGTATATCATCAAGGATAAATGAATAAATTAAATTCTCTGGCTAATAATGTTGAAATTCAGGGTTTTTTTTTCTGTGTAATTTCTTTTCATTGCTAGGTAGTGTTTCACTACAGGAATATTTCACAATTTGTTCATCTACCCATCTGTTGATAAATATTTGAGTTGTTTCTAACTTTCAGTTCTTATGACTAAAACTGCTATAATATTTGTGCACATATGCTTTTATGTGTATTTTTATTTAAGTTGAGTAAAATACCAAGGATTCATATTGCGGAGTCATGTATTAACTCTTAAACTGTCTTGGCTCTATATGCCTCTTGTTACTTAACATTTTATCTTTTAAATTTGAGGTTTTGTGTTAGCCTCAATTACCTAAATAAACAGAAATAGTCGATAAACACATACGCTCACAAACATTGTATAAGTGTGTGTATATATATATATATCTATATACACACATAGAGTATTGTGAAGAATATATATATGTATGTATCATATATACAAATAATAGATTATTACAGAGCCAGCATGCTTTGAAGTCTGTGAAAATAAGATTAAAAGATGTTCATTTAATTGCAGAAAAGTTTTGAAACTCATTCGTAGTTTTTTCATAATAAATATTTTCCAAAAAATTTTTGAAGAGTCTGTATTTCTCCGTGTTTATAAATGTATCCATTTTTAATATAATTTTTATTAGAAAGTCAAATTTATTCAGAGGAGAGACAAAGATCTTCCATTCACTGGTTCTGGCGATGGCCAGAGCTGAACCGATTGGAAGCCAGCAGCTATGAACTTCTCCCAGGTCTGCCATGGGAGTGCAAGGTCCCAAGGGTTTAACCCCTTCTCTACTGTTTTCCCAGGCCACAAGCAGGGAGCTGCATGGGAAGTGGAGCAGCCAGGACATGAAGCAGCACCCATATGGGATTCCAGTGCATGCAAGGCAAGGATTTAGCTACTAGGCTATTGTGCCAGGTCATAAATGTATCAATTTTACACCCAAGTTAAGTGCAGCAGAAAGAGAAGGAAGAGAAAGGTAGACTCATTTATAAGCACTTGGTCACGCAATGTAGAGACTAAGAAGTCCCAGGATACTTAGTTGGCGCACTGAAGAGCCAAAATACGGATGTGTATCTCCAGGCAAGAAGCCAAAGGGGCCAGCGTCATAGCACAGCCAGAATATGATCCAACTGTTTAGATTCCAGAACCCATGTGAAACACCCAAATGGTATTCCAGGCTCCTGGCTTCAGCCTGACCCATGTCTACCCGTTCGTGGCCTTTCCAGACATTTATAGAGAACAGCAGATGCAGGAGCTCTCCCTCTATAAATACGTAATTCTACCTTTGAAATAAGTGAATCTACAACAAAATAAATAAGGCAGATCAGTGACTAAAGTAGAGCCAGCATTTTTCTCCAAGTCCAAAAGCTAAACAAGACCAATATCCCCAACTCAAGCAGTCAGACAGCAATAGTTTTGACTTACTTAATATTCACTTCATCATTTCTTTCCATCAGTGCAATTCCTCAGCTGACTGGAGAAGAGACCCTTCAGATGCAGAAAAGCCTAAGCTGCTTTAGTCCATCAAAGACATTCCAAGATTGAGGAACTGTCTGGGCACCCTGTGGCCCAGTCAGCTTGACACACAAAATTAACTATTACAGCTATTGCCTGCATAATCTGATACGTCACGGTACATTCTAGAGCCAGAGACTAATTCCTGTGGTACAACACCGGCAAGACCCAAAAAAGAGAGATTAACCAGAAGTGAAAAGTGGGAGAACGAATCAAACAAAAAGGTGAGTGCAGAGACAGTTTATCAGTCTGAAGTATGTGTCCCAAAAAACAGTATGTGTGAAGAAGTTCAAAAATATCTTGGAAAGTGGAATTTAAGTACCAAACTAAGTACTTTGGTACAAAAATGTTGTAACCTAACATTTTCATATTTTTCTTTGTTTGGTGCAAAGTCCTGAAATGTATTTCTTTCAGGGGAATTTGGGGATGTGTGAGGAGGCAGTCTTACTGTGAAGAGTGAATCACAATTTGGCTCCAGTATCCACACTGGGATTGTATTGGCCATTCCTCAGGCAGAGATACGGTAATAGATTTTGTAATGTGGGCATTGTATGCTTGTAGTATTATTGGAAAGTTTGGGGTTTCAAGTGTTTGTCACAATTTCCTTGATATTTGTAAGCATTTGCAACTTTCAGGTGTATATATCAGCACATTTTTTTAGGAGAGTCATTCTTTCAAGCAAATAGCCTTATCAAGGTGAATATCTAAGTTTTATATATAGGATTTCTGCACACTGAGGTTTTTTCTCAGAAATGGGTACAAGGTACTAAAAACTGTTTTCAAAGTGCTTGATGATTCTGAACTTACCGAACCAATAATCTTCATAGACATGAAGAATTAGTTACCAATATTATCCCTATTTTACATCTGTCTTTGACATAGAAAGGGATGAATAATTTGTATAATTTTGCACAGCGACTAAATGAAGCAGCTGGAACTCCAATCCAGCCAGACTGGCTGCTGCACATGCTTAAGCTGTGTTATGCTGCTTCTCCAAAAAGTGTTCTTCTTGAGTTGGTGTAACTCCTCAAGTTAAAAAATAAGGCTAATATTTTCCATTGCACCTACCTAAGCATCTTATTACAAGGCTTGCCAAGGGCACTAGAATGAGATACTGATGTGCTTCTTATGCCATTACAGGAAAGCTTATCTATTTTCTCAAACTAAAATAGATGTGGGTGTACTACAAAAAGCAGTAAAATTAAACCTAATCATAATAGCAAAGATTAGGAATCAACTTAGATGCCCATCTATGGATGAATGAAAAAAGAAAATGTGGTGTGTATATATGCAGTGGAATATTATTTGGCCACAAGAAATGGAATTCTGAAATTTCCAGCAAAACCACTGGAACTGGAGGTCAATACATAAGTGAAATAGAGCAGACACAGAAAGAGAAAAATCACATGTTCACTTTCAAGTTTGGAAGTTAAAAAAAAAAAGTTTAAAGAAATATGGTAAATTTGAAGTTGGAATAGTGATTGTAGTGGTGGGAATGGCATTGTGGCTCTGTGAGTTGGGCCACTGCCTATGATTCCAGCTTCTGTTCGAATCCCAGCTGCTCCACTTCTGATCCAGCTGCTTATGTGCCTGAGAAGGCAACACAAGATGCCCCAAGCGTTTGGGCCCCTGTACCCAAATGTGAGCACCTGACTCCTGGCTTGCCACAGTTACTGTGGCCATTTAGGGAGTGAGCCAGTGGGTGGAAAATATTTCTGTCTCTATCTCTCCTTCTCTGTAACTTTAAGTTTGAAATAAATAAATATCTTTTTTTAAAAAGAAGAGTAGTGATTGCTAGAGGCTTAGAAGGATGGGAAAAGTACACAGAAAGACTGAATGATGGATACCAAAAAATAATCAGAAGTATTAAGTGTTAATTTCGTAGGATAGTGGGGTGACAGTAGCTCACAACAGGGTGCTACATATTGCATAAAGAGCTGAAAGAGGATATCTAATGGGTTCAAAATAAGGAAATGCAAAAGCTGGTTGCCTGGCTTGATTGGTTTATGGTGTATATCTAGGTTGAAATATGACACTGTATCAGATTAAAATGTACAAGGATTATTTGTTATTAACCAAGATTTTTATAAGAGGGTAACAAATATTCAAAATTTAAATAAATACAAGATCAGTTTATATCAGTTGCCCTGTACCCCATAGAATGTACAAATATTTCATTTTAACAAATTGTTTTAAAATTTTGTAAAACATAAGTTCTTTTTGCTATAAAAAATCTTGATATCCATATAGGGTTTTTTTTACAGCATACATTTCTTGTATAATTTTTGGAGTAGCTTTACATGCTATCATTTAGATTCTATAATTCTTAAGTATTATAGAAATGGAAGAAAATCAACACAAGTATTTTTTCCTACCCTCTACCTACTACTCATGCACTTAGCAAAAACGTTTTTTCTCATCATTCTTTCTTTTTCAATTCAACTTTTGTGCTTCTTGTCCACCTCCGTACCATATACCACGCAAGTGATTCTGTTGTGGATTCTCCAGTGGTCAGGAACTAACTTAATTCAGTTGTGCCTTGGAGACAGTGTTGTCAGGTCCCACAGTTGAGGGCTCAGTTCCACAAACCTTTCCTAGTCTTCACTTGTCAATTGCAAGGTACGGCTGTGCTTCTGACCACCTGGAAACCAGGCTTCTCGGGATCATCACCTTAGATTCTATAAATGTGCTACAGCAGTACTCAGAGTACAGAGCGATGCTTTACTCTTTTTACCGGTTTATTAGAAATGGTGCTACTAAGAATTCAGAGGGACAATTAGAAAAAAGAGACGTCCTGGGCCACACATGCAGGAAGGGGTGCAGAGCTCCCAAGCCCTTCCTGGGCACAAGGCCCTCCAGGGACTTCCACATGTCCGGCTCTGCAGAAGCTCCTCAAATCTTGTCCAGAAATGTTGACAGAGCTTGACCTCCAACCGTCCTTTCTCTCGTGCAGGCTGGTGGGTGGAGCTGGAAGATCCAACCATCTAAACTTCTGATCAGGAGGTCTTTCTGGTGACTTGTCCCTTCTGGAAGCTTTCTAGGGACTTAATGCTAAGTGACTTCATTAACATAAGCTCTGGTGCCACCAAAAGGGCTTGCAATAAAAACCACACCTAAGAGTCAGACAACTGCAAAGCATCTAGGACCTCTGTGTTGGAAACCAGGGGCAAGGATGAAACATATTTCACATTATACCAGAGGTATGTTCATCTCAATTATTTTTGAAATGACTCAGGCAAATGTGAATAACTACATTTTTTTTACCCTATCAATGATCTTGTCTCACCAATGTTTAGGGTTCTTTCCTGTTTAATGTTTTCATAGAATTTTATATCCCCAAAATTATCAATTCACACATGATTAAACAGAAAACTAACCACCCTATACTTAACTAGAAGATGTCACAAATTTTCTCTATGTGTGACTGTGGTAAATAGAATACAACTGGTTATCATTCTTTGTATAATAACATCATACATAACTGAAGTTAGGAATTAAGTTTCTCCTGAAGACTTCAATAACCATCATTCTTGGAATGCATTCTTTAAATTTCATTTTTCAAACCACTACTCAGTTATCTCACAGATTCTTGCTGAGGTCTCTTCATTCTTTCATACCTTTCAAAATTGATAAAATCCAAATTGGACTTATTCCATAACTCATTGTTAAAATATTTTTATCATTTCTCTTGCAAGTGCTGGTTTTAGATCAGGAAACTGTATCTACTGCCTACCTTCCAACATACCAGCTGTTCAGTGTTAGATAACTTCTCTAACTTATCTTTGTTCTGATTGCTTGTTTGTCTATTGTAGCAACTCAACCAGAAGGCTTCTATTGTCTCAAGCTGGTACGATTCTGTGACTCTATCCAGTGAAATAATGGATACCTGAATAGCTAGCCTTTGTTGCATTTTCTTTTAAATACTTTTTTCTTTACAAAGCGTATTATCCTTTGTTTATCCTCAGGGAGCATCAGTATATTTATTTTTTCAACTTGTTGAAGTCATTCAGAATTTTAATTAACTGCAAAGTAAGGAATTCACTTACAATTCCTGCCCTACAATTCTAACATGCAATATTTAGTGAGGAAAACAAATATTCCTGTATGCATTGAACGAGTTTCAGGAAATTGTACATGACAAACTGATATTTTTGTACCTAGGTTTATGAAACACAGGTTTAACAGAATAAACAAGTAGTTCAGAAGGTGGAATTAATCAATCTTCACAATTTTTTCAATTTCTATTCTTCCAATAATATTTGTTTAGCACCCTAATTAACTAAGCTAAGTGCTGTGCCAAGAAAGTATAACAGATGTATTTCTCATCCTTGAAGAAGTCAGATCCTAAAATAGAAATCACTGAAGTAGTGAAGCGGTAAGAAACAGAGGTAAAAATTATACAAAACTTGTAACTATTTTCAAAGTAAATTCATTTTTACCGATATATGTTATTTGATCATGGTTGATTTTGTCTTTATTCTTGAACCACTGCTGTCTTCTCATACCTGTCGCTTCCCTTTGGCTTTTATCCCTCCCTTCATCGTATCTTTCGAATATACTTACCACTTGAGTTCACAAATAGGTGGTTCAGTTCTGTCCCTTTGTGTCAAGCCAGTGCGCACTCCACTGTCAACCTAGACTCCAAAATTATCCTCAAATGTTTTTAGATTTACTTATTTATTTACCATTGGAAAGGCAGATTTACAGAGAGGAAATACAGAGAGCAAGATTTTCTGTCAACTGGTTCACTCCCCAAGTGGACACACAGCCAGAGTTGAGCTAATCTGAAACCAGGAGCCTCTTCCAGGTCTCCCACGCAGGTGCAGGGTCCCAAGGCTTTGTGCCGTCCTCTCCTGCTTTCCCAGGCCACAAGCAGGGAGCTGGATGGGAAGAAGAGCAGCCAGGATATGAACTGTTTTCCATATGGGATCCTGGTATGTACAAGACTAAGGACTTTAGCCACTAGACTACCACGCTGGGCCCTATCCTTGATTTTTTATCGTAAGATTACACTCAAATTCTTTCACTCTATAAAGGGTTCCTGAAAAATAATAATAGTGATAAATCAAGTATGGCTTCTTTCCGTGAACAAGCTGACAATCTGTGGTATAAGATTGTCACTAATTCTGGCTAGAATGAGGTGCAGATTCTCTAGTGATCACATAGTTGAAGAAGATCATGAGAACTCTAAAGAAAGAGGTGGAAAATTCCTGACAGAATTGAATTGGAATGAAACTGAAGCTTAGAAATATTGCAGTAATATTGAGAATATAATGAGTTAAGGAGCCGAAGGGGAGGAGGAAAGGAGTGGCCCAGGGAGATCCTGATAGCTAACTTTGTTATTATAAATAAGCAAATGAACATTTCAGAAGGGAAGCTGCAAGGAAAGCATTTGTAGTCAGGCTAACTTAATCATGTAACCCCACAACTTCACTCCTTTCTAAAATCTGGCTAATTATACTTTCCAACTGAGAAATGTCAAAACTAGCAATAAATATTATTGATATTTTTAATGAAAACTTTAGTAAGCTGTAGTCTCTCTTTCCTGATTTGTTTTCCAACCTTTTTTCAATTTTGCTATAGATTTCTTTCAATGCTCTTTATGTTCCAGTGGAATATAGCTATGTTTTTCAGATAGAGAACATTCTCTTTGTCAGTATTATTCTTGTCATTAAAGTTCCAATAGTGATTATCATAATGCAAAATAACATTTAGGTTTTTTTTTTCCATCATACAAAATGAAAAACTTGAAAAACTCAAGTGATAAAAGTAAATAAAACCATGATGGTGGGGAACACAGTGTGCAAGAGAAGCCAAGTCATTTAAAAATTTATTTTAAGGAGACATGCATTTAAATTGCTCTCTAGGTGCTCTGCCATGTAGCTGTTTGTAAAATGTGCTTTAAATTCATTGTTGATTTAGTTACAGCTCAGTTGGTAAGTGTGTTAATGAGCAAAGTACAGGTTGAGCCATTTAAGACATGCAAATACTATCATGCAGACAGAAGGCTCTTCGTCTCTGTAGGTCGCATATCTAGACAACATTGATTTTATGTTGATTTTGATAACATTAGAGTCAATGAAAGTTTACAGTTAAGTGCTAGATGGTATTTGTATAATCAAGAGAAATAAAATGCTGTGCAGTTATATTCACAGCCTTTTACTTTTTGCTAAGCATTTAAAAAATGTTTCTAGAAGAGGTAATGTTTTATTGATTAGCTAACCCAACTATTTTTTTTTACTATGTATAAATAATTGTTAGGTGTTTCAGCAAATTCCCGTTACAAAAGCAACTGGAGTCAACAATTTATTTGGTATATTACTGTGATTCCTTATTGAACATATTTCGTGTTTTGATTAACTTTTTTCCACCACAAGGGCTAAACAACGAAATACACATGCAGTTAGAAATAGTTTTGACATAGCTGATCACTGTGCTTTCATCAAGAGCAATCATTTTTGGATATATAAATTCTGAGTAAAATAATTACATTTACCTTTTAATTGATGTTTAAGCCTCTTTAAGACCATCGTTGGCAAACTTCCTTTATTATTGGCCAGAAAACTATTTTCATATAACTAGCACTTTTCTGACACCAAGCAGTCCACCATTATCCAAAAGACAGCAATGACATTTTGTTGAGGAGGCCCACCTACAGAAACATCTAGACCAGGTAGTCCCAAAGGCCACAGAGCATGAGTATCGGGAACTACGTAATAAAACTCTGAAGAGAGGAAGAGAATGCTGTTTAGCATCTCCATCACTTTGAAAGGGTTGGGATGAGTTTCAGCCATTCTATTCTGCCCTGTATAAATGCAGAACATGGACAAGAGCAACGCTTGTGCAAGCAGTGCAAACAAAAACAGGATTTTTGTTTCAAATGTTACCGGATATTGTTAAAGATGAAGGAAGATAAATAAATCCAGATCCTTTGTGTAGCATTTGAAGTTGATATTTACCGTTGCCACTGAGGATAATCAGGTTCGGCCTTTGTTTCCAGACAATGATCCCACTGATGGTTTTTCTAACATCCCCAAGCACTCAATTCATCTATGCAGGCAAAGGCAGATTGATGTGATGCTTTTAAGGATGATAGAGACTCCATTACCTTCTGCTTAGTTCAAAGTTTCCAGGATTATAGATCAGAAAGTATTTTACAAAAGGGCAAATTCTATTTCCTCCATGTCTTCTGCTAAATCCCATCATTGAAGATTACTCATGCTGACTTTGTTAAAGGAAGAAACAGGATATTCGATTTGGCTCATGGTGATCATTTCTGACTGTCACTGTCTTAACCTAACTTCCCTTGTCATCCCAAGTTAATTTAGGTTAAATAATTGAAACAATAGAGGAAAGCAGTAGTAATAGCAATTAGAATAACTTGATTTTTTCCTTCCCTCAAATGCTTCTATCTTTAAATGAACTAGACACATATTGCTTTGAGGTTAGAATATTTTCACGTTACATTAGGAATTTCACATAATAATCAGAAATGAGTAAATATTCCTTTTGGTTTTTTTAGTAAAAAACAAATATTTTTAATTATTTGGCAATTATCTGTATTGACTATCTCATAAACAAGGGCCACCTGACTTTATTCACCATATAATATAACACAAGTTTCCTAATTTGGAGCATTTAGCAAATAAATAGCAACAGTTTTCTTTTTCCGCATCGAAGATATTATTTCAAGAACACTTTCTGGGGAATATGTCATTATTAAAAATCGTACATTGTAAACTTTCTTTAGTACATTCTGTTTTGAAAATGTCAATCCAATTATATTTTTTAAACTTCTGTTTTTCTGCTTAATTGTTGCTCTTATAATGCACTGAAGAAAACCCCATAATTGTTACCATGAAACTAGGAGTTATTTATAAAACATAAGGCAAGATTTTTTTGGAGATTAAACACCAGTCTTTTATGCACTATAATGAAAGAACAGGATAATACTCTTGACATAGGAGAGGGTAAGATGATACCACATAGCAAATAGAAGCCTGAAACTGTTTTGAAAGTTTTACTATGTCCGACAAATTAGATAGCTGCCAGCAACAGATGATGAATTAGTCTAAAACTTCCTGGAAAGTGAATTTAATATTGTCTAACCCTAAGCTGTCCCATCAAGTCCACATTTTTAAAAGTAATTTTCCATATGATACAAGTAAAATTCAAAATGATATTCATCACTTGTGTTGAAATGAATTCAATATTTTTGCTGAAGAGAGAAAGGACTTTGAAACCCTGGCTTGCTTTCCTACATGTACTTATGATCCTTAACTTTATAACTTTTACCTTCTTTTCTATTCTTTGTAACTTGAGAATGTGAAGAAAATTGTTGCTAAAAAGTGTAATGCGTTCCATTGTGGTTTATGGGAACAAAGTCTAAGTCATCAGAAGTGTATTATGCAGTCCTGATTAGCCTTCTTTTATGAATCTTTGAAATCCTATCATATACTCTGCATGCAATTTGAAGCAAAAATGTGGATGAATACAGGCAAAACTGAGCTGGTTTCTTTGATCGTGCTTACTGAGTTTCAGAATTGAAATGGAAATGTTTTCATAATTATCACTTATTTTAGCTCCATGTCAATCTCTCCTTGTATTTCTTTTTATAAACAACCATTCACATAAAAACATTTTTAAAAGAAAGTTTTCTGCTGTGGAGTATACAAAGCGAATTACCAGTTTTGGCTTTGAGGAGCTTTGAGGTTTCTTTAATTTTTTAATTTATTTATTTGAAAAATAGGCAGACAGAAAGACAGAAAGCCAACTCCCGTCTGCTGACTCACTCTGAGGGAGTCAGCCTCTGAGACAACAGCTGGGCCCGCCTGGAGACATAGCTTGGACTTAAGGCTGGGTTTCCCACAGAGGTGCCTGGGATGCCCTGTGGGCGCCGGAACAGGAAGCAGGAGTAGAGCACACTGAGAGCCAGGCACTAGCACCTACACTGCCACCTGCCGCAGCCCAGCGCCATCTTAACCGCATTGCCAAATGCCCTTCCAAGAAGCCACTGGTTTCATATGCAAGATAAAATACATAGATAACTGTGAAACAGAGATAAAAAGCAATTTAGAAATGCATGGCTGTGGGGCTGGCATTGTGATAAAACAGGTTAAACTGCTCCCTGCAATACTGAAATCCTATGTAGGCCCTGATACCCATCCCAGCTGTTCTGCTTCTAATCCAGCTCCCTGAGAATGCATGTAGGAGAGCAAAGGAATGTGTCTCAAGTGCTTGAGCACGTACAACTGCATGGAAGACCCAGAAGAGCTCCTGAACTTCTGGCTTCCACCTGGCACAGCCCTGGCCATGAGTGCCATTTGGAGTGTGAACCACCACATAGAGCCCAATCTCTCTCTCTTTCTCTCCCTCTGCCATTTAAATAAATTCAAAACAATATGTCCTTCAATAAGTAGCTGGACTCCATGCTTAGTATATGTTTGCAAGGAAAGAATCTTGATTGAATTTGAACTGTAATGCTGCATCAAGGTGGAGGAATCCACCAGGGGGGAGGGGAGGGGGAGGGGTGGGGGGATTCTCAGAGCCTATGAAACTGTCACATAATGCTAAATATTAATAAAAATATATATAAAAAAAAACAATATGTCCTTTTAAAAATCTCTTGAAAGAAGTGAATGATCAGGATAAAAAGCAAACAGGGAAATAACTTCAGAGAAGGCCTGATGAGGAACATGGCAGATGAATTTTGGGAATAAACCCAGTAGAAATAATCAGACAATGAACACAGCAGGAAACCTATGGTGCTTAAAACTCCCAATAGGGCCTGGCATGGTAGCCTAGTGGCTAAAGTCCTCACCTTGCAACACCTGGAATCCCATATGGGCACCGGTTCATATCCCGGCTGGTCCACTTCCATTCCAGCTCCCTGAGGCCTGGAAAAACATCAGGGGATGGCCCAAAGCTTTGGGACCCTGCACTGGCCTGGGCAACCCAGATGAAGCTCCTGGCTTAGAATCAGCTCTGCTCTGGCCATAGGGGCCACTTGGGAAGTGAACCAGCAGACAGAATATCCTTCTCTCTTTATCTCCTTCACTCTGCATAGCTTTCTTTCTAATTAAAATAAATAAACACATCATTTAAAAAACATAATAATGAGGAAATGATTGTTGTATAGACCAGGGAGTTACCACCCGGTTCAGCAGAGAGCCGGGCCGTGGAGATGTGGAAGTCAGGATCCACTCTCGAGCTGTGCTCTTGTTCTCAGCTCTTGTACATTTGCCTTTCCCGTCTCCAAAGGCAACCCTGGGAATGTTGTAAAGACGGAAGGCAGCTAGGGGACTCTTTCTGATGAATTTCTGCTGTTCATGTTCTCTTTTTGCCATTCCATTTTTAATGAACAGAATATTACATAAGGGAGGTTCATTTCTAACAACGTTCATTTCAGACTTGGAATCCAACTCCAAGGCAATATCTGAGAGTCCTCAGTTTAACAAATGATGAGGGAAGTGAGTTTTCAGATGAGGCAGTCGACCAAAGCTGACACCACAAAAACTTCAGGTCATTAGGGGTTCCCAGGCTGAGTGCTGCTGAAGGACTGCTGTCAACTCCAGGTCCTGGATGGATGCCAACCAGGATAATTGCCTAGGGAAAAATTTTGGTTGGATAAGTTGAAAACTGCTCCTTGCTCATCTATTAAGCAATCTGCAATCTCTTGTTTTTCCATATGGTTTGTATTTCTGGGCAGACTGATTACAGCTACAGGTTGTGTGTTTCGTTTTAGGCACTGCAGAGAACTGGGTAAGTAGAAAAGGTTTTGATCATTGAATTACAATTGAGGTACACTGTTTCAAATATGTAAAATATGGAGTGAGCTACATTCTTGAGCCTTTTAAGGTAGTCATTAGCAAGTGTATTGTGGCTACAGGAGATGAAATTTATCTCATTAATTTTAATTAGGGCAAGTCATCTTTACTTCCTTTTCCTGAAGACTACACTTCATTCCATGGTTTAATTAGGTTATTAATGCACCTCACCAAAAATGCAGTTCATCTACTCTTAATCTCCTAATAAGCGTCCTACAATAGTTTGTCCAAAACTTCCCACTGCTTGCAAGCTCAGTTCTCCACGCTCATTCTCAACAAATGAGCTCACACTTATTTTATGTTGGAGCTCAAAGTCGGCATAAATGTCTCCATCTGTTCTCTTCCAGTTCGGATTCCTACAAGTATCATGCAACTTTCCCTAACTTAGATTCAAGAGCTGTTTCCTTTTCTTTCTGAACTCACTTAGCACTGTATCTGGGCCCACACTTTCTCCAGTCACCATCTAAACAGCCAAAACGTCAATATCACCAGGGAACTTGTGCCAACCTCAAAATCTCAGAATTCATGCAGGACCTAAGAACAAAACTCTAGACATTAAGAAGGTCCACGGATGATTTGGACATGCATTAACATTTCATTTATGTGGGCCCCCTTCAGTCTACATCTTCAAGACTATTTTTATTACTTTCATTGGATTATTTTATGAAAGTAAAAATTTTAGAGACTACAATAATACAGGTTCCCATTAGATTTTTGTATAATATTTTCTGCAAAGAAACAAATGAGCCTAATCGTATTTTACATTTTTAAACACAACTGAGGATTTTGGTATCAGAATTATTTCTATGATGAGAAATCACTCAACTAAGTTGTTACTCTTTAACTTTGTGGAGATGAATTTTAAGACTCTCTCTCTTTCTCTCTCTCTCTCTCTCACACACACACACACACCAAGTCAGCAATACAGAAAGTTAAAAGAAACCATGACCCAGAATTCCAGACTCTTAGTTCATACTTTGAGATTCATGTTAACTTTTCAGAAAGAGAGAGAAAATACACAAACTTTTTTGTTACTATATATGTGCTGTTCTTTTCAGCTGCTCAGGTTTCTATGTAAAGCACACATAACCATTTTATTTTTAATTTCTCAACATTATTCTGGTAAATAGCTATGGCATAATTTATTTCAACAATTGCTTACCATTCTTTTGAATGCTTTACTCCTTGAAATGTTTGAATAAACAGTGATATGCAAACATCTTTATTCATCTATCATATTATTTTAGTGAAGTCCCCAAATTGAATTTTTATGTAAAGGATTATGCATGTTTCAGTTGTGACTGTATATTGCCAAGCTATTTATTAACTTATGGATCATTCACAGTGTGCTAGGCTATTTATCTCAGCAATTAACTAACATGTGCAGGGTCAAGATTAAGACCATTTAAATGCAGGGCTGGGTTCTGTCCATCTGAAATTTCGATAGCTTGATCATTATAGACTTTTTGTATTAATTTGCATCAAAATATTATTGCTGAGTTTTACACACTTCATTAACTTTTGGCCTAAGGCAAGTAATTTTCCTCAACCTTGGTCCTAGCACTAAATATTGGGCCTCATCCTTAAAAAAACAGAAACAAACCCCCAAAAAATCAATTGATTACTATGATAATAGCTAATAATTACTTTCATTCAAAGTTTCTAATGAGGACATTCAACTTTTGACAATTAACAATAATTTCTATCTCTCTAAATTACTTCTGTTGTCTCAACTTCTCATTTGTTATTGAGAAAGATAAGCGGAGAGATGTGCCAACTGCTGGTTCACTCCCAGAAGTCCAGAACTCTATTTGAATCTCCCATGTGGGTATGGCAATGATCCCAGTACTTAAACCATCATCTGCTGCCTCCTGGGTTGTGCCTTAGCAGTTACCTAACTAGATCAGAAACAAAGCCAGGACTCAGATATGGGACATGTGACACAGGTATCCCAAACAGCCACGCCAAACCCAGAACCCTGTTTTCCAACTCTCTGTAGTATGCTGTCTTCAGCTATTTGACTCGTAGAAACTTATTCTGATCATCAAGCAGTTTGTAATAATTTCCTAGGAGTTTTTAAGCTTTTCAATATTTTATTTACATGATTCTTTTTCATATTTAGAAGCTTGACTAATTTTTGTACTTATGATATGGACACTAAGACTGATTTATCACAGATAAACTTTTATTTCTCCTTCCTTCTTCAAATATTCTTTCTTAAGAGAATCTGAAGACCAACCCTTGCTTGATCTTGAGAAAATGCCGTGTTACTCACTATTTAATAGTTTGAGTATTTTCAAATGTATTGCCAAAGTCATTACAGTAAGAGAGGTGGAGCACTGGTAAGAGGGGAGCCAAGTGCAGAATCAGAAGGTGGTATCAAGTTTTCCCCAACATGACAAAGAGCTTTTCACAGAAAACAGTTTCTATTTCTCTTGTTTTCATTTGAAAGGTGGATTTAGAGAAGAGACACACAAAGATAAATAAACAAATAAGAGAGACAGATCTTCCGTCTGCTGATTCACTTCCCAAACGGTCATAAAGTCTAAAGCCAGGCCCCTCCAAAGCCCGGCCAGCTCAAAACCAGAGCTTTTTTGCATTTTTTCCAGAGTAGAAAACTGTGTGGTTTTAATGAGATTGCTATTAGGTGCTGTGTTTAAGAGTTTTGGAAATATGGATTCTAATTTTTTAGACTTCTAATACATTTATCCACTTTCTTTGCTACTGATACAGTATCTTACCCCAAACAATCTCTTATTAAATGTTAATATAAACTCTCAATCTTAAAAAAATTTAACTGCCACCTGATAAATACATAGAACTGTGTTAGAATTTCATCTTAACAGAATTCAACATTTTTTTTCTTTTAGGATGAAGTAATTTTATTATACCAAAAGTTTTTATTTAAAATTTTTTAAGCAAAACACTTTCTGGTACTTTTTAATAATATCCATCAGCTCAACCCTGATTGTTGTGTGTATAGGAGGCAGGCAAGGAGAGAGTGAGAACTTCATGAGTTAGTGCCACAGTCCCAGGACTACAATGTAGTTAGAGTGGAGCTGCAGGGTTACTAATGTATTAGGAATAAGGTCACAGAAGGGAATCAAATGCCTTATGCCTTGACTTGATTATTATTAAATGTTTCCCTCCAGGAACATTACATTAATTTTCAATTTCATAAAGAAAATTACTTTTCAATGCTTAGAACAGGATGCTAACTAGGTTCATCCAAAGCCTGGACGTTTGCCAACTGCCTTGAGATATTCTTGACAGATAATTTCCACCTTCCTCCTCCCTACATGCGCTATGTGCAATTGTCTAGTGGGTGGAAAATATAATTTCAAACTAAATGAATTTCTGCAGATGCTATTTGGAGTGGCCCTGTGAGCTAGCCTTTAATTCACAAGGGGCCATTTGCACTGATAAAGGCTTGAAATATGTAATGCTTATGAGTTCTGCATATTTACCAAAAATGCTTTTAATAGCATTTCTCTTTTTTAATGTACACAGTTTAAAATGGGGTGGGGTTCACAAATGATGGAGGTCAGCCGAGGAAATAAACAGTTCACTCAATCAGGAAATGTTTGAGTATCTACTGTGTCTACAGCAATCTCAAAACTTCATCCTCCCAAGATAGCATACTCAGTTTAACATGCACAAATCTATTTAGTACATGTTCTAGATTTCACATAGGTGAGTTAACATGTGTCAAAACACCCCCAAGCGTCTATATTTTTCTATTAGACATTAATGTGAGCACTGTAGTGTGTTTTAATTCTATTTGGAACTTTTCAAAGAACACCCCACTCTTTGTATCAGTCTGTACATGGGGCAAACTGTGAATTCACTCACATAGCAGAGAACTTCCTAAATGCAATGCCACCTTATCACAAGGTCAGAATAAAGACCCTGGAAATTATCTTTGTACTACCCAGGTATGCTGGATTTTAAGTAATTCAAGCACAGATCATAATACAGGCTTGTGTTTCTGGTTTTATTTGTTTGTTTATTGTTTTTTTTAATGAAAGATGTTTTAGCAGCATTATTTCCCATCCTCACTCAAATAAACACAAACCTCTTAAATGTATTTCAGTCTTGGTATATCAAGAATCCACTGATTTATGACAGATCACCTAAAATTTCAGAGTGAAAACCCCCCTGCACAACCATCACATGCGGGGTTTCCTGGCAGTTTCAGCTGCAGTGGGGTTTGTGTTCGGCTGCACCCTGTGGGAGGCAGAACGGAGTCTCCCTATGGAGCTTGCTTCTTCCCTGGCAGCTGGGTTTGAAAGTGTGGAATTGCAGACATGAGATCTTTGAATGCTTCAGCGTAAACACAGTACACTGTCACCTTTTCCACATTCCAGTGAGCAAAGCAAATCACAAATCCAGCTCAAATTCAAGAACATAGCGACCTGGACTCTGCCTCTCTCTGGATTGAGTCAATGGTAGCGCTACTTCCTAGGATGGGGAGAAAAAAACGGCCAGATTTCACAATCTGTTACTGCTGGGAAGTAAGGACGTGAACATGGATGCAAAAACAACAACAATAAAAATCACCTCTCCTCGCTCATAAGAAGCTTTTCTTGTATATGGAGCTCATTTTACTTCATATTTAGATTATGTCCATTTCTAATCTTTATTAGACTGGCAGCCTCTGTCAAGACATAATGACTCTAAGCACTTTGCATGATTTTTACTTTTACAAATCACAAGTATACACTTAGGGAAAAAAGATTTGCATTATCAATCAATTATTTTTCAGGCATTATTTTTTTAAAGATTTATTTTTATTACAAAGTCAGATATACAGAGGAGGAGAGACAGAGAGGAAGATCTTCCATCCGATGATTCACTCTCCAAGTCAGCTGCAATGGGCCGGTGCGCGCCGATCCGAAGCCGGGAACCAGGAACCTCTTCCAGGTCTCCCATGCGGGTGCAGGGTCCCAATGCATTGGGCCGTCCTCTCCTGCTTTCCCAGGCCACAAGCAGGGAGCTGGATGGGAAGTGGAGCTGCCGGGATTAGAACCGGAGTTCAAATGGGATCCCGGGGCGTTCAAATGCAAGGACTTTAGCTGCTAGGCCATGGTGCCAGGCCCTCAGATTTTCAATCTTACAAATTGCTTTGAAATTAAGTTCTTTAATGAATTTTTAAATAGTTTTAATTTGTAGGGGTTATTTTTAAATTTTGAAATGTTTATGATTTAAAACTGAGGGCGGGAGTTCCACCAGGGTCCAGGTCACCTGGCCTGGCTCCTAGGGCCCGCCTACGAGAACTGGTCATCCTCAGTGGAAAAGATAGAGTAGTGGAAAGCTGGCCCAGATCCACATACAGGATATGGCAGCCATTGGGGCCTGCAGAACACCTCTGTTACCATAGCTGAGGAAGGAGAACAGAACAAACTGGACAACTACCTCAGCCCAACAATAACAGCAAACATCTGGGCGAATGAAGACTCTAAGGTCAACTATGTCAGACAATGGGCATTGAAAGTGTTCCCACCTCCTTGAATCAGCAAGATCGACACTTCAGAACTATCAAAACCACCAGGGCAGAAACTTCGGAGCATACACCCCCTCAGGACTCTGGATTAATTTTGGGTGGCCGTTCCCCATCCAGGGTGCTGGGGCAGTATGAAAGCTGGGTTTACGGATTCTCCCCTTTTTTCCTTCCTCCCCCCAAATACAGGAAAAAGAAATGGAAAACTTGGAAACAATGATCACACCCACTTTTCCCTGACCATCAATCCTTCCCACCTTGATCAACTATGTAAGCATCATCTAAAATAAAAATTAAAAAAAAAAGTGGGCTCCTTCCATTTCCATATTTAGCTGAACTCAGGCTTTTCTGTACTTACACACCAGAATTTTTTCTCCATATCTTCATCCTCGATTCACTTCCCAATAGTAATTCATAAAAGATATATTACCTGATGGTACAAAATAAAAAATGCATTTCTCTATGGACTAGTGAAAAATTCTAAACATACATTAGCAATTCTGAACCAGTGGGCTTGCAATCATGGGGAAGAGTTTGTTTTAGCATCTCCCAGGGTGAAATACATGTAAATTTTATCTAGATTATATATAAGAATAAAACATACAAAATATGTCTTGAGCAAAGTTTTTGCCTAGTAAAAATATATACTAGGGCCAGTGCAATGGCAATTGGCTAATCCTCAGCCTGCAAGAACTAACATCCCATATAGGCACTGGTTCATGTCCCAGCTGCTCCACTTCCCATCCAGCTCCCTGCTTGTGGCCTGGGAAAGCAGTGGAGGATGGCCCAAGTCCTTGGACCTCTGCACCCATGTGGGAGACCTAAGAGAAGCTCCTGGTTCCTGGCTTTGGATCAGCTGAGCTCTGGCCATTGTAGCCTTCTGGGGAAAGAACTAGCAGATGGAAGATCTTCCTCTCTGTCTCTCCTTTTCTCTATATATCTGCCTTTCCAATAAAAATAAATAAGTCTTTTTAAAATTGACATTAAATTATAGAACTACATGACAAATAAGAAAATAACTTTAGTGTTTCATGCGCATTAGGTGAGAATAAATCAGGATGATTCAAGGGAGAATTGAGTTTTTCTAATTAACAAGATTAACTAAGTTCATTGAGGATCTATTACGTGGCAGACACACAAAGGTTTTCATTCTTTGGCTATACTCACAGAAGTTTTCACTTTGTAGTTTATTTCACATGTCTAGGCAGAGACTTAGTTTCTACCTAGGGCTAAAGGACACTTAAATAACTTATTCCTAACAGCATGGACTTATCCTCTACCACCTATCAATCCTAATCCATGAATCAAATCAGTTCCTAACTAAATAGATGAGATTTTCACCGAGTTCTGACTGCCAATAGGTGTTGTTGAGCCAAGAATGAAAATTAATTCCATGGACTGTAACCTTCTTCTGAAAATGCTTACACAGTCAAGGTTTGCATTCAGTCATTCTAAGATGTATTTGACCTGATTTAAGTGAAGCCTTTCCCTTTATTAGTGTATTGTTTGCTATTGAGCAGAAATTCCCTTGGAGGTTGTTTTCATAAGACAGAGTTTTCTGCCTCTTTCCAAATAATGAGGTACAGATCCATTTAATTAGTTTCTCCATTCAGAAGGAGGGTGGTGATGCCCATGTCCTCTCGCTCTGCACTGACAGTTACAGGAATTGGTAGTGTAGTTTTAGCATCACAAACTCAAGCACACAGCGCGTGTCTGAAGTGCTTACATCATAACAATTTGTTAACTTTATGTCAGATGAGAAACTACAATTATTCACTTTCTACAGTCTAAGAAATGGAGATTCAGATTTAGCTAGTGCTAAAATAAACCATTTAGAACTGTGAAATATTGAACCCCCTCAACTCTTCAAATTTCTTCCTCTCAGGAGAATAGTGCCTATTATTACAGTGTTTTCTCCAAATTCCTCACTATGTGTTGAACCTGTCATGTAAATTTTATAAACTTCAAACTAAACCCTGCTATCTCCTGTCATGAACATCTCAAAGCCATGTTACCTTTCAGAAGATCTCAAAGCGTTACCTCCAAGGAAATTTATCATTAACTCAAAAACAAACAAAAGCCCTTCATTGTTTCAGAGTGTTAAATGCAGTCCTTACACAGAAGCATTTAAGATCAGGTGGTACATGTTCATCCTAGTGGTTAAGACTTCCACGCTCCATATCTGAATATCTGGGTTGGATTCCTAGGTGTGCTGCAAATTCCAGCACCCTATCACTGTAGATGTTGGAAGGCAACAGAAATGGCTCAAGCAGCTGGGGTTCTGCCACCCACCTGGGAGAACTGGATTGAGTTGCCAGTTTCTAGCTTCAGCCAGCGGCCAGCCCTAGCCATGACAGACCTTAGGAGGAAGGAACCAACAAGAGAGAGCTCACACTCCCCCTCTCTCAGATAAAGAAAAGAAAATTAAAATTAAAAAGAATCAGCCACTGAACCATGCTGCTCTGCTTTTTAAGCACATTTTTAATTAAATAAAACACTAAATGGTATCCACAGAAGCCTCAAAGAAAATTTTCTAACTTTAGCTGAATATAACAGCTAAGTTGGGAATTTTTCTCAACCTACGAAAGTAATTAATTCACCACCTGGCTTAGCGCCTCAAAAGGATTAAATATAAAACATGAAAATTGCTTTCAGTTAAGGGGCAGTGCGATGAGATCACATGAGAACTTAGTAAAAGACTCACAAGATCAAAGGCGGCACATTGGCAGCAGGTCAGGGGTGTCTGCTCATGCACAGCTACTCTGGAGAGTCAAACAATTGACGCTTATGTGGAGTTATAAATAGGCAGACTCAGTCGAGAAAGTGTCCCTTGATTGTACTCTTTAGAAACTGCTGGGGAAGAGCTGAACCCATCCTGTTACTGGCCATTTGCAGTTTTGGGGAACCAACTATTGCTGGCATGCAGGATAAGACAGCCCCAGATCCACCCCCTCCAAAAAATTCTTTTTAAGTAACTGTACACTATAGGTGTCTGATTCATATGGTGTTCACTATCATTCTAACTTTTCTTTTTTAGATGTTAGAGGGAGGTTTCAGATAACATTCAAAATTCTTTCCCTCATTCCTAGCACATGTTCTGGCACACGACAAACTTTCAAAAAATATCTGATGTCACAATAAAGTTGGTAAGCCAGGGATATCCACAAACAGAATGTGTCACTGAACAAGCCAATAAAACAGTCAGTGATTAAACTCCGGAGTCACATCGTCTGAGGTCAAATACTCACTCTATCACTTGCTAGCTTTATTATCTCAGTCTCTTTGAAAAATGAACAGCAATGCTCTAAATCCACCAAATAAAATTCAGTGTATAATAAACTTAGCACAGCGCCTCGTACCTAAGAAGTGTTCAGTATTGGCATTTGTTCTTCTTACTCAAACCCCAGAGGGTATTTTTCAACTTCAGTCATGTTCTAATGGTCCACATAGAGAAATAAATATCAGATAAATGATGGTTCCAATAGGGGAATTCAAGCTAGGTAAGTGGATGTGTGAGAGAGGTGAGAAAAGACCAGGAGAGTTTCCAGCTGAACTTCAGAGTTCCATCTTCAGCCTCTTCTGATCATTTTTTTAATCAGTGACTTGGTTGGACATTTATCACATTTAAAGCCTACCTGACACATGCAGATAAAATGATATGTAACATTCTCTGATTCAGACTTTCTCAGTTTCTCATTAAAATTGTTTGAAATTTTAATAAAAAAGAACATTATTAAAAATTATCAAAAACTGAAACTGATGACCAGTGGACGTGCGGCATTCAAGAGGCACCTGCAGTATCAATATGATTGAAGGAATTTCTACATGAATGTGCTACAATCAATACTGACCTGAAATGCATTCATTTTATTCAACGAATGTTTATTGAGTGCCTAAAATTCACTTTTCTAGGACCATAGAATCTATCAACAAACAGCACCTGGAACATGTCAGTAGATACTCATATAAAATAAAATATGTACTGTTAGATGGTGTTAAGTACTTTGCAATAAAGTGGGGCATGGTAGAGGGAGAGGTACAGGTATGGTGGGAAGGAGAGACAGGAGTGGGAGCGCCAGTGTTAAGCAAGGTCATCATGAAAGCCCTGCTCACTGAGAAGGTGGCCTGAAAGCCCAGGGTCGGGGAAGGCTGCAGGCAGTTAGAGAGGAAGGTTCCAGGTAGAAGAAAGAGAGTGGAGGCTTTCAAGTGGCAAGAAAGAAGGAAAACGTATCTTATCTTTTTCAGTGCTGGTCTCTGTAGCATGCATATTGAGGAAAAGCGAATCACAATTCAAGAAAGGCCAAACTGGATAAGATGTTTAATGGAGATAAACGTACAGTACTGAAATCGAATTTTTTAAAAGCACCTATCTACCGTATAGCAACAACATATCTTAATAACAAATGCATCAAAGACATGAGGATATTAGCTGATTTTGTAAAAATCTAATCTGAGTCAGCACTGGTAGTGACTGCCAAAATAGCTCCGATATTAAATGCAGAATCACTTTGTAATGTCTCAAACCAGGAAAACAGTATCTTGGCTGACGCTACACAGTAAGTGCTGGAGTGTATTGACCATTTTGTGTTTCACACTTAAATGTACACTCACAGAGATTCAAACACTAAGTTAAGACTAATAGTCTGACCCCTGAGACATTTTCAGAAGATGAAACTGACCAGCTGGAAAAAAAAATGAATGCTGAAGAAATAAGAAAGTGTTCACATGGACATAAGTACATATATGAAATACTTTGAGCTAGTTCTTCCTATTTAATCTTCACAATACCTAGGGATAGTTCTTCTTATCATGAAATGCCCACTTTCTGTCTTTTCATAAGGCTGGGACTATGAGACATTCAGAAAGAACAGGCCAGGACTGTTGGGTGTTAACATCCATGCTCCCGAGTGCTGCTCCATTACAAGTCTGACCACCAACCTCTGAACTCTCCGCCTCCCAGACAGGGACTCCATTCCAAACATTTCCTCACCACTGACAGACTGAGCATTCCAAGCTGTCAGATGACTTACAAATTAACAGCAAAGCCAGACAGAATTTCTTCCTCATTTTTTCTTGGTCTTTGTCTTCAGTTAGCTGTCATTCCCTTCATCTTCCAGTACATTTCGCTCTTCCTTCCACTTTGAAAAATAGTCAGTTCTTGCAGGTGCCTGGCAAGTAAGTGGCAGGAGAGGCAATACCACTCAGTGAGGACAAAATTTTAAAAAAATGAACAAAGGATCGTAAACCGGAAATATAAATACACCATGATTTGGTCATTTCCTCTGCAGATGTATCCTCTGGAGAAATTTGCTCATTTTCACAAAGAGACAGGTAGGAGGATATCTATAGTACTATTATTTATAATGTTGAAAAATTGAATAGAATCTCAAGATTCAGCAATAGGAACATAACTAAGCAGAAAAGTGAAATAAATGAACCAAACCTAAATAGAACTAGATAGTTCACAAAAATAAAGCTTTCTTCAAAAAAATCAAAGTTGCAAGCTGATATACACAGCATGTTTCCACTTACACATACTTAGGAATTGTTTGTGTATGTATACACGTACACACATATGTACTGGTGTGGAGGGTGTATTCCTTGGCTCTGTTCCTTCTTTCAAGAACTGCAATCCACCTGTCACTTTGCTGCTGCTTCTGCATGGATGCAGCTATTTGTCCTTCTCTAAGGAAGTCCTCACAAAGATGACCTTCCCTGGGGAGAAGCAAACAGAAAGGCCTGTCTGGGAAAGCTTTCAGTCGGGTCTTCGCTAACCACCATCACCTGATATAAAATCCTTAACCATTTGCCGAGATCTAATTTAAACCAGGGATCTAAAACATGCTTAATTGATCCTAACTGGAAGATCATTCTCTCATCTCATATTCTCTTAGCAACTTTCTCAAACGCAATGTGAGTGTATCTTGTCAAACAGTTTCTATATGTCTCTCCACATCTGACTGCCAGCAGAGACCAAGGATTTTATCTTGTTTCCTCCTCAATACCTACACACAACAGTGGACCATGAGAAAAGCTCAACTAATGTTTGCTCATTTCAGTCGAACCCTGACACCTTGTTGTCTGAAGGCTTTGATATCTTGACAGTGTGTTTCCTGGAGTTGATGCCTTTTTTTCCATTCTCCTAAAACTAGGTTGGTGCTTTGTACAACAGACCCAGCTTAACTTTCAATCAATTGCTACTTCTCTACCTTGGCCGACTTCTCCTGACTTGAAATACACATCAACTCTTTCCTGAAATAACATTCTGCCCTTCTGTTCGTGTGTGTGTGTGTGTGTGTGTGTGTGTGGTTTTATTTCCAAGCAGAATTCAATTATTTTCAGTATTGAGAACCGTAAGCTACTCATAATGGCCACCAAGATTGAATTGCGCCTAATCTTTTGATTATTTCAATGCTAATTTAAAATCTGTGATGTACACTCTTGGAAAAAAACAGCCACAAGGATTCGTAAGCAAGCTACTTTTAAGTGGATGTTCTCACTTCATTACAAGATAAGGAAGTTGGAGTTGGAAAAGATATTACTGTTTGAGCCTCTGAGAGCTGATTTTCATTTGTTTTGTTTTTTGTTTTTAAGATTTGTCTATTTTTATTGGAAGACAGATTTACAGAGAAAAGAGACAGGGACAGAGATCTTCCCTCTGCTGATTCACTCTGCAAGCTCCCCAAGTGACCACAATAGCCAGAGCTGAGACAATCCAAATCCAAGAGCCAGGAGCTTCTTCCAGATCCTCCACATGTGTGCAGGGCCCCAAGGAGTTTGGCCATCCTCTGCTGCTTTCCCAGGCCACAAGCAGAAAGCGACATGGGAAGTGGAGCAGCCAGGGCAAGAATCGGAGCCCATACAGGATCCCAGCAGTGGCAAGGCGAGGATTTAGCCACTGAGCCACCGTGCCAGGTCCTATGGGAGTTTTTTTTTAACTATGTTCTGAAGTATAAGATAATGGGGAGCTTCCTTTGATAGCTAATTTACAACTACACCTAAATAATAAGCAATCCTAAAGAAAACTCACTTGGGTAGTACAATTCTAACTTTTAATTTTTACATATATATTTGAAAGAGAGAGGTAGATCTTCCATTTGCTGATTTGCTTCTCAAATACCCTCCATAGCCAGGTTGGTCCAGGTAATACCAGGAACCTGGAACTCCACTTGAGTCTCCTTTGTGGGTGGCCTGGACTCAAGCCCTTGAGTCATCCTAGGTGGGAGGCACTAATAGGAAGCTGGATTGGAAGCAGAACCCAAAAACATGAATTGGCAATCCTTTATTGGCTGTGGGCATTGCAAGTGGCAGCTTAACTGTTGTGCCCCATTGCCCACCCCCATAAGTGTATTTTTGTTCTGAGAGCTCAGCTCTTTCCTGTATACCGCTATTAATAACACCAAGAGCCACTGCAAGAGCAGCATGAGAGCAGTCTGCATAGTTTTTTCCTAATTCTAGAAAATTTTCATCAATTGCCTTTTCAAATACATATTTTTATAACTCTCCTAGACAATTGTTAGGTATAAAATAGATTATATCAGACTGCTCTCCTTTGATCTAAATTACTTTCTCTTTTCTCTATGTAATGTTCTGGGTAAATTCCTCATATTCTCTCAATTTACTAATTCCCTGTTTAAACTGTGTTCAGTTTAGTATTCTAGAATTTTGACTTATAGACTCATTTTTAATAGAAAGAACACCCTTTCTAATCTGCACAGTCTTCTCAACCTGACAGCTTAGTGAATCAGACTGCACATCCTCCTAGGGAAACCAGTTCAGAAACTTGGATTAGAAGCTAGGGCTCCTGCCCTGGTGGGGATAAGGAATGCACAGCTTTCCTCAGATCCCACCTTTAGGCTAATCCAGGTCCTGCCTACCTAAGCACCAACTTTCATGTAGCCCTAGGCAACTGTCATTAGCCACTTTTACAGATTCCTTCACAAGACAGAGCCATACATTTCCTAATTTCAAATAATATCCCTGTTTCTAGCACTGTATCTTACCTGCAGTTCTATTTTCCTGCACTCGACAGACACATGCTCCTGCCAGCTCCACAGTGTTAGTGCCACTCAATACTTTGCAATTATATTCTTTGGGTCATTGTTATATGTATCTTATCTTGAGCATGGCTATGTACTCTCAGGTTTTTGTTTTGTTTTGTTTTGTTTTGTTTTTATATGTGACCTGTTGCTTTGAAATATTTTTTAGTTGGAGTTAGGGCAAAGGGTACCTGAAATCTATTCTGTCCCACCATCATCTACACTTTAACTCTGTTTCTGAAGAAATTCCACCTTTCTCACCAGAAAGCTCCCCTCTTCCTCTGAATCTAGCCTGTGGACATTACCTTATGAGCTTCAAGCTCCTTCACGTGAGCCCAACATCATGAGACTGTTTCTTGGATGGGGGCAATCATACCGGTCTGAATCTGTACTCGTGCCTGTTAAATGCCTTCTAAACTTGTGGATGCTGCTCTCTGCTGGGATTGGAGCAGTGGAAAGCTTGAGTTCTGCTCCAGGTTTTCACCCGGTGACTTGGGCAGTGCATAAGCATATTCCTCAGTGGAGGCTGCAGGGCAGGGTAAGGGAAGAGCAGTGATGTGTCATTTAGCTGTGTCTGAGCCACAAAAATATTATTTTTACTTATATTATGTTTTTGCTGGTGAAGTTTTAAAATGGTTGGTAGAATGTGCTCCAAGATGCAGCTTGTATTACAGCAATTGGCTGATTATGCAGCAAACTGGTAACCCATGGCAACAATCGCCACTCTCCAACAGTACTTTCAAAAATAATAAAGAGCTTAATCACCACTTTTTCAGTGCTGCGTCTCCAAAATATCTACATAGATTTTTTTTTTGCATAGAATATATGAAAAAGAGAAAAATGTTGTTAATGGAAAAGAAAGCAAAATTAATAGGAACTTTAATCCAGAATCTGCCAATTTTGACTTTCGGTATCATTTCAAGTACATCACACAATTTCTCTTTCCGCAAAGTAGAAATGCTAATATTTGTTCTATCTTCAGCCGATAAACACTCTTTGAACAATGAGGATTAAGAATCAACATAAATACAGTACAGTGCTATTTTTACAAACATTTTCAAAGCCTTCTGAAATTTTTAATCCATTTGAAAATAATTGCTTAATTACATGAAAAGTCCTGAACATCTGACTAAAATAAGATTGCACACCCTGTGGGAGAATTCATATAGAACAGCCCCATGAATTTACAGAAGGAATAAACCGAGCTCATAAATTTAGAGCCTGAGGTTAGGTTTATCCCTATCTAAAGCTTTTTCCAACTATAAAGAAAAAAAATTAGCCTTGTTTTATGAGATGAAAAAGTCATAAAACATACTGCGCTCACACAAGTGAGTGACTCAAAGCAATTTCTCTCAGCAATTATCTTGTGAGCTACAGGACTCCAGTGCATTCAGGGGCTGCTGTAGGCCACTGTAAAATGCCAGTGCCTGTGTTTTAAATGAAATAGCTGAACGTTGTCAAATGAAGAGGCACGTTATGGACAGTGCCGACGTTTGAAAAGGAACCAGAACTCTGCCTAGATATTCATCCTGTATGTGCGCATGAGCACAGAGAGTTGAAAAGGGTGGGTTTCACATGATACATCTTGACTTTCTCCATTTTTAACCATTTGAATTTTTAAAACAGGTCTTCAAGTGTATCATGAGTATTCAAGATGCTATCAATAGGGGATAGACTGAGTGAAAGAACCTCAATAAATGACTTTTTTTTCCCTAAAATATCTTGTGCATGTGAGTAAGTCTCCTGAAATGGCTCCTCCTGCCTTCTTCCATGTTCCACTCCTGTTCCACATTCTTTTATTCACTCCCCTATTCACTCGTTTTCACTATCATATCTATGTTAAATTCAACCATCACTAAATGTTTAACTCCAATCGCTCTGCAATCTACAAATTCACTATAACATCTCAGACTCCAAATTCACACCGCTAAAAGCTTTCACTGATTCGCTTCATCAACTCAGCATCTTTCACACAGGAACCATGTTTGGTATGTCCTGCTTGCAATCACATCTCCCATTTCCCACTGTTCTGCTGGGGGTTATTGCCTTCATTCACATCTCCATTGTTTCCTGCCTGACAGAAGACCAGCCTCAGGGATCTGAAACTTTGTGGGGAGCCATTCACTTTTCCTAAAGAAAGTGGCCCTCGGGCTGTCTGTATGGCTAGAGCAATCGTAAGCTCCTAAATGATTGCCTGGGGCGGCCCCTCCCATGTTGCTGGTGCTTATCCTTCAAGACCCTAGGCAACTGCCTTCTACTAAAGACTGAACTTTGCTCTCCCCAAATGTGTTTACTGAAGCCCTGACCCTCAAAGTGATAGCAACAGAAACTATACAGAGACAATGAGGGGTCTGGCATGATAGACTAGTGGCTTAATTCTAGCCTTACAAGCACCAGGATCCCATTTGGGCACTGGATCATGTCTCAGCTGTTCATCCAGTTCCCTGCTTGTTGCCTGGGAAAGCAGTAGAGGATGGGACCCTATAGTCAGATGGGAGACCCAGAAGAAGCTCCTGGTTCCTGGCTTCAGATTGGCTTAGCTCTGACTGTTGCAACCACTTGCAGAGTGAACCAGTGGATGGAAGATCTTTCTCTCTGTATCTCCTTCTCTCTGTATATCATTCTTTCTAAGAATAAAAGATTTTTTAATTTAAAAAGAGACAATTAAGGTTAAGAGAGGTCATAACAGTGATGCCCTAATCCAATAGAGCTTATTAGGAAAAGAAGAGACCCCAAGAGTGTGAGTTCCCAAACCAAAGACCACAGCAAGAAGGCAGCGGCCTCAGAAGAGCTCAAGCCTGCTACAACCTTGATCTTTGGACTCCCACCTTCCAGAATTGTGAAAAATACATTTCTGTTATTTAAGCCTCTCAGCCTAGGGCATCTTGCTAAGGCAGACTGATGAGATGAACACTGTCTCTAGCGGGAGAAGCACTTCCCTCTGCAGACCCCTCCAACACTTTCCTCTGCATTGCTGTCACAGTACACGTTTACACTCCTCCGCCAACACGCTTAGAAACAGCACGATTTCAGATTTTTTTAAATTTTGGAATATCTTCATACATGTAATTATATATCTTGGGATTGGAACCCAAGTCTACATGCAGATTTCACTCATGTTTCATATACACACCTCATCACATCATCAGGAAGTAATTTTACACGATAATTTTAGTGTACTTGGGTTTCGACTGTGAGCTATCACATGAGAATCTTGCAGTTGCGGCATTGTGTCACTACAAAAAGTTCTAGATAGTAGAGCATTGATATTTTAGACCCTGTTGGATTTTCTAATTAGTGATGTTCAACCTGTACTTTTCTCTTTACTTTTTCATTTGAAATTATTTTAGAATTACAAAAAAAAATGTTGCAGAAATAGTACAGAGTTCTTGAATCTCTTTCACCCAGCCTCTCCTCTGTTGTTAGCATCTTACACTCAAATAACAAGAAATGTACGTTGGAATAATATTGAAAGTCGCCAGTGTCTTTTCACCAGCTTTTCTCTAATGTTCATGTCCCGGTCCTGGTCAATACAGAACCATACGGTGCTTTAGTGGCCCTACCTCCTTGGTCACCCTCAGTCTTCTTCTTTGCCATGTTTCTTCACAAGTTGGGCAGAGAAGGGAAGGTTAAAATAAACTTACTTCAAAATAGGTTTAAATTTACAAGACAGAATGATGTGCTGCAAGGAGTTCCCACATATCTGACACCAAGCTTCCCCTATTAAACATTATATATTAATATGATATATTTGTCATAGTAAGGCAACACACTTAACTTCCTACAATTTTTTGTCTCCAAAATCTATTACTTCCACCTATTCCAACCGCTACCAATCCACATTCTGTACCCATGTTGAGTTCCTTTTGTACTTTCCATAAATGTGGACAAGCATACAATGTTTGTCTCTCTGTTTTATTTTCCTGCAGCATCATGCCCTCCACTTCATCAATTTTACCACAAATGATAGGATTCCATTCTTTTTTGTGGGTGAATAGTGTTCCATTATACAAACATACCGCACACATTTTCTGTATTCAATCACCTAACCTTGGACATTGTGGTTATTCCATAACTTGGTTGTTGTAAATAGTGCTGGATTTCTTTTAGGTATTGAATTTTCTTTATATTGTAGAATGTCCTTCAACTAAGCTTATTTGACATTTTCTCAAGATTCAGTTGAATTGTTGCATTCTTGACTAAAAGACCACAGAGGTGAGGAAAGACATTTCTTATTCTCATCCTGATGATGGTGACCTGCAAGCATTAACAGCAGTATGTCTCATTTTGAATGATACTAATCCAGATACTTGGTTAAGGTTTTGGTTGAAAAATGTCTTTACTATAAAGTTAAAATACTTTCCTCTTATAATCATTAAAAACATCAATAAATATCAAAACAAATACACAAATATCGTTTCTTTTCATACATGCTTTTGTCCTTCTGTTTAACATCTGTTGATGGAGCTTCCTGTAACAGCTATTACTGCGGGTTTACCTAGAAGTAGTTGTTCTGTCTCATGTATTTTACATTTATCAATTGGGTTTATTCTATAAAGAAGTATTATGTATTCTCCCTCATTTCTTTATTAAGTCAATACAGACTCATGGGTATTTCATGTTTTTAATCATTTATCCAACACTGTCATTATTGACATTGTTGCTCACACTGTTTCAATCCTGACCTTCAGTTTTGGGAAATACTGGTTCATAATCCCTCTCTGGCTTCAAACCAAGAAAGGCCAATTTGTAACCAGCCTTTATCACTTTGTAACATTTTGAGTTTGATTCTCCTGCCTCTCCCATACAAATAATCAAGGTCTATCTCCCAGCTTTTAAAAAGTTGTGTTTATTTATGTGTTTATTAGAATGACAGAGAGAGAGATAGGTCTTCCATCCAATGGTCCATATGTCCAAGTGTTCATTACAGTTAGCATTAAAGTAGGCCAAGTCAGGCCAGGAGCTCTGTCCAAGCATCCCACAGGGACCCAAGTGCTCCGCTGGCAAATGCTAACTTCCAGGTACATCAGCAGGACACTGGATCAGAAGCAGGGTAACCAGGACTTACACCGGCAGTCTGAGATGGAATATTGCTGTTATTTTAACAGCAGCTTAAACTGCTGTCCTGCACCAACCTCCCCCCTTTCCCTATTTTAAGGTCAGCTGCTTAGCAACTTAATTTCCTTTCCATTTAAGTAATAGTCACAAAACCAATTCACAGGTTCTGGAAATCCAAATATGTATAAAAGGGTACTTCAAAAATTTATAGAAAATAGAATTAAAAGATAATGTGCAGGGCCCGGCACGATAGCATAGTGGTTAAAGTCCTCACCTTGCACGCGCCGTGATCCCATATGGGTGCAGGTTCTAATCCTGGGGGCCCCAC
Organism: Ochotona princeps; assembly: GCF_030435755.1. Taxonomy (NCBI): domain Eukaryota; kingdom Metazoa; phylum Chordata; class Mammalia; order Lagomorpha; family Ochotonidae; genus Ochotona; species Ochotona princeps. Next base: position 71,301,541 of record NC_080836.1, read on the forward strand.
TTCCCATCCAGCTCCCTGGTGAGGAATAACTAATCTTTGTGTCCCACCCAGTGAGGTATAAGTGCATCCCCGCTGACCGTTTCCTGTCTGTTTCCATCTGAATCATGTGTGAAAGGATTTCCTTATGATAAATAAGGAACCAACTGCACAAAACTCGTTCAATATTTCCTGCAGAGGTTTCAAACAAGTGGACATCAGGTCAAACACAGCCAGCAGATTCATTTTCTTTGAAATGCTGTCTTCCAATATTTAACATAATTTTGTATTATATCACAAAACTGTTTTAAAAATACCAATATTCACACTTTCATCCCAATTGAAAAAAAAAAGTCTTTTCTGGACTCATTTCTAACCTGATAATAATTAGTCAGATGAATTATAAGTTTCTCAGTTTCATACTATCTCTATTACTTCCAACCTACTTTCCTTTATTTGTGTTCAGCAGAGGCTCTAGGAGTACATACATTCAAATTTCGAAGCACATAGAGGAAGTTTAGTGTAGATATTAAAAGCTGAAAAGTTCCATCTGTGCTAATGTTATTAGCATCAGCCATATTGTGTTCTGGTGACTGCTGCTCCGGGGTGATGAATGTGTGTGTCTGGAGTTCACAGTCTGGACTGTTTGGGCAGTGGACAGTTCAGTGAAACAAATGAAACAGGAAGGGATCTATTTATTGGAACGTACATTCTCCTTATTGATATTAATTGATATTATCAATGTTATTAGCACAGTGAAAACTATTTATTGGTTGTTTTGTGTGTCAACAATTTTACTATGTATTTTATATTCTTCACATAATCTAAATCTTGTAAAAAAAAAAAAAAGCTTTGTGAAGGAATCAAATGTTCCCCTTTTTCAAAACAGGACAATGAGGTTCTAAGAAACTGACTGAAGAACACACTGCTGTGAGGAAGGACACAGAGATGCTAAGCACAGATGGAGTGACAAAGAACAGAGTGTTAGCGGACTAAGCAGAAGGAAGGGTCATAGAAAAGGTGGAGAAGAGAAAACTTGCCAGAGTGAACTGGTGCAGCAAAGAAAACTCACAGAAGAACGTGAAAGCCAGAGTATAAAGACTTACAGCAGCACTAGCAAGAAACTACTGAGACACAACACAAAAGACAAGGAAGGAGGCTGGGAAGGCAACAGAACTCCAGACAAGAAGGGTGACACGGGGCAGGATGACAGGCACACAAGCTCACTATACAGAATAGAATTCATTGAATTATTCTTGTTTATGCTGTTTTGAGTAAAGCAGTTTCTCACTTTGTGGGCCATCTGAAACAAATGCTTGAGAAGATAGGCAAGTGTTACCCATCTTGTTCAGCTGTTCTTTGCAAAATGCCCTCATGGAAGAGGTATTTACAGTGCAAAGTTAGATCATAGGAATGTCATTCTCTTGCGCCTTGTCCCTTCTCATCTTCAATCCTCTCAATTCCAGTGTTGTTAGGTTTTTGTCTTGTAATTGCTAATCTTTCCTCATGCTCACTGGTATACTACAAAGTGTTTGAAGAAAGGAGGGGAGAGGAGGAAGGAAAGAGGAAAGACAAGGAAAAAGAAAACGAAAAAATAAGAAGAAAGTAATAAAGAAAATTCCTGATTTATGGCATTTGTCAATTTCACCATGTAAATACTCCAGCCACGCCAAATTTAAGCTGCCTTTCTGATGTCAATGAAAACAGATGAGAAAAGGCATACATGATGAAACACTGTTTAAGATTTCATCATGGTGAACACACACAGAAGACAGGAATTATATAGACTTATCAAAATGTAGAGAAACAAGTGGAAATTTGTTTGGAGTGCTTATTTGGTTTATTATAATGTATTGTCATAGATTAATATTTAATTTTTTTTGTAGTTGCAATATTTTGCAAGCAGCTAACACCTGAAAACTGACCTCAACTTTCCTGACCCGTGGGAGTCAACTCAAGGTCACCACTTCAGGAACCTGAGGCTTCTAGAAGACACTCAGGTGGGTTACATTTCTTTTTTTCTTTATAATTAACTATAGGTTTTGAGTTTGAAACCCTTATTCAGTGTTAATACAGTACAGAAGACATCTAACATCAGTGTTTTCTTTGTACTGCCTCTCATTAGCTCGTGTCACCCAGTTCTGAGTCACTTTCAAATATTGGAACAGACACACTACTTTCTTAGTTCCCAGTACTAACAGATGCCACAGTGAGGTTCGATATCCTAGCCTACATGGTATCCAGGAAAGTCTCTCTAACGCTCCATTCCATGTTTAGAGACTCTAACCCTGTCCTGCATGCACACGGCCCGATCTGCCACAGAAACCCATATCCACGTGTGGGTAACTCCCTTTCCCTAACAGCATGGCCAGGAAACAGAGGGAAATCCAAGGTCGAAATACCTGGACAATCCCGGTTTTCTTTTCCTCTCTGTCCCCAGTTCTATAAGAATTGTTTTCCACTCCAGGAAGCATTTTGCTTCAAGAGAATATTAGACTTCTTCAAGAAAAATTTACGTATTCTGAGAATCCTGTCCCTACCAGAAAGTTTAGGTTCACTTGGTGAGTGAACTAGTGAATAGAAGATCTTTCTCTCTGTGTCTCCTTCTTTCTGTACATCTGCTTTCCCAATAAAAATAAATAAACCTCTATTTTCATTTTTACAGCCTGCACAACTATCCCTGGGAAACCAATCCCACAAAGCCCACACCCGCTCTTCTCCCTCCTCTGTCTTTCCTAACTCTGTCCTTTGGAAACATGTTGTCAGTCCCTGCAAGGCACTTCTGCTGAAGTTCTGATTCCAGTGATGGGAGAGTCAGGGCGGGAAGCGCCTCAGGGCAGACCCAATGGCATAAGTCTGCAATGTTCCAAGGCTGCCAGGCAGGGCTTCTGCTGATGTCCTTTCTGTGCCTGTCATCTTGCAGTCAGTTCATTTCCGCTTTCATTTATCAAGTGTCTTCCATGAAGAAGGCACTTTTGTAGTCAACTGAGAATACAAACATAAATAACAGATCATCCTTGAGCTATTAGAATCAGAAAGCCATTGGTGACTTCAAGGTAGCAGAGGAGCAGCAACCAGTGTCCTCTCTTTCCAAACAGCAACACTAGTTAACAGGTGATCTTCATTGACTTGGCCAAGGCCTCACCACTGCTTGGAAGTAGAGTCTGGGCGTTGGATCTGAGTCATCCATCTCTAAACTGGCAGCACACCAGGTGGGATTCTTGCTCCACCCCTCTCACCTACACTTCCTGTAATGAGCGTCCATGTCCAGTCTTACTGTCCTTTAGTCTCCTCCAGCATATTCATCTTCCTATTTGACCTACACTGATCTCACTGTTGTAAACCTTTTCCTCACTCAAGTTCCTCCCACAGGAATAATTAACTTCCAACTTGTCATTCAAGGCTTTACTGGGGACTCTGTTCTTTGGACTTCTCCAGTACATGTCTTTCTTAAAAAGTCCTTCTCGGGCCCGGCGGTGTGGTCAGGTGGCTAAAGTCCTCGCCTTGAATGCGCCGGGATCCCATATGGGCGCCGGTTCTAATCCCGGCAGCTCCACTTCCCATCCAGCTCCCTGCTTGTGGCCTGGGAAAGTAGTCGAGGACGGCCCAAAGCTTTGGGACCCTGCACCCGTGTGGGAGACCCGGAAGAGGTTCCAGGTTCCCGGCTTCGGATCGGCGCATATCAGCTGTTGCGGCTCACTTGGGGAGTGAATCATCGGACGGAAGATCTTCCTCTCTGTCTCTCCTCCTCTCTGTATATCTGACTTTGTAATAAATATATATATATATCTTTTTTAAAAAGTCCCTATCACCCCTTTCATGCCCTTGTCCGTATTTGCGTTTGCCTAACCCGGTAACCTGAGCTTCTTGGAAAGAGTCCCAGTGTTTAAATGCAATTCGTTATTACTACTGTGCCCAGTAGGCAGTGAATACTCAGTAAATATTGAAATAAAACCGAAAGCAGTGTCATTGGAGCAGCACAGGATCACCTGTGGCTGCAGTATCAGCCACACAGCAGTGGGGTAGAGGGGGGTCAACTTTGTTTCTGAATCAGGATCACTTTTCTACTGCCCTCCCCATCAACAAAAATGTAAATAGAGCAACTACAGACAGAAAATGCGAGGAGTTTTCTGATTTTTAATAAGCCTCTATTTTCTAAAGGCTCACACACACACAGTCATGACTCATAAAAGTGTACAGGCAGAAACAAACTACTTTCTTTCCTGCTGTATGTAAAATCTTTCTTGTGTTCTTTTCTTTAAGCATTCATATACACTCCTCTGTCATGGATTCAATCATGTTTCATATGCAGAAATCCTAACCTCTGGTGTTTCTACTTGGTGATATGGTCTTTACAGAGATAATCAAGTTAAAATGAAGTCAGAAGGGTGACTCTGATCCAAAGCAGTGGATATCCTAACGCAAAGGAGACATTCTGAGATAGGCACACACACTGGGTGAACCCAACGGGAAGGCACAGGGAATGGTTGGCCATGCAAAAGCCAAAGGAGTCGTCTAGAACAATCCTTCCATCACAGCATTCAGAAGAAACAACCCTAACAACACCTCTTCCGAGCTGCAGCTTCCAGAACTGTGACACAGATTTCTGTAGTTTTCAGACATTCAAGTTACGATATTTTGTTACAGTAGTTCCAGAGAATTAAGACATCCTACCTAGTCATGTCCTCCCAGACATCTCTCATCCCTGCTCTTTCAACGCCTCCCAAGAAAAGAAGGGAAAAAAGTTATCTGACAGTTTCATTTGTCTCCTTTCAAAGCTGGTGGATGATCTTACCTCGTTAAATTAGGGATACCTTGGGAGAAGCCTCTACATTTTCAAACCCATAATAATCAAGTTCTATAATCACCCCCACCTAAAAAAAGAAGCACAAAAGAAATCCAATGCTGAGACCTCTTATAAATCAAACACAAAGGTAGAAGACAAAATTGGCTGTGCACTGTCATTAACTAAAGCTATCACAGTTCCTTTGTAATCTTAAGCAGCCATTCCGTGATCTTTTCGCTTGCAAACTTTTGATAAAAGAAAACATTTGATCTCTTTTTAGCCAAAAATCTTCCTTTTATAAGCCCATTTAATATTCCAGAAGGGTTTTCTTTCCTTTGAAGGAACGTTAGGTTTGACATTCCAAAGGCATTTGTATTTTAAAACCTACAAAAAAAGACTTTGGGAAAGTACCTAGTGAAGAACTGACTTGCCCCCATGGCTCAAAGGTTCAGTTATTATAGACATTTCACTCAAAGGAGCATTTCTACCTTTTAACCTTCATCTAAATAATGTTCATTTCTCTTTCACTGTGATAGAGTTCAAGCCCTCGCGATACACAGAGAAAGTTGAGGGAGAGAGAAAGCTGTGTTCCCTTTTCTTTGTTCTTAGATTTTAAACATTTGTCTGTATCTCTAAAATAAAATGAAACTCCATGTTTTCTGCAGAAACAAATTTTCCCAGAAGAAACCAGTAAGGAAAGAATGCAGTTCTCAGAGGAGGAGACTGTATCAGACAAGTGCATTCTTTTACTGCCTTACTATTTTGAAACACAAGAAATAGAAACCTACTTTTGAAATCTGACTCTTACAAAAGCAAACCTAAACTACAGGAAAAGTATCTCAACAATGAGGAATGAAACTCCCTTTGCAAAAATATTGACATGATTGGCAAAGTGATAGCTCAAGCACATCTTCTTGGGCAGCTTGTGTTTGCTGAAATAGAAAAGGTTACAGAAAAGGGGATGACCCAGCTATTAAAAATTGACTGCATTTGGCAACTAATGGAAAGACCTGTACTTACTTGATTCATAGCATTTTTCTTGTGTGAGAAGCAGTAAAATCCAAACAAAGTAGAGTATAAAGATGACAAAAATGTATTTTGAAACTAAGGATGAAAGTAAATCAGGGGTATAATGACCTTCACTATAATATTGGGGGCCTGAGGAGTCTTTTTAGTTTGTAACCAGTAGAACTAACCCAGCCTAACTGAAGCATGGAAACAGCTTAAAGGAAGAATAAGACACACTCAAGAAATAAAGCAACTGGGAAGGAGCCTGATTCTCTCCAGCAGCCAGGATAGCAAGAACTAGTAGGTGGGTTACACTTCCAACTATAGGTGTTGCTTTGAGTTCCAGCTGCTTTACTTCCAATCTAGTTCCCCATTAATGTGTCTAGCAAAGCAGCGCAAGTTGACCCAAGTCCTTGGGCCCCTGAACCCACATGGGAGACCCAGAAGTAGCTGCAGGCTCCTGGCATTTGTCAAGCTCAGCTCTAGCTGATGCCGCCATTCGGGCAATGAACCAGCAGATGGAACACCTCTCTTTCTCTCTCTCCTTTTCTCTCTGTAAGTCTGTCTTTCCAATAAAAATAAATAAATAAATAAATAAATCTTTTTTTGAAAAGACTAGGCAATTTTGTAAACAATTTTTTATTTATTGAAAAGCAGATAGATGAAAGAGGAGAAAAACGTAAAGAGAATTATGTGAAAAGCACAAAGTGAATTATGTGAAAAATATGGAACAGAGAAGACAGCAGGGGAAATAAGTGCTTGGTCTGGACTTCGGAGGATGAGAAGGTATCAGGGTGTAGAAACTGGATAGCTGAGAAGGCAAACATTAAAACCTTTGAAATACTAAGAAACAGAGAGCTATGACGAAGGCAATCGATTTGCTATCACAAAACACAACTTTGAAATGACTCCAGAACTGGGGTAAAGGACCGCATTATAAAAGCTGTTCATGATAAAATAATTAATTTGAGATTTTATGAATCAGCATTTTCTAAACTGTTTGTCCTAAGAGCAAACAGCTCATAGTCCATATTTAAGAAATGCTAACCACTAAAACTTTCTATTTTACCATTCCCAAACAAAATGTGATTACAGTTTGAGAAACAAATACCATCTCCAAGAAGAACTCTGATTAGTCTAAAAAAATTATCATCTCACTCTGCTTTGTCCCACGTTGTTTCAACCAGTGTGCTCCTTGTATTCCATTGGTGACAGTAGTCTAGTGTTGGACCCGAACAACTACAGCAAGCCAGAGAGAAGTATCATTGTTCCACTCTCTCTTTTTGTCCCAGGAACTTAAACGAGAATAAATGAAGTTTTCATGCTATGGCCAACAGGCAATGATTCTATCACAGCAAGCAGAACCAAACTTAGGATGAGATCTACAGAGCGGAGGACCGAACAAAACATAGAAAGAACCAGATCGTTGGTGACATCATTGAATTACTGAATGAACCAGTGCTGAAGAAATGAATGAGACCCAGTTCATGAGGCTGAGGGACTCATTTTCTTACAGGCCATAGGCACATAATACAGTCATTTCAATACATCGTGAAGAAACAAAGAAATTATTTCAGGGAAGTAATGGCATAGAAAGTACTATGTGCCCTTTGTCTGGGTCTAGACTAATGTACAAGAGTCCAGTCTACAAATGACCTTGCTTTATATATTATTTGACTGGGTATCTTACATTACAACCATATATATATATATATATATATATATATATATATATATATAAAAACTACAAAAACTGAGGCCAGTACTGTGGCTTGTTAACAGGTTAAGCCACTGACTGCAATGCTGACATCCCTTGTGGGCATCAATGGACTCCCAGCCACTCTCTTTCCATCCATATCCCTGCTAAAGCACTAGGGAAGTCACCAGGAAATGGCAAGGGTCGTTGGGCCTGTACACCTCCATGGGAGATCTGGAAGAAGCTCCTGGCTCCTGTCATCAGTTTGGTCCAGCCCCAGCCACTGTGGCCACTGTGGCCATTTGGGGAATGAACAAGTGGATGAAAGATTTCTCTAACACTCCTCTCCCCCTAACTCTGCATTTCAAATGAATAAGTAAAATTTTATTTTAAAAACATAAAAAAATCTTTAAAACATTACAAAAAGTAAAATCATGCTCTAAAAGAAAGTGCTGACAAGTAGTTGACAAGTTAGCTGTGAATTAAAAATTAATTATTTGTGGTTTATGATTCCTCATTAAGCATAATAAGATTGAATGGGACTTTTTAAAAATTTAGTTGTCTGGTAAGACACACAACTCCTAGAATAAAATAAATGATTTTAACTATTCACACTTATCATTCTTCATTTTGAACAACATGCTGCCATTATAAAGTCATAAATCACTTTATTCCCTTTTTTCTCAGTTTAGCATGTAGATTTATTTTTAAAATACAGTACTATTCAATCAGATTTCACTTTATATCAGTATGCAATTAATGCCATATATCAAATGCAATGATTAATCCAATATGTAATTATCTGAAAGGGGCTTTGTGGCAGGCAAAACAAAAGATTATAGCAAGGAGCTTTTGAAAAAGAGCCCCAGGGCCTGGCAGCATGGCCTAGTGGCTAAGGTCCTTGCCTTGAATGCCCCGGGATCCCATATGGGCGCCGGTTCTAATCCCGGCAGCTCCACTTCCCATCCAGTTCCCTGCTTGTGGCCTGGGAAAGCATTCGAGGACGGCCCAATGCCTTGGGACCCTGCACCGACTGTTGTGCTCACTTGGGGAGTGAAACAACGGACGGAAGATCTTCCTCTCTGTCTCTTCTCCTCTCTGTATATCTGACTTTGTAATAAAATAATCTTTAAAAAAAAAAAAAAAGAAAAGAAAAAGAGCCCCAAACTTTGTCTTCATAAACACAAAGAACTTTGTAGTTACAGTTCCATCAGTGAATTTTGCATTGTGCCAGAAGTGCCATTTGGTTTGGGTTTTGCTCTGCTTAAAACAGAGATGGGGGCAGATGTTATAGTGAGGGTAGTCTGGCCTGCCACACCTGTCTCCTGTATTGAAGAGGCAGCTCTTGCACTGCCAGTCCAGCGCCTTCCTAACGGACCTGGGAAAGCGGGGTTCATCACTCACATTCTTGCCCATCACCCAGCTGGAAGACCTACACAGAGTTTGTGGCTTCTGGTTTTAGCTTGGTCCTGTCCTGATTAGTGTGGGTATTTGGAAAGTAAACTCTCTCTCTCTTCCTTCTGCTACTTTGCCTTTCAGGTACATTAAAAAAAATAAAATACAAGACACACTGAAAGAATAAAAATTACCAAAAAAGATTTGAAAATTATAATTGATGATGTAGTTTATTGCCTGAAAACATCATCCCTAACAAGCTTTGCTTCTCTGCCTAATAACTTGTTGGGTATGTTCTTGTCCAGTAAAATCCTGGCGAGCTTTTCACCACATAATAAAACAAGGTGTTAAATTATCCTTAGAGCTTTTCAAGAAAACTTGAGAAAGCTCTAGCTTAAAAAAGAAAACTACATCAAATTGGTTTTTAATTTCCAAAAATAAAATTTGATTATTTTAAAAAGTTTTAAATACTCTTCAAATTTAATTGGACCTTTTAAACCTTAGTTGATGAAAATGGGAACATTCTCACTTATTGTATCTTAGCAATATAAAGCATCGTGTGCATTCTTTATTTAAAATGAATGTCTTTGTTGTAGACTCAAAGCCTTCGGCAAAAATTTCTCTGTCTGAGAATAATATTATGACCAGTTTTACACTGGAGTCTTCATTTTGACATTCTTGCGGCTGTTCAAGTTTGCAACTTCTTGAGCTAAACTCAGGAGGCTCTCTGTCCATACCAGCTGTCTTTCAATTTCACCTCAACTCTCCTGATATTCTGTCAGCTTAAAGCTTTTGCAAAGTTTGCCAGGCCTGAATTCACTAGATAAGGGAAATGGGTCGTCTAAATCTTAGCCAACCTCAACTCCCATAAACATTCTCCATTGTAAATTTCCTCCAAGACCGAATTAGAAAATAGACCCCATGGGCTTTTTGTCAGTGCTGGCATTTGATGACATACTTGTAACAGCAGCTGCTGAAGCTGTGTGTGCCTCAATAAAAGTTCCTCTTTTAGGTTCCCTTTTCTTCACATTTCCCATATAAAATTTGACGCCAACAGCTACAATAAGAAGAGCACAAAGGTCATGTATAGTTCACTTCGCTAAGCTCATGATAGGCAGTACATTCCTCACAAAAGCACTTGTTTAAAATGGTGGTTAAAAAGAAGAAAAATCATCCCATTTTTAAAGAATTCGGTAGCATCCTAAAACAGACAGGAACCAGGTTGCACATGATAGTTCAGTAAGTTGGAGCCAAAGTCGTAAACCACCAAAAGAATGTGATGGTTTCTCTGGGAGTGAGGGACCACCATCCTATCACAAGGCATGACATTATCAATATTCTGGCATAGTATGCATCTTATATCTACAGACACTTAGTCTCTGTCATTTTCTATCAGACAGAACTACTTGGGAGTATTTTGTATTTAAAACTGAAGCAGAATAAAATAAATATGAAGGCATATAGATAATAGTCTATAATAGATTAAATCTATCAAGTTTGCCTTCTGGAAGTAATTGCCAAGACAGTGATGAAAGAAAAAAAAAATAAAATATCAAGGCAGGAGAGATTCTAGATACATAGAAATCTCTTTCAGTAGAATTTCAGGTTATGTGAACCAAAGTTTATGCTAAATGCATTTCTATATGTCCAAGTGCTTTCTATAACTAAATTGTGACCTGAAACATGGTCTGCAGAGTAGAAAACTCTACTTCACACCCGGTTGACCACTTAATACATGCCATTGGGCATGAAATTCATACTTTCTGAGTCTCATTTTCAAAATCTTTGTCCGGTCCTATGAACAAAATCCCAAGCCTCTGGCCAAGTAGAATGTCTGTGTCAAGATCCTGTATTGGCCTGAACACGCCACAAAAGGGTTCTCGCTGGTAGGTGCCAATGGTAAAGCCTGTAACGCTGGAGGCAGGATTTTTCCCTACTGCCTCCCAAGAGCTGAAGAGCTCTGAAATCCACTGAACATGTAGCCAATCAATATGTTTCATGAACACTATTTCTTTCCCATTTTTATGTCCTAAGCTTAGGTACAATGATATTACTAGGGATTTTATGTGAGTGTCCCAATCTCATCTCAGCTATGAATTGAAGGGAAGATCTATTACAGAGCTCAAGTTTTAGAAAGAGAAGCACAAATCTCCAGCACCATGAGATCAGGAAAATGGGAATAGCAGACTGAAAAGGTGAGTCCACAAATTGTGGTTGGTCCCTAACGCTATGGAGGTACTTCTTTCTGGAACAGTGGTGAAGTACTCAAGTTCTGTTCCCATCAAATGATTTTGATTTCTTTACAGTTCACAATATAAAAATTCTAGCATAAATGCTTCTTTCTAAATGTTTATTCACTTCACTAGTAAGTCAGGACAACAGGGAGGGACCGTGTGTGTGTGTTTGTGTATGTGTATGAAAGACAGAGAGAGAGAAACAGAGATCAGCCACTGACTGGTTCACTCCCCAAATCTCCACAGGGGTCAGGCCTGGACCAGGCCAAATCCAGAACCCATGGGTGTGGCAGGGCATTTGAATCAACTTTGACTCCTGCCCAGGATGCATTAGTAGAAAACTGGCTTGGCAGCTGAGGAGGCAGGAATCTCACTAGTACTGTGCTATAGAATGCAGATGTCCCACTGTGGTACAGTGTCTACCCCCATAAGCATGTCTTAAGCATGTTCTTTTTACATGGCACCTCAAAAGGCTCAGCTAGAAATATGCCATACATTCAACTATTATCAGATTTTTCTCATTTTGATATAATGGAATGTAGACCAATAAAATTAATACAGTACCTTTTATGTAATACAGCTTATATTTCAGTTTCCCTAAATAAAATAGTAAATAATTAAGAACGATTTTAACAAGTTATCTGAAATTTTTTGTGAAGAATGTAAATAATGCTATAAATCATATTAACAACACTAACATCAAAAAAGTAATTACTCATGTTCACACGAACAAAATCTGAATGTTGTTTGTTTTAAAATTTGTTATCACTACACCATGGGTAGAACTTATTGTTATACATGATTCAATCACTCCACGTTGTCATATTGGTACAAATAAACAAATTATCAAATACTATATGTGTTGGAGATGATAACAAATTATGTATGTGCATAAACTCTTTAATTCTTTCAAAACTACTTCATGGTGGTTATTATTTTAGCTAAGGCTTGGAGAATTTAGGTAACTAGTCTACATTCACAGTGCTAGTAGATTACAGGTTGAGGATTCTAAGGTCTGTCTTTAAAATGCATGTTCCTAATCAATATTTTGCAAGACCCATTTAGGGTAAAAGTAACTGCATATTTCAATATTAAAATTTTACATAATACTCATAGGTTAATATAACTTAACATCTTTCTAATATGAGGTTATTATAACTTACTGACACCTAAGCTTTGACTTCTTCCTCTGTCTGCTCCAAGAATAGAGTCCAACTTGTACTAAAATATAATCCAGAAGCAAGATAAGTTTGGGATTTTTAAAATGTTTTAAGAATTATTTTATTAATTTGAAGAGTGATACAGAAAGAGACCTTTCCTCTCTTGGGTCATTCCCTATATGATCCAACAGTTGAGGCTAGGCTACATGGGAGCCAAGAATCAAGAACTTCATTTTGGTCTCCCATGTGGATAGCAAAGCCCCAAGCCGTGGAATCATCTTCAGTTGCTTTCCAAACCAGCCAGCTGGCACTCAAATGGACATTCTGACATGAGACATCAGCAGCACAAGGCAATGCCATAACCCAGTGTGCCGAAACACCAGCCGCAAATTGGGATTTTTTTTTTTAGATACACTTGAAATATTTAATATGACTAAGAAAAGAGGTTGGACAGATTAGGTACAGCAAAAAAAAAAACAAAATTTTTAAAAATCTAGGATCAATTTTTTAAAAACTAACATTGAGGGGTGGGTAACTGGCACAAAGGTTCAGACCTCTCTTGAGTTATGCACAGCAGCCCTTCTGGGAGTGCCTGGGTCAAGTCCCAGCTCCTCTGTTTCTGATCCAGCTTGCTGCTGTGCACATTCTGGGAAGTAGTAGGTAGTGGCTCAAGTTGAGGCCCTCCCACTCATTCAGGACAGCCAGATTTACTTCTATGCTCTTGGCTTCTGCCTGGCCCAGTTCTTACTACTGCAGTCATTTGAAGCATACACCAATGGGTAGAAGATTTCTTTCTCTCTCTCTCTCTCTCTCTCTCTCTCTCTCTCTCTCTCTCTCTCTCTCTCTCTCTCTTTTCCTTTAAAATAAAGTAAAAATAAATGATTTTCTTAATACTTAAAACTAAGACTGTGGGAGAAAAGGGACTGCACAGCCACCCATCCAAGGTGGTTAATGTTCTGTCCACCGCAGCATCTCAGAAAACAGTAGCAAAACTGAGACTCATTTTCAAAACAAGAATGCCCTTCTCATGATGAAATAAATTATACAAGAGTCTGGAACATTTGGTTCTATTTTTTGAGTTACTGGACTTTTGTTCAAACACTATACAAGTAAAAATAAGCAAAAGAACTATAAATACATGCCGCAAGGACTTGCAAACAATAAAACAGCTGAAAAAAGTCAAGTTTAAATTGGGTGTAACCCTGGAATGTGATTGTTATTTCCCTCTCCTTTAAGCAGCATGTAAACATGGGAGCCAACGATCTTCTTTAGGTTGGTGTACTACACACCGTGACTTCCATATCTGATCAGTCGCCTAACACGTGGTCCAGAGCCCTTCTTAGAAAACAGGCAGACAGGGCTCGGCAACGTGGCCTAGTGGCTAAGGTCCTCGCCTTGATCCCATATGGCTGCTGGTTCTAATCCCGGCAGCTCCACTTCCTCTCTCTGTCTCTCCTCCTCTCAGTGTATCTGACTTTGTAGTAAAAATGGAATAAATCTTTAAAAAAAGAAAAAGAAAACAGGCAGACAGGATAGGTCCCTGCCCAGATAAACGGTTTCCTCTGCCACTTATAAATGTTCTTCTTGGAAAATAAGCAAAGGAGTGGCATTTATGTGGGAACAATACATCTATCCTCTCTCAGTGTCGAAGAACTTTGGACTGCATATCCACATTTCTCTTCTAGCTTTAGACTATTTACATCCATCCTTATGGGGCTTTGTTTTCCATTGAAAAAACTGTGATCTGTTTAGTTATACAATCAGACATTCTAGCTCCCAGCTGAAGGTTAGAATTTTATTCTCTTATTTTCTCTTCAACAGGGCAGGGGGAAAAAGAAACACCCCTCTACCCTCTGAAAATCCACTGGGATAAAATAACAAAGACACATCAAGCAGGAGAAAAGATGTTCAAATTAATTAATGTGCAAAAAGGGGAAATTGGGGCCTAGGGACGTGTCAGGGGTGTGATTACCCCCTACGCTAAGATGCTTGAGAAACACACTTGCCCTTTTATGTACAGGAGACAAGAAAGCACTGGGACTGCCGATTAGAATACTTAGGGGAATTCAGTGGCTGAGAATCAACTCTACCAAGGCCCACAGAAAAGAACCACGGACTGTAAAGGATTCTTTCTGACACTCTCACAGAGGACAACAATGCGTGACAAACATCTGTCAGGTGTGTTGACAGACTTATGTCTCTGCCTGCACAAGGAGTTTAGTCAGCTCTGACTAATCAAATATCCAGAAAGAAACTGAAAGTTACCGTGTTCCTTTGTTGGCAGACCTGGCCGGGTGGATCCAGGAGCTGCAGAAAGCTGCTCCCTGTGCGGCAGAGGGAGGAGCAGGGAAAGGTCCCAGATGCCTGGATTCTGAGCAAGGCGCTGAGCTTCCCGTGTGTTAAGACACCAGGCTTTAGCATTTCATTTGCTCCTATCATTTTCTCCCTTGAACAAGCATATCAGTCAGTTCCTGCTTAACTTGGATTTTCACAGAATGAGGAAAGTAGAATAACATTTTGAAACCCCTATCCAAGAACAAGAAAGCAGAAGCTTCTTTGGAAATTTAGCAGTTAACTGTTTTATTTTGTAGCCAGGGAGATTCTTAGGGCTAAATAACCTTAGGGCTAAATAATCTCCAAGATTTCATTAAAAGTATGTAATTTTGCACTGAGAAGTTTTTTTTTTCTCTCCCACATCACAATGATAAGCCTTTTTAGAATTTTTGCAAACTTTTGGTTCAATGTCACATCACAATCTCATGAGTTATCCTAAGAGTTGGTCCAAGGGTGAGTTCGGTGGTACAGCAAATGAAGCCACCACTTGTGATGCAGGCTTCCATTTAGGAGAACCTGGAATCAAGTCCTGCCTCCATTTCCAACACAGCTTCCACTAGGGGAAGCACTGTCTGACGACTCAAGCATTTGGACTCTGCCACCTGTGTAGGGGACCTGGTGCAGTTCCTAGACCCTGACTTTGGCTGGGCTCAGACCCAACTACTGTAGCTATTTGAGAAGTGAATCAGAAGATGGAGGTTCTCTCTCTCTCTCTCACTCTCTCTCTCTCTCTCATTCTCACTCTCTTTTCTCTCTGTCACTCTAAATTTCAAACAAACAAAAAGAACTTTCAAAAACAGATTTTGCCTCGGAAAAAAAACTCCGATGAAAAAGAATAAGAAATAATTACCACTGAACTGTTGCCCAAATGAAGCACATATAGATACTATTCAAAATCTTTGCTATTACGTGCATAATACTGCAAGAACATGACTGAAACCATCTAAATAACATCTGCGAGAATAAATGCAATTGCTAAAAATCATTGATCCCTTGAGAGCATACACACACACACACACACACACAGATTCCTCCAATTGAGTGATGTTCAATTTTGAACAAATGCAACATCATATAATGTTCATTTATCTGTAATAGTTGAGGACAACAAAGGCAATCAAGAAGATTAGCCATGGCACGGATATGGTTTGAATGTTCATGGGTTGGGAGCTTGGTCCTCGGTGAGGTAATTCACACTAAGAGGTGTGTGGGAACCTTAAGCCTAGTGGGAGATCCGCAGGCCTCTGGGGGCCACGCCCTCAGAAGGGATTACAGAACCTGTCTGTCTCTGGATTCCCATCTGGCGATGCCATCTTTCTCCCTCAAACATGCTCCTGTTGTATGACATCATCCATCATGAAGTCTTTACTAGAGCCAAACCAATGCCAGTACCATGCTCTTGAACATTGAAACTATGAGCTAAATAAACCTCTTTTCTTACCCTGCCTCAAGAATGTTGTAACAACAATGGAAAACTGACTAAAACACCAAACAAATCCCCTATACTTAATCATAAGACTAATGTAATCCCCCCGGAATGAATTTTGTGGACTATTAAGAGAGGAGACTATTTCAGACACCAATTTGCTTTCAACTGAATGTTGAATCATTCTCACAATTTTCTCTGTCAAAAAAAAATCCTTCATTAATCTTTAATCAATCATATCTCTCACTAGGTGCTATTAACTCCTAATATTTTCATGATCCTCCTTAGGAAAGTGCTCCCAGGTCTGGATTGGGGGAAAAGAGTTAGTCTTCAACAACTCAGCATACAAGATATTCTGAAGTCAAAAATAAATTCTTTAAACATTTGATTGACTGATTGATTTGAAAGATAGAGTGACAAAAAGAGCATGAGCCAGATCATTACATCCATGCACTAACTCCCAAAATGGGCTTAACATCCATGAATGATCCTGGTCAAAGCCAGAACCCAGGAATTTCATCCCAATCTCACCAACGGTGGCAGAGAGCCAAGTATTTGGGTCAACTACGATTTTCCATGTACATTAGCAGTATAACTGGGACTTGAACTGATTCTCAGATATGGGATGCTGAGATTGCAAATGGAGGCTTCACCTACTGTGCCACATGCTGGCCCCAACTTGGAAATATTTGTGATGTCCTCAAAGCCAAAACCCAGAAATGTTTACAAATCAGCGTATGGAAGTTTTAGATTGTCATCCTGTGCCCTGATTATGATCAGAAATCCTAAATGTTATCTATTATCCCACTCTCCCTACTCCTATATATTTTCCAGACCCTGTATGTGTGTGTAGTCTTCCGAAGCTTAAGACTCAGATGGGAAATACTCCAGCTACTGGAGTTTACAGGGGCAGCATGTTCACCTTCAACACACCTCAGCCCTCTGGGCTCAGAGGGAGATGTTACACTCAGCAGGGATGAGAATTTTTAATCATGCAATGACAGATTATTAGAGCTGAGATGCCAAAGAAATGATTTGACCAATATCCAGATTTTATATTTGAGCAAATCAAGAGGCTGAGGCAAGCTAATGATGAAACCTTATGATTTTATTAAATAGCTTTAAATGGGTTTCGCCTACAAGACATTATTTACTATCTCCTCTCTTTATTGTTAATTTACAGGCATAAATTTGTTTTGCACAATCCAATTGCTTCCTTAATGCACAATGTGGAATAGTAGTCAATTGCTGACTTTTACCTGCCTGGCAACTTTCAGACTCTGCCCGGTTACACACAACTCTGAATCTTAACTAATCTGGAGCTGAAACCATTCTTGGCTTTGGAGGACAGTCCCTGACCCTTACCTGGTTAACTGGAGCATGGACTAGCACTGCCCACAGTCATTGATTCTTGGATGGACTCAGGACCCAAAACACTAATCACAGGACTGTCAAGTGCCAGTTACACGAGTACACAGGGAAGGAAACTTCCAGTCAGTCACAGAGGGAAAGCTTTCCCACAAAGTTAATTAGCATAGTTGAAGGCAGAATCAAGAGATGGAACGATACTGAGGCCTAACAGCATTATTGTACCTCAAATTCAGCCATATCTCCACTCCAATTCTTCACTTACTTGAGTCAGCACAAATGTGTTGAGTTTTCTGTCACAAGCCACCAAAGCATACACAGGAATACTTAGAGTTTTGTATGAATTCAGAAGAAAAGCAAGCACAGGAGTATAAGATAGTGGTTTGAATACAGAATAGAACTTTTCACATCATCTGCCTTCAATAAAGAGGACCATGACCCTGAAACTAAAAGCATTGCAAAGACACAGCTAGCAAGTTTCTTGGCTCTAGTCTAAAGTAAGAAATCTGCTGCCTGAGTCTTAATCATCTGCAGTGTTCCTTCTACCTCAATTTCTTGCAGAAATGTATGTCCATAAATCATTCTGGAAAGAAAAACTTATAAGTCAGATTTCTATTTTTACTGGCTTACAAAAGTTTTTAATATAAAAAAATACTATAATACAAAAACCTACAGTTGTAAAAGAAAAATATCATCGACTTTAAGATCTGTTTTATTCTCAGGCAGAACAAAAATGGATAACTGTGACAACTGCCTGTGTAACTAGTCGCAGTGCCCGCGAGCCCCGGATGCGGCTACGGAGAGGATGCTGTGTGTGTCCCAGCTCTCTGTTGGGGCGATCATGTTGTTAGTCGGGGGAGTTCCACCCTCCCTTCTCTGACGGGTCACTCACCTCATAGGGCCGATGGCACTAATAACCAGGAAAACAAAACAGAAAAGCTGCACTAAGATCAGCACTTTCCACTTTCAACCCTCTTCAAGGTGGGGACCGGGCATAATAAAAGTCCTCTACAGCCGCATGTTTTCCCATCCTGAGGCACTCTGGAAGGTTTAGCGTGCCCTCAGTCCCCTCTGGGGAACAACAATCCATGCATCATTTGGCTAAGTACTCTGCTTTCCCTCACCAACCTCAACATTTATTTGTAGTCTGACCGGAAGCAGTCACAGTTGCTGTGATTATACCTGATTCTGTCTAAATAGAAACAAATGTGGTGCTTATAGAGGGTAGTGTAGAAAATGAATTCTTAAAGCTGGGCGAAAAAAGTGTACTTTCACTTAACAGTGAGTAAATTGATAACCGTGTGGTTTTGTACTATAAACTAAACAAAATTTTCCAGTTCTTTACTTGTATTTGTAAAAATAACAGAACTTGGGGTCTTTTTAATTCAGAAGAAGATTTACAAAGATGTCCCTAGCCCTGAAATTAATCTATTGCTTTAAGAAGATTCCTAGCAAAATACTGACAAGGCTTGTTGCAGAGGCAAACCTAAAATTTGTAATGAAAGAGGCAGGAGTTATAATGAACAAAACAATTTTGCAAAAGAATCAAGTAGACAGATTCACTGTACTCAATGAGGGTGTATCGCGGCTGCAGTAACCAGAACAATGTGATGTGGTGGAGGAAGAGAGACATTGATCAACAGAACAGGACAGAAAGCATAGCAGCAGAATGCCATCAGCAGGTCTGATTGACTAAGCAATTTCATGGAGAACAGCGTCGGCCAGCAGCAGCCCCAGGGCAATTAGACACCTCACACCGTTCCTCAAACCCCATGCAGACAACAGCTCTAGAAGATCACTTGCTGATAAGTTAAACGTAAAACTATAAAGTTTTAAGACAAAAATGGGAGAAAATCCTCAGGATCACAGGCTCAATAAAGAATCCTTAGATTGATCAGTGAACGTGTAAAAGAAAAGAAAAGAAAATCCCCAATAAATTGGACACCATATTCTGTGAAGAACGTGAAACGACAAGCAGCCCACGGGGAAACCGCATGCCTGACAAAAGGCTTGTCATATTACTTTGTAAAGAATTCTGAAAACTCAAAGAGTACAAGGCCCTAGAACCACGGCTTCAGGGCCTCTGCAGATCTACCTCTCAAAGACACAGTGAAACTTATCAAAAATACCCCCCCCCAAAGCATTCAGTCTCACTAGCAACAACAGGAGTCTGTGGCATTGACACTCAGGCTCGCTTCACCCCACCCTTCCTGGCTCAACATGACAGAAGCACACTCCAGGTAGGTGCAGCCGAGAATACAGGCATCCGTCTCCCTCTAGCTCGCAGACACGTGGGTTAATGTGGAGTAACCTGCCAGCATGCCCTCCTCCCAGATTCATGTTGCACAAGCTGAGTTCCAGGCCAGAGCCGCCAGAGGCTCACTATGTCACTCTACCCCCATGCAAGGGACTCAATGCTGGTAAAGACACTGAGAACTGATCCTGTACCCACTGCCGAGTGCACTTAACATGGTGCAATCGCTCAGGAAAGGAACATGGCAGCTTCTTACAACATTAAGCATAGACCTTCCATACGGCACTCTCAGTTATTGACCCCAGAGAAACTAACTTTTATGTTTCCACCAAAGCTGCTACATGAATGTTCAGAGCAGCTGTATTCACAACAAGACAAAAAAAAAAAAAAAAAAGAAAGAAAGAAAAAAAGAAAAACTGGAGACAACTCAAGTGTCTTTCCAGGGGTAAGTAGTTTAAAAAGCTGTTGCACAACAACATAGAACACTACTCACCAATTGATACATTAAAAAGTTTACATAGATCTCAACAAAATTATGCCATGGAAAGAAAATCCAGGTCCCCAAATTTAGCAACTATTTTTAAAAGTTTGTTTATTTATCTAAAAGTCAGAATTGAGAGAGAGATCTTCCATCTGCTGGTTCATTCCCCAAAAGGCTCCAGTGGCTAAAGCTGAGCCAATCTGAAGCCATGAACCAGAAGACTCTCCCAGATCCCCTACCTAGTGCAGAGGAATAAATACTTGAACCATCTTCCAGTGACTTCCTAGGTACATTAGCAGGGAGCCAGATCAGAAATGGGACAGGTGGGATTCAAACCAGCACCCACTGCCACAGGTAGTGGCTTATCTGCTACTCCACAGTGCCAGTCCTCTGTAACATTCTTGACATAGCAAAATGATGAAGAACACTGGTGGTCATGGCCGTGCAGGGGGAGCATGAGGGGTCCTGGTAATGCCATTCTTCTGTGTTGAACTATTGTGATGTTCATGTGAAAAACTACATAGGACAAAACACACACACAAGTGTGTGAAATCTGAATCAGGTTGATGGATTGCATCCATATCAATGTCTGGTTTGTACTGTTATGTCTTTACAGTAATGTGGGACCTTCTGTTGGGAACTCTGAGTAAAACGTAAATGGAATTTCACTGTATTATCTCTAACAACTACAAAGTTGGTTCAAAATTAAAAAGATTTTTTCTATTTTTGTTTATCTGAGAGGCAAAAAGTAACAGTCAAATGGAGACCTCCTATCTTGGTTTACTCCCAAATGTCTGCACTATCCCAGGTTGGGATAGGCCAACACTAAGGACCTGTAACTGAGCGAAGGGTGGCAAGGACCTCAACACATGCGGCACCACCTGCTTCTCAGGGCGCAGGTCAGGGGAAGGTGCAATGACAGTGGAGCCAGAACTTGAACCCAGGCACTCAGATATGGGGTCCAGCATCCCAAGCTGCATCTTTTCTGCTAAGCCAAACACCTATCCTTCATAAGTGTTTTCATGTAAGGGAATTAATGGAAAACAAAGTTGAATAATCAATGGCTTTTAGACAAGCTCAGTTGAGCTAGCCACATCTTCATTACAACCATATGAGTCCAGAGAATTTTCTTTATTTCAATACATTTTGCCCTTTTAGACATTTAAAGAAAAACCAAACAATAGCATTTTTTCCAGCTATCTTCCTGTTGTGGCTAACAGCAGAGATAGTATTCTGTCTTTGTTAATTACAGGTCCTGCAAGAAATGATTTAGAACCGTGTAAAGCACATGGTTCCTGGTATCACAGAAGCACACCCCAACTGTGTCTCCTGCAGGAGCTATGAAATAGGATGTGTGACTTCACATCTTCTAAATCAGGGTTATAAAATGATGTATCAATAACATCTGAAAAAATGTAAAAATTAAATGTAATACAATATATAAATAATTAGTCTTATTAGAGAGTTGAACAATTACTGCTGTTCAATTGAAATAAAGCCACAATGGTACTTCAGGGCTTATCTACCAAGTCCTGAATTTTATAGGTAAGAAACCTGAGGTCAAGAACAGTGGCTGAGAGCAGACAAAAAGGACCCTATCAAGTAACAGGTCCTCTGGAATACCAATCCCATTTTTATACTAGCAAGTTGTTAAGCATTAGAACTAATCACCTCTTTTTCTAATTATTTTTCATCTCTGCTTTGCACCCAGACAATACTAAATACAGTATTTTCAAGAATGAGAGCTGGCTCAATTATTAAGGAAAACTGCATAGGCAAATTCTAATAACATTTTTATTGTACAATAATATTTTTATTTTTATTAATATTTTTGTTGTATAATACAATTTTTAGATCATGTTCTAAGTCCCAATTTTAAAGGAAGAAAAGCTTTCCACATTACCAGCTTGACCAAAGGAGAGCAAAGTTCAGAATGCGTAGATATTTGTTTCTAAATTATCTCATGTGGAGATTTCTTTGTGTGCCTAAGTCAATTTTGAATCAGTTAAAATTAATATTCTGGATATGAGCATGTGACACATCAGTTAAGAGGTCCCTTGGGATGCCCACATCCCATATCGGGGTGTCTGGGTGTGAGTCCTCTCTCTGTTGCTGCCCTCATGTACTTGAGTCCCTGTCACCCACATGGGAGCCCTGGATGAGTTCCAGCTCCCAGCTTTGACCTCACCTGTTGCAGGCATGTAGAGAGGCAACAAACAGAGGGAAGATCTCTTCCTCTACCCCACTCTTCCAGATAGAATGAAAATTAATGAATCAAAAAAATTTGATTCAAATTCTGTCATCTTCATCATGGCCTATCCTCCAGAAAATTAACTTTGTTTTTTTCCTTTTGTGGAAGCTGACTTCATGTGAAAACTGGCGGGTTTTTGTTGGGGACTATCAGGACATTTTACTCTCTTCTTTTGTAAAATCAGTCTGAATTTTAAAAAATAGAATTCTGTTTCAAGCAATGCTTTATGTCTGCCTGTCTGAAGACTTTTTATACTGCTTTAGAGATCGGAATCTTTACATTGTTACCTGAGCCAATAATAGATGTACATTTAAAAAGATGCCTGAGTTCTTGGACCAGGAATATAGTCTTTGGTTATGCGCATGCCCCAATAGCTCTCGATGTCTTATTCTGAAACAAGTTTCCTCGGCAAGCCAGAGCTGCTGAAATAGGGCCCCTGAGGGTTTCTCTGCCATAGCATCAGCTTTCCTGTGTTCTGATGGGACGCTGCATCCCCAGGGCTCTGGAATAACAGAAACTTGCACATGTACAGCATCTTAGATGTTTCTAAGTCTGATAAGCCACATCATTTTATTCCGTGACTTTTTGCAGATGCTGTGTTTTTCCTTCTTGAAGACGAGATTGGGAATGGGGCATACAGCACAGCAGTTAAGATGCCTTCATTTCACATCAGAGGGTCCGATCTCCAGTGTCAGCTCCACTTCCAATCCAGCTTCCCACTAAAGCACGCTCTGAGAGGAAGCAGATAATAAAGCAGATGGTTGGGTCCCTGCCACCATGTGAGGAAACAGGATCGTGATTCTGGCTTCTGGTTTAGGCTGGGCTCGGACCCAGAAATTACCAGCATTTAAGGAGTGTACTGGAAAATGGGAAATCTCTCTCTCCTTGCCAAATAAATAAGTAAATACTTAATTTGAAAAAAAAAAGTAAGAAAGAAAACAGAAGGAATAACTGATTTTGCTTTCAAAGATGGAGTATAAAACAAAATGAAAGCATTCCTTGGAGTCAGGCTCAGTTCCTACCCTGGCTGACTGATAGCACTCACCACCATCTGCTCTGAGCTTCCCAGAATGCTATGTCAAAACAAGCTCCAGGAAGACAGGCTACTGAAGTTTAACATCACCTCTCAGGCGAGCAGGTACTCCCAGCCCCTGGGTGTTCCAACATAAACTGAATAGCCAAGTGCATGGATTTAGTCAACTGAATGATTATAGAAGAAAACACAAAAGGTCAAGTCTAACACGGAAATTCTGATTGTAGCAAAATGCTCTTTCACTCTAAATCATCATTCATTTTAGTAAATTACTTTCTTCCTTTTGTCAAATACTAAGATTATTTTTTAAAGATGCTGAAGTTATCACTTAGGAAGTCTTCTATGGCATGTAAATGCTTGACTCTTTTTCTGAGTCAATACACTATTAATTAATAAACTCATAGCTTTTTTTTCCTGCTAACAATGTCTCCTTTCTCCGTCCACCCTCTGTGTCACTGTTGTCCAGTAGAATCCCCACACTACTAGAAAGTGCTCTGTACTGTCCAGTGAGGCAACCACATTTTAATTTTATTTGAATATAATTTTAGTTAATGGCCACATGTCGTAGTAACTACTACATTTCACAGCACAGCCTATATGATGATCAAGGTAAGAATCCTATAAGTAACTGTCTCTCTGTTTAAATATTTCTCCTGGAATTCATTTGCAAATGCATGGTGGCAAAATACTCCATCCAAAAATAGGCCACTTTGGTTCAAGGATTATTTTGAGCTAAAGGCCCTTTAGAGACAGCAGATGTAAGAAAAACACTCTGTCCTTCTTTCTCTTCCAAGCAGGAAACGCAATTCCGACACAGAAGGAAAGCTAACGTTCCTTGCAGGAACAAAAAAAAAGAGAGAGAGAGACACAGAGAATACTGTATTCATAGGCATTAGAAGATTCGTAACTTTCTTGAGCCTCCCTACAGGATTCTGTTCCTTTCCTACAATTCCCTCCCTCTGCTCAACCTACCAAATCAACATTTAGGTTTTGCCATTACCTTGAGTTTTCCTTTCCTTGTGGAGGTTGCTACATCACATAAAGTTGATAAAATTTTGTAGTTTTCCCCTATTAATCTATTTTAGGTCAACTTAATTTTCAAGCACAGCCAAAAACTCTACAGAATTCAAATAAAAATATGCCTGCCCTATGCCACATCAGGGTTTTTTTCTTTTAAACTTCTGTGACAGTAGAGGCTAAATAAATTCAAGAGTTTGACCTACAGCTAGAGACATTGGAAATAAATCTTGAGTGTCATTTTTATTTTCAAAATACCTGTGAAATTTGCCATCCTCAAAACGATATAACCAAATATCTATTCAGATGTAAAACCTTTTGAAGTCTTGCCTACAGAAAGAAAAAGCAGAGGTATCCTCCTTCAATTTATCTATTTTTAAAACCTGGAAGATAAGATTTTGAATATTTTCACTCTAAAGAATAGATACATTTACTCTGATGGGGCATTACATGAAGCACACATGTATCAAAACCATACATGATATACCACAAATATGAACGATTTAAAGCATCAATTTTAAAAATTGTAACAAAAAGCAGAGCCCAGTGCAGTAGCTCAGAAGCTACTAAAGTCCTCTCTTGCATGGGCTGGGATCCCATATGGGCACCAGTTCTAATCCTGGCGACCCTGCTTTCTATCCAGCTCCATGCTTGTAGCCTGGGAAAGCAGTCAAGGACGGCCCAATGCTTTGGGACCCTGTACCCGCGTGAGAGACCTGGAAGAGGCTCTAGGATCCTGGCTTCGGATCAGCTCAGCTCTGGCCGTTGTGATCACTTGGGGAGTGAATCATCAGATGGAAGATCTTCTCCTGTCTCTACTCCTCTCTATATATTTGACTTTGCAATAAAAATAGATAAATCTTTTTTAAAAAAAAATTTAACAAAAAAGGATTTAAAGTAAGTTTCCTCTTCCTCGTTGATTAACAAGTGAGAATCTACTGCATTTGTGATACCACTGATGAAATTAACTGCCACCAACTTGAGAACATCCATTAGGAGATTGTCGCCACAGCTGTTGACATACATATCAGATGTGACACCCAGTAGATTTCTCTTCTGGGTATGAGTGTCATAATATTTTGAGAACTGAGACTCTCCTAAATATATTGGTAACAGTTTTTTAGGGTGTTTTTTTCTCATCACTTCATGAGCTGTGTCAGAGTCAGAACTGCAAGAATGTTGCGAAAAGTAACAGTGAGAGAAAAATAATTTTAGGTGCTCTTTGGCAGACATTTTGGTCACAGTACAAATTTGCTGGGAGTGACATCTCTGATGTTAGGTGGTCAATGAGACAATGTTTTTTACTTTCACTTTTCCAGTGTATACAGAAGGCTGTTGTTCATTTTCAGAAATATCGTCACTTTCACCAAATAAAGAATACACACTATTTTAAACAAAATAAATAATAGATTTTCGACATGAAAATGTACTGCTCACAGAAGAGTAAAGTGAGGCAGCTATCTTTGTTTTTAATAGTTGAATTAAACAGCTTCTGATAATGACCTCACTCAATCAGTGCAGAGACAGAACAGTGAGTGCACTTAAACTTTCTGACCATAGTTCATTCTCATCTTCTTACTTAGAACACTCTTTTGGAAATAGTTACTTATTTATTTGAAAAGAGCAACAGAGAAAGCAAGAGAGAGACACACAGAGAGAGAGATCTTCTATGTACCGATCCACTCCACAGCCACAGCACCCGCATCTGAGCCAGGCTAAAGCCAGGAACTTCATCCTGGTTGCCCACAGGGAAGCAGAGCTTAAACTGTCCTCTTTAATGTGACTGTTTACAGGAGCTGCAATTATCCTAATTTTGTCCACTGATCCATGTTCCCCATTGTCTTTTTAATTTTAAATTGGTATGGTTTTAAAACATAGGTTGACCGACAAGAAGAAAAATCTAGACCCTCTTCACAGGAGCAGCCATTTTGGCACAGCAGTTAACATTAAGATGCTGCTTGGGAAGCCTGTGTCCCTTACTGGAGCACCTGGGTTCAGGTCCCGGATCTGATATTCCAGCTTCCTGCTAATATGCTCACATAGAAATCAGCAGGTAGCAGCTCACAAGGGCGGCTCTCTGCTGCTCACAGGAGAGACCTGAATTGAGTTCCCAGTTCACAGTTTGGGGTTCGCACAACTCTGGCTGCTGTGGGCAATTACAGAGTGAGTCAGTGGGTGGGAGATGTCTGTGTGCGTGTGCATGTCTGTCATTGCTCTCCATCTGTCTGCCTGTCAAGCTTGATATGTAAAATTTAAAGCAACTATACAATGTCATTGTTATGGTGTTATCAGAAAGCATTCTGTAAGAAGTAAAACGAGCATGTTTGCAATCATATACTCACAAACTCGTATTTTTGAATCAGAGATGGAGCAGCAGGGACTTGAACCGGCAGTCTTATATGGGACGCCTGCATCACCAACTATGGCTTAACATGTTGTACCATAATGTTGCTCCGGTGGTCGATACATGGTCCTTATAACATCAAGCCTTTTAGGCATATTTGACAGAATCCATCACTCTCTTCTTAAAACACAATCACAGTCTTCTTTGCTAATTCCTCTTCATCTTCCTGTTCTCTGCACATTACCGATGAAGGGTTCATCATTTTTCTTGCTGTCGATTGAATCATTTGAGTTTTATTATAACTTGTAGCTAGCACCTGTATGCTTGAGATTCCCAAACAACAATTCTCGGTGCAGACAATTCCCCTGAACTCCAAGTTTACTTATTTCAGTCTAATAGATCTGTAACTGTTGCGTCAAACATACCAAAATATAATTCTTTGCAATACGTGCCCCTTCTCCTGCCTCCTCAGTCTCAGTTCACAACAACAGCAAGTTAGTTGCTCTGGCCAAGGTTCACTTTAATCTTTTGTAAAGTTGAATAGTTCTCTTGAATTCTTCACTGCAAAATCTGTTAACCCTAACTTTACAATATATCTAGAAGATGTCCGCCATCCATCACCACTTGTTTGCCCCCCTAGCTAAGCCACCAGCAACTCTCTAACTAGAGCCTGGGATCTTCAGGGGTCTCTAGGACTGCTCTTCTATGCCCTGATAGCCTGTCCAGGATCACCCCCACACAAAACTCTCCTCCATGAATGCTTATCTGAAAGAATGCATGCAGCACCTTAATTTATAATGCCAATCTCTCCCATTAGACTAAGAGTAGGTTCTTAGTTGTCTCTTCATTCCCATTCCACAGTGCAGTGACTGAACACAAACGCAGGGGTGCAATAGATGGTAAGAGAATGAATAATGAATGGAGGAATGAATGCTATAGTATAGAGTATAATGGATAAAGAGATATATTGATCTACTTTCCAGAAAATTCAAGTTCTTATCAGATACATTTGCGGTGTATGCCAGTTGGAAAGAATTTTACACTTGCTTTGATGTATTCATTTTTCTTCTTGATTCAGTTTTAGAATTGAATTGTCTTTCTTCTTTTCACAGACTGATTAATTCAAACAAAAGGGCATGTGCAGTGACCCTCCTAGCACACTGACCAAGTTATTTGACTCCAATAATTCAATATATGCAAAAAAGTCTGTTGAAACAAAACAGGAATAAACGAAACAGACTCAATCCTGAAAGTTTAGAAGGTGCTAATAATTTACATATTCTTAAATTATCTCAAAAATATTTGTAAAGAAATTAGACAGCTGTTAAATATTCCTAGATAACCCAGGTTGCCAAAATGTAACTTTTTAATTGTTGACCATCTTTAGCTTTTATTTTTAATGTAGATCTGCTTGATACTGGTTTAGAGAGGCTTACACCTGGACTAAAATTAAAATTAGCATTCATTTCCTTAATGAGAATGACTTTATGATTTGAATTTACATTAATTCTCAACAGGCTTCCCTAAAATTGTTTTGAATTAGAGTTTCATAATTACGACTTAACATTTAAATTGTATTCAGGAGACTGTGCATATGGTTAAACAGACTGCCAGAATAAATTACGAACTAGCAAAATAGTAATCTATTACTTTAAAGCCTTTGGTAAGTTACACTGTAGTTATCATTTTGTATCTTCTTAAGAAATCTGTTAGGTTTTGTGCTCACGGTTCAAATCAGCCCCACCACTGCCAACTGCCCTGTGATAGTTGTTCACAGTGATGTCACCTTCACCCTCCCCTCCGAGGACTTCAAGACCTGTAAGTTTTGTTCACACCCCAGCACGGTGAAGCCTTCCATAATGCTCTCCCAATTTAAAACATTGCCTATGCAGCATTTTATTTAAAAATTCACAAAAGTCAGAAAAGCAGGTGTTCACACATGTTTTTGAAATGTAAACATCATGTCATTGGTTAGCTGCCCTTTTAACTTTTATGTCTGCCATTTCTCTCTACCTTTATTGCATCCCACCACAGTTTCCTTGACTCTCTTGTTGGGGTTATACAACCTCCACACTGTTGGCATTTGGAGCTTGATGATTCTGTATTGCGGCAGTATAGGGGCTGCTTTGAGTAGACTTCAGTATTCCAAGGCTCTTCTCAACCGAAATACCAGAAGCACCTCTTCCCACCTAATCCTGGTCACAATGACCAAAAACCTTTCCATTAATTATCAAGTGTCTTCTGGCAGTGGAGGAGGGGGTGGCAAAAAGATTCCACTGGAGATGTATGTTTTGTGACAACCAAAGGACACTGCTACTAAGAAGAGCTCACCTAAGAGATCCATCTGTGTATCATACTTTCCCCAAAATGAGAACTCTTGCACTAGCTGGATGCCATTTCAGCCATGATGTGCTCCTGGGGATCTTAAGCATGACATGTGTTGGTTCATTTTATGTGTCAGCTAGCAGGATATGTTGGGAGAGATGATCATTTATGTCAATGAACTCTAAGTAGATTGTTCTCCATAATGTGGGAATGCTTCATTCAATCAGATGAAGGCCCAAAAGGATCAAATGGATGATTCCCTACAGTCAAAACAGAAATCCCAGCAGACTGCCTTGTTCCAGGACTGCCCCATCCACTCTCTGGAGTCTCAAGCCTACTGGTCCCCAGTCCAGGCTTTGAACATGGCAGCCTCGATAATCACAAAAAGCCCATTTACACACTCTTGGTGTGACTTTTCTGAAGAACACTGATACCCAACATTATTGCAATACTGAAACTTATGCTTTTCTACCCTTCCACACACTTACACACACACACACACACACACACACACACCATCTCCTGAGTCAGCAGAATGATTTGCATAGCCATATGAAACACAAACACTGCTTTTTTTTTTTTTTAACTTTTCAATACTTCCAAAGCATCAAAATGAAGTGTTTCATTGCAGTGTCACCCAGAGTATCTATGATAACAGAAAAATTACACAGACAAAATAGGATGACTGAGAGATCTAGGCCTGCGGGGTCACATAGAAAGAAGCAGAGCCAGTACTTACTGGCTCTAAGAACACTGGGATGCTGGTAGGTGAGGAGGGTACAGGGCCTGGTGGTGGTAGGGCCTGAAAGGAGCAGCTTAAACCCATCAGCAGTGTGAAACACCACATTGATTTTAATCCCATGACTCCATGGCATCTACCACGAGCTGCCTGTGGATTCATACATGAACTGTGCTTTGAGACCTTTCAGACACCTGTAGAAACTGCATGATGTAAAAGCAACTTGTCTGTTTTCAATGGTCTTTTACAAAACAGTGTTGTGTTATTCATCACTTACAGACCAGGAAGGGAAAGTCACTGTGTTGATGAACTCGGGGATTGCCGTGCAGTGCTTCCTCATGCTGACAATGATGTTCTGTGGGAAAGAAAGGTCATGAGATGGGAAGTACAGGTCTTTAGGAATTGCGTAGAGCAGGAAATGCTGCAAAGTAAAACATAATTCACAAAAACGTCATACCTACAGGATGATTTTCTATGCTTTGATAAATCAAACAAGACAGAATACCATAAACCACTTTAATGAGAATTAACTATTGATATGAATGGGGGCAAGCATTTGGCCAAGTCATTAAGCCACCACTTGGGACACCTGCATTTCATACCAGAGAGCCTGGGTTCTGTCTTGGCTGTGCTTCCAATCCAACTCCCTGTTGATGCACCTGGGCCCCTGCCATGCACATGGGAGACATGGATGGAATTTTGGACTCCTGACTTCGATCTGCTTCAGCCTCAGTTTTCACAGGCATTTGGGAAGTGGAAACAAATGGAAGAGATTCTTTCCTTCTCTCTCTCTCCCTCCCTCTTTAAATAAAATAGCAAATTTAAAAAATGTATTTTTGAAATGTTCTCAGCTCCATATCAGATACAACTAAAAAAAAAGAAAAAAAAAACCAACAAGATCCCACTAGGGATAGTGTCAACATATATTAGAGTGTCTGGGTTCAAAGGAGGGGTCTGCTCCCAATTCCAACTTCCAACTGAGAAGCATCTTAAAAAGAGCAGATCAAGTACTTGGATTCCTATTACCCATATAGAAGATCCAGATTGAGTTCCAGGTGTTTGAGAAGTAAGCCTGGTGATGAAAGATTATCCGTCTTTCCCCTCCCCTGTCCCTATTTTAAAAAGCAAAGAACACAGGTAATGCAAGGTCACCCTCTGAAGTGATAAAAAAAAGTTCTGTATCTCCATTTAGACAATGATTATGAAAAACTGACATATGAAACCTTCATTGACCTACATATTTAGCAATATTCTACTTTACCAAATGTATTTGTACCTTAATTTTTATATAGATAAAAAGATATACAAATTCCCTAGAAGAGTCTCAGCGGCAATAATTTATATGCAGTCGCACTCCAGTGTGGAGCAGGTGAAACTATGCATTTGCTGATTTAGAGGGTGCTACCTGTTTGTGCGATATAATCAAAAAGAATGATTTCAGCGCGAGGACCAAATGGAAAACTCTAAGGGTGGCTATTAGAAACAGCAGACATTGATTTGCTGTCTAGCTACCTCTTACATAGTGTATGTATTAAATTTCTAATGCCCCCATAACAATTTACCACAAACGCAGTGGATTTAAGCAACAAAAATACCTTCTCTGTTAGTTTCTACAGAGTAAACCAGGGTGGCTCTGCTTGTTTCTGGGCCCTCTGCTGTGGGCATTTGGAAAATGAAAACAAGAAAATCAAAGATCTCTCCCTCTCCACAATTCCCTAATCCCCACTTTCTCTATCAGTCTGAATTCCAAGCAGATGAAAATAAGTACGCATTTTTTAAGGAAATATCTTAAAAACAAATCCTGAGCCACCATTACAGTAAAATGTGACTCTGTTCTCAAGAGGGTCTTTTCTCAAGCTTCAAGGCATCAGTAATCAAATCAGACCGAGTCAGCCTGGATGGAAGGAGGCACACACGGAATCAGCTTTTCCTAATCCTTCTTAAAAAGTCATCTGGAAGGTTTTCCCGAATGCATCTAGCTGTTAAACTTAGTGCCAGATTCCCACAAAAGTTAAGCATCAACTTAAGTCTACCTCAGGCAAATCTTACTTTATTCCCAAAACTGAAGTCAACATATAAAGAAGGGAAGGTGCAAAGTTTTAAAACAACTCAAACAAAAACTAAAAAAGAGAATATAGCAAAGTGAGGAGAGAGGCATGTGAGATAGAAAAAAATCTCAAGTTGTGTTAAGTCAGCATATGATATTATTCACCAAACAAGAGAGAAGTTGAAAATGCAACCCTCTCACCCAAGGGCGGGAATAGCAACGTTGTTTGTGGCTCGTTCATAGTCATCAGAACAACTCGGCAGGCGTGAGCTGTAAGTGGCCACCAGTCTCTGTTAGTGAAACGCAGTCTCTGAAAGCACCATGTCACTGGACAGATTCTGGAACTCCCTGCTCACCTCGCTCTCTTCCCTGCAGTGTCCTTTTCATTTACTTTTGTCCTCCTATTAGTTCTTGGCCTGTGTTATAATAGCAACTTCTCAAATGTCCTTTAATAACCTACAGAAAACTAACCCCTTGATGTTTCCCTTATTGAAACTTTAAGCTACTAAAATATTTGAATTATCTGAGACTGATGAAATTAGATGAAACCCTACTTTGAAGCAGGATTTGACAAGTTAGATATCTTGTTTAAATTCAGGAAGTAAAAACAAACAATCAGAAAGTTGGGGCCATAACTGGGGCATCGCAAGCTAAGCTGCCACTCGCAGCATCAGTATCTCTATGGGCACTGGGACAAATTCCTGCTACTCCACTTGTGATCTAACCCCTGCTAATGTGTCTGGGAAAGCAGCAGAACATTATCCAGATATTTGGGCCCCTGCATCAACGTGAGAAACCCAGAAGTTCCATGCTCCTGATTTTAGCTGGTTCAACCCAACCACTGCAGCCACTGGGGAATGAACCAACAGATGGAAGATCTTTTACATTCTCTCTCCCTCCCTCTCTCTCGCTCTCTCTCTCTTTTTCTCTCTGCATCTGCCTCTCCTTCTCCCTCTCTGTCCGTGCCTTTCAAAAATTTCAGGGAATGGGGCCGATGAGGTGGCTTCACAGGTTAAACCTCCACCTCCAAACACCAGTATCCCATATGATGCCAGTTCATGTCCCTGCTGCTCCTCTTCTGATTCAGCTTCCTGCCGATGGCCTAGGAAAGCAGTACAGGATGACTCAAGTCTTTGGGCCCCTGAACTTATTTATTCATTTTTTTTTTTAAGATTTTATTGGAAAGTCACATATACAGAGAGGAAGAGAGAGAGAAAAGGAGACAAAGCAGGGGAGGTCCACTTCTGGTTATTGCAGCCATGTGAGGAATGAGCCAGTCAAAGGAAGAACTTTCTGTAACCTTTTCTCTATAAATGTACCTTTCCAATAAAAAATAAATACATCTTTTTTGGGCCTGGCACCATGGCCTAGCAGCTAAAGTCCTTTTCTTGAATGTGCTGGGATCCCATATGGGTACCGTTTCTCATCCTGGAGGCCCCGCTTCCCATCCAGCTCCCTGCTGTGGCCTGGGAAAGCAGTCAAGGATGGCCCAAAGCCTTGGGACCATGTGGGAGACCCAGAAGAGGCTCTGGGCTTCTGGCTTGGGATCAGTGCAACTCCGGCCATTATGGCCGCTTGGGGAGTGAATCAACGAACAGAAGATCTTCCTCTCTGTCTCTCCTCCTCTCTGTATATCTCACTTTCAAATAAAAATGAATAAATCTTTAAAATGATAATAAATATTTTTTAAAGCCGAAAGTAATATCCTGATAAAGGTGGAGAGAACTTTGAAAATGTATCTAAGTGGTTAGATGAATTTAAAAAGTACTACCTTTTTAAATACTTATTTATTTTTAGTTAAAAAGCAGGATCACAGAGAGAGAAGAGACAGAGAGAGATTTTCCCCAACCACTGGTTCACTCTGCACATGGCCACAGTGGCCATACCAGGCTAATCCAAAGTCAGAAGCCTGGATCTTCTGGGTCTCTCATGCGGGTGCAAGGGCCCAAGCACTTGGGCCATCTTTCATTGTCTTCCCAGGACATTAGGCAGGGAGCTGAAGTGGACAGCCAGAACTCAATCCAGGACCCATATGGGATGCTGACATAATCTATAATATGATGGAGAAGGCATAACCTATGCCACCATGGTGCTAACCCCAAGAAAGTACTACATCAAAACCATCAACTGAGAGTGTATCAGCATCTTTCTAAATGTGTTTCTTATTTATCCAGAAAGGTAGAGAGATGCTCAGAGAGGAAGACATCTCCCTGCATTGGCTCACTCATGAGACACATACGGCTGGACCATGCCTAAGCCAGGAGCATGGAGTTGAGTCTTTCCAGTGAGTAGCACAGATCCAACCACAAAAGCCACTCCCTGCTGCCTCTCGGGGCTCACACCAGAAGGAAACTGGAAAGAAGAGTGGACCCAGAATTCAACCCAAACCCTCCAACATGCATGTAGTGTCTCAAACAACATGTTAATCACTGTGCCACATGCCCACACTCCTATTCATATTTATTTTAAATCTTATCATATACTGATTGCTTTTCTCTGTATGTATAGTACCTATAAACTGTGAACCTGTGTTCACCTGTTTACTTAAGAGAAAGTAATACAGGAATTTGAAAGCAAAACCTCCTAATGGTACTGCAAGTTAAGCCACCACCTGCAAATCAGCATCCTATATGAGCACTGTGCCACTTCTGATCCAAGTCCCTGCTTACATGCCTGAGAAAGCAACAAAAGATGACCCAAGTGCATGAGCCCTGCACCAATGGTAGGAGTTCTGGGACCCTGGCTAAGGCTTGGCTCAGACACTTGGGAGGAAGTAAAACAACAAATGGAAGATCTCTTTCTCTGTCTCTCTGTGTGTGTGTCACTCTGCCTTACAAAAACATCAATACATCTTTTCTTAAAATGTAAGCTCTCCTTATAAAAAAAAATAAGAATATGCATCTATAATCAAAACCAATATGAGTTCGGGCAGGATTTTGGTGTAGTTGTTAATATACGCATATTTCATGTTGGAGTGGCTGGGTCTGGTCCTAGTTCTGCTCTTGATGCCAGCTTCCTGTCAATGTGTACTTTGGGAAGCAGCAGGTTACAGTGAAAGTATTTGTGTCCCTGCTTCCTACATGGAAGACCTGGGAACTACAGGCTTTGGCCTGACTGTGAAACAAGAAAAGCTGTCTGTATATACTCTCTCCTCTAAGACAATGATCTTCTAAATGACTCAATTAATGGTGATAAACTGACAATAAGACTGAGTGAGGTAAGATATCACATAAGACATTCTCCTACCAAACTTCAGGGCCATGAGGGAGAAGGGTGTACTAGCGGACAAATGAGGTGGGTTGAGGGAGGGGAGGGAACACACAGGAATGTTATTCTCTTTATTCTATGCTGGCTAGACACCCGGTGATGTCCTTGAGCCTTAGCCAGACTCTGAAGCTGGAATAAAGCAAAACTAGGGCATCATCTCCTATTTGTCATTAAGGACGACAGCTGATTACATGGGGACATGGGATTTGATTTCAAGCCAGTGATTTGACACTTCATAGAGATGTATCCCTTGGGTTAAGATTGATGTCACCAACCAAACAGGACTATCACCTTATCACAAAAGACATAGAATTATTCACCTCTGTGTTAAAATAAGGGAACCGAAATATTTCAAGTCCTTTTGCTTGGTAATTGGAGCAAGCTAGTCCAGAAAAGAAAATAATTAAGTTATTGATACTGATACAATGCTACTCAGGTTATTTAGATTATATTTTTAAATATCTCTGATTGTCAGATAGAATGGACCTAATATTTCAAGTCCGGTATTCCGATGTTTGCAGTTCCACATGCAAATCTATTACGCACAAAAGCCAGTAATGCTGACAGCAAGGAAATGACTATATAATTAATCAGCATTGTTTGCAACATGCATTAATGATTTTTATTATTAATGAGAAGTGACCTACCATGAATCTCTTACTTCTATCCACTTTCAAACCAGCTTCAGCTCCATTTTCAAGCACCTGTCATTACATAAGAAGAAAATTAACAAAGGGCCTCATCCTCTGCACCAGAGGAAGAGGAGTCGTCCATCATAAAGCATAAACAAAATTCCAACTCACATTTGGCTTCAGCCATGGAGGCGTTATTAATTCATTCAGTTTTCATCCTGAAAAAAAAAAGAGAGAGAGAGATATAGAAACAAGGGAATAATCTTTAGAAAATATATTTCATCTATGCTAAAAACAAGAACTTGGCTTAAGTTAATTTTAAGTTACGTTTTGTTGGAAGAAAGCTAAGTCCCATTTCTGAACCCTCTTTCTCTTTCATGCCACGC
This sequence comes from Ochotona princeps, assembly GCF_030435755.1. Lineage (NCBI taxonomy): Eukaryota > Metazoa > Chordata > Mammalia > Lagomorpha > Ochotonidae > Ochotona > Ochotona princeps. Next base: position 71,337,700 of record NC_080836.1, read on the forward strand.
GTGCTTTCTGTCATGTCATAATTATCCAAATGTGTTTCCTGATTTTGACAACCAAAGGGTTGACATCCTTATTGGCTAACGAAACATCATGAGAGCAAGAGCGGCTGTTGCTTTTGACAATGACTGACTGTGAAGCCCATCCCAAGAACCTGCCAATTACTGTGGAGCAGAACCAAGTGGCAGTCTTGCTTGAGGAGTTTTCTCTACTGATCTGTAAGAAGGCAGGTTTTTTGTTTAGAGCCAAGGACTTGCATATTCTGCTTGCACGGGTTTTCTTTTTCATCAGAAAGAAAACATTAGTAACGCAGTACTTAAATCAACAGAGTACTTTTAGATCTCATTTGTCTTGCATTTCCTCTGTCATTAAAACTGATTTTCTATTTAAAGTAAAACTCGCTCACCTGACTAGCGTCTTTATTTGTCCAAAGAAGTAATCTTTATTATTGTGTTCCCACAGCTCTAAAAAACCATATTCTTGCAAATTTGACTTTCTAAGCCATATTTCTAGGCTCACAGTACATAGAGCATCAAAAATGTTCACACTGCATGCTGATATTGTAACCCATTCCTATCTTCAAGTTCATATTCTTTACCCATAATAAATGTATCCTCATACAAATATATATCCTGTGTATGTTTATGAATAGCAAACACAAGTGTGGTTGATAAAAAAAGACAAAAGCAAAACTAACTATAACTTGTTTAACAAGAAAACTATTAGCTTATTTTTTAAAAAGATTTACTTTATTTTTATTGGAAAGTCAGATATACAGAAGAGAGAGACAGAGAGGAAAATCCGTCCAATGATTTACTCCCCAAGCAGCCGCAATGGCCTGAGCTGAGCTGATCCAAAGCCAGGAGCCCAGAGCCCAGAAGTTCCTCTGGGTCTCCCACACAGGTAGAAGATCCCAAGGCTTTGGGCACACCCTTGTCTGCCTTCCCAGGCCACAAGCTGGCTAGCAAGGAGGGCCGCCAGTGCCCATATGGGATCCTAGCACGTGCAAGGCAAGGAATTTAGCCACTAGGCTACCCTGCAGGGTCTGAATTATTAGCTTATTTTAATAATGTTTATTTTTAGCTCATTAAATCTGTCTTGTTTGAAAAAATATATAATTTATAAAAATATTTACAATATCATCTAATTGGTAGAAAATACACACAATTAGATCCAATTAGATAGAGGAGTAATGAAATCAAATTGTTCAAACCAAATCCGGTCTTGTCTATGTTCTGCTCATTTTATGTTTTTCATTTTTTATTTTTATTTTTATTGGAAAGTCAGATTTATAGAGAGAAGGAGAGACAGAGAGAAAGATCCTCCATCCACTGATTCACTCCGCAAGGGGCCACAATGGCCGGAGCTGTTCCTATCCGAAGCCAGAAGCTTCTTTTAGGTCTCGCACTCAGGTGCAGGCTCCCAAGACTTTGGACCATCCTCAAACTGCTTTCCCAGGCCATAAGCAGGGAACTAGAAGGGGCATGCAGCAGCCAGGTGCCCTGGTGCCCTCAGGGATCCTGGTGCATGCAAAGTGAGTATTTAACTGTTGAGCCATCACACCAGGCCCTACTCATTTCATGTTTACAAAGCCAAGCATTTGATGAACTTAGCTTCAATCATAAGATTCCCCCACTTGCATTTTTCAAAATGGAAAGGAGCTATTCCTCAAATAGAATTTGGCAAGACCAGAGGTTGGAATGGATCCTATACAGCTGGAAATAAGGACTGTGTTCATCCTAACCCAGTGCTTCGTTCCCCAGGATGCACACACATTACAGATCAAAAATGCCCGTATCCAGTATTGGATAACTATTTCAGGCAAAATGAGAGTAGACTGATCATCTCTGTTAAAGAAATTATACCCAAATTGGTTGGTTTCTGGTAAATTTGCCAAAGTAGACTGTGGTTTACTCTAGGCCAATAACCTGGGCCACTTTTTCCTAGAAGCAGTGATTGGCTTAGGAAATTGGCAAGGAAAGGCATAGGATCCTATGGGGATTGTTGAGTTCATGAGCTTGCCTGTATTGCATCAAACTAGCTTCCAATTATATAATACATTCTGTCTAGTCCTGTATAAAAGCTGAAGCTGCTTCACACCCTTGACAACATTTCACATTGTCTTTGCTAGTAGTCTTTCTGGTTGGTATGTAATGTGTTATAGTGCTTAAATCTGAATTTCCCCAACTGACATGGGGAACTATGCAGGAAGACAAGGGAGGAATAATTGAGCTAGATTTTTGCCAGTCTTGCACTGTAGCTCCACTCCCTGTCAGTCCAGTACACCACCTTCCCAGGATGCACCTGTGTTTTATCTGGGACCAGGAAGGAGGACAGGCCATGATGACCATGTTGAAGTTAAGCTCCACCTGCAGGAACTATAAAAATCCCAGAAAGCCTCATGGATAGTAAGTTCCACTCCCTGTCCCAGGAAAGAGATGGAGGAAGGTCCTTTACTCTCTCGGCCAGGCTTCATTCAGGCTGCATAGCTCTTCATACATGAGGGGTGGTCCATATTCACAGGTAAATATATGTTTACTCTCTCTCTTCCTCCTTTTTAAAGATTTATTTATTTTTATTGAAAAGGCAGATCAGATTCACAGAGAAAAGGAGAGACACATAGAAAGATCTTCTTTCAGCTGGTTCAGTCCCCACATAGTCACAAAAGCCACAGCTGAGCTAAAATGAAGCCAGGAGCTAAGAGCTTCTTCCCACACGGGTGCAGAGTCCCAAGGCTCTGGGCCATCCTCTACTGCTTTCCAAGGATACAAGCAGGTAGTTGGATGGGCAGTGGAACAGCTAGGTTACAAAACAATGCCCGTATGGGATTCTGGTGTTTACAAAGTGAGAATTTAACCACTAAGCCATCACGCTGGGCCCTACTCTCTTTTTTCTTTTAAATAAATCCTTCACTTGTTTTTCACTGTTTGTGTGCCTCTGCGTTGAATTCTTATCTCTGTGGTAACAAGAATTAGGATTAAGATTAAGATACCTAGGCCATAAGGCTGGTATGATGGCTCAACAGAACAATTCTCCACCTATGGTGCTTACATCCCAAATGAACACTGTTTCTAGTCCCAACTGCTCCATTTCTGATCCAGCTTCCCGATTATGAACATTGGCAAAGACATATGACTGATAAGCAACTTTGTATGCTATTTATATACCTTCTTTGCCCACTTTTTAAACTGGGTCATATTTTTAAAGATTGTTTATTTGAAAGGCAGAGTGATGGAGAGGTTTTCCATCTGGAAGTTCACTCCCCAAATGTCCACCATACACAGAGCCGGGTCAGGTGGAAGGCAGGAACCCCATTCATGGGTGGCAGAGCCTCAACTACTTGAGCTGTCACCTGCTGCCTCACAGGTGCATTCTCAGGAAGCTGGGTCAGAAGCATGGCACGCAAGTCAGGCACTCCGTTATGGGATCTGGGCATCCCATGCAGCAGGCACTCAAGTCAGGCACTCCATTATGGGATCTGGGCATCCCATGCAGCAGGCACTCAAGTCAGGCACTCCGTTATGGGATCTGGGCATCCCATGCAGCAGGCACTCAAGTCAGGCACTCCGTTATGGGATCTGGGCATCCCATGCCGCAGCTCCACGTGCTGTACCACGACACCTGCGATTTTATTCTTTTTGGTTTATCAGTGCTCTTTCTGTATTCTTTATGCAAGTTCTTCGTGTGTATTATTTGTACATATTCTCCCTACAACTCATGATCATTGCCAGTCTTTTACCCCAATTCTTGCTATCTACTGAAAGGAATGATGGGAAATGCTAGTAACAAAGCTTTTTGAGTCAAAGCGCTCTAAGGTATCTTAAAGAAGCATTCATCTTAAGGAAGTAGCTCATTTTCTGAATTCGGAATAGATTTTGGAGGTAGCTACTCTTATTATCCCCGTATCATACATGAGGAAAGTACACTTTCAAAGCATTGGGTGACTTGCCCAGGATCGAATGACAAGTAAGCAGTACAGGCAGGAAGTGAAGAGAATAGCAACTGAATTCTCCTGCACACACTCCTATATCGATTGCTGCTCATTCAACACAGATTTCTTGCCAAGACTCTTGATGCCCCTAGAGGCTCAACTTCCCTCAAGAGAAAAAAAAATGTGCAGCTATAGTTCTTTGATTCCTTTTATACCCACTGGAAATAATAAAAGCTATTCAAGCAGGAAGCAGCAAACAATTCCACATGCCATTCAAGTCCCTGCCAATTGTCCAATATACAGATGCCAGAGGCCACGGAGCGGTGGAAATAATCGTAAGAGACAAGTCAAAGGAATTGAAATCAGTTTTGAGGTTCATGACAGCCCAGGCCTTAAAGTTTACATTTTTAAAAAAGTTTTTTAAGTATGCCCACCAGGCATTTGATGTTGAGGAAAAAAAAAACAGGAGCAAGGTAGAGGTGATTTTTCCTGACTGTGGCCGAGAACAGCTTCACTGGACTGTGTATGTGAGGTTTGAAATGCAGTACAGAGAAGATGGTGCCCGTGTGGTTTCAGGAGGCGATGCCCCAGCTAAGCATCATCCAGCAGGGGGAGCCTGATCAGAAGGAAAATAACAGAAGCCACAACACGGGGGTGTCTCTCTCTCTCTCTCTCTCTCTCTCTCTCTCTCTCTCTCCCTCTCTCCCTCTCTCTCTCTCTCTCCTCTCCCTCGCTCTCTCTCTCTCTCTCTCTCTCTCTATTTCTCTCTCTCTCTCTCTCCCTCTCTCCCTCTCCTTCTTTCTCTCTCTCTCTCACACACACAAGGTGTAATTTTGCATCACATGGTGTATCGGCATAGCACAGGATAAAACTTAGGTGACTGGAAGTGCAAGTGCTGGTCTTTGTCCCACCCACATTGCATCCTGGTAACTCCTAATCAGTTAATTAATACTCTCTGGTGTCAACTTCCTCTTCTTTCGAAAGAGACAATTGGGCTCAATAAAATTTTAAAACTCCCACAGCTCTAACAATCTCTAATGTTCAAAGAGCTTCCTAGGTCACTGTTTGCCAAGGGAATTGTAACATTTCTTGTAAGGGCACACACCAATTCTCACCTTCAAAAAAAAAAAAAAAAGAAAGAAAGAAAGGGTAATCTGTTTTACTCTCGAAATGTTCTAAGTGTTTAAAATATTTCATCTTTTTTTTTTTTTAAGAAAGTGTCCTTCAGGGAAAATAAAACTCCTAGTCTTCATCTGCGGGCTGGTCCTCTTCAAGACACAATGCATTCCTAACTTCTGACCTTGGCCAAGCTCTTCTTCTTTTTATTTATTCATTTTTTTTCTTTTCCTATTGTAAGAGCTCTCTGAAGTCTTGTTTGCAGAATAATGAGGAACACATGGCTGTCTGCAAGGCTACTTGTCACCTCTGAATATACTCCATCAACGTGTTGCCATTTCATCTTGTTTAGGCTCATCGACTATTTTGTAGAAGGACACCAACGGCCACATCTATCTCCTCCAGACAGGCAGGGAAACAAATCCTTTTTCCTGTCTCAAAAGCAGCTGACAAGCTTTTAGTAGTGTTTATCTTCACTGAAAGGTGATAACCTTGAGAATGAAAGTTAAAAGAGACTGATACAATTAGGTGTAGAGTTGCCATTCCATATCACAATAGGGTTTCTTTTTTAGTTGAACGTGTCAACGTTCCTTATTGTCCACGGTGATTTTTCTAAACTTTCAAGTTACATGTTCTTGACAAAATACAAGTGCATCAGTTGTGACTCTTCCACAAAAATACAGCTCCTCTGTTAAGTCTAGCAGGGATTAAAATTGCTCTTCCTTTAATATTTTCCTTCACGTCTATGCCTCTTTTTGTAGATCACCCATGCCACTTTTTTCTTCTTTCATTGTTTTTTTTTTTTTTTTTCTTTTTTTTGCCCCCTATCATGACAAATTGAGAGTCTGGAGATTTCCCTGATGTAATATCCCCTGATTATGGGAGTTCTCAGATTTCTAAATTTCTTGTATTGTATTGACTCAAGCATCATAAAGGGCGTATTTGACATTTCACTAGTTATGTGTATGAGAAGTCCCTTGTGACCTAAATTGTGCCTACCACTGAGGCTCAGACAGTCATGGATATGTCTGCAAAGCTGGTAGGTTGGCCATCTAGAGGCCTTATTTGCATGACGGACCATCACCCCTTTAGCAAAGTGCCCACCCTAACAGAACAGAGAGCCAGGCACAAAGCCTCACTCAGTGCTGCCAAGTTTTGCATCAGGCTTGTAGTAACTTTTTCCCACCTTTTCCTAGGGCTGGCCCCCCAAGATTTCATGTGTAAGACATAGGAGAAAAGAACCCAGGAACAAAAATGAAGTGAAACTCAAAACAGAAGAGAGGCATTCTCTCTCACCCACCTTGTAGCAAGGCAAAGTGCACCTGTGATCTATCACTGACACTTAGATACAAGGGAGCACAGTGGCTCCTGCAAAGCAGCTGAAAGAGCAGCTGCCAGCAGGCACCCACTGGTGCCCTTTCCTCCCTGGGGGCTGTCAGACACCCTGAAGGGTCATTCTAGAGAGACTGAAGTCCTACAAAAAGCATGTGGGGGGCACTCTCAAGGGGCACCCCTGCCACTCTGTTTTCTCTTCTATCGCTGCCTTTCCAATACTCCATGCCTCTCCACAGCTGTGCTTCGCCAATCCACCTTTGGAGACAGGATGTCTTCCTGGGGAGAAGAGCCAGAGAGGCTTCAGAGGCCAGCTCTGCACTGGCCCGTTCCCTCTCCACAGCCACTTGGCACAGGGGCTGGCCGGGCTCTGATTACCACCAGAGGCTGTGAGTCAGCCTCCGCCTACAGCTGAGTGTTGCTACTTGTTCCCAGTGGGAGCTGAGTGTGGACAGAATATGCTTGTGAGCTTCATCTGGCCTGCAGGCTGCATTGAGTTGTGTTTAGCCACCCCTGCTCTGGCCCTGAATTAAAGTTGGTTGATCTCTCCAGTTTTGGCTCAGAACTTGCTATGACATCTTCAGCATGTTATCCTAATAAAATGCAAGCCATCTCAGGTTCTTGTTCATACTGTTTATACGGACTCACTGATCGTATGCAGGGAGGTCTTTCTTGGGCATGAACTGGCTTTTATCTTTCCATCTCCCACCTCCACAAAATAATTATTAAGTCTCACATATTTGCCAGGGAGTAGCTCTGAGCAATGTAAATTAGAACTTTACCTAAAACAACACAATCTAAATTTTACAGCTATTACCTCTCCACTGGAAAAAAGAAAGTTTTAAGTTGTTTAGAATTTTACCACAGGACTGGGCCTAGAGAAACATCTCAATCTATACTATTTTAGTTGACTTTTGATGCATTAAATCAAATCTCCTCTTGTTGGTTTATTTCTTGGGTGCAAAGTAGTATCATAATCTCAAAGAGAAACTATTTTGAAGAAGTCTTAGTTCAAATCCTGCCTCCCTAACAAACTTTGCAATGTTGGAAAAAGTCATAAAAAAGAATAATAACCTATGTCTGTGATACATTAAATATGCATGTAAATCCTCAAACATGCTTTTTTACAGAGATTAATTTACTGTTTTTAAATGTTTATTTTCATCTACTTAAAAGACAGGGCTACAGAGAGAGGGAAAATGGTCTTTCTACTGGTTCACTCCCCAATGCCCCAAACAGGCCAAAACCAGGAGGTTGAAACTCAGTTCAGGTCTCCCCCAGGGGTGGCAGGACCCAAGCTTCTGAGTTATCTTAGCACCTCTCAGAACTCACTAACAAGAAATAGGATTGGAAGTAAGATGTCTGAAACTTGAACTAGTACTCCAGTAAAGATCCAGGCATGCCACATGGTGACAACACAGTGAACCACAACGGGCACCCCAGATTCTCTCTCTCTCTCTCCCTCTCTCTCTCTCTCTCTCCCCCTCTCTCCCTCTCTCTCTCTCCCCCTCTCTCCCTCTCTCTCTCTGTTAGTTCCTAGAGAATAGATTCATGGTTGAATGCAATGAAGATTGGAAGGTGACAAGCAGGCACTTGGTGCAACAGTTCAGATAGTGCTTGGGGTGTCATTACCTGCATGTCTGGTTTGAATCCCAGTTACTCCACTCCAGATCCAGCTTCCAGGAGATATCGCTGGTGGTTCTTTTACTTGGGTCCCCATGACCCATATGACAGATTTGGGAAGAGTTTTGGACTACTGACCTCAGCCTCCCCAGCCTTGGTTGTTGAGGGCTTTGGAGGAATGAACCGATAGATTGAAGAATTGTTCTCTCTGTCTCCCTGCCTGTCAGATTCGAAAATAATACCAATAACCTGAAAATGCCATTTTTTCAATTCATCTGTTTTTATTGGAAAGGCAGATCAGATTGACAAAGAGAAGGAGGGACAGAAAGAAAGATCTTTCATCCACTGATTCACTCCCCAAATGGCTTCAACGGTCAGAACTGAGTTGATCCAAAGCCAGGAACTTCTTCTAGATCTCTCACATGGCTGCAGGATTCTAAGCCTTTGGCCTGTCCTCACTGCTTTCTCAGATCACAAGCAGGGAACTGGATAGGAAGTGGAACAGCCAGGACAGAAACCGGCATCCACATGGGATTGCAATGCTTATAGGGTAAGGATTTAGCCATTGAAACATCGCACCAGACCAAGAAATAGCTTTTTTAAAAAAGTCAATATCTATTACTTTTCTAAGCAGGTGTCGGACACGTAAGTGCTAATATCAGGAAATCTCTCTTGTTTAAAAATTAAAGTGTATTATAATATTAAAATGAAAGTTCTTGATGATGCCTGAGCATTTGATCACATAGAAAACTCATGGAAATGTCAGTGTTCCAATTTACTATCAAAGAAGAGCTCTAAGCAGTTCTTTGCTTATATAGAGCACATTGTTCTGGAATATCTTGGAGGCGAGTCTGTTTGCATGTTCTGGGGCAGATTTGGCCTACCGGAAGACATGGCCTCTGTCATGGTTGGCAGTGCATTGCAGAGAATTCCAGACTGTCTTAGAGGCCGAAAACCACAAGATCTAAAATTGGCTCCACCCCTTCCTAACTATATGGCCTGGGAAAAATGTCTGTTTTCATTGAACCTCGGGTTCTTCATTTGTGAAATGAGAGCAACAGTGTCTGCTCTTCCTATGCTATTGGGTTATTAACTATCATCTTCCTCCACTGCACTCTAGCTCCACTTACATTGCTTGAGTTGGATAAGTGTCCTGCCAGCTCTGTCAGGTGGTGATTCGTGTGACCTCCTGTCATTCTCATATCGACCTACTTAGGTAACTAAGTGACAGAGCAGGAATAAGCTTCCCTCGGTAAGAAATGGGGTTTGCATTCCCCCACACTCATTTCACACACATGTGTTGGGGGCGAGTCCTTGGTGTAGCATGAGGCAACTTCATGCCATGTGACGTTGCAGCTTGGACTCCCAGCTCCATTCTCACTTCTGGATTCCTGCTAAAATGCACCCCAGAAAACATCAGGGGATGGTTCAAATATGGTTCCCTGCCACCCGCCTAAAAGAACTTTTCACAGTTCCCAGCTCCTGGCTTCCAAATATTTGGAGAATGAATGAGAGGGTGGGAGATACCTCTTTTTTTTTTTCCCTCTCCCCGTCTGGCTTTTAAATAAATATCTTTATAGAAAGATGTATGTGTTCATTGCACCAGTTCATGTTCTTGAGGATCCAATTTTCATTGTTTCAAGATGCACAAGGTTAAATTAGATTGCACCCACCCTAGAAGAGTTAAAGGGGCCTTAAGTCTCCTGATAGTGCAGGAACTCCCTTCAGCAAGTTGTGAGACCAAAAGAGTCATATCACAACAGGGATCACTCAAGTGGAGCTGCCCTAAAACAGGCAGTCCATGTGGCCATGAGGTCCAGCATCTGAGCACTATTCCCTCCAGTTCTACGAAAGCAGTATTTCAGGGGGAGAGAAGAAAACACACACTTTCTGTCCTTTGATTAAAATGAAAGGCACATTTTTCATTTGTCCAGAATTAAGCAAATTCCAAACTGTCCTGCAAAAATTCTAAATGCAATCTAAGTGACAATAACTCTTTACTGGATTTTCTGACATGCATAGCACAACAGTATTTAATTGCTTCAACAGTTAGAACCTAGACTTTAAAAGAATTAGCCTGAAAGCCCTGTGTTGTCCCTGTACTCTTCCCACTGCACGACGCCCTTCTTTAACTATGTTGGTTTTAATTCTCTGCAGTCAGGGGAAGAATCCCGTCCTTGCTTCCTCTCTGACAAATTCCTATTGATTGCTTGGTGATGAGTTAGTAAAGGCTTGATGAGAATGCCGTGAAGGCCCTCGGTGTCAGGCTCAAGGAAGGCCCCTAAAGAGATGCCTTTCATCTTTCCCTAAAGTCAGAGCCGTAGGCAATCACTTTGTGTCCAGAGGCAGCGAATGGCAGAGATGAGGTGCCTTGACTCTGGGAACTCTGGCCCCAGCTTTGTCAGCTCATTAAGGATACAGTCTACCACAAAGTGACTTTTGAACACACTAAGAAGGAAGAATCAAATAGTTTCTGCAGTGACAGGGTCAGCTGGATCAGAGGCTGAGCCTTGAAATACATCAGATATTGAAGAAGTAAACAACAAAAGAAACTGAAGACAGACTGGATACAGATGAGGTGCTTTTATCTGTCAGCCAGCAAGCCTCCCACTCTGAGTTTTGCAAACAGCCCTGGTGTTTCTACACCACTATCCTTTTGCATTGTAGGTTACTTGCCCAGTTCACTTGTTGGTCTGTGAGCTCTGAGTACAAGGTCCTCATCTTGCATGTTTTTATTCCATAGCTTGCACCGTGTTTTTCTCTTTTAATATAGTGGGTGTTTGATGTCTGCAGAAAATTCTGTAAAAAGGAACAAAAACTCTATGTTTCATGTCTTGAAAAAAAATTATAATGAGGCCTATTGCTCTCCTTATCAATTTTATAAGATCATGATAGAAAAGAGGCACAATTATTTGCACAAGAAATAAGGACAATGGGGAATGAGAGAGGTTAACAAGGAAAAGGAATCAGCTTTTGTTTAGGGATTACAATGTGCCCAGTGCTGTAGCAGGCAATTTGTTCATATCATCTCAATCTTTGCAATCACATCATTAGACAGATATTCATGCTCTTGCTTTTATGTAGAGATTAAGAAGCTAGGCCTGGGCCCGGCGGCGTGGCCTGGCAGCGTGGCCTAGCGGCTAAAGTCCTCGCCTTGAACGTGCCGGGATCCCATATGGGCACCGGTTCTAATCCCAGCAGCTCCACTTCCCATCCAGCTCCCTGCTTGTGGCCTGGGAAAGCAGTCAAGGATGGCCCAATGCTTTGGGACCCTGCACCCGCGTGGGAGACCTAGAAGAGGTTCCTAGTTCCTGGCTTCAGATCAGCACAGAACTGGCCCAGGACAACTCTCTTTAACAACAGATCTCATAACATTGAGCATCAGGCTACAAACTAAAGTGATTGCTGGGAGACAGAACCAACCCACGTTGGTCCTATGATTGCTGCTTTGAGATGTACTGCTTTGAGAAAGCTTCCAAAACATGGCACAGAGACACTATCCAGGCAGAAACCAGGAATGATATGTGTTAAGAAAAAAGAGCTTTGAGTCCAGGGAGACCCACAGCAGCTAGGATTTGCCAGGAAAGAAAAGCGAGCAGGGCAGACAGGAACCCTCCAGATTCGTACGGACTCCTCCTCCATTAGACAGAATGTCGCTCAGTGTAGGCATTTGAAGAAATCGTGAGGCTCCAGGAAAGAATCATCCAAGAGCATTAAAGGAAAAAATGACCAGCACCCACACAAAGTCAAGAATAGCCTATTTTCCCAGCCAGACTTGATTAACTTCAAAGTTTGTGGAGCTCTGAGTAAATCATTAGGTATCTTACTTCACTAGTGCAGAATAATTAAACCTAAAATAAAAACTTCACTGGTACCACCCAATAAGTCTTCAAAAATAGACTTAAAGTGATGAAATTGTTTTCAAGTCATTTAACAGTCTCCCAGAACAAAGCCCAACAATATTCACAAGACTACTGAGATACATAGCACTCAACCAAATAAAATTCACAATGTCCAGGACCCAAAGCAGCAGCAGGCCAGCAAAACAGTAGGAAAGCACAATCTAGAACAAGTAATAATTTGACTAATTCATACCAACCTGGGACTGACACAGGCATTACTATTATCAGATAAGAATATTAAAACAAGCATAGTATTTTCTTTCAGGTGTTAAATAAGAGTTAAGCAAAAGAACATGGGAGACATAGAAGAGAACCAATCAAGAGTACATGCTTGGCCTAGGCTTTTAGTATGTTTTATTTTTTTAAATATTTATGTGTTTTTTTTTTGTTTGAAAGGCAACATCCCATCTTTTCTGCCACTTTTGGTGAGGTACATACCATCAGCTGCCCTGTTCTCAGTTTAGAAAGGGTAGACTGAGCAACTTCTCAGCCTGCAAAACCATGTGAGCCAATTCTTCCTGATAAATATATTTGAATATACCCTACTTGGTTTATTCCTTAGCAGAATCCAAAAGGATACCCATAAGGACATATGTGAGGTACTTTTTTAGTTGCCAGGATAATCCTCTTTTTTAATTAATTTTATTTTTGGTGGTTTTTACATAGTTGATCAGGGTGCGAAGGATCGAAGGCTAGAGGAAGGTAGGTGAGATGATGATCTCTACATTCTATTTTTTCCTTCCCGTATCTGGGGGAAGGGGGAAAAGATAAGGAAAGAAGCCACACTCAGCCTCCCAAGCATCCCAGGGTCCCCAGTGTGGGGCATAATCCAAAGGTTCTGCTCACATGGTTTTGATAGTTCAACAGTTCTGAATTGTTGCCAATCTCACCTCTCCAAGCACCATGAAATCTCTCAGAATTCATTCGCTGACATGGTACACTTTAGAGTTTCCCCATTTGCCCAGATATTCACTTATTCACTGCCAACACTTGATTGGGATAGTTGGTCAATTTGTTCTGTCCTCCATCCTCTGTTATGGTACCAGGTGTCTTCTGAAAGCTCCTATATTCTGCCATATCCTTTATGTGCACCTGTGTATGCCATCCACTGCTCCATCTAAGCCTTTGAGGTGGCCCAGCTCTGACACATGCACTCCACAGTCAGACCACAGAACCTGCAATTCTCTTCATGGTTGGGTTCTGAGTCCAGCAGTTCAGTTGTGGGGGGGATCGCCAAAGAAACTTCATCTGAGGTGACAAGATCACCCTCTTGAAGAATTCTTGATTAACTACAATAGCAATGTATTGTGGAGTTTGTAACATATGTGAAGATAAATAAGATGGTGAAGCTCATGTTATGCGTATTTTACTACAATGGAGCAACAGGCATTTGGTACCACTTAGGAAGCCCCATATCCCATAACCAGGTACTGGGTTTGAGTCCCAACTTCTCTGCCAATCTTATTTCCGTCAGGTGGCATTTCATTGTGGCTTTGTTTAGCATTTCCCTGAAGGTTAGTGATAGTGAGCATTTTTTTTTTCAGGAATCTACTGATCACTGTATGACACAATTGATAAATGCCTGTTTAGATATATTGTTTATTTGCAAGTATTCTCTCCCATTCTAGAGATCACTTCTTCATTCGACTGAGTCTTTGATGGGCAATACCTCTTTCATGAAATCCCATTCCTTCATTTCCTATAATTAAAGGGTTTGATCCAGAAAACTCTTGCCCACCTTCATGTCTTGAAGTGTTTTCTCTATTTTCTTCTAGTAGTCTGAAGTTTCAGGTCTCAACATTAGATCTGGAATCCATTTTGACCTGATGTTTATAAATGGTAAGAAACACGAGTCTAGTTTCATTCAGGAGTCCAGACAGATACACAATTTTCCCAGGACCATTTGTTTAAAAGATTATGCTGTTTATAATGAATGCTATTAGCATATTTCTCAAAAAAATTGGCTATGCACGTATTGTGTTTGCTCCTAGGTTTTGTATTTTGTCTCATCAGTCTGTGACTCTATATGCCAACATTATGCTGTTTTAATTACTGTCTCTTAATAGTATATTTTAAGTTAGATACGTAATGTATCCTGCTTGTTCCCCTTTTCTCCATTTTTTTTTTTTGGCAACCTTTGGAAAGTTGTTTTTTGGTTTTTGGCTGTTTTGTTTTGTTTTGTTTTTGGTTCCATATAAAATCTCAGTAGTGTTTTTTTCTCTATTTCATGGAAAATATCAGGTATACTGTAACAGGTACTACACTAAATCTGTAAGTTTTTAAAAGCAGTATATGCGGACAGAAGATCTTCCTCTCTGTCTCTCCTCCTCTCTGTATATCCGGCTTTCCAATAACAATAAAATCTTTAAAAAAAATAAAAATAAAAGTAGTATATGCACTTAAAATGTAGATTCTGAGGCCAGCAATATGGCATGGCAGACTGACCTACCACTTGCAATGCTGCATTCCATACAGGCACCAATTTGTGTCCCAGCTGCTCTGTTTCTGATCCAACTCCCTGCTTAGGAAAGCAACAGATGATGGTCCAAGTTTTCGAGCCCCTACTGCCCACGTGAGAGATTCTGTCAAAGCTCCAGGCTCCTGCTTTAAACTTCTATCTGGTCATTACAGCCATCTGGAGAATAAATCAACAGATGGACACTCTCTCTCTCTCTCTCTCTCTCTCTCTCTCATTTTCTCTCTCCTTTTCAAATAAATCATAAGTATTTCTTTAAAAATTATATGGGGGGGAATTACATGCGTGCCTGGAGTGCTAGCCTAGTGACTAAATCCTTGCCTTGCATGAGCTGGGTTCCTATATGGGTGCTGGTTTGAATCCCGGCTGCTCCACTACTCCACTTCCCTTTCAGCTCCCTGTTGGATGTGGCCTGGGAAAGCATTAGAGGATGACCCAAAGTCTTGGGACCCTGTGCCTGTGTGGGGACCTGGAAGAAGCTCCTGGATATAGATTGATTCAGCTCCGGCTGCTGCAGCCATTGGGAAGTGAATCAGCACATGGCAAGTCTTCCTTAGTGAAGATTATTTCTAGATGGGAAATTATTTTATTATTTATTTTTGTAGATACTGGAAATTATATTCTTAGTTCTTAGTTTGTTTTTCAGAATATTAACTATTGCAGTACAAGAAATGCTAGGGTTTTGTGAATTGACTGAATCCTGCAATTCTACTGAATTGATCAGTTCTAACAACTTTTTGGTGGAGCTATTTGTATAAGATCATGTCATCTGCAAACAGTGATAGTTTGACTTCCACTTTTCCAGTTTGGACACTGCTTCTTTTTTTCCTCTTGACTAATTGCTCTAGCTAGCACCTCCATTGCTACATTTAACAGAAGTAGTGAAAGTAGACAAAGAACTATACGAGGCACTGAGAATACAAAGAGATCACAACTTAGTCAAGGAAATCCATTTCTAAAGACCAAAAAATGACAGTAAGGTCAGTACATATATTACAGAAATATAGGGTGTACAAAGAAGGAAATGATTCATCTCCTAAAAAAATTCACTCTCAAAAGAAACAAAAAAGTAACTCTAAACTATACATTAGCTGAATGAACAGCATACGGAGAATAAATATATTATGAGTCCAAACAAAATTGAGTATGAGGGAAAGTACACACAACTAAAGCTTGATGTTTTCGCACTTTTCTGTCCTTTTTACTTAGATTTCTGAATTTGACTTGATGCATGAAAATTACTAGACTTGATGCATAGTAAATTAGTAGATAAACTGATATACCATTATTTATTTTTTCTAATAGTTTTTCATTAGAGATTTATTTATACGAAAGGCAGAAACATAGAGAGGGGGAGAAACAAAGAGAGCAAGATCTTCCATCCGCGTACTCAGTCCTCAAAGGACCACGACAGCCAGGGCTAGGCCAGTTCAAAACCAGGAGCCAAGGTCTTCATCCAGATCTCCCTAATGGCAGCCAAAGCACTTGGGCCCACCTCCACCACTTTACCAGGCACATCAGCAGGGAGCTGGATTGGAAGTAGAGCAGCCAAATCAAGAACCGGCAAACGTGGACCGCTGGGGCTTTAAGCTGCAGCTTTGCTCACTGTGCCACAGTACCTCCCCTCTGCGCCAAAGCGTTTAAAAATGACTTATGAGCTTTATTTTACCTACCTTTTCTTTCTGAACTACTGAGTCAATGTAGCCAAACCTGAAACTGTCAAATACTTGGTAACTATCCAATTGCAAGTAAACTAAGTAGCTGAGTTTTCTAATGGTGATGGTGCTAGCCAAAACATGAAATGCTATAAATTTTAGTGTAGAAAAAAATGTAGATGCATTTTCTTGTCCAGACTACTACATTTCTTTTTTAGTGTGAACAGTCTTAAGTGCAAACAACAGAGAACTATACTCCTTAACTCACAGAACAGCTCATTATGATACAAATCACATCCATATTTTTTAATTCTGCAAAAGGAAAAGCAATCTCAATTTCCTATAATTGACTTTTAAGGTAACTAGCAATTATTTAACAGCAATTATTTTAACGCACAAAATTTTATGTATCCATTTAGTCAAGCAATCATTCTTCCAAAAATTTTTCCATTAACTTTTTTTTTTTAAAGATTTTATTATTATTGGAAAGCCGGATATACAGAGAGGAGAAGAGACAGAGAGGAAGATCTTCCATCCGATGTTTCACTCCCCAAGTGAGCCGCAACGGGCCGGTACGCGCCGATCCGAAGCTGGGACCAGGAACCTCTTCTGGGTCTCCCACGCGGGTGCAGGGTCCCAAAGCTTTGGGCCGTCTTTGACTGCTTTCCCAGGCCACAAGCAGGGAGCTGGATGGGAAGTGGAGCTGCTGGGATTAGAACCGGCGCCCATATGGGATCCTGGGGCTTTCAAGGCAAGGACTTTAGCCGCTAGGCCACGCCGCCGGGCCCCTCCATTAACTTTTTTTTTTCTTTTTTTCTTTTTATTGTATTGTTGTTGACAATCTTTACATAGTTAATTACAGTTAAAGGAAAAAGAAGAAAAGAAAAAAAAAGAAAGAAAGAAAGAAAAGGTTCAGGGGGATAGGAAAGTGGGTAATGCTATTATGTCCATATTGTTTCCATCATGTATCTGAGGTAAAGGGGGATATTGAGGGAGAAGCCCCACCCGGTTTCCCGCCCACCCCAAGTCCCGGATGTGGGGCATGCTCTGAGATATGTGCTCAAGTGGTGTTAATACTTCTCCAGTTATGAATCGCTGCCAGTTTCGCTCGATGAGGTCGTCCACTGATTGATACGGTCCATCATAAAATCTCCGCCTGCCCCATAATTTGCTGCCAACACATAGCTGAGATGAATGATTGTCCTGTTCTGTCTTCTGTCTTTTCTTGATTAGAGTTCTGAGTCCAGCAGTTCAAGTGGGGAGATCTCCAAAGATACTTTGAGGTATTCCCAGATTAGTTTTTTGTATGTTCTAGCAAGCACAGGGCCCGGCACAGTCCATCACCACAATCAGCTGGTGGTTGCAATTGCTGTGTTGGTTCTGTTTTCAGTCCCGACTTGCACTGGAACCAATGGGTGTCGCAGTCCAGTCTGCTTCGGCCCTTACATCAACCAGTGGGAGCTGCAGCCTAGTCGGGGCGACCCACAATAACCCCCACCAAGCCCGCCCCCTACCCTGGTTTGCCAGTATGTGTAGCAGAAGACCAGTCTGTCCCCCATCCCATTTGGCTCTGGTACTTGTCAATGGGTATTAAAGCTTAGTTCTATCTAATCAACTCAACCATCCAGCCCTCACAGATGTTGTTGAGTGCCTCTCTATCTAGCCATCCCAGCCCCAGTCCTAGTTTTCATGCCCTCCCACGGGAATAGTGACCCAAGAAGGGGGAACCCACTTTTCCCTCCCAGGTTTCTCTGTCCCGGTTTATGCACTCTTTAGGTGGTCCTGTGATTTGACTCGACAGAATTAGTCCCCAGTGCCAGCTTCTGCCAGCTGATGCTGCGGCCCTGATCTAGTCCACATGCAGCATACAGGTGTTATAGCCTTGCTTAGTCGGGTCTGTCTCTATCCCAGCCAACACTCTCCAGTGGGAGTAGCTGACCGGCGAGGGGACCAGCCCCTTAATCCCCCGCCAGCTCTGCCCCTTCCTTCCTGGATCTCACGTGTGCTGGATGGGTGCTGCATTCATATCCAGTACAGGCAACCACGCCCTGGCATTCCATAATGTGTACTGGTTTTGTCGCAACCAAACCCGGCCCATCCCACACTCTGTTCTGGCGATCGGATTTGCCAGTGGTTGACATGAACTGATTCAGCCTGGTCTGCTCCCAACCCATGCCGAATGTATGCCAGTGGGAAACTTTCCATGGCCTATTCTGGGCTGTTTCTTATCATGCTTCTTGCGCTTACCTGCAGGGACTGTGTCCTGCCAGAGGAGTTGCCCAGGCTCCTTCATTAGAACCCCTCCCAATGCCAGATTTTGCGCTTGCCAGGGGGTTCTTGAGCCAATCCTACTCAGTTCACCTCCTGTCCTAGCAGGAACAGTGGTTTTTCCTGGCTGGCTTTCACCCCATTCTGGTTCTTGTTGTTGGATGTTTCAGCCCAGCCATGGCTCGTCCATACCCACATACAGCTCAAACATGGCTCAGAAGAGGAGTGAGACCCAGCCTAGTCAGTCCCACATCTACCCTGGTTCTCCATAACACCAGATGGTATTGGGATCTGAACCGGCCTGGTGCATCCAATCCCAGCCCACACTAGTGCCTCGGGTGACTACAACTGTTTCCTAGATAGAACGCAGCCCCCATTCCAGCACATACACTCCTTGGTGGGAGCCTCATCCCAGTTGTGGTGTCCCCCTACCTCCCAGTTTGGGCCTGTTCCTAGCCGTAAATCACGCACCTGCCCGTGGTTGCTCTGAGGACCATTAGGTGCAAGCCTCAAGTTCATTTGGGATTCCCTCATTGCCAGTCCCTCCATTAACTTTTAAAAAGGTTTATTTATCTGCAAAACAGAGTGAAAGAGAGAAAATGAAGATCTTCTGTTCACTGATTCTGTCTGCCAAATGACCACACAGCCAGGACGAGGCCAGGCCAGGAGCCTGGAGCCTCTAAGTCTTGAACATGGGTGGCAGGGGTCATCAACTGCTGCTTTCTTGGGCACAATAGCAAGGAGCTGGAGCAGAAGCACAGCAGCCAGTGCTCAGACTGCACTCTGCTATAGGAAGCTGGCATTGTAAATGATAACTTCATATACTGCATCACAACTCCAACTTCTCCATTAATTTTTTATTCCAGGTCAACTATAGACCAAGTATTATTCTAAGAGCTAAGACAATGACAAAAGCAAAAATGGTAATTCTTCTAGAATTTACATTCAATTGAAAGAGATGCATAGTAATTATTTTTAATATAAACATGTAACTTTTCAGATGGTCCTAAATAGGACTTTTAATGAGAGATAGGCTGTGATCAATCTTCATTTCATTTAAAAGAATTGCTCTTCCAATGGTGAATATTATGGAGCATAATGTTAAGTCTCCTTTTGGGACCACCACACTCCATACAGGAATATCAGTTCACATCCTGGTTCCTCTGCTTCCAATCCGATCCAGCTTCCTGCTAACGTGGCTGACACAAAGCAGATAATGGTACAAATATTTGAGTTTTTGCCACCCACGTGGGAGACCTGATGGCATTCCTGGCTTCATTGTGATCTAACCCTGGCTGTTGCAGGCAATTGGGAAGGGAACCAGTAGATGAAGATGTGTGTGTGTGTATGTGTGTCTGAGGAGGGTACGGAGAGAGAGAGAAATGTCTTACTCTGCATTTTTAAAAATAAAATAAATGAAATAAAAAGTAAACAAATATTTTAAACATTGAAGGAATCACTCTACCTGGCATAGCACACTAATTCTGTGACTACAGCACTAGCATCATACATACATGAGCATTAGTTCATGTCCCAGCTGTTCCACTTCCCATCACGCTCCCTGTTTATGGCTTGGGAAATCAGCAAAGGCTGGCTCAAGTGCTTAGGTCCCTGTACCCATGTGGGAGACCCGTAAGAAGCCCCTGGCTCCTGGCTCCAGATCAGCTCAGCTCTGGCCATTGAGGCTATTGAAGGAAATGAATCAGCAAATGGAAAACCTCTCTGTCTCTTCGTTCTGTAATTTTGCCTTCTAAATGAAAATAAAATAAATCTTTAACAAAGAGAGAGAAAGAGCCTTTGGTAGACTAGCACAGATACAGAGACAAGTAGAAAGCTTACATACATAAATACTATGAATTAATTATGTGCATACATTAATATTCTAAATTAACGTACATTAATTCAGAAGTGAGAGAAATGCATTTTGCATCTGGTGGTAGAAATAAAGAAAGAAAAAAACCTGCCAATGTATGTTGGTAGTATATCACACCAAATGTATTAATGGATTAAGTGTGGGTTGTGGGAGTATAATTAATGACACCATATTTATGACTCAAGCAATTAGAAGGATGAAACTGTCTTTGACTCAGGTCAGAAGAACTGTAAATGGAGCAGATTTTAAGCTGGGGCAAGAAAGGATGGGGATACTAAGACATGTTAACTGAACACCAAAGTGGAGCTGCCAGTAGAATATATTAATATAGAGCTAAGACAAAAGGCCTGAGCCAAAGATATTAATTTGGGAGCTACTAATACATGAATGGTATTTAAATAAGAGAAAGTGGTACTGGATGAGGACATACTCCCTGTGACCTAAAGGCCTCTCTCTAGGCCTCACCTCCTAGAGGGTTCTACCACTTCCCAATAGCACCACCTGAGGGATCTGGTGTTTTAACAAATGGTGTTTGGGGGAACTTTCAATGCTCAAAATATAGCAGGAATGATAATATCCTATAAAATACATCCAAGCAACAACATCCTAGGTACTGAACTCCCAAATTCTGGGAACTCATCAAATGCGAGAAAGGACAAGACATTCAGTAAAACTAAGAAAAGCTATTCACAAGCTTGCCTCGCCCAGAGTAGGCCTAGGAGGAGAATAAAATGTAATAAGAAAAGTTCAATTAAATTTTTTTCTACACTCTGCTGCACAGATGCCTGAGCAAATTTAAGAATGTTAGTGTTTCTTAACCTAAAACTCATCCATTTCCCTGAGGTCTTCTGTTCTTGAAGATCATTAGGATAAAATAATCATTCAATAGTTCTTGCTGGGTGAAAAAAACCACAGCAATGTTAATAGCACATAGTATCACATTGATGATGATGACATGATAACTAGCTGAAATGCTGAATAAATTATTTATATCAACTATTACTTATAGATTAAGGTTTTATGCATAGTTACAAGCTACTATATACAACTGAATGTTGGGAAGATTCATTGGTATAAAAATTCAGAAATTTAAGCTGTTAGATTTGATTTCCACCCTGCCACATACTGTGACCTTGAGCATATTACTTAACCTCCTAGTGGCTTAATTTATACATCCACAGAAGGGTAAATTACCAACCACCTTATTTAAAGAGGATGAGGATTTACTTAACATAATAATTAGTAGGGCACTATCATTTTGGTAAAATTTTAACTCAGCTGGAAATCTATACAGATTTAATTTATGGAAATCTTCATACTGAAATAACTGCCTGTGCCTTTTTTTTTAAAGGAACTATCCAACTATAAAATTGGCAAAATGTTTCCCTTGGGCTAGACAAATGAGTTTACTCTGTTGTAAACTCATTGGTTCATTGGATCAGACTATAAGATTAGAGTTCAAGGTCACTAGAGGAGTTTCTGTACTTTCTAAACTCTTCAACACAAAAGAAAATGAGGTTTGGGTCAGGCATGTGACCTGGAAGCTAAGATGCCCACACACCCAGATCCCATGGCCAAGTGTGAGGTCTGGCTCTCCTCCTGACTCCAACTTCCTGCTGAGACTTGAACCACAAAACACATGGGATGCCAGGCAGAGGTTTAGCCCTAACTGGGATATGGAGCCAACTCACAAAATTCATTCTTATCCTACCTGTGGATCAAACTACACACGAGTAGATTCATAACCTAGATTCCTTTTCAAACTAACTTTGTCTAAGGAAAATTAAAATGAGGTCCCAAGATAATTCAGCATACTATCTAACAATATGAATTTCAAAATGAATTTCAAAGTGCACTAGAAGAAACATGAACTAGATGTTAACACATGTGAATGTAGTCTAAATTGTGTTTATTAACTGAGTAACTTCGGAAAAAAAATTGACTTAGGCTTCGTTTTATTCGTTGAAGCAGATCCTTCAAAAGGCTTTTCAGTCCTGTGATCTTGTAGTTCTTCAGTTCATCTATTGTACCTTATTTTTCTTATGTGTTGAAATCCTTGACACATCAACTTTCCAACGGTTACATTGTTTCAGAGTTCATTGGTATTCTTTAAGAAATCAGAAATGCAAACAAAATTAAATAAATGTTTCCAAATCTATAAAACACCAGCCAGTTTCTGGTGGAGCCAATTATCCAGATGCCTGTAATGCCAAGATCTCACATGAAGCACCAGGTCAAGTCCAAGCTGCTCCACTTTGAATACAGCTACCTGCTAAGGTACCTGGGAAAGCACCAGATGATGACCCAAGTACCTGAGTCCCTGCCATCCGTTTAGGAGACCAAAATGGAGCTCCTGACTCATGGGTTCCATGGGGCTCAGCCCCAGCCATTGCAGATTACAACCATTTAGGTAGTGAATCAGCAGATGGAAAAATCTCTCTCTCTCTCTCTCCTTCTCTCTCTCTCTCTCTCTCTCTCTGTGTGTCTCCACCCCCCCACGCATCCCTCAATATCACACTGCCTTTCAAATAAACAAAATAAGTCTTTTAAAAACTCTGCAAAAGATAAATTCTTGACTTATACTTTATAAAAAACATGTATTTTTAAATATTTTAATAATGAGATAGAAAATACGTACTTATTTCCAGGGCAATATCAAACACTTTTAAGCAATAAAATTAAGTAAATAATGCTTCCTGCTGCCATCCACCCTAACCGGGGAAGGAAGGGAGGCTGATGTGACACAAAGGCCCAGGATCACAAGTTCCTGTTCACCTTTCCTCACTCCCACCCCTGTGAAGAAGTGCAAAATCCTGGATGCTGAATTCATGGACTAACAGGGATTGGGGGCTGTTGCAGGTTGAATTATGTTCCCTCAAAAGAGATGTTCATGTCAACCCTTAGAAGCTCTGAATGAGGTCTTCTTTGGAAAAGGGCTTCCATGATACAGTCAAGTTATATCCTTATAAGAAACGGCAAATTCAGGTACAGACCATGTGATGGTGGAAGCAGAGACTGTAGGGATACAATACCAACTTAGGATGGCAGCAACCATCAGAGCTGGAAGAGAGAGTCACAGGTCAGTTTCTTCCTCGAGGCCTCCCTGCATGCACATGCACACACACACTCCCACCAATACCCGATTTCCAACTTCCAGCCTCCAGAACTGTGAAACAAAACAAAACAAAACAAAACAAAATTACTGTTTTTTAAGCCACCAGTATAAAGGACCTTGCTCTGACAGCCCCAGGAAACCAAAACTGGGAGTATCAAAGCCATTTCCTGCCCTATTGTGTCCCTTTCCCACAAAGAGACTGGAATCGCCTGACTTGGTTGTGTAAAAGTACAGAGACTTCCCTCCTGTGCCTGTGCAGCTCGCTGTCCATGAACTGCCATAGTGGCAGGTCTGCGACACCCCCCTCAGCCCCCGGCTTCACACTGCCGCCACGGTTTTTGCTGATTCCTTTGAGAGCAGGATGTGGTTCGCCCCAACTTCTCCCTTTCTTGGAACCAGAATGTAACACATAGTTGTTTGTGAGGTTTTCCTCTTAATTTGGCAGCAAAATGGGGCTTTACAGATGATTAAAAGGAATTTATTAAATGATAAATATCTCCCTAACATAGAAGTGGTACACATGGGCTTTCCTGGGATGCCAATGATGCGTGGCTAGTTTACTGGGATGTGGCACTTGCTCCACGAGGCTACCTGCAGAATCACTTCTAAGTATAGGCCCCAGAGGGGACCACTGAGACTAGAAAGATAAAAACAGATAATACCTAATCTCACAGAGACGATGCTTAGGAAGGCACAAACCATTTAGGCAAAAAGGGCAATTTTCATTAGAATGGAAAAGGTTACATGTCATGTTGAGGTGTCATAGGATAGTTGTCATAATCAATTTTCGAAATAAAATGATCCCTAATTGAGATGTGGAAAGTTTACATGTGAGTCCAGGAAGCAAGCTGAGAAACTATGAGCCAGCAGAGCGTGTGTCCATAAGCACGCGCACACACATACATACACAATTTCAAACTTATTTTCATTTTCTTATTTGAAATACAGAGATAGAGAAAAACATACAGACAGCCATACACTTGTTCGCTTCCCAAATGTCCAGGCTTTAGAGTCCAGGGTCTGTATTTTACTACATGCTCCAAGTGATCCTGATGCAAGCTGAGTACCTGACCTTCCGATACAATCACACAGAAGCTTGTAGATAAATTTGAAGTAGGTATTCTTTCCTTACAGGGTCACAGACATCACAAAACCAGGGCAGGATTTTTGCACAGAGTGAGAGGTGGTAGGCATTTGGTGCAGCACTGAAGAGCATCAGAGAAATGATGTCTCAAGTGCTTGAGTTCCTGAAATCCATACAGGACATCAGGATCGCTTCTGGGAGCCTGGCTTAGACCGCCCCACCCTCAGTGGCTGCAGGCCTCTGGACAGTGAACCAGTGAATGGAGAATCTCTCAGATGCCTGCTCCTTCCCTTTCTGACTCTCAAATAAGATGCAAATGAATGAATAAATACATGTATTTTTGAAGAGGTGTTTCATAGTACTTGCCGCACACTAAAAGTATTCCTACAGAGAAATGGTTCTCGAGCTTTAATGACTGTTAAAATACACAATGCTGCATCCCACACCCGGCTTCTGACTCAGCACCTCCGGAGTGACATCTGAGAATTCTAACAAACTCCCAAGCGATGCTACTTTGGCTGATTCAGGGATCTCATGTTGAGAACTGTTGGTGCTTTGCTTTTTTACAATCACTACATTTTTTTCTCTATCAGAAACGTGAAAATAGAAAAAAATAATCAAACTCATCATATATCCCCATGTACATTTAAGGAGAAAAAGAAAAATATTATAAACATTTGTCCCACACTCCTTCCTCCATATCTTAACCCTCCCCACCCTAACCAGTGGCCCACATGGGCATACATCCTTCTCAACTGTATAAACAACATTAAAAAGAAAATATAATTTTTAAAGAAGCTAATTCTGATCAAGTGTGACATGTGTCACACAGCTTTACACGTGAAACTAGAAAAATGGTGTTACAGACCCATTATATCACGTGGTCTCAAGGTTAGCCAAGTTGGTCAAGGGGGAGATAAGAAATATTTTGTTCCTACAACCAGGATCCCTGAGCGGTCCGCAGAAACAGAACAGTAAACTTCCTTCGGGACTAGGGAGAGGAGCTTTCTCTGGTCCTTGCCTGCTTCCAACTTTGGGTCCCCACCCCCTCTCGTAATAACCATCAGGAGCGCTCCAGAAACCCCTCAAAACAAACAAACAAACAAACAAACAAAACTAGAATAGATAGACAGAGAACAACAAGGAAAGCTTAGAACCAGACAGGAAACGGTCAGCGGGGATGCACTTATACCTCACTGGGTGGGACACAAAGATTAGTTACTCCTCACTGGGGTATGGAAGATTTCTCTGCACACCCCTCCTAAACATGCTCACCTAAACTGTTGACATATATCCTGTTAGAATTATAGAGTTAGACCACCTGAAAAACAGCCAGGTTCAGCGAAAACATGCTTCAATGCTATAAACTGCTAAAGACTAAAATTAAAATAGGCATGAGACAGCTGAATAGCAATCTAAGCCATTTTAAGGTGTATAGAACACGGCTGAATATAAACCAAAAGTGAAATGTCTATGAAGAAGTCACAGGTTATGGTTGAGAACCTGCATTTTCCTATTAACATATTGGTTAATCAATACCATGTCAATTAATGCCACAATGTTGTAAATGGTTGGAAATATTATGTTGGGGCTTTTAATTGACTGGGATGATACTCTGCCGGCTCTACCTTCAGACCAGAGATGGTCTCACCAAGAAGCCATTGAACTTACCAGGACAATAAGATGCTGGACTTTATGCTTGGTAAATACCTCCAATGAAAGAATGTCAACTGAATTTGAACTATGGAAATGCAACAAGGTGGAGCAATCTGCCGTGGGGCGAGGGTGTGGGGAGGGGCAGGGGGAATCCCAGTGCATAAAAAATGTAGCACATAATGCAATGTAATTAATTTTTTAAAAAATGAAATGCAATAAAAATATGTTTAAAAAAAAGAAATATTTTGTTCCTGCAGTTATATGCCAAGTGATTTTGCACATGTATACCTGACCTTCCCCCAGAGGCTTGAAATAACCCACACAGGAGGGACTGCCTTGCATTAGGCTGACCCACCACTTAGGATAGCCTCATACCACAGCAGAGGGCCTGAGACCAAGTCTTGGCTGCTCGGCCTCTGACCCAGCTTCCTGCTAACACAAGAAAGTAGCAGCAGATGGCTCATGTACTTGATTTCCTGCCACCCACAAGGAAGAACAGGATGAAGTTTCTGGCTCCAGGCTTTGGCCAAACCCCAGCCATTGCAGGCATTTGGGAAGTGAACCATCACATCAAAGAGTCTATCCTCCCCCTTTCTGCTCTGTCATTCTGCCTTTCAAGTCAATAAGCAAAACATTTGTAAAATTTTTAAAAAACCACAAACATACCAATGTAATATTGAATTCAGCCTGTATGAAAATGTCGTTTCAATTCGAATGTCTTTCAAGTAAGAAATAATTTTGAAAGTATACCTCCTTCTTAATTTTGAGATGTTGAATAAGAACTCGAAATTGAGATTAATGATAAAGACCAACTAACTAACCTCACAAATAACTTATTTTCTATTATTCATAATTATATATTTATATAGTGTGTGTCCAACATAACTGTGCTGCCAGACTTTTGAACGGCTAGTTTGAATTCCTCTAAGATGAGAAACCTGAAATAATTCTCGAGTGATGTATTTATTACACAAGTTGAAGTGCAAGATTCCTCCATAATTAGGTATTTTGTGAAATTTTATATGCGAAGTTATTTCACACCAATGTATATTGCTCTCCAGCTTTTAAAGAGAAAGTCTGTCATAGAAGACACTTGTTAGATTTTCATATTCTTATCAGAAGCATGTTGATTTAAACGTACTGAAATCAAATTAAAATGAGTTACGGAAACAACATGCATTCTATGAGAATAACAATATGTAGTCTGTAATAAATCTATAAGCGTTATAAATGAAAACTTGAGAAGTGTGCAGGTGAATTTAAAGCAAATAATTGCTTTTTAACCAAACTGCAGATGAAGAGATTTTGGGGGGAAAGGTACCATTTTTTCCTTAGCCCCTCACCATGGATTAAAGGTTAAAAGAGGTTTGGCCTTACATATGTTTTAAATGCAAATCTGATGGTTCTGATCCAATGACCCTGGTGTGACAGTGAAATTTCTAGAAACCTTTGGGTGTCCAGAGGTACTTTTATGTAGGAAATACTGATGATGGTATAAGTGGCCTACAAGCAATAACTGTTGATTGATTGAATAACTGACTGACAAGTGGAATTACAGAGAAAGAGGAAGAGATTGAAAAAAAGATATTCCTTCCTCTAGTCTACTCCCCAAAATGGCTGCAATAGCCAGGGCTGGGCCAGGCTGCAGTCAGAAGCTTCTTCCAGGTCTCCGTGTGTGTAGAGGTTCAAGCACTTGAACTTCCTCTGCTTTTCCAACAGTGGAACAGCTGAGTCACAAATCAGCCCCTATAGGGGATGCCAACACTGCACACAGCAGCTTAACTTGCTACACCAAAATGTTGGCCCAAAAGCAATAGCTTTTTAAGGTGACTTCTAACGTACATTAGAAGGCGAATGGGATTTTTTTCCTAAAAAACAAAAACAAAAACAAAAAATCCTTAAGGTAATATCTACTTTTTTGAGTATGAAATAAAAAGGAAATGGCTTCTTCCTCTCATAATATTCTTTCTCTTCCCCCAAACTAACCAATTAATAGTTGTTTGGTGCATACACATATAAAAACATACTTATCCAGCTTATACACACTCCCTGGGTCTTATTTACACAAATGTAGTCATATCATACACATTGCTTTACACCTTTTCGAAAAGCACATCTTGGAGATCTTCCCACATCTACAGATACAAATCTCCCTCATTTTTTAATTACATGATATACAACTGAATGTATGTGTGTGTGGGTTATGTAATCATTCTCTTATTAGCAAATATTTTGGCGGTTTCTAATTTTTGTTACTATAAACAATGCAGGTACATCTAGAGGGAAAATGACTAGTTGCTGAACTGCTAGGTCAAAGGGAAAATGAATTTACAGTTCTGATAAATACAGCCATTGCCCTTTCACAGGATTGGCAAGTTTCATTCCAATTAACAGTGACTGGAAGGGCTTCGATAGCACCAGTTTCTGTCTGAATCATTGCTTGCAGCTTGAGCAAGGGAAGGACCTATTCCAAATACTGGGAAGAACCTATCTACCCCCTGTGGAACTTGTCTCTATTTATCACCGCGCCAAGGGACTCACTGAATCCGAGTGATAGCTCTCAGGGGCAGCTCTCTAATTTCACTAGTCAGTTTATCGTATAAACATGTATTTAGCATACTTATCAAAGGGTACCCACCATATGCTAGTTTCCCTAGAGCTTGCTGATAATCTAGAATTTTTGCATCTGTCCTATATTTCATTTTCTCCTTGGGAAATATACAGTCCAAGCATCTGGATGGTAATAATAAACAATAACAGCTTCCTTATATGGAACATTCACTACAGGAACTCAAACATGTTAAACGCATTATCTCATTAATCATAAAACATCCTTTTAACGGAGGCATTTTCATTTGTATTTCAAAATAACATAGAGCTGGAACTACAGAACTTAAGGACTGCCCTTCAGAGGTTTCATGAATTAATGCGTTTTATATATTCTGGCTTTCTGATGTGAGTTTAGCAGAGTTCATAACAAAGGCTTTCTAAAATCCCTTCATTAAGGAAAGTCTCCACACTTTCATAAAACAGAACATGTAAACTGGTGTAGAATCTCCAGAGTAAAACAGATTGTGAGTCACTTTTCTCATTTTTACCTTCTTCCATTAAATAGTTACAAATGGAATACAAGTCAAGCCAGACGTCCAGAAGAAAAAGCATTACAGATTAAAGTTTACATTTATTTTTAAGATTCAAGGGGACTTTCACAATGGAGATGTAAATGAGACAACAAATCTAAAACCTCATGAGGCACCCGTGACTTTTGATCAGATAGGAACGGGGGACAAGAAAGAACTAAAGTCTATGCCAGATTTGACAGACAAGAGTACACATTGCGGGGTGGGGGGACGGGATCTGATTGATTGATTGGCCACGTTAGACTGCCTTGTGAAAGCTGATAAAGACTGACAGGATCATACCAATAATACCAAGCGATGATGTGTTCCTTCCAGTACTGCCATTGTGAAATCTAGTCTTGGCTGAAAGGGATTCCTAGCTTCATGAGAAGTTTATGTACAGACGCCCAGGAGGCTAATAAGAGACAGAGACAAGGCTACGATATTGCTTTCCGGTTTATCAGAGAGCTGGCTTCCAGGAGAATGCACTGGATTTTTCACTGTTGCATTTCTAGTCTTCTCTCATGCAAGTAAAATTCCTAGGGACCCACAACAGGCAGAAGTGCCTCTCACACAGGGTGTCCGCTCCAGGATCCTCTCCCTATGGCTATGAATCTCTGCAAAGAAGGTCACTGCCTCCTCCTGTTAGAATCTGTAACAGAAATCTGTGGCCTACGGGATGATCAGCAAAAAACAAACAAAAAACAAAACAAAATTTCATAAATAAAATCACCTCTCCTACTTTAAAACTTCAGCCAAGAGCCACTTGGAAACGACTAACAGAGATCAAAAGGCTTTTCCAAAAAAAAGAAAAAAGGACAGAACTTCTTACCATTTCAAATACTGAAATAGGCAGAAAGAATTCGAGAAAACAATGGGAATTCTGAGGGATTTCATTAGCAGAACTGATTCGCTTTGTATAGCATTAAAATTCCATGTGATTATCTTTGATGCAACAGTACATCTTAACTGCATGGGTCATGTTCTTGTTAACTCTTTTAAATTAAAAGACTTCTTCTTTGTTTTTATCTTGCTCAAAAGTATGAGTATTCGAGTAAGTGTACTGAAAAATTGTGCCATGTTGGACCACAAAGCTTCTTAGGGTAACACACAATTGGGGTTCTCTGACATGAGAGATTTCATCCATGTGAGGCAGTTAAACACACACATGCATATATGAAACTGTCTTCAGTAAGAAGAATCAAGGTCAGACTCCAAGGGGTTCCTGTCTCCTGTAGAGATCGTCATTAGAAAATGAAGGCAAATTGCCAAGGCCTATGGACATGAATTTTCTTTATTCTCCTTTTGTTTGGGTTATGAGGCCTATCCTAGGGATTTTACAAGATGCCTACTGTGTCCCTGAGAAAATAAAATGTGCAAAGGCATGCTTCCTTCAGCTTGCCACATCAATGGGAGATATCTTGAGTGATTAATTGCCGGACTCTCAGTGTTACTCTCTCCACTCCTTAGGTAGTTTGATATTAATCAGCACAGAGTTATCCTTTTAAGTGAAAATACTGGCGGGCCCCCTTTCGGTTTTATTGGACCCTAGAGACATTTGGCCTGATCTGAGTCTGAAACTTAACTTCCAAAATTTAATTCATCTGGTGTTTTACAACACAACTGATATTGCCAAATACGTAGGTGCCCCTTTTTAAGATTCTTTTTATTCAGTGTTAGTGGCTCTGGAGAACATGTAGTATAGAATTCTTTATATTCTGTAAAACTGGAAGCCTTTCATTAAATCACACAATAAAGTAACTGTATAGGTAGAAGGGAATCTCTGAGTCATATATATTATAGACCTATAATTTTATCAGATAAAAATTTCCATGGTAGGATATTTTTTCCTAAATGTGTCACCTTTTGATAAAATAATATAACAATGTGGTTCAGACTTCAAAAAGCACAAAACACTGGATGGTGGAAAGTAAATGTCTTTCATTCCCAGCCGCTCAGCATCCCTGCAAAGCACTGCTGTTATCAGCTTCTTGTGATTGTTCTATGCACACTATGACCCCTTGCAGCAAGAGTGTCAGATACGGCAACATCAGCAAGGTCATAAATTAATCATATTTCCTAATTATCATAAAGCAGTAGTTGGTCCTTTCAATTCCAATCTCAGTTCTGCCACTTAGTAACTTGAACAACTCTTTTCCTCAATGTCTCCATTCCCACGACAGTACTGATGATACCCACCAGACTCGATTGCCAGGATGGAGCAAACATAATATACCAAAGTTTCAGATAAACCCTTTGATTTTGACTATGGGAAAATGTGCCTTTTTTTTTCTGTCTTCTTGGCATTCAGTTGCAGAGGACAATGCTTTATTTAGAAAACAAAACAATAAGAAAGTATGTTATGCATTACATATTTATGTCATGCTATTTTTCTCAGTCTTGATGAAATTGATTCGTTATTTCCTTAATAATTTTCATTTCATTACTGGTTGTCTATAATCTTCTCCAAAGCCACTTCACACAACCTAAAAATCAAATTCCTCCCTGAAATCCATGATTTTGAAAGACTGCATGCAGATGACATTATTGACGGTAAGACAGAAGGAGATTCATTAGTTAATAAATATTGATGATGCCAACTAATGTGTGCAGACACCCTGCTTGGATAGAAGCAAGAAAATATAATGGAGAAGATGGTGCCAAGGACTGCTCTACTTACAGACTGCTTGGTCTCCTGAGTTCTAGAAGCTTGTTAATCTCACTTAAATCCAAGACCTCAGGCACACGTAAGAGACAATCCACTTAAACAATTTAAGTAACTTATTTAAGAACTTTGGGGTCCAGATGAGTCAAAATCCAAAAACAAGGCAGATTTTAGAAAACAAAAAAAGGCAATGGCTCCACAGTGTCAACAAAGACCTGTTTTCTTTCCTTGGCTGCATTTTGTTAACCATGATGCTGTTTTCATCTTCTGTTGCTCCACTAATAGCAGTCAGAACCAACCAGAACTGCATGCTTCCTACTCCATATCTACAAAAGCAGAGCATGATTTTGAAGCAACTCCTATGGATCAGAGGGGAGCTTGTTTTCCAGAAATCCCAGAAGCCTTTTACTGATCTTCATCAGTCACAACTGTTTCAAATACCTTCCTGAACCCGTCATAGAGACCGAGTCATGCAAACAACACTGCTGATTAGTTCAAGAGAATCAGTGAATATTTCTAGAGGTAGGTAGTTCAACCCCAGTGTGCTGAAAAGTACAATCTTTTTTTTTAAAGTTATTTTTATTGAAACAGTAGGTCAGATTTATGGAGAGAAGGAGAGACATAGAGAATGAGCGATCCTCTGTCCACTGGTTCACTCCCGAAGTGGCCACACAGAGCTGAGCCAATACAAAGCCAGGAGCTCCTTGCATGTCTCCCATATGGGTGCAGGGTCCCAAGGCTTTGGACCGTCCTTTATTGCAGGGAGCTGAATGGGAAAGTGGGGCAGCTGGGACACAAACTGGTGCAAGGTAAGGAATTAGCCTTTGAGCCATCTCACCAGAGCTCAAGAAAACATCATCTTTATAGAAAAAACTCTGGATGGAGAGAAAGGTTTTCACAATGTCCACTATAAATCCAGCTATTGCTTCTCCATTCGTATCTATTCATTGTTGCTCTGTTGGGCTGGTTCCATTTTTAAGCTTTTACTTTTGGCTTCTGCATGATTTGATTTACACTAAGCTGAGGCTTCCCATGGAACAGCTCTCAGTTGGAGATTGTGTGCTCTCACAACAAGTGTCTATGACCCCAAAATTCTCATTCTTGTCTGTGCCTTAGTGAAAAGTCAGCCAGTTGGATTAGCCTACCCTCTAAATTGGCTCTGCGAATAGGTCTCCACACATTGGTCCAATCATAGTAACCAGAGGAGCAGGGTCATACGTCTATACTTGGACCAGTAGGCCCATCTGGTCAGCAGGGAAACAGATTATTTTAGAAGGGAGTGTGGGCAGAAAGATCATTATACACATCTCTAACCAGAAAACTCCCATGGGTGCAAAATGTTAGAAAAAAATGGCATCAAATTTAAAGATTAAAAAAAAAAAGTTCCCACCATGATTCAAAATTAGACTATGTAATTAGTCTATGTATCATAGACTTTGCTATAATTGCTGTGGAAGCCTTATAATCACTGAAATTTATACAACACTGACACATTTGAGAAAAAAACTTTATAGGGAAAAAAATCTTTGATCACAAATCTAGAAACTTAAAAAGATATTTATTAGGCTCATTGCATTCATATCCCAAGTGGCAAGAAGCATTAGATTATGGCTCATTTTTTTTAACCACCTTTTCACTTCTTCCAAATTACTTTAAACTACTTAACAGGCCTGCAGAATACTGCAGTAGACATCCTCAAAAGAAAATTTCATGCTACTCCCCAAGTAAATTCCCCATTTTTACCTTGTGATTTAAACATCCTCATCTCATCCTCACTCACTCCATAGCTGATCACTGGACAGTCAGCCATAGCTGCGCTCAGATCAGATCCCTGCTGGGGCAACCAGAAGAGGAACACAGGAAACCTGGGCTAATTCCTTCACTCTCGGGATGCCTCGAGGCTCTCTTTGACCCAAATAGACTTCTGACTGGGTACCACAGTGCAGGTGGAGTAGCAAAGTGCTCTCCTTAGTCCCTCAGAACCTGGGAGTGGAAGAGCCTGAAGGCATTGAAACTTTCCCCTATGGCATAGAAATTTCACTGCTCTCTTGATGTTCCTACTGCTTTAATTAAAAGGCTCTTGCCTCATTAGCCAAAAATACAGTTGAAATAAGCAAAAATATTAAAAAAAAAAACCCAGGGAAAATATTTTCCAAAATTATTTGACCTGTGGTTAATTCCGATTTTAGTTTAAACACACACACACACACACACACACACACGACAAATCCCAGTCAGTGATCGTTAAGAAGAAAGAAATGAATGATATTTGCAAGAAAGGAGGATTTCAGACTGACAGGCACAGAGCAACTTTTTTTAATCAACATTTCAAGCTTCAGCTTAGCAAGGCCTTCCCGTGTCTCAATAGCTTTGATTTATGGAAATAATGGTTATGCAATTTCCACACATTGTGCTCCTATCACAGCATGGAGGCAACAACAAAAAGAAAACAACCAGACATACTTGAAGCTGGAGATTTTGATAAGGTTTTCTTTTCATTTCACAAAGTTTTTAACTTGGTGTTTTCCTAAGACAACTAAAATGTTCCTACTGAGTTGAAGCAGATGCGTATGAATGCAGCACAGCGTCCCATTTTCTTGAAACTTTCTACAGCAGTAACACTGGCTAATCTGGTTGGGAAAAATTAACCATAAAGAAACTATCAAACTGTAAGCATTCCACCGTCGACAGAGTGTTACTCTTAAAACACACACACACACACACACACACACACAAAGGGCTACGCTATTTGTTTACAAAGGATCAGAAAAAGTTACAGAAAATTATTTCTTTTTGGCCATAATGCTATAGCCCCAAAAGAAGCAAGGTCCCTGGCATTCTTAATAAGCATTTGTTATAAGGAACAAGACAGTATCTGATCTGCAGTTATTGGTTGAAAAAAAAAAAAACAAAGATGATTTCCTCTGTTCCCTATTTTAGTTTTACTCTTTGAACTCCCAACAGTTTATTTATTGTTGTTATTATTTTTAATTTGGCACAGATTGTTTCAAAGATCATCTTGGTTCCCTTTTTTGAAGTTCTTTTTTTTTTCTTTTTTTTTTTTTAATTTAATGTGTTGAGACTGGTTTCTAAAATACTCCACCTGAACTGCCTGTCATTAGATGGGGGCTGTGGCTCAGAGCACACTCATCAGATCTGAGCTAACCTGCGGACTTGATGGAGAAGGGCTTCGGCAGCAGGAACTAGTGTGCACCCTGGGAGGTAGGTGGCCATACAGAGATTCCAAGGAAAAAGCCCCAGGCTGACTATCAGGGGTACATTTCATGGGCTGAAATGTACCTGGAGAAATAAAACTAATCTCTGGCTTTTCTAATACTCTGAGGATTTCCCCCACTCTGTAGAACATCACAGGAATTGTTCCCACCTTCACCCAGCTGTGACTAATTTCTTATGCTGACCCCTTGTCACTAGATGGCATTGTACAGCATTTCTCAACGTCAGTAACTGAGGAGGCAAAGTTAGAGCTGGGGCCACTTCTCAGTACTTTGTTTGGTAAGGACCTGGAGGGTCTAAAGTCGATCCTGGATAGTACATCTTTATGTTTTATGAGTTTGCCTTTGTAAAACCGCTTTATTTGTTGAGCTTGCTTTTTTCAATATGTCATCTTAGTATGTGAGCCTAATAATCCCTGGTCTTAAATTAACAGTAAATTCATTCTCCCTCTAAATTTTCTCTGGACTCACATGTATAAATGTTTACTTAAAGAAAATTTGCTGGCCAGTTGAAATCTCATTATGGATAAGCTCTGCTGGGTAGTTTAAAATTCAAAATGATCAGCTAACACTTTCATAAAATTGTAAGTTTGTACAGGAACTTTAACAACCATAAATTATGACGATTGACGTGAATAGGAGTTAGGAGTTCTAGTCTTGTATTTTACTAACCACAATAGGTAATTATGACCATTTTTCTTCATTAAATTCCAACAAACCTTAGGCTACCAAAGAATACATTCTAATTTCAATGTTTTCAAGAATATGAAGTCTTTCACTACTAGTGACCAGAGAATTTATAGAGAATAATAGGTGATCAGTTGTATTATTTAAGAGTGAGAGTAACAAAACAAATGACAGATAAACAGAGAAATAGATGGATGAATAAGTAAGTATGTTAACAACTACGAAGATAAATAAATAGCATCTAATTTAGTCCTCAATATTCTGGATAATTGCCTAAAAACTATAATATTGACGTATATTTATTTCTTTAGTATTTGAAAATATGCTTCAGTTTACCTTTTCATATTTACTTCATTCATTCATCCATCAACAAATATTAATCAAACGCCTGCTTTGGCTTTGATACAGCACTAAATTGGCCCTCAAAAAGCTTTTGGTCTTCTACATCATTAATACTCCACAAAATAAATATCATAGGAGGAGAAGGGAAGCGGGGGAAGACAAGAAGGCATGCAATGCAAAGTCTCTTAGGCTGGGAAACAAGATGTGCGGTTTATGGCCTTGCTCAGTAAACGTGCTGCAATCCTGAACATTTCTCATGGTATGTGCAAAAGAAAAAACTCTATAAAAGTGCTTTGTAAGGTTGTATAAAATGCAAGCTTCAGTAAGCCTTTTCATTTCTTCTTTTAATAATCCTGAAATTTATAACAGAACTATGATCTCACAAGCAAGTGTACCTTCCCTTTTCATTTTCCTGATCTCTCAAAATTCCAACTGTATTTTGAAAAGCATTAAGATCTTAGAGAAAAAAATGCAAGGCGAAACTATGTGCCCTGTTATCACTTCAGACTTTGGAACAAGGACACGCTGCGGTGAGACCCTGTCCTCCACAACTCCGCTGGCTCTCACTGATTGTCCTGGCTCCTACAGAGCAGAAGCAAAATTTCAAGCGAATGTTGCCACAGTGAGATGAAAAGACCTCTGATAAGTTTCATTTCATTCTGGCTCTGGAACTCTGTCTCTTCTACATAGAAGGAATAAAAAAGAAAAAGGTTCTGGTTGATTTACTGCACTTAGAGATGAACTACAATTCTCCCCTTTTTGCCCTAAAGCTCTGTAGTTCTGCAAAATGCCTTTTGCTTTTCACTAGGATCGGTACTACACAATTTTTTTAGGTCACATGACTTTTGTTTTTCCAGAGTGTAGAAAGAAATCACTCCATGAGGAACAATACATTTAAATTTAAAGCCACAAAGCCAGATACACTGAGAGGTGTCCTTGACTGTATCAGGTGTGTTTAGACAAGTGTTTTGTCTTAGTTCATCACTCCTGTATGCAAGCACTTAAGTCTTTCACTTTGTTACTGCGGTGAGCTGTATTTATAATGATCACTTCCCAGGAAAAATTAAGTTCAAATTAAGCTTTTGGTCTAAAATATTCCCTGGATATATTAGTAAATTATTTTATGAAATATTCTTATTAAGCACAAAGGGAAAGTAGCTCTAATTCATTCTCCCTTTAACAAACGTATAGCTGTCTTTATTTCAAATAAACAGTTTCTTTTGAGTATTTGTACCCATCAGGCATGAGCTATGGGAAAAGTTGGAAGATCGAAAGTTTCAAGACCAAGATACCTACTTAGCTGAATTATTACTTCTTTCCAACTTTCCCTTAATTTTTCAGATCTGAGCTATTTAGTCTTTGCTTACAATATCATGTCAATCTAACAAGCATCCTTAACAGCGAATTAAATAGTGTTTATTCACGAAGAATCAAGGCTATGAAAGTCTGCTCCATTAGTTTCCAAGACTGTAGCACTCAGGCTTTTTGCCATCAGTGCATGTGGGTGAAAAGACAGTCTTTGTCAAGCGTATCTACCCACATGTAGCCATGGACTAAACTTCTCCAGAGAGAAGCAGAATTGTTTTTTTGAAGAATTATTTTGGGGAAGCATACTGAGGCTTTTCTCTAAATATAAAGTGGCATTTCATCAGTCCTGGTCATTTTTTAGCCACATTTCACAGATGATCACAGATGCTCATAAAAACCTACCAGTACTGAATGCTGCTCTCTTCTGAAATGGCTAAACTGTATTTTAAAGCACAAATAAATGTTATCACTTTGAAGAAAATGCAGGAAGCCATAGAGTCCCACCCATAGTTCCTGCATGCAAAATATCGTCATGGGGAAGAAAGTTCAAGGTGTTTTTCAGAGCTAAACTTTTATGCTTCTGCCTATTAACAATGGCACTTCCTGTTTTGACCTGTAACCATGCTGAGCTGATACTATCAAGAAGGACAGTGAACTTCTCCTTTTCACACAGTAAAGAGCATTTCTATTCCTTTTTACCATGTGTGTAGTGTTCAAAGCGAGTATTGCCACCACTTCATTCTCCCGAAGTCCTACAAAGGAATCCTTTGTCAACCAACTGGAATTGGAATGTCAAATCATTTGTAGTTACCTAGTTATCAGCCTGGTATTGAAATCAACAGTAGGTATGTTATTACTTGTCTCAAATACAAGAATACTTTTAAAAGCCTGAGGAAAAGGAATTGAAAGAAAAGTTTGAGGCAGGATTGTGGTGCAACAGTTAAGACGTTACGAGGGCTGCTCACATCACACATGTTCTCCGGTCCAACTTCCTGCTCATGCACACCCTGAAGGTCAGCAGGTGACGGCTCACGTGCTCTTGAGTCCCTCCCACCATCCACGTGGAGTTCTGGATTGGGTCCCCAGCTCTGGCTTCATCTTCTCCCGAGACGCAGTTACAGAGTGAACCAGAGGATGA
The DNA here is from genome assembly GCF_030435755.1 of Ochotona princeps. Classification (NCBI taxonomy): domain Eukaryota; kingdom Metazoa; phylum Chordata; class Mammalia; order Lagomorpha; family Ochotonidae; genus Ochotona; species Ochotona princeps. The sequence continues at coordinate 71,376,218 of NC_080836.1, forward strand.
GAAATTTTTCTCTCTGTCATCATCTCTGTCTCTCTCCCTGTCTCTCTCTCCTTCTCAAAGAAAGAAAAGCTTATTATGATGCAATAATATGTTGAGAAACTTAAAAATTTTGCAGTAAAATACACATGAAAAAATTGTATGTGGATTTCCAAGAAATCTGCATCAGAATAAATGTACATTTTTGCTCCATTTTCCCATGATTTTTTAAAGATGCTCTGATGTTTCACTGCAAATAACTAATAATTTAACACATTAGGATTCAGAGATTGCCTCCTTCCAAACCATCATTTTTCAAAAAGTAGGGAAATAAAGAGGGTGCCCAAAGAATTAAGGCAAGAAGGCAAAAAGGAAAGGAGGGCGGACAGACAAGAGGAAGGGAGGAGGGAAATGAAGGAGAATGGGAACATGCAGACACTACAGGAGAACGAGAAGAAAAAATATGCTTTGAAGCAAGAAAAAAATATGAGGGTCAATCATCAGTCTATCTGTTGCTTCTCAAAACCACAGAATTTCAGATAAACACGTTATTAAGACAAAGCCAACACCTTCTAGTTTTAAAAAGTATAGTCATGGCATTTTTAAAAATGAAATCAGTTAATTAGAAATGTTATCCCAAACAGGCAGCAAAGCCATTTTAGAAGATCACAGCTTTAAGTAGCACCTGTATAAATTAAAAAAATAAAAAGCAGGGAGGTGGAGGGAGGGGGCAGGCAGCAGCAGCACTGCAGTGTAGCCAATAAAGGCACCGCCGACAATTCCAGTATCCCATGTGGGAAAACAGGTTCAAGGCCCAGTTGCTCTGCTTCTGATCCAGTTTCCTGTTAATGGCCTGGGAAAGCAGCAAAGGACAGCCCAGATGCTTGAGCCCTGTATCCCCAGTGGACACAGAAGAAGCTCCTGGCTCCTGGCTTTGGATATACCCGGCTCTAGCCATTGCATCCGTTTGGAGAGTGAATTAGCAAATAGAAGATCTCTTTCTCTCTCCTTCCATCTCCCCCTTATCTTAGCCGACTTTCAAATAAGTATTTTTTTTATTACAACGAAAAAGAAAGAAAGAAAGTAGCAGATGGGCCCAGCATGGTAGCCTAGTGGAAAGTGCTCACCTTACCTGCCCGGAGTCCCATATGAGCATCCATTCTAATCCTGGCCACCCCAGTTCCCATCTAGCTCCCTGCTTGTGGCCTGGGAGAGCAGTCAAGGATGGCCCACAGTCTTGGGACCCTGCACCCGTGTGGGAGACCCAGAAGAGGTATGGGCTCCTGGCTTCAGACCATCTAGACTCTGGCCATTGCAGCCACTTAAAGAGTGAATCAATCGATGGGAGATCTTCCTCTCTGTATAGTTGACTTTCTGATAAAAATGAATAAATCTTAAAAAGATAAGTAGCACATATGAAAAAGAACACTTTAAAAATTGGCTAAAAACATTCTTCTGAGAATTATCTATGCATTCTAAGAATGACAGGCTATTAGATATGAGCACATAGTATTTTAAAAAAAGATAAACCTGGGCCTGGTGCAATGATTCAATATCTAAATCCTCATCTTGCAAGCACCAGGATCCCATATGCATGCTGGTTCATACTGAGCTGCTCCACTTCCCATCCAGCTTCCTGTTTGTGGCCTGGGAGAGCAGTCAAGGACAGCCCAAAGCCTTGGAGCCCTGAGCCTATGTGGGGGACCCAGAAGAAGCTCTTGGCTCCTGGCTTTGGATCGGCTCAGCTCCAGCCTCTGTGGCCACTTGGGGGAGTAAACCAGCAGGTGGAAGACCTTCCTCTCTGTCTCTTCTGTCTGTATATGTGCTTTTCCAGCCCTGTACATTTGACTGACCCAGCAATTGCAACGGCCAGCATATGCATAAGCTGATTGAGGTGACAGATGGTGCCGGACCCTGTACTGGTATGCACACACAAGAATTGGGTCTGGAATCACCTCAGACAAAGTTTCATTGGGGATCCATCCAACTGAACTGTTGATCTGAGAACCCCAACCATGAAGAGAACTGCATGTTCCATGGTCTGACCATAGAGTGCATGTGTCAAAGCTGAGCCTCCTCAAAGGCTCAGATGGAGCAGTGGACAGCATATCCAGGTACACATGGAGGATATGGCAGACCATAGGAACCTGCAGAAGACACCTGGTACCACAACAGAGGACGGAGGACAGAACAAGTCATTCAACTACCCCAGCCATGTGTTGGCAGTGAAAATCTGGGCAAATGGAGACTCTAAGGTGAACTGTGTCAGCCAGTTGATTCTGGAGACATTTCATCGTGCTTGGAACGGCGAGATTGGCAGCAGTTCAGAACTGTTGGATGATCAAAACCACTTGAGCAGGACTCTCAGAGCATGCCCCATGTGGGGGACCTGGGATGGGTGGGAGGCTGGGTGGGGCTTTTCCCTTTATCTCCCCCTTTACCCTAGATACAGAAAAAAAAAATAATAATAATAACATGGAAGAAAAATAAAACCTGCCTTCTAAAAAAATTAAGAAAAATAATATGAAATCTGCCTTATAAGTAAAACAAATAAAATCCCTATAAAAATAAAATAAATTTAATTTTTAAAAAAATTCTTTGGCTAAAAAATATAGTATATTTTAGATACAGACTTTGGATTGTTTCCCATATTAAGTGGATGCAAGGGTCATTGACCTCTGGCTTCCTAGGTACATGAGCAGGGAACTGGATAAAAAGTGAAGTAGCCAGGACTTAAACCAGCACCTGCAGAATGCCATTGCTGCAGGCTGTGGCTTAACCCACTGCACCACAGTGCCAGCTCTGTTGATACCCATTTCATAATGCTTTTAAATTTTTTGAGTTTTCTAGCTTTACCTGTGATCAAAAAGAAACTCTTCCCAACCTCCTCCCCTCTCTTTTTCTCTTTGAGAACTCCAGCATCTACACAAAGATTAGAATTCTATGTGATGTACAGTTCAAGGTGTCTTGAAGCCTTGAAATAAGAGGATGTAAGGCCTGAATGCAGAGCCACCTCTGAGGACGGCAATCACAGGGCGTCAGCTATTTTCCCTGGCGTTTGTTCACTACCAGTGAAAACCGCACAGCCAAGTCCCGAGAATCATGACTTCAAAGGTGTAAATTATAAGGTCGTTTCTAGCAAAACTATATGAAATTATAGTCCTGTGGAATTTCATAAAATTATTAAGTGAAGTGTGGATGTTCAGGGGCAAATTATCCCTAAACAAAAAAAAAAGACAATTTACAGACTATAAAAATCACAAAAGATGGAAATATGCAGTTGGTTATGAATCAATGGAAATCTGATAGGAATTGTAATGCTAATCAGGGTTAGCAAATCCCACCCAAACGACCATGGCAAGGTAGGGGGGATACCTCAATTGCAGCTAGCAGAAACCATGTTGACCCCTCAATGTCTCCCCCTCTCAAGAGAGAAGAAAATTTAAAGATTTTTTTTTAATTAAAAAGAGAGAGACAGTAAGAGAGAGCCAGCAAGAGAGAGAAGAGAGATCTTCTATCTGCTGGTTGACTACCCAAATGGCTGCGAAAGTCAGAGCTGAACTGATCTGATGTCAGGAGCCAGGAGCAGGTTTTTGAGTCTCCCATGTGGGTGCAGGAGCCCAAGGACTTGACCCATCCTCTGCTGCTGTCCCAGTCCATAAGCAGGGTGCTGGATTGGAAAGGAGGAGCCAGAACACAAACCAGCTCCCATATAGGATGGCAGCACTGGTGCAGGGTCAGCCTGTCGAGCCACCACACCAGCAAAGAAAACTTCTTTAATGGAAGCAGTTGCACCGTTTTTCTCTGGACACAGAATACCTTGGAAAGCTGTTGCCAGGGTAAGTCTTCTTCCATTCAACACACCCTAGGCTTGAGACATACTGCTAATACCGTTACTGGGACCAAGAAAATATATGTTAGTGCCTATATGAGTGGATTTGTAATTCCTACTACTTCACCAGTTGAACTTGATGTTACGGTAGTGGCAATGGACCAAGAGTCAAGGAAGGCCAAGTGCTTCTAGGGTATTTGTGGAATACTACAATGATGATGTAAACTTGGATTTCCTTTTTTTAATATTTATTTTTAAATTTTTTTGGGGGGAGGGAAGGCAGATATATAGAGAGAAGGAGAGACAGAGAGGAAAAATCTTCTGTCTGCTGCTTTACTGCCTCATGTGGCCACAATGGCCGGTGCTGAGCCCATCAGGAGCCAGGAGCTTCCTCTAGATCTCCCACGTGGGTGCAGGGTTCCAAGGCTTGGTGCCATTCTCTACTGCTTTCCCAGGCCACAAGCAGGAAGCTGGATGGGAAGTGGAGCAGCCAGGATTAGAACAGACACCCATATGTAATCCGTAAACTTGGGTTGGAATCCATAAACACTGGGTCCGTAAACTTGAATTTCTATAGAACAGAAACTGACTATCTAATGAGAAATGCTGGAGACTCTGAACCTGAGATTCTTATTCTTTTGTGTCTTCTCTCCTCCTACCTCTTCTTCATGATTTTAGCAGAGTAGCAAATCTAGAAACTACCTGTAATGAAGTATGTGAGTTTTAGCACATCGGCAGCTGAATTGTTGATGTTTGTGGCAATATAGGAAATCACACATTAAAGATTATAATTGTTATATCTCATTTTTTAAAGGTTTATTTAACTTTTGATTTGACAGGCAGAGTTACAAAGACAGAGAATTTTCCATCCACTGATTCATTTCCCAAATGGCGGCAACAGCTGGAGCTGGGCTGGTCCAAAACTAGAAGCTTCTTCTGGGTCTCCCATGTAGGTGCAGGGTCCCAAGGCTTTGGGCAATCCTCCACTGCTTGCCCAGGCCATAATCAAGGAGCTTAACGGGAATTACAGTAATCAGGAAACGAACCGGCACTCACATGGGATGCTGGAGCTGGCAAGGTGAGGATTTAGCCACTGAGTCATCACACTGGGCCCAAAACAAGCAATTTTATCAAAAGATTTTGAAGCTGGGCCCGGCGGCGTGGCCTAGCGGCTAAAGTCCTCGCCTTGAAAGCCCCGGGATCCCATATGGGCGCCGGTTCTAATCCCGGCAGCTCCACTTCCCATCCAGCTCCCTGCTTGTGGCCTGGGAAAGCAGTCGAGGACGGCCCAATGCACTGGGACCCTGCACCCGCGTGGGAGACCCGGAAGAGGTTCCTGGTCCCGGCATCGGATTGGCGCGTACCGGCCCATTGCGGCTCACTTGGGGAGTGAAACATCGGATGGAAGATCTTCCTCTCTGTCTCTTCTCCTCTCTGTATATCCGGCATTCCAATAATAATAAAATCTTTTAAAAAAAAAAAGATTTTGAAGCTGATCAGAAATTGAACTGGTAAATGTGTGAATGCTAATGGAAAGTGCAAAATTACACTGAAAATGATGCATATGACTTTATCTTTTGGAATTGATCACAAAATCTGAAATACTTGAAGTAAGTATTGAGAAGATACAAAAACCAGGGACTAGCATAACACAAAAAGTTTTACAACTGTAATGAAATCATTTAAAAGGACTGATTTATATTGCAAAAATTTTTACCAAATTGTAAACTACTGCATATTAAGTTAATGTAAAAGAAAGGTAGGCATGTACATAAATTTTATATAATAAAATGTTTTCACACTAAAATGCTTCAAATGTTTCCCTCGTGCTGGTTTTACAAGTTGAAGAATCAAATGCAATACAAATTCTGTTTAGTACAAAGACAAAGCTACAGTCACTAAATTGTATTTATTAATATTTTCTAGGGAACTAATATTAAACACAGAAAATACATAAAAACCTGACTTCTCAAAAACCTGACTTATACTATGTATCTCCAATGAAATTGCTTTGTGCTGTCTAGTTTTTTTCTTTTTTAAATAATGTGGCACCTTGAGATTAGCTGTGGCAAGGATACAGCCTTTTAAATAAAAGCAAATTACTTACAGGCCCAGGCAGCTCTGTAGGTATTTCAGGTCAATGCTAACTGTGGAGTTGGAGTTGTCCACTGCCTGGCAAGGAAGTTGCGACTCCAGGAATGGACAAAGTGTGAATTAACTCTGCTTCTGCAACTCTTTTCCAACTTGAAACACTTTCAGCTTCCACTGGAAGAAGGCCATTACAAATTTGCATTTCTGAAAATTTCCCTGTGGAGGTATATAATTTAGAAGATTAAAGCCTTCAGACGGAATAATTCCCAGGAAGTGAAAGTCAAGAATAGCCTTACGGAAAACCTTATCATTAGTTTGTCATTCACCAAAACAAAGCAATGAAATGAGCACACTATCCAATCAATGGTCACAAATATTTGTAGGTCTAATTTTCCTCCCTGTGTGTCGCTAAATGGTCTTGACTCTTCAAGTTGTCTTTTCCACAGTGCAACAGGGAGATTGTCTTGTTCCAGATCGCATGAATGCTGTAAAATTTCATTTTTCTTCTACTGACATGGGTAGTCAAGGTTTGTTTCCATAACGTTGTCTTTAATCCCACTCATCAAATATTTTTGTTCAATAATTTTGATAATGTTTTCAAGATTTTTTTTAGTTTTTAAATTTTTTTTAAAAGATTTGTTTACTGAAAAAGCAAATCAGATATACAGACAGAAGGAGAGACACAGAGGAAGATCTTCATCCATTGTTTTATTCTCCAAATGCACATAACTGCCAGCCCTGTGCTGACCCAAAACCAACAGCCAGGAGCTTCTTCCAAGTCTCCCACTCAGGTGCAGGGTTCCAAGGCTTTGGGCCATCCTTGACTGCTTTTCTAAGCCATAAGCAGGAGCTGGCTGGGAAGCGGAGCGACTGGTATAAAAACCTGTGCCCATGTGGGATTGCAGTGCTTACAAAGTGAGGATTTAGCCATTGAGCCATTGTGTCACACCCAACATTAAGCGTTTCTAGATTATTATTATTTGGCTTATACCTGTAGCCAAAAATATATGTTTTGAACCTCTTTAAGACCCATAATTATTAGTTCAAACCCTCTTGATGACCTTATGCCCAAACTAAGGCCATTGGTCTTTTTCACTCAAATCTGAGGTACATCTTTGTTGCAGGGTACGAGCGGGAGATCACACCAGACAAATCTAGAATTTAATAAGGAATCTTTATTAACCAACCTTGGTGATAGCAGCGCCCACTAGCAAATAACAAGTCCATATGCCAATCCAGTCTGAATTAAAACCTCAAGAGAAACAGTGTCATTACCCTGAAGTCCATCCATTAAACTGAAGACCTATGCCCCAGCTTCTCCAGCAATGTAAGTTATCCTAACAGACACGCAGTGAACAACCTGGGCACACTTACAAAGCTGCAGATACTCACCTTTCCCTGGCTTCTCTGCCCACATTCATTACTTTTAGGCTTCACCACCATTCCTGGAGCTCTTTATAGTACACACATTACAAATACAAAGCATCTTAGCAAAAACATCTTCCCTGTCCTGCCCAAGGAGTGAACAGATGGTGAGGAATACAAATATACGGGGGCCAAGCTCAGGGGGTACCTGTTCTTGGAGTCTGCCCGCAGGAAAACAGAGAGCAAGCAGTTGCTGGGCAGGCCAAGAATCAGAGTGCCAGGGCAGTGGAAGCATGCGACCAAGGGAGCGAGCCCCTCCCTGTCATGGGCCTTTATGGGGGTTTGCAAGGGGAGAGGTTACATGACAATGCAATACTGCCCCTCCCCTTCAGGTTCCAGGTGATGATAGGTGGGCAAAAGAGAATACCTTGTTGGTCGGCAGGGAGTGGCTTCCAAGCCAATGACCCTGATTAGCTGTCTACCCTACAACACTCTTGCTTTGGAACACTCACCAAATGCACCTCAGAGGCCTGAATTTCTATCTTTCAGTGTTCTTTCCTTTTGAACCATCCTCTTACATGGGTTTTCCTAATCTCCACTTCCCTCTTTTTCAATTACTAAGGACAAGAGCACTTCTTAATACTTGTCACAACCAACACTACAATATTTCTAGTCTAGGAAATTGTGCCCATAAATCAAGCCGTGTGTAAGCATTTCTCCAGTAGCAGTACTACTTTCCTACAAGTAAATAGCCAATTGTTTTCTGGAAAACAACTGAGGGTTCAATAACTTGAAGATAAGTATTGAGGAGGTGACCCAGGGACAACAATAGACTGCAACTTTCAGGTTCCTATCAGCAGGTACTTGATGCAACTCCAGTACTTGCTGAGCAAGAAGTAGTTTGCAGGTAGTATGGATCTCTCAATTTTAAAAACTACTCTATGTCATTCTAGAATGGAATGCTTGATGGCTACACAGAACTTAAAGTATTTGGTAATTTATCCTAAAGCTTAATTTTTTAAAGATTTTTTTGTTTGTTTGTTTTACTGGAAAGGCCAATACACTGAGAGAAGAAGATACAGAGAGGAAGATCTTCCGCCCGCTGATTCACTCCCCAAGTTGCTGCAACAGGCCGGAACTTAACTGATCCAAAGCCAGGAGGCAGGAGCTTCTTCCAGGTCTCCCACGCAGGTGCAGGGTCCTAAGGCTTTGGGCCATCTTCTATTGTTTTTCCAGGCCACAGGCAGGGAGCTGGATGGGAAGTGGAGCAGCTGGGATTAGAACCAGTATGGGATCCCGGTGCATGCAAGATGAGGACATTAGCCACTAGGCTACCATGCTGGGCTCTAAAAGCTTTTTAAAGATGCCAACATTAATAATGCATTTCAGTGTTCTTATGATAATAATAATAAATGAAGGATGAACTGCTTCTGGCTAACCAGCTTTTAGCCAAATGCCTTGACCATTTAAAATGTGTTTAGGGGCCCCTGACATTGTGGCAAAGTGGGTTAAACTATCACATGTGACACCAGCATCTCAGTTAAGCACTGATGCATATCCCAGCTGCTCTACTTCCAACCCAGCTCCCTACTAATGCATTGGGAAGGCAGCAGCAGAGGGCTCAAGTGAATGTGCCATAGCATACAAGCGGAAAATCCAGAATGAGTTTCAGGCTCTTGGCTTAGGCTATTGTGACCATTTAGGGAATGAACGGGTGAATGGAAGATGTGTGTGAGCGTGTGTGTGCGCGTGCACTTCTCTGTGGGTTACTCTTATCATCAAATAATTTCACTTACCCCTCAAAGAATTTTTTTATCATTTATTTAAAGACATTCATTTATTTGAAAGGCAGAGTTATAGAAAAAAAAGAGGGGGGGAGAGAAAGAAAGAGACAGAGAGAGAGAGAGATCTATCCTCTGGCTCATTCTCCAAATGGTCACAACAGATAGGGCTGGACCAGGCCAAAGCCAGGAACCAAGAGCTTCTTCTGGGTCTGCCACTTGGCTGCAGGAGCCCAAGCATTTGGGCCTTCCTCTCTTGCTTCTCTGAAGCCATCAGGGGAGAGCTGGATCAGGTCTCAAAGTGGCACCCACATGAGATGCTGGCACTGCAGGTGGAGGCTTAGCTTGCCTTCAGCCCCTGAGAATATTTTTTAAGAAGACATCTCTAGGTCCCGGCGTGATAGTGTAGTGGTTAAGGTCCTCGCCTTGTACGCGCCAGGATCCCTTATGAACACCAGTTCTAATCCCGATGGCCCTACTTCCCATCCAGCTCCCTGCTTGTGGCCTGGAAAAGCAGTTGAGGATGGCCCAAGGCCTTGGGACCCTGCACCCACGTGGGAGACCCAGAAGGCTCCTGGCTCCTGACTTTGGATTGGCTCAGCTCCAGCCGTTGCGGCCGCTTGGGGAGTAAACCATAGGATGGAAGATCTTCCTCTCTGTCTCTCCTCCTCTCTGCATATCTGTCTTTCCAATAAAAAAATAAGTAAATCTTTTTTTTAAAAAAGAAGACATTTCTAGGTGCACTAACCAAGGAGTTAAAAAAAAAAAAACATGGAGGAATAGGGAGAAGGCAATGTCTTATTTTTGTCCAGAAATGTACTTGGTATGCAAATGAAATCAATATTATTTTTGCAGACTCATGAATTACGTAGATAAAGGAAAATCAAGACCTCTCACATGTCAGTGAGGTCCTGGACAGAAACCTGATGTCAAAGGTGTGGCAAAGGAGTAAAAGTTAAAGCAAAGGTGTGTTTGGGAACCTGTCAAACCAGTACTGTTTGTTTTTGTCCCTCCTGAACATTATAGGAGTGGGAAACCTTTTTTTTGCCATAGATCATGTGGACATTTACAACATCCCTTATCAGCCATACAAAACAACTGGGTTAAAATATAGCCTAACATCCATTCAATGAATTTTGAGTCCCACCTACAGTTGCCTTGGCGGAGCCTAAGCAAAATGATTTCACGGACTCTTCCCAACCCTTGCTAGACACTTTGTAAGATGGGGTCTCTAGGCACCTGCTCTGAGGAAAGCATCTTCCACTCGAGGACAGCAGAAGAATGGACTCATAAGGAGCCAGTGTTCAGGCCTGCAGACCCACAACCCCTGTGACTGCACAGGGCTGGTCTTCATGTGCCTCTGCTGCACCTTGCTGTGCTAGCCTCAGCCCCAAAGACCAGTGGAAACACCTTTCATCCAGGCAGACGCCCAGTTCAACTCAAACTAAAACAGCAACCCTTCAAGATAAGCCATCAGTATCATTTATGCTCTCAAGTCAGGGCACCCCCTACTGACTCTAGATGTAACATTCTCATCCATCATTTAAAAAAAAAAGTACAGAAAATCAAAAGCCAAATCAAACTATTCTCTAAAGCAAAATACTGACTTCAAGATTTAGCCTAGCTTCCATGCGCTGATTGCAATCATGGCAAGGAGAGGAAGCTGGATTTCTTTCTCCAATATTACCTCTTCAAAGACAAGAAGCAAATTGAAGCAAAAGAATTATTACTGATCGTACTCCTATTAGGACTCCATGAGCATGATGGGGCTGTGTAGCACCCAAACGGAAACAGGCTAGAAACCCTTGTTACTGTTTTCCAGAAGCTAATCTGGTTACCATGGTAACTCACCAGTATAGAAGACTGTTATGAGCTTTAGGGTTCAATTTTGGGTTACATTCTTAAAACAGGATATCAAGTGCCTGCATTAAAAGAGTATGAAAGGAATTTTTTGGAAGTGGATCGGAATCAATTGAAGATTTGAGTTTGAACCTTGAGGGAGTAGGTTTCTCGGGAGAAAAAGAGCAGATACATGTCAACTGGTAAGTCTTGCTAAACCTGCAGGTAGATATTAACCAGATAACAAGGCTGAAAGAATCTGAAAGTCAAAAAATTGAAAGCTTTTCATAATTTAAATACACACCTTTTTCTGTAAGAATTGAAACTGTAACAGAAATTGTTGTCTGCTGCTAGCTCCTCTGTCTTCCTCTTGCATTGTTGTTGTTGTTGTTGTTAGAGCAGAAAGACAAACAGGCAGAGACCCTCCACTCGTTAGTTCATTCCCCAAATGCCCACAACAGCCCGAGCTGGACCAAGTCAAAGTCAGGAGCCTGGAGCCCCATCAGAGGCCCCTTGCATCTCTCAAATTGGGTGGCAGGGACTCAAAGAGTTGAGATGTAATCTGCTCCCTTCTAGCACGTGCATTAACAAGAAGCTGGGATGTGAATCAGAAGACAAGTGGAGATTCAAACTCAGGGACTCTGAAATGGAATACAGGAATTCCCAGCATAATTTTTTTTTTTGAAGATTTATTTATTTTCCTTTGAAAGGCAGAGTTATCGAGAAGAGGAAAGGCAGAGAGAGATCCTCTGTTTACTGGTTCACTCCCCAAATGGCTGCAACAGCCAGAGGTGGGGCAGTCTGAAGCCTGGAGCCTGGAGCTTCTTCCAGGGCTTCCATATGGGTGCAGCGGACCAAGAATTTCAGCCTTCTTTTGCTATCTTCCTAAGCACGTTAACAGGGAGTTGGATCAGAGGTAGCTGAGACTCAAACCAGCACTCAATTGGGATACCAACACTGCAGTGAAGGCCAAGCCTACTACATCATGGCACCCTACAGCAGAATTTTAAAAGCTGATATTATTTATTACTTATGTTAAACTCCATATAACGGCTTTGCTCGTGATGTTTTCCTAGTTTCACTCTGAAGTCATTGCTTCTCCCAGATCTGCCACGTGGGTGCAGGGACCTAAGGCTTTGGATCATCCTCAACTGCTTTCCCAGGTCATAAGCAGAAAGCTGGATAGAAATGGAGCAGCCAGGACATAAACCAGTGCCTAAGTGGGATCCTGGTGCTTGGAAGGGGATGATTAGCTAATTGAGCCATTTCATCGGGACCTAAAGCAATTTAGAATAGAGTGTAGGTTAGTGTGACTCTTGGGCCAAAGATCAAAAAGCTACCTCCTATTTGCCAGATCTGGCCTAGCAGCTGGTTTTTTTTGGGTTTTGTCTTTTTGGTTTTTTTGTTTGTTTGTTTGTTTGTTTGTTTGACAGCTTACAAGTTCACAATGTTTTTTATCTTTCTGAATAGTTGGAGGAAAACAAATCAAAGTAAGAATATTTGGCAACATGTGAAAATCATGCAAAATTTGAATTTCAACCATAAAAAAAGTCTTATTTGGACTTATTGGGACTCTACACTGCTTCAGAACTACAAGGACAGTATTGAGGAGATATCACAAAGATCATATGAGCAGCTGCAAAAGCCCAAAAAGGACTAGGTGGCCTTTAAAAAGAAAAAGCGATCTGACTTCCAGACCTACATCATGATTACCAGTACAGTCAAGTTACAGCTTGAGTACTCTAAAGATGAGAAATTAATCCCATTTTATTAATAATCCATTAATGACAGCTGTGCTGTTCAAGGTTCCTTGTCCCAAGTTACAAGTCTGAAAGCATAGGAAATAGATTTGCTGGTACTGACAAGATGCTGAAGATACAAAAAGAGAAAACAAAGGGCCAACGTGGCGCCACCCCATTAAAATCACTGCTTCCAGAACCGGCACTCCATAGGGAGCCTTGAAGCACCAGTTAGAGGCAGCTGCTCTGCTCTGGAACCAGGTCCCTAATAATGCACCTAGGAAAGCAGCAGTAGATGTCCCAAGTACTTGGGCTGCTGCTCTCCACGTAGGAGACTAGGGTGGACTTCCTGATTCCTGGCTTCAGCTTGGCCTAGGCCTGACTATTCTAACCATTTGAGGAGAGCAAAGAGCCAGCAGATAGAATCTCTCTCTTACTTTTCCTTTCAAATAATCTTTTTTGTTGCTGTTAATTTTTTTTAAAATTTTTGTATTTTATTATACAATTTTGTATAGACTGGGATTCTCCCACAAACTCCCTCAACAGATTTTCCCCACGTTGCTACAATACCATAGTCCTTCATAAGGAGTCATGATTCCATCAGTCTGTTATTTAAGTGTGCCCCAATACTGCTGGTACAGACAATGTCAGATACTCCAGCATCCCATTGTCTACACATTTCTAACAGTTTTACCGGGAGTCCTTCTTTGATTTGGAAGCAGGGATGCATATTGCATTGTATCCCCACATCTGGATATGGTAGTCTCTATTACTCCATCACTATATAGTCCCATAAGTGAGAAGCCATGAAATTAGGTCAACAACTGGTATTAATTAGAACACCGCCACCAGCAAAATTATAGCATCATGAAAAAAAAATGCCACTGAGTAACCAATGCATGGATGACAAAAAGAAAACACAGAAATCGCTTGGGTAAAATGATGCCACCATGTAACCCATGAGCCAGCAATGAATTAGACAAGAGAAAATAAAGTATTTGGAATAAATGAAACTGAAATCAAACACATCAAAAGACATGGGATGCAGACAAAAAAACCCAGCATGGAACAGATTATTGAAGTTGCACTTTGCATGATGGTTTCCTTATATTAGAGAGAACATATGGTATTTGTTCTTTTGTGTTTGACTTATTTCACTGAGCATAATGGTTCTAGTTGGGACCATCTGGTTGCAAATGGTAAAATTTCATTCTTCTTAATAGCTGAGTAACAGTCCATGGAGTAGATGTACCACAATTTCTTTAACCACTCCTCTTTGGATGCGCATCTGGATTATTTCCATGTCTTTGCTATTGTAGATTGTGCTGCTGTAAATACAGGATTACAGATCCCGTTCTCACACGCAGTTTTCAATTCTTTTGGATATATTCCTAGAAGTGGGATAGCTGGTCATATGGCAGGCTTATTTATAATTCTCCAAGAACTCTCCATACTGATTTCCACAGTGGTTGTACTGGCCTACACTCCCACTAGCAGTGAAGGAGGGTGCCTTTCTTTCCACATCCATGCCAGCAGGTGTTGTTAGTAGAGTTTTGGATGTAGGCCAGTCTCTCTGGAGTTAGCTGGAACCTCAACATGGTTTTCATTTGTATCTCCCTGATGGCTAGGGAGCCTGAGCATCTTTTCATATCTCTATTAGCCATTTGAATATGTTCTTCTGAAAATGTGCTGTTCATCTCCTTTGCCCATTTTTAACTGTTTTTAAACTGTCCCTGAGTTTCTGGAGCTCTTCATAAATCCTGGATATTAATCCCCTATCAATTGTGTAATGAGCAAAAATTTTTATCTCATTCTGTTGGTTGATTCTTCACTTTGTTAATTGTTTCCTTTGCTGTACAGAGCGTCTTAGTTTGATGTAGTCCCATTGGTTCACTTTGGCTTTGAATGCCTGTGCTTTTGGTGTCTTCTAAGAAGTCTTTCCCTGTTCCTATATCTTGGAGAGTGTTTCCTGTGTTTTCCTTTAATAGTTAGATGGTTTCTGGGTGTAGATTTAGGTCCTTGATCCATTTAGAGCTGATTTTTGTATAATGTGATAGGTATGGGTCTTGCTTCTTAATCAAATAAATAAATCTTAAAAAAAAAAAAAACCTGGGCCCAGTACAATAGCCTGGCAGCTAAAGTCTTCGCAGTGCGTATGCTGGGATCCCATATGGGTGCTGGTTCTAATCCCAGTGATCCCACTTCCCATCCAGCTCCTTGCTTGTGGCCTGGGAAAGCATCTAGGATGGCCCAAAGCCTTGAGATCCTGTACCCATTTGAGATATGTGGAAGAGGCTCCGGGTCCCAGGCTTCAGATTGGCTCAGCTCTGGCTATTGACGCCACTTGGGGAGTGAATCAATGGACGGAAGATCTTCCTCTCTGTATATCTGAATTTCTTAAAAACAAAATGAATCTTTTAAAAGAGACGGGGGGAGGTGGGAGAAGCCAAAAGGGATGTTGTGATATTTCTAAGTGGTTTCTTGCAGAGAAAATGGAAAGCTTTTCACTGATATTTATTGTCAGGTTTAGTTTTCCTTATCGAAAACCAACCACCCTATTTCCAATGATGCGGAAACTGTGAAGACTTAATTAGCCATTTTCTTTCAGAGGAACTAATCATTCAGGTGTACAAATTCAAGTTCTGACCTTTTTGTCAAACTGTCTGAGGTTGAATGTGCTGGGAAAATGACAAACAGGAGGAAGCATTTAGATCCATATCTCCTGAGATTTCATTCCTCTTGGATTAAGTCAAGAAGCTCTAAGAACATCTTTCTGGGCAAAGGATTACCAGCTTTCTTTTAGCAGTGGAAAGGTCTTCTTTTAAATTAAAATTCGAGCTGTGGTTTTAGTTTAGCCAAATTTCTTCTCTCACTGTTAAAGCCTAGAGAGTATAATATTTCTTTTCTTGAGTTCCAGGAAAATCTATTTTAAACAGAAACATTGAATGCACAATTGCACACCTGTATTGTCAGAGTGCTGCTGAGTTTTTCTGCAAATCCACCTACTGAATTCACCTGGGGTAAGGCTTCTTGGGTGTGCCCAAGATTGTGTACAATTCCAGGATCCCCTGGCTATCCTGAAACATCTCTTTTTCAGAGATTGTAAAACACAAGTGAATACAAAGAAATCTGAGTTTGCTCACGCATTTTTAAGTAAAGCTCAGTACATTCATGTTAGTTGTAGGACTTGTGATCAAGAAAACAACTTTCGGGCCCAGCGGCGTGGCCTAGCAGCTAAAGTCCTCGCCTTGAAAGCGCCAGGATCCCATATGGGCGCCGGTTCTAATCCCGGCAGCTCCACTTCCCATCCAGCTCCCTGCTTGTGGCCTGGGAAAGCAGTCAAGGACAGCCCAAAGCCTTGGGACCCTGCACCCTCGTGGGAGACCTGGAAGAGGTTCCTGGTTCCCGGCTTCGGATCGGCACAGCACCGGCCGTTGCGGTCACTTGGGGAGTGAATCATCAGACAGAAGATCTTCCTCTCTGTCTCTCCTCTCTGTATATCTGACTTTGTAATAAAAATAAATTTAAAAAATCTTAAAAAAAAATAAATTAAACAAAAAGACTTATAAAAAAAAAAAAGAAAACAACTTTCATGTCTCTACAGTGCTTTTCCCTTGCTGGGTTTTGATGTACCTCTTAGAAGAAGAGCATTACATTCTCACGCCACTCCAGACAGGGCTCCAAAAAAAGTGTCTGTGGATACTTCGAGTGTACTTCTCATGGAGTTCTTTGTTGTTAAAGGTTTGTTTGAAAGCAGTCACAGAGGGAGTGATAGAGAAAGAGCCTCCATTGCTCACTCACTCCCCTAACACCATGACATGCAGCTAGGCTCAGCGGGGAACCAGGAGCCATCAGGATCTCCCCCTTGCACCAGGACGACTCAAGGGTTTAGGCCATCAGCCCCTGCCTCCCAGCAGCAATCCAGAGCTCAAGTGCAGGGTAGCCAGCACTTGAACCAGACACTCCAAGTGGGATGTGGGTATCCATAGCAGGTGCTTAATTCAATCTGCTACAACACTTGCTTTTCCAGCTGGTAAGACCCAGAGGGCTTAGCAACAAAACACTTTAAATAACACAGTGGCTAAAGCCCAATGGCTAAATCCTTGCATTGTATCCCCTGGGATCCCATATGGGCATCAGTTTGTGTCCCAGCTGCCCCATGTCCCATCCAACTCCCTGCCTGTGGCCTGGGAAAGCAGTCAAGGATGGCTCAAAGCCTTGGGATCCTGCACCTGCATGAGTACCTGAAAGAAGCTGCAGGTTCCTGGCTTCAGATCAGCTTAGCTCCAGCCATTGTGGCCAACTGGAGAGTGAAGCAGTGAAGATATTTCTCTGTCTCTCCTCTCTGTATATCTGCCTTTCCAATACAAATAAATCTTAAAAAAAAAAAAACAGAAAATTAAAACAAAAAACAAACCAAAAAACATGCTGGCAGGTGGGAAGCAACAGAGAACACAGGCTTGCCTTGTGGTATAGTGGGTAAAGTTGCTACCTGTGAAGATAGTACTCCATGTGGATGTAGGTTCCCAGGTGTTTCACTTCTGATCCAGCAGCAGAGGGCAGCCCAAGGGCTTGGGCCACTGAACCCAGGTGGAAGACCTGAAAGAAGTTCCTGGCTTCCTTCTGGCCCAGTCCTAACAACTGTGGCCATGTAGGTAGGGAATCATCCAATGGAAGATCTTTTCCCACCTATCAATCCTCTATGACTGTTTCTCAAATAAACAAAATATAAAACTTGGGGCCTGATACGGTAGCCTAGCAGCTAAAGCCCTTGCCTTCTATATGCCGGGATCCCATATGGGCACAGGTTCTCATTCCGGCAACCCCGCTTCCCATCTAGCTCCCTGCTTGTGACCTTGGAAAGCAGTGCTGGACAACCAAAAGCCTTGGGACCCTGCATCCACATGGGAGACCCAGAAGAGGCTCCTGGCTTCAGATCGGCATGGCTCTGGCTGTTGTGGCCACTTGGCAAGTGAATCACTGGACAGAAAATCTTCCTCTCTGTCTCTCCTCCTGTATATCTGACTTCCCAATTAAAATAAAATAAATCTATCTAAAGCTATAGATTAATTTATATTTATATAAATACATATGTATAATATATAACATATATATAACTAAAAAGACAGAAAGAGATACCTGGAGACCAAAACCTATATTAAGGCCCAGAGCATTCCATTAGCAAGCCTCCCTTAAGGAAATCTCCTTAATGGATGGAACAAGTAGATAGTATATTGTGACTAAGAAGTGGTACCTGTGGCAGTGTGCACTCCCTTCAGGGTGTGAAGAGTTGGTGACTCAGGTAGGTATCTCTAGCTGTCTCTGTGGTCAGCAGCAGGCTATGGTGGAAGGAAGCCAACTGGCTCAGCCACATTGAATTACTGGAAGTTGTCAGAGCACTGGAAACTACCTAGGCTGACTAAGCAATACTTCGGGCTCTGTGAATTCCAGGTTACATTGAAATTCAGTGCTGAGGCATTAAGTCATGAGGATTCACTACACGCTCACACACCTAGTCACAGCACTTCACTGAGTGAGAATTGTGACTTTGGAAAGAGTATATTTCCGTTGGAAATAGCTGAAGCATCTGATGGCACTGTGTTGTTTCTCCGCAAGTCATTGTTTGGGCAACAACCTTGGTAGCAATGGAGTTAGTCAATAGCGCCAGCATCAGTGCCATAGTACATGTATTACATGAAACTTCAGGAACTTGAGCTTTTAACAATTGCCACATGCTTGTGCATATCAGTGAGTTCAAACACATTATCTGTCGGTGCAATGGGCTGCTCAGCCCCCATTGGATTCCATTACAGGCAACTGGTCACCAGCTACCAAAGCTTTTCATACCTTATTGGAATCTTTGGCTCTTCAATACTGACAATAGCAGGTGGTTCAGGAACAAGCATACATCAAAATCACTAGGTTTCTGAAACATTTGGTAGAATTAGCACCTCCTTTTAACAAGAAAACAGAAGTGAAAGTTGTGATACAGTATCTAGCTTAAAAGGATTCCCATTTTTATGGGGAAGATGAGATGACCTAAGTCAGCACCCTGGGGTTTAGAATTCTTGTGTCTTTTACGATAGCTTCATCAGACCCGAGCAGCAGCACTGGCCAGTGGATCTTTGGAGGAGTGTTAGGCAGCTGTAACGTAGCGTAAAGTGAGTTCGGTAGTGGTTGTAGGTCTGCAGGGTCTCTTCAGTTCCCAGAGAGCTGAAGGGTTAACTGCCAGAAAGAGGAACCACAGCTGTGATCCTGAAGAAGTGAGGTCCCACAAACGTGAACATGGTGGTCGGCAGGGTGGTCTCCAACAGCTGAGGAGCTTGCTTGGAATGGAAGGCCTATTGGACAGAATGAGGTGTGATGGATGTCAGATCGCTAAACAATCAATTCATTTAATATGGAACCTGATTTCTGGAAATGGCTTATCCTACTTCGCAGCCATGAATCCAACACTAAGATTGCACTCCGAGCCTTGAGTTTTGTCCATGTGGATGGATTGTTTTTCTCTATTTTCACCAGCTGGTCAGGAAATAGAAATTTTCATTGCTATTGATTTTTACAGAATTTTTTATTTTGAGCTGTATCTTTTTTCTTCATTTATTTTTTTCTTCTTAATGCTTTAGGCCAATCAATGAAACTTTGATACTTCTTCACTTTTTTCTTTGATTTCTCCAGTTTGAATACCTTTAGTCACTAAATATACTTTATAACTAAATATGAATATTCTGATGCTCTCAAACATCTTTGAAAAGAAATGATAGGATTTGATGGATTTTCTTACCAATTTAGAATTTGATTAGACTAAATATTTTGTCATTCATTTGCCTTGTATTTCAACTTTTATCTTTTTTGTTTTAGATTCATTTGTTTTTATCGGAAAGGTAGACTCACAGAGAGGAGGAGATACAGAGAGAAAGATTTTCTGTTGCTGTTTCACTCCCTCAGTGGCTACAATGCCCAGGGCTAAGCCGATCTGAAGCCAGGAGTCAAGAGCTTCCTCAGGGTCTCCCACATGGGTGCAAGATCCCAAGACCTTGGACCACCCTCTACTCCTTTTCCAGGCCACAAGCAGGGAACTGGAAGGGAAGTGGAGGAGTCAGGACATGGACTGGGGCCCACATGAGATCCCAGCACACACAAGGGGAGGATTTTAGCCACTGAGCCATCATGTCACCCTATTGTTCGTTTTCTAAATCACCGATTCATAGATGAACGAGAGCCCATATCCACTGGCTGTCTCTTCAAGCGCCCATGATAGTGGGGGCTGGGCCTAGGGATCCAATTACTTCAGCCATTCTGCTCATCTCAGAATTGGCAGATAGGAAGTGGGAGGTGGGTACCAGAGGACAGTACAGAATCCAGGTACTCTGAAATATGACATAAGCATCTTCATCACTAAGCCAAATCCCTTCATATTTTTATCCTTCATTTGGTGAACCATGTACAGCCTTAAGGAAGTAGGACAGGAAAAAGAGATATAATCTGCTACCAACTGGAAAAAAATCCTCACAAAGAAAGGCAGTTGGGTGAGGGTCATATGACCTGCTTTAGACTTGCTCCATGGAGAGAGTGGAGGATGAAAGAAATCGTCCTGCTTCTCCACTTAGCTTAAATGCCAAGATGCTATGTGTGGAGTTATGCGCCCTGAACCCCATGATGTCCTTCCATTATGGCCAAGGACATAATTGACTTATTTTTAATCCTTTTAAGTATATTGATATTTATTTTAAGTACAAAATCTGATGCATCTTCTTGGATGTTGCACAAACACTGAAATTTTACTACTTCTTGATAAAGTGCTCTGTGTGGTCTATGTCATCAATGAAATCACTTTGCTGAACAGATTCTTCATAAATATTTTTGTTTGAATTAATGATCCCATGAACTTTGTTATGATTCATTGTAATTTTCTATCTTACCCATAATTCTAAGTATCAGGCTGGTTGGAAGAACAATCTCAGCTCTAGCAGTGTATCTATCTCACTGATTTCCAAACAATCATATGTGAGCGTGAAGTTGAAAGGCACAGGTTGCTTTTCTACGTCTGTCACTGCAAGGTTTATTGCATGTTGCTGCCTACTTAACGTTCAAAAGATTTCTGCCTTTCAATAATGTTCTAAAGAAACCATTTAAAGAAAGACAGAGGGGTCAGCATCGTGGTATAGCAGGCTAAGGGCCTTGCCTGAAACACCAGCCTCTCATAGGGATTCCAGTTTGTGTCCTGGTTGCTCCTCTTCCAATCCAGCTCCCTGTTAGTGGCCTGGGAAAGCAGCAGAGGATGGTCCAAGTCTTCGGGTCCCTGCACCCATGTAGGAGACCCAGAAGAAGTTCCTGGCTCCTGCTTTGGGGATGATACATCTGTGGTCCTTGTGTCTATTTGGGGAGTGAACCTCTGGATGTATGATTGATTTCGCCTTCTCTATGTGTAACTCTGCCTTTCAAAGAAAAATAAATGAATCATAACCAAACTTTTAAAACTCCAGACAAAAAGGCCTTAAATATATGTGTGTGTATGTGAAGAATCTGCATAAATTTGATTACACGGTTGACAGCTCAGTATGAGGGTAGAGGAAGAATTAAGAGATTGTGGCAGTGAAAATTTTATGTCATGAATGTATACTTCGGTGATTCCAAATTTTTTTATTATAGACTCATATTACCAAGTTTTTGTTTCTTTGATTCTTTTTCAAAAGAAATACCAATCATATTTGTGAACCAGGAATAAAAACGTCATTACACCTTACAACGGAGATTATCAATTTTCTTAGAAAAAAAATCTCACTGTTACCACGTAAGTTATACTTCATGTCTATTTCTTTTTAATATTCAGTCAAATCAATATTTTATTTTGAGTCCTTCACCACACTCCTTGAAAGTACTATAGAAGACTGGCATGCTGAAAGCCAGGATTTCTGGATTGGAAATGTGCCTGGCTTGAAATTGTGTAACCTATCAGCTAGAGTTATAATTTGTATGGAGGGAGGACTACCCTTTCTTTGTTAATGCATCAAAATGAATCCGTATCAATTGGTACACTACTGATAGCCAACCCTCCTTGCTGTCATTTTAATTCTTTTAAAGATACCACTACCTTTTGCTTCTGCCTTTTTAATTCCCTTGATAGAAAATCAAGTCTGGCCAGTTTTGCTGCTTCTTGCCCTAAGTATATGTGCTATCTTCAAAATCACAGAGGCATACTTGCTAGTCGGAGTTGTTTTTAATTAGGTCAGCATGTCTTAGCCTGAGAATTCATCTGCTTAATTCTAGGTTTTAATACATTAAAAAAAAAAAAAAAGAACTAGCTGAGAGAGAATTACACGTGAACTCTTTGGGTTCAACTGATTGAAACTAGCTTGTTCTCTGTAAAAACTTTTCTTTTATCTCTTGAAGTCATTTAGTTACTGCCCCAAGTATGCAAACATTAGCTCATGGCTCCTACATCTGTTCCCTGAATATTTCTTCTTTTATTACCTCTAAAAGTTACTGTAATCCAAAAGGGATTCTGTGTGCCTTGGTTTTATCTCTTTTTTGATGTATTTATTTGAAAGATGAAAATAACATGAAGAGGGAAAGGGAGATAGAAACTGATTTTTCTATCTACTGATTTATACCATTTACCCCATCACACACACATGCACACCCCAAAAAAAGAGAGAAAAAGAAAATCCAGAATGGGCCCGGCCAAAGCCAGGTGCAAGAACTCCCTTTGGGTCTCTCATGTGATGACAAGGACCCAAGTCTGTGGGTTCATGCATTGTCTTCCCAGCAGCATCAGCCAGGAAGCTAGACTGGGGTTGCAGAACATTCAGATATGGGATGGTGGCATTCCCAAGAGGTTGCTGAACATCGGAAGGACAGATTCTGCTCTGGCCTGAAGAAGAACCATTCAACCCCAACAAGAAGTGTTCAGTGTTTGAGAACCTGACAAATGCCATTAGCTTAGGAGCCCAGCAGGGCAGCCTACCAGACAAGACCACTTGCTGAGAGAAGTGAGGACTAGTACGGGAACTTAGAGCACTGGACCCAAGCTAACCTGCCTCTGGCTGGGAGGGCCTCCACTGCGCTCCTCAGCCACCCAGCCAGCTCAGATGCCAAGGGGAGGAAACCTGCACATCCTGAAATCAGCAGGCCGTGAATCATGGGGTTGACCCCAAGGAGCACCAGCTCTCTGCAAGCCTATACTTAGGAACTAGCTTGGGTTATTCTGCGAAGGGACTTTAAGTCCCTACTGGCAAGTTCCTTTGGTGGGAAGAGGGGGAACACTTTCTCTGGGGCCACTGTTTGGTACCAAAGTGAAGTCACTTCTTAAGACATCAGCAACCGACATGGTTTCAGTCTGGCTCTGCCCCCAATTCCATCTTCCTGCCAATGCACCCCTGGAGGCAGTAAACGATGTCAAAGGGACTGGCTCTCTGCTGCCTTTATGGTTGCGAGACCTACATTGTGTTCTAGGCTCCTGGTTTTAGCTGAGCCCAGTTCCACCTGCAGCAGGCATTTGCGGAGTGAGTCAGAGAATGGAAGATCTCTCTCTGTCTCATTTTGTCTTTCTACCATTTAATGAAAGTGAAAGTAAATAAATAAATAATGGGAGAGGATAGTTTCCTGGCTTTTGAGTATGATTTGACTGTGATGATACTACAGGCTAGTTGCTGGTTCTATGCTTGTGAGGCAGAAAAAGGCATACCTCCTTACAAAGGTGAACGCAAAGGCACTTTCAAAGGTTCTGAGAAACACCGGTGTTTGGGTTATCCAGCAAAGATGTTAGTTCGGATGACATCTGACATCAAACCCCACTTCTGGCTCCTAACTCCAGCTTCCTGCTAATACAGTCCCTACCAGGCAGCAGTATGGACACAAAGAATGGAGCTCATGACAACCAATTTGTGACACTTAGACTGAGGCTCATGTTTCCAGGTTCCACTTGGCCCAATCCTAGGCATGTGGACACTTGGGGAACAAAACAGAAGTTGGTGGTATTCGTTCTATGACATTCTAACTCTCAGATAAAATGCTTTTGGCATTCTAAAGCTCAGATAAAATGCTTTTTTAAGAAGCTTGTGGAAATGCTGTGAAAAGTGTGAGAGTTTCTAAATTACTATTATTTGTTTTATTTATAAGACAGAGAGATTGCATCTGCTATTTCACACTCCAAGTTTCCACAACATCCAGAGCTGGGTCAGCAGCTGGAAATTCAGTCTGGGTCTCCCCAGCGTGTGGCATGGGGCCAAGTGCTTGGGTCATAGCCTGCTGCCTTCCAGGATACATGTTAACACAAACAAGGCACTCAGCTGAGGGATGTGAGGGTTCCAAATGGTGTCTTTAGCTTGCTTGTTTGCTTTTTAAAGATTTATTCTTACTTGAAAGGCATATTTTACAGACAGAAAAGGAGAGACAAAAGGAAAGGTCTTCCATCTGTTGGTTCACTCCCCAAACAGCTACAATGGCCAGAGCTTACTGATCTGAAGCCAGGAGCTTTTTATGGGTCTCCTACATGGGTGCAGGAGGCTGAGCATTTGGCCTATCCCATGCTGCTTTCCCAGGCCTTAAGCATAGGGCTGGATTGGCAATGAAGTTGCCAGAACAGGAACTGGCACCAATATGGAATGCCAGTGCTTGCAGGCTAATTAGCTTGCTGTGCCACTGCGCTGGTCCCCCAAGTTGTGTGTTGGGTATTGTGCCAGATTCCTGCACCAAAATTACAAGTTTGCTTTGGAGCAAAAAAACAAAAAAATATCTTTTTTTTCAAATCCATGTAGTGCTTTCATAACATACATTTCCCATGAACTCGCTGAAGGACCTATATGTGCATAAATTTTAACACATTTTGCACTAGAATTATTAACATATCTTTATATTTTGCATAAACTCTGTGAAGGGTCCTAGGACAGCCTCCCACTAGGACAACTACTTTGCCCTGGGGGCTCCTAAAGTGGTAACAGCTTTTATACAAGGGCAGGTGGCTGCCCAGTGACTGCAACTGTGAGCATGGCTCTCAGGGGCCTTGGTGCAAGGAAACAGTCCACCCTGCATGTCTCCTGGTCACCCCTCAGAAGAGTGATAACCCTCACTACAGGGAAGTCACCAGGCAGATAAGACTCCAGAGTATCACCTGCTCTGCGGGGAAAGCCATAAAGTGTGGAGGGAAGATCTGTTCTTCCTCATCTTCAGTGTCAGACTTGAAGCCTCCCCTCCTTGTAGAGGTCTTCCCTTAGTAACCACCAAAAGAGGCATATGGGAGTTTCTTTTCAGACAAGTGACAATTACAGTATTTGTATGTTTCTTATTTATTAGCTATCTTTTCAGTTATCTCTGAGTGGTGCCAAGTGTTGCTGTATGGTAGCCCAGCTAACTACTTGGCAGAGCTGGCACTTACTAAACCCTTGATGAGTGAAGGAATGGCTTTAGCAACCTTTAGTCACGGCAAGGGTGGAAAGTGGAAAGGTATCTGAAATCACGGACAGGGAGAGGAGCACAGCAACCCAGCCTCAGAGGGATGAAGGCCAACTTGGCAGCCCTCTCCCCTTTTCCCATGAGGGTGAGGCAGTGCAGTAATGTGTCACCCAGTTCAACTCATGTTCTCTGAGAATGCAGGCACTGTGCTGAGTGCTTTGTTGATATCCATTATGTCACCCCACCTGCCTAACAAGCACCTCGGAAATAGCTATAATTATTACCCTATTTTACAAATAAGGAAACTGTGACTTAGAGGGTATGGAGGTGTATGTAGTTAGGGAAACTGACATAATAAACGGCAAAGCTAGGACTTGAGCCAGATCTGCCTGGTCACAATGAGTGTTTTCTCAAACAAAATACGTTGCCTTTACCTTGTGCACTGTGATAGAGGCAGGCAAGGGATGCCAAATGCAGTGGCTGATTACAAACCTGCCTAGAGCCCAAGCCTCACTGGTTCTCTCTGAGCAGTGGAGGATTTGCACCTTCACCTGTGTCTTAATCTAGTATATTCTGGCCTCTGTATCTATGGTCTTGTTTTGCGCCCTTTTTCGGTGCTCACCCCCGACATAAAGGGTAGAGGGCTTTTGAACCACAGTCCCAGGCCTGGTTTAGGCTATGTCTTACCCTTGGCAGAGTGTATGTGGTGGCCGGTTCAACTGAAACAATGCATGATCTTCCAAGAAGTGAGACCTTTTAAAATCTGTACTTTAGAATCTAACTGAAGGATAACTCCAGTTGTGATTTTTCACCTAAAACTGTAATAACCCCTTTTAATGGCCATTCTCTTGGCCTTTCAGGGTCTTTTTTTAAATATTTATTTATTTATTTATTTTGTTGTTGGAAAGTCAAATTTAGAGAGAGAAGGAGAGACAGAAAGATCTTCCATCCTCTGGCTCACTCCCCAAGTGACCACAATGGCTAGAGCTGAGCCAAAACAAAGCAGAAGCCAGGAAATTCTTCCAAGTTTCTCACGCAGGTGCAGGGTCCCAAGGCTTTCGCCCATCCTTGACTGCTTTCTCAGGCCACAAGCAGGGAGCTGGGTGGGAAGTGGGGCTGCCGGGACATGAATGAGCACCCATATGGGATCCCGGTTCATGCAAGACGAGGACTTTAGTCACTAGGCTATCATGCAGGGCCTTTCCTTTCAGTTTTGAAGCTACTATAGTAGTGACCCAGCTGGCACTTCAGGGATATTAGTGGTTCCCAGCAAAAAGAATAAGCAGTTACTCCTTGAACATAGGATTAGAAACGTTTTCTAAACTTTCTCATTCCAAATGAGAAACATGTAGGCTATGTCATTAGTTGACTATCATGGTATCATTAGGTAGACTATCATGGTAATTGTATAGTACTTCAATATATGCAAACTGAATTATTTATTTTATTGTAAATACGTTTATTTATCTGAGAGACAATGGGAGACAGAGAGAGAGAGAAAGGGAGAGAGTAGGAAAGACAAGAGAGCTCCTATTTGTTGATTCACTCTACAAATCACAATGGCTACGAATGGGTTGGGGATGAAGTTTAACTTGCTGCTCTATAGCCCCACCAATTTTTTTTTTTGCCTTGTTTGGAACTGACAAATATGTGTATATGTTTATGGGGTAAAGTGTGATTTCTGAACTTATGCATGTATTAAAAATGAAATTGTTAATTAACAAATTCATCACCTCATATACTTAGCTTTAGTGGTAAAAAACATTTCAGATCACTTCATTAATTTTGAAATATGCAGTACATTATTGGTTAGTCAGTCACTATTCTGTTTGTAAAATCACTACAGTTTGTTTCTCTGGTTAAACTGAAACTTTATACCTTTAGATAGGTTTTTCCTCTTTCTCTAGACATTCTCATCCATCAGCCTCTGGCAACAAAGTTTCTGCTCCATGAACATGACATCTTTAGAGATGAGATTATGCAGTATTTGTTTTTTAGCTCCTGACTTATTTCACTTAGCAAAATGTTCTCAAGTTTCATCGATGTAAATGACAATATATCCTTTTTGAAGACTGATTAGTATTCCACTACATATCTGAGTGTTTGCCATATTTTCTTTCTCCATTCACCTGATCAGTCCCACATCTGGCTTACTGTCCCACGGGCACAGAAAAATGAGAGTGCAGTGATCTCCTGAGCTTACCGATTTCAGTTCCTTTGGTTATATACCCAGAAGTGCAACCGCTGAATCGTATGGTCATTCTAGTTATAGATTTTTGAAGAATTTCCATACCGTTTTTCTCAATGGCTATACTAATTTACATTTCTACCATCAATGCATGGGGGTTCCCTTTTCTTCTGCACCCTAGCCAACATTTGTTAACTGTTGTCTTCTTACCTTCTGTATCTTTAGTTTTGTCTTTCTGATGCTGGTCTCTTTAGCAGGTATGAACTAAGGATATCACCGTGTTTTTCGTTTGGTCCTGCCTTTCTGTGATGATGCGTGTTGTTTCAGAGCTGTTGATTACTTGCATGCCTTCGCTTGAAAATGTCAATTTATGTTTTTGGCTGGTTTTTCATTGGGCTGTTTTCTTGCTGTTGAGTTGTTGGGGTCATGATGTGGTATTTGATGACATTTTATGTAATGATCTCTCCAGACCATAACCTTGAAGGAGGCACAGTGGGGTCAGGCTTTGCTGGTTTCTGTTTTGAGCATGACTTCTCTCTCACTCTTTCTCTTCCATCCCAGTTTTCTTGCCAGAAGAAGAGAGAAACGGATGTTTCCTTTTTCTCTGAATGCTAAATATGTTTTTTGGCCTTGAACCAATAGGGTAGACATACTACACAGAAAATATTATACTCAGGGAAGGGATGTAATACAAGCTATCTGAAAGTGATACAAACCTTGTAAGACTTCAAAAGACTCTCTCTCAACAAGCTAAAAAAAAAAAATCTGGAGGCAGGCCATGGAAAGAAGAAGAAAAGCCAAAATATGTGTGTTCCAGCCCATCCAAAAAATCTGCTTTATTTATTTAATCAAGTAATCGCAGTCTCTGAAACTTCTGGATGCAAGTGCAGAAATAAAGGTATTCATGAAGTCAGATTTGCAATTGCCAGGAAGTAGTAAAGTGTGCCAATTTAATCTCGGCTCCCTGTATTAGTCCTCAGGGGAAAGATGAGCTCATGAATGCATATATGGAGATCATTACAAAGCTGAATTTAAATACATTAAATATGGAAGTTGGGTATAAACCCTCCAAGGGTTATCCACCAAAAAGAAGAGGTGAAAAACAGCTGGAGCATTAAAGGGGTGTGGGGAGCTGCAGGGGACTAAGAGCCTCACTGGCTGGGGAAAACAGTTACTACACTCCCTTCCAGGAGAGCACCTTATATAAGCTGGCTGTTCCAAAGCTCTAGCATTTGAGCCCACCTAAACAATACAAATTCTGTAGAAGGGACTTGCTTTATCCTCCTGCTTATGGTCTCCACAGCTGCTGGACCCAGGAAGCTTCAGTCATTTTTACCAGAGTTTAACTGAGCTGAAGTGAAGAGTTACAGATTCCAAATCATCTATTGAAACCTTCATTAAAGGGTAAGTTTTGTTTATTTAACATTTGTTAAATGGTATAGTCACTTAGCAAAGTATTTACCACAGGTCAAACAGTAGACATATCTATTACTATTTTGCTTTTGAAGAAGAGCTTCTTCAAAGAGAAATGGATCATGGCTACACGAGAGAGAAAATGGTCTTCCCTACACACACACCTCCCCCAATATGTCACACTGGGGAGTGTGCCTGTCAATAAAAAAATTGTATTAACGAATTGGCATAACTAGAGTACTCAGTAGGGACCCCAAGAGAGAACTTTGGAGACTTAAAGAGTGAAATGGATACCAAAAAGAAGATAGAATTATATGGGTTCATACAAAGGAATGGAAATACGTGAATTAAGATCTAAGGGAATCTGAGACCATGAATAGCATTAAAAGTAGAGAAGCACGAACAGGAAGGAAATGTATGTCCTAATACTAATTAACTTAAAATCCATGACGTGAACCAAGGATTGTATGCAGCAGTCAAGTGGAGATTGTTCTGAGAAATGACTCAAAGTGATTGGAGAGATGTTTGCCCACCCTCTCCCATAAAGTGAGATGTGGGCATTCCAACGTAGGAAATGGCCATTCTCACAGATATGGACGTGGGAATCACAAAAGTCAACAGTGAGGACAAACACTTTGGAATAATGGAGGGGAAAAATTTCAGTGAGTAGGTACCCATGAGTATAATTTCAGGAATGCCAACTGTAGATGCTCATAGACAAAATAAGACAGTATCTTATGAGAAAGATGATAGGCAGTTTTTTCATCGTTATCTCAGTCTTGAATGTAACTAAATCTGGTTACAGTCAAAGGAAATGAGCTGATTCCTGAGGGGTGGGTTCAGACTTACCAGCAAAACTGTTTGTAGATAATTTTGGAGCAGAAATACAACAACCACAAGGCTGAAAACCTGCCTAATTCTGTCTGAAAGCTGAGATGTTTCTCTAACAGACAAAGACTTTTCATTCAAGGATCAGATTTTAAATTCTGAATTACCCAACAGGAGGCAAATTCAGAATCTTAATAGTGAGAAAAAGGTAAGTGAATACGCCACCTAGTAATTCTGCCTGGCTTCACTGTCCAAAAACCTCAGCTAGGAGAAACTAACAGCTTAGCTGCCACTCTTTCATGAACAAATTCAGCTTTACTTAAAAGTAAATGAACTGATTATTAAGCAATCATTTTCATCACAAAACAAAGTATTAAGAATGTAAATCTTGCTGGCAGCTTTTCTTCCATACAGAAAAACAAAATTGAAAGTGGAAGTCTAGTAAAGCTTTAGTCGTCTTTTGGATTTTTTTTAGTGTAAAGAATTAATTATCAATTGCACTTATAGGTGGATCTTCGTCTGTTCATGTAGGTTTTGTTATGTGTAAGCAAAGTATTTTTCATTTGCATGTTCTTTTCTATGAAGAAATTCCATATTTAGGGTCAGTCGAGCCATGAACGCTTTTGTATTTGTGCTTATTACATACGAAATAACAGAAATACTAGTTGATTTATGTTCAAGCTAAAAACAATATAAATCAGTAACCAACTTTTTAACTTTTTTGGTTATGCCATTTGCCATTTCACCATTCTTTTCACTCATCTCACTTCTGCAGTATTATCTTGAAGGGTTAAATATTTTTCTGCAAGTAAGATGTTGATGCTAATACGTGTGCCTTAAGAAACTGTCTAAGTCATTAAAATATGAACATTGATCTCATGTGCACCCGTTTTCTTTTCCTTAAAAATGTTTTATTAATTAATTTTCATTTTATTTGAGAGAGATCTTCCATCTGCGGGTTCCCTCCTGCGATTCATGTGACCCCAGTGACTGTAACACACAGCCTGTCTCCTACGGATGTGGCAAGTGCCCACGTACCTGAGCCACAATCTGCTATATCCTAGAGTGTACTCATTAGCAGAAGGAT
This sequence comes from Ochotona princeps, assembly GCF_030435755.1. NCBI lineage: Eukaryota > Metazoa > Chordata > Mammalia > Lagomorpha > Ochotonidae > Ochotona > Ochotona princeps. Next base: position 71,406,750 of record NC_080836.1, read on the forward strand.
GCGCACTGAGCTGTACACTAACACAACTGCACTAAATTCCATCCCTTCGTGCACATCTCATTAGAAGTATGCACTCAATGTATTCTTTTTTTAAGTTTGTTTATAAGAAAGAGTTACAGAAAGAGAGAATCTTCCATCTGCTACTTTACTCCCCAAATGCTGAACAGTTGAAGCTGAGCCTGTCCAAATCCAGCAGCCTGGAGTTTCGTTCAGGTCTTCCATGTGGGTGCAGGGACCCAAGGACTTGTGTCATCTACTGCTACTTTCTCATCAGGCACATCAGCAGAGAGCTCAATCAGAAGCGAAGGAACAGGAACTGTGTAAAGTACAAGGAAAATGTAGAGGGTATAACTGCTGCCGTAGTGCTTGCATTCCCTGTGTGCTCCGGTTTGTGTCCTGACTGCTCAACTTTCCATCCAGCTCCGTGCTGTGGCCTGGAAAAGCAATATAGAATGGCCCAAACCCTCTGGACTCTGCTCTCTCAAGTGGAGATCTGGAGGAGGCTCCTGGGTCAGCTCCCATTTGTATGATCACTTGTGGAATGAATCAGTGGATGGAAGAGCTTCCCTCTCTGTCTTTCTGTAAATCTGTCTTTCCAATAAAAATAAACAGTTTAAAAAATAACTTATGTTAAAAAAAATCCAGATATAATGTAGGAGGAAAATCATACGATGAAGCTCAGGGGCCAAACTGAGATGCTTCAACTCATTCATCAGCAGTTTCAGCCTCTACTGTTTTGGGAAGTGACGTTCCAGGGGCACCCAAGATCTGGAGTGTCTACAGAGGGAGAACAGGAGGTAAACACTGTGCCTCAAAAATCTGGAAAGAAAGAAAAGTGGCCATGAAGATTGAGATTTGTGTTACTAGAGTCCTTTTTTTTTTTCTAAAAAAAGATTTATTTATTTTGATTGGAAAGAAAGATCTGATTTACAGAGAGAATAAGACGCAGAAAAAGATCTGTAATAACCGGAGCTGAGCCAATCCGAAGTCAGCAACTTCCCCTAGGTCTGACACGCAAGTGCAGGGTCCCAAGGCTTTGGGTCATCCTCTAGTGCTTTCCCAGGCCACAAGCAGGGAACTGGAGGGGAAGTGGACCAGTGTTGTGGGATCCCGGTGCATGCAAGGCGAGAACTTGAGCCACTAAGACATTGTGCTGGAATCCCTGTTTTCCTGTTCTAGCTGCTCTGCTAGTTGGTCTTTCCTGGTGAGAACACAACCAAGTCCTAGCCAGCACTTCCTCCCTCACTCTTCCTCCCTTCCTCATCCTGTTGCACTATCCAGAAAGTCAACCTGAGGCTACACATGAATTCTCTGCAATCATTTCCCACTCATCACAATCCGAATAACCCTGCAACCTTGGAGGAGACAGGATATTTCCCAACAAGAGACTACAATGCAACTAAATCCTTAGGCAGCAGCTAGTCTCTTTTATTCTTTTTCTTTTCTTTTTTTTAAAGATTAATTTTATTTTCATTAGAAAGTCAGGTACACAGAAAGGAGGAGACACAGAGAGAAAGATCTTCCATCCAATGATTCACTCAAGTAGGCGCAATGGCCAGAACTGAGCCAATCCCAAGCCAGGAGCCAGGAACTTCCTCCAGGTCTCCCACACAGGTGCAGGGTCTAAGGCTTTGGGCCGTCATCTTCAACTGCTTCCCCAGGCCACAAACAGGGAGCTGGATAGGAAGTGGGGCTGCCGGGATTAGAACCGAAGCCCATATGGGATCCTGGGGCGTGCAAGGCAAGAACTTTAGCCACTAGGCTACCATGCCAGGCCCAGTATTTATTATTCTTTAATCCTCCCTCATCTTTCCATATTCCATGCCTAGAAGAGGAAATGAAAACAGGTTAGCCATTGTTTCAGCGCTGGAGTAAGGGGTTGTTTTCCTTGTACTTTTTACTTTCACTTCTTTTTTTTTTTTTTTAAAGATTTATTCATTTTATTACAGCCAGATATACACAGAGGAGGAGAGACAGAGAGGAAGATCTTCCATCCAATGATTCACTCCCCAAGTGAGCCGCAACGGGCTGATGCGCGCCGATCCAAAGCCGGGAACCTGGAACCTCTTCCAGGTCTCCCACGCAGGTGCAGTGTCCCAATGCATTGGGCCGTCCTCGACTGCTTTCCCAGGCCACAAGCAGGGAGCTGGATGGGAAGTGGAGCTGCCGGAACTAGAACCGGCGCCCATATGGGATCCCGGGGCTTTCAAGGCGAGGACTCTAGCCGCTAGGCCACGCTGCTGGGCCCCGCTTTCACTTTTTTTAACCCATTGACATATTGGTAGTAGCTTTCAAATTCTCATTTCTTCTTTCCACTGTGAATGTTCTTTTTTAAAAAAATTTATTTATTTTTATTGAAAAGGCAGATTTACAAAGAGAAGGAAATACAGTGAGAAAGGTCTTCTGTCCTCCAGTTCACTCTGCAAGTGGCCACGACTGCCTCAGCTATGCTGATCTGAAGCCAGGAGCAGGAGTTTCTTCCGATCTCTCAGAACTCTGGGACCCTGCTTTCCCAGACCACAAGCAGGGAACTGGATGAGAACTAGAGCAGTTGGGATATGAACCTGCATGCATATGAGATCCCAGCACTTGCAAGGTGAGGTTTTAAACAGTAACCCACCATGCCGGGCCCATGAATGTTCTTTTAAATCCTTTATTAAACATTTTAATTCCAGAAAAGCATACCTGCAGTTAAGTGCACAGATTACAAGCAAATACCCTAGTGAATTTTTATAGATTGATACGTAATTCAGTTCCATGAAGCCCTAGGACATTTGCAGCCCATAGTGGCTCTCTGATGCACCTTCTCAATCAATAACCCCTCCCTGGTCAGCACTTTTCCTGATTCTGAACTTCAGATACAAGTGGAATCTCAGACAATGTCCATCTCTGTGTCTGATGTGTTTTGATTAAAATTAAGTCCATATTGTTGCATGTGTTAGCAATATGTTCTTTTCTAATACTCCATTGCATGAACACATCACAACATTCCTTCCCTGTTATTGAAGATTCATGTTATGTCCTCTCCTGGGCTGTTCTAAGTGAAGCTGCCTTTAACTTCAACACTGTGGATTCTTCACTTGTACTCCCCCTCCCTTCGTAGCCTCATGATGGATGGAATTGTTCGATAGTTAATCCAGCTGATGTTGCTCTCTGCTGGTTCTTCTGATCACTTTGACACCAGAATTCAAGCCAGATAAAAACCCTTGGTCATACAGAATTACCGCCCCACCCCCAAATAAAATGACAGAAAGGGAAAAATAGAAGAGGGATGAAGGAGGGAAATGTACAGGCATGCTGGTGTAAAATCTAAAACGCATAATTCCCATTTTATAGAGATATCTGATCATCATAATTTGCAATGGCTAAGGAAGTAATGTTTACATAATTACAGACTTCTTCATTTTTGGAAGTAATCCATGCCCTCTAGAAATTGTTCATAGATCTTGGTAATATCCCTTTAAGAAATGATAAAATTACAGAGTCAAGTTTAAGTCCCAGGCCAGGTTCTCAAGGCAGTTTGGTTGACTCTGAGCGTTTGTACTTGACCGAGGGGGTTTTCGGTTTGCTTTTTAAGCTTCATCAAGAGCCTAAACTGCTGAACAAATTCCAGGGAGGCTGAGAAAAATAGTGAAAGGCATCTAAGTTTTTGCTGTGGCTTATGCGCTGTCACAAACCATCTGCATTACTGTTTTTCTGCTTTTTGTTGTTAGTTTATTGGGTTCCTCAAAAAAATATTAAGTCATTAGACATTGAAGTTTGTTTCTCTAAGCTCTACAGTTTTCCACATTAATAAATTCATTACCTATGCCTATACTTCATGTATAAGTTCATGTATAGATCATTTAGGAGATAGGTTTATTAAAATGATCAATTATTGTGGAGCTGGTATCTGGCCTAGCAATCAAGACTCCCTCATCCCATACCACAGTTCCTGCGATAAAGATTCTAGCTCCTAGTTCAAGCTTCCTACTAATGGAGACCCTGGGAAGCAGTAGTGATAGCTCATGTAGTAGAGTTAACTGCCTCCCTTGTGGGATATCCGAATGGAAAATCTGCTCTCAGGCCTGGGAAACTGTAAGCATTTAGGGAGTAAGCCAGCAAGTGGGAGTGTTCTCTCTCTCTCTCTTTCTCCTTCGTAAATAAATACATAGGTTAACCAAAAAGCTGTCCGGGCTGATGCTGTGGCATAATGTGTAAAGATGGCTCCACCCCATTTGAACATTGGTTCAAGCCCTGGCTGCTCCACTTCCAATCCAGCTCCCTGCTAGTTAATGGCCTGGGAAAGCAGTGAAATATGGCCGAAGTACTCAGGCCCCTACGTCCATGCTGGAGACCCAGAGAAAGCTCCTGGCTCCTGGTTTCAGATTGGCTCCACTCTGGCAATTGTGGCCACCTGATAAGTGAGCCAGCAGATGAAAGATCTGTCTCTCTCTTTCTCTCTTTCCGTAATTCTGCTTTTCAAATAAGTAATTTTTAAAAGTCAGTGATAATAACTAGCAAATTATTTGCTCAGCCAGAAGTTCATTTTGTATTACAGATGTTTAATGCCTATAATGAAGATTAAGAAGAATTTAACTGTGGGTTCTTTTTCTGGGAATGTTGGCTTATTTTCATGTTGGTCTATGTCATTTGCATCCATTTACAATTTTTATGAAAGTAGTAAAAAAAATCATTGTGTAAATATAGCAAGCCATGTTCTGGACATCAACTCTTCAATCAAAAAAAAAAATTCTTCTTAGGAAAAAATACAAATGACTTCCTTTTCCAGCTTTTTGCAGTTAAAGGTAGAAGTCTAAAATGTGGTTAGAACTTATCACTTTTCCACCAGCAGTTAGGTCTGAATGAGTCAACTTTCAATGATGAGTATTTTACTTCATCATCCTCATAGTGGAAAACAGAATTAGAACTCTACAGGCTGAAGTTTAGGGAAAAGGCAAATATTTGAGTCAAAGGGTAGTAGCCATAGAAATGAATATAGATCATACATAATTAAGAGGCTTGGAGTTTATTACCTTGCTTGAATTAAGAAAAAAAAAACTTTTTGGCTCCTCAGTGGTCTTGTCACACATTAGCAGCTCCTTCTGGAAAAGTCTGAGTCCTGCATCCCAGAATCCAAGGCCAAGTATCAGAGTTTCCTTAACACATAGTTTGTGTTGCAGTGGAGAAATAGTTCTTTGAGGCTGTGTTCAAAAAAGGCTGAAGTGATAAAACTGTGAGTTGTGATTCTGTTGGTGGTGAGAAAGAAAGGCCCATCCTTGCTAGTGCTGGTTCCGAGTTCCTATGGTAGCGTTGAACTTGTTCAGGGTTCTCATTCAACATTTACAATTGCCTCAGTGTTCTTGAGAGGGAAAAGCTTGTTGATACAGCTCCTTGAAGTATTGTGGGTTTCCAAACACATTCCTGTGGTGGGAGGCAGAGGGTGAGACCAAAGCCTTCCGATTCATTCAAAGGGGAGAAACTGAACTTACTCCCAACAGGTGAAGCTAAGCAAGTCCTGTAAGTGGATTGATTTGTTATATGAATCAAAGTTCTGTTCCTAGGGGCTGTAAGCAATATTGTTTCATGGGGTACCCCCTTTTCTCCTACTCCCATTTCTCTGTAATTCACAGCTTTCTCCCCCAGAGGTGCTTTGTCTTCCCCTTGATGATTGTGATTCTTTTTCTTTCCTTTTTGTCCTGTTTGAATGCTCTGCCTGTCTAATACGTTAGATTGTTTCTCTTTTCCTGTGTCATTATGCTTAAAAACAACTCATTATTGTTATAGCAAAACAATAATAAATGCATGGTTATAAAATCACAGGGGAATTGTGCTGCTCTCCTCAGTGGTTAAATTCCTAGACCATGTAAAGTTTCATAAGTGGAATCTTTTATAAAAACTACCAACAAATTCTTAAACACTTTTCACAAAGTTTTTGGTTTTTGCTCTTATAGATTCTTCACAAAAATATGTGATGTTTTTCAAAAACAGTTTTGCATGTTTTAGTGACTTGGAAGTTCAATGATTAATCCTTTAGATTATTTTTTATTTGCAATTAAAAAGTAGCACTTATCCACAGATGTAATTTTATAACTTTTCAGCAACGATAGATGAAACTATTACCTGGTACAACAACCTAACTTAAGAACACTACACAAAGCAAGAACATAAGTTTTTAAAAAATGATCATAAGTAGGTTATGGAAGCAAGAGTAAATGATTGGTGATATTTATTCATTGAAAGCCACATACCTGTGTTGTCATTAGATTTGGGGATGGCCAAAAGTCTGAGCAGTGGAGTTAATATTCAAAGACAAAGCTACTTAACTGCAGACTGACACTGGGTGGAGGGAAAGACTGCTCTGAGTCAGCCGCGCTTTTGTCTCTTGAGATCATTCATCCTATGAGCAATGATATCAATTTTCCTGGAGGCTGCCTGGCCAGGGATAAAGATAAAGCCGGCAACAACACATGGCATGACGTGAAAGGACTTGGAATAGCGTTGGAGACATGGTGGGAGCTTGATAAGTATTTGCTGGAAAAGAGTCTATCACGGTTTCCTTTGTGCTAGTTCTATTTCCAACTGGATCATGAGCGAGCAAGCTTTGTTTTTTGTTTGTATTGCAGTGATAACTGTGGCTTTGAAAACACTGAGTGATCTTAAGCTCTCTAACTTAGGCATTAACTTGATGCTAGCAACCCAAGCTCTCCACACACATTTTTAGCATTCTAGACCATTTGCCCTGTGAATTTTGTGTAAGGCAGTTGCAGGGAAGAGTTTCTGAGCTAGTCGTGTTCTAATCTCTATGACCTTCATGAAGACGATGTGGGGTGCTGAACTTTGCCATAAAACATTGTCCCGGCAGGAATGCTTTAGCTGTCCACAGTAGTTTTTAAGTAAATGCCAAAAAGTCCACGCTAAAAGAAAAGAGTGTTGAGACAATCTAACTTTTAGGTAAACTCTGCTAATTCACCAGTCCTCCATTAAAGTGGCAAGCTTTAATCATCTTTTGAAGACTTGCCCTGTATCTCAGTGGTGTGTGTGTTAGCAGATCATTGTAAAGTACAGTGTGTACAACTACTGGATCTGCATTCCATCATGAAATGACAGTGGGTCGTGAGTACAGTTGGAAGAGGATAAAGTTGTCCAAGCACAGGCATTCTCAGACTTTGTGGTGTACATGACGACCGCTGGAGGTACCGTATCAGGGCAGAATCTGAGACTTCAGGTGCGAAAGGGGTCTGGAATGCAGTGTTCTTAACAACTCCCCAGGAGATGAGAATGCTGACAGTTCACATCAACACCAACTGGGCAGTTTTTAAGAAATACGTAATGCTTGGCTTCTGCACTCAGTTGAGTTCACTCTCTGGGACCCTGTTTGAATTGACCCTGACAGTGGCCTGAGTTGGGGGATGTGAGGAGAGATTTCCCCAGTCTCCATGGTGAAGAGCATGTGTAGTTAAATTTCATGAACTTGTAGACCTCACACAGCTGTTTGCATGCAGCAGTCCATTGACTTGCCTAGCCCCTGTACCTATGCGATTTTCTGAATTAAGCCCCTGCCCTCTCTTAAGGAAATTACAGTCATATTTCAAAGCCCCTTTTCAAATACTATTGCATTTCTCAGATACAGAATACATTGAATAAATTTTAGATACATATCATCTTGTAGCAGTCACCTTGCTTTAAATTCCAAGCAACTTTATTTGCAACTCCTAAGGCAATAACCACACTCTGCTTTATAATTATGTGTGTTCATTTTATCCTCTCCAGTGAATAAACAACCTAAGGGCAAAGATTGTGTCACCTCTCTTATCTATGCCCCTACCTCATTTATCTCCCCTCTCCGTGGTTTCCCCCTGCATGCCCTACACAGTGCCCCATGCATGCATTCAACATTCACTTGAGTCCCCATGTCAGGCAGGCCAGGCTGGGTGAGCAGAATCCTTGTCCTTCCGCCTTGAGGACCACCACATTAGGACAAGGGAGACCAGGATCCATAAATTGTTCACAAAACAAATGTCAGGTATTCAATTGTGACATTAGGGAATCTGCAGAAATGTTTGAGATCTGAAGAACATAGCACTGAGTGGTAGTAGAGCCCTGGTAGAGAAAACCAAACACGCATGCCCAGTGTGGGAAGGAACCTGAGACTAACTGAATTGGAAGGGTGCTGTGACCAAGCATCATCGGGGGGAATTAGGTTGAAAGGTGTTTTGGGGTGCCTAGGAAAGTAGAAAAAACTCAGTAAGCAGTAATGGCACAGAACGAGCCCCTTTTCCCCTAGATCAAATAGTGATGTCAGCAGCTACATCCATAATGATTGAAGCAGAAGTCTGCTGGGTTGATAGATCAGAGCATTTGTAATTAGCACTAAAACGGCTGATTTGATTGCCTTGATTGGTTACAATTTGACTCTGAAAAACAGTGCATTAATCTTAGAGAATATTATAGTCTTTGGAAATACAAACTAAAAATAGTTTGATTTTATTTTTGTCTAACATTTTTAATTAGTGATGCATTCACATCATTTTTAAAACACCTTTTTTTTTTTTTGTTTAGAAATCTAACGCCCATCAATTCAGACCTCCAGGAAGGTGTCAACTGTTATATAAGTTTCCCGTATGCACTTTCAGAGTCTTCTTAAACATATTCCAGCAAATGCATATTACGCACCACCGTCTCACCTCTGAACTGCACTTTCCCCCTTAACTATTCATTCTTTATTTCTTGTCATTCAGTAGAGACCTTCTTACTGTTTTTTGTTAAAAATTTTCCAGAGCCTATGAAACTGTCACATAATGCAAAATAATTAACAATAAAAAAAAAAAAAACAAAACAAAACAAAAAAAAAAAAAAAATTTTGTTGTAAAGCTTACTGCATATTATTTTCCTACATGGATGCAATTGAAGGATGGTATGTCTTAGTAATTAGGATACTTCTGATATTTGGCTATTGCAAACAATACCACAGTGAAGAATCTTGTGTTTTAGGCATCTGTTAACGTACAAAAATATATCTGCAAGATTATTTTTCAGAAGATAAATTGCTAAATCAGGGGTATATGCACTTGTAATTTGGAGAGATTACTAAATTGCTTTTCATTAATATTGCATGCAATGATAAATTTGTAGTGAAACTGAGTTTCACTTGGAAAGACATATGTTATGGGGAAGATGTTTAGAACTGTAAATGATTAGGCTTAATTGATGAGTTTTTTGAAAGTGGAAAAAGATGCCGTAACACCACTCCCTCTTTGAGTCTTTTATAGGGAATTACTGAGACTCATAACTAAGTTACAATGATCAGTCTAGGGAATGTGCACAGTGCTTCATAAATATTCACTTGTTAACTCTTTTTTTTTTTAAGATTTATTTTATTTTTATTACAAAGTCAGATATACTGAGAGGAGGAGAGATAGAGAGAAAGTGGAGCTGCCAGGATTAGAACCAGTGGCCATATGGGATCAAGGCGAGGACCTTAGCCACTAGGCCACGCTGCCAAGCCCCACTTGTTAACTCTTCATAAACATCCTGAAGATAATAAAAATTGTCACAAATGACAAAAGTAAGTTTCATATAGTTAAGTAATTCCTCTAGTCAAATGTTGGTTCTAGGATTAAAACTCAGATTTGTCTGATTCCAAATATGTTCCGTTTTCATTGTATAACATGACTTCTTGCTATTGTGCTTTTCATATACTTTTTTAGAAAATTAGTGTTTTGTTTTTGCTTTGCTTTTTTTTCTGAATTTATCCTGTTTAAATTCAAGCATTCCTACATTCCCAGAAATGTTCTACTGAAGTTGATCCATTAAAACAAACATTTTCATTCGAGGCCAAGGGTTATTAAAGTGGTTAAATGCCAAATTCCAAAACTATTATTAGTCAACCCTGCCTTCTAGACCCAAGTAAAGGTATCTTTTAAAAGATCGGAGAACCTCGGGAGAACTCAAAGTTTGAAAGAGAAATTATGGTGAATGTGATAAAGTGACTTGTAAATAAACACAAAAGCCAGTTGGGATCTCACTGGTGTTTGGGCTTGAAGCCTGAGCACCAAGAACGATAGGGAGCAGTCACAGAGACTTAACTGCACCAAGCAGTGACTACCTCCGTAAGGCAGCTAAGCCCAGTTGATTGGATGAGACATGAAGGAAGTAAGAGTGAAGTTTGTTCGCAGATGCATGATGATCCTTCAATGTGGAATTTGAGATCCACTTAATGAAAAGATCCATTGTATTCAGGCTGATTCTGCCAGATTGCTCAAGGTTGTGTGTTTTCTTGCATTACTGATTTAAGTGCAGTATTAAATTGTCAGTAATATGATCTTCCCCAAAGTGCAATTTGTAATATTTAAATATTAGAACTTACGTTTAAAGTTGCTTTAGTGACCTTGTAAGTATTTATTTATTTACTCTTAATAGTTATATGTTTGATTGTTTATTGCAAAAGCAGAGTGACTGAGAGAAGAGACAGAGGAAGCATGATCTTTCAGTCACTGGTTCATTCCCCAAATGCCTACAGTAGTCAGAGCTGGGCAAATATGAAACCAGGAGTCAGGAACTCCCTCCAAGTTTCCAAGATGGGTGCCAGGAACCCAAGTACCATCTTCTGTAGTTCAGCCACATTAGAAGGGATTTGGATCAGAGAGCCAAGCAGCCCACACTTAAACAAGACACTCTGAGATGCAGGCATATCACAAACAGCTGTTGAACCTGCTTTACTACAAGGCGTGTCCTTCCCCACCATAAGTGTTTAGAGCACTATAGAATCCCCATGCCCCATCATTGAAACTTTACTCAGTGTTGCATCATTGATTATTAACTAAATGTCTACTCGTGCTATATTCTTATTCTAGGGGTCAGTGTGTCTTTTTAGGGCTCTGTATACGTTTCTTAACTGTGAGATTTAAGGAGATTAAACCGAACACTTATTATGACGTCAATACCTGATAGTCTTCACTTATTCTTTAAAACAGTACTTCTTATTTTGGCTCTATAAGTAAAATTTGAGGCAAGCATGTGTTAGTTCTCAACCAGAAATTTATCTCAGAAAGTACTTTTGACTTTATAAAATGCTTTACTTTTTAAATTTTAGATATTACAGAATGAGTACACTATAATATATACTTTTATTTATATTGTTTTTTCCTGAACAATTTTTTTAAAAAAATATTTATCTATTTGAAAGGCATATTGAGAAAGAGAGAGGGGAGACAGAGAAAGAATTAATCACTGGTTAATTCCCTAAATGCCCACAAATGCCAGAGTTAGGTCAGATTGAAACCAGAAGCCAAGCAAGAACTTCATCTGGGTCTTCCATGTAAGTGGCATTCACCCAAGTACTTGAGCCATCATCCACTGCCTCCCAGACACACTAGCAGGAAGTTGGATTGGAAGCAGAGTAGCCAGGACTTGATCCCAGCCTCTCTGATGTGCCATAATGCTGCCCCTCTACAACTTACTTTTATGCCCTTTGAACTTGAAAGAGTTTGAAAACATAATGAATCTGCTTGTAACACTACAAACATACCCCTCAAAGTAAAGATATTTTGGTTATTCATTTAAAAAAATAAAAACAGTGGCTGGTACTGTGAAGCTTTACACCAGTGTCAGCACCTCATGTGAGCACTAGTTTGTGTCCTGGATAGTCCACTTTCAACCCCACTCCCTGCTTACGGCCTGAGAAAATAGTAGAGAATGGCTCAAATCCTTTGTTCTTTGTTCCCATGTAGGAGACCCGGAGAAGGCTCCTGACTCTTGGCAGCCATTTGGGAAGTGAACCAGAGGATAGAAAAGCCCTCATTATCTCTGTCTCCTGCTCTGTGTAATTCTTTCAAATAAAAATTAAAACAAAAACTGTTTATTCATTTGAAGTGAAGAATTACAGAAAAAAGAGACCTTTCACCCACTGGTTGACTCCCCAAATGGCAACAAGGGGCCCAGGGTTCCATTTAGGTCTCTCAGTGGATATCAGGAGCCCAAGCACTTGGGTCATCCTCTTCTGCTTTCCCAGGCACATTGGCAGGGAACTAGCCAGCAGGTGTAGCAGCAACAACTCTCATGGACCCTCTGATATGGGGTGCTGACACTGCAGGTGGCAGCATAGCAATTACACTAACCCAAACATTGGCTCTCTTTAAAACTAGAGTGGGAGGTTGACTTGTATATTTGAAAGTCAGGGTTACACACACACACACACACACACACACACACACACACACACACACAAATCTTTTCTAGATCACTCCCCAAATGGCGTAATGGTGAGGGCCAGGCCAAACCAAAGCCAGGAGCCTGTAGCTTTATTCACATGAGTAACAAGGGGCTTGACTACTTTAAAATCTAATGCTGCTTTTCCCAGGTCATGAACTGGGAGCCAGAACAGGAACAGTCACAACTGGATCTCAAACTGGTCCTCATAGGGGATGTCTGTGTCCCGTCCCATACAGCAGGTTTACCTGCTGTGCCACAGAACCAGTGCCCAAGCAGTATTTCAAGTGCTTTCCCAAACCTCTGCTTCATGCAGGCTTTCCAAACAAGACCCTTTCTTGCCTTCCTAATCCTGAAGAAACTAAAAGCCTTTGAAATTTTCTTCTGCTTCATTCTCATTCTCTCTCTGTCTCTCTCTCTTTCTTCCCCCTTCTAATGGACCAAAGTCTTGGGATGAGAAACCCTAAAATTTGCTAGATACCCCTTGAACTCTGGCATCACTCAACTTCAGGAGCCCAGTGGCCTGAACCCAATTGTTTGGATGTTGTAACTGTATCAGCATGGTGGAACTACTTTTTCATCTCTTCTTTCTTGATGGCTATGTCCCTGAAGATTTCTGAGATAAGAAAGTAAAACCCCAAATTTATATGCAAAATAATAGATATAGAAGAAAAATATGCAATTTTTTTTTCATGGTTGCAAGATACGCATTGTGAATCTGTATGTTTCTTGAAAGTCAAGTAAGCAGGACTACTGTGATTCTGTGAAAATGGAAGTAGAAGAGCTCCCTTTTAAAAAGCAAACCAGCTCCTTAGATTTTAGGGAAAATGGCAGAGTGTGGACTATAGCTGAGAGCCTATAGAAGGCCTGGCCACAGTGCAGGTAAGAGTGACAATGACATCAGGTAAAATACTACCCGTGGCTAATGACTTCCCTGTGCAAATTTGGCTCAAAGATAGATTTTTCTAGAGTTACTCATATGTATCCCAGACCCACACACTGGCTGGGAAGTTTTATTGGTGAGAAAATTGATAAATAGCCGTAGCCTGGTGATAACATTTTCTCTCCTTTCACATAAATGCCTTCTTGTATCCCTTGGCTGTTTTTAATCTCAAAGCATTAATCTATGATTCTTGGAGAAAATATATTCAGGATGAGCCACTAGTAAATTTTCAACAGCTCAAAAATTTGCCTTAATATTTTCTTTCTGATACTACTCTTCATCATATATAACTTTACCATTTTAAATGAAGGGATCACTATTCCCCAAGAAGTGATTAGGTTCAATAATTTTTAGCCAGGGCTATGCATAATTCCAATTTGTTATATAGTTTGTCTGGGCAGTTTAGGCCTGTAGCACCTCTCAAAATGTTTTGAAATCGTTGATCTAGAAATTCGCATTTAAACAAAACAACTCTCTCCAATGACTCACATCTACTGTGGTTATATAAGCAAAACAACTGCAACATTAATAACTGCCCATTCTTCCATGTTGAAATAGAGTAAACTATGAAGGCAGACGCTCATTTAAGTGTCAAATTTACAGCAATGTGTCTACCAGAGGGCTGATGGGGTGATTTGAGCAGCACTAGCTTCTCACCGTTAACAACATACCATGACAATTATGTTACCCAACTTAGCATAACCAAGGAGATAATATAATTATATGAATAGCCAAAAAATGAGGAAGAGAGACTTTTAATGACCTATGGGTTCTAACATGATATATATGTTTGTAGGACTGGGAAGGACTTGAAAACAACAAACGAAAACAGATGAGTCTGAGGGAGTGAAGATGTATGTATGCACATAGTATTTGGAGTGATCAGATCCCACTTTTAGAATTTCTAAACACTTGAGAGCCAGCAAAAAGTCACTAGAGAACACAAGTTCCAAATATAGGAACACATCACCATAAAGAGATAATAGAATACATTTACAAAGATGCGCATGTTGAATGTTATCAATAAAATCAAGGTCATTCCTTTCTTGGTTATCAAAGCTGAAATAGGGACATGTAAGCAAATGTTTTTATGTTGTAGTTAAAGCACACATTGAAGCAGTAAATATTTAGTCCCATTCATCAGGCCTGAGACAGCCATGAGGGAGCCATTCATGCTCTCACCATCCTGCAAGCTTACAACAGGAAACTTATTTTTCTGATTTTATAAGGTTTAAGATTTTTTTATTTGACAACACTTTGAGAGTGAAATGTTATTTTGTTTTATTTTGAAGTTTGTATTATTTAGTTTCAATAAGCAAAATATAATTCATAGATACAAGTCTAAGAATATGATGTTCTCTTTCTTCCTCCTTCTCTCCCCTCTTCTTTCAACCAACGTGTATGGTTGATGAATTGCCTGTATTTTCTTTCTTTTTTTATGATAGATACAGAGAGAGAGGGAGAAAGAGAGAGAAAAAGGGAGAGATCTCTGGTTCACTGGTATAATCACAAAATGGTTTCAACAACTAGAGCTGGGCCAGTCTGAAGTCAGGAGCATTTTCCATTTTCCAGGTCTCCCAGGTGGGTGCAGGGTGCAAAACCTTGGGCCATCCATCCCTTGCTGCTTTCCCAGGCCATTTAGCAGGGAGTTGAATTGGCAGTGGAATAGCTGGGACTTAAATTGGCACCCATATAGGATGCTGGTGCCACAGATGAAGGATTAACTTGTTATGCCATTGTGCTGGCCCCTGTCTGTACTTTCAACAAATACTATTGTCCATAGGTAACACAGACTATCCCTGGAGTGAAACAGTAAACTAAAATACTTGAGTCCTGCACTGTATATATAATTCCCAGGCAATGATAACTGGTTGATATCTTAAGTATTACGTTTATAAATAATCACTAAGTTATTATCACTTTAGTAATTTCATCTATGTGAACTTATTTCTATGTCTACTTAATTCATTGTTCAATACCAAGTTTTCTTTATGTATCCATCTCTGTGCTGGCATGAAGTACACAGACTGAAAAGTGGAGATCCTAATGAGAAGACAAATACAAAGCAAATGTTCACAACCAGCTAATTGCAGGCTGAGAAAAAAATTACTCTGAAGAAAAAGGATGAGAACCTGAGGCGTTGGGGAGTGCTGCTTGGTTTAGACTAAGTAGTTAGGAAGGTTCCTTTGACAAAGAATTAGGCAGAGACCTAAAAGTAACAGAAGCTAGCCTAGTGAAAACAAGGTGAGTCAATTCATTAAAAGTTTCCAGGCAGAGATCCTGGGACTTCTTTACTTCCCACGCAATTATTGTTGGGCAATTTTGTCTGGTTCTGTGATTTCAAATGCCATCTAAATGCCGACAATCCCAAGATTTATTATCCAACTCAGACTTTTGGTGCTTGACCTCTGTATTTCATTACCTGCTTGGCTTCTCCACCGAGATTCTCCTAGACAACTCAAACTTGAAATGCGTCAAACTGTAGTTTCATCTTGCAGCCCCATCTTCAGATCTGCCTCTTGTGTCTTCCCTGTTCTTGTAAAAGATATCTTTATCTGGATCGTCTACAGCCATACTCTTGTAGGGTCTGTAACCACATCTTGTCAATTCTACCTCTAAATTATATTTCAAGTTTATTTCTTCTGCATCACGCTGCTCTTACACTAGTATCATTCCATTGGATCACAGCAATAGCACCAGAACTTAAAAGCTCCTTAACTATATCTGAATACAGCCACAGGCTAAGTGCATCACCTAATATTTTCCAGTGTGTGTCACGGCGAGTGTTTTACACATTCATAACTCAGCAAAGTTCTTTTTCTAATGGTTATTGATGTTATCAATAATCCAAAATTCATTTTTCTCAAAGGTACCTACAAGCGTAAGAGAAAATGTAGAGAACAAATGAACCAGCCATTTCATTTGTCATCTGTGTTCAAATGTCAAATTTAGGCTTGGTAAATGAGACATTAGTTGAAACCCACATTTCATATTATACTGCTCGGGTTTGAGTGCCAGCTCTGCTCGATTCCAGCTTCCTGTTGATGTGAACCCTGACAGGCAACCAGTGATGGTTCAAGTGATTAAATTCTTGCCACCATAGTGATAGAACTGGTCTGAGTTCTTTGCTCTGAGCTTTGACCTGGCCAGCATGGGAATCTGCTGAGTGATCCAGCTGATAGATGGTAGCTCTATCTGTCTTTATACATTTTCTATCTCCATCCTCCTAAGTTTCTCTTTCTGCCACTCAAATGAATAATAATAAAAAAACACGATAAAGGAAAGAGCATATGATAAAGGAAAAAGCAAGATTAAATCTCTAATTAAAAGACACCAAATGTATTTTTAGCCCCAAGTTGTACAGTTACTTAAACATGTTATCCAGGGTCACTGTAGTTTTTGTGCCCACTTTGAGTTCTAGTTTCCTGCTAATGCCTCTGGGATGCAACAGCTGATGACTCAAACACCTGAATTTTTATCATCACATAGGAGACCTAGATGGAGCTTCTGGTATCTGGCTTTGGCCTGCATTCTTTGCAGCTGAGGCCATTTGGAAAGTGGTAGTCTGCCTTTCAGATAAATATATAAGCAGGACTTTAGTTTTTATAGTTCTTTTAAAATACATCAAAGTTTAAGGAATGTTTTTTAAATGAGACCAAACTGCTAAATGAAATTTTAGCTTAATTTATTTAACCATGGTTCACTTAAATTTTCTGATAGTCCACTTTATTTTCTGTGTAAGATATTTCAAAGAACATATGATTGAGTGGAGGTACATTAATCCTTGCTAGTTCTTTGAAGTTACTCCCAGAAAACAGCCCTGACGGCAATCTCAATTTATGATTAAGAATATTTGACGTGTGTACATTATCTATGGCCATTTCCAGTAGAAATGTGGGGAAAATATTGCCATGACCACAAGAAGAATTCTTAGAAAGCAATATACAATTTTATGGTTAGAGCAATCATTATTTTAAAAAAACTATAAAGGGAGCCTAATATGATCGTTTAATGACTAAATCCTCACCTTGCAAGCACCAGGATCTCATATAGGCACCAGTTTGTATCCTGACTGCTCCATTTCCCAGTCAGCTCTCTGCTTGTGGCCTTGGAAAGTCATGGAGAATGGCCCAAAGCTTTGGGACCCTGCATCCATGTGGGAGACCCAGAAAAAGCTCCTGGCTTTAGATCTGCTCAGCTCTGGCTGTTGTGGCCATTTGGGGAGTGAACCAGCAGATGGAAGATCTTTCTCTCTATCTGTCCTCCACTCTGTAAGTCTGATCTGCCTTTCCAATAAAAATAAAGAAATCTTTAAAAAATATACCAAGTACAAGATAACTCGATTATATTTATGACACAGGATGGAAAACTTCAATAGATATATCTTTATTACTAATAAGAAATTACTTGGTTTTTATTTTAATTTTTATTGCAAAGACAGCTTTTAGAGAAGAAGAGACAAAGAGAAAGATCTTCCATCTGCTTGTTCACTCCCCAGATGGCCACAAAGGCTGGAGCTGAGCTGATTTGAAGCTAGGAGCCAAGAGCCAACAATCCCCTGATTCTTCCACACAGGCACAGAGTCCTAAGGCCTTGGGCCATCTTCCGCTACTTTTACAGGCTATAGCAGGGAGCTGGATGTGAAATCACATGTTATATTATGGGATGACAGCACTTACAAGGCAGATTGGCCATCCGAGCCATTGCACCGACCCCTCTTTATTTAAGTTCATAAAGCACATTTACTGGAACTGCTCCATCACACCATGACTGTAAGCCTTTTTTTCCCCCATTTTCTACAAATCTATTTGTTTATATAAACAGTACAGGTTTCGTGCATTTTATATATGCAATTTTAAAAACTTAAAAACAAATTCCCACCAATACTCCCTCCTCCTTTCTTTCTTATTTTGCTTCTCATGACTGTTAGTCTTAATTTGGGCAACATAAGCTTCATTGCCAAGGCTCTCTACTCAAGGTTTTCAGAGATGTATATTTGTTTTGATGTTAATGGAGAGGAATTTCATCACCCTGATGAATTTGAATTGAGATAAACTGCTTCCAAAGAAGTTCTCAGTTTTGTGGTTTTATCAGACTTTTTCCATGAACATAATTTGAGTAATGATGTCAAATACACAAAGAATGATGAGTCCCTAGCCATCATTCCCCTTTCATTTAAACAGCTGTAGCACTTGATCTGTTCATGTGAATTAAGATGCAGGGTTTCTCTCGTACCCCTTAGGAGTCTAGACCCTTTACTAACTGCGAAGATGGCCCCTGATAAAGCTCAGCACTTCTCCACTTCAAAATCTATAAACTAATAAATTTTGATGTGGTAACATCTGTTCATTCCATAGCTCTGGACTAGCTCCTCGCAGGCATAAGTTCCTTACATTCTCTTGCTTTTCACAGCTCTTTCCTCCTGTATTAGCTGCCAGGGCCTGAATTCTGCAACTCCATTTCAAAACTAGTTACCTACACTGTTAAGTGCTTCTTTGCTGTGTCTGTGGACAGCATAAATATGTGATTCAGCCACAGTGTGTGAGCTTAGAACATACCTTTGTCATTTAGTTTATTTGTTTTTTTAAACATTATTTTAGTTGAACTGGACTATAAGATGTTGGACTCTATGCTTGGCATATGCTCGCAAAGAGGGAATCTCAACTGAACTTGAACTATGGTTATGCAACAAGGTGGGGGAACCCACCATGGGGGGAGGGTGTGGGGAAGTGTGGGGAGAATCTCAGTTCCTATGAAATTACAACACAATGTAATTAATGAATAAATTTAATAAAAAAATTATTTTAGTTAAAAGGCAGATTTACAGAGAGGAGAGACAGAGAAAGATCTTTCATTTACTGGTTCACTCCCCCAAATGGTTGCAATGGCCAGAGCTGAGCTAATGCAAAGCCAGGAACTTCTACCATGTCTCCCACATGAGGGCAAGATGCCAAGTACTTGGGTCATCCTCTGCTACTTTCCCAGGCCAAGCAGGGAGATGGATTAGAAGTGAAGCACTTGGGACATGAACCAGAGCCTATATGGTTTCCTGGTGCTTGAAGGTGGAGGATTAGCCTGTTGAGTCATGGCATTGGCCCCTGTCATTTAGCTTTGGAATCCTTATTCATGAGAGGAGCTGGAAGTTGATCTTTACTGATAGATACTGTTATGCTCCTAAAATCTTTCTCTATATTGAGAACTGGATTTTCCTTATAGAAACAGGAACCTGGAACTTACAAAGCAGAAATAGCTCTGACCCATTTCTGCTTTTCCACTGGCACACAGAAAGGAAGTAGATAGAAGGGCTAAAAAAACCCAATTTTTTTCTACTAGACCAATTTTTGTCTCTTCTATGTCTTTGAAGGAAGTATATTCTCTTCTGAATCTAACAGTGTGATATTTAAAGGTTAAAGAAAAATAACATTAGATATCTTCAAACCCACACATGGGTATCACAAGACAGACCTGTTTTACATGGTAAAAGATTCTTTCTGTAACTGAATAATTCACAAACACATGTTTGTTTATTGTTCTTGTGTGTGACCACACCTCCAACTTTAGAGCTAAAGCACCAGTTGTATTAACACAGAATATGGAATACTTTCTCTGCTGATTTGCAACATACCCTATGATTTTATTTCTTAGCAGCTAGATATATTACAAGGTTTTTCCTTCTGAACATCTGGCTAGTTTCTTCTCCAGATTTTGTGTAACAGAGGAATAATATTTCTTAGTCCCCCACTTCTTAATGTTAGTTTCTCATCTCTTAAGGATTCTCATTATGGTTTTCTTAAAATTCAATTTTATCTCTTTTATTAGATTTGCCTCCATATAAAACACCTGTTCTAGTTATTCAACTTGGTTTTCCTCCTTCTGGACCCTGAGCCTTGTTAAACAAGCTCTTATCCTTTTATTTTGTGCGCTAGTTTTAGGGACTTTGGAATGTAGGTGATGGATCGAAAGGAAATACACAAAAGTAAAGGTGCTTTTAACTTCAAGGAACAGAATGCTGATCTAGAAATCACTCCACAATGGGGAAAATCATCTTACATGACAGAGTTTTAAAGCTAGGCCTATTGCAGGGTGATTCAACATTGGCATCAGTCTGCACAGATGTTCTCCATCTTTCCATATCCTGAAGTTCAATGTGTTGTGTGTCTTCTTGGGTAGGTTATTTCTAGGTTTCCCTTGTAGACAAGAAAGTCCAGAGGCAGAACAAGGAAGTTTCTGCTTCCACATGTCTTGTTTAAAGAAAGGACTTTTCCCAGAGGCCCCTTTGGCTTATTGACTGGGTTCTCTATTTCAGAACAGACTGGAATGTTACATTGACTTGAATCAGCAGTGGTCCGTGGAACCTGGAAGAACTGAGATCTTTTCAGGAAGTTTGCACTGGGTTAGAATCATTTCATGTGATAACTGTGCAGAAACAGCAATGGCAGGTAGTTCTGACGGTAGTCTAGAATAAACTATACCACTAAAATGTGCAAATGGTCAGTGTGTTTTTCACTGCCAGGCATTCATACAATGCTTCATGTTTTGACTGTAAAAAGGCTTATCCTTTTATTCATCTGAATGTCACAGTTATAGGGTCAGTGTCATGGCATAGCATGCTAAGCCTTCACCTCTCTCTTTCTGTGTACAATCTGCCTTTCAGATAAAAATACATAAATCTAAAAAAGAAAGAGACAGAGAGTTAGAGAGAGAAACAGAGCAATTGATCTTCCACCTCCTGCTGTACTCCCCAGTCAGCTGTAAACAGCTAGAACTGGGCCAGGTGGTGGCCAGGTGCTTCTTCTAGGTCTCCATTATGTATGGACAGGTCTAAGCACTTGGTCCATTCCTCTGCCATTATCTTTCCATTTAAATCTTCCAATTCTTTCATCACTTTAATTTTTTTTAAATCTGAAAGAATGAGAGAAACATGAACAAACAGGCTTGTTATTCTTTATTTCATTCCCAATTTGTCTAAAATTGGGAGTCAGACATTAAACCAGCACCTTAAGTGCTAGGCTAAATGCTTGCCCCTAGTGATGACTTCTGAGCTAGTTACATCAGCAGAATGGTGAACACAGACATAACAGTGTGTTGCGAAATAAATAAATGATGAGAAGTACAAGCAGAAAGATAATTAGGTAGCACACTATATCAAGTTGAATCATTAGGTGGCCACAGTGGGGTTAAACCCCTCTTTGGGACACCTACTATATTCCATATTAGAGTATCAGGTTGATTCTCAAATACTCCAATTCTAGTCTAATTTCCTGTTAATGTGATTTCTTTTAATTCTGATTCCCTGCAACCCATGTAATAGATCCAGACGAAATTCTTGTCTCCTGGCTTCAAACTGCCCAACCCCAGGTACCACAACCACGTGGAGAGTGAACAAGCGCTCTCTTTTCTCTCTTTCTCTCCCTCTTGCTCTTTATCACTCTGACTTTCAAATAATTCTGTTTTAATTAGGTGAATTTTTAAAATGTTTTCTGTATAAATTCTTGTATATTTTAATCTCACAAAAACACAAATAGATGAAAGTCCTGGATATGCCATGAGCAGTCCCAAAACTTTTTTTTTAAAGATTTATTTATTTTTATTGGAAAGTCAAGTTTACAGAGAGAAGGAAAGACAAACAGAACGATCTTTCATCCACTGGTTCACTCCCCAAGTAGCTGCAATAACCAGAGCTAAGCCAATCGGAAGCCAGGAACTCTTTCTGGATCTCCCATGTGCGTTCAAGGCCCCAGGGCTTTGGTCCATCCTCTACTACTTTCCCAGGCCACAAGCAGGGAGCTAGATAGGAAGTGGAGCAGCCAGGACATGAACTGGCTCCCATATGGGATCCTGGTGCATGCAAGGCAAGGATTTAACTGCTAGGATATCATGTTGAGCCCAAGAAGTCTCAAAGCTTAAAAAAAAAAAAAAAAAAAAAAAAACCTAAGAAGTCCAGAGTAATCAAATTGGATGAACACTGAGGACTCCACTTAAGATTTATACATGATGAGACTGAGGAAAAAATAGCATCATTTGTTCTTTGTGCTCTAATGCTATGATGTGCACTATTTAAACAGGGAGTAATGTTGTAAACACTGATTATAATTTTAGTACATCAGATTTTCTTGACATACTTAAAACTTCTTTGTGAATGCCAACACAGGATTATAGACGAAATTATTTGATATTAGGTCTCATTTAAAATCCTGAAAAGACTTAATGTTCAGAAATGCTATTAAAAACGTTTTCCAATGAGTAGGTACTTTTTCTCACACTGAATGCCTTCTAACATAAAGCAATCTGAAAGTATTTAGTAGAGAAAGATGTTTATTTTGTTCTCCGTTTCTCCTCTGAATTCAATGAATAAACTTCTAAATTTTTGTGGGGACAAAGGAAATGAGGGAGACAGTGGCGAGAGTTGGGAGTGTTATTGGACAATGTATGGATAGATAAAAAATGTACGGAAAATGCTTATTCATAGTTCCTCCCACATATATTATTATTACCCATTGGAAGGTGCTAGATGCTGAGGATACATCCTTGAACAAAGCTCAGCCCCTGCCATCAAGGAATCAGTGGGTAGAACAAACCAGTGAACCACAAGCTGTAAAGCACAAGTGATGTGTTACAGAAGTTTATGCACAAGAGTGCACGAGGACATGTGGCCCAGAATTGGCCTGGGAAGGGGAGGGAAAGGAAAGAATCAGGACGCTCATAGTGATCCCCAGACAGAATCCTCAAGGACACACAGCCACCGGCCAGATCAAGGGCTCAGGGTGTGCAGGAGTGCAGGCGGCTCAAGCAGGGAAAGCACGACTTTTGAGGAAGCAGCACGTTTCATTACAGCTGGATCACAGACTTGTAGAGTTGTGTTGTTTAAAAGAATTTTAATGTGAGCCATTATGTAATTTAAACATTTTCAATAGTTACATTAAGACAGTAGAAAGAAATCAAGTGGAATTTTTTTTGGGGGGAGGTCTGGCTCCATATGTTTGACGTCTTATCTCAGCATGCAATCAATATGAAAGATTATTAATGAGACATTTTTACAGCTTTTGTTCTGGGTTTTGGAAATGCAGTGTGCTTTGCCAATGGGCACATCTGAAACACTCAGTAGTCACATGTGATCAGAAGCTATCAGATGGTGTAGTAGCACTACAGTGAAGTACTCAGGGTGACTCCACTGAGATAACATGGGAGCAGATTAGATCAGATGGAATTTGTCAGGAACTGTGGGGAGTTTTGAAAGACATATGCCTGGGAATAACTGATCAAATTACTAGTAAATCTCACTTTCCCCATGGAGAATGAATGGGGGAGGTAGAAGGATCAGGAGCCAAATGGTTCTGTACAATAGATGACAATGACTTTGATGAGTGGAGTCTGAGTGATAGGAGTCTAGAGTCATGAGCAAAGGAGACCTAAAGGAGTTTAGCGCGCTGAGAGAGGAGGCCAAAGTGACTGAAGAACCTTTCTGCTTCCCTTTCCCACCCACACTCCTGCAGAGTACAGAACCGGGGAGAAAAAGAGGAAAAATGGACAATATGTTTAGCTTTGGACATTTTAAATCATGAGTTGTGTGGGAAGCATCATGGTATAGTGTTCCTGTCTGAACACAAAGGTAGAAGTCACCACCATACAGTCAGTATTGGACAGTAATTCTGAAACTTGATCTTTAAGCAAGAATTTCCTAGGAGTTGATTTAAAATGTGGATTTTTGGTCCTTATCTACCCCCAAGGTTGTGCTTCAGTGGATTTTAGGAGAAAACTGGAAATTATACTGTTTTGCAGAAACCTCCAGAGACTACAATACCAGGGGCCCTCAAACAGAAGCAAGAAAACTGAAGAGACTGTCTTTGTGTACTGACAGAGAACAAAGGCACTTGCAGGAGATAGGAAATGAGCCACTGAGGAAGTCCATGAAAGCCAGGAGAGTGTTGTTTGCTCTTACAATTGAGGGGGTTGGGACCTGTATCCCATATGGATGCCGGTTCCAGGCCAGCTGCTTCACTTCAGATCCGGCTCCCTGTCTCTCCTTCTGTCCTACAAAATCTGCCTTTCAAACAAAACAAAACCAAACCATTGAGGGAATGCCAGGTTCGTACTAAAAGTGGATCTAGACTGTAGGTGAGACAATTGGGCACAGACCTTACTTGGTGGCATAATCAGCGTGGGAAAAGGACACCACCCTCCAGCTAGTGTGTCTGTCCAAGGTGTGTCTTCTCACTCCACCACCCAACTCATAAATTCCCTTAGGAGGAAGTAGCTGATCACCCCAAAAGTAGCAGTGATATCACACAGAACACCAGTTCAAAGTGATAAGTGGGTTTAGGATCTAAGTTATTTGTGGCAATTTAAGTGACATGGAGGAATGAAAATCCAACTTCCTTCCTTCTTCTTTCTTTTCCTTTCCTTTCCTTTCCTTTCCTTTCCTTTCCTTTCCTTTCCTTTCCTTTCTTTTCTTTGCTTTCTTTTCTTTCCTTCTTTCCTTTCTTCTTTTTCTTTCTTTCCTTCCTTCTTTCTTTTTTTTTAAGATTTATTTCATTTTTATTGGAAGGACGGATTTACAGAGAGAAGGAGAGACAGAGGATCTTCCGTGTGCTGGATCACTCCCCAAAGAGCCACAATGGCTTGTACTGAGCCGATCTGAAGCTAAGAGACAGAAGCTTCCTCTGGGTCTCCCACATGTGTGTAGGGTCCCAAGGCTTTGGGCCATTCTCCTTGGCTTTCCCAGGCTACAAGCAGGGACTTAGATGTGAAATGGAGCTAATTGTGGGATCCTGGTACCTTCAAGGCAAGGATTTAGTACTGAGCCATCATGCTGGGTCCAGAAGCCCAATTTCAATGAATGAGTTTACAAAAGCCATCCAGTAAGCAACCTTTGTTGGTATCGTGACTGCAAAAAGGGGGAAAGAGAAGGCAGAGTGCATCCGTGCAGGCATATTCAGTTGGGAAATACTGAGAGATGTATGCCCTTTTTCTGAGTCTCCTCATCCTGCTTCATATTATTGCATGAGTTTATTCAGTAAAGCAAAATCATGGAATCTCTCAATCCGTTTCATGAAACATACTTATTACATAATATGTTTGCACATTCAAGCAAAGTATCTCTTCTATTAACTATTGGAATACATAAAACATTTTTGGAATAACTCCTCATGACCACTGATTTTTTGGAAGTGTAGTAGATTGGTGTTGTAGGAGGGAGATGCAAAAGAAGGAACGAATGCTGAACCTGAATTTTTCAGTCTGTTTAACTAATCTTTATTGGCCAATCTATAATCAGCAGATTGTACTTCCCCAGTGCAAAGCTGGTGAGATGCGATAACCATTTGACTGTGGTTAACCCATAAGTCGGCTTATGTAGTTAAAGTAAATAAAACGCTATTGGAACTTCATCAGTAAATACTAGCTGAGGGGTGTCTCTCCTCCCCTCAACATTAAACCCAATACCAGGGTAATTTAGAATTGGCTGATCATCAGACACCAAGTTTATTATTTAACATTGCAGAGTACTAGGTTAGATCTTGTACAAACTCAGTGAATTCTTCTTTGAATTTTATGTGTATTTAAAAGGTTAAGATATCACAGATACACATGGGGCATGTTCCAGGGTGCAGTGGATTGGGAGGCACAGAGTAGGGGAGAGTGTGTCTGCCTTCCATTCTGTGACCACAGGAAGACATAAATTGCCTCTCCTAGTTGCCAATCTCCATAGGATCTGGAAAAGCAGAGTGGTTTCATGATATTGTTCCAGGTGCCCCAGGAGGAGACATACGTCCTGGGGGAGGGCGCAGTGAATTCTTAAAAGATGTGTATTGCTTTGTGTGTGAATGTGGCTACTCTAAAGTATAAAATTTTAATAAAAAGAGATATAAATAAGAGCATTAGGATTCACTTCTGAATATAGTTGTACCTTTAATTAGGCTAAATGTAAAGTTATTTTTAAATTTCCTGTACAAAGTGTAGACTTTTGGAATAGAGCCAATTAATTTTAAAGTCATATTTACTTCGCATTCAAGGGGTGCACAGTTACCTTTGATTTACGAAACTAGTAGTGGACAAGTAGCAGCAACGTACAAGCATGTCATCACCTATACATTCTGGTTGTGTCAGAACTGCTCCTGCTACAAAGCTGCTGTTTCATATTTGACAATCATACTTAGAATATAGGAATAGAATTGTAAACTACTTCTTACACTTTATTTCTTAAATTACATTTGAAAGTTCTAGATTAATAGCATGCTAAAATAGGTTTAACTCTGAATATTACAGATACAAGACAACAAATTTAATTTGTGCTCATTGCTATACCTTATTTTTTTTTTTTTTACCAATGTTTCATCATTCTAAACAAAATCTCCTAACCATTAAACATTAACTCCCCTACTACTTCTCTGCTTCCATCCTCAATCGCCAGTCTCTGTAACTACTACTCCACTTTCTGTAGCTATGAATTCACCTGTTTTGGGTATGTCATACAAGTGAAGCCATACAATATTTGTGTTCAGCCCATTTTGCTTACTATACCATTGTTAAGATTCACTTATATTCTTACATATATTTTAATTTATGTGTTTGTGAGACGCAGAGAGATGGGAAGAACCTCCACCCTGCAAATGGGCTGGGCAGAGGATGAGCCGGGAGCCAGGAACTCAATGCACACCTGCCGTGTGGGAGGCAGTAACCAAACCACTTGAGGAAACACTGTTGCTTCTCAATGTGTGGATTAGCAGGAATTTGGAACCAGGAAAGGAGCTGGAACTCAAACTGAAAAATTCTGATGTGGGATGTGTTAAGCTAAAAGCCTACTCTTCTGGGCCTGGCACGGTGGTCCAGCGGCTAAATTGTCACCTTGCACATGCAGGGATCCCATATGAGCACTGGTTTGTGTCACAGTAGCCCTGCTTCCCATCCAGTTCCCTGCTTGTGGCTTGGGAAATCAGTCGAGGATGGCCCAAACCCTTGGGACCCTGTGAAGAGCTCCTGGCTCCTGGCTTCAGATTGGTTCAGCTTTGGCCTTTGCAAGCCACTTGGGGAGTGAACCAGCAGACAGAAAATCTCTGTCTCTCTCCCTTAATCTGCCTTTCCAATAAAAATCAATCTTTAAAAAAAAAATCCTCTGCTTTAATTTGAATTTTAAAGCTAATTTTATACATTCTGAATGCATTGTTTTTTTAATGTATGCTAGTATGAGGCTGGAACTGGAGTTAGGGTTTTGACTCAAGCCCAGAAAGTCTAATTTGGTCCCAAGGCTTTCTGGGCTGTCCTCAACTGCTTTCCCAGGCCACAGAGAGCTGGATGGGAAGTGGGGTTGCCAGGATTAGAACTGGTGCCCATATGGTATCCTGGCACGTACAAGGCGAGTATTTTGGCCCCTAGGCCACTGTGCCAGGCCCCATAAATTGGATTTTTAAAAAATATTTGCCTTAGATTCTTTCTGACTTTAGATATCAGTCATTCCATGCTGCTTCTATTACACTCTTATACCCTGAACAAGTAAGATTCTGCAAATAAAAAATTAGGAATACTGATACCAGTCTTTCTTTGATTCTGTATGTACTAGAAAATATAATTCCTTTGGAATCTTTGAAAAAAAAATAAAGCTAATTTTAATGTATTACCTTGCTAAAAAATTTTTGAAGCCAAAAGAAGCAAAAATCTGCAAAACATTTGTCACTGCCAAATGGAACTGAATGAAGTTACTTTTACTTTTTTCAAAGCCTTATTTTTATTTATTTATTTAGTTTATTTGAAAGGCAGAGTGATAGAGAGAGGAGGAGAGACAGCGATCCTCCGCCTGCTTGTTCACTCCTCAAATGGCCCAAACAGATCTGGGGTCCTGAAAGATGGGTCCAAGCATTTGGACCATCTTCCACAAGGGTGACCTGGAAGAAGCTCCTGGCTTTGGACAGGTCCAGCTCTGGCCATTGCAGCCATTTGGGGAGTGAACCAGCTGGCAAAAGATCTGTCTCTTCTTCTCTTCATTACTCTCCCTTAGCAATTCTAGGGATCTGCCTCTTTCCCACGGATTCTAGGATGGCCATGTTTGATGGAGACTCTCCAGCAACACTGCATCACTCTGACCATTAATCCTTTCCCAGCTGTGTCTCCAATTCTTCTTGCTTCCCCTTTCCTTTATCAGGCCCACCTGAATAATTTATGCTAATCTCTGCATCAGCCAATTAGCAACCTAAATTCCACCTGCATTATTTCCCCTAAGTAACCTAACATATGCACAGATTCTAGGGATGACGGCACCTCTGAGGGGCGGGGGAAGCACTGTTCTGCCCACCACAGTAATCGTATTAATGTATTAATGACTCCTTTTCTCCAGTGATCACAGTACTGGTCTGCCTGACATTCTCCAGGGTCTCTGCCCTCAAGGTAGCTTCCAGACTCCTGAATGTCACATACCAAGGCCCTGCTTACTAGCGCTGTCTCAGCTTTTCCAATTCCCCATGCCCCAAACACACAAGCCTGTGTTGTTTGTATTCCCCAGACATGAAACCCATGTCTGCACTCATATCATCCATCTGTTTTCATTGCTGTACCCCAAGCCACCCACTTCCTCCCAGCTGTCTGCCTTCACCCAGCACTCTCCTACTCAGCCTTTAGTCTGACTGTAGATGTCATTTCCTGTTGGAAGCCTGACAGGATCTCAATGTTTGACCTTTGCTGATACGTCAACGCATATGTTTCTCTAACAACACTTGCCACTCTGTCCTATAAATATCTCTCTCATTAGCTCCCCCACTAGATTGCAAGCCATTTAAGGGCTAGCTGTAGCCCAGCTTCTTAACATCATGGTTTGTAAATAACAGAAGTACAAGCTTTTGATCCAAAATATGCCCATCCTTTAGTACTTGTCCTTTTTTTCCCCCCAAGATAGACTTGCAGAGGATGTAACTTCATATAAAAACTAGGATTGACGTTTACCTTTAATCCCCTAAATGAATTTCACATTGCAACCTGCAGGGATTTATTTACCTGGACCCAACCAATTCTTGGTTGTTGATTCACACAAAATTAGCTTATATTTACATTACTAGGATGTAGGTGATTAACATGCACTTGATTCTGTCTAATTTTTAATATAACTTTTCTGGTATAAATAAATACTTGAACGATCACATTAAACCACCACAAAAGGCAGAAAGATTTCAAATGAATATAGAACCAGATTGGCTAATTAACATTCTAATTTAAAAGACTGGAATAAACATTGCCCTTGGAATTGATTCAAACCAGTCAAGCTGAAAGATAAAGCAACAAAAGAACAAATCTTCACAATGCAAATATCAATATGTTTTTGTTTTTAGTCTATTCTTTATTACATCACATTGAAAATTTCCATTTATCCTGCAGCATTTACAGATTACAAAGTCAGTGGGTCTCCTAATTTTCTTTCTTTCATTTAAAGAAAGCAAAATACCAACATCTCCGGAGGAAGCAGTAAAGGCATCATTACAAAACTAGGGGCCTGCACAGCATTGCTGTCAAGAGACCAGGTAATGCAAGGGTTAAAAGCACAGCCTTCACACCAGCCCTCTGAGTGGGGACCCATATCTACCTCAGTCTTTCTGAGAAATGGCCACAATTTCCCACCGCTAAGGTTGTTGTAGCAGTTACCTGGGTTACCATATTGAAAGCATTTAAATCATGTCTGACATATGTTTTAAACCATAGTTTGATGTGTTTAGGGTTGGAAGACGGACTGTGAAGCCTCACTGCATAGACAAAGTAGCTGTCACTGTAATTAAGAATGCAGCCTGGTATGAGTTAACCTGAAGTTGTGACATCATGAACTAGAAAGGAATCCAGGCCAGGGTGACCACAGCTGCCTGCTGGCCTTGCCAGCAGCGTACCTCACAAATGCCAGTTTAGAAAGTTCTTTAAATATGTGTGCTGGGAGGAAGAGGTGCTTTATGGAATTCCACAAGGATGTGGCTAATTCTATGAAAAATAAAATGCGATTCAAGTTTTTTTACTTATAAGAAATACTCGGAAAAGCTGCAAGACAACCTTGTTTTGACAATTCATTTACTGCTTTCCCTAATATTTAGAATGCTCCTGCCTTCTGGCTGTCAGATAATTTTAATAAATGAAGGTAAGCAATATTCGCTTAAAGTATGTCTCGATTTTTAGATATAATAGGTTGTTTTCATAAATGCCAGTTGCGAAATGGGTCTCCTTATCAGTGACTTTGGAAGCCCTAGGCAAGATTTGAAACTTGTTCTCACATGATATTTTAAAATAGATTAATTTCAATCAGTATAACCAAAAACACTTTTAAATTATTTTCATGATCATTTCTTCCTAATTCATTCGCATGCTGAAACCTTTAAGTTGTGATATAGCCATTTTAAGTGTTCTTCATATTTGCTAAATTCATTTGGATATTTGTGCTACATTTTAAAATTCCTTTGTATTAGGAATTAACTTTTAGAAAGCTGATTTCTGCGTAGAACCAGACAGGAAACGGTCAGCGTGGATCCACATATACCTTACTAGGTAGGACACAAAGATTAGTTAGTCCTCACTAGGGTATTGAAGATTTCTCTGCACTCCCCTCCTAAAACTGTTCTGCACCTCAACTGTTGACAAATGCCTTGTTAAATTTATAAGCCAGCTTAGACTATCCTAAAATCTGCCAAGTTCAGCAAAATTATGCTTCAACACTATAAACTGCTAAATACTAAAATGAAAATAGACACGAGATAGCTGAATAGTACCCTATAGCCACTTTAAGGTGTAAGCAGCTGGTTCTGTGTATAAACAAAACATGAAATGTCAATGAAGTAGTCACAGGATATGGTGAAGAACTTGTTTGGTTTTAACATACTGATTATTCAATACCATGTCAATCAATTCCATAATGTTGTAAATTGTGTTGATGATGTGCTGGGGCTTTCAATTGATTGGGATGATATTCTGCCAGCTCTTACTTTAGACCAGAGATGGTCTCCCCAAGAAACAGTTGAATTTATCTGGACAATAAGATGCTGGACTCTATGCCTGGTATATGTTTGCAAAGAAAGAATCTGGACTTAATTTGATCTGTAATACTACAACAAGGTGGAGGAATTCACCATGGGGGGAGGGCATGGGGAGGGGTTGGGGGAATCGCAGAGCCTATGAAACTGTGTCACATAATGCAACGTAACTAATAAAAAAAAAATTTTTTAAAAAAAAAAGAAAGCTGATTTCTGCCAGCAGAGTTCCAGAAGCTATGCGATGGCTGGCTGTTGGCACCGAGGTCCCCAAAGCTGGTATAAGACCAACGCTTTCCTTCATCTTTGCATTCTACGGTGTATAAGACTGGCTGGAAGTGGAATTAATAAGTTGGCAGTTTCTCTACAGTTTTGCTTTCATCTCTTTGGATTACAAAATCCTTGGGAATATACACAAAACATGCTTTCTCCTTTTTTAGAACATCTTTAGAAAAGATTTGGGAAAAAAAAAGTTCTTGTGTAGCAATATACAAAAAGTAATCAAATAGTAGCAGCTCTCTCAGGGTCAAAGTTCCCCAGGGAGGCCCAGGATGATGTGTTCGAGGTGGAATTTCAGAGAAGGGTAAGAGCAGGAAGAGTAGGCCAGGAGAGAGGCCTTCCTGTCACCACCACAGGACTGCCTGTGGTCTGCCTGTGAGCCTGCTTGGAGGTTTTCTGCTTTGGCTCATCTTTCTGAGCAGCCCTTCGTTTTTCTCATGTTTATTTACGAAAGGCTTGCCATTGTGAATCAGAAGCTTTAAATCCTGTTGTCTCTCCTCCCGTAGTGATGCCCGCTGCTCCAAAGGCCTTTTTTCTACACTGCCATGCCTTAAAGCTAAGACGGTTGTTCAGTGTTTTAAATCAGCTGATCTTTTTTTTTTTTTCTCTCTCTTTGGTGGGGAGTTGCTTAAAGTTTTGTGTGGTTTCATTTCTCCAATCTATTTTTGTCTTTGCAGATAGCCTGAAACTCAGTTTCATTGCATAACCCTAGCAAATCCAAATAATTGGACTTAACAGGCACACCGGTCAAGCTTTGTCTCGTCTTGACTGTCCTGCCTTCGTGTACCCAAACCAAGGCAGTGGGTGTGTGGCAGAGGATGCTCTTGTCAGAGACACAGTGCTGTGCTTTAGGGAAGAGCGTAGGGACTGCTGTGCCTCTCAAAGCCTCACTGATCTTTATTGTAGGAATGGCATGTTTTTAGATTCTATAAAAAATGAGAATGATGGAGCCAAACTTTTTAAGTGGGTTTGCCTTCTTAATTGTCACACAACACCACAGGTCCCAAAGAAAGGACATGGGGAATATCTTTTACTTTGGCTTCAGCTCCAGAGCTGGAGTTTCAAGGCCCAAGTCGGAAGACAGAGTCTGTAGAAATGAAAAAGTGGTTACTAATTCGGAGACCTAGGTTGAGAATTTTTTTTCTCCATATTCCTGATGCCTTCCTTTCTCTGAGGAGTGAACAGGCCACTGAACTTATTGTGCGATCACAATTAAACTATTTAATCTATATTTACTTACGTGAAAGGTAGAGAGGCAGGAAAAGAGGGTATGAGAGAGATTTCCCATTGACTAATTGACTCCTGGACCAGGTTGGGAACTCAGGTCTCCCACGAAGGAGGCAGGGACTCAACTATGTCAGCCATTAGCTGTCTCCCAGACCTGCACTGACAGCCAGCTGGAATTGGGATTCGGGAAGTAAGACCCAAAGACTCCAAATAGGATAAAGCTATCCCAAGTGCAGTGTTAACTACCATGCCAAATGCCTACCCATTTATAATATGTGATATGTGGAATAAATTGTGAATGAAGCAACATATTGAATAGTAAGCCATTTGCACATAAGTCAATACCCTCTCTTTTCCCCTTGTCCTGGAAATGTATACTGTTGTTTCTAGTTCACATCAGATTCTTCAGGAATCAAAAGAAGTGGCTAGGAAAAAAAATGTTTTAATCTTTTAGGACATAATGATTCCAACACAGCAGAAATCCCTGACCCTAACATGTTACTACTTTAAAAAACTGGTCAAAAAAAAAAAAAAAACTAAACTCATACATTATAGTGATACCTTTTTAGCAATATCCATTACTTAGCAGATTAGATTTCTATATAGGCCTGCAGAGTCGTTTTTTTGAGATTCCTTTTTGTATCCAGAAAATTAATTTAGCATTCTATTGCTTGATAACTTATCCTAATTTTGTTTTAAGCTCTCCCTAAATCAGTATGCATACACCTGGGGTGTAGCTCAATGTTTGGGTGAGTTTAAAAATGTGACAGAACACACTTAGCAATTAGATAAGAGGAGGCCCCAACCAACTACAACAACATCTGGGTCTCAAGGCCTTTGTCCTACGCAGGTATTCACCTGGTACACTGTGAAGGTGCCAAGAATCTTGAAGGACTGGGGTAGGGGTGGGTCCCTCTGAGAAGTGCGGCTAGCTATTGGCCAAGTTCTGTGAAATCAAATCAATCTTGGGTTAAGTGGTTCAGCCATACCTTTGTAGCCTCAAACTTCTGCGGTGCAAACACTAAGAAGCAGTGCAGCTGCCCTAAAAATAAGGAATTAAAGAACTACATTTACTAATCTTTGAATGCCATTAAGCATTTTTTCCCATTTTTTCACTTCATATTTTCTTTATTTACATAAGGTAAATAGATTTCATACATTTCATTTATATAGATTGAAGAGTATATTCCCCCACCCTATCCTTTCTTTTTTTAATTTTTACAATGACATACTTTGGGTTTTCAGTCACAAGCTTGCTATTATGTATTTTTTTTAAGGGATGTTGGCAATTGTTACACGGCCAGACTGTATCTATATACTACATGGGTCTGGATACCAACTCCCCTCCGGCACTGCTCTTCCATCTTAGGTTATTCAATTTCTTGTGCCTGAGTTTACTGGATTATAGTTCCTACATTCCCATGTCATGAAGATGAAATACGTATACATGCACAGAGGTGTATACAGGAAAAGCAGTTTGGAAATACCAGACACATAACAAAACTTGCCATTCCTATCAGCCATGGTTTCATGCACTCTCCTAGACCCCACACCACGACTGTACCCTTAGAACTCACTCTACTCTCACTAGATTCTGACTGGATACAAACATGGGCACCTCAGGCAGAATTCAGCTAAGCTTCAACCACAGAACAAGGGCCAGCAAGCAAAAGAAGAGCCCAAAGGAAAGTCTCCTATTAAGGAAATGTAGGCTGCAGGTTGCTTCAGAAGAGGGGAGGAGGCCTTTGAGATGCTGGGCAGGGTGTGGAGGCAGAGATGGGAGCAAGAATGAGCATGGCATGGGCAGGCAGGAGTCCACGGAACTGCTCGGCTGGATCAGGTGTGCCTGCCTTTGGCTGTTAGGAAATAATCGATCAATTAAGAAACAGGAGGTGGCGAAAGACCCTGGAAAGTTGCCAAAAGGCCTCAAGAAGGACTGCAGATAGGCCCAACTTTTTCTAGGAGACTTGGAAGACCTAGGGAAGGCACTCTGCAGAGTAATTCCGGGAGGGGAGGACGTAGGGGGAATTATGCAAAAAACACCTCGCCTTAGGCTCCCTACCAACGCTCCTTTCTGCCCGGAAACTGAAAAGATTAGCAGAGGGGGGAGGGATTAATTTAACGTGGAGCTTCACCTCACGTTAAACAGCGAACTATCCTAATTTACCTTTGTGAAGCCTTTTGGCCAAAGCCTAACCAGCAAAACCAGCAAGCTTCCATTTCTTATCTGCTTGCCCAAGGCCGCAGTCACCAACTCGCTAAGCCGAGAGGAAAAAAAAAAAAGGCGAGCGGGGAAGGGCGCTTCACGCATGCGTTAGAAGCCGCCCCTACTCCCCCGTCGCGTCCTTTCTTGGAACAAAACTAACGTGGAGCCAGAGTTCCGCAGTTTGCGTAGACACGAATCTCCTCTTGCTCCGGCTCTCCGAGTGGAACCCGCGAGGAAGGCGCGAGGGGTGCCGCACCCTACGCAAGCGGCGTTACCCGAACTGAATGGCCGGGTAGTGCGTGTACGTCCATGGCGTAGCACCCACAGGCGGACGGGGTGCGGCTGCGCAGGGACCCGAGTGGGCCCTGTACGCCACTAGCGTAGCGGAAGGTCTGACGCGCGGGCCTCCGCGACGCAGTTAGCGCAGGCTGCTTTGGTGAATACACGATTTGGTGCAAGCCGGGGTTTGGTACCGAGCGGAGAGGAGATGCACACGGCACTCGAGTGTGAGGTAACTATAAAACCCCGATTTGTTTACATTCCCTCCCCCAGAACCGGCCCCATGCGCGGCGGAGGCTGCGAGTCCCGGGACGGCGGGAGGGTAGAAAAAGAGAACAGAACCGGGGAGCCGAGGCTGGGTCCTCCGGGGACCGGGTTGCTGGGCTTCCCGCAGCTGCTGCAGTCGGCGGCGGCGGCGGCGGCGAGCCTGAGCGGAGCGCGCGGTGGGCTGCGCGTGGGACGCCGGACGCGGCTCCTCGTGTGCGGGCCAGGCTGCGGCCGGGCCGCGGGGTCGGCTGTGCGGCCGCGTCCCCGGGGCGCGCGGGACCGGCCGCCCCCCGGTCAGCCGTGTCCGCGTCGGCGGGAGGGACGGGCGGCGGTTAGGGGGCTGCGCGCGCGCGGGGGCCGCCGTCGTCGGAGCTGGGGACCGAGGGTGGGTGGGAGCATCTGGGAGGGCGTGAGGGGTGCTCGGCGACGAGCGCCCGGGGTTCCGTCTCCCTCTCGCCCTCCGCTCTCCTCTGCCACCGGGGGTGGCCGAGGGACTCCCGGGATGGAGCGTCGGCGCCGCTGTTCCGGCCCCCGGGAGGCTAACGGACGGCGGCGCCTGTGCTCTGGTCGCGGGCCGGCGGTTCGTGGGGGGCTCGCTTCCTCCCCGACCAACCGAAAAGCCGAGGCGGGGCGCGGGGGAGTGAACATCGCAGCCGGTTTGGGGAGGGGAGCCCAGGGTTCGGGCGGGGCCGGGTCGGTAGGTGCGACCCGGTGGACCTGGAGGTGGCGCGGCCGCCCGAAGGCTTTGTTCCACGAGCGCCTTCTGGTGGGGTGCGGCTGGGGGCCACCCCTCTCCCGGCTCGGGCACTTGCCGCCTGCTCCTCCCTCGGGATCGCCGGAACGCCCCGGCGAAGCAGGGGGCCTGGCGAGGACATGACGTTGAAGCCACGCTTCCTGTGGCTTCAGGGAAGCGACGTTCACGTGGACCTGTCCACATGGGCAGACTTGTAAGGAGTTGGGCACATGGAAGAACTACCGTGGCAGAGCCCGCCAGCTCTCAGCTCAGGATCCATCTCCCCAAGTACCCGTGTTTATAATAAAGAGTGACATAAAACTTAAGCGTAGAAGAAAAAAAAAAAGATGGTGGTTTATACTGACTTTTTTCAATATACTAAATCTGTTCCCTCCACCCCCGCCTGCTGTCCACTCTTAAGCATTGTAGCTTTAATTTGCAACTGAGTCATTCTTGCAGCAAGATTAGCATGTGACTTCTGTATTTTGTGCGTGTGTTCTTTTGGGTTATGTATCTAAAGTCAACGTAAGAACAATACGTAAAAACTGGAGACTGATGTTAGTGATGTGTTTGAAAGCCTTAACTCAGAACTCTTATGTTTTAGGCTTTCCTGTTCTGCAAATGCTTGTCTTTTTTTTTTCCCCAGATTTGACATGCCAGACAGCTCTCATCCAGTGTTTCAGTAGGCAGAGAAGCAATATACATCAGTGAAAAGGGCTTT
The DNA here is from genome assembly GCF_030435755.1 of Ochotona princeps. Classification (NCBI taxonomy): domain Eukaryota; kingdom Metazoa; phylum Chordata; class Mammalia; order Lagomorpha; family Ochotonidae; genus Ochotona; species Ochotona princeps. The sequence continues at coordinate 71,443,575 of NC_080836.1, forward strand.
ACAGAAAATCAGGTTTTTATGTTAGAAGCTTCAGAATGGTGGTTTTAAATTTAGTAACAAACCCTTTACGTTGAAACCAGTTACCAAGGTACTAAATATATGAAGTGATTCTTGCTTCAGTAAAGTTTTCATACTGCTGTAATTGTGAAATCCTTTCATAACTGAAGAGATAACTAAATTTCAGAAGTCAGTCAAAATTAAGACGTGTTTAATTTTTTGCCTGTGTGAATTCACAGACCTGAGTTCGATCCACGGACTGGCCTGGAGGCTGACTGTGCTGCCACTGTGCTTAGGGAAGGCCTCTTGGGACGTGACTTCAGGAATAGATTGCTGGGCCTGTACAGGTTGAAGTATCCCTCATCCACAATGCTTGAGGCCAGAAGTGTTGTGGATTTTGGGTTGATTTTGTGGTGTTTGCATGTATACATAATGAAGTGATACAGAGACCTACTCATGCTTCCTACATAGCATACATTCTGACCTGAAGGTAATTTTGATACAGTGTCCCCACGCTAGGATTGCGACCCATCCCATGAGGTCAGAAGAGGGATTTTTCTGTCATGTCAGTACGCAAAAGTTTCAGATTTTGGAGGATTTTGGACCTTCAGATTAAGGATGGTTAGTTAGTCTGGGTTTTCCTGTTAGTAGTTCCTATTCCAATAACTACTGGAAAGCTAACACAGTTCCTCCCCATTTTTGAGAACCCAATTTGAAGTTTTTTGAGGTCTCCCATCTGGGATGAAAGTGCTCTAAGCTATGTGCGTTTCCTTTGAAGTGATTGGTGGAGAAGATAAGATACTGTCCAAGCTTGGTGGTAATGAGGATTGGTCCCTCACTTGAATGATCCTTTGCTGTTTGTTAAAGGGGGGTGGAGGAGGGAGACTTTACCCTCGTGGTGTCCAGTTCCTCCTCCACCCTCACATTAGTCGGTGTGGAAAAGAATTTAGGGTTCTGGAATGAGATGAAAGCTTCAGAACCTTGATCTATTAGTTTATCTTGAGCGTGTTTATCTTAATCTGAAAAACCTGTCCTGTCCTGAATTTACTATGACCATTAAGTGAGTCGGCCAGAGGACTTCAGGTTACTTAATTCATTTTACCTTTCTATTGTACATACAGCGTATTCTGTTCTATCAAAGACACATGGACTACTTTTTCATTTCTGTTCATCTTGATTAGGCTAGAGTTAGATTTGATGTGCTCTATTGGGCCTTCAAGAAGATGTAGTTACTATATAGTTTTTCTTCTGTTACTTGTATATAATTCCTGCTAGATTGTTTTCAGCCCCGCCTGCATTTTCTACTTTATAGTTACATATATACATTTTGTTTTTCCTACCAAAATAAATTCTTCAATGAGAGCATACTCCACAGCGTTTTGTCATGTAGTGCTCATGACTAGTTAAACGACTGAGTGAAACAAAGTTAAAATTAGGATTAGTTCAAGGAAATAATTGGGAAAGAAATTTCAGCCCTGCTTACCCCAGGAATGGAAATGACATAAGTTGTATTTCATATCAGGGACATTAGCAGAAGTCTGTTTTAAGTGTCTGTGCAAGTCAAAGAAATGGAAGAGCAAATCAGGTAATTTAAGCAGAAAGGTAGTTCTCTGCTTTGTAGCAGATGTTTTAAAATCTTAAATCATCAGTGTATTTCTCATTAAAAACGCAGGTACTGAAGATTGAAGTTTGACACTGCCCAGTCTTAACCTCAACAGTTTGATGCTGCCCTCTAGTGTTTGATTCTGCTTGAAGTTCTCAAACAGCCTGTTTCCACCTTTTCCTAAAATAATGTACTGTTTAAGTTACAGTTAGAATCTAAAGAGTTCTACATCTGGTCTACCTTAAGATTTCCTCCAGTTAGTTAATTATTAATCCTTCTGAATTTGCCGGCCTGGATTACATTTAGGTTCCCTCCCCAACCCTCTTCCAAGTAAGGGCATGGATTTTTGGGTGGAGAAAGAAGCAGAACAGTGTCATCAAATTTCCTGGCCAAGGTAATGTGGAATACTTTTCAGAATGAAAGGAGAGTAGTATATTTGAGATTAAACCTTTAAGTTAGCTTTGTATATGAATAACAGCATTTTTATTTAACCTGAGTTTTTGTTTGTCTTTAAAAGTGATATAAAATCCTGCCTGCTGTCTCCGTTCAGTGTCATTTAACTTTGTATTACTTTTAGCAGCACTGCAAATAAAGTTGGAAGCTGTTACATTCACATGATGATTTTTTAAAATTGAAGTTTGATCTGTATATTTTATCAAGATTATTGAGAAATAGAAAGTCTCCAGCATCTTTTTCATAACCACCAGGGTGCCTATAGTCATTTATAATGATTTAGTGTGTGCTTCACTGAGGTAACAGTTCAGATTATACCAGTTATCTGTGTTCCAGACTTTTTTTACTGTGGGTGGACCAACTAAGCAATAACTTGGATTTTTTCTTAAAGTAACCAAATATGTTCTCTGCAGAAATTTACAGGGATATTTAAAAAGGGTGTTTAGTAGCTGTAAAGCTGTTTAGATCTGTATTTGTGAAGTTTTTTTTTTTAAGATTTATTGATTTTATTGGAAAGGCAGATATACAGAGAGGAGGAGAGACAGAAAGGAAGATCTTCCGTCCGATGATTCACTCCCTAAGTGACTGCAGCGGCTGGTGCTATGCCGATCTGAAGCCAGGAGCACTTCCGGGTCTCTCAGGCGGGTGTAGGGTCCCAAGGTTTTGGGCCGTCCTTGAATGCCCTCCCAGCCCATAAGCAGGGAACTGGATGGGAAGTGGAGCTGCCAGGATTAGAACCGGCGCCCATATGGGACCCCGGTGCGTTCAAGCCAAGGACCTTATCCATTGCGCTATCGCGCCAGACCTCGGACTTGTGAAGTTTTAAGTAACAATGGAATTTTTGAAATTGTTTCCAAACGGCTTAAGACATCGCACATCATGTTCCAACATGGACTTGTTAAAACAGAACCCAATAATGTTCTATTTCAATAAATGTCCAATAAATGTCATATCACTAAATGGCAATGTTAAACGCTATTTTGCTAAATGGCCAAATACAAGGATTAGGTATTTAGTAGGTTTTTGATGTTAGATTTTTTGTGTTTGTTGCTAGAGTGGGAGGTTTTTTTTTTTAACTTCCATTTTTTTGTTATATTTTTAGCAATCTTTAGATAGATAATTAGGGTAAAAATGTTCAAGGGCTACATGAAAGTGGGTAAGATTATTATTTCCACATTGTTTCCTTCATGCATTTGAGGTAAAGGGGGTTTTAAGGGAGAAACCCAACCCAATTTCCCACCCACCCCAAGTCCCTGATGTGGGGCATGCTCCAAGGGTCTTGCCCAAGTGGTTTTTATAGTTCAGCAGTTATGAATTGCTGCCACTCTCTCCGCTCTGAGCACAATGAGGTCGTTGAAGAATCCACTGATTGACATAGTCCATCTTAGAGTCTCCATTTGCCCTGTTTTTCACTGCCAACATATGGCTGAGGTAGTTGATTGACTTTTTCTGTCCTCTGTCTTTTTATGCTTAGGGTTCCGAGTCTGGCAGTTTGATTGGGGAGATCCCCAAAGAAACTGTCTGAGGTGTTCCCAGTCCAGATTGTGTGTGTACTAGCAAGTCCAGGGCCCGGCACAGTCCGTCGTCCCAGTCAGCTGGTGGTTGCAATTGCTAGGTCGGTTCTGTTTCCAGCCCTGTCTTCCACTGGAACCAATGGGTGTTTGCAGTCCAGCCTGGTTCTGCCCAGCACACACTTGGCCCTCACATAAACCAGTGGGAGCTGCAGCCTAGTCGGAGTGACCCACAACAACCCCCACCGGGCCCACTGGGCCCGCCTCTACCCTGGTTTGCCAGTATGTGTAGCAGACTAGTCCAATCTGTCCCACATCCCATTCAGTTCTCATACATGTCAATGGGTATTAAAGCCTAGTTCCATCTAACCAGCTTCACTATCCAGCCCACACAGATATTGTTGCATGCCTTTCTGTCTAGCCACCCCAGCCCCTATCCTGGTTTTCGTGCCCTCCCATGGGAGTGGTAACCCAAGATGGAGGAGCCCACTATTTCCCTTCTAGGCCACTCTAGAGTGGGAGTTTTTGAGCTCAGTAGTTAGGTGCCTAATAGGATGCCCTATCCACAAAGGAGTGCTCGAGTTTGATCCCTGGCTCTGGACTACAGCTTCTGGCTGATAGAGAACCGGGGAGGCAGCTCACCCAGCTGGCATTCCTGCTGCCCCCGTGGGACGCTGGGATGGAGTTCCTGGCTCCCACCTTCAGGCATTTTAATGAGTGAACCAGAAAGCACTCATGAATAAATGCATCTTAAAAAGTTGTTAGAATTGGTCTGTAGAGGTATAGGATAAAATCTGTGACTTTGTTTAAATAGTATTCAAACTTTAAATGTAAGTGGCAGATGATTCTATGATTATCTAATTACTAATTTTTTAAAAGATATTTTAGTACTGATGGGGAAGTACCAAGTGATGCTTCTGATAAGGCATGGTTGTACCTTCAGTATCTTGTCTACTTCTGGGGACCGCACATCCTGTTCAGAAGAGGTTTTCAAAAAAGAATTAGAAAAGGACATGAGAACTTGGTAGAAGATGTGCTTCTCTAACACCAGGGATAGTATGGTAAGAACTCTGGGAAGCATGGAAGAAGTTAGTTTTCATCATCTTAAGATCACTTTAGATTTTAGAGCTATTTTCGTTCACTATAAGAAATACAAAAATCAAAATTCAATATAGTAAGAAGATCACAAAGTTAGATCCTATTTTGCTATCATTAAGAAATTTCAAAAGTGCTGTCATACCTCTTTTTGATGAATGCACTTATATATATATATATATATATATGCAGCCTGTGATTTTTTGAATTTCAAAGTAGTGTTTTCCCTTATTGCCTGCTGAAATCATTGTTTTGTTTAATGTGTAATTAAGTTAGGGATCAGCAAACTGGCCTATGTGCTAAATCCACTCCTTTTGTGAAATATTTCTGGAAGCTAGTGCTGGTGACTGTTCGCTCACCAGCCCTAACACGTTCAGTTTCTGGCCTTGTGAAGTCAGCCAAGCCCTGCATCGATTCTCAGGGTCTCAGCATTATTCAGTGTCGCTCCCGTGTAAGATAGTTACACCCCTCAAGCGCCTGGAGGAGTAAAAGGCTTCAGTACAGAAGTGTTCCGTCCAAATCACGTCACAGGGAGCCATGTGAGTGCTCATGTGTTTTTCACCTGAATGGTGTAGAAGTTTTCATCTCTTCACTCTTTCCATTTTCCCCCTGTGACGTGATTAGGAAGATTTTTACCTAAATGTGTTTGAAAATATTGTTGAGGGCTTCTGAAATAATTGATAAATGTATAAGAGTTTGGAAATGTTAATTCAGTTGAAGCTTGTTTTTAAAGATTTATTTGTTTTTTTAGTGGAAAGTCAAATTTACAGAGAGAAGGAGAGACAGAAAGATCTCTCATTTGTTGGTTCACTCCCCAAGTGGCTGCAACAGTCAGTGCTGAGCTGATCTGAAGCCTGGAGCCAGGAGCTTCTTTGAGTGTCCCACGTGGGTGCAGGGTCCCAAGGCTTTGTGCTGTTCTCTGCTGCTTTCCCAGACCACAAGCAGGGAGCTGGATGGGGAAAACAGAGCAGCCAGGGTTAGAACTGGGATTCGAACCAGCACATATATGGGAACTTGGTGTGTGCAAGGCGAGGACTTTAGCCACAAGGCTACTATGCTGGGCCCCAGTAGAAACATATTTCTCTCAGTAGAAAATGAGTTTTGTAAGTCTTAGTTTTTAGGATTTGTGTTATTTTTTATTATAGCTCTTTTTAAAAAATACAATATGGAAATTTATGTAAGAAACTACACTTTGTAGATTTTATTGTATAGACATAAAATATATAATTTGATACTAAAAAGGATACAACTGAAAGGTTTATTTGCAGAAAATAAACCTGAGTCACATTGTAACAGAAGCTGATATTTATTGATAAAAATGTAGTAATATATGTAAATAATAAGACCCAAGAAATGTTAACATTTTTGTAGACTTTCTTTACATCTTGGAACTAATTGCCAGCAAGTAACCAAATAATAGCTCAAATTGGAATGAAAATGTTTGTGTATTGTGATTAAAATTGAGCAAATACTTGTGAAAGTCTTGAAACCATAAGCAGTTAATGTGATTTTACTGATTGGTCAACTAAGATTTCTGATATTGGTCATTTTCTTATGTTTTGTTTTTCTGTGTACTGATATGTCTAAATATACTTTAGCTCTCTTTTAGAGTAAGCAAATAGAATATGATTAGAACTTATTAAGAATTTATATTTTTAATTTATATATTGGACTTGGTTAGACCTGATAATAAGGAATTTACTGTGAAATCAATAGGTTGCTAGTAAAAGGTACGTAATGTTGACATTGGGTTGCATTTTTCTAAGAGCTGGCTAAGTTGGTTGATGTGAATAATCATTTCATTTTCAACAATTAAGAAGACCCAGTGGCTTAACATGATCCTAAGGATAGCTGAAACTGATCGGACATAAAGTTTCCCTGTTGAGGAAGAAGTAGCCTACCTATTGGAGGCTGCTTCCACAAAAATGGCTGTTATGAAGAGCTTACCCTGGCAATTGTTTTTGTCCCACCTCAACCTCATAAAGATTCTTTTAACTGGAAGTACGTATGAGTAACACGCTTGTGCAAAATCGGGAAGGTGTAAGAATGCCATGGTGTTGAAGAAGGAAGACATGCAAGGAAGAGCAGAAGCATGTGGTGTGATAAAGAGTAGATGCTCTTAGACTCAAGGTGACTGCCGCGGATGGTGAACGGAAAGGGAGCCCAGTCCTGCACAGTGGAGGGAGATGGTGTGTGTGTCTAATCCCCGTCCTAAAATGAACAGATTAGCATCCTTCATGAGTGCATGCCATGTGACTGGAATGAAAAGAGAATGAAACCTATTTCCTGGAAGTGACTCAAATTGCAAGCAGTTTATTAGCTTCAGAAGACATCTTGTTTGCTGACTGAGAAAGTCGCATTTACTGATGCTGGGTATTCTTTGTATTCACAAGTAGCAGGACTGGCAGCAATATCATGGATAGCTTTTCACAGTGTAGTTCCAGGTTTCCTGTAACACAAGGTTAGAAAGCAGAAATGCCAGTATTGGTTTTGATATTTTGTGAGATTTGCACATAAATGCTTGGCATACAGTAGATAGGTCTGATGTATTGTTGATTAACTTATTTTAAATCAAGGCATACACTTCTTTTAAGTTAGCAAAACAAGACAAGCCTAAATTATGCCCAAGCTCAATTAGCATGCATGTACTAATTTTACATGAATGAATCTCAGTGGGAAAATTAGAAAACACAAAAGCTGCTCTTTTTTTTTTTTTTTTTAAAGAGGTGCATTGCTGTTTCAAACTGTGAATATGGCTCTAGTAGATTAGGTACCTGGCGAAGTTGAGGGATGAAAAAGCAAACTATGAAGCTGTAAGAGGATTTGTGGTTCTTGCTGATAACTCATTAATACAATCCCTTCATCCCTTGAAGAATGTTATGATATTACTGAAGCTAGTGTGTTGTGGTGAGTCTTTCCAACTTTCACACACGCTGGTGAGTTGGATGCCTCCTAGGCTCCAGCTGGTCTTGAATGTGCTCGTTGATGCTACCTCTGCCCTTAGAATACTTTGGCCACATTCTTTCAAAAGAATGACACAAAGGGAATTTTTTTCCCTTGGTTCTACACTTTATGTAATTTAATTTAAAGATACATAATACCACATCTGATAAAGATAGCAACTTAGGTTAATATAGCCAATTGTTTCACAAAGTGGTTACATGTAGGTTGGTTCAACTGGTGCATGAACGCAGGTGCTATTGCCCTGTTGACCACAGAGGGAGCAAGCCGGCAGCCATGGAATGAATGAAGGTTTCTGACTGTGGTTCACTGAGGCTTTATAAAACAACTAAAAAGTGATGGGCTACAGATCATATCAATAATTAATTTTTTTTAAAGATTTATTTATTTTATTACAGCCAGATATACAGAGAGGAGGAGAGACAGAGAGGAAGCTCTTCCATCCGATGATTCACTCCCCAAGTGAGCTGCAACGGGCCGGTGCTGCGCCGATCCGATGCCGGGAACCAGAAACCTCTTCCTGGTCTCCCACACGAGTGCAGTGTCCCAAAGCTTTGGGCCGTCCTCAACTGTTTTCCCAGGCCACAAGCAGGGAGCTGGATGGGAAGTGGAGCTGCCGGGATTAGAACCGGCGCCCATATGGGATCCCGGGACTTTCAAGGCGAGGACTTTAGCCGCTAGGCCACGCCGCCAGGCCCAATAATTAATTCTTAAATAGCACTTATTTGTTACAAATAAAATAGAACAACTACCAGATAGACCACCTGCCACATTACGATATATGTGTTATTTGGTGCTTATAAGCATCAGGTGCCTGCATTTACTCATTTTCCCTTAAAAAACACCTCCAGGGTAAAAACTCCCTGAAAAGAAAGGAGTTGAATAGATGATACACATAAGGTATATCCTAAGATGATGGGCTTTTCCAGTAACAGAAACTCAGTGTTGGATATAGGATTATTTTTCTATAAGAGAAAGGTCGTTCATCTGCTGGTTCCCCAAATGGCCACAACAGCTGGAGCTGAGTTGGTCTGAAACAGGATTAGGATCTTTTTCCAGGTTTCCCACATGGATGCAGGAGGCAAAGGAGCTGGGCCCTGCTCCTCTCCCTTCTGAGGCCATTAGCAGGGAACTGGATCAGAAGTAGAGCCACTGAGACACAAACCAGTGCCCTTATGGGTTGCTGGTGCCATAGACAGAGGCATTAAGCTATGGGGCTGGACCCATGTCTTTGCATTCTAAATTGAGTGGATAGTGTTTTTTTAAAGATTTATTTTTATTGGAAAGTCAGATATACAGAGAAGTGGAGACAGAAGATGATCTTCCATCCACTGATTCATTCCCCAAGTGGCTGCAACAGTAGAGCCCTTGAAAATCAAGGAAAAGTCAGATATACAGAGAGGAGGAAAGACAGAGAGGAAGATCTTCTACCCGTTGATTCACTCCTCAAGTGGCCACAACAGCTGGAGCTGAGCCAATCCGAAGCCAGGAGCCTGGAGTTTCTTCCAGATCACCCACGTGGGTGCAGAGTCCCAAGGCTTTGGGCTGTCCACGACTGCTCTCCCAGGCCACAAGCAGAGAGTTGGATGGGAAGTGGGGCCACTGGGATTAGAACCAGTGCCCATATGGAATACCCATTCATGCAATGAGAGGCCTTTAGCTGCCAGGCTACAGTGCCGAGCCCAAAAAACTTGATTTTCTATAACCATGTTTTTGAGTAGTGCATGTAAAATGCTGGTGAAAGTTAAATAATTTCTCTGGTTCAGTTTAATAATATTTTATTCATGTTAATAATATTAATATAGGTCTCCTGGTTTTGATAATGTGCCAAGACTATGTAAATGTTGCTGAAAATTGGGCAAAGGATATATGGAAACTGAGCCATTTTTACAGTTTCTTCTGAACCTTAAATTATTTTAAAAATAAAATGTTAACCATAATAAATTTATCTGTGGGGGCTATTAAGGATGTGTTAGGTGTATGTCTAGAAGCTTCATATTATTGATCTTACTGATTGAAAGTTGGAATGTTCTTCATGTAGGTGTTAATAATTATGTGTTGGTTGAAATATAGCAGGCCTACAGCCAAGTCCCCAGATGTGAAATGTAGATCACCGTTTTCATGAAGTGAAGCGAGCACGTGTAGCCGTCGGCAGAGGAGGAGCAGTGAGCCACGCGGTGATTCTGTCCAGGTGCTCCTGACAATGAAGTTTACTCTCTTTTGTAAATATTAATTTCTGATGTTAATGTTAAATGCAGGAAAAGGGGCTTCATTTTTTCCTTTGCATCTAAAGATAGACAATATCTACATCAAGAATACTATTATAATTAGCCAGTGATTAAGTTGCCTAGTTGTAAACTAACCCCACTCTAATGTAGAAATTATACAACAGTGGAATACTTAACTTATTATTCCTTTTTTGAACACTTAAGTTTTTAACATTGATGGCATTCTGGGAATCAGCAACCAGGGCCTGGAACAATGCTATCCATGGTGAAAATGAATTATGTTGGCTCTTACGGTTACCACAATCTACCCTTCCATTTCCTGTATACTGTAATCACACAGTGTGTCTGCGACACCTACTGACTCACGTTTACCAAGTTTTAGAAAGCATCTTCACTTATAAAAGTAACATTCTTCCTGCACAAATCTGGAAACCTCAAACACAAGATCCAGAATATTTTGGCCAGGGCAAAGGCAGGTCCTGTGCTGGCTACTCTGTATGGTTTAGTGGAACTGGGTAACTTTTCCCCATGCCTGTTTCTATATCCTCTTTGTGCTGTGGATTCTGAAGAAGATTCTGAACTTCAGTGAAGTACCTGGAAAGCTCTGTGAATTATAGCTGAGATTGTATTTCGCATCCTCCTTGCTAGCTTAGGCTGTGTGACTGACTTCTCACCAGTGGAGCGTGAGGAGAAATGACACAGGCAGCTTCTGCCCACCCTGCTCCTGAAGATGACACCCCTGGCTCTTTGTTTCCATTCCCTCTCCGCTGTCTGGAGTAGCTGCACCTGCAAGCAATGTTCACTTAGATGTTTCTGAATCAGAGGAGTGGAGCTGTCCTCAGACCTGGAGCAGTCACCCTGCACTGTCTTTGAAGGGGAAGCAAAACTTGCTCAATTCTTAAACCATGGCCTTTCCAGGGCATCTCGGCTATGGCTGCATAGCCTGTGCTAACAAATGCACACCTGCCTCATCCAGATGGTCCCAGATTAAACACGTATCTGCAATACAAGGAAACTTAACAAAATTCAGGGCAAGTACGACAAAAAACTACTTGGACCTTTGAAAGAGCTTTACATCAGTATAAATTTGCGCAGCTAGGTGTAGTAGACTAGCAGCTGAAGTCCTCGGCTTGAATGCGCTGGGATCCCATATAAGGTGCTGGTTCTAATCCTGGCAGCCCCAGTTCCCATCCAGTTCCCTGCTTGTGGCCTGGGAAAGCAGTCAAGGACGGCCCAAAGCCTTGGGACCCTGCACCCACGTGGGTGACCCAGAAGAAGCTCCCGGCTTCTGGTTTCGGATTGTCTCAGCTCCAGCTGTTAGGCCGCCTGCAGAGTGAATCAACGGGTGGATGATCTTCCTCTCTGTCTCTCCTCCTCTCTGTATATCTGACTTTCCAATAAAAATAAAATATTTGAAATAAAATCTTGCCTTTTAGTTGATTTTTGAGGTACCCTCTAAGTTTATGAATAATATGTACTTCCAAGTAAAGCTTAGCCACTTATGATTACTTGCAGTGTCTGCTCATGTCCTTGCTTTCCCTGGATGTTCTCTTCGGTGAGGGACCATGGGGCTCAAGATGTGGACGATCTTTGCGTTAAATGACTGAACTATTATATGTTAAGAAATAGAGAAGACAGTTGGAATTTCATATGCACCATTCATGGTTTTTGCATTTCACATAGTCTTCCATTTGATGTTGTTTGCTCATTACATATGTGTGATTTTCACTGTGTGTACAGAGGAATTCTGTCAGTGAGATGATGTATACTGAAGAAACCTTAGAGTGTTTACTTCCAGGTGATAGAACAGTACTCAGACTATCACCTTTTAATAACATCTTCTAGCGAAAACCCAAGATAATTGCAGAGAGTTAACATTTAGGAGCTGAAGAAATAGATTTTTTTTCATTTGCCTAATAGTGACTGGCTTTAATAACCCATGCTCTTTCATCGTCATCATTATAAAATTAAAATTGCTACATTTTTAAATAACTTTGTCCATAACATTGTGAGAATGAATTAAATATATTTTGTAGATTTTTTTTGAAAAAATTATTTAACCCATAAACCACACAGTTATGCAGATAATAGTATCTATTCAGTTAATCATAGCATTTGGATGATTCAAGTGTTTTAAGTAAAAGGAGATATTTGATAACTTACTGGTATAATGAATCCGAGCTTTTTGTTAGCCTGTATCAGATGCACTGAGGAAGTTGAGGAAAACATTAGTGACCCCCGCCCCAGGAGTTTCACACACAGACATGAGCAGTGAGAAATTGCATTCGCATTTACGCATTTATTTTGATGCTGCTGTTATTGCATTACCACACTTTGAGTAATCACCGGGATTAGGTTATATAATGTCCCTTCACATTTATAGAAAATGTCATCATTTAAATCCCGTTTTCATACTTTAACAAATATTAAAATGTTTTGTTACTTCAGATTCTCTTTCCTTTTTTTAGAAGGGAAAATGCATTTAAACATGTATACTTCTCCCCTCAACTGATGCTCTTCCTGAGAAAATAACCACTCTCTGAAATGTGATACTCCCATTCTACACCCTTGTTTTGTGTGTATGTGTGGAAGAGGCATTTTGCATGTTTCAGAATATCCATATATGGAAAAATATCCATACATGATTTGTCATGCATCTTTCTTTCTGAGATTTTTGCATTTTAGTATGTTATTTCAATCATTTATAACAATAGTGCAATTTTCATCAGTATACCACATTTATTTCACATGTAATTCCATTGATTGGCATTTGGGGTGTGTCAGTTACATGCTTCTTTCATTTTCCTACTTTTTTTTCACATATATCCTTGCAAGGTGAAGTGTTTTTCATTATTGATACAAATATTTTATTTATTCTACTCCTAACTTAAACTTTTTTTCTTTAAAGATTTAATTTTTATTGGATAGTCAGATTTATAAAGAGAAGGAGAGAGACAGAGAAAAATCTTCCATCCACTGTTTCACTCTCCAAGTGGCCACGATGGCTGGAGCTGAGCCAATCCAAAGACAGAAGCCAGGAGCTTCTTCCGGGTCTCCCACATGGGTGCAGGGTCCCAAGGCCTTGGGCCGTCCTCAACTGCTTTCCCAGACCACGAGCAAGAAGCTGGAATGGAAATCGAGCAGCCAGGATACAAACTGGTAGCCATATGGTGTCCTGGTGCATGCAAGGCAAAGACTTTAGCCATGAGGCTGTTGTACTCTAATACTAACTTTTATATACAGTTTATGTGCACGTAATGCAGATGTCTTTTGTTGTTGTTGTTGTTGTTGTTGTTAAGATTTGTTTTTATTGGAAAGTCAGTTTTACAGAGAGAAGGAGAGACAGAAAGATCTTCCATCTGCCGGTTCCGTCCCCAAGTGACTGTAACAGCCAAAGCTGAACCAACCCAAAACCTGGAGCCAGGAACAACTTCTGGGTCTCCCATGTGGGTGCAGGGTGCTAAGGCTTTGGGCTATCCTCAGCTGCTTTCCCAGGTCACAGGCAGGGAGCTAGAAGGGAAGTGGAGCAGCCAGGATGTGAACTGGCACCCGTATAAGGACTTTAACCACTAGGCCACCATGCAGGCCCTGTAGATGTCTTTTAATGTGTGACTTGTTACAAGTACTATTTGTCTTAAGTCTTACTTGTAAGAATAATTTTTAAAGGATTATTTTCTTTAAAATGCAGAATTGGAGAGAGAGATCTCCCATCCACTGGTTTACCAACAGCCATGGGACACAACAGCCAAGACTGGGCCTGACTGAAGCCCTGAGCTTCATCTGGGTCTCCCATGTGAGTGCAGGAGCCCAAACACTGGGCTGTCTTCTGCTGCTTTCCCAGGCCATTAGCAGGGAACTGCTAATGCTATAATGCCTGGCCCTGTAAGAATAATTTTTAAAGAGTTTAGTTCATCAGAATTTTGCTTTGTACTCTGTGTTGCATGTATGGAACATCTTTTCCTATCTTAGCAAATAAGGATTCCTACTTTTCTTATAAAAGTTAAGATTTTTTGGTTGTTACATAGACATCCTCTTGGAATGACATTTTTATATTGTGAAAACTGTTTTCATAATCAGTATTACTGATCCTCTTTCTGAACACTGTTGTACTCCACTGGCATGTTTGTTTGCCCTTGTGCCAGGTGGTGTTATTTTAGTTAGTAGAACTTTGTAAAAAGTCATCTTTGTTACCTTGCTAATATTCTGGATTGTCTGAGTTGGTCTTGGGGTTTCTGCTTCTCCAAATGAATCTTTCAGTGTGCTTGTGAACTCTCATCAAAAACAGTTACCATGATTCGAAGGCATCATTTCGTTTTTCAGAAGATTAATTTGAAAGGCATTGGTAAGGGATGTAGGAGTCCGAGCAGTGGCTTGATACACTGCACTACAACACCACATGCTTTTTTGTCTGTTCTATTTATTTCTAGAAATAATTTTTATTTGTTTGTGATTACATTCTTTTCCAATGATTTTCACTGGAGAAAATGTGATTACTTAAAAGTTCTAATTGAAACAGACTATGAGAGAATTTACTTCATACAAATTATGAAGTAGGACTGGCATGGTGACGTAATAAGCCAGTCCTCAGCCCTGTGGCACCGGCATCCTGTATAGTTCAGCTAGTGTGGGAGGATCGGGGTGGGGAGTGTCACAGTCAGCTGGAAAGCATGCAGGAAGGTGGCTGGGACAAACGGTTCAGCTTTCCTTTTCCTCTGTTCCTCTGATCTGAAGCAGGGAAGGAGAGGGGTCACTCCTTGCTGTCAAACTACATCAGTGCCCGGGATCAGGGGCATGTCCACTCCTGTACCTTCTCCCTGATTGTGTCTTGGGAAAGCAGTGGATGATGGTTCAAGTCCTTGGGACGCTGCACCCACGTGGGAGACCTGGAGGAGGCGCCTCACTCCCCAGCTTTGGGTCAGTGCAGCTCCAACCATTGTGGCCATTTGGAAAGTGAACCAGTAGATTAAAGTCCTTCTTTCTTTATCTCTCCTCTCTCTGTAAAGCCTGCCTTTCAAATAAAAATAAATCAATCTTTGTAAAGTTATAAGGTAAGCTTGCTTGTATACCTAGTGCTCAGGTTAGGAAAGAGATTACTGTGTTTGGAGTCTCTCCTCTCCGACCAGCTCCCAGTTATTATTCCTGACTTCCTTCCAAAAGATGGTTATACTGTGCTTTAGATTTGATCATTTTCAACTTTATATAAATAAAATTATATGTTATGGTTTTCTTTGATGTTTGTCATCTTTTGCATAATTTTGAAATTAATGTATTAGGTGAAGGTGTAGTCTCATTTTCATTTCTGTGCAATATTTCATTGAAAGCTTATACTCTTGTATTGATCTTAATGTTGATGGACATTTGGTTTCTTTTTCAGTTTTGAGATATGATAAGGAATGCCACAAACATGTTGATATATTTGAAAAGCTTTTATATATTTGAGATTGATGCACACATAGAAACAACTACTCAGAAATTTTTATTTATTTTTCTTGGAAAGGCAGATTTTACAAAGAGTAGGAGACACAGAGAGAAAGATCTTCCATCTGCTGGTTCGCTCCCCATGTGTCTGCAATGGCTAGGGCCAAGCCAGTCCAAAGCCAGGAGCCTCTTCTGGGTTTTCCATGCAGGTGCAGGGTCCCAAGGCTTTGGGCACTCCTCTACTACTTTCCCAGGCCAAAGGCAGGGAGCTGGATGGGAAGTGGGGCACCCAGTACAGGAACACGAGTTCCAGTGTGGGTAAGGCAAGGATTTAGGCACTGGGCCTTTGCACCGGGAGATAGAAAATCTTTAATCCATTGGGTTAGATGGAGTTGGAAGCTGAGCTGACTCTTGCAGACATCACAAGCAGCATTTTAACCACTGTGTCAAATACTCACCTGCATCTTGACCTTTTTTAAAAAAGAAAGCTTTATTTCTTCAGACAGTGATAGAGAGGGAAAGACAGGATTTATTCTCCAAATGCCCATTTTGACTGGGCTAGGCCAGACCAGAGACAGAATCCAGAAACACCATTTCCTCTGAACAACAGGAACTCAAGTGTTCATGCTATCTACTGACTTCCCTCATACTTACACATTAAGTTGGCGACCCGGCAGCATGGCCTAGCGGCTAAAGTCCTCGCCTTGAACACGCCAGGATCTCATATGGGCGCCGGTTCTAATCCCGGCAGCCCTACTTCCTGACTCCTGGCTTTGGATGGGTGCAGCACCGACCGTTGCGGTCACTTGAGGAGTAAATCAGTGGACAGAAGATCTTCCTCTCTGTCTCTCCTCCTCTCTGTAAATCTGACTTTCCACTAAAAAAATAAAATAAATCTTAAAAAAAAAAAACCCCAGTCAGTTGGATCACAAGCACCTAGTAATCTGGACTTGAACTGGGCATTACTGTTTGGCACATGGGCATCCATTAAACACAACACCTACCCTCCTAACTTAATATCTTTTGATTGCATGTAGTCATTCCCATACATCTTAGAAACTTGTCTACTCTCCTAAAATGCTTCTTCCAGTTTCCCACTCATTTTTTTTCGTTAGGTTGTCTCGTAGCTTTCGTATTGATTTGCAGGAGTTCCTTATGTGTTATTAATTATACATTGTGTTAGTTTTGTATTAATCTGTATCTTAGTTTCTCTGTTTCTTAATGAACATATTTTTAAAAATTGAATTCTACTGATATTTGGATTTATTTCATTTATTTGAAAGTTACAGAGGGTGAGAGAGAGATCTTGTATCCACTGGTTCATTCCTCAAATGGCTGCAATAGTTAAACTGCATCCAGGTCTCCCGTGGGAGTGGCAGAGACCCAAACAGTTGGATCTACTATTTTCTACTCTTTTCCCAGGCATGTTGGCAGGGAGCTGGATGGGAGGCAGAGCATCTGGGCTTCCACATGGCGCTCTGCTGGCAGTGTCAGCTGTAACAACCTGTGCCGTTACTGCCTCGAGAGCTTTCATACACTATCAGTGTTTAACTTTCTGTGTGTTCTGTCTTGGAGGATCTAGTTTTCCAAATCTAGATTTGTGCTTTCCAGTATAGTGGCTATACATGGCTGTTGAACATTTGAAATACAGTTACTTTGGATTAAGATTTACTGTAAGTATAAAATGCATGTCAGATTTCAAAGATATCAATTAAAAGGAACATAAAATAATTCTCAAAATCGATTGCACTTTTTGGAAATAATGAGATAGCTAGAAGATAATCAGTTTATTCTAGAAAATTTCAAAATCATGATTAGCTCAGATTATGTTTCTGAATTCTAGGGATACGCTGTGCAGTCTCCCACGCGGGTACAGAGGCCCGAGTGTGGGGGCCGTCTGCACCACTTTGCCAGGTGCCTTAACGGGGGCTGGAGTGGAAGTGGAAGTGGAGCAGCCAGGGCGTGAGCTGCTGTGCATATGAGCTTCTGCACAGAATGCCAGCCCTGTTTTTTTTTTTTTTTTAAAGATTTTATTATTATTGGAAAGCCGGATATACAGAGAGGCGGAGAGACAGAGAGGAAGATCTTCCGTCCAATGTTTCACTCCCCAAGTGAGCCGCAATGGGCCGGTGCTGCGCCGATCCGATGCCGGGAACCAGGAAACTCCTCCAGGTCTCCCACATGGGTGCAGTGTCCCAAAGCCTTGGGCCGTCTTCAACTGCTTTCTCAGGCCACAAGCAGGGAGCTGGATGGGAAGTGGAGCTGCTGGGATTAGAACCGGCGCCCATATGGGATCCCGGGGCTTTCAAGGCGAGGACTTTAGCCACTAGGCCATGCCGCCAGGCCCCTGGTTTTTGTTTTTTAATATGGAAATATAACTGGCCAGGTGGCAGGATAAAGAAATTTTTTTTCTGCTTTTAGACTCTGTTTTGTTCCCTTGGTTTATTTGTTAACAAGAAACATGAAATGCCAAGCTGTCTTTATTAATAGGTAGAGCAAGTGCTTCTATTTTGTTACTCAAGACTGTCCTAGCCAAATTTGGCTTGCTTTATTCTCGTGTAAACATTAAAAATAACTCATCGAGTTTTACATAATAACTTCTGGGATTTTTATTGGGGTTGTATCATTCTGTAGCCCATTTGATCATAAGCATGATACAGGCTTTAATTTCCCTAGGTTTTTAATGTCTCTAATATGGGATTCTTTTCTATATAAAGGTCTTTATAAAAATATTTATTTTATTATTTTTATTGAAAAGTTAGATATGCAGAGAGGAGGAGAGACAGAGAGGAAGATCTTCTGTCCACTGATTCACTCCCCAAGCGGCGACAATGGCCAAAGCTGAACTGATCTGAAGCCAGGAGCTTCTTCTCCAGGTCTCCCACATGGGTGCAGGGTCCCAAGGCATTGGGCCGTCCTCGACTGCTTTCCCAGGCCACAAGCAGGGAGCTGGATGGGAAACGAGGCTGCCAGGATTAGAACTGGCGCCCATATGGGATCTCAACGCATGAAAGGTGAGGGCTTTAATCACTAGTCTACTACACTGGGCCCATAAAGGTCTTTTTAAACAAGACTTATTCATTTGTTTCAAAGGCGGAGTGACACTAGTGGTGCAGGGCTTGGGGCAGAGACATCTTCATCTGATGGTTCACTTTCCTAATGGCTGTGATTGTTGGGGCAGAGCCAGGCCAGAGCTGGAACCTGGAACTCCATCCAGTCTCCCACAGGAGTGTCATGGGCCCAAGTGCTTGTTTCACCATCTGCTGCTTTCGCAGGCACATTAGCAGGGAGCTGGAGCTGAAGTGGAGCAACTGGGGACTTGAAGCAGCACTCATGTGGGATGCCACAAGCTGTGGCTTAACCCACTGTGCTACAATGACAGCTCCTACCTAAGGTCTCAGACGTAGCTAAGAGCTACTGTAAATGGTATTGTTCTCTGATTTTATAGTCTGGTTATTGCTAGCATGCACAAAACAAGTAAGTGTTGGTTGTTTTCCTTAAATTTAGTACTGAATGATTAATTCTAGTAAACTCCATTTGATTATGTTAATTTTACTCTTCCCCCCCCCCCCGCTTCTTTAAATATTTTACTATTTTGTTTCTTCTTTACGTACTGTATTGATCAGGCCCTCCAGGGCAGGGCCCAGTAGTCTTTTTGTAGAGGGACAAGCAGGAAGGAAGCTAACAGTTCCTCTGTGACTGTGCAGATTCCTTCATGGTTTGCTTAGGGGGTCCCAAGTGGTAGTGAGAGTGCCCTTAGTTACGTGTGTTCATTTGAAGGGCTTTATGCACTTTTGATGAAATGAAGGGGGTCAGTTTTATGAGGAGTTGGGGAGAAGAATGATTTATAGCAGTGAAAAAAAAAAAAGAAAAAAACAGTAAGACATCTTGGTAACTGCTGGAAAGGTTGGGATTCTTTTGCATTTGCCTGGGCAAAAATGCTCGTCTGTAATGCTTGTCTCTCTCTTTTTAATCTATCCAGGAAAAATAGAAATGAAGGTACATATGCACACAAAATTTTGCCTCATTTGTTTGCTGACATTTATTTTTCATCATTGCAACCATTGCCATGAGGACCATGACCACGGCCCTGAAGAGTTTCACAGGCACCATCATGGGATGACGGAATTGGAGCCAAGCAAATTTTCAGTGCAGGATGCTGAAAATGAAAAAAAGTACTATATTGAAAAACTTTTTGCCCGTTACGGTGAAAATGGAAGATTATCCTTTTTTGGTCTGGAGAAACTTTTAACAAACTTGGGCCTTGGAGAGATTAAAGTAGTTGAGATTAATCATGAGGACCTTGGCCACGATCATGTTTCTCACTTAGATATTTTGGCGGTTCAAGAGGGAAAGCACTTCCACTCACATAACCACCAGCATTCCCATGATCATTTAAATTCAGAAAATGAAACTGTGACCAGCGTTTCCACAAAACGAAACCATAAATGTGACCCAGAGAAAGAGACCGTTGAAGTGTCTGTGAAATCCGACGATAAGCACACACGTGAACACAGTCATCGCGCACACCATCGCCATCGTTTGCATCATCACCTTGACCGAAACGTGACCCGCCATTTTTATAATGATTCCGTTGGCCACAGAGAGCGTGGGGAGCCTAGACATGAACCTTCAACAGAGACCAACAAAACACGGGCCCAGTCTGACATCAGGCCGCTGAAAGGAAGGAAGAAGAACAAGGAGAAAAACAATGAAAATTCTGAAGTTAACACACCTGGTTTTTCCCCTATCCATGGTCAGGGTGAACAGTCCGAGCACAATCGAGTCCACAAACCCGATCGCGTACAAAGCGTGGGTCATTCTCACGGACACCTAGAGCACAGTGGCCATGATCCTGGTCACGGACGCCAAGATGCTGATCCTGATAACGAAGGGGAGCCCCGACACACAAGGAAGCGAGAAGCACCGCATGTAAAAAAAAGTGCAGTTTACCCAGCTGCTAGTCACAAGGACCATAATGAAGATGACCGTCAACATGAAGTGAGTATTAAAGGATGAACTGTGCTTGCATTGTGTCTCAGATAATAGTGAAGCGTTTCAGATGAAGAGAAGATTAACAGAGGTTAATGGTTAGTCAAGTTCAAATGTGTTTCCATATAGAATATTAGCGAACGTTCCTGAGAATCAAAGCCAGTATAAAGATTTTTAAAATTTGGGTTTTCGTATGCATTATTTTTTTAATTTTAAATTTTATTTTTAGTATTGTTTACATAGTTGAGGGATGCATGCCCACATGGGCCTCCAGTTAGGGTGGGGAGGATTGGGGTGTGGAGGAGGGTTATGTGGGACAAATGTCTTTTTTATAATCCTGGTGTGCAGTGGGCAGCTGGGGAAGAGAGGACTGCTTTCTCGCTGTCTGGCTACATCAGCGCCCACCCAGGAATGGGGAAACAGTCATGACGCCTTAGAGATTCTGAGGCGGAATGTGAGGAAGAATGTTCCAAGAATGAATGTTTAAGTAGTTGGTTTTAATAGTTCTGAGGCATTGTTGACTTCATCGGACCAGAATTGAGAAAAATCTTCCCAAGGTCTGTTGGCTGATCAAATCCTTCTCAGTGTGCATCCATAGACCCAGAGGCGTGCTGCAAAGCTTGGCCAGAGGAGTTGTCCATCCTGTTCGGCTTTCCATCCTCTGTCAAGGGACTCAGCTTCTTCTGCTGACCTAGATGCTGTCATGCCCCACATGTGCATCTGGGCATGCTGTCCACAGCACGGGTATCAGCAGCTAAGGAGGCCTAGTCCCAATACATGTTCCCCAAGGTCAGACCACATACCTTGTGATTTACCCTGTGGCCGGGTTTTGAGTACAATAATCTAGTTGGGGAGTCTGCCAAGGAGCCTTGCTTGGGAACTTTACTCTTGTATGTGCCAGCTAGGTCCAGTCCCTTACCTGAACCAGCCAGCACACATACCAGTGGATGCAACTGCCTGGTCAGTTCCAACCTCGGCCCCAACTCTCATAGGAACTCCCAACCCAGCCCAGATCCTACAGGCCCAGTCTTCATGCACAGCAGTGGGTGCTATGACCTGGTTGAGGCAACCCCCAACAACTCCCACCAGGCCTACCCCCAGCCCCAGTTTTTTGCATGTGCTGTGGGCTAGCCTGGTCCAGCCTGCATCAGATCTCTCCCTCATGCATAGCCACTGGTGCTACAGCTTACCTCAGCCTTACCCGCCCCCAGACTCAGCCCACACATATGCTGACAGGTGCTGCCACCTTGACCGGTCTGGCCGTCCCCAAGCCCTGGTCTCTTGCTCACCAGCAGGAACTGCAGCCCAGTGGGGGAATGCGCACAGTTCCATTATCAGGCTTGTTCCCTGCCACAAATCTCGCAAGTATTGGTGAGTTCTGTGGTCCTGCTTGACATTTCCAGTCTGGGTAATAAGGCCTAATGCAACCCGTTCCACACCCATTCTGGTCTCATGAGCACCAGTGGGTGCAGCATCCTTGTCCAGTCCAGCCTACCTACCCCAGCTCTCAAATTCACCAGTGGGAGCTGCATCCTAGCAGGGGAGACCCTAAAATTCCCCTGCTAGGCCCATTCCTAGCCCCAGATTGACCCATCCTGGCATTACCCACACGTAGACTCAGCTCTTGCTGGCATGTGTTGCAGCCTAGCACAGCTAGGCATGGCCCATACCCTGTCCTGGCTGTTGTGCCAATGGGTGTTGTAGCCTGGTCTGGCCAGGCTGTCCCCAGACCCAGCTGACACAAATGCTACAGCCGTGCCTGGCCTGGCCTGGTCCTGGCGCAGGTTCTGTGCCCTCCATTCCCTCCCCCCTTGGAGATGTGGCCTAGGAAGGGAGTTTTCAAAGTTCCCCTACCAGGCCTGTTCCCAGCTCCAGTTCTCATACATGCTGGCAGGTGCTGCAGCACTGCTTGGCATGGTCTACCCTCACTCCCAGCCTTTGCACATGCTGCAGCCTCACCTTGCCCAGCCTCCTCCCAACCCCAGCTCCCATGAGTATCAGGTGGTTTCCTATCATGGATTCCATGTTCCAGCCTTGATTGGCCCATCACCCTCCCCAGCTATCATGCAAACCAGCTGATGCTACAGTCCCACAGAGGTGAGCTCACAAGTCGGTTATGAAATCTGACCCCAGATCCAGTTTGCTCACGTTCTAATAGGTGCTGCTGCCCAGCCTGACATGTCCTACCCCCTACCCCAACACTTGTGGGCAGATCCTGTGGCCCAATCCAGCCAGGCATGCCTCCCAGCCCCAGCTTTCATGTGTGTCCAGCAGGTGGCTGGTGATGTCACTTAGCCCATCCCAGGTCTTCCATGTGGGTAGGTGCCTTGGCCTGACTCAACATGCCCTCCACTTTCCCCACATCTAAACTATCCCATCTCAGCTCCCTCACCTACCTGTGAATGCAGTGCTTCTATTCCTGGAAGCTCCCAGAAGTCACTCCTCCACTGTCAAATAAACCCTCCGCTGCTCCTGCTCCAGCATGTCCCCAGGTCCCCTTCCCCAGGCAGTCTGCTGCCTGGGCACATGGGTGACAGGTTCCAACCTGGCGTTCCTTGCCATTCCCATGTATCTTTTTTTTTTTTTTAAAGAAGCAACTACACTGGCACACTGGTATAGTTAACACAAATTTGGCATTAACCAGGCCCCAAATGCCTGCCAGCTATCGGTTGCGCTTTTCCGAGCAGTGTAACACTTGCCTTATATAAGGCAACCTAGGCAGTTCAGTTGTCTGCAGCTAGGGCCATGTGTATTATTTGTTTGTTTATGTTCTATAGTTCAAATTCCTTAAATCTCACTGTTAAGTGTTATTAGAAATGTTTTCTGTGCTTTAATTCTGCATTATAACTTCTTCCCAAGGTAGTATTCATTTTTTTCCCCACATTCTTCTGTTACCATTAACTGGCTTCTAGATATTTGAAAATTCTTTTTTTTTTTTTTTGGTCAATCCTCTAGGCCATCGATTGGGCCCCACAAACACTTTTTTTTTCCACTTATTTTTTTTTATTGATTACATTATATTTCTTGACTGAATTTTTTTTTTTTTTTGCTTTATTGTATTCTTGTTGACAATCTTTACATAGTTAATTACGGTAAAAAAAAAAAAAGGTTCAGGGGGTATAGGGAAGTGGGTAATACTATTATGTCCATATTGTTTCCATCATGTATCTGAGGTAAACGGGGATATTGAGGGAGAAGCCCCACCTGGTTTCCCGCCCACCCCAAGTCCCGGATGTGGGGCATGCTCTGAGATATTTGCTCAAGTGGGTTTAATAGTTCTCCAATTATGAATCGCTGCCAGTTTCGCTCGATGAGGTCGTCCACTGATTGACACAGTCCATCATAAAGTCTTCGTTTGCCCCGTATTTCGCTGCCAACATATAGCTGAGATGAATGATTGACCTGTTCTGTCTTCTGTCTTTTCTTGGCTAGGGTTCTGAGTCCAGCAGTTCGATTGGGGAGATCTCCAAGGAAACCTTGAGGTATTCCCAGACCAGATTCTTGTATGTTCTAGCAAGCACAGGGCCCGGCACAGTCCATCACCACAATCAGCTGGTGGTTGCAATTGCTGTGTTGGTTCTGTTTTCAGTCCCGACTTGCACTGGAACCAATGGGTGTTGCAGTCCAGTCTGGTTCTGCCCAGCACATACTCGGCCCTTACATCAACCAGTGGGAGCTGCAGCCTAGTCGGGGCGACCCACAATAACCCCCATCAGGCCCGCCCCCTACCCTGGTTTGCCAGTATGTGTAGCAGTAGACCAGTCTGTCCCCCATCCCATTTGGCTCTTGTACTTGTCAATGGGTATTAAAGCTTAGTTCCATCTAACCATCTCAACTATCCAGCCCTCACAGATGTTGTTGAGTGCCTTTCTGTCTAGCCACCCCAGCCCCCGTCCTAGTTTTCATGCCCTCCCGTGGGAGTAGTGACCCAAGAGGGGGGAACCCACTTTTTCCCTCCCAGGTCTCTCAGTCTCGGTTTATGCACTATTTAGGTGGTTCTGTGATTTGACTTGACAGAATTAGCCCCCAGTGCTAGCTTCTGCCAGCTGATGCTGCGGCTAAGCCCGAACATCCCTCACCCACTCTAATTTATGCTTGCACCAGCAGGAATAATCAGCCCAGCCTGGTTTTTCCCTGATCTAGTCCACATGCGGCGCACAGGTGTTGCAGCCTTGCTTAGTCTGGTCTGTCCCCATCCCAGTCCAAACTCTCCAGTGGGAGTAGCTGTCCGGTGAGGGGACCAGCCCCTTAATCCCCCTCGCCGGCTCTGCCCCTCCCTTCCTGGATCTCGTGCGTGCTGGTTGGGTGCTGCAGTCACATCCAGTACAGGCAACCTCACCCTAGCATTGCATATTGTGCACTGGTTTTGTCGCGACCAAACCCGGCTCGACCCATACTCTGTTCTGGTTTTCGGATTTGCCAGTGGATGACATGAACTGATTCAGCCTGGTCTGCCCCCAACCCATGCCAAATGTATGCCAGTGGGAAACTTTCCATGGCCTGTTCTGAGCTGTTTCCTACCATGCTTCTTGCGCTTACCTGCAGAGACTGTGTCCTGCCAGAGGAGTTGCCCAGGCTCCTCCATCAGAATCTCTCCCAATGCCAGATTTTGCGCATACCAGGGGGTCCTTGAGCCAACCCTACTCAGTTCACCTCATGTCCTAGCAGGAACAGTGGCTTTTCCCGGCTGGCTTTCACCCTTTTCTGGTTCTTGTTGTTGGATGCTTCAGCCCAGCCATGGCTCGTCCATACCCACATACAGCTCACACATGGCTCAGTAGGGGGTTGAGACCCAGCCTAGTCAGTCCCACATCTACCCTGGTTCTCCATGACACCAGATGGTGTTGGGGTCTGGCCTGGCTTAGTGCATCCATTCCCAGCCCACACTAGTGCCAAGGGAGATAACAACTGTTTCCTAGATAGAACGCAGCCCCCATTCCAGCACACGCGCCCCCTTGGTGGGAACCTCAACCCTGTTAGGGTGTCCAGCTAGGGGAACTTGTATTTCCACAGGGTTGGGCCCACACAACCCCATAGAGTCTACCCCCAGACCAAGTTCTCTCGCGTGCTGGATACAGTCTTGACCCTGCCAAATGTGACCACTCCACCAAACAGTTGGGTAATGGTACCCATCACTGCCAAAGAGGCCTCCATCCGTAGTATTGGTGTGGCCTGGTGTGTGACGATTAGTGATGTTCTAGGCAAACAGGCCATTTCTGTATTCCGAATTGGGTTGGTATATCTGACTAACCGTAATTGTCTCCTGGGTATTTCCCTCCAAACCACCAGGTCTCAGTCACCACGCATGCCTAAACTTCCATGACCCTGACACTGGGAATCACCCAAGATTCACTACTCACCTACACTAAAATTGGACTTAGTCATGGATGTCCCCAGGCAGCACACATATCTTAAAGAACCCCAGAGCAGGCCGCTGGGCGGCCAGCAGGCAAAACCTGGCACCACATGGTGCACTGGCTGCCCTGGGTGAGGCCGAGGACTTGTTCACTGCCTTGCGGCAGTGTCTTTGGCATGAGCCCCCAGCATTGGGTCCGACCCGGCAGGGGCACCCCCCACAGCCGCCACACTGTGAGGAGCGGCACCTGCCCCCAAACCCAAGGCCCGCAGCCCTCCCAAACTCACCTAGCCACAAGATATTAGCAGCTGGGCAGAGCTAGGATTTTTAACCCAGTTCCCAAGTTCCCTCATGGTGCACTTACCCTGAGGAAAGAGCTCTCTTGGGTCCTGGGGGAAGCCGAGGACTCGTTCACTGCCTTGCGGCAGTGTCTTTGGCGTGAGCCCCCAACATTGGGTCCGATCCGGCAGGGGCACCCCCCACAGCCGCCACACTGTGAGGAGTGGCACTTGCCCCCAAACCCAAGGCCAGAACCCCGCAAACACTTTTTAAAAATATGAATTAAGGCCTTAGTGTACTTTTTTTTTAACCATAGTGTACTTTTAAGTGTGCTCCTGTTACTGCTGACATTTTTGGATCTTTGTTGGTAATAAACAGATCTTATTGTTATGTTTCTTCTTTGTCTTAAACCTGTGAGGTCTGCATCATTGACCTTTTATTGGGATTCTCACAGGTGTGATTCATGTAGGCTTTTGTCACAGCATCTTTCAAAATGTTCTACACATTGAATAGGATCTCATTGCATTTGGGATCTGAGCAGAATTGTGTGTGTGTGTGTGTGCGTGCAGTAGACAATCTAGTGAAATAACAAGTCAGTGAAGAGGCATGCAGCAGGGTGGGTACGTGTGGAACAAGGCACTGTGCCATCTCTCCTTTACCTTCATTTTAGGTGTTTATTTTTCCTGGATGGTTGATCTAAAGGTGTTTTCTGTTTTGGTTTTGAAATACTGGTGGGTGAAGCTACCCTTATTCATCTTTCAGAATTTTCCCATTTAATATTCTTTTATAGTACCTATGGCAGTAAAAATGTCCACTGTTGTCTAATTTTAGCACTTCTTGTAAGGATTTCAAGTCATTGATGTTTATAATTTGTTAGGTTGTGGTTTTTCTCATCCCATAAGAATCTTGGGAATACAAGATAACAACTTGGCTTGTGTGGATTGGAGCAGAAAAATGATTAAATCCCATAATCAGTCTGAAATAGTCTAGTTGAATGTATCTCATATTAATTCTTATATAAATTATTTTATTAATATACATTCTTTTATTTGCAATAGATACCTGTATGTAGCAGATTATTTTCCCACTAATGATTAGAGTACTTTTAGTTCTGGAATGATTGATTTTACTGAATAGTTGGATACTCTTGTTTAACCTGTTTTATCAATTTCCTTGCAGTGTTTGAATGTCACTCAGTTGTTAAAATACTATGGCCATGGTGCCAACTCTCCCATCTCACCGGATCTTTTTACATATCTCTGCCCTGCACTGTTATATCAAATCGACAGCCGACTTTGTATTGAACATTTTGACAAACTGTTAGTTGAAGACTTAAATAAGGATAAAAATTTGGCTCCTGAAGATAAAGCAAACATTGGGGCATCAGGTAGGAAAGAGTTTTGTTTTATCGCTTTAAAATTATGCCTGTTCCTTAAAACAAAAAATCAGTTGGAAAATGCCTCCAGATTGTTAACTTCTTTCTATTTTGACTTTAAATGTGTTTTTTGTCAGGTTTAGATATGCATGTTTAGAAGTATTTAGGAAAGACAGAAAGTGTCATCCATGTTACTCATTTCTTCTGGCATTACAGATGGATATTTTGCTATGAAAGGCGAATGAGATTAAATGTGTAGTTTGTAAAAATATAGAAATCAAGGAAGCCCTGATTAAAATTATTTGGTGTTATCATTACTTAATATCAGGAGTTGTGGAATTCAGGTGAGAAATATTATTAAAATTTCACAGTAAGGGAAGCCAGTGTGGTTGAACTCTAGCCAGTGAGTCAGACATGCTGAATGATTGGGTAATGAACTTCATCACCAGGTGTTGAGCTTCAGGACAGATAAAGCAGACTCTTTCCTAACCTCCAAGGCTCTTTTCTCTCCATATCCACTTTTATTTATAGAGAATGTCTCACTTAATATTTCAAAAATCTATTCCACACAAATTTGTTCCTCTTATTGGATCTCAGTTGTTATCGCAATTTTTTCCTTGACAAAATCTGGAACTATATCTCTACCTTGTCCTGCATATCATCTGTTTTGAAGTCCATTGGAGTTTAACCGTCTTCCAACTCCGTACACAATGCATCATTGTCTTGAGTCAGCGCCTTCTTGGGGTTTTATTTGAATTGTTGAAAATACTTCATAACCTTCTTTGCTCGTGTGCTTGTGTCACTTGCAAGGCATCATTATCGTTTATCATTCTAAAATGCAAATGAGATCCTCTAACAGCTGTTTCTTTATAGTAAAATTGTTAAATCATTTTTATCTTATTTAACAAAGACTTCTTGCATTCAATATTCTATATTTAATTCATTTATTCCTCACGAGGATGTTGATGTTAACCAATAACATTCCCAAGATCTCAGAGCTATCCATGGTAATGCTGGTATTCAACCCTATGCAGATTAAACATGTTGCTCTATATGTGCTAAATAGTTTATGTTGTTTTCTCCAAATAAATCGCTATGCCAATAAAGGGCACATGGGAATTGTCCTCGGAAATTTCATGGAAAATATATGCTCTGTGAACACTATGTATTGATTTAAAATTTTTTTGTACCAAAGCTGTTGTCGTCGTCTTCTTCCTCCTCCTCTTCTTCTTCCTCCTCTTCCTCTTCTTCCTCTTCCTCTTGTTCTTGTTCTTGTTGTTGTTCTTCTTTTTTAAGGTATATTTAGTCTTGTTTGAAAGGCAGATCTCACAGAGAGGAGCGATGCTAGAGAGATCTTCCACCTGCTTGGTCACTCCCCAAATGGCCACCTTGGCCAGAGCCAAGCTGGTTGACGTTGTGTGTCAGGAGCTTCCAGGTCTCTCCTGGTTACAGGGGCCCAAGGGCCTGAGGCAGCTTCTGTCTTCCCAGGCCGTGAGCAGAGGGCTGGAATGGAAGTAGAGTATCTGGGAAAGGAAGCGGTGCCCATGTGGGATGCCGGTGCCACAGCCGTTGTGCCAGCCCCAACTATCTTCTTTTTAATTCCATTTTTCTGTGAGCTTTTTGAAATTGCCTTGAATGCTTCTTGTTTTTATATATGAAGAAAACTGAGGAATGGAAAAAATTAACGGACAGATTGCCTCACTTAAAACTAATAGGTTTTGGACCCAGCTCTTTAGTCTAGTGGCTAAAGGCCTTGCCTTGAGCACACCAGGATCCCATATGGGTGCCGGTTTTAATCCCAGTGGTCCTGTTTCCCGTCCAGCTCCCTGCTTGTGGCCTGGGGAAGCAGTCAGGAATGGCCCAAAGCCTAGGGACCTGCACCTGTGCTGGGGATCGGGAAGATGCTCCTGGCTCCTTCAGATCGGCTCAGCTCCAGCTGTTGTGGCCACTTAGGGAGTGAATCAACAGACGAAAGATCTTTCTGTCTCTCCTCTCTGTATATCTGCTTTTCCCGTAAAAGTAAATATATATTAAAAACAAAACGACTAATAGAGTTTTTTTTTTATTTTGAAAGCTTCTGAATTTTCTAGGTCTTTGTTTTCATGTCAACTCTGGATTATGACTTATGTTTCATTATTTATGTTGTAATATTTTCATATCTGTATATTGTAATGAAGCTGTGACAGATGTTTGACTTCAGTAATACAGAAAGTTACAGCTTTTTCTATCTGGAAAGCCTAAGAGGAAATCGTACTTGCTTTGAAAACAAATACGTTCCTAATAGTGAATATTGATTAGTTGTTTGCAGGTGTTTATTAGCATTGTCAGAAATACAGCTTGAATTAATTGTGTCCTGATAGATGTTAATAATTGTTAGAGAGAATGCCCTGCTTGTAATTATTTTTAATGACTGCTGCACCATTAAGAGAGGTTAACTTGTTCTATATAAATCTTCCCATAGTGACATAGCTCCTACCTCATTAACTTTGTCCAAAGACTGCTGTAAACCAAATATGCTATACACTGTGTATGGTAGAAATCATTTGTTTCCGAAGATTGGCTCATTTAGTCGTAGAGTTGACCCTAGCTTAATTACCAAGGAGGGTAGTGAATAGGCCGCTAAGCATTTTCTGCCAATTAAAATGCGGAAACCGTTTGGAAAACTGCCATCTTGCACATGCTTTGAACCAAGCTAATTAGAAAGTTTCCACAGATGAGCGCTTCTTTTTAAAAGAATGCGTTTTCTCTTTAGATAATGAGAGAGGGAGTTGGTGAATAACTAAGCTTGAAGACCTTTAACGTTTTAAGTGACCTAATTTGCAGAATAAGTGAAGCTTGTTTCAGACATTTAGCGCTTTTTATTGCATATGGTGTCTAGGGTACAAATAAAGAAAACATTTGCTAGTTGTATTTAATAGTTTACATGTTGTTAGGTTGGCAGAAGTGTCTGCAAAGATGCTTTTTATTCTTTTTTTGTTTTATGTTTTACCAAATAGACTGTGTACGAAAACACACAATTGGTTGGAAATCCAAACAGATTACTCCCTGCATTGCTGCTGCTTCTGTATGTTGGAAATTAGGATGGAGTTTATGTAAATTTAAATGTAAATGTTGTAAATTCTATAAGTAAATGGGAAAAAAATTCCAGATGCAGTATATTCCAAGCAACTTCTTTTTTAAAAGATTTATTTATTTGAAAGACAGAATGGTGGCCCGGCAGCATGGCCTAGCGGCTTAAGTCCTCGCCTTAAACGCCCTGGGATCTCATATGGGCGCCGGTTCTAATCCCGGCAGCTCCACTTCCCATCCAGCTCCCTGCTTGTGGCCTGGGAAAGCAGTCGAGGACGGCCCAAGGCTTTGGGATCCTGCACCTGTGTGGGAGACCCAGAAGAGGCTCCTGGTTCCTGGCTTCAGATCGGCGCAGCACTGGCTGTTGCACTCACTTGGGGAGTGAATCATTGGATAGAAGATCTTCCTCTCTGTCTCTCCTCCTCTCTGTATATCTGACTTTGTAGTAAAAATAAATACATCTTAAAAAAAAAAAGAAAGAATGGTTGGGGAGGTTGGAGAGAGGGAGAACCGTCAGCTGATTAACTTTCCAAATGGCTGATTCAGCCAGTGCTGGGCCAGGCTGGCGCCGGGAGCCAGGAGCTCTTGTAGCTCCATAACTCTCTCCATAACTGTCTTAATGATTTTGATCACCTCATACAAACAAAATGGAATTGTCGCTTTGTGACTGGTTTATTTCCCTTAGCATACTCTTTTTTTTTTCCCCCTTAAAGATTTATTTTACTTTTATTTGAAAGGTGGAGTTACAGAGAGAGACAGAGATCTTCCATCTGTTGGTTCACTCCTCAGATGGTCAGAGCTGAGCCAGTTGGAAGCCAGGATTTCTTCCGGGTCTCCCATATGAGTACAGGGGCCCGAGATCTTGAGCCATCCTGCGCTGGCTTTCCAGGCCATACGAAGGGCTAGGTAGGCAGTAAAGCAGCGAGGACTCAAAGCAGGGCCCAAATGGGTTGCAAGTGCTTTAGGTGGAAACTTAGCCTACCATGTAATGGCGTGGGCGCCACTTAGCATTCTCTAATGACCTGAAGTATATTACATATTATGGATTTCCTTCCTTTCTGAGGCCAAGGAGTGTTCCCTGGCATGTACAGATATACCCCATTTTGCTTATCTAGTCATCGATTAATGACCATTTGATTTGCTCCCACATTTAACTATCAAGGAATAATGCTGCTCTGGAAATGGGTGTGTAATATCACTTTAAGACCCTGTTTTCAGAGCTTGCAGGAGTCTATACCCTGACATGGAATTACTAGATAATATGGCAAATTCTGTTTTTCAATTGTTTCAGAAACTGCCATACCGTTTTGCACAGCAGCTGTACCGTTTTACATTTTAGTTTTCCCATCAACAGCAAAAACGGTTCATTTCTCTACATGTTTGCTAACAATTATAATTCATGTTTTAGTAGTTATCCTTCCAAGTATAATAATTGTCTCATAGTTTTGATATGCTTTTTCCCAAAAGTTAGGGTTGTTGACCATCTTTTGTGTGCTTATTTGGCATTTGTTTATCTCCTTTAAAGAATTGTCCTTGTCCTGTTTATTTTAGGAATTTCCTATTCTGAATATTAATCACACAGCAGATACATAATTTACAAAATTTTCTTCCATTTTGTAATTTGTCTTTCTCTGTGGATACTGACATTTAATGTGTAACTTTTTAAAACATTTTCATAAAATTGTTTTTCTTTTTTCTTTTGTTTACCCATCACTGGTACATATCTAAGAAATCATGATCATATTCAATGTTGTGAAGCTTTTACCCTGTGTTTTTATCTGAGAGTTTGTATTTTTGGCCATTACATTTAATGCTTATTTTTAAATTCATTATAAGTTAAACTTTTTCTATGGTATTAAAGGCCCAACTTTATTATTTTACACAAGGATTTTCAGTTTTTCTGAGAGCATCTGTTGAAGACTGTTTTAGCCCTGTTGAGTGGTCTGTACATCCTTGTCAAAAGTCACTTACTAATTTATACTTGAAGGTTATTTCTGGGCTTCTGTTCTGCTATACTGATTTATATGTCAGTGTGACAGCGGGTTAGTTGGCTTAGCTTTGTAGTTATATTTTTATTTGAAAGTAGAGTTGCAGAGAGAGAGAGAGAAGGAGAGACAGAGAGATTTATTTTCTATCTGCTGGTTCACTTCCCACATGAACACAATAGCCAGAGCTAGGCTAGCCCGAAGTCAGGAGTCAGGAGCGTCTTCTAGGCCTCCTACATTGGTGGCAGGGACTCAGGGGCTTGGGCCATTTTCCACCGCTTTCCCAGACACATTAGGAGAGAGTTGGAAATAGAGCAGATGGGACTCTAACTGGCATCCATGTGGAATACTGGCATTCCTAGCAGTGGCTTTGCCCCAGGCCCCTTTGAAATGTTTTATATAGCAAGCTTCCCTTGCTAAGTAACTAGAAAAATTATTTGAAGGAGTTAATATTCGAAGTACTATGGAGATTTTTAATTTGATCTTAAAGAGCAAAGCCTTCTGATTTTTGCCATTTTTTCTTATTGCTCAATGACCAGCTTATTGACATGCATTTTTAAAAAAGACTTATTTATGAAAGCACAGGAAAGATTAGAGAAGGTCTTTCGTCTCTGGTTCAGTCCCCAGATAACCACAGTGGCCAGAGCTGAGCCTGTGCGAAGCCAGAAGCCAAGAACTTCCATCTCCAGTGTGTGTGCAGGGCACCCGAGTCATCTTCCACACCTTTTCAGGGAAGCTGGGAGCTGGACTGGAGGAAGAGCAGCTAGGACACATAGTATCACCCATAGAAGATGCCAACGGTGTAGGGAGAGGATTATCCTGGTATACCACCTCGTCAGTTCCTTGATGTGTGTTTGCTATATAAAAATGAAACAAAAAATCTTCCTTGTTAGTCATTAAAAAAAATAGATATTGTGGAGGAGAGGGATTTAGCTTATCATGTAAGGATACCTTTGTTCCGTATCAGAGTGCATGAGTGCAGTACCTGGATCCAAAGTCTGAGCCCGGAAGCAAACCTTGCGAGACAGCAGTAGCTGTAATGGCTCGGGGAGTTGGATTCTTGCCCCCACCATGGGAGGCCTTGGTGGAGTTCCAATCTCCAGCCACAGTCTGTCGTGGCCCCAGCCGTTGTGGGTATTTGAGGAGTGAGTCACAGTGTACTCTCGGGGTGTTTCTCTGTTTCCGCCTTTCAAAACCAATTTCTTTTATTAAAAGGATATACATCCATAGGCATGTGTGCTTGAATTGAGTCATTTTGCAGGGATAGCTTTCTAAATTCAGCTTAATACAATTTCACTGAAAATCTACACGGAGTATCATTCACATTGTGTTCTAAGTAAGTGGCACATCTTAGAAGATGAAATTAAGAATAGCACACTGGAGGTTGGCACTCGTACCATCCTAGGTTGGTTTATGAAGGCTTTCTTTGCGAGATTATGACATTTTCTTGTATTTTCCACATTTCAAATGTTAAAAAAGCAAATGAAAAAGACTTTTTAGTAATAAGGTGGGCTTTTCTCTTTCAAAGTGTTTTTTCTTTCTTTTTTTAGAATTACTTATTTGAAAGATAAAATCAGATTGTTGAAGGACTATATGATTGTTATAATGTAGATGAAAAAATAGTAGGAGGGAGAGTAGGAGTCTAAGAAGCCATCATGAAAAGTACAAATAAATTAAAAATTAAGAAACATTAAAAAAAAAATGGAGTCATGGAGAGAGAGATCTTCCATCCATTGGTTCAGCCCCCAGGATAGCTTCAACAGCCAGGGCAGGATCAGGCCCGACTAAGAGCCCACAGTCGCTCCTGGGTCTCCACATTGAGTGCAGGGACCCGACCCAGCATGGATAAAACATGGAGCTGGATTGGAAATGAAGTATCTTGGACTCAAACTGGTGTCCAGATGGGATGCTGGCATTGCAGGCAGTGTTTTTATCCTCTTGAAGCATTTCTTAGTTCACAAATTGTTTTTCTCAAGCAGATAAAAAAGATTTAATTATCACAACTATTAGGGGTGTGTATTTTGTGCGCATATGAACTCATACAGACATGCCTCTCATCCAAGCACATTATAGAAATACTTGACCAGGTCAACGCGCCAATGATCAGCCTTCGTTTTTGATGAATGTGTATTTAACTTTGGTGCAAAAAAATAAAATCACTTTTTTATAATACACATTTTCCATGAACTTTTTGAAACCCTGTATTGTGTTTACTTTAGTTGAGTATATACTATTTTTTTCTTCTTACAGACTATAAATTTCTGGTTTTTTTCCAAGTGATCAGTGCGTTTTTTTCTGAAACTTCTTATCTGAAGTTTCTTTTGGGTTGTTGCTGAAAGATAAACTACTTCCAGGATGGATTCTTGTCAAAATAAGGAAAAATGTATTTGGAAGGAAGAATTACGTATTGCAATATGAAATCTATTTAGTCTTCAAATTGACGTTTTTGTTACCTGCCTCAAGGTGTTCCAATTGGTTATTTCAAGTACCCTGATTTCTTTCATCTCCTTTCTTCCCGGTAATATAATTGGAGCTAGAAGACTGATTGTTTTGACAAACCCTTGTTGGTTGTTCAGCAGCAGTTTGCTTCACAACCTGGTATCTAAAAATTTGTACCTGTTGCTGTGTGTATAGCTTGTTTTGTTGGCATCTCTCACTGATTG
Source organism: Ochotona princeps (assembly GCF_030435755.1). NCBI lineage: Eukaryota > Metazoa > Chordata > Mammalia > Lagomorpha > Ochotonidae > Ochotona > Ochotona princeps. Next base: position 71,478,560 of record NC_080836.1, read on the forward strand.
TTTTGTACCAGTTTGTGAACACTGGACAAAGCAACTTCGTTATCATTATTAAGTCAACCTTTAAATGTTGGTTGACCACATATTTTTATTTCTAGAATAGTATGTTTTTATCATTTTAATGCCTTATAGTAGCAGCATTAATTAGGGGTATCTCCATTTTTCTCTGTGGTTCTACCAACCAGGGTATTAGCTTTGTACTGATTGTTTTTTCCCTGAGCTTGGTTCCTCAATAGTAAGCTCCTGGCCCTTCCTTATTCCTGTATCTTTGCAAGAAATAAAGCCAGGGGCTAGTATTAGTGGCTAGATCCTCATCCCACTAATATTGATTATGTTTGGAACTTCTTTAGTCACCCCCTCCCCAACTTCCTCCTATTTGTGTTAATAATTGTCTTTAGTCTAATTAAGATACAGACTAAATCATGGAGCTTTTATTTGTAATAGATGGCATCTTCTTTTAATTTTGTGAGCCGATTTTAACTAGAGGATATTATCTATAGTGTTAATTTCCCTGGATGCTATGAATACAATGTCAAATGAATAATTTTATACAGTCTAATATTTAGTAGGTCAGTTAGGATCATATACTTTCCTGTCCACTCATTGTCAGAGATAGAAATTGAAATAAGCAGAATAGTTTAAACTAGTAACATTTCTGTTTCATTTTTGGCCATTAATAGGAACCTCAATAAAATATCCAACCCTTAAACCACTTACTTGTATTTCTTGTGTTGTATCTGTTTATGAGTGGCATGGATTAAAAAAATTTTTAAAAAAGGGGTGCAGAAATCTCCTTACCCCAACAGCTATGTTTCCCACAAGTTATATTGTGAAAACTTTTCTATTGTGTTCTCAGCCAGTTATATATTGAGATCTCTAAAATATAGTAAATAATGAGCAACAACATTGGAGGAAAAGAGTTTGGAGTCAGTTGAGGAGAAGAGAAAGAAAAATCAGAGAAATAGAACTGAATTATCCTTTGTAACAATAAAATGACCAGCCAACTACGAAAGTCATAAGACAATTCTATTACCTCCTAATATGAAGATATTTCCATTTGGGCTGATATGTTAAGTTTCTTAAAAGTTGTATTGAGAGATTTACAAAGATTGTAATAGGTTGGAAAGATACTTCCTTGTGTAGTAGATACTCGTACAGTATTCATAGAAGAGCTTCAAAATCATAGTCTTGAAATAAAATTTTATTATTGGTCTTTCCCTTTAAACCTTATAAGATTTTTTATTTACAGTCTATGTATGAAGATGAATCACAGCCTTAAGTCATTTTAATTGACTCTTTCTAATGTCATGGGCCAGTGAAGAGACTATTTATAATTTGATCTGAGTTTCTTACTTCTTTAAGCATTGTTCAAGTTGGTTATATGTCATGTTTTTGCTTTGTTTTTAAGCACAGCAGTGCCATAAAGCTTCTTTAAAAGCATAGTCTGGGTAAGATAATCTATCTTCCATGACTCGTTTATCGTACGCGTATTCTTCTTTTGGAGTTTTTTGGGTTTATATTGCTATACTAATGATGACTGTTAATTTCTTCCCTACAGCGTGGATTTGTGGTATCATTTCTATCACTGTCATTAGCCTGCTTTCCTTGCTAGGCGTGATTTTGGTTCCCATCATTAACCAAGGATGCTTCAAATTCCTTCTCACATTCCTTGTTGCACTAGCTGTGGGAACCATGAGTGGAGATGCCCTTCTTCATCTGCTACCGCACGTAAGTTAAGGCAGCTGTTACCTTAGGACTGATCTAACCTCCCCGAAGTATGACAAGTTTTCCTAGGTAACAGATTTGGAAGCTTTTCTACAAATAAATACTATTTAAAATAAAAGTTAGATCAATTTACCTGTCCAAAGTTTTCTAAGATTAATATTATGTTTTTGTACATGTTACAGTAGAAAATGAAATTTAGTGTTGCATATACTTGCTTATACCCACAATTTATAGAAAATTATATACAGAGATAAATGTAGACTTTTGGTAATAGTTTACAATATATGCTGAAGTAACAGTCTCAATTGTTTGGAAAAAAACCTGCTGTAAGAGAAGATCTTATAAAGATACAATGAGTTAAAGAAGAAGTTAATAATTATTAAATTACAAGGAATCACAAGTGGTAACCTGCTGGCCAGTTAATTTTTTGCTAAGATTTAGCATTCTAAAAAAAGAGTTATTTACAAAGAGAGGGGGAGTCTTCTATCCTCTGCTTCACTCGGCAGTGGCCACATGGTTGGGACCGGGCCAGACTGAAGCCAGGGGCCTGGAGCTTTGTTTGGATGGCGGTGAAAGCTTAAACCCTTATGCTATTATAATGCTGGTCCTGGTCCCAGAAACGTGACATGTTAAATGGATTGTGTTTACTTCAGTTCATAAAGGACCATTTACTTTTATTGTTACTTCTAGCTCGATTCTTTACATTCTGTATAAATCTTATCCTCACAGGCCTTTGAGTTTGTGGTCGTTGAGTTGTATGAAATGTCATATTTTCTGAGAAATGTCCCGCTTTCTGGACAACTAAGTAAATCACATTAAGTGGAAAGCCAGGGTTTTTGTTGTTGTTGTTGTTGTTGTTGTTAGTATTGTTTACAATATGGAGGCAGTGTGGGCCTCTGATTGGGGTGGTGAGGGCCAAGGTATGGAGGAAGGTGGGTGGGACAGTCCTTTTTCTTCTCCTGTTAGAAGAGAGATCTTTTCTAAGTGAGATAATATTTCTGGGAACTCTTGAAAAATTAAAAGGCAAATTTTTCTGTCTGCTAGATTTTTAATCTGAAAATTTAAAGTAGCGTTTCAGTAATTTGTTTAGAAGTTTCTTTTCTTTGTACTCCCAGTCTCAGGGTGGACATGATCACAGTCATGAGCACGCACATGGACATGGACATTCTCATGGACATGAATCCAAGAAGTTTCTGGAAGAATATGATGCTGTATTGAAAGGACTTGTTGCTCTAGGAGGCATTTACTTGCTGTTTATCATTGAACACTGTATCAGAATGTTTAAGCACTACAAACAACAAAGAGTAAGTGTGGTTTCGTGTGTTTAAATTTTGAAATATAAAATACAGAACAAATATTATCTTTTGGCCATTTGCTTTCCTTAATTGTGATGTTGGCCCGTATTAAATCTGTGGGAAGAAGCCAGGGACTTTTAGGAAAGATGGAAATGATGATTCTTTTTAGGAATATTGCGTACCACTTGGGAGATGCTACTCGGACTGCTGATTAAATACCCTGATTGTCAAACACTGTCTGTGGATAACACAGTGATGAGAGGATAGTTACTTAAAAAGAATTTGATTCCCAAGAAAGTCCAAACCTTCTGCCGTTCACTGTGGTTAGTTTGCACCCCTCCCTCTTCCAGTTGTTTGACATCTGCCTGTCCTAAGTGTATACACTGACCCTGTTTGTAATACTGACACTAGTTAGCCTCAGTAGCAGAGCCCAGCCCAAAGTTTCTGAAAAGCGAAATTGAAAGGTAAGCTTACTTTGGTGTAAAAAATATTTTAAATCTATGCATATGAATTTGATTCAAAAAGCCTATGGAAAATTTGTATTATAAAAAAATAAATAGATTTCAAAATGGCAGAATTGGAAGAGAAGAGATGATGAAGAAAATTATTTAGATGAGAGAATAATAAGAGGACTTTGTGTCTCATTTTGAACCTGAACTTACTGATAAAGTGAAGAACATTTATTTTGCAAAGTAAACTGATAACCAGAAAATGGAGACCCCAAAACATGGCAGTTTTTTTGTTGTTTTTTGTAAATAGTAATGTAAGAAGAAAAAACTGGTGGGGGGCATTCTCAATTTGGTAGTAAGGAATTCTGTAACTATATCAAAGAAAGGGATCTGGCTAGATAGCTCAGTGTATTTCCTATATGGAAATAAGGAGAATAACCTAAGATGGAAGGCATATGGAATTTTTTTTTTAAGACAGAATTAGTGGGGGCCCAGCGTGATGGCCTAGCGGCTAAAGTCCTCGCCTTGAACATGCCGGGATCTCATATGGAAACCGGTTCTAATCCTGACAGCTCCGCTTCCCATCCAGCTCCCTGCTTATGGCCTGGGAAAGCAGTCGAGGACAGCCCAAAGCCTTGGGACCCTTGTGAGAGACCTGGAAGATGTTCCTGGCTCCTGACTTCGGATCGGTGCAGCGCCGGCTGTTGTGGTCACTTGGGCATAAATCAGTGGACAGAGGATCTTCCTCTCCGTCTCTCCTACTCTCTATCTGCCGTTCCAACAAAAATAAATCTTTTAAAAATAAAAATCTTTTTTAAAAAGCTAAGTCTTTTTTAAAAAAGGACAGAATTTGTAATACTTGAATTGAGCAGATATTTGACAGTCTACACAGATGAATCTCCTAACGTATTGGAGGGAAGCTTTTAGACCATAAGTTAAATAATACAGCAGAGGCCAGCTTGTTTGATCAAGTTGAGCGCCGAGAGGGTACTGAGTTAGCAAGTGTCTCAGAAAATGGACAGAACCAGAGAAATTAAACAAAGCCTGGGCTGGTGTTTGCATTCTTAGTTTGTTTCCTACTCGTTGACTTATCTGTTCTTTGTGCGCCCTGCTTCTCTTTCTTCCTTCTAAATTCCTGATGCTGTTTCTTTTCGTCCCTTTAGGGTGTCTCCATTTTATCGTTTCATTTAAAATATTCCTTATCTCCCCAATTTCTGTGAACTATTATGAGAAACACAACCTAAAACTTGAACTACAAAAATTTATTTATTTTTTTGTTTTAAGATTTACTTATTTGAAAGGCCAAATTAAGAGAGACAGAGGCAGAGATTGGAGATAAACTTCCATCTGTTGTCTCACTTCCCAAATTGCTACAATGGCCAGGACTGGGCCATGCCAAAACCAGGAACCAGGGGCTTCAGCTGTGTCTCCCACCTGGCATCAGGGGCCCAAGAACTTGGGCAGCCTTCCGTTGCTTTTCCAGGTGCATGAGCAGGGAGCTGTATTGAAAGTGGAGCCACCAGGACTGGCACTGGCGCCCAAATGGGATGCTGGTGACATGGGCATACACTTCACAACAGTGTCCCATCCGTAGTTTAGTATTGCTAACAGTCTGTGTGTCAGTCGTTTGGCCAGCTTTTCTGCTGTGTCTGGCACTCCTTAGAGCCCTTCACTCCACTGCGTTTACCTGGCCACTGGGCTAGGCTCCACTGTATTGAGCAGGGCCGGAAGACCCAGGAGTGCTGTGCTCCACTTCTGCATCGTGGCACTGGCCCATGTGCCCCTCTCCAGAACCAGAGTGGAGCTCTTCACAGGGTGCCGGCTGGCCTCCCCGCTGAGGCCAAAAGACCAGCTCAGTTCTAGGGTATAGGACAGACCCTACCTGTTACAGTTCATCCACTCTTACAGGGAGGAAGGAAATGGCTGGTGGCTGTCTTTGAAGAATGTCCCCAGGCATAGCTATTCTTTTTTTTTTTTTAAAGATTTATTTTTATTACAAAGTCAGATGTACAGAGAGGAGGAGAAACAGAGAGGAAGATCTTCCGTCTGATGATTCACTCCCCAAGTGAGCCGCAACAGCCGGTGCTGTGCCAATCCCTCGCCCGGAACCAGGAACCTCTTCCGGGTCTCCCACGCAGGTGCAGTGTCCCAATGCATTGGGCCGTCCTCAACTGCTTTCCCAGGCCACAAGCAGGGAGCTGGATGGGAAGTGGAGCTGCCGGGATTAGAACCGGCGCCCATATGGGATCCCGGGGCGTTCAAGGCGAGGACTTTAGTTGCTAGGCCACGCTGCCGGGCCCGATAGCTATTCTTAAGAAACTCAAGAAAATGTCACAGCGATGAGTGATTTTCTTAGTTTAATGAATCAGAAGCAAAATTTAAGTCAGATCATTGTTGTTGTTGTTTTAAAGATTTATTTATTTTTATTGAAAGGCAGATTTTACAGAGAGAAGGAGATACAGAGAGTTCTGTCTGCTGGTTCACTGCCCAGGTGCCTGCAGCAGCCAGAGCTGAGCCAATCCAAAGCCAGGAACCTGGAGCTTTCTTGCACTCTCCCACACAGGTGCAAGGTCCCAAAGCTTTGGGCCATCCTCAACTGCCTTCCCAGGCCACAAGCAGGGAGCTGGTTGGGAAGCGGGGTGCCAGGATTAGAACTGGCTCCCATATGGTATCCCAGCACATGCAAAGCGAGGACTTTAGAGACCAGGCTACCATGCCGGACCCTAGAATATTCTTATGGTCAAATTTTATAGTCTTACCCAAGTCTTGAAAGTAAGTAAAATACAGATTTAGGATTCAAGTATGATGGTTACTGTTATGTTATACTCAGGGATATAGAGATTATGTTAAATGTGGAATGAAATTCAAAGAAATAAACTTTACTCTTTTTAAAAAAACTTTATTTCATTAAATGAGATATTACATATATTTCACTGTTTTAATTTGGGTTGAATATTAGTACAGTGTACTACTGTGTTTCTTAAGATAATAAGAAAGAAAAAGTAGAAGAATTGAACCTCTTAAGTATTTAAAAGCAATTTTAATTGGATTTTTCATCTGATGCCCTGATCATATATATAACTTCATACATAAATTTAGCAGCAATTGAATTCTATGGATAGTAGCATAAATCAATCTTGGCACCAGCATGTTGGTATTAAGCTGTCTCTTGCAGCATCTGTATCCCCTACGGGCACTGGTTCAAGTGTTGGCTCTTCCACTTCCGATCCAGCTTCCTGCTACTAACCTTGGAAAAGCAGCACACACTTGCTACCCACCTAGCAGACTGAATGCAGATCTAGGCGTCTAGTTCTGGTTTGGTCCAGCTCTGGCTGTTATAGCCATCTGAGTGAAGCAAGAGATGGAAGATGGTTCTCTCCCCTCCTCTGTTTCCCTATACCTCTCCTATAACTCCGCTTTTCAAGTAAATAAAATTAACCTTTAAAAAAAGAAAGATCAATCCTGGCTTTTAATAAACTACTGCCAGTTGTTGCTACAGAGTATAATAATATCAAATGTTTCTTCCCCAGGGAAAACAGAAGTGGTTTATGAAGCAGAACGCGGAAGAGTCGAGCATTGGAAGGAAGCTTTCAGACCATAAGTTAAACAACACCCCAGACGCCGACTGGCTGCAGCTCAAGCCCCTCGCTGGTAGACAACAGTTCTAACTAAAGAGAAGCTTTAAAGCATAAACATTGAAATATTGCTCCTAAGCTCTATCTGTATTGTTTGAAATGTCTCCTTTGTGGCTTCCCTAATACTATTTTTTAATATGTTTTTTTCTTAAATGTGAGTGGATCTTAATTCTTATCTTTTAAAATGTATTCATCTTAGCCTTGTTTCTGCTGGAATACATGGCCAAATATTTTCATAGGGAAGGAACATTTTTGCATTTCATGGTTACAGAAAAACATGAGTGAAACCAAAGCTTTCTGATGCTATAATTAATTAATGTTTTATTTCTTGACAGTGCAAAAATCTCTTCTTGGAAAATGTCCTCCATAAGTGGAAATAGTAGAAGGGAGAATTGCCTTTAGTATTTGGAGGAGAATTTGTATGAAACATCTCTGCTTATTTCTCCACTTACTCTGTTGCCTGTCACATGTAATGAGGTAGCTTACAACTTTCAGAGAGTCAGAAAATCACTTTCCAGCAAAATGTTTCCCCCTTTCTGTGTGAACTTAACATACCCCTGAATGAACCAGTAATTTTCTGCAGCAAATGGGCAATGCAAGTTCTAATTGAAGCACTCTGCCTTGAGATACAACGGTAGATTATTTGACAAATGCTAGCACAGATTTCTGAGGCCCATGCTAGCACTGATGTCCAAGCAGCTTTGTCAGAACGGTGGAGCACTGAGGAACGTAAGAGTTTGTCATAAAACAACTGTATGACTTGAACATTATTTATATTTTATTTATGCATTTTTTTCCTTAAGTAAGAGAAGTATAATGTAGGTAAATGAATTTAGGGTTGCATTTTGTCATTCTGCAAAAGCCACAGTAGCATTCTAGCCTTTGATGTTCATAAACTATTCATACCATGTTCCTTAAGTCTCACAATTTGTATTTCCAAATAGTTCCTCACTTTGCTCAGTTTTTTCTCATTTGTCTTACCTGCAGCCCCTTTCAGGCCCTCCAGGCTTTCGTGTGTGTTGTGTGTGCTTACATGTATTTGCTTTTTTGTATTTATTTTTAACATTGTAATAGGCTCCAGAAAATACTGTTCCGTTGGGATGGCTTCCTAAATAATTTTAGAGAGATGTGTTCATTTTATACTCACATAAGAATGTTCTTTATTCTGCCACTGTGTTTGGGGTTGAATTAGCAAATATGCATGTATTTATTTAATAGTAAGACATGTCCTTTGCTGTATAAATGTAGGAACTGATGATTCGGTTGTTTCCGAAGATCGGCTTAATGAAACTGAACTGACCGATTTAGAAGGCCAGCAAGAATCCCCTCCTAAAAATTACCTCTGTGTAGAAGAGGAGAAAATCATGGCTCATTCCCACAGCGACGGCTTACACACCATCCACGAGCAGGAGCTGCACGCTGCTGCACACAACCACCACGATGAGAACAAAACTGTGCTGAGGAAGTACAACCATCAGTGGCACCACAAACACTCCCATCACTCCCATGGGCCCTGCCATTCCGGATCGGATCTGAAAGAAACAGGAATAGCTAACATAGCTTGGATGGTCATCATGGGGGATGGCATCCACAACTTCAGCGACGGGCTCGCGATCGGTAAGTGGACTGGAAGCCGAGGTTGGGATTTCCTGTTTGTAAGACTTTTAGCTCTTTCACTATGCCTGTATTGATCTTAAGAACTTCGGCACGTAAGAATGAAATTTATTTGGCACTTAACAAAGGTGCCAGTTGGCCCCTGTCATTTGATTTTGTATAACTGCAATGGTTTTGTTTAATAGGTATGTGTTGTCATTTTGCCATACTGCAAAAGATGAGTTAATATATTTTTATTTATATTTACGTATCCCTGAAAGACAATAGTTTAATTTCAATCTTTTTAATATAGATTTATTTATTTTTATTGGAAGGGCAGGTTTTCAGACAGAGGAGAGAGATAAAAGATCTTGCATCCACTGGTTCAGTCCCCAAGTGCCTGCAATGGCTGAGCCTATCTGAAGCCAGGAGTCAGGAGCTTCTTCCAGGTCTCCCCCACAGGTGCAGGGCCCCAAGGCTTTGGGCTGTCCTCGACTGCTTTCCTGGATCACAAGCAGGGAGCTAGAAGGGAAGTGGAGCAGCTGGGATTAGAACCAGCGCCCCAGATGGGATCCTGGCAAACACAAGGTGAGCATTTCACCTGTGAGCCGTCATGCCAGGCCCAATTTCAATCTTGAGTTAATTATATTTTTAGTTGTTAGGAAGGGTGAATAAATTTTGCAACACCAAAAATCTATTACACTGGCATCAGCATTCAACCTAGGGTTAAGATGCCAGCTGCGAAGGTCAGTTCCCGTATCACATGGCTGGACTCCAGCTCCTGACTCCAGCTTGTAGCTAATGTAGACCCTGAGGACAGAGATGACGTCATAACTAGCGTGACTCCTGCCGCTCCATGGGAGACCTGGAGCTGCTGACTCCTGACTGCCCCTTCCTCATCCCGGCATCTCGGAGTGCATCAGTGAATGGGTGCAGATACCCCTCAGGTGAAGAACTGGAAAAAAATCTTTAAAGAAGGAAGATTCATGCCTTGAGACATGTGTTTGGAAAATGTGTTTTCCAAATTAAAATACATTAGAGTCTTGGTAATGTAAATTAATGATGCCTTTTTAGAAGAACATTGAATGTGGTCAGTACCTGAATTCCTTTGAAATGGACTCTTTTCAACCTGAAGAAGGGTTTGGTTTCTTTTAGAAACCAAGGACCATAGTTTTGAGTTCACAGTATCCATTAATGCCAAAGAATTCGTTAGTAGCTTCAAGTATTTACGTATCCGATCACAGTCGTCAAGACTAAAAGACAAACACTTCTTTGTGCCATTTCTACTCTTGACCAAGGAAAATTTGGATAAGGTTGCAGCCATTTAAATATCTTTAAGTGCAACTGAAAGAGCGGGTAGAATTAGACTTACAAAACTTTAAATTGAGCATCAGACTACAACTCAGAGATTCAAGTACTTGCTGATACAAACTGTTACCATCCCTACAGAAGCTGCCTTTGAGAAGGTTAGAGTAATGGAAAGTTTAATTCAATGGGAGATGTTGCCGTAATTGATTTCATTGATGTGGCTGTCACACATCTGTTCTACCCCACTGTATGGTAAACTGTAGTGTGTAAGGTAAGTCAGGCAGTCATAGATTATGAAGACTGGCAAGAAGTGTCTGCGTTTGTCATCACTAGTGAAAATGGAAAACAAACGTTTGGACAATGTCCCTTTTTGTCTCCTTTTCCTCAGGAGCAGCTTTCAGTGCCGGGCTGACAGGTGGGATCAGTACCTCCATAGCTGTCTTCTGTCATGAGCTGCCACATGAATTAGGTAATACAGCCTGACATTTTATCAGAGCTCAGCAAATCTAAGACTTCTTCCATTGTACATGCATCCAGATTCCACAAATGGTAAAACAGAAAGAGTGACTTCTGGCAAGTATTAAGAGTCTTTAGTAGTTAGACTTACTTATCCTGATATGAAAATATGAAGAAAAAAAAAGTGTGCCTCTTCACTTTGATGGTAATTTCTGTGTGCTTTTCCTTACATTCAGTGATATAGTTGTGATAAAGGGTCTTTGATGAAGGACAGTACATTGACTGTAATGCTTAACTGTAACTTTTACATGACTGTCATTTAATTTAAAAACCAGATTTTGCTGTTAACTCATTTTGATTTTACTTCACATACCATGTAACTTAAATTGTTTAAAGAATCTGGATAAGTTTTGCAGGCTGCACAATTGAGTGATATCCTAGATGTATCTAAAGCAGTATTTTACTTGATGGAAAGATGATATCGCTGTCCAGTGCGGAGCCCTGGGTGGTTGTTCAGGAAACCAGGAGGAGGCATTTGGCTCAGCAGTGAACGCAGCAATTGCTCCTGGAATGCCTGGCTTCTGTTTCTGGCTCTACTGTTGCTTCTAGTTCCCTGCCAGGGTGTGCCCTGGGGAGCAGGTAGATTCACAGAGAGAAGGAAAGACAGATCTAACATCCACGGGCTCATAATCCAAAGCCAGAAGCCAGGAGCTTCCTCCTGGTCTCCCAGGTGGGTGCAGGGGCCCAAGGAACTGAGCTATCCTCTGCTGCTTTCCCAGGGCCTAAACAGGGACTGGATTGGAAGTGGAGTAGCCAGGATGCAAGCCAGCAGCCACATGGAATGCCAGCGCTGCAAGCAGAAGCTTTACCACCATGCCATGGTGCCGGGCCCCAGAATGAATTGCAAGAAGCTGGGTTAGGAATGGCCAGGATTTGAGTTAGCACTGTTACGGAATGCAGGCATCAAAACATGTGACTTAACTCATTGTGTCACAAAACTTCCCCAAACATCAACTTCCAACGTATAAAGTGAGAGGATTGATTGATTTGTTTCATGTGATGGCACTTCTGAAAGTTCATGGAAAATGTAATTTTCAAAGATACATGCATTGCAAAAAATTTTAAATCTATGCATAATTTTTTCATAATATATACATTTCCATCAACTTTTTGAAACCCCTGTATCGGGCCCTCCGTGGTAATCTAGTGGCTAAAGTCCTAGCCTTGCACGCTCCAGGATCCCATATGGGCACTGGTTCTAATCCCAGCACACCTGCTTCCCATCCAGCTCTCTGCTTATGGCCTGGGAGGGCAGTCAAGAATGGCCCAAAACCTTGGGACCCTGCACCTGCGTTGGAGACCCAGAAGATGCTCCAGACTCTTGGCTTTGGATTGGCTCAGCTCTAGCCATTGTGGTCACTTGGGGAGTGTGTATATATATATAAAAAATAGTATTTCATATTTTAATCTACCATTTTATAGAAAAGCTGGCTCAGTACTAGGTTAGGACAAGAATACACACTCACAGTGTACTAGGAAGACTTCCAGCCCCCCTTTTTGGCCATCCTCCCAGTGCCCACTATATACGGAGTGTATCTGGGTTCTTTGTGATTTTATTAAATTGCTCTTTGAAACTTGAAAGCAAGTTGCCTTCGGAGCTATGGATAATTGCTTTCTTATCACTTAGACCCTGTGTTTACTCTCAGTTTAGGAGTAACACACAAGGAATGACAACTACATGTACAACAAATGTACTATAAATATTAGTGACTAGGTGAGCCTTTGCTAGTCAGTGAAGAGCGCTGGTAAAAAACTGGATTGGAGAACTCTGCTTGGGCCAGGGTCCCAAATTGAGGGGGTCATTCCAACCCCAATTATCTGTTTGTTTCTTGATCAGAAGTTGAGATGTTGCTGTTACATGAGAGGAAACATTAGTCTAGACTATTCTGGTGTTGGCCAAAAGGAATGGAGGGTAGCTTCATGAATGTGCATTTTCCCCCAACAGCTAGTGCTAAGTTAATTTTTATCTGGATAGGCTATTACAGAAGAAAGTGTCTTTAAAAATGACCCAGCTGCGTCTCTTTGAGGTGACAGAAAAGGCTTTGGCGCTTGTATTCATCAAAAAGGTAGCAAGTGGTCAGTTGGCTACAAATCAGAAGGTAAAACACATGTCTGTGGACTCCAGTGTTGACCTTTAATGCACAGTAAAGGGCACTTTGGGAAATCAGAGCTAGGCGAGTGTCCCTGTTCTGACCCAGTCATCTGCTTGTACTCGGTTGCCAGGGGTTACAGAGCCTCCCAGAACTTCCAGGCTCAGGGCACAGCAGTGCCTGCCAGCTCAGCAGCATGGCAGGTGAGCGAGAGGTCTTCTTCACCCAGTGGCTAACATAATGATAAAGTGGCTTACTCTGTCTTGGGAGAATATATTTGATGGAAATTCCACTTTTTCCTAGTTAACCTTTTTAATTATGAATTCTTAAAACTATTGGGCAATTTCAGTACTAATACCAGATTTTCCCCAAGGAGAAAAGAGTACTTAAATGACATTGCAATGCAGACCTACTGGCAGTCAGTCAGCAATTCTGATGTTCTTTGAGCATATATTAGTGTGTTTCCAGTGATATACCAAATGTACTTTTGTTGGGGAACTGTATGAAAAAACCCTATCCTTAAAACCTAGACAGTTCAGGGAGGTTTAAGTGATATGGGTAAATCAAGACCATCCAAAGAAGGAACAAACACATCCATTGTTTCTTGTCTTTGGGTGTGCTACTGCGTCTTTTGTGTTTTTGCCAAATTGTAGAGCTGAATTTAAGTAATTTACGATGTTATCTTGCTTTGTTCTCTCCGCCTCTTTCTTCCCTGTTTTAAAAAGAATTGTGTTGAAAATAATTTCTAGGAAAATAAAGAATATAACATGAAGGGAGTATAAATGGGGTGTTCTAGAAGGGCAGTTAGTCTAGATACCACTTGTTGACATGCAGATGTGTTTTGACTACAAAGAAGTAAGTTTTAGAAATTTTATAAATAGGTAGCATATTATTAAGACTCTGCCCAGGCAGGTGTTTGGCACGGCAGTCGGATGCCTTTCAGAATGCCTGCCTCCCTTATCAAAGTGTCTGGGTTTTTAGAAAGTACTGTTAACAACAAATAAGCAACTGTTCGTCTTGATTCTAATGAAACTTGCATTGAATCTGTATAGGGAAACTTCACTCACCAACATGAGTTTTCTAAAGTGGCTTAAATGAAGACACCATCACAGGGAGCAGAGGACTCAATGGGATTAAGATATTAAGATCCTTTCTGTAGATTCAGTGTATTCCCAGTCTAATATCTAGCAAGCTTTTTGGCAGAGATTAAAAATGTTTATATGGAAAGGGAGAATAACATGAATTATTCAGGAGAGTTTTAGAAAGGGATGGATGGATGGATGGATGGATAGACACATACATGCACTGGTTCACTCCCCAAATGGCCACAACAACTGGGGCTGGGTTAGGCCAAGCTGGGAACGTGCAGCTCCATCCGTGTGTCTCACGTGGGTGGCAGAGGCCCAGGTACTTGTGTCGTCATCTGCTGCTTTCCCAGGCGCATCAGCAGGTGGCAGCTTAATGTGCTGCACCACAGCAGTGGCCTCAAAGCTGTTGCTTTTCCGAATTTTACTGTTCTACCACAACTTTATGAGAAGTGGGATTTTTTTTTTTTTATCCCTATTATTCCAACTTTGGAAAAGTCCCCTCCTCCTCCCTCTGTTCTGTCCACTGAGGCATTTGGCTTATAAGTGTGTATCATACTCCTAGGGAAAGCATCCCAGGACTTTCCCCTGCTCAGTGATCATGGATGGTTCCAGAATCACCAGTGCAGCTAGGTTCTGTCCTCCCAGTGGCCACGGGATGTTCCCTGTGGAGCATGCCCACAAGGGACCTGCTAGTTGCTCCCTTCTCGGCACAGTCGACGCTGCTGGGAGCAGAGCGGAACATTTGTGGGCACACGGAGACAGAGGAGAGAGCTCTCACTTCCCTAATAATTTGGGGATTTGCAGGATTCCGCTTAAATTTCTTTCTGGGGAAAAACAAATGTAAATATAGTATAGAAGAGATTAAAAGGACCTGTTATGCCTCTTCCTAATTTTAATGGGCTATATTTATTCAAATGATGGAATAGAGAACTTCTATCAGCTGGTACTCTTCAATTGGCCACAACATCTCGGGCTGGGCAAGGCCACCCTACTCCGATCTCCCATGTCGCGAGCTGGGGCCTCAGCACTTGGGCCAGCCTCTCCACTTCCCTGGGTGCATGAACAGGGAGCTGCACACGTGAGAGTCAGAACTTGAACGGACGGTTCCAGCATGCTGGCACTGCTGCTCCACACCTCCAGGCCCCGCCTCTTTTCTTCTTTAGGCTGTTTTCCTTCAAAGAAGGCCTAGAAACCAGAAAAAATGACTGTTCGTGTGTGTGTGTTATTAAGTCATTCAGTAAGAATTATTGTTGTGGAGTGCACAGTTGTCCGATGTGTGTGGATCCCTGTGATGAACCCCTCCCCCGCCGCGTGATTCAGAAGTTCTGTCACTTCACAACTCCTGCTCCTCAGAAGGCCTTCCATGACCTTTCACAGTGTCTGTTCAACATCATGCCTTTAAGATCTGTCAAGGTTTTTGCATTCATTAAAGTTTAATTCAGTAAGCAAAACATTTTATATCATGAATTATTGCTATATCTTTATTTATACATATATATGCTTTTGTTTTTTTCATTGAAATCCTGTGATTTGAAAGCTGCCCCATTTTGTTCTAATTGCAGGTGACTTTGCAGTTCTACTTAAAGCAGGCATGACTGTAAAGCAAGCAATTGTGTACAACCTGCTCTCAGCAATGATGGCATACATTGGCATGCTCATAGGCACGGCTGTTGGCCAGTATGCCAACAACATCACACTTTGGATCTTTGCCATCACGGCAGGCATGTTCCTGTATGTCGCCCTGGTGGATATGGTAAGATGTTTTATTTCGTGTGGTCATACCAAACCTGCAAATGGAATGCAGCTTTCAAGAAGTACATTAGTACATAACGTGTGGGAATTTGAGTGATCTTTGCCAACAGTGTCGGGTGGCAATAATGAGTTGTTTTAGATGTTGACCTTAAGTAAAATGTCAGGACTGATATGGTCAATAGGTGGCAACTGAAAAACAACTAATGATTATGTTTTGAGAGTTCACATGTGGGCTGTGTGAAGGAGGAATAAGGAAGGAACACAGCCAAAGTGTAAAATCTTTTTTTTTTTTCAGTATTTGACTAAAGCATGTCTGTGGATACTGCCTTCAGTAAAATTATCTGTTTCTATTTACACTTTGGTCATTAGCTTTCTTAAGTAAAATGTTTTTAAAACTATTTTGAGATCCTGGTGCGGTAGCCTAGTGGCTGAAGTCCTTGCCTTGCATACACCGTTATCTCATATGGGCATTGGTTCATGTCCTGCCTGCTCCACTTCCCATCCAGCTCCCTGCTTGTGGCCTGGGAAAGCAGTTGAGGACGGCCCAAAGCCTTGTTACCCCCCTGCACCCACATGGGAGACGTGGAAGAAGCTCCTGGCTCCTGGCTTCAGATCGGCTCAGCTCCAGCCATTGTGGGCACTTGGGGAGTGAGCCAGTGGACGGGAGATCTTCCTCTCTGTCTCTCCTCCTCTCTGTCATATCTGACTTTCCAATAAAAATAAATAAACCTTATAGGAAAAAAAAAGACATTTTGAGCAGAAGTGTTAGCCTGTCCTTGAGTTCTGCCTGTAGCTCCCGGTCCCTCCCAGCACACACCTCTATCTGTGCCGAATGAGCAGGTATTCTACCGTGCTGCGAAAGCACGTTCCAAGGAACAAAGCCTTCGGTGGAGACATCGGCCAAGTGTTTACCAAGATGCATAAGGCCAGTGTGGCTACGGAAGAAATGCTGACCCGGGAAGGCAGTGTGCCGCCGCCAGAGGGACACTGCAGTATTTGTTCAGTATCAGACTGTAAAGATGAGGAGACTGACAAAATACCCGAACAGGAGGTCCAGAGAACGCTCAGGCGCTGAAACACCTTGTGGTTTTTCTTGGCGTTCTAATGGCTAGTGATTCTGAACAACTTTTCTTCTGTCTGTTGGCTGTTTGCATTCTAACCACAGTGTCACGAAGCTGGAAAGAAACAACGTAAGAAACTGGAAAATATGTGCAGGCTCCTGGAGGCTGGACAGTACGCCCCAGAGGAACAGTGGGTAACAGAAGAAATTAAAAGGGAAATAAAAAATATCCTAAGGATAAGTGAAGGTGACATCACACTGAAAAATTTACAGGATACAGCGAAGCAACATTAAGAGGAAAGTTTTGGCAATTAGTGTGTACAGCAAGAAATTGGAAAAGCTTCAAACGATCTAACAGTGCGTCTCAAGGGCCTAGAATAGAAAAGCAAAAATAAACGAAATCCCAAATTAGTAGCAGTAAATAATTTAAATTAGAATAGACAAGATTGATATTAAAAAAAAAAAAACAAGAAAAATCAGTGAAATTGACATCTTGAGATATTTTTAGTCCTTGTCACTATGTTTGAAGAACCGTGGTCTTTACACACACATACACACAAAGGGTTTTTTGAGAAGTATGCAGAATTGCTCCTAACGATCTCTCCTGTTTCAGCTTCCAGAAATGTTGCATGGTGATGGTGACAACGAGGAACATGGCTTCTGTCCAGTGGGGCAGTTCATCCTGCAGAATCTGGGCCTGCTGTTTGGATTCGCCATCATGCTGGTGATTGCCCTCTATGAAGACAAAATTGTGTTTGACATCCAGTTTTGACCATTCCCAGCCCGCTCTGCTGGTCGCAGCAATGTCACCATGCAGCCTCGCATCTGTCCCTTGTACAGCAGGCACACTGCTCAAAGGAGAGTCCGTGGCTTGCACTACTTACGCGTTCCCTAGACTGGAGCCTAATCCCAAGACTGGTGCTCAGGCCCGTTTCCCCTGTGTAAGAGGGGTCTTTTCAAAATACAGAGCTTGTGATAAAGAGAGGAGAAAATGGGACTCCTTCAACCGATATTGACATAGGTTTAAGACTTTAAAAGAAAATCATATACAACACTAAAGTAGCCTGTTACTAGAAACTTCTGTGGCTATGCAGAAATAGAAATTGAACCAAAAAAATCATTTAAACTTTAAAAATATTTTAAATGGACTTTGGGCAACATTTTTGTGTGTGCTAAGAATGGATAGTAGTGTCCTTCGATTCTACTGCATAAATTCATACGGTGATAGGGATCAGCTTGACACAACTTGGAAGCTGCAGAAAGTAGGCTATAGGAACTAGAGCAAAGCTCAGGCTGCATTAGAGTATGATTTTAGCATTGGAAAGCCCCTTATTCTTGAATCTAGAGTTACTATTTTTGTATATATTTGCATAGTTTAAACTTGCAGTCTAAACTACTGAAATTTGTGATTGTATGTTTGTGTGAGCTTCAGTTTAATGAAAGATTCATTAATGGTTCTTTGTATTATTATAATACTTGGTGTTTGGGGGTATTCTGTTTTGTTTTTGCTTTAGTTTTGTTTTTTGTTTTGGGCTGTTGTGGGGAGGGAGTTCAGAGCATGTGGTCAAATGTTTATTCCTTAAAATTGTTTCCCTCTAGAAAATATATAAAACAAATGAAACCAAACATAGCCGAAATACTCAGTTTTCAACTGTAATAGTACTCACTTGTGAATTGGGAAACTTAAGTACTAAACGTTCAGATTACTTGACTAGTTTGCTGTTGGAACCAAGAGCACACGCTGTGGTCGCTAGTGAAGTTGCAAGGTAGAAAGTCCAAGCTGACCACATCTATACAACCAAGTGTCAACTACAGCGGCTACCAGGGTACCCTCGGTGATCCTGGAGGCCAGCCTGGTGCCGGGTGACTTGAAAGGGATGTGAAAATAATTCAGCTGAAATCACTTGACCATTTTGTGCCAAGACAAGCTGTTGGTGCCTGATAGGTATCAGTCTCTTTTTTAGGTGCCCTGTTTCCCTACCTTAATTGTGACTGACTGGTAAGAAGTGCAAGCCATGTTTATCCTGCATTCTGGCTTAAGCATTAGTAGTAGTAGGCGGCTGCACGTGGCTTTCTTTTTGTGCCTGTGCCTCCCAGTCTTCAGTTTTGCTGGGTAACCTGTAATTGAAGTGTGAGCAGCTAGCTTTGTTTTAATCTGCTCGGCAAACAGTACAGCTGCTTTAAAAACCTTAAGTGTTCAGATATGTCAGAGCCAAACACTCTGCATTCCATTTCCAGCATTTCTGTGTGGTCCTCCTCTGCCCAGTTCCATTCCCCTAACGCCGTGAACCTTTTCAAACACAGCTTTGAGAGCAGCACATCCGTGTACTGATAGGCTATTGCCAGTGTTTGTGCGGCAAGCAGGGGAACTTAGATGTGTTGTTTAACTTTAACTTGGGCTTGAACTTGGGGAAAAAAGAAAAAACAACAAAACCAACTTTTTTTCTGGCCTCCTTTTAATAAGTAGAAGTTTTATACAAAGGCTGTCTTCAGCACTGGTCGTGGAGTCGGGACACGCCTCATCTCATTGCTTGGCCCTTCAAGCAGCCTAGCTAAAGGTGCTGACATTTTATTTCATACTGCCAACTTCAAGTGATTCAACTTGCTTTCTGAACCAATATATATTTATAGTTCATTATTTGGTTTTTATACCCGAGGAGGATTCTGCATTCCAGCATTAAATCTGCTTCACTTAAAAACTTTTATGAAAAGCAACAGCTGGAATGTACTCCCAGTCTTAAAATAAATGCCTGATTTATAGCAAATGAGTTATGCTGAAGTATATAAAATTTTATATTCTCTCACAAGTGGTATTATCTTTATTTGCTAGATTTTTTTTAACCTTTTAAGAGGGCTGTAAAAGTTGCTGCTAGTATTTTGTTGGGGTTTCACCAGTATTTAGCTGTCACAAGATTCTAATGTATAGTTTCAAGTCTTACTAGACAATCTGAATTCCACTACATTTCTGTTTGGCTCCAACATTCCATTTAGCTTGACCAGTCTAACTTGCGTTTGTTGGAGGTCATTAATGTTACTTGTACAATGCTGTCACTGTGTGACATCTGTATGAATTTTGGTGTATATCACATTGCATTCAGTCAGCTGTGATTATGCTTAGGAATACTGTAGTAGCTAGATGCAGTGTGAATTTTTTTCCATTAACAGTAAGTCAGTGGCTTAAATGTGATTATGGTCCTGCAAGGTGATACTTGCTAAAATATCTAAATTTTTTTGTTGTTGTAACTGAATCATTTTTTAAAAAAAAATTTATAAAGCTGGAAATGATCTATTGCTGTTTTCTTTTCTTTGTCAACAGTGGTGTGTCATTTTATGTATGTTCCTAATGCTTATGGAACTCTCCCAAAATAAAGTTATTCAAAAAGAGCAAATATACTGGCGTGTTTTAATTTCAAAACATTTCCTTATATAGAACTATGAATTACTTTACAGACTACATTTGCACATACGTAAATTCATAATGAAATACAACATTAGTCAATTTCAACCAAAACAAGATCGTTTTAATATCTAACACCTAACAAGAAAGAGAGGCTAGGGCCTGACTTATGTGGGTTATGAATTCAGTTGACATAACAGGGCTACACCTCGTCCGATCCAGTGCTCCTTGGGGTGGTCCGAGGGAAGAGTCATGGCAATCACGAAGTTGGTAGAATGGCCAGTGGTGGACAACACTCCTCTCCGCTCACTCGTCTTATATAGTGGAGCAAGGTAACTTGGTCGTTTGGGTATTTCTGCTCTCCTGCAGGGCTTTAACCACATCTGGAAGAAATTGCACGATACCTCTTTAAAGCAAGGCTATTCTACTTTACATCTGAGCCTACAATGCTAGTCGCAGAGTAAGTTAGTTCTGGCCAGCATCTATGCCTTAAATAGACTGACTTTTGTCAACAGTAATGTGACTGCACAAGACTTTCTTTTTTTTAAGAAGTTTCATATTTAACTTCAGAACTAGTGTAGGAAGTGTGAATTTTTTTTTTACCTATGCTATCAAAAAGCACATTACCAAATGTCACCTTATACCCGGATGTGACTTGTAATTAAGGAGAGACCTGCCACAATTAGTACTCAGAGTCAAGTGCGTTAGTAATTGTAAGCCAGTCTCAAAACAGCTGAGGGGCTGCTTATCCACGGCAGTGTAACTGGATCACCTCCCTCCTTTAGGAGACTATCTGCAGCTGGATGTTCTATAAACTGCGCTATTTAAAACACCTTACTGCCCTTTAATAACTGCAATCTGCTTGAATGTTTTTGAATTATTAGCCAAGTTTACTGAATGTTAAGCATTCAGTTTATTGTGAAACCACACCAGGCTCCAAAATAAGAGGCAGGCTGGTCTTTGGAAGTTTGAAGAACAAATCGTGATCATAACAACTTTGGAATTTAATTGATTTTTCTACCAGTGTTGGTAATAGCAATTTTTTAAAGACTTATTTTTATTGCAAAGTAAGATATACAGAGAGGAGACAGGAAGATCTTCCGTCCGATGATTCATTCCCCACATGGATGCAATCGTCAGAGCTCAGCTGATCTGATCTGAAGCCAGGAGCCAGGAGCCTCTTCTGGGTCTCCCATGTGGGTGTAGGGCCTTGGGCTGTCTTGACTGCTTTCCCTGGGAATCCTGACACGTGTAAGGTGAGGACTTGAATCATGAGGCTACCGCGCTGAGCCCAATAATAGCAAATCTTTAAGGTACTATGAGCAGAAAGGCCCACTCTTCTAGGTTTCGCAGTTGAAAACTGCTGGGACCCAACACGGTAGCCTAGTGGCTAAAGTTCTTGCTTTGCATGCCTGGGATTCGATACGGGCACCGGTTTGTATCTCAGATGTTCTGCTTCCCTTCTAGCTCCCTGCTTGTGGCCTGGGAAAGCAGTAGAGGACGGCCCAAAGCCTCCCTGCACCTGTGTGGGAGACCTGGCAGAAGCTCCTGTCTCCTGGCTTCAGACTGGCTCAGCTCTGGCTCTTGTGGTTACCTGGGGAGTGAACGAATGGATGGAAGCTCTTTCGGATTCTCCTTCACCCTGTAAATCTGACTTTCCAATAAAAATTTTAAAAGAAAAAGAAAATTGCTTGAGGGAGCTAATGAGGATGCAAGTTTCTCTCACAGCACTTAGAGATCCAGTTTGCCGTAGGGGGATTCATAAAACAGACATTCAGGGAACAGCTCCAATGGAAGATTCAGAACACCAAACTCCCCAATGTACGCAGAATCATTAACCCTTTGTCAATAAGTTTCATTTCACTGTAAGCTGCCTTACAGAATCTGAGAAGAAAAAAATCTAACCTCCATCCCAGTCAACTCTTGAAATTGCATGTGTTTATTTGCCATGGTGACTGTCAGTTGGGGTCTCACACTTCATTTTCTCTGCCCGTACAATCTTGGTGTACCTGGCAGCTTCCTCCCGGCTGGCAGCCAGCTGTCCCCTCCCTGTTGCCGATGCACCTGCTGTGAGGACTGTGTCTTCGCATCCTCCCAGGATCCAACCAACCCAGGCAGATCCTGTAGCCAGTATTTTCAATGTCCCATGTCGGACCTAGGCTTCCAATTGTGTGAAATGTAATCATTTTATCATCATGCAGTAGCAGATGGGACCTTAATTACGTTTGTGCAGTCCCTGTGGAACATCAGTGCTTAGGAAACAGATTGTCTTTTTTGAAAATTTCGATTTTTATGAGGGTGCTTTTTCATATAATAACCTGAAAGTTTTACATTCTTTTTTTAAGAGTATTTTTTGAAGATTTATTTATTTTTATTGGAAAGACAGATATGCAGAGAGGAGGAGAGACAGAGAGGAAGATCTTCCATCCATTGAACCACTCCCCAAGCGGCTGCAACAGCTGGAGCTGTGCTATGCCGAAGCCAGGAGCCAGGAGCCTCCTCCAGGTCTTCCATGCGAGCACAGGGTCCCAAGGCTTTGGGCCGTCCTTGACTGCTTTCCCAGGCCACAAGCAGGGAGCTGGATGGGAAGCAGGGCCGCCGGAATTAGAACTGGCTCCCATATGGGATCCCGGTGCGTGCAAGGCGAGGACTTTAAACACTAGGATATCATGCCGGGCCCAAGTTTTGCATTCTTTAGGTAGAAGTATATGTAAAACATGAGTGTTAAAAAAAAAGTTGGTGGAAAAATACATATTGCTAAAAATACTATGGGTTTCAAAAGTTTTTTTGCCAAAAAATAAACGTGTTTCCAACAACTTTTAAATGCTGTACCCTCATGTGTGTGTATGTATATATACAGTCCATTGTCTACTCATGGGTTCCATATTTGCAGATTTTCTCACAAGATTTACTTGCAATAAATTTAACTTATTGGTCTAATTTCTAAAATCAACACTGGCACCACTTTTGTGGTCGCCTGCTGCCGAGTGCTGAATGAGAAATCCAGTTACCTGAGTTTGACACACATGTTCCCAGCTAATACTGAACAAGTAACACTGCTTCCTGGTTACCCATTTCAGCAGTAAACAAATGTCCATTCCCTGTTCCAGTGAATGCCAAGGTTTCTGTCATTTCATGTTTGTATCGGTGATTTATTTCACTGTTTGTAATTACTCCCAGGTACAATACCACGGTACTGTCTAGTGTTCTTACGTGCGAGAACGCTGTGCCTTGAGGAGGAAATACCTGTGCGCTTCCTCCAGGCATGACTGACCTGGCTCTTGACTGCAGTAACTGTAACTAATGAGTCACTGGCTTCTATTAAGTAAGCTGTCTTTAAACAGAAACAAAACAAGATCATGTGCTGATAGGCTAACAAAAGCTGCTGTGCTAACAGACACAGCCCCGTGTTTCCCCAGGAGATGGGATTCTGCACTCACCAATTCAACAGTTACCACGACTAACTAGAATGGACTCTCTGTGCATGTGTGGAAGCTATTTTATGTATATAATAGTCTATACAATTCATATAAAGACAGCCCTTTCATGTATATACATATATGTGTGTGTATATATACATATATGCATACTAACCACAGGCAATGTATCATAAAGAATTTTAGGATGTGATTCTGCAAGTTTCTTGATCTTTCTATTCCAGGAAGCTCCGTCCAGAAATAATCCATGAATGAAAACACCTGAATGTAAAGGCAATAAGTTAACACTGTACATACACATCATAATTGAGTTCTGAACCCGAAATTACTACAAGTGGTCAAGGTTAGAAGTCTAAGGCTTGTTCTAAAACGAAAGAAATTCCCTGAGCATTCTAACATCCATTATTTCATGAATATGCCTAGTATAGTAATACAATATTAAAATCAGATATGGAAGAAGAAATCAAGAGGCAGAGAAGGGGGCTGGTGCTGTGGCACAGTGAATTAAGCTGCAGCCTGAATGTTGGCATCCCATATGGGCACTGGTTTGAGTCCCGGATGTTCCACTTGTGATCCTGCTCCCTGTTAACGTGCCTGGGAAAGTGGAGAAGGATGGCTTAAGTCCCTGGCCCCTGCCACCTACATCGGAGAAATGAAAGAATTTCCTGGCTTTTGGGTTCTGCCTGGCCCAACCCCAACACTGCTACATTTGGGGCATGAATCGGCAGATGGGAGATCTCTGTCACTCCTTGTAATTCTGCCTTCAAATAAATAAACCACACACAGACGCAGGAATTTTAAACTACTCTGTGAGAAATCTTCTGTGTTGACTATTACCAGCTTGATGCTAATTGGTCAGTGATCATAAAGTGTAATCAGAAGCTATAACATCTACACGAAAAGTATAATTTACGTGCTTATAAGATCTAGTGCTTTCTAAGCAGCATATGAACAAAACTGCCTTTCACAGACCTTCAATGTCCTGAGAATTAAATTCCTCCTGCCATTTTAGTATTTTATGTTTCCTGCAAAGACCTCTCCTTAGCTGTGGGGTAGGTGGACACATGGAGGAACTTCCTTATTTGATTTCCTAACAAGTGAAGAAGAGCACAAAGAAGTCAACGTAGCACAGGTCACACCTACGGCAGCCCCTGTAAGGCCTCATGAACGGGACACGGGCAGCTGCTCACGAAAATATTATCACTGTCCATACGGCAGTAGAAACAGCGTGGAAATTAGGAAGACTGGGGCAATTCATTCAACTGCAGAACCTGCTTTGTTATCTAAATAAACGAAAAATATTTGCCTTCTCTGCCTTGTGTTCTGAAGTCAGCAAAGAGGTGAATGGTTTGTATAGAGAATTACATAAAATTCCATGAGAACGGCGGTGTTCAGCAAGAGTTTTCCAAGCGATGCAGATGTTGTATAGCTGTGCTGCCTGATGCGGTAGCCACTAGCTGTGTGTTGCGATTGAACACTGGGATAGTTAAACAGCCATAAGTGAATATAGCTCAGTAGTGGACGCTGGGGGGGAAGACATAGCCTTTCTCCCTCCTGGATTTTAACTGATGGAAAAAAAAGTTTGGAATGAAATAGTGGCTTAATTAATAGGCAAAGAGCTTATCCAATGACTCCCCAAATGTAAAACACCAGGAAAGCTGAACTGCAAAATGAACCTCCGAGCCACATTTGTTGGGACGCCTTGCCTCAGGGGAGCTGGGGCAGCTACGCAGGCCTGCAGGCCAGTCGCAGTGATCCTTGGGAATGGGAGAAGTAGAGACTTTTGTAACACTAGATGGAAGCTTGGGAAAAGAGAGAGCCTACACAGGCCATTTAACACCATGGTCTCCCTGTAGGCACAGCCCAGGACACCTTAGCATTTCATCCCAGACATGCAATGAATGATAATGTTAGACAGAAGAATCCAACACCTAGAAATGTCATATATCCGTCCAGACCAGTAAGTTTATAGGAAATGGGCCCAGTTAATGCTAAATCCGTGTTAACATACTAGTGTATCAGCATAGTTGCTTCTTCTTTTTTTTTTTTTTAAAGATTTATTTATTTTTTTTTACAAAGTCAGAAATACAGAGAGGAGGAGAGACAGAGAGGAAGATTCTCCGTCTAATGATTCACTCCCCAAGTGAGCCTCAACGGCTGGTGCTATGCCGATCCGAAGTCAGGAGCCAGAAACCTCTTCCGGGTCTCCCACGCGGGAGCAGGGTCCCAAAGCTTTGGGCCGTCCTCAACTGCTTTCCCAGGCCACAAGCAGGGAGCCGGACTGGAAGTAGAGCTGCCGGGATCAGAACTGGAGCCCATATGGGATCCTGGGGCGCTCAAGGCGAGGACCCTTAGCCGCTAGGCCATGCTGCCGGGCCCCTTTTTCTTCTTTTTAAGATATGTGGAAAATGCTAGGCCAGGACATGCCATTCTGGCCCCCGGGTGGTGCCCAGCGAAGGGGAAGGGGATCTGGACAGGTACAGGAGTGGGAGCAGGTGAACATCATGTTTGCCAGGGCAGGAATGATTTCTGAGCTCTTCCATGGACTGACCCACTGCACTCACTGGCAGCAATGGAGCTGAGATGGAGTGGTTTAAAGGGGGAGAACTGGAGGGCACATCTGGGTCATGCCAAGGCACCTGCCCACATGGGAGACCCAGGCTGCACTAAGCAGCGTGCCTGTAGGTGCATACAAAAGCTGGGGTTAGGGGGCATGCATATAAGTTAATTGAGAAGCAATACCCTAAGTTGTTTAATATTCGTATCTCCAGGGTATAATGGTCAACAAAAATGCATCATTTAATAATGAATAGAAAGTAGAGTTGTCTGACACATTACTTAATGCAATACACACTAACAGTCACTCAGAGATTAATGGCATTTGCTAGAAAGCATCATTTTAGTAAAAATCAGCAGTGCACAGCCTGATACAGAGAACACTTGGCTACATTAACAGTCATGTCAATAAAATTTAAAACATCAGAGTAGCCACAGTGTTGAAATCTACAGGGTACGTCTACATTCCATATTGCAGTACCTGGGACTAAGACTTGATTCTGCTTCTAGTCTGGCATCCTGCTAATACACACCTGAGGGAGAGCAAAGGAAGGTGCGAGTCCTGGGGCCCCGCCACTCACGAGGGGGGAATCTGGATTATGTTTTGGAGTTCTGCCTGGGCCTGGGCAAACCTTGGCCTGTTGTAGGCGCTTACAGAGCGAACCAGTGAACGGGAGAGTTCACTCATTTCTCCTTCCCCGTCTATTTCTCCCCCTCCCTCCCAAGTGAGTGAAAATACATAAACTGAATAGCTGAGGGCATTTCTTGTAATCTTTGATTTATGAAACAAATGCTATTATATACTGCTTATCCAGATTCAATTAATGGTACCAACCCCATATTATACAACAGTACTTTTAAAATAGCCTAAAACATAAGCACGTATGTTGCATTTTCTGCTGCCTGACCGGACAGGAGCAACTCATTCTGTCACCGCACTTACCGTCTTCGGGACCGTGCTTATATTCCTTGTCTTCCATCACTTCGTAATCAAACCCAAGCAGATCGATGGGGATTGTGTATTTCCTTGCGTAGTTCTGCTGAGCACCCGTCAGGAAGGCTTGCGTGAAGAAGAAGCCTGACAGCCAGAAGACCGGAGGGGGCCCGACCTCGTACCACTGCTACGGGGTCAGAACACAGGAGGGCAGATAACAGAGCCTTCGGAACACAGCATCGCTCGACAAAATGTACCCAAAAATACTTAGCTCTCAGGTAAACTAGTAAATGAAGTCTAGGGGATGAAACATGACACTCTTTCAAGGTTTTAAAAGATAGGTAGCATAATCAGTATTTATTTAGTCTTTATATTCCATTTTTTTAATGAATTTAATTTACTGTTCAGCATGCCAACTTTGGAATTATAATTTTCATAGATGCAGATAGAAATGACTTTTTTTATACATGTCGCATAGATTCTTCATAAAACCTCCTTGCCATCATGAAAAGCTCATATACATTGTTGTACAATATGTCATGCTATACAATTGAATAGGAGAGGAGATTCCTTCTACAGAATGGTCAGATGTAATGGTTTCTCACTTTCTTCTCTCTAAACAGTCATTGGCATCCAGCAAAAAGTTCTTTTGGAGTTTTTCTTCCTTATCCTACTAAAATACAAAATTTCTAATATACCGTCGCCTAAGGAACTCCTGAGAGAAGGAGGGTAAGTAAGACCTTTATGTCTTTAGAAATCAAGACATATTGATTCTTCATATGATATGATAGATTCCAGTAGTGAGCTAGTGGAAAACTGACTTTCATAGTAATTTCATAGTAAATTATAGAGACCAGCCTGAAGAAACTTGGAAAAGTATCTCCCTACAAGAACCCAACACAGAGCCTCATCTTTCAAGACCAACACTGACTGCTGGGTATTGAGTATTGATTCCAGTGGAGCAAAGGGTCTATGTTATGAAAAGGGAGTTTTGTCATTGTGTTCTTGTAGGAGTATCCTCACAGATTTTTCTATGCATTAAGCATAGCATCTAGGAAATTGCTATTTCTAATGGATATAGTTATTGATAAGAACCTAGTTAAAAAACAGCATTACCAGAAAATTTTCAAGGTAAGTAGCCTTTGAAATCACCACTGTTTGGGGCTGAACTATCAATCTAATGATTTTATGACCTGGAAAACACCTGGGTGATGAGGAAATGACACTCTTCATCAGCAGCTTGTGTGTCTTGCTCTGGATCCATTTTAATGCTAAATATTTAAAGAAAAAGATCAACATGCTACAGTTTCTCCCTTTTAATGTCATGAACTAAAAGGTATCCCATTGCTGAACATAACACCTGTTCCTAAATAAACCCTCAAGGGGTTCTCTTTTTGGCACTTGTGTCATGGGAACAGTTACTTAGGGGTACTTAGGGGAAGGAGCTAAGGTCTGATAGCTCCTTGCCAGCCCAGCTGCCAGCACAGGTCAGGGATTGACATTCCAGTTGGGGCCCCGAGCAGGATCTGACAGCTCCAGCAGAACTGGCCAACAATAAGGGTCTGTAACTGACATCCCCAGCCAAACTCCTGTTGACAGCTCTGCCTGTGGATCTGTGGAGCTGCCTGATTGACAGCTGCAGGTCATTCACAGTTCTGATAGTTACGGCTGACCCTCTTGGGAACAGCGACAGCCATGTGATAGCCTAGGCCCGCCTGCAGTCTTCTGAAGAGGGAACTGAAATGGGGATGTTCGAGACCCACCCGTAACTCCATCCTCTTCTCAATATCCAGGTTGGTTCTGCCCTAGACACCACCTCCAAGGTCCCTGGAGCTTTTTCATTTGTTGGATTTTTTTTTTTCCTGTACAGAAGGTTTTTGACTAACAGAAGTTTTCCCAAGCAGAGTAGCTTGCTTTCTCTGGGGTGTTATTGCATTTGGGACCGTTTGGTTTACACACAACTTGGGTCTTGTGTTTGTATTTTTGTTTTTGCTATCAATGAAATCTGCTCTCCTGGGTGTCTCTATGCCTCCATCATCTCTGAGTTTCTTTCTGCATGGAGGAAATAAACTGTAGCAAGCCTCAGCACCCACCCTGCCCCAGTCCCAGAACCCCAACATTTTGACAGTGTGATGGTTACATGCATTTTAAAAAATACTAACCGGTGATCACTTGTGCCAAAGATCCATTCAAAAAAACCCTAGAGAATGGAATGCATTATATATTATGCATCCTGGAACAAGAGAATGAAATCAGAAGGAATTTAGTATGTGAGTATTTGTATGAACTCACCTGCAAGAATTTTAGTCTTGTGAGAAAGTCATTTACATAGCTGCCAAGTGGCTTAAGGCTTGGGTAGGATTTAGCCATCCACATTCCTGGAATTTTGACATTCAAAATGCTGCTAACCACTTCTTCAAGTTCTGTAGACATCACCACCAGGCCCTGAAACATATTTCTCCTTGATGAACATGCCAGCATATATTATGACCAACTCCCTTTAAAATGCTTTCTGATTATATTTTACTTATAACCATGATTAGTTAAGGCTGCGCCACATAGAAAAAAAAGATAAAACAAAGTAAAGATAATTATTATTTTTTTCCCTTCACAAGTATGCCACAGGAATATAAACTGCTGGTAGTTGGGTTATTTACTGGTTAAGAGAAATATTAAACTAGCAGAGGAGAAGGTTAAGCATTGATCAGCTATGCTTTGCCTGCTACCCTCAAATCCTGAGAATAAATAGCTCTCAGTACTTTTTAAAGTGGGAAGAGTAGCAGGCTTTCCTGGAGTTGAGGTCTCCAGGTTTTGATAGGGCTAGAGTTACCACACTGAATCAGGACTGAAATGACTGCATAGGTATTGGAAGCTAAAATCTCTGAGGTCATTATCTTTTTTTTTTTAAAAGATTTATTTTTTATTATTATTACAAAGTCAGATATACTGAGAGGAGGAGAGACAGAGAGGAAATGGAGCTGCCGGGATCAGAACCAGCGGCCATATGGGATCAAGGCGAGGACCTTAGCCACTAGGCCACACTGCCGAGCCCAAATGCAGCGGGTTCTAAACCCGGCAGCCCTACTTCCCATCCAGCTCCCTGCTTGTGGCCTAGGAAAACAGCTGAGGACGGCCCAAAGCCTTGGGACCCTGCACCTGTGTGGGAAACCCGGAAGAAGCCCCTGGCTCCTGGCTGTGGATTGGCTCAGCTCCGGCCGTTGTGGCCACTTGGGGAGCACTCTGTCTCTCCTCCTCTCTGTATATCTGACTTTCCAATAAAAATATATAAATCTTTAAAAATTTTTAAATTAAAAAATTTTAAGATTTATATATTTTTATTGGAAATTGATATTTAGAGAGTAGAGACAAAGATCTTCCATATACTGGCTCACTCCCCAAGTGGCCACAAGGGCTGGAGCTGAGCCCATCCAAAGCCAGGAGCCAGGAGATTCTTCCAGGTCTCCCATGTGGGTGCAGTTTCCCAAGGCCTTGGGCCATGCTCAACTGCTTTCCCAGGCCACAAGCAGGGAGCTGGATGGGAAGTGGAGCATCCAGGACAGCAGCCGGTGCCCATGTGAGACCCTGGGGCTTGCAAAGTGAGGACTCAGCTACCAGGCCACTACTGGCCCCATTTTCCCCCCTTTTCAGCTACAAAGATGCTGGAAGGCAGCCCCTTCCAGAAAGGGATAGGAAAAAAACCAGTCAGCGAGAAACATATGCTGTTCAATGTTTCTTAGTCAAACCACCTCATCAGATCATATTACAGCAGAGACCACAGCCATCCGTCCCACCTCTAGGTCCTACAGCGCCCCCTCACGTGAAGCGGTCCTGTTCTCAAATATAAGCAGGCATCTGAGAATGGTTTCTAACATGAAAGAGATGTGTTTCAGTAATGCATTCGATTTTTACACACAGACCATCCAGATCGTCTGTTTCCTCTTGTGTTACCCTACAAGGATGGTCTCCCAGAATCATTTAATCTCATTTACTTTTAAAGTTTATTGGCATAAATTTCTCATAGCATCATCTTCAGATCCTCCACACTCAGATGGGAGAAGTGGTTGAAGCCCTTTTCCCCTGGCTTTGGCAAGGACCAGTCTCCTGGTCGTTGAGGCCATTTGGGAGTTAATCAGTAGATGGAAGATCTCTCTGTCTCTCCCTCTCTCGGTAACTCTGCCTTTCAAATAGATGAATAATTTTTTTTTTTAAACTACAAAGTAGGAGGCGGCACTTAACGCAGTCACATACAGAATGGGTATTTGGCGCACATCCTAGTCATGCTTGGAGTAACAACATCCCAAATCAGAGTATCAGGGTGAATTGTGACGACAACCCAACTTCCTCTCAAATGTTCCCTGGGCGGTGGCAGGTGACAGCTCAGACGGCTGGATTCCCGATATCTACGTGGGAGACTCCAATTGAGTGTTCAGAGCCTGGCTTGACCTGGCCCGTCAGTCAGGGAACAAGCCATGGGATCTCCTGTTCTGTTTTGTTTTTTTTCCTTTCTTGGTTTCTCAATTAAACATTTCTTTAAACTGCAAAAATAGATTTTTTTCATTTAAAAGGTAACAGGAAATTTTATAACTTTTTTTTTAGATTTATTTTTTATTGGACAGTCAGATATGTATAGCAAAGACAGAGAGGAAGATCTTCCGTCCAATGATTCACTCCCCAAGCAGTCGCAATGGCTGGAGTTGAACCCATCCAAAGCCAGGAGCCCAGAGCCTCCTCTGGGTCTCCCACGCAGGTGCAGGGTCCCAAGGATTTGGACTGTCCTTGACTGCTTTCCCAGGCTACAAGCAGGGAGATGAATGGGAAGTGGGTCTGCTGGGATTAGAACTGGCACCCATATGGGATCCTAGCGCATGCAAGGCGAGGACTATAGCTGCTAGGCTACTGCACCGGGTCCAACATTCATTTTTTAAAATGTCATGGCAAAGACAGACTGAGAAATTATTTCAGAATAAAATAGACTAAGAAGGCATGACAACTGAATCTAACAATTGATCCTGGTCAGTAAGCTGTGTCAGGAAGAGAAGAATGTTGCTATAAAGGATATAATAAGAGCAAATGAGAAAATTGGAGTTTTGATTAGTAATTAGATAAAACAGTGCATTAGGGATATTATTTTTAAATTTGATCTTTGTATCGTGGTGTTCCAAAATAATATTCTTATTCTTTGGAAGCATATCTTGAAATGTTAAGAGACAAAGGAGTTTATTATAAGCAGATAATTCAGAAAAAATTAAAACACACTTATGTGTATATACATATAAGAGTATATTTAGTGAGCACAATAAATTGAGGTAAATTTAAGAGAATATTATTTTTCTAAACACATACATATATTGGTTCACAAAACACATAAAAGCTTACACTTCCTTTTTAAATTTATCAATCGTTGTTGGCAACCTCCTATATCACTAGCTACAAATCTACCTTACTTTCTTTATTGGTAGATATTCAATTTTGTATATTATAATAATTATTGAATAATAAATATGTAGATTTATTTTAATCAAGTGATACTGTAATTATTTACTGGTAGCAATACTTCAACCCATGAATTTGCATGGCGTGCATGTATTGTAATATATTTAGGATAAAAGATATTTCACTTTTGGATTGATATTACCAAAGCGTACTACAAAGAGGATGAACCAATTTAGATTCCCATTAACAAATATGAGAGTTTTGATGATTGATCCTGTTACAAACAAAAAATATCTTTGAAATTAATGCTAGGATACTAAACTTGAATCCTTTATAATTGCATGTATTTAATTGAAATTTTGTGATATTCAACATTTTGCAGTCCAAGAATAAGATACATATCTCCCATTTGTCTGCCCTTTTTTAAAGTTTCTAAGTAGAATTTCAATTTTTTTTTTTAAAAACAACAGCTTATGTTCAAACCATTTCCTTGTTAGGTTTATTGTAAAAAGTCATTGTTCATGTAACTAAGAAATAGGTTTTTTGCTACATATTCTTCAAATTGTTTGCCATTTTATAACATATTTAAAAAGAATACGTAATATAAAAATGTGACTCAGAAATGTACCAGTTGGACTGGTTAGATTGTGTCACTGATGTGCTGAGAAAAAGATGGGTCGAACAGAGGAACTTCTCTCACTGCCATGGTTGCCAAGCTTATCTCCATTTGAATTATTTTCTTGCCCAAATCACAGAAATAGAAACTGTAAGTTGGGTGGTTGGGTGGTTGGGTGGGAGAATTTGATATTTCAAAGTTACCTACACTCCTCACATGAAACATCATTTGTTAAATCCACATGTTATTTGCTCGTGTTGTTTCTCTCACTAAAATGATTCTGTGTCCTTAGTATGTCTCATCTCTGTCTTGAATCTTTGAATCTTCTATATTTATTTACTTACGTATTATCAATAGCCTCCAGAATTCTCTGAACTCTTCAAAGTCTAAGGACCATTTTCAATCCCCAGAACCAAGAACAGTGCTTGCTGTTTATTACCTTCCCCCTAAATATGTGACAAATAAATGAGCAGTATGTTTGATATAATGATTCCTGAAGTATTTTGTCTTACCTTGATTGCTTTTTGAATATTAATGCATGAGTCTCTTATGGTCTGAAGTAACTTATTAAACCGTCCCATCTCTTGGACCAGTACAGTGTTCATGCTCTGAGTGTAAGTTGTTGGGAATCTCCTCATTGCAGCCTCAATGTCAAAGTTGTTTGGAAGTTTACTCAAGATGTCACCAGCAACCTCATTGACTACTTCATCTGATGATTTTGCACCAGCACCTGCTGAACGAGACTATCAAGCATCCAACTATAACTCAAATGCTCATAGAGCTCTAAGAATAACCAAATTGGAAAAATCCCACGATAAACCTTTATGAGAACAATTACCATCCTGCTATTTCACTCAGTCTTCGGCAAACAACAGTTCCTAACATGATAACAGGCATAGTGTGGATTTTGGAGAGAAAACAACTTTTAGGAGGAGAAACAGGGACATGTAATACGATCAGAGGCAAAAGAGGATGTGGAGAAAGCAAAGCCTTCTCTCACTTTGCTGCCAAAGAGGTTGCAGACAGGAGAAAGCCTTCGCCTTTCCATGGCAGGAAAGGTCCAGCGCTGGTGCATGTGACACCCGATGCTGGGCATCCGACACTGCTTGCAGAAAACTGGCCTCAAAATATATTTGTTAATAACTCTGGTGCCACTGGTTGCCAGAAGCAGAGATACAGTTTTCTCCTTGAACCAGGAGGGCAAAGAAAATAAGCTCATCTATTCTCAGCGGTTGGAAGAGTTATGGAGGAGAGCCAGTCTTCCCTGGCTCACCTTGGAAGCAAGGAAGGAGGATTTCAATTCAATTTTTGCCTTTTATGTTCTAGTGGCACTGTGCAAATGATTCTATATTTTCCTGAAAAACTTCAAATCCTCAGAACCAACGCACGTGTGTGTTGAGAAAAGCATTATTAGAATACAAATGAGTATCTCATGAAATTGTGTTTATGCTGCATTCAGATTTTATGTTTCCTGATTTCTATTCTATAAACATCTACTATTCTATAAATATTAACTATTATCATTTACCTAAGTTTCTCTTGTGAGTTTTATTGACAACATACCACCATAATATCCCTGAAGTGGCACAGAGAAATACAGGTTTTAATTATATGCTAACACAAAAATTATGTATGCACACACAATAATCCTTTATTTTGATCCCAATGTACTCAGCATAGAACTATATATATATATATATATATATATATATATTTTAAAATCACAGCAAACATAAAACAGTGATTATTTGGCTAAAAATAATGAAATAAATATGTGCATTGCATTTATAGAATTATATGTTGATTCCTATTTGTATTTTGTACACAATTTTTATTTGTAATACAAAATGCACTAAAATTAAAATTAAAATTAAAATTATTTAGTTTTTGCAACCCCAACACACACACACGCACACACATACACACATATAATAAGACAATCAAAAAGCCTATATCGCAGGCTTATGACTCATAAAAATTTTTTAGTAACAAAAACATACCCATATTTCACAAAGCTGAATTGCACAGTCGGGGTGATGGGCCGAAGAGGTCACATCCAACTGACAGAGAATTAAGAGCCATTGGGCACTACTTATTTGTAATTATCTATCTAGCATGGTCTTCTCTCCCACTTTTTCTTAGAGCTTTCACAAATGCTATTTGCTATCTACAAAGGATCTTCTAAAAGCTCATGGAGAACATGCATCATGAAAAACTAGATTGCAAAACAATATTTAGAATTTTAAATTAATGAATTATTTTGCAACGAAATAAATATCTTTAGTTTCACTTTTCCATGATGTACTTGAGGTTCCCTCAGATTAATAGTTATCATTCTTTTATTAAACAATTAAAGACAAATAGAATTTACTTTCAAGGAGACAGTTTAACCTTTCAGAGATCTTACAGCATATTTGGTTTCACAATATTTTCAGCTGAAAGAATTTTCTTATCCCAAGTAGTTAAGCAGAAGCAAAAGATCTCTGCGCCCAATCTTCCTCTCTGATCTTTCTTAACATGTGTTAGTAAAACACACAATGTAGAAGTCTTGTCATCGTTAACCCGCTCTCCAAGCTCTGTGGTTCTGGTCTCTTTACCTTTGAATGGTGATGAACCCAATCTAGAATCATTGAACTACTGCTAACCTATTACTATAATGGTACTTGCCAATCTGAGTGCAAGAATATTAAAAGAGATTGTTTAATTACATACTGAGAAGATACCCCTTGTGTATTGAAACTTATTTGTTTGGTTCTGAGTCATTTTCTATTGAAATGAACTCACAATCTTATGTACTCCGCAATGTGGCACACACCATCAAGTTCAAATAAAGCTAAGACACTATAGATGTCCTATTGTTAGGCCACTGAAAAATTGCACGCATTGAGTGTTCCTAAAGATCTGCTTCCTAACATTCGCCATACCTACTTTTATGCCCAGTCAATAACTTTTCATTTTAAGGCTAACAATGTGCAACATTGTCTTATCACACAAGGTCAACATGCAGGAGACTAGAGATGGGAGCACAGGGGGCTCTGCTACTGACAGCAGACCAAATAAGCCTCCTGATGCTTAGCAGTTTCAGCATGTCTGGTTATTCGCCTTCTCAATTACGGTCTCATTTGTGCAATCTAGAAGAAGCACAGGATAGCAACTGAAGGCGCAGGTTGTGCAGAGTGCTTGGCTTTGATTCTCAGCTTGAAACCGTGTACTATGAGACTTTGCACAAACCAGTTTGTCTTTTGGCATCTCAGTGCCACATCAGTCCTGTGATGTGCGAGTAATAATAGCACCTACTTCACAGGATGTCATGAATTTTATATTGTTGTATACGCACCATCTCAATATTTATAATAATCAGTTTTACTGAGTCCATAAAAATAAAAATACCATCTAAAATTCACTTAGTAGGACAATCTACTAGATTGAGTATTCATCCATTCTTCAAATTTCTTTAAACACTTTGGAAATTCTTGCTATTTAGATTCATTTGCTTTTAACAATTAAAAGAAAACTAACAACTAGAGGGAGAACACAGTTCAAGAGAACACTTACCAGAGAAGCAGGATTAACGAATGTTTTTCATTCAAATGGACTCACTCAGCCCATGGCCCACTGAGTTCCTTCTGATGTCTTAAAAGATTTCTCTCGTCCATGGCAATGCATTAATCAAGTTACCAAGGGCAGGCTGCATGCTTAGACAGACTCACCTGTGGTATTTTCCTAAACCTTTTTATTCCCTTTGTGCTTACTACTGCAGTCCTGTGTGAATATTATATAATCTACTGCAATGTTAACATGGAAAAAACCACTTCCATATAAAACAGGTTACATATTCTCAAATACTTCACACATATGAGTCATTTACATTTCTGTTGAACTGGTAAGAGAGTGAAGAATAAAACCAATAAACTTTCCGACAGATTTTGTTATCAAACTGCTTCTGAGTATCTATGGAATTGGTTTGCTTTAAAGAAACTGTTGGAGGACATAATGCAGAATATATTTGAGCACAGCTTATGCGAGAAAAGCACCATGGTACTCCTAGAAGCTGGATGGTAGTCTAGGTTCCAAACCAGGAGACTGGGGAGGGAAAAACTCACATGTTTATGTATTTTGTGTTTATTTCACATTTAGGAAAAGTGTGCATTTTCCCTTCTGTTTCTGTTGCTTCTCCACTTTGGCAGAACCACATATGGTAGCTTCAATGGTTCTGGCACATTCTGCTTGGGGTGCTTCCTCCACAGGCCTCTGCAGCTGGTTCAAGGAGCAGAGATCACCCACCTGGGTAAGAAGAATGTTATCAAACAGCAGCTGAGTTTCGGATTGATCTTTAGTGATGTCGGCGTTGGCATTCATCCCAAAGATTTCGGGGTCCGGGGTCAGTGGCAGAGTCTTCGTGTATTCGATGTAGCTTTTGTGCTGCAAAGATGAATAGCAAGAGGTCAGGAGGTTAGACATCAGTTGGAGTGTGGAAAAGGAGTGATTTCCAATAACCAAGCTATGGCGGAGATGAGCCTGTGAAGACGGATGCTGAACGCTTTCGTTTTCATTCTTCCTGAACCAAAGTTTACACAACAATATAGACATATTCTGAGAAAGAGCGAGAAGTGTGCCATTCAGTTGGATTGGTTTTTAAATGAAGGCAGGAAGATTCTGATAATTGCATCTAGAAATGCCTTCCAGAGCAAACTTTCTGTGTCACATTTTGCTGATGACTGTTCTTCATTTGTTTTACAATAGGAATATTTTTATTTATTTCTGTTTTTCTCTCTAAAATATCTTCCCAATTCCAGTGAAAAGTTACCTGAAATCTTACTTCTTGTGGTAACCACCATTAACAATTTACATTTTAATGCATATATACACATATTAGACTTATCAAAATACCTCAACTTTCTTGACACTTAAGTAATCCTATGCAATGTATGTACATGGCACCTATGGTCACACATAAGTCGTCGCTGGTTTCACTGCATGGGTCACTCATCATGTTGCATGCATCTCTGTCTCGTCTTTCTCACACGGAAGTCTCATCATTTTAGAGCTTGTTAGTTGCTACAGCTGCCCATGCTCACTTGCCCTCCCAGTTGGTGAGTGAAACTCTGGGCCTGATTTTTCCTTTCTTCCTTTGCTTTGCTTTTCTTTCTTTTCCTTTTTTTTTTTAAGATTTATTTTTAATTTGAAAGGCAGATTTACAGAGAAGAAGAGACA
The DNA here is from genome assembly GCF_030435755.1 of Ochotona princeps. Taxonomy (NCBI): domain Eukaryota; kingdom Metazoa; phylum Chordata; class Mammalia; order Lagomorpha; family Ochotonidae; genus Ochotona; species Ochotona princeps. Next base: position 71,516,655 of record NC_080836.1, read on the forward strand.
GAGAGAAAGATCTTTTGTCAGCTGTTTACTCCCCAAGTGGCTGCAATAACTAAGTCAATCCGAAGCCAGGAACCAGGAACTTCTTCCAGATCTCCTACACGGGTGCAGGTCCCAAGGCTTTAGGCCCTCCTCCACTGCTTTGCCAGACCACAAGCAGGGAGCTGAGAGGGAAATGGAGCAGTTGGACCTTGAAGGGGTGCCCATATAGGATTCCATCGGTTGCAAGGCAAGGATTTTAGCCACTAGGCTACCGCGCCAGGCCCCCGAATTTTCCTTTCATTGAAATCAACTTCTACCCTCATCTAGCATTCATCCAAGTGGAGGAGAGGGTCAGAGCTGGGGGTTTATGGCATGTGTCAGTTACATGTGGTCATGTGCTAGACTTTCAATTTATATTTTTTGAATTCTAGATATAGAAGGAAAGATAATTTGTTGTGGAAACCCCTTGAAATCTGTTGTGTAAAAAATCCAAAATCAGTGGATAGGACTAGAGAATAAGCAAGTGAGTAAGAGCCTCAGTGGCTTCTGCTTATTGCCTCTGCCTGCGGTGCCAGCATCCCATAGGGAATCAGTTCACGTTCCAGCAGTGCCACAACCCATCCAGCTCCCTGCTTGTGGCCTGGGAGAGCAGTAGAGGATGGCCCAAGGCCTTGGGACCCTGCACCTATGTGAGATCCAGAAGAATCCCCTTGCTCCTGGCTTTGGACTGGCCCAGCTCTGGCCATTGCAGCCATTTGAAGAGGGAATCAGTGGATGGAAGATATCTCTTTCTGTCTTTCCTTGTCTCGCTCTCTCTCTTGCTGTGAATGCCCTTCTCTCTAACTATACCTTTCAAAATAAAAAATAAACAAACATTGAAAAAATTAATTAATTAGAAAGGGAAATACAGATAGAGAATGGAAGAATGTAGAAGGGGGGAGAGAAAAACAGATTGTGTGTGTATGACAGAGAGAGAGAGAGAGAGAGAGAGAAAGCGAGAGAGAGAGACAGAGACAGAGCTCTTCTCTGCCAATACCCTCCCCAAGTGCCCCAACAGCTGAGGCTGCGCTAGGCTAGGAGCCAGGACTGCAGTCCAGGACTCGCACGTTAGTGGCAGAAATCCAAGTTCTAAGCCCTCACTGTTGCCTCCCTGGATCTGCAAGCAAGAGCTGGAGTTAGGAGCCACAGGCAATCAAAAACATGCACTCTCATGTGGGACATGATCAACTTTTTTAAGATGTTTATTTTTTATTAAAAAGGCAAATTTACAGAGAGAAGGAGAAATAGAGAGAAAGAGCTTCCATCCACTGATTCACTCCTGAAATGACACTTCAGCTGTAACAGCCAGTGCTGAACTGGTACAAAGCTAGGAGACAGGAGATTCTTCCAGGTCTCCCATGTGGGTCAAGGGATCCAAGCACTGGGGCCCTCCTCTCCTGCTTTCCTGGGCCATTAGCAGAGAGTTGGATGAGAAGAATAGCTCGGACACAAATCTGTACCTATGTATGATCCTGCTGCTTGCCAAGGGAGGACTAGCCAATTGAGCCATCATGTGCCCCATGGAGCAGGCTAAATGCTCCCCCATGCCAGTCATTCAACCTTAAGGAGTCTGTTGTCTCATTTGTAAAATGATACATTAATGAGATCAGTGCTAATTTGGCACTTATAGTGAGTAACTACTTGTAATTGAATTGCAAATAATGATGAAATAAATGTTAATGTTATATTTTAGAAATCATTTTATGTATGTTTTCAGCTTAACTGGAGAAAATACTCTGTTTTCCTTAAAAGACTGGATACATGAGAACTCCAGGTCATTAAGGAAGCATCTGCAGGAGATAATATTTCTAATACTCTTCACATTATTCTTGGGCCCATCTAATGATGTTCTACATGACTGAAGAAAGCACAGATCAATGTTAACAAGAAACAAAAGCTAGGCAGAAATCATTATTTTAAATGAACTAATTTATTTTTCCCATGATACATTTTTCACAAACATACTGTGTGAGGAGTCAGACCGGATAGTAGGCGATTGGGATTTCCTGGGTCCCCAAGTCATTTTTCTCAAATATAAAAATGGCGTTTTCTCCTCCAAGTCTCAACTTCACCAGAGCACCTTTCTCCCAAGAGACAAGGGCGTAATTAACATGTCAAAACACTTTCACTCAAGAAACACCTTTCACTCAAGAAAAAGGGGAACTTATCAGTTCCCCACCTAAAGCGCCTGCCCAATCCCATCTCCCGGCCACTGCTAAGGGGGTAGTGTCTGACTGGTCCTTTTATCATTAGAAAGGGACTGAGGAAGTTAACTGATAAACCTTTAGGAGCTTTTTGTCACAGAACCAGGTACGATGGAAACCAGGATTTTTCCTTTGTTTATGGAGAAACTCCTTTGAAATGAAGTTTTGTTTTTTTAAAAAGATTTATTTATTTTTATTGGAAAGGCAGATATGTAGAGAGAGGAGGAGAGAGAAGAAGATCCTCCCAAGTGACCACAATGGCCAGAGCTGCACCAATCTGAAGCCAAGAGCTCCTCAGGGTCTCCCACGTGGGTGCAGGGTCCCAAGATCTTGTGCCGTCTTCAACTGCCTTCCCAGGGCACAAGCAGGGAGCTGGACGGGAAACAGGGCTGCCAGGATTAGAACTGGTACCCATATGGGATCCTGGCGCGTTCAAGGCGAGGACTTCAGCTGCTAGGCTACCAGGTGGAGCCCCGAAGTAAAGTTTTAAAAGGCACTATTGCCACCATTAACTTTGTTTTTTCTTCCTTCCTCCTAATGTTATGGGGTGCAGCCAGTGATAGCCAGCGCCCATTGACAGTGGGCAAATGAAATGTGGCTGTGTCCCCTACCCTCTGTCCTGAAGGTGAGTCCTAACAGCAATGGAATGTTAATTCCATCTTCAACCACTCCCCCCACCATTTAGGTATTCGCTCCTGCCCACCTGTGACTCACCTATCATCTGAAAGGGGACGGTATTGCATTGCTGTGTAACCACGCCCCTCACAAGCTCCTTTAAAAGGCCTGTGAAGCAGGGGCTCGCTCTCTTTCTGGGCAGGTGTTTCTGTTACTCTGGCACCTCGACTCTTGGCTGACCCAGGACAGGTAGCTCCCTGAGCATGGTCCCTGTGTACTGCTTAGATGGGACAATACGTATAGCAATATTATTTCTGGTTTGTGTACTATCAGGAGTTCCAGGAGAGGTGAGAACTAGCAGTAGCGTAATGTGGGCAGAGAAGCCAAGGAACAGGGAATGTCTGCAGTATGTGTGTCCAAACTGTTATTTGTGGCATGTCTCTTAGGATAACTTATATTGTTGGGGAAGCTGGGACATAGGTCTTCAGCTTAACAGATGAACTTAGGGGTAATGACCATTTGTTCCTCTTGGGATTACGTTTGGTTGGATTATGATTGGTTGGATTGCTATATGGACTTGTGATCTGCTATTTCTAGTGTGCTCTGTCATCACCAAGCTTGGTTAATAAAGACTCCTTAATAAAACTTTAGACATGTCTGGTGTGATTTTGCTTGCATCCCATAACACTACCACTGGCAGGAGGCCTCGGGTTTTTCCTGCCTTGGAGCCCCCTCCTGTCATTAAGGCAAGCAGGAACTCTTTCTTTCCTAAATAAGTCATACTTTGCAAGCTAGAGTGTGTCCACAGGAACATTTTTCTTTCATGTGAGACAAGAATTGAGGCTGCTGCCACATCTTGCATCAAGAAGCCCTACAACCATACCATCATGACCAGAGAAGTTGCATTTTTATTGCTTTTGGCTTACCAAGAGGGCATACTTACATCACCAGCAGGAGGGACAAAGTAGATGCCACTCGAATCAAACTTATACTCTGGATTTTTAACCAATTCTTGGTTGAAGAATTTGTTTAGAATGCTGCGCAATGTGCGCCGGTCCCAGTCATCAGTCACCCTGCCTCCGTAATTGCATTCACCAGTCATGTATCGCAAAGCATCATAAGGCAGTTCCTAAAATTGGAGATCAAGAAACTTGACTAGGCACATTATCAACAATCATGCTTCCTGTTGGTTTCCCATGTTCACTAAACATTTTACAAAATGTTTCCCTGAACAGAATTTCCTTTTAGATATGTCCCTGTTAATTGTTGCAATTTTCGCTAGGGTCTTTATTTTGCGGTTTTTCATTTCATTCAATCAAGTACTGAGAAGACAGCTAGTTAACTTGTTTATTATTCAATCAATATTACGTAAGCACCTACTATGTGCCAAATTCAAATAAGTTAAACTCACTTGCCATCCTGTGTTTGCTGTCCAGCAGCAATGGACTTGCTGCATAGAGCTGATAATCATACATGCATGGACTACCATGATGGTTAGATAACCAGAGTTTATTAACAGCATCAGACTTTTAAAGAGCTGTAGTCACCTACGCATCAGGGAGGGGGTCTGAGGCATATACATTTCAACAGCAAGAGACAGTCTTCTTTCCTTGGTCAGCTAGTTCCAGGTTCCCAGCCTGGGGCAGGCAGCACCTCTCTTTGTGGACTAGGGAATTTCCTGTCTATCCATTTCCATATTAACTGCTCCTAATAGCTCTGGCACCACACTGCAAAAGATTTCTAATTCCTTCCAACAATCCTGGAAAATCTGGCACTAATTTTTGCAAAAATAATTCCAATATAACTTCGATACACAATACCCAATATAATTCAAAATAATCACTCTTTCCTTAAAATAAACTTTAAGCATGTTTAAAAGCAATGTATTTTTGATTTCTGAAGCTTATTTGTTTTGCAGGGAGAAGGAGAGAGAGAACTCCTATTTAGACATTCTTTGAAAATACTTTTTGAGTGGCTGGGCTTTGGCTTAGTGGTTAAAGCTGCCACCTGAGATGCTGGCATCTCATGTGAGTGATGTTTAAAGTCCCAGCTACTCCACTTCTGACCCTGCTACCTGTTAGTGAGCCTGGAAAAGCAGAGGAGGATGGCCCAAGTGTTTGGGGTTCTGTACCCATGTGGCAGACCTGCAGGAAGCTCCTGGCTCTGGCTGATGCAGCCATTTGGGAAGCAAATTAGTGGATGGAAGACCCCCCCCCCCAGCTCTTCCCAACTCTCTCCATAAAACTCTCCCTTTCAAATAAATGTCATCTTTTGAAAAACAAAATAGTATTTTAATAGTTGTTGCCTAATATGGAGTACTTAAGATTCTTCCAAGTTTTAAAAATACTATGTTCTATTAAGCACATATATCTTAAAATGTCTTAATAATTCTTTCTTCTAGATTCTTAAAAATAAAACCACTGTTTCCGACTGTAAGGAGTCAATTTAAAAAAGCAATATATGAATATTTAGCTGTAAAACCTTTTGACATCTATGCTTTTTGGTCAGTATACATTTCTGTGAAATTTTTGAAGATCCTACATATAGCAACAGTCGAAAATATTTGATGCTAATATATAGCAATCTTTAACTTGAGTGTTTTTCTGTCACTTTTGTGCGTTACTTGCTCTTCTTACTTTGAAGGATTTCTTTAGTGGAAATCACAGTACTAGAGAGGATCATGTAGTAGAAAGTAAGAGGGAAATTAATGAGTTAGGGGATGAAAATTATGAAATTCATTATGTGGTAGAACTGGAATGTAAGGTTGTGAGTTTAGCAGAATGTATGTCATTGACCAAGACCTTGTGGAGAAACAAAATCAAGAAGGAGCACTCTAAACCACGTATGTTCTTCCTACTACAAATGTTTGATCAGATGCACACACCTTTTCGGTCTGTCTCATCAACAGGCTACTATTATATAAAAAATGGACTATCACAAGAAAACTCTGGTGCTAATTAGATATTCAGTATATATAACTAGGAAAACACTCAGGTGAGCTTATCTGTCAGAAGGCTTCATGACATAGATGTAGATGAGATTTGGAGGGAGAGTTTTTGATTTAGCTGTCAAGGATTAAATTTGGCTGCTATATTCCTGAGGGTTTATAGGAAAATTGCCAACCTGTGTTTCTTAGCAGTACGATCAGGACCAGGGTCAACCACATTGGGGAATGTTTTATTCTTCAGGCTAGAAGAGACATGTAAGCTGACAGAAGACACAGAAACAGTGACAGCCTGCTGCTTGGACTGTTTCTGTTAAGAAAGGCCATGGGCAGGAAGAGTGCAGAAAGAATAGGGGTCAGTGCTAACAACTGGTATTCAAATGGTTCTATGCAAAGTTCTTCAGTTTAATATTGTTAATTATCAAAGTAAGGGGAAAAATAACAGAATCCTATATATCAACAAAGTGGCTAAAACAAAGACCTTTACATACTTTGAAAGGTGCTTACTACATATGTAGAGTGACAATTTTTAGTTTCCAGTAGTCTAGAGGTAACACCAACTGTTAAATTTGCAAGAGCTAACTGGAACCTGTTCCCATAGGTGTGGTCAGTGTGCCCGGGTGTCTAAGGGATAGAATCACAGAGACAATGGGCAGAATCATAAAAAACCCCAAGAAGAATCACCTTCTGTTCTTATAGGCACTCACCTATAACCATAAGAATTCTCAGTACAGGTGTGGACAAAAGATGCAGCCAAAGTAGCACACAGAAATGTGCAAAGGAAAGACAAATTTGGCTTCTAAGTCGATTATTCAAGAAAAAGTCTCAAGGGCCCGGCGGCGTGGCCTAGCGGCTAAAGTCCTCGCCTTGAAAGCCCCGGGATCCCATATGGGCGCCGGTTCTAATCCCGGCAGCTCCACTTCCCATCCAGCTCCCTGCCTGTGGCCTGGGAAAGCAGTTGAGGACGGCCCAATGCTTTGGGACACTGCATCCGCGTGGGAGACCCGGAAGAGGTTCCAGGTTCCCGGCATCGGATCGGTGCGCATCGGCCCGTTGCGGCTCACTTGGGGAGTGAATCATCGGACGGAAGATCTTCCTCTCTGTCTCTCCTCTGTGTATATCTGGCTGTAATAAAATGAATAAATCTTTAAAAAAAAAAAAAAAAGAAAAAGTCTCAAAAATAGATAAGTATTGAATACAGAAAAAGGCAATCAGAACAGTAGGAAAATATACTAAAGCAGATATGTGAAGAGCAAGCAGGTTATAGCAACACAGCTCTAGGTGTGAGACAGAAGTAATAGAGGAAGATATGACACAGTTGGAGAAAACAAAAATAATCATCATCAATGACGAGCTTGGGAGCTTGGGGGTTGAGTGGGTAGTGGTTCTGTTTAGCTTGATGTAGGCAGAGAATGGAACATAGGGAATGATAGCATTTAATAATTCTAAAAAAATAATCAGTTCTCATTTTACTTCTTTTTCCTGGCTATCTGTTCACCCACTGCTATTCACCTACTACTACATGATAGTGCTCCCTGTCTGTATTAGTGAATGGAATCACTATCAATCAATACCAGAAAACTAACATAAACCAAGACTTCTTCCCCATTCATATTTCATTTAATATCTAAGACAGTTCAATCCTTTACACTACACACTGTGCTTTTCTATGTTTCCCATCCCAACTCAAATCCCTTAATTTAAACTTTTAAGATCATGCAGATTTTCTCCTATGTTTTCTTTTAGAAATTTGTAGTTCTAGGCTTTGAATTAAACTCTGGAATTATTTTTGAGTTAATTTTCATGAAGAGTATAAATTTTGTATCTATATTCACCTTTCTGAATAAAAACATTCAATTGTTCTAGAACCACCTGTTGAAATAACCGGTTTTTTTGTTACTAATATTTATTGATTATAGTTGTTCCTTAGTTAAATGTCAATAATCATATTTTGTGGGGGCAGTTTTTGAGTTCTGTATTCTATTCTACTGAACGATGGGTCTGGATTTTTTTGAACCAATACCATATTGTTTTAATCACCAAAACGTTAATGGCAAATTTTGAACTAGTGTAGTGTCAAATTTACAACATTTTTCTTTTTTAATATTATGTTAGTTATTATAGTCTGTCTGTTTTTATGAACTTTAGAATCAGTGTGGTGACATCTACAAAATAACTTGATTGGGATGGCAGTGATTCTAAGCTGGGAAGAATTGACCTTCACACTACTGCATCTCTCTGTCCGTGAACATGGGCTATCTTGATTTATTTATTCCTTAATTTCTTTCATCAGAGAAGCACACTTTTACTCATATAGCTATTGTACACATTAGATAATATATAATTATTTCATTTTGGGGGAAAACTAATACAAATTTTATTGTGTATTTTTAGTTTAAATTCCATTGCTGATTTATGGGAAAGCCATTAACCATGTATCATACAAGTATAATTAGTTAAGAAATCACATGTTAGGTGTAAGATTTTTTGAGCTGATTATTTCAGATTTTTGTAATTAGAAAACCATGTCATCTGTAGATAAGAGGTAATTTCTTTCTTCCTAATCAATATTCCTTTCATTTTCTTTTTTAAAAAATTGTATTAGTAGGACTTTGAGAACAATAGTGAAAGTAAATGTTGGTGGATCCGTCTTTACTTTTTATTTTTTTCTGTTCCAGCTTCTCATTATTTAAATGTGATGATAACTGTAACTGTAACTCTATGTCTAGGCATAGAGGCAGAGGAAAAGAGGGTGGTAGAGGGGCAGAGAAACGGAGATGGAGACATCAAGAGGGAGAGTCTCCCATCTGCTGCTTCATTCCCCCAAAGGTGTCACAGCAGCTGGTACTGGCTGGGCTGAAGTGAGAAGCCCAGGACTCTCTCTGAGTCTGTCACACGGGTTGTAGCAGGCCAAGCATTTGGATCATCCTCTGCTGCTTTCCCAGGAGTTTTATCAGAGAGCAGGATCAGAAGCAGAGCGGTTGCAACTTCACATTGACGCTCATATGAGATTCTTCCATCAGTAGCCCCAGATGCTGGGATTTGTCAAATACTTTTCCTACATTTATTGATTATGGGTCAAGTGATTTTTTTTTCTTTAGCCCACTGATGTGATGGATTACATTCACTGGCTCTTGAGTCTTGACCAAGTCATGAACTAACACATACTTTTAACTGATTCTTTAGTAGAACTATAATAATTTTTTGCCTACAATAATTTAAATTTAGAAAAATTGATAAATGGAAAAAATCTCATGCTTTTCAACTTTTTCATACTGAAAAATATGCTTATTTTTGCTAAAATATTTCCTTGAACTTTGTAACACTGCTTTTTTTGTTGTGTACTGCTACTACTTTTTTAGATGAATGTTACTAGAGGAAAGAAACATTACATTTATAATTCTTTTGAATGTTTTGCCAAATTTATAAGCTGCAAAGCTTAAAAAAAAAAAAAACCTCTTTGATTCTTCTTATATACAGCAAGAACTCACAATGAAACTCAGGACCTCAAATAAGGGATTCTTCGTGTAACTGTAGATCTAACATTTCAGCTCTCAAAATTTGGTTAATCCCTAATGTTGTTTTTATAGAAAAATAATTCAATGTTTTCCTAATTGCGAGTGTTTTAAAAATAAATGTAATGCATGAAAGCTTTTTAAAATCCAAAGTTTTTTGTATGGTTGTTCGGTTTTTTTTTGAAAGGGAGAAAGAAACAAACTATATACATATTGGTTCATTCCTCCAGTGTCTGCAACAGCACAGGCAGCCCAGGTGAAAACCAGGATCCTGGGATTCAGGTCAGGCCTTCCTGATGTTAGGAAGGTACATAAACACTTGAGCCATCACCTGCTGCCTCGAAGGGTGCTTAATAGCAGGAAGCTGGACTTGGGAGCAGAGCTGGACTTGAACCAGGGCACTCCAACTTGGGATGTGGGTGCCCCAAGTGGTGACATTACCATTGTGCCAAACGCCCACTCTCCAAAACAGTGTCTGATGCTCTGATGATGAAAGGAGTTAAAGATTTCCAAATCATTTTGAACAAAGTTCTGCCAAAATGCAGGAAGACTCACTTTACAAAAAGCCCCATGCCCTTTTAGGCACTTGGATTGATTTCAAATCATTCCTCACAGGAGCACATGTGCTAAAAAAAATCCAACTGGAAAAAAATGTAGTGATAAGGGAAAAGGTCAGTTAAAACTCTGCCTGAGGGGGGGATCCCAGAGTGGAGCAGGGGGACAGGAGGAGGCTTGTATCCCAACCCTGAAGACTCCCAGAGCCTCACCAAGGACTATCAGTATGAGCACCAAGGACTACATCCCTACTGCCAAGGAGATCACAGGGGAAATGGAGTGCCTTCAGAGAACAAGAACTCTGAGGTCACCCACCCCCATTTGGACCTACAATGTGGGATGGAAGAAGCCCAATTCCTGCCTTGCAGGATCCAGGGTCATCGGACCGACAACCAGGATCCCTGAGCAGTCCGCAGAAACAGAAGAACAGTAAACTTCCTTCAGAACTAGGGAGAGGAGCTTCCTCTGGCCCTTGCCTGCTTCCAACTTTGGGTCCCCACCCTCTTTCGTAAGGACCATCAGGATCGCTCCAGAAACCCCTCATAACAAACAAACAAATGAACAAACAAACTAGAATAGACAGAGAACAACTAGGAAAGCTTAGAAACAGACAGGAAGCGGTCAGCCGGGATGCACTTATAACTCACTGGGTGGGACACAAAGATCAGTTACTCCTCTCTGGGGTGATAAAGATTTCTCTGCACACCCCTCCCAAAAACGTTCACCTAAACTGTTGACATATGTCCTGTTAAAGTTATAGAGTTAGACTACCCGAAAAACAACCAGGTTCAGCAAAATCATGCTTCAATGCTATAAAATGCTAAATACGGGCCCGGCGGCGTGGCCTAGCGGCTAAAGTCCTCGCCTTGAAAGCCCCGGGATCCCATATGAGAGCCGGTTCTAATCCCGGCAGCTCCACTTCCCATCCAACTCCCTGCTTGTAGCCTGGGAAAGCAGTTGAGGATGGCCCAATGCATTGGGACACTGCACCCGCGTGGGAGACCTGGAGGATGTTCCTGGTTCCCGGCATCGGATCGGCGTGCACTGGCCCATTGCGGCTCACTTGGGGAGTGAATCATCGGACGGAAGATCTTCCTCTCTGTCTCTCCTCCTCTTTGTATATCTGGCTGTAATAAAAATGAATAAATCTTAAAAAAAATGCTAAATACTAACATTAAAATAGACAAGAGACAGCTGAATAGCAATCTATAGCCATTTTAAGGTATATAGAACATGGTTGAATATAAACCAAAATTGAAATCTCTATGAGGAAGTCACAGGTTGTGGTTGAGAACCTGCATTTCCCTAGTAACATATTGGTTAATCAATACCATGTCAATTAATGCCATAATGTCGTAAATGGTTGTAAATATTATGTTGGGTTTTTTACCTGATTGGGATGATACTCTGCTGGTTCTACCTTCAGACCAGAGATGGTCTCACCAAGAAGCCATTGAACTTACCAGGACAATAAGATGTTGGACTTTATGATTGGTCAAAACCTCCAATGAAAGAATCTCAACTGAATTTGAACTATGGAAATGCAACAAGGTGGAGCAATCCACCATTGGGGGGGGGGGAGGGTTTGGGGAGGGGCAGGGGGGGATCCCAGTGCATAAAAAAACGTGTCACATAATGCAATGAAATTAATAAAATAAAATAAAATTTAAAAAAAGGTTCAGAAATAATGATACTTTGAAAAACAGCAAAAAACAAAACAACACAAAACAAAAAAAACAACTCTACCTGAGACATCGGTGTCTCACAGACCTGATTCTTCGAGTCTCAGCAATTCAGCTCCCTTCCAACAAACCTGGAAAACTCAGGGGAAGGCGGCCCAAGTGGCTGGGTCCCTGCATCCTCATGGATCCCTGGATGTAGCTACGTGCTTCAGCCTGGCAGGTCCCTGCCATTTAGTCATTTGGGGCGTGAGCCAGAAGACAGAGCTTTCTCTTTCTCTCCCTCTTTCTTTCCCATCTCTAATTCTAAAATAAATCTTTCAAAAGAACAAAAGGTATTACTCTTTTGCATGAGCAAGCATGCCTGTGAGTGAATGTGTGTGTGTGTGTGTGTGTGTGTGTGTGTGTGTGTGTATGTGTAAAATAGAATGAGATATACTGCATAGTACATTAGTTTTTTTGGCTTAAAATTAGGTTATTTGTCAAAAAACTGATAAAATTTAGTTTCCTGATGGGGAAACTGATTTCCTGACTATACAACATAGTAATTAAGTACTACTTAATAAACCTTTGAGAATTATAGTGCCGTTTGTTTTGTAGGAGTGGAAACTGTTCAGAGGTCTCTGTTTACTATACAAATACATGATAAAGAGCAAAATAGGTAATGCCTTGCTGGGATTTTTACAGTACCTCATATTGGTTCAGAAACATGTGGAGTTGCTGTACACTGATTCTTAGATCTGTCTCATTGAACTCGTAAGGAATATTCCATCCCAAGGGTCCAAATTTCCTTCTTTCTTGTACCAAAGCATGAAAGAAGCAGAGACCATAAAGTAACTTCTTGAATTCATCCTGTAATAAGAAAAAGTGATTACATATCATAATTTTCTTCCTGTTACATTTTACTTACCATGTTTCAAAGTGAAAGCAATTAAAATTAGTGTTGTAAATAAACAGAGATACATTCATCTCATGGTATGATTGAAACAGAATGAAACACACTTCTACAGGCTCCTCAGGTAAAAATGCACCCGTCTACATGTTCACTTGGCATGATCAGGTGCCTACATCTACCAGGTTCTTAGAAAGTACCAAAAGGCCATTTAATCTAATGTGACATTACAGGGTTTTTGAGGTTCTGACTGAAGCATCACTGGAAGGCAAGCTTTCAATGTGTGGGCCTAGATTATAATGGAGATATTTCCAAGGAGATACTTCAAGCCAAGCAGACAGCTCCAAAACCCACAGAGAAGAGAGGAGATACTCAAAACAGAGTTTGAGGAGCCTTTGCGAATTAGAAGCTGCTGTAGTGTGAGCTTCCTTCATCTCTAAGGGAGAAACCCATCTGGAGTTCACCTTCACATTTCTGGTTCGTAAAAAGAAGCTAATGGACCTACTCCAAGAGTTGATACATTTCCTGTAGCTGGACAGGGTGGAAGGGTGCAAAACTTGTACCTGAAAGAGCCCGATAGCCACAGAGCAGAGGACTAGGAGAAGGAAATCTTTCTCTCACCTTCTCTGACAACAAGCCAACCTGCTGGGATGTTCAAGGAACAGATGGGGAGCTCGGCTGAGTGGGGGGAGGCAGAAGTCATTTTGAAAATGCCTTGGTTAGGAAGGCTTCTGCCACGCAGCAAGAAAACCCTAGCACGAGGAAGCAACGAATGCAGCAGCCATGGAGAAGACAGCAGCAGTCTTCCTAAGGAGAGGCACTGCCAAGAAGAGAGAGGTCTGGCGGGGGAGCCTAAGGAGAATTGGGGGAGCAGAGAAAGGAAAAGTCCAAGAGTCAGCTTGAAACTACTCCCAGGTACAGACAGCTCCATGTGATACCAGCCACAAAGAAGAATTTCTGCTCCTCCTGGCCTTCTTTCCATGTGTGCTCAGAACTGAGGGGTCAGCATCACTCAGCATCCATCAAGTATGGGAAGAGTTTAAACAAGACATGAGAACTTTATTCTCTTCCCCTGACTGCATTAAGTTCACTGATTATAGGTCTTGGCTGAGAAACTGAGAAGTTGAAGACTAAAGTGAATAAATGTTGAAGTAATGATGAATACGTTTTATGTTTTCTAACTTCTGAATCAAGGCTGGTTTTGCCATTCAAAAAGACATTTTAGGACATTTTAGCTAGAAAAGTCATGGGAATGCCGCCAAGTTTTTCCCAAGAGTGGGGAATGGTCTCCCTCCTGGAATAAACTTGAAAGAGTGAGTGGGAATCAAAAGAACAGTGGCATAAACTCAACGACAAAAATGGGAAGTAAAATGATGGCCTAGTTCTGGAACTGTTCTGATTGTTAATTTATTAGAGAAATGAATCACTAAATACATTGACTGATGTTTTGAAAGCCAGGTTTCTCACTGCAGAAGAGACACACAAAGAAGGCATGAGGAACAGCAGGGAAGAAACCAGGGGGAGGTAAGCTGAAGTTGGAAGTGTGTTATGAATGTATACTCACACATACACTGTCTACATGGCTGTGTGTATGTGCTTACATTTCCAAGTTTTCTCCATTGAAAGGGTCAAGAAGCAAATACTTAGATCTCCACTGGAAGGAAATAGGGTTTTTCAGAAAAACTGGCTGCATGAATTATCTTATGCCAAAGAAGTAAGAAATGCTGAAATTAATGATACCAGAATGTTTAAAAGATGGAAACTGTAACAAGTGCAGAGGAAACAGGTCAAAGAGATTTCTATTCTGGATCAAACTGAGCATCCAAAGACTTGAATATAGTATGACTTGTAAATCACTGGGGAAAACCCCCAGCATCTCCTGGTTTCTAACAACAGATAACCTAATCAGGGGAAAGAAAGAGTTGTTATTTACTGGAAACCAAGTATCAAATGTGAAGAGTGCTGAACTTGGCAAAGAATCCTTTTGTAATCACCATAAAAATTAACTGGTACAAGTAAGGCCCATCAAAGGACAATACAAATATGGACAAGGAGTAGTTTATTTACAGGGTTCTCAAATATCTGTATGTTTTGATTATGTATTATTTTGACTGAGAAGGAGTAGAAATATAATCATGAGAAAACACTAAACAAATCCAAAATGTGTCGTGTTTTGTTTCAAAAAGGGAGAGAGATGAATTCAATCCTTCAGAGATTTCGGTGCCATAGAGCCAAGGCAGGAGTAGGGAAACACTACAGGCTAAAAGAGGCAACAAAGACATAGCAACAAATGCAATACCAAACCCTAGCCCAAGTGGGTCCTGCACAAGGAAGACACCCGATGGACATTACTACAACAACTGGCAACACAGGCCCACAAATGGCAGATTACATATGACTGACTATCCATGCTAAACTCACTGAAAGTAGCAACTCACCTGAAATAAGATAATGTCCCTATTCTCAGTGAATGTCGACCAAAGTATTTATTTATAAACTATCATGTATGTAGTGTGTGCATACATATGCATATATGCATATATATATATATATATATATATATATATATATATATATATATATATATATATATATAGAGAGAGAGAGAGAGAGAGAGAGAGAGAGAGAGAGACCCAGAAAGAACACACAAGGGATAAAACAAATAGAATAACATATCAATAGGAGGTGTAGAGGAAAAAGATACAGGACCTTGCTGGTTTTAAATTCTCAACTTCTCTGAATTTTAAATTTCTAAGCGACAATACAAACCAGAAATACCACGATGTGTGCTGCTTTGACTTTTAGTGAGATTTTGGTTAAGGATCAGACTGCTTTATAAATGTCTGAACTACTAACATATGTGACAACTAATGGGGAGACTTTCTCCTGATAAAGAAGAAAGGGGGGTTTGAGTCAACTTTTGCAAAGGGCTGTATCTAGTTTTCAATACACAGATTTGCCCTTGCCACCTGTTTGAGAGTAACCTACTCTTTCTTGGCCTCACTGATGCAAGAGCTAGGTAATACAGCACATTTTAGAACCACAGGATGAGGCTTAGCTTAATTTTAAATATGGGCACTTTTCTTTACTGCCTAAGCTTTCGTTTAATGAAAGCACTTCTTTATTTTTAATGTTTTCTTTTGATGTGCACTTAAAACATTTTCAGACATCAAGGGTGTGAGCTGTTTAATAACAAACTTACTAAGGTTCATAACCCCTCTTAAAAGCAAACTCTTCCATTTTTAATTATGGTAAAACACTGTGAAACATTTTTAGGTCACAGACATTCACACACAGAATTCTAATCATGAAAGCAGTGGGGGTTTTCCCTGCTTGCCCGGTGACGCTGAGAAAGACCCTTATGAGTCCCATCAATCAAGACGGGAAATCATTTGGGCTCTCATTATGGTTATATGGAGGAAATATTTTCAGGTTTTAATTTAGAGATATGGTTCCAACTAGCAAAGGGCTCAGTTAATATCGTGAAACAAGATTCTCCAACCTTGCAGATTTGTGCCAAGAATGGCTTACAGCTGACTTTCTAAATAGAAAGCTACATTATTAATGATACCCCATAAGATCTCAGCTGAGCAGGAATGAGGCTGGTGGTGAAATTAAAATAAAATATTAATAAAATTGACTTCAGCACAGTCAATAATCAGTAATCAAAACCAACTGCACTGCAGTGCAGGAGGCCCATTTAATTTGTAGTTCTACACCATTCACACATCCATGATCACCAGGGGCCACTTGAACTGCTTTACAGGGCTGAGGTAACAAGACTCAGCCATTACTAACAGGCTTTTTGCAGCTGCCAAAGAACTCCGGGTCAGAGATCGGGTCCATGAGGTAGGATCGGATGATATTAGCCCGTAAGCCCTTCGGGGCTTCGTTGGTCATCTTCACACCATTCTGCAGAACTGACACAGGGAAATTTGGAGATGGGTAACTTGTCAGCCAGAGTCGGAAGTCTGGGTGTGTTGATTCCGGGCTTAACTCCTGTAAGACAGTGGGTCAGAGAGCAAAAGTAAGTAACATCCACAAGAAAATAAATCTCATCATCATATATACAATGAATGGGCTGCAACGGGGAGGAAGCACTTGCACAAAATGAAAATGGAATTGCTGCAATTTTCAGTAAAAGCCTTAAAATACGGATTCTTGCCCTAAAACAACATGCTTCATGGAGACAGCACAGAGTGCTGGCTTTCTCCTTTATCAAATTAATTCACAGGACTATAACATTTACAAAGATGTTATATAATTCAGAGTTGGCCAGCATCAAGATTAAGACATTGATGTCACAATGATGTTGCTGGAGCATTTCAGAGATAATGATCTGCCCCAAAGCTAGATTCATTCCTCCTTCTTCAGCTTAGTATCGAGAATAAGTAATACACTCAAGTAAATAAGTACTAAATTAGGAGATGGCATTGTAGCATAGTGACTAAAACCACTACCTGCAAGGGTGACATCCCATACAGGTGCCAGTTCATGTCCTGGCTGCCCCACTTGCAATTCATCTTCCTGCCACAGGCCTGAGACGAGGAGCAGAAATGGCCCGAGTATTTGGATCCCTGCTACCAACAAGGGAGGTCTAAATGAAGCTCCTGCCTCCTGGCTTTGACTTAGCCCGACACAGACCAGAAACCAGGAACTTCTTCTGGTTCTACATCCTGGGTAACAGAAGCCCAGGTACTTGGGGCAGGTTCTGTTGTTTCCCAGGCCATTAGTATAGAGCTGGATTGGAAGTAAAGCAACTGGGACTTGAATGAGTGTCTGCATCACAAGTGGGGGCCTTATTTGCTATGCCACAACCCCAGCTGAAAGAAAGAGAGATTGGGGGAGACAGAGGAGGATGTCATACATAAGTATCTTAAAGGATGAGGACCACTGGTATATTTCACTGGTGCAGTCTGAATTCTATACATCTGTCTAAGGGATAGTCAGGGTTAGACTGTGGAGAGTATTAGAGCTCCTAGTTAGCACTTTCAGAAAGCTATATAGGACTTAGGAACAATTACCAAGGGCTTCTCTCCCTCTTCAGTTCCTCTCCATGTTGCTACCCTGCAACTGACCATGTCAGCGGTGGCTAGGTTTCTTAACTTTACAAATCTTTCTCATAAAAACAAAAACAATAGAGTTCATTCAGTGAAGGGTGAGAGTGACTCAGGAGGCATACATAGTTTTCTCTTTCCCAACAACAGCTGAGTGGAGGAAGCGGTGGTGAAGGCACCATGTTTTTTCCTTCTCCTGGCTTTCCTATGTCTGATGACTTAATTAATAGGACTAATGAGATTTGAGCCAGGTTCATCATTCATTAGCATTCTTCTCTTACAATGACTCTCAGAAAGTAATGTATGATGTATTTCAACAAGTCATGAAAATGTCCTTGAGACAATGGAATCATAGGGAGACAGACCCAACTGTAAAACCTCTCATGTAGTGGCTGGTGCCGTGGCATAGCTACTTAATTCTCTGCCTGTAGTGTTAGCATACAGGTTCATATCCTGACTGCTCCACTTCTCTCCAGCTCCCTTTTTATGATATGGGAAAACAGTAGAGGGTGGCTAAAGTTCTTGAGCCATTGCACCTACATCATAGATCTAGAAGAAGCTCCTGTCTGGATCAGCTCAGCTCTGGCTGTTGTGGCTATCTGGAGAATGAAACAGAGGGTGGAAGAATTCTGTCTCCTCTTCTCTATTTGTAATAATCTGCCTTCAAATTAAAAAATAAAAAAGCAAGTTCTCATGTAAAGCCTGAAGTATAAGGAAATGTTGGCAAAGACAATAATAGGAATAATAGTTTAATAATACCAATTATTATTGCCTAGATTCTTGAGAAAGTGTACTTTAATCAATGAAAGTGAATGAAGTTCAAATGACTGAGGCAGAGATAGCAAGATAGAACATGGCCAGAAATGAGACTCGACAGGTAGACAGATGGTATTGGAAGTTATTCTGAACAAGGGTTTGAACTTTGTCTTGCATGCAATGATTCAGAACAGTGAAGCAATAGCCATTCACTAATTCAAAAAATACTTATTTGTCCTCTTCTATGTGCCAAGTATTATTCAAGGTGGCAGAGACAGGCCAGAAACAAAGCATTGCCTTCATGCCCTAGCAGTGTGATGCAGGCAGAACCAAGTGGTGGCACACGTCATAAAAAAAACCACTTTCTATGGAAAATTTAATTGGATGGTCAGACAATGCATGTTTATCCAGTAACCTTGGGGATGCTGAGAAAGGAGTTAGGAGTGGACTAGAATCACAGGAAATAGCAGCGGCCAAATTTCCTCTCTGGGTGTTGAAATCAGGTGCTAGTTTTTCTGTGTACTACAGTTGAGGCACAAGGAGTTTTCTTCCTGGAATTTCCACTCACAAAACAGGAATGTCCTCTGAGGCACTGCAAAGAGCATGAATGTAGTTCTCTTCAGGTTTCAGAGGGATTTTCTGGGACAGGGTCATTGGCCAACGGATGACAAGGGAGATAAAGGAAAGTTACATCCTGAAGTCCTTTGTTTTAGCTTAGTTACTTGAATTTCACCTTTAACAGCTTCCTTTATTGCTTTGGGTCTATTGCTGTTACAGATAAATGGATTTATTTCTCCTGTGAGGTTTACTGTCATCTTTGAACCTGCTTCTCTGAACGGGAGCTATTTCCACCTCTTGGGATGAGCCCTTGGCCTGACTGTGTGTGCTCCTCCAATTCTCCAGAGCTCGCAGCGTGAGCCCACCTCCGCTGTAGCCCAGCCTCTGAAACACATATCGATAACACATGAGACAGGCAAAATACAATGTGGTCAACAAAAGCCTGCATTGTTACCTCACAAACTCTCTCAAGAGTGGGCATCCAAGAGGTGGCAAGGTGACAGTTCTGAAGAACAACCCATGACCCATCCTTGATAGCTTTTTCTAACATCTTCATGGCAATGGGCCCTTGGCCTTGACCCAGGGATAAAGAGCTGAGCT
Organism: Ochotona princeps; assembly: GCF_030435755.1. Classification (NCBI taxonomy): domain Eukaryota; kingdom Metazoa; phylum Chordata; class Mammalia; order Lagomorpha; family Ochotonidae; genus Ochotona; species Ochotona princeps. Next base: position 71,536,048 of record NC_080836.1, read on the forward strand.
TTGATCCTCCATATCCCTGTGCACAATAATAACAAAGATATTAGTTAAAAAAGTCACATTTTTCTTAGAGTAAGAATTGTTAAAATAACTACATTAAGACTTACTAATGTTAGCACCCCTTAAAAGTCCAAACATACATGATGCTAAAAGCATGAATCAACCAAGAGTCCCATTAACGTGTGTGTGTGTGTGTGTGTGTGTGTGTATATATATCTCATGATTCATCTGTGGCTTTTTTTTTCTAGGGTAGATACTGTCATGTTGCTTCTCTGAGACCTTGAGCTGGCAAATTCAGCAGGGTCAGGCCCTTTCTGAATGCTCTTATCACTAAGAAGTAGCAGAAGAAAACAGAATATACCAAAAAAACAAAAAACAAACCACCACCACAAAAACAAAACAAAACAAAAAACGCACCACAACAAAAACCACTACCACTTGAAGAAATGGAGATAGCCAGTGAAGACAAGGCAGCAAGCAGGACTCACAAAGCGGCCCCAAGTGACCATGTTGTATAGTATCAGGGAGGCACACAAACAGTAACTACAAAGGGCGTAACGGGTCAGAAGGACATGTTGACTTAGAGAACTAAGTTCCACATGAGATGGACATTTTGGGTCACCTTTTCCCCTTTCTTCTCCTCCTTCACCATTGCCCCTCCTGGCCTTTCAATGGTCACGTAACCCGTGACCTGCTTCTACTTGGCTCCACTGAAAACAATTCTCCATACTCCCAATAAGACGAGCTTTCTAGATCACTTATCAGTTCCTGTCATTTTGTGACTTAAAACTCTACTATATCTTCCTTATTTACACACAGTCCATAATATAGCACAAAAGAACTCCACATGATCTCACCTAAAACTTCGTTCATCTAAAACTTTACCTCCGCCAATCACGGCAGTCACGTCCCAACACATCTTTAGCCACTACAAGGGGCTGTGTTGGACAATTAGTCTCTCTTGGACATAAGAATCACACTCACGCAAAAAAAGAGCATGGATTATTAAAATAGAAACTGGTTTGGTAAAGCAAATATTTCAGCTTAATAATCATGTGGCCTTTGAAAAAAATCTATTTAACCTCTCTCTGCTTTAGCATCTCAATCTGTGAAAGGGATATATAACATCATTTTTTTTACAGACTTGCTGTAAAAATTAAGAGCAAAAGTGTCTACAAAGTCCAATAAAGTTAACAACATGTAAGCACTCAATAAAAATGGGAATAGTGATTTTTAGAAATATCAGCGGTACTGTCATAAAAATTACTTGGATTATACCAAAAGAGGAAAATACCCTTAAAAATGTCCAATCCCCTGTTCATTATTTTCTTATTCTAGACTGTATGATGGAAAAACATTTACACTGAATTGATCTGAATAATTTGTTAGGTGCAAGAATGTAACAGTAAAACATATTGTTATTGGTAAAGCAAGTACAATGTGTAATTTTTGAGGGGAAGTTAAAAGCTCTATTTATAGACTAGGGAAAAGGCAAAAATCAGAGAATCTTCATCCTGGGTCACTGTTCAGACTGAGTTCATTAAATCAATCCAAGCTAATATACAGATCAAACGAAGCCACAGGGTCCCTGTCTCCCACCTACCTTAAAAGAAAAGCAAACCTTTCTTGAATTTAAATTCTGCATTTAAAGTTTGGAAAAGGAACTATTTTAAATGTCAGTGCTGCTGTAAGTATTGAATTACTGAGACTGTCCACCTCTGGACAACCCTCTCCCCTGCCCCACCCATCCTTCTGAGAATTGAGTGACACATTGTCACTTTGTCGTATTCTCTAAAGATTTCAGTGATAAGCTGCTTGCTTTGTACCCATCTATTGTAAGGCACCTGGTCGTCGGCAAACTTTAGAAGAGCAGCCATGGGATCTGCTCCAGGCGAGAGCACAAAAATCAAGGGCGCGCAGCAGTGGCTGTCTCCAAATGCCTTGGATAAATCAAAGGGCGGTGGCTCAATGAATACACGCCCCAATTTGTTAATTATAAATTCTTGTACCATTGGAATAACCTGGAAAGAGACAAGAATATGTTTGAATGAATATTCAGATTCTGTGCAAAACTGTAAAAATTCAGAACAAAGATTTTTTAGAAGAAAGGACTCTTAGCTATGTTAACTTTGATATTTCCTAATGGTAGAAAAATCAAAAGTATAACTGTTTATTATTAGAAAACAGTTGTAGGGGGAGAGCAAGATGGCACATTAAAATGGACAAGGAAGGATTAGCTGAGGAGCAGAGAGGGCATGATCCTGGGAAACAGAAAAGGACAGACTGAAAGCAGAGGGACTCCTAGAGACCTGTGGACACGGGAAGCCAGCAAAGACTGCAGGGTGATGCTGCAAAGAACAAATAGCCCAGCATCAGTCGGTGCTGCACTGGTGGCCAGGTGGAAAAGGGAGATCACTGGGAAGGCAGGAGGTAAATCCAGCCACAGAACTGCACGCCCCACTGATTTTTTAATCCAATCTTGAACAGAAGCAGAAGTGGCAGAATCCTATAAGGATGAGTTTGGGAACATGGTCGATTTCATGGCCCAGACCCTCACCAGTGCCTCATTAAGCACCATTCTGACTTGCAGCAAGGTCCCAGGAAGGACAACAGCAACCTACACATGCACTAGGCCAGGGGACAACTCACTTGCAGCTCAATGTATTGCACTGGTCCCACTGGGAAAATAATATCAACTTGGCATCCCATGGGTTCTCTTAAAAATCAGTCCAGGTTACGCCAAGACCTAACTGGCAGCAGGTTTCAATAAGAAGAGGAAAAAAATATCCATGCAACAGGTACCACTAACACCACTCTGATCTATTTTAAAGTCACAGCTGGAGTCTCCCTAATCCTGAGTGCTGCTAGAATCAGGAACGGGAGAAAGACTAAGCAGACAACAGAGGAGCCACAACATGGGATCACAGGAGGTGAAGAGCATGACTCAGGAGACCCACCTATGGAGGCTGTGGCAACAGAATAGCAAGGGAGCCTGGGACTGAAATTTGCTGTGGGTAGTGATACAAGTGGAGAACCAGGCAACGAAAAGGTTCAGTAACGTTGACCTGTAGACTTGTGGATGATGCAGTTTAAAAACTTGGCCCAAACAGAAGAATCCACTAATCAGAATTACAATGGCCAAGGGAAAAGAAGAGGTACAATGAATGGGGTCACTGATGCCTCCTCCACAATGGAGCAAAAGACTATTTCAACCTCGAAGTCAGCTAAAGAAGAAGTCAAGGAACTTCTGGATAATGAATTTTTGAGAATTGTTACAAAGGTATTTAAAAACAATGAGAAGCACATATAGGAATTCTAGGAATTTAAGGAATATGTTACACAGGAAGGAGCAACACTGAAACAAAATCAAAGTGAATTATCAGAAATGAAAAACAGTACAGCAGATTAAAATTCCAGTGGAAAGCCTTAATAATAGAATGAGTGAGGCCAAAAACAAAAACAAAACCCAAAACACAACTCAGAACTGGAAAACACCTCCTGCAAAACTGCTAAACTCATCAGAAAGCTAGAAGAGACCTAAGTAAAGTTAAGAAAAGCATCCTAGAATTAAGTGACACCATCAAAAAATTGAATGCAAGAGTTAGGGGGGTTCCTGAAGTTATATAAACAGAAGCTGTGTTAAAAGATGTACTCAATAAAATAATAAATGAAAACTTCCCTAACACAGAAAGAAATGAGGAACCAAGGTCAGGAAGGGCACAGAACCCCAGATAGAGTCAACCAGAAGTGATCCTCACCAGAACACATCATAATCAAGCTTCCTTCAGTTGAACATAAAGAAAAGGTACTTAAGTATGCACGTGAGAAAATCCAATTAACTTTTAGAGGAACCCCAATCAGCTCACAGATAACCTCTCAGAGGAAACCCTACAGCTCAGAAGAGAATGGAGTGACATATTCCAGAATCTAAAAAAAAAAAAACCAAAAACAACTGCCAATGCAGAATAATATATGCAGCAAAGATTTCCTTTGTACCTGAAAACAATAAAATACTTCTAAAGCAAGAAAAACCTGAAACCGAGATCATCAGAAGACAATAGAAACCCCAGAAGTGAGTATATACATCGATATGAAAATGTACAGAAGAACAACTATAAATGGGAAAGCATCATGATAATAAGGATCTACCTAACAAGATGATTATCCACTTAATGAATAAACACATTAAAAAAATCCTGGATGCCAACTTTTCTGAGTAGTTTCTAACTACAGAAATTGTACAAAAATATTGAATAGGGAGCAGTGCAATTATTCAATTGGCTAATCCTCCACCTGCAAGTATCAGCATCACACATGGGTGCTGGTTTATGCTCCAGCTATTCCACTTCCCATTCGGCTCCCTACTTGTGCCCAGGGAAAGCAGTAGAGGATGGCCCAAAGCTTTGAGACCCTGCACTCATTTGGGAGACACAGAGGAAGCTCCTAGCTCCTGGTTTCAGATCAGCTCAGCTCCTGTCGTTGTGGCCATTTGCGGAGTAAACCAGCAGGTAAATCTTTCTCTTCTCTCTGTAACTCTGCTTATATAAATAAAGCTTTAACAACATAGACTAATATGCATAAGGTTTAATTCCCAGGTAAATTGTTTCAAATTTCAAATACTCTGAAGGGTGAAAGATGTTGAGCTACCCGAATAAAAACTAAAGATTAGCACTTAGACCTTGCCCCCACTCTTTATCATTTTCCTATAGCTGGTCTGCTCTTGCTAGATTAAATACATAACAATCATAAAAACATCACTTTTATCATAATCTCTTTATTCCCAAGGTTGAGTTCTTCACTAAGTGACAATTTTGCAGACAAAATGCAAAGCACATGAAATTTCATTGTTTCACTCATGTAAGTTCATTATTATGGCTCTGGTTCGCGAGTGATTCCTGCTTGCTGCTGTCAGTTACTACGCCCAGCCAAACGGCGCTGGGGTGGTGAAATGACGCTTTAGTTGGTGGGAAACAGGGGAGAAGTTAGGGATTCTTACCTGAACCTAAACAAACTGGTGCTTCATTTTTGCTACTACAACTGAACAAAACCTGTTTGCTCTTAAGACTGAACCGTTGACTGCTGAGGTAAGAGAAGCCAGGCCAGCTACTGTGTTGGCAAGGCAATAGAATCGGGTTTGCTTCTGCAATCTGTGTATGCTACCATTATGTTTATAAAATGAAATGTGTCAGTAACAAAAGCTATGAACTTATTCAGGCAACCATCTTCCCAAAGGCAGGAAAGATGTGTGTTGTTTTCCATATATACTTTTCCATTTATTGCAAGTTCCTATAGGATTTACTGGTGGTCAGAGAAACATATTAACTTATATGTGACATGTTTATTATAAGCTGATTAGTTTGCTTTTTTTGGTTTACAGTTCAGAAGAATAGAACTGTGGTTACAAGCTTTTCATTTTGTAAATGGATTCAAAGCATTCCACACCTCAATATTTATACATTTGATCTTGCTTCTTCTACCAAGAAAACACATAAACTATCTTTAAAGCAGATTTAATAAGAACCTTGTAAATTTTTCCAAACTAGGGCATTAGAGAGCTTGGCATTTATGGCTTCTTATTACTGGAGTGGTTTGAGAGGACAAGAAACCCTGTCTGCAAATTATGCTCAAGAAATTTACAATATTAGAGGTCAATCAATTGCTAATTTACCTGGTGGGTATGCTGCTTTTCCCTTTCTTGAAAGTTGACAAAGGGAGTCCAGTGCAGTTGCTTAGTGGCTAGATCCTCGCTTGCAACTGCCCAGGGTTCCCACATGGGTGCCAGTTCATGTCCTGCTGCTCCACTTCCCATCCAACTCCCTGTCTGTGGCCTGGGAAAGTAGTAGAGGATGACCCAAAGCACTGTACATATGTAGGAGACCCAGAGAAGGCTTTGGATCAACTTAATTCTGGCTGTTGTTGCCACTTGGGTAGTAAACCAGCAGATGGAAGATCTTTCTGTCTTTCCTTCTCTCTGTAGATCTGTCTTCCCAATAAAATAAAAAAATCTTTTTTTAAAAAGCTGATAAAGAAATAATATCTACAACTCTGCAGCTGAAATGCCAATCCTACGTAGCATTTGAAAAAAAATTTATTTACCTTTATTGGAAAGGCAGATTAACAGTGAGAAGGAGAGACAGCAAGGTCTTCCATTGGCTGGTTTACTGCCCAATGGCTGCAGTGGCGGGAGTTGAGCCAATCTGAAGCCAAGGTCAGCAACTTCTTCCAGATCCACCATGTGCGTGCAGGGTCCCAAGGCTTTGGGCCATCCTTGACTGCTTTCCCAGGTCACAAGCAGGGAACTGGATGGGAAGTGAAGCAGCCTGGACACAAGTCAATACCTACACGGGATCCCCTTGGATGCAACGTAAGGATTAGCCACTAGGCTAATTTTTAAAAGAAACTGAAATACTGTCGTGCAGCCCTAGAGTTATCATAGGCCCGCTGTACTGTGTTTACTTTTGCACCTGATGATACCTGGACCCCATCTAAGAAAAAACAGCCACATTGAGCAAGAACTCCAAGTGCTCACTGAATGATGGATCAGAGAAGAAAAAATACGCCTTGTCCTATATTATCATTGATGTTTCTGAAGAATAGGTTTTTTGTTGTTAGGATGGAGGCTTTGTCTTACCTTCCGCAAAAACTAAAGTTGTGAGTACACTGAATGTGGAAACAATTATGTAAGACTTGCACTTGCGTAGTAATTACAGAGAGGATACTTTTTCCATTTTTCTTCAATATATTTAATTTCTGTGATATACAGAATATACTGATATGCCTGTGGGTACTGGTTCAAGAAGTGAGTTTTCATAGGCTACAATACAGATGAGAATGTCAATGAGTATTGACATTGCCTGTCAGGATAGGTCCACTGACTCATCGATTATATATTTATTATTTAAGGAGGCTAAAAGTAGCAGTATTGATATTTGCTTTCTGTCAAGAGTGATGAATGCCTTAAAAATAACATTTTGTTTGATATTTCAAAGGCCAACAAAGAACTACATACAAGGATAGAATTCTTATGATTCATGGGTTATAGCGTATCATCTTGTTGTAAATGTCTTTGACTAATTTCACCAAAATAGCAGAATAAAAATAAGACTATACAGCTTGCAAAGGGAGACAATAGTGCAGAATGGGGAACCACAAATTAAAAGTTATCATAAAATCTATAAAGTTTAATAATAGAACCTGGCTGGTAACTAATTTAAGAGTGGTTGTAATAAATTTATGAATTCTGAAGAATGATTTGCTCAGAAGGAAACAGTACTATTTCCCAGGGATCGTCCCCTGTGTCTGGCTGGACTGCACAGCGAGGAGGGACTGGCATGGTACACCTGCTGTCAAAATTCACATTTACCTTGTCTGGCCTCAAGCAACGAATGATAAGCATCCTCTGAAACTCATTCGTTTTTTCTTCCCACTCCTCAGGAAAAACCTCATGGTGTGGTTCCTAAAATGGAAAGGCACAGAATTTTATAAAAATAAATTTTATTTATTTAAAAGGCAGAGGGATAAAAGAAACAGAAAGATCAGCTAGCTCACTCCCATCATGCAAAAAGAATCACTCATTCAAAAAGTGAAGTAAATTCATATTTCAGCATTTGACTGGTTGTTTCAGAGTTTCTTAAATCTTGCTTTCAGGCAAAGATCCACTATTTCAAATTGTTTTCTCCATCAAAAATCTTTGGAATAAGCAACTGGTTATTCAACATACCAAGCTATCGTACACTTTTTTCCAGCCATCCTTTAAGTGCATAAACTCTTTACGAATGGTTTTGAAGGGTGGCAGGTCGTCCAGTCGGCATATTTCATCCCAGGACTTCTGAGGAAGCCATGTACAAGGGTTGGCATGAGGGTTGTCCAGTCCAATGCCTCCTGTCAGCAGAAATCTCCACTCAGCTTTCTTAATCTTTGGAAGACAAGGCAGCATGAAGAGTCAGGAGTGAATTCATTTTGAATCAGTAAATTGGCAATATTTTAAGATCAGAGTGTTGATCTACAAAAATGTCAGAAACCAGAAACAGCCCCTATGAAACTCAATAGCTACTGATACCACTCAGTATTCATTCATACAAAATCAAAGTATTCCTTATAAATGTTTTAAAAATAGCTCCATTTTAAATATATGTGGGGCTCAGGGGCAAAAAGGTCACTAAGTCACTAAGATGGCGACTAACAGTCCAGGTCACTGGTGGGCAAGATGGCGGCCAAGGACAGAGCCCTGGGTGTGAACCAGGGCAGGAGTCACATAGCTCCAAGGAAATACTGATTGGCCAGGGCCATCTCGCTCACCTACCCCTGGCCTATGGGAGGTGCTTCTGCGGTCATTCTCCTAGTAATTGGCTCCTAGTTTCTTCCCCTCCTGGATTTCCCCAAATTCCCGGCCTGAGGCTATCCCTTACCCTATATAAGAAATTGAATTTCCCCAATAAATCGGAACTGCTTAGACAGAACCCCTGTCCGTCTGTTTGTCTCTCGCGGGCCGGGAGGCTGGGTGGCGGGCAGCAGGCTCATCCCCTCCGGCAACGGGGTACTAAAGGAATCTGTGGGGGAGACCTCCGCAAATATACTTGATAATTTTCCTCTAGAATTTTAATTCTCCACATGAAAACGTGGATATATAGCATTTGAACATATGTTCTTCCAAATTGTTTCTAGAGTCCTACTGGTTCTGAAAATTGTGGGGACAAAGTCATGGTTTTAACTATCTTACACAGAGTAAGTTACGATGAAGCAAGAGATACAAGAATAGATCCTCTACTCTTTCAGAAGTCTACTGACACTTCAACATAAGAAACAAAAATGAAGGAAATATGTGTATAAAATAATGACCTTACACAACACTGTCCTTCCATGCTTAAAATTCTTCCAATCTTTTAAATAAATAAATTTGAAAGACAGCAAAATTTATGAAAGCTACTGTTAAGTCCAAATGGTTAAACTTAACTGATTGCAAAAGTTCTTAAAGTTCTGTAATTTAAATTATTACTTAGTATAAATATATCAGTATTTTATTAAATGTGTCCACATATTGTATGCTAATAAAACCAGATTTACTTGAAGCTAAAACATACAAAAGCTTAAGTAGTTTTACCATAAGGAACTCAGTGCTTTACATATATATAATCTATATATATACACACACATATATATATTCTGAGAAATTCAGTCTCTTATTTTCTTTCTTTTTTTTTTTTTTTTTTTTTTTAAAGATTTATTCATTTTATTACAGCCAGATATACACAGAGGAGGAGAGACAGAGAGGAAGATCTTCCGTCCGATGATTCACTCCCCAAGTGAGCCGCAACGGGCCGATGCGCGCCGATCCGATGCCGGGAACCTGGAACCTCTTCCGGGTCTCCCACGCGGGTGCAGTGTCCCAAAGCATTGGGCCGTCCTCAACTGCTTTCCCAGGCCACAAGCAGGGAGCTGGATGGGAAGTGGAGCTGCCGGGATTAGAACCGGCGCCCATATGGGATCCCGGGGCTTTCAAGGCGAGGACTTTAGCCGCTAGACCACGCCGCCGGGCCCCAGTCTCTTATTTTCTTAACTATAATGAATCTTACTTTTGAACTATTTACAATCTTTACATCTATATCTATAAAAACTAGCACATTAACTAATAAGTGTTAATAATAATATATCTTTTCTCTTACAAATGAAAATATCACTAACCGTGCGCTCATGTATCAGAAGATTGACAGTTAGACAAAAGGAAAAGAGCAGTTTATCCTTTTCAAAGAGTGACCGGCAGACATTGACGTACAGGGAGTATGTAAAATGATCCCTGAGAATCTGAAGCCTAAGGTGGAGACAAAGAAAACGGAGACAAATAACACATTGTACTTTACAGGAACGTCGGCACGAAAGCCCGTTATAAACGACTTAGATGTCTGTTCTTTTAATAAACTTTATATGGTCAATTACTCTCAAAACAATCAAGGATCCTCATTAACTGGGTGCACAATCTGAGATCTGCACATTGTAGAAACACTTCAGTAGAAATGCATTTTACTGTTGATTGCATTTTTTGAAAACCTTCATCTTGCTTTTGCAAAAAACTCAGGGCATGGTCTACTAATCTATTACATTAAGAGGTTGGTGAGCTAATTTTTTTTAACTACAGGGCACTTTTAGGGATAAAATTCGACCTCTTTACAAAATAAACACCTGTAAGTGTTTTCTGCTATATGCTAAATGAGCGGATTGAACTAAATAACAAAATTCACATGAACACTTTAGCACAATGCTACTCTGTTCACACAGCAATAACAGCTGCAGAAATCTTTTATTTGGAGAAATTGTGATAGAATATATGGTCATTGGACACACAGACAAAACAGAAATATGAATACTCACAATAATATTAACTAATAATTTTCTAGTCAAGTGTTGATATGTGTTCTGTATTCACAGTAATTTTTAAAATCAATATAATTCTCTAAATGCTTAATTATCACATAAGGAAATAAACTATAGTTGAAACATTAAAAAATTTTATTACATAGCATATAACAGTTATAAAAGAAAATGAACAGTTACATGACAATGTGGAGAGCTATTATGAGAGAAGGATTAAAGACTCAAATACTCTAAGCAGACTGATTTACCCAAAATTTTTTTAAAAGTCATTTTATTATGATTAAGCAAAATTATATTTCGTTCTATCTAGGAAACAGTTGTTATCTCCCTTGGCACTAGTGTGGGCTGGGAATGGATGCACTAAGCCAGGCCAGACCCCAACACCATCTGGTGTCATGGAGAACCAGGGTAGATGTGGGACTGACTAGGCTGGGTCTCAACCCCCTACTGAGCCATGTGTGAGCTGTATGTGGGTATGGACAAGCCATGGCTGGGCTGAAGCATCCAACAACAAGAAACAGAATGGGGTGAAAGCCAGCCAGGAAAAGCCACTGTTCCTGCTAGGACAGGAGGTGAACTGAGTAGGGCTGGCTCAAGGACCCCCTGGTATGCGCAAAATCTGGCATTGGGAGAGATTCTGATGGAGGAGCCTGGGCAACTCCTCTGGCAGGACACAGTCTCTGCAGGCAAGCCCAAGAAGCATGGTAGGAAACAGCTCAGAACAGGCCATGGAAAGTTTCCCACTGGCATACATTTGGCATGGGTTGGGGGCAGACCAGGCTGAATCAGTTCATGTCATCCACTGGCAAATCCGAACACCAGAACAGAGTATGGGTCGAGCCGAGTTTGGTCGCGACAAAACCAGTGCACAATATGGAATGCTAGGGTGAGGTTGCCTGTACTGGATGTGACTGCAGCACCCAACCAGCACGCACGAGATCCAGGAAGGGAGGGGCAGAGCCGGCGAGGGGGATTAAGGGGCTGGTCCCCTCACCGGACAGCTACTCCCACTGGAGAGTTTGGACTGGGATGGGGACAGACCAGACTAAGCAAGGCTGCAACACCTGTGCGCCGCATGTGGACTAGATCAGGGAAAAACCAGGCTGGGCTGATTATTCCTGCAGGTGCAAGCATAAATTAGAGTGGGTGAGGGATGTTTGGGCTTGGCCGCAGCATCAGCTGGCAGAAGCTAGCACTGGGGGCTAATTCTGTCAAGTCAAATCACAGAACCACCTAAACAGTGCATAAACCGGGACTGAGAGACCTGGGAGGGAAAAAGTGGGTTCCCCCCTCTTGGGTCACTACTCCTATGGGAGGGCATGAAAACTAGGACGGGGGCTGGGGTGGCTAGACAGAAAGGCACTCAACAACGTCTGTGAGGGCTGGATAGTTGAGATGGTTAGATGGAACTAAGCTTTAATACTCACTGACAAGTACAAGAGCCAAACGAGACGGGGGACAGACTGGACTAGTCTGCTATACATACCGGCAAACCAGGGTAGGGGGCGGGCCTGGTGGGGGTTATTGTGGGTCGCCCCGACTGGCCTGCAGCTCCCACTGGTTGATGTAAGGGCCGAGTATGTGCTGGGCAGAACCAGACTGGACTGCAACACCCATTGGTTCCAGTGCAACTCGGGACTGAAAACAGAACCAATCCAGCAATTGAAACCACCAGCTGATTGTGGTGATGGACTGTGCCGGGCCCTGTGCTTGCTAGTACAAGAATCTGGTCTGGGAATACCTCAAAGTTTCCTTGGAGATCTCCCCAATCGAACTGCTGGACTCAGAACCCTAGCCAAGAAAAGACAGAGGGCAGAACACGTCAATCAACCACGTCAGCTATATATTGGCAGTGAAATACTGGACAAATGAAGATCCTATGATGGACTGTGTCAATCAGTGGACAACCTCATCGAGCGAAACTGGCAGCGATTCATAACTGGAGAACTATTAAACCCACTTGAGCAAGTATCTCAGAGCATGCCCCAATCATGGACTTGGGGTGGGTGGGAAACTGGGTGGGGCTTCTCCCTCAATATCCCCCTTTACCTCAGATACATGATGGAAACAATATGGACATAATAGTATTACCCACTTCCCTATACCCCCTGAACCTTTTTTTTTTACCGTAATTAACTATGTAAAGATTGTCAACAAGAATACAATAAATTATTAATAAAAATTATATTTCAATGTGTCTCAGAAAAATGCATCAGTACGAGCAGATCGTGGCCATGTCCAGATTGACATCTTAGACTGCCCACCATCCAAGCTTTATTTTTTATTTCTGCCTTTTTCCTTACTTGTCTAGTTTAAGTATTTTAGCCTCTTATAGCATTCCCGTAAATAGAACAATCATATATCTATATATATATTATTTCCAGTAGAAAACTCCAAAGAAAAGTTTGTTAGAAAACAGTTGCTGAGATACAGTTGAAGGAATGCTTAGAAGACTTAAATAATCACACTGTTTCTGGCCAATCGTTATGCTAATAAGCTGCCTTGCCATCAGGGCATTAACTTGATCACACATGTAGTAAAATTACTTATACCAAGTTACATTTGGTGTTTCCAAGAAAAATAAAGATCTGCCCTTTAACATAACTTTGTACTTGTAAGTGGGAAGACTGAAGGGAGACTAGTAAGGATAATTATAAGAGTCAGTCATATTAGGAGTTCAAGTTCAACATCACTAACAACAAAATGCAGATTAAAATATAGTATTTTAACAACCTATCAGAGTAAAAAAAATTATTCTCAATGTTGATGAGTGATACAGTGATATGTAATCATCCAAGTTTATATAACAGAACTGAATACTGAATAACTTCAGAAAAGAAATTTATATCAGAAGTTTGAAAACAGAATATCTTTATCCCAATTTTGGCATTCTAGCTTTGGAAATAATCAATAAACCTCTGCCTGCAGCACTGGCACCCTGTGTGGGCACTGGTTCCTGTCCTAGCTGCATTACTTGTGGACCACCTCCCTGCTAAGGGCCTGGGAAAGTAGTGGAGGATGGCTCAGGTGCTTGGGTCTCTTCCCACAAGTGGGAGACCCAGAAGAAGCACCTGGTTTCCGACTGGGCCAGCTTTGGCCATTGCTGTCATTTGGGGAGTGAACCAGTGGATGGAAGACCTCTCTTTCTGTCTTGTAAAGCTGGCCTTTCAAATAAAACATATACAAACATGTATGTTTTAAAGATTTATTTATTTTTATTGGAAAGTCAGATATACAGAGAGGAGAAGACAGAAAGATCTTCCATCTGCTGCTTCACTCCCCAAGTGGTCACAACGACCTGAATGAGCTGATCCAAAGCCAGGAGTGAGGAGACTCTTCTGGGTCTCCCACGCAGGTGCAGAGTCCCAATGCTTTGGGCCATCCTTGACTGCTCTCCCAGGCTACGGGCAGGGAGCTGGATGGGAAGCAGGGCCTCCTGCATGTGAACTGGCCCATATGGGATTCTGGCGTGTGCAAGGTGGGGACTTTAGTCACTAGGCAACTGTGCCCTCAACCTGCCAAAACATATATATTTTTTTAATTATTTATTATTTAACTTCATTAATTACATTGTATTATGTGACACAGTTACATAGATACTTGGGTTCTCCCCACCCGAAAACATATATTTTAAAAAATCTTTCTCAAAGACCCGGGAGCCTTGTCTTTAAAACAGAGACATTAAGAGAGATAGCATCCCAATTTCCTAATTTCTGTGATTAGGAATTTAACTTCCCAGAATTACCTTGCTAGGAATTGCAAAACTGCCTCTTGTTTTGTAGCTATGAAACATTTCCTTTTCCTCTGGATAAAGCCAGCTTGCTAACACAAACAGTTATCTCAACTGCCATGTAAAGTTTAGCTGAAGTAAGCATGATCTAAAGCATTGTACTGATTCTGTTCTTTCAAGAGTAGATGAGATTCCTCTTCATCTTTGCAAAGTCTGTGCAGATGGCCTGTGATGCATATCACATTCTGGTTTAATGCTTATTCAATAATAAAACTGCTTTTTCCATTACCTTTATGAAAAGAATTTACGGGTTAGGGCAATATTTAGTTTTTAACTGTATCACCCCAACAAATAGTCCAAGGAAAACTAACTAAAAGTAAATACAATACTGCCCCTATATAAAACTATATATTGGAATTTCACAACCGTAATGTTTAGTGCAAGATGCTTGGAACAAAAGAGCTCACGCTGTGTGATTCCATTTGTATGAAACTGTAAAACAGGGTTGGACGCCTGTCCGGTTTATGTGACCTTGGGTGAGAGTTTAGTGACTTGATGGGGACACTGGAGGGGTTTCTGGGCTGTGTACTGTTTGTATCTTGAGTTAGGTGCTAGCTCTGAGGTGTAGTCAAACAAATTCACTGGGCAAATACTTCTGATGTCTTCAAAGTGCTATAAGCACATTAGTAACTTCAATAGAAGATTTAAAATATATTTTCCTCAGTTTACTCTGGTTCTAGGATTATACTTTTAAGATCACTATTGATTTTTTTTCCCTTTAAGATCAAGGATTTTAGTTAAAAAGAGTCACATTTTGTTTTGTATGAAAAGGATTTGGGTTTTTAAAAGCTGCAAATGGCTCTAGCCACAGTTATGAACAAACAGATGCCATAATGTGGATGAATTCTAACTGGATATAACAAGAAAATAAAGTATACATCATGATTTCTAAAGCACAGAGTTAGTCTGATTTTTACATTTTGTCCTAAAAATGTCTTTAAATGGCATAACAGAAACATCTTCTACTCTAGATGCCAGCAAATAAGCTAGTTAGGAAGATAACGGTTTTGTGGCTATTGTTTTAATGAAGGTAGAAAGTAAGAACTAAAGTGAAAAGGCTGTAAGGCCTGACTGGCGTGACTAGAAGGTAGTAAGTAAGTGCTACTTAGTAAGTGCTACTGTAGTTAGTGCTACTGTAGTAAGTGCTGGGAAGTTTAATTTTAAGTCTTTGCCTCAAGGAAGGAATATAGTGTGGAAAACTAACCTGCATGTTCAGTTAACTAACTTATAATACAAATGACTGGAAACCATTGTAACATCATTAATTTTTTTCAAATTTCAGTAATCAATTTAAAGATTTCAGAGGAATAACATGGTCATTAACAAAAAAAATCACAACATAGAAAACTAAACTCCAACATCATGTGCTTGTATTTCTCCTTGAGAAATAACCTTTCCTTCCCTCCTCTCTCTCGTGGGCAGACATTTGAAATTTTTTTTTTACCAAGCCCAAAATGACAGCTGTAAGAATGTATGGGTCTCAGAGTCAAGTCTATAAAATAATGAATGACATTAACTACCCAAATCACTATGACTAAGTAGATTTAAAATTTGAGATTTAGCACACCCATGAAAGGAATTCAATTCATATTTCAGTGCAATTAGCATTTAGGATTTAAAAAAAGATTCTTAACTGTGAATTAAGTGTTAAATCGAGTTATCTTAGTGAGTACTAACTGAAAATAATGCAGAATCTAGGTTTCTATTTATCAAAATGTCATAAAATCTGAAAGTTGTAATTATTCTTTCTGCTCATATTACATTAAAACATGTTTAAATACCAAATCAAAATAGTCTGATAACAAATCAAATAGTATTATTTAGTTTACCATTAAGTCTTAATTCTATTGTTTATTGGAATAATCATTAGTAAGAAAAAAACATTTTTGTTATAAAAATAACTTACCACAAATAATCACGATCAGGTTTGTTTGCTTGCTTGTTTTACCCAGATACTTGATCAATTAGTGTGTATTTCCAAAATGTAAATTTGCAACTTTTGGAATGCAGGCTTATAATAAATAGGAGTCATATCATTTGGGGTATTAAATATTCTTACCATACTTCCAAACAGTAAAACAATTTACAAATGGTAAAAGGAAGCAAATGTTTCCTTTTTATAGCATTACATCATAATCCTATATACCTGTAAATAATTTCTCAGCAGATTAAATTTGTAACACATCAGTTCAATCTATAACCCTCAGATTTATTTCTGGTATAATGATTAATCATGCTCACATTAGGTAAGCAGTTAAAATCTCACAGCATTGTGAGACAACAATGAAATTCACAAATTAAGTTTCATGCATTACTTCATATTAATACTTCCTTTACATACCTTTTGGGTAAATTTTCTGATTTCTCTGAATTTTCAATAGACAGGATGAAGAGATTAATAAACCATGTCAATGAATACTGGTACATGGGCTCAATGTTGGCTAAATCAGCAATCGAAAAAAACAGGATGGAGGAATGGATGGCAATGGGGCGGTAGCCCATGCGGGTGGCATCAATCTTCTTCTCTGTCTCCTCAGCTACTTCCTGCTTTTGAGAAATCTCATTAGCCAAAGCCTTGGAGGAAGATAATATCTTAATAGCAGTTTCATCTTCTAATATATTGCCTTCTGAAGATGAAAGAACTTCTAAAATTTTGTCTTCTATTTCTTTTAACTGCCTGGAATAAAACACAGTTTTCCCAGAAGAAAAAGAAATCATTTAAAATCACTTCATGGATATTTTCTATTATAAGAAACAAAGAGCTTGTAACCTTAAAAAATGCATCATTTTATGACAAATGCACATAATGGTGATATTGTATAATTAATTTCTCATCTTGCAAAATGTCACAGAGACAGGTCTTTCTGCTCCAATTCCCTAGCAATCATTTTATGTGGTAGCTAGACAGATATATGACAAGCCAATCTACACTGCCATCAAGTGTCTTAGCTTAGAGCAAGCACACAGTATCACTCCATTTACTTTCTGAAATTTTATATGACTTAGAAAGCATTACCCTTTCTGCCTATGATGCAGATATTACAAGCAGAGTGGGATGCAACATAGTCATTCATAACATGCTCCAGTGAAAAGCAGCCTAGGCTACATAATGAATACTGCAACTTTTGCACTAAAACTTTGTTGAACAATTGAAAATACACTTTCTTGGTTTGTGGCAGGCCTTCCGCTTCTCCAGTGCCTGTGAATTTGTATCAGCAAATCTACTCAATGATCTAGTTTTGCAAATTAACGTAGAGACACTGGGATTTTTTTTTTTTTTACATTGAGTTCTTCCCATTCAGTGTACCTGTTAAATCTAACTAAAGAGACCATTAACAGGTACTTCAGTCCATTCTAAGTGATCTTAGAACAAATAAGAGAAATTCTGTTTTGTGATATTTGAAACCTTTTGTTTTCAGCTCCTTGTAATATCAAAGCTTGCTTTTCTTCTTCTAGGTCCGGTCTTTCCCGTGCCACCACAATTCCCAGGAGCTGATCTTGCATTCCCTCTGAAGTTATCATGAAGTTTAACAACGTTACCTGGAAGTGAAATAAAACACAAAACTGCATCATTTTTTCTTTTGGAGGAAGTCACTGAAAATATACCTCAAGTTCTGACAATATAAAGTATTCAACTTACTTCCACAGTACTTGTGAAAGCAGAATTTGAAAACTGTTGTCACCATCAGAAAAACATATTAAAGCCTATTCCACGCAGTGATGCTTCAGAGAATTTATTTGGTCATAAAATTATCCTCATTTCAAGATGGTTGGATTTTGGACTACTGTTACATCAAAATCAATTAGAATACAGTTAGAACCCTTCCTTCACATTGGCTGGATTAACTGACTTAGATTTTAGGGATCCTAGTGATGTAACAGGCAAAGGAAATCTTACAAAATTGGTTAAGAGGAAAAGAACACTGCAGCTGGCTGTCACTGAGGGCAAGGATTATTACAGTATGATAATCGGCCACTATTGCAGCCTAAGGAATTGACCCTTTATGTCTGCTAATTCCACTTGTTTCAGCTCGATCTCTCTGCTGTCTACATTTGAAAAGTCCTCCTCTGCTTGTTCCTTCTCATAAATATGTAAATAACCCAGATCTCATTAAAAACAAAATAACAACAAATCTAGCATTCTATTGCTCCTATAATCCTTTCTGGCTATGGGATCATCTTTTTCTGTGCATCACCACAACCCTTACTGAAGATGCTGTCTTTGTAAGCCTTCTGCCTGCACCTTTTTCCACTGTTCATCCCTCTCTGCCCTCCTCTGTGCCGCTGTGCACCATTCTGTGCACACAACAATAAACCACTTGTCCTTGGCTTCTCGTAAGATTCTTGCTTGTTTGTTTTTCCATCTTCTTTTTCTTCTTCAAAAATAGATTTATATTATTTGTATTTGGAGGGCAGAGCTACAGAGAGAAAGGGAGATAGAAAGAAAGATTTTCTGCCTACTGATTCACTCTCTAAATGGCCACAATTGCTGGGGTTGAGTTGAACCAAAGCCAGGCATGAGAAATTTCCTTCGGTTCTCCCACATGGATCCCAAGGCCTTGGGCCATCCTCCCATTGCTTTCCCAGGCTACAAGCAGGGAGATGGATGGGAAGTGGAGCACCTGGGACATGAACTTGTGCCCCTTTGGGATGCCTGTGCAGCAGGCAGAGCCTTCACGTACTATGCTATTGTGCTGGCCCCTGTTTTTCCATCTTTTGCAGTCTGCCTGCCATTATTTCTTGAGCTAATTCTTCACCTCTGCCTTACATATCATCTCCCACTATTCACCATCATGTGCCTATATGCATCAACTCATATGAAATGCCTCTTAATTCCTCAAGGTTTACTATACATGTACATCCTTCCCCTGTAGTGTCACTAAATACAGCCCATCAATCAATGTGCAGATCAAGTGTTACCACCTCCTGTTCACGTCTAGATGAAATTTCTGCCCTCATCCCACCCAGGCTATTACTCCGTATAGTTCCTCATAGGATCCCAACTCCTTATACCATAAGTTATACTGTATGCAATCACAGGCTTACCTGCCCCTCTCCTCAACTACAGAAATACAACTTTAGCACAGGGATGATCTCTATTGGGTCTAACAGCTAGCTCTATCCACCGGCACACAATAATGCTCCCGACATGCTTAGTGAATGAACAATCAGGATGTCAATGATCTCTTTACAGAGGTGCTTTCTGCTTTTTATTTCCTAAAACCTCAGGCATTTTATGATGATACCCTAGGGCATTTCTTATGGAAAAAAGAACACAGCGATTAGGAATCATTCTCTGTGCTACAAAGATAGTCTGATCCTCACCCTGGGGGAGTTTAATTATGCAAAATTAGTACAAACTCCAAGAGGATAAGGTCTCTCACTGGTGTGAAAGGAAGGAGAAAGCTGTCAGAATCAAAATGCAGTTGCCTGTGTCAACTCCAATAAAAAGAAATAAAGCTGGAAGGCCAGAAAAGAGGGTTCTTAGGGACAACTGCCTGATAGTAACTGTTGTAAAAGATCCTGCCACAACATCATACAGAGGCAACTATGACCTTTCGCAAAAAGTCCTTCTACAAGGACATTTGCCCAAGCAAAAACTGTCATGTTGTGGGCAGAGTAACATTTCCAAATATCAGATGTAATGTTTACCTGTGCCTTTAAAAACTTCCTTATTTATTTATTTATTTATTTATTTTTATCTTTATTAATATTTTGCATTATGTGACAGTTTCATAGGCTCTGGGAATCCCCTCACCCCTCCCCCTCCCCTCCCCCCTGGTGGATTCCTCCACCTTGATGCAGCATTACAGTTCAAATTCAATCAAGATTCTTTCCTTGCAAACATATACCAAGCATAGAGTCCAGCTACTTATTGTCCAGATGGGTTGAACAGTTTCTTGGGGAGACCATTTCTGGTCCGAAGTCAGAGCTGGTATAATATCATCACAGTCAATTAAGAGTCCCAATATAACATCAACAGCAATTTGCAATATTATGGAATTGACATGGTTTTGAGTAACCAGTATGTTAAAAAAAAAAAAAAAAACAAGTCCTAACCACAACCTATGATTAGCTCATTGACATCTCAATTTTAGTTTATATACAGGACCGGACCGGCTGCTATATACCTTAAAATGGCTATAGGGTACCATTCAGCTGTCTCGTGTCTATTTCATTTTAGTATTTAGCCATTTGTTGTGTTGAAGTATAATTTTGTTGATCTTGGCAGATTTTGGGATAATCTAGACTGGCTTGTAACTCTAACAAGATATTTGTTGACATTTAAGGTGCAGAACATTTTTTTTGGGGGGGGGTGCGGGGTGTGTAGGAAAATCCTCAACACCATGGTGAGGAGTGACTAATCTTTGTGTCCCACCCAGCAAGGCATGAGCCAATCCATGCCAGCTCTTTCCTGTCAGATTCCAAGCTCTACTTTCTGTTGTTTGTCTATTTATTTTAGGTTTTTTTTTTTTTTTAGTTTGTATGATTGTTTGTTTGCTGTGAGGGGTTTTCGAAGCGATCCCGATGGTCACTGCGAGGGAGGGCGGGGGTCCAGAGGTGGAGCCAGGCTCGGACCAGAGAAAGCTCTCCTCCCTGGTCCCGAAGGACATTTATTGTTCTTCTGTGTCTGCGGACCGCTCAGGGCTTCTGGTTGTCTTTCCGATGACGTTGGTTTCTGCACGGTAGTAAAAACTTCCTCATTTAATTCAACCTCCTTAAATATGCCCATAGGTGGGTAAGGATGCATAATCCCATTGCAATGCTCTGTTTTTCCCAAATAAATATCATTATACCTTAGAAAATTAATCTCTGGTAAGCCTAACAATGTGACAGGAGGACAGAGGAAGGGTTCCCAATGCAGGTCCACTGTCAAGGGTGGCTTCTCCTAGGGTAGGACCTCTCCAACCCAAAACTTACAGGGTGATTAGTGGTTACTTAAGAAGCGACATCGACATTGTTATAGGCTCCAGGGTCACCATTACAGGATACTAGGTTTTTCATTTACAGGCTTGTTGGAGTATCTCATGGAGACTAAAAGTCAGTGGCGTTTGGGTTCTACCTACGAGTGTTTTTTAATTGGATTCAAGTGTGCCCTCGGTATTGAAAGACGTCTAAAGAGTCCCACAGGCAATTTCAACATGTAGCCAGGGTTGGGAGTGTTTGTTCCTAGTGAGGCCAACCGCCCATAGAGCAGACAAAGCCAAGGCACTTGAGGGCAACTGGGCAAACACACAGTTCCATCAGTGGAGAAAATATAGGCAGAACCTAAAGAGGACACCTCGTACACCATGGGCAAAAGGAGAATTTTCAGTCATATGTATTTGAAAACTCAGTATTCACTGTCAATAACTGAAATAGAGATGCTAGTTTCTAACTCTTGAAAATACCACCAAAATTTCTCCAGCTATCATAAGTAATGAGATGCAACATTATTTCCTCTTGCCATCTTTCCCTTAATGAAACAACAATGCTTAATAGGACCCGGTGCTATAGCGTAGTGGTTAAAGACCTTGCCCTGAATACACCAGGATCCCATATGGGCACCAGTTCTAATCCCAGCAGCCTGCTTCCCATCCAGCCCTTGTGTGTGCCCTCGGAAGGCAGTTGAAGACACGGCCCTTTTCTTCGTGGTCACTTGTGTCACTACCTCCAGCAAGTTCCAGGTCTGGGGTCTCGTGTTAGATTTCCATCATGGTCTCTGTAGACCAGCTCCTGGCTCACCAGTCTCCAACTCCTGTGATACCATGCTACACTGTTGTCTCCATAACCTTTCTCCCACTTCCGTTTGAAGCAGGTCCCAGGATTAGGGAGACACCAGGTGTCCTATACAGCTAGGTTGGTGGTGGTGGTGATCTTGCCAGATCCTGTTGACCGTTAGGTCTGAGGGCCACACAGACCTATTTTGACCCATACAATGACATAGTCAGTATTATTTTCCCTGTTTGGACCAGTGCAATGCATTCAGCTCAGTAGTTCACTTCCAACTCAGTGCAAGTGCAGCTCAGTGTTATCACAGCAGTCTTAAATTCTTTGCCACACTGTACGAAAGGGCGTCTGATGTGCCACCACCAGAGTTCTGGATCTGCTGGCCATCAGGTCTGAGGGCTACCTGGATCTGTCTTGGGTGGAACCTGCAGGATGCCATGTTGTTGCAGTTCACTGAGTTCAGGAATCAGTTCACTCCCAGCTCAGTGCATGTGCAGTACTGTCCATAGCCCCGGCCTCCTTAATCAAAATGGTGCCTGATTTGGCTCTAGGTGCAGACTGGGCTGTGAAATCCACCCTGTTCCCACACCACCCATCAGGAACCTGCTGCTCTGTCTCTGCTCCTGGTCAAATCAAAAAGACCAGCCAGATGGGCATTTCTTTGTCTGGGTTCACCTGCTGAGCTCCCAGTGAATGCCCCTTCCCACCTGGTTGCTGGTGGAGTTCCAGCTGCCAGTGCAATTTGGATGTCCACTCGCTGAATGCCACTGGAGTATCAGTCACTGCAACACCACACCGTTGTTTTTGCTGCTTTCCTGTGTCTGTCAGTCTCCAGGTACCCCTCTGCTGTCTTTCGTCCTCTCCTGTTTCCTGGAATGTGTTCTCTCTGCTTCACACTGGCTGATATTTCTCTGTTTAAACGTGCCCTTACCTGATGCTGCCATCTTGATTCTTCATGTTTTATCATTTGTACTTCAATGTGCCCAGATATCAAAAGGTTTCACTCAAATTCCATTAGTTAGAGCTTTCAAAATCAGGACTTTATAAATCTAGCTATTTATTCATGAATAGACACTAAAAATCACTTGAATGTTCTCTCATAATTTTATTTTCATTTAGACTCTAAAGGATTATTAGCAGCATGATACCATCTCCTGAGGGTTTCTGAAAGCAAAAGGTACATAAAGGATCCTAAAAATAAGATTAAGAGGAAGTATTCTAATTTGTAAATGAAAGTTAGTAACTACCACTATGTCTTCTAATCCCTGTTTAATTGATCCTAGCAATTAAAAATAATGAAGCAATAAGACACTCTAGGGAACCTTGGGGATTTCAACACTGCATCATAGATCAGTTTCCTTCCTGCAGCGTATTATGAGAGTTGCACTATAATCAGTTACTAGTAAAGTAAGAATGCCTATAAGTGGTCTTTTCACATTTTATTGAAAAGTAGAAAAGGTGTTCCATGTCATTTAAAAGATCTTTTTCTAACAAAGCCTTTGAGATTTTTTCCACTGTTTAATTATGTTGTCATTGTTTCCACTAAAAAAATAAAATAATAATGCTAATATTTAATTTTATATAGCACTATCAACTGAATCTTATTTCAAGGGTTTTTTTTAATAAATATTATTTTTGCTTGTAAAATCAGATATACAGAGAGGAGGAGAGACAGAGAGCAAGATCCTCCATCTGATAATTCACTTCCCCACCCAAGTGGCTGCCATGGCCTGAACTGAGCCTATCTGAAGCCAGGAGCATCTTTCCAGGTCTCCAGCATGGGTGCAGGGTTCCACGGCTTTGAGTTGTCTTCTGTTGCTTTCTCAGGCCACAAATAGGGAGCTGGATGGGAAGCAGGGCCTTTGGGATAAGAACTGATGCCCACATAAGATCTTCGTGCGTGCAAGGCGAGCCATTAGCCCTGCCATTAGGCCACCATGTTTGGCCCCTAAGTATTTTCTACAGTTTCTTACTTGTTACTCACAGCATTCTATGACAAATAGACTTTCATCATTCTTGTTTCAGCAATTAGGGAAAGTTTAATTACGTGACATCCTCACAATCACACACCAGGAAAATGACACAGTTGGTATTCAAATCCAAGTAATGGCACTTGAACCCATGCTCTCAACTACTACTGAATGGTGCCTTTTGCTAGTAGCTAAAAACTACGAAATACGGTTTTAGGTGTCTTCCTAACCTATTGTGTTTGAATTAATTAAAACCATTGGCCAATAATTTTCCTTGTTTTAACATTCTATTTTGGAAATTAAGCCCTGGACAGCTTTCTGCTGGTCTTTCTGGCATATATACTAAATATTTACCCTGTTCTTAACTCTGGGCTTTCAAGGTTGGCTTGTAGCTCCTCTACATGTTCCTAGCCATTCAAAAGAGTTGCTTTGCACGCACATTATTACAGTTACAATGCCAACATAGCAGGAGTAGAGATCACATTTATTTATCTAGAAGGGAAAGAATTACATCAGCTTAGTTCTTCCTCTGTGTCTGCACAGAAACACCTACGTTTATTAGTAAAGGAGAGAGTGTGAACTCATGGGATTGCTATGTGTGGTATCTCTGTGCAATCGGCCCAGTGTGAACAGATATTTCTGTATGCGCTCCCTGTATGCCTCTGCAAGCGACAGGGATACCCTTTCCTGAGCAACTCATTCATGCACTCCACAAACAGTTTTTATTTTTTAATGTCAAACAGGCCTAAGACTCAGGGATAGAAAACAGCGAAGGTGTGATCCCTAACACTCCAGAAGTTTACTTGCACATCATCTGAAGTAATTTTAGTCACTTACTGAAACTGACTTTTCTCTTTAAAGAAACCGTTGCTATTTTAATAGAATGACAATCCAAAGAATGCTTTAAAGTAACAATATATAAAACCAGATAGCAGCATCCTTAGTCTGAGAAGATTAGAGCTGTGTTTCTATTAGCATATTATCATTTACGACAAAGAAAGAATGCGAATATGTCACCTATTTTTAATAATGAAAATCTTCGTACAATATCAGATAGAAATTACATTCTGATGTGCACAGCCTTTGTTCACAGCTTACTGAAGGGCTCCCTTCTTATTCACATGCACACTAAACACACAAAAAGCAACATGTAGAAATCCTAACAACCGTTTCAAGAAATGGCTTAAAAGGAGAAAACCCATTTCTCTTAGGAAGATGTGCTTTTACTGTTCAACAGAAAAATGCAGTCATGAATTATAAAAGTCAAGAAAGAAAACTTTGTTTGGATACTGGCCTTTACTGATGTTTCAGGCAGATAATGTGGGTTTCTTAGCTTGGTAGTAATGTAAAAGCGGAAGTCGGGAGCATATTCGATGGTGGAGTCCCCAAGCCGGATACACATGCTGCCACCTTGCTTAAACGTCTGTTTTAGAAGAAGAGGTTCCAGAATAGGGTCTAGCTCTTCTCCAACATTTTCTAGCAATACTGGGGGGTAAAATCACAAAAGATTTAGTATTACCAGCTGTCTAAACTACTTTTGCTGTCAGTCTCTAATCAAACCATTTTTACCCACCAGATTTAAAGAATACCTCAAAAATAATTTCATGCCTGTTAGAAGAGCCTAAGCAGTGAGTCTACATGCATGTCTTGTCTGTTTCCAAATCCCTTAGCCACAGTCCTATTTGGTGCCCCATATCCAGCTGGGATTCATGTGACGAATCCCAGTGAAGTTTGGCTATGTACTTCACTAGAGGAAGAGTATTTCCAGCTGTAATTATTTAAATGGTTTCCTGCATTTAAATTTACACATTGCACTGCATTTAATTGAAAAACGTAACAATTACTGTACATCTGGGGAGTATAGCAAAGTATCAAAACATAGAAAATCATCTCATCAGACTTTATCTTTTTCTCCCTCCACTAAATATTTTACACAATTAAATCATACTATATATAAGTTGATCGACAAATGATAAAAACATATGTATGTCATGATACATTTTTTTCCTCTTCAGCAGTGTTTTATTTATCTTTTCCCATACATAGTTGAGACTAAACTATATACCAAAATTGGCATTCTATTCATTTTGGTTGACATTATAGCCTAAGTATTCCTCTGTGTCATTAAAAACTTTTGAAAATGTTTTTAGTTACTACATAATAAACTATCATATTGGCATCCCCCTCATGTTGTTAAACCAGTGAATTGCTGTTAGATTTTAGACTATTTCCTGTTTTGAATAGTATAAATACCAATATAAATACAACTTTAAATTTTATAAAATGTTCTTCTGATAACACTCCAGAGAAGGAATTCCTGGGTCAAAAGTGAGTGATAGTGTGAGGGCTCTTGGTGCATTTGTTAAACTAAATTCTTGTCTCTTGGTGTTTCATGTGCTAGTATAGCTAAACCTAGAGCAGGGAGCTTTGCAGGAGATGCCTCATCAGGCCTGGATGTGCAATCTGGGTGGAAAGGAAGGGACCAGGATGGTGGGATGACAGGTATGCTCATCCCTACTGCAGAGAAAGTGCAAACACACTCTTCCTACAGGTTACTTTTGGCTGACTGGATTCCTACAGTTAATTCTTGCTAATTTCCTCCACTGCTGAACTCTTAGCCAACGCAGCCATGTCAGACAATTTTTATGCTCATATTTTCTGCCTGCACACAGTAATTATTTTTCATGGTTAAATAATATGAGTGCATTACAATGTATTAAATATTCAAATCTATTATTTAGGTTGCCCACATTTCCCCATTCTTATTAGTAATGCTACAGTGAATATCTTTTTGAATAAACCTTTGTGCTCATTTTTCATTAATCAGGCAGGAGTCCTAGAAGTAGAATTAATAGTTAACAGTTATGAACATTTTTCAAAACTATTATTATTGGCCAATTATTTTCTCCCAAAGCTGTAGAGAGTTAGAGTTCTAACAAGTATTCATTCTGTTGTTTGCAGTTAACCCTGCTTCCTCATGATAGCTCTGTATTTAAAAAATGGTAGATATCATATTGGCATTAAATTTTCTCATCTTCTTCGAAACTTTAAAAACTATGGGCAATTATTACCCCAGTTTTGCAGATCAAACAGGCAGAAGCAAATAAGTCAGTACATACAAAAGCAAGGATATGAGCTAGGCATCTGGCTCCTGGGATGACTTTGTATGTGATAATGTTTGCCTTAAATATTATGGTTTCAGCTCTTACAGATGATAACTTATTTTCGCATTCTGCTCATTTTCATGGTTAAATAATATAAGAATACCACAATGTATCAAAAATGTTCATTTTTTATTACTTAGGTTGCTCTCAGTTTCCACTGCTGTTGTTAAAGATGCTGTGATTAACAGTAGGATCCTCTTAGGGTGCCTAGTCAATTATCTTTTCTTCTGGATACAATACATCAGTGTATCTGCCATATGTCCATTGTAGGTGAGTTTAGGTCCTTTGGCAAACGCCAGCCCACCCAACCCCACCCACTAATAGTGGTGTTAATAAAGGGAACATGTATCTGCAGTAACAAGGGAATCCTCTAATGACGGCATGCGAGCACTCCAGGTTACAACTAACCTGCCAATTCACTACTCTCTACATATGATTTTTATTGACCAACATGGCCTGTCAAATCACATCCACATTTTAGCCATCAGAAAGCAGGCAGAAATGGCAAAAGTAGAAACATCTCAAGGATATTTCCTGGGAGTTACAAATGGCACTTCCACTTGCATCTTTCAGGCAAGGATATGGGCATCTGATCAAACCAGCCATGGTCAGACAACTGTGTGCAGCTATAGCAGACACAGGCCCCGAGATCCGGACTCTGGCTGTGATATGCCCATGTCCTGCAGGACAGGGGACGCAGAACTTAACAGTCAAATGGAGTTTAAAGACTCCAATTATTAAAGCTAGTGAGCTTTAACCTTTAACATTATAGCGAATATTTCCATCAGTTTTGTACTTATTTTTGTTTTTATTTTGATTTTTAAAAAGATTTATTTGAAACTCAGTTACAAACACACACACATACACACACACAGAGTGAGAGAGAAAGACAGAGAAAAATCAGGAATTTCTCATCCATTGATATACTGTCCAAATGAATGATGCTGTGCCAGGCTAAAGCTAGGAGTCTAGAGCTTTTTTCAGGGTCTCCCTCATGGGGTAGGGGCCTAAGCAGTTGGGCCATTTTCTGCTGCTTTTCTCAGGAACATTAGTAGGGAGTGGATGAAAAGTGGAGCAGCTGATTGACATTTCAATTTTAGTTTATATACAGGACCGGCTGCTATATACCTTAAAATGTCTATAAGGTACCATTCAGCTGTCTCGTGTCTATTTCATTTTAGTATTTAGCCATTTGTTGTGTTAAAATATCATAGGTTGTGGTTAGGACTTGCTTTTTTTTTCTTTTTTTTTCTTTCTTTTATCTATTTATTTATTTTTTAACATACGGGTTACTCAAAACCATGTCAATTCCATAATGTTGCAAATTGCTGTTGATGTTATATTGGGACTCTTAATTGACTGTGATGATATTATACCAGCTCTAACTTCGGACCAGAAATGGTCTCCCCAAGAAACTGTTCAACCCATCTGGACAATAAGTAGCTGGACTCCATGCTTGGTATATGTTTGCAAGGAAAGAATCTTGATTGAATTTGAACTGTAATGCTGCATCAAGGTGGAGGAATCCACCAGGGGGGAGGGGGGATTCCCAGAGCCTATGAAACTGTCACATAATGCAAAATAATTAATAAATATATATATATATATATAAAAGTGGAGCAGCTGGCTCTCAAACTGGTGCTTATTTAACATACTGGTGTCACGGGCGGCAGCTTTACTTACAATGGCACAATATCAGCCACACTGCACTTACTTTTCATTTTTCTTACATTTCCTGGTAACATTTGTTGTAGATTATTTCCAAGCCTTTTTCAAGAGCAAAGAGAATAGCACAATGAACCTACTGTATCATTCATTCAGCTTTAACCCTTGAAAATTCAGCTAATCTAGTCTTACCCATTTGCCATTTTTGTATATTAATAAACAAATCCTTCATATTATATAACTTCATTTGCAGGGGCTGATGTTATGCTTTCCTTGTGATGCCAGCATCCTATACAAGAGCACCAGTTCAAGTCTTGACAGCTACAATTGTGAGGCAGCTCCCTGCCAGTGCTCTTGGGGAAACATCAAAAGATGATGCAAAGGGGCTGAGTCAGAGAATCAAGATGGTGGAATCGGGTAAGGACAAATTTAAACAGAGAAATATCAGCCAGTGTGAAGCAGAGAGAACACATTCCAGGAAACAGGAGAGGACGAAAGACAGCAGAGGCGTACCTGGAGACTGACAGACACAGGAAAGCAGCAAAAACAACGGTGTGGTGTTGCAGTGACTGATACTCCAGTGGCATTCAGCGAGTGGACATCCAAATTGCACTGGCAGCTGGAACTCCACCAGCAACCAGGTGGGAAGGGGCATTCACTGGGAGCTCAGCAGGTGAACCCAGACAAAGAAATGCCCATCTGGCTGGTCTTTTTGATTTGACCAGGAACAGAGACAGAGCAGCAGGTTCCTGATGGGTGGTGTGGGAACAGGGTGGATTTCACAGCCCAGTCTGCAGCTAGAGCCAAATCAGGCACCATTTTGATTAAGGAGGCCGGGGCTATGGACAGTACTGCACATGCACTGAGCTGGGAGTGAACTGATTCCTGAACTCAGTGAACTGCAACAACATGGCATCCTGCAGGTTCCACCCAAGACAGATCCAGGTAGCCCTCAGACCTGATGGCCAGCAGATCCAGAACTCTGGTGGTGGCACATCAGACGCCCTTTCGTACAGTGTGGCAAAGAATTTAAGACTGCTGTGATAACACTGAGCTGCACTTGCACTGAGTTGGAAGTGAACTACTGAGCTGAATGCATTGCACTGGTCCAAACAGGGAAAATAATACTGACTATGTCATTGTATGGGTCAAAATAGGTCTGTGTGGCCCTCAGACCTAACGGTCAACAGGATCTGGCAAGATCACCACCACCACCAACCTAGCTGTATAGGACACCTGGTGTCTCCCTAATCCTGGGACCTGCTTCAAACGGAAGTGGGAGAAAGGTTATGGAGACAACAGTGTAGCATGGTATCACAGGAGTTGGAGACTGGTGAGCCAGGAGCTGGTCTACAGAGACCATGATGGAAATCTAACACGAGACCCCAGACCTGGAACTTGCTGGAGGTAGTGACACAAGTGACCACTAAGAAAAGGGCCGTGTACCAACCACAATAAACAATACTCTGAACTGTAGACCTGTGGGTAACAGAGCTTAGAAACCTGCCCAAAGGAGAAGAATCTGCTAACCAGAACTACAATGACCAAGAGCAAAAGAAGAGACAAAAGCACAATAAATATTACTGAGAACTGCCCTGCAGAGGAGCAAAACCTTTCGCCAACCTCAGAGTTCCCTGAGGAATTCATCTAAAAATGGAGGATATAGGATTTAAAACACTTGTTATAAAGCTTCTTATTAGCAATGAGAAGTACATAAAGCAGGCATTCAAGGAAATCAAGGAATATGTCACACTCTAATTGAATCAAATGAAATCTGATATATCAAAAACGACGAATACAGTGGAGCAAATTAAGTACAATGGAGAGTCTCCAAAATAGAATCAAAGAGGCAGAAGAAAAGAATCTCAAAATTAGAAGATATTTTCTGTCACCAGGGGGAAACAAACAAACAAACAACAAACAAACAAACCTGGAAGCAGAGCTGGGTCAAGCTAAAAATGTATTCAAGAATTCAAAGACACTATTAAGAGGCCAAATATAAGAGTTATGGGAGTCCCAGTAGGTGCAGAAAGAGAAGCTGGGTTTAAAAATGTATTTAATGAAATAGTAAGGGAAAATTTTCCTAATCTAGAGAAAGAATTGGGAAACAAAATCCAGGAGGGGCACAGAACTCCAAACAGTCTTGATCAAAAGCGATCTTTATTAAGAAACATGATAAACAAGCTCTCTACAATCCAACATAAGGAAAAGATCCTTAAATGTGCACATGAAAATAATCAACTGACATATAAAGGAATACCAATTAAACTCACAGGACACCTCTCACAGGAAACTCTACAGGCAAGAAGAAAATGGAGCAACATATTCCAGATTATAAAAGCAAAAATTATCAGCCCACGATAATGTACCCAGCAAAACTTTCCCTTGTCTTTTAAAATGTAATAAAATTCTTCCACAATAAAGAAAAGTCAAAAGAATATGCCTCTACCAAACCTGCCCTACAAATGATACTTCAAGATGTTCTCTTGACAGAGAAGAGGAATAGCACCCACCCAAACCAAAGGCAAATGGGAAGAATATCCCAGTACAATAACAACAGAAGACTAGCTCAGTGAACAACCCATTGCTAAAATGACAGAGACAAATTACCACCTAATTGTATAACCCCGAATATAAATGGCTTAAACTCATCAATCAAACATCATAGAGTAGTAGACTGGATTAAAAAACAAAACCCATTTATTTGTTCCCTACAGGAGACACATTTCACCAATAAAGATCAGCGGAAACTGTATCTCACGGACTTCTATTTTTTTGTTAATTTCATCTCTTCAAAACACTTTTCTTCTGATTAAATTCTTCAAAGACTCAGCAAAACTGTATATAGATCATACAGTAGCATCATTTTCTTAATTTTCTATTTCATTTCTTCAGCGACATTGGTCATTTGGTAGCATGTTATTTAAGTTCATGGTGGTGTTAATTTCTTTTTTCTTCCTATTGTTGATTTTGTATTGTGGCTTTTCATTTAAGGAGATGTACAGTAACTGGTAATGGAGACTATCGTATCATGTAGTATGTTATTTAACTTCATGTTGTGGTAAATTTCTATTTTTCTTCCTGTTGTTGATTTTGTATTGTGGCTTTTCATTTGAGGGGATGTACAGTAACTGTGTAATGGAGACTATGATATTCAGATGCGAAGATACAATGCAGTATGCATCTCTACTTCCAGATAAAGATGTATTCCCAATGAAACTGTTAATTACTTTCTTAACAATAGGAAGCTGGACTCTCTACCATTGTCCATGCCCTCAATGAAAGACATATGACTGTTTATGAAGAACTATACTATAGCAATGATATAAGGGAACTCAGTGAGGGTGCAAGGGAATTGGGGAGGGGATAAGGGAAATCCCAGGGCCTATGGAACTGTATCATATAAAGGTAATAATAAAAAATAAATAAAGAAAAAAAAGATGGTGTAAGTGCTTAGGCCCCTGTCAGGCATATGGGAGTACAAGATGGAGTACTTGGCTGCTGTCCACAGCCCACCACAGCTCTGGTTATTTTGCACATTCAGGGAGTATACCAGTAATGGAGAATCAGTCTTCCTCTCTCTCTCTCTCTCTCTTTCTGTGTGTTTCTGCATCTTCACTACTCTCTAAAGTTCTCTTTCAAATAAATAAGTAAATGTGTTTTTTTTTCAAAAAAAAAAAAAAAAAAAAGAAATTGCTGAGCCTTAGAAATTTAAGACAAACTAAAAATGTTACCGAATATCCAGGCAAAGAATATACTCCCCCAGTGTCTTAGGTATTTTACTGCAGTCTGATAGTTTAAGTTTGAACAAACTGAATAATCTATGATGGCTTAATATTCTCTTGTAAAAATTTATTGCTATTTGAAAGAGAGACAGGAACACACATACATACTTATGCAGGAGAGAGAATGAATGAATGATTGAAACAATGAGTGAACCTTTCATCTGCTAGTTTACTTCTCAAATGGCTCCTAATCTAGGAACCAGTGGCTACAGGTAATAGTTTACCTGTGTGCTACAATACTGGCACCTTTAGTTTCTTTTATGTAATACTTCTTAAAGTTAAAATTTTTAGACTCAAAGCTATCAAATTTTATTTCTTGTTTTTCATTGTGTGTTTACTTTCCTTTCTGACCCTGCAAGAAGATTTATTTTAAAAGTTATTTAGTTATTTGAAAGTCAGGCAAACAGAGTGAAGTCTATTACTGATTCATGCCCCAGTGCCTGCAACAGCTGGACCTGGCCCAGAGCTGAAACCAAGAACTAAGAATAGACAGGAAAGCTATTGAAGTCTCCTAAATGGGTGGCATAAGCCCAATTTCTTCAGCTATTACCACTGTGTCCAGGGTCTGAATCAGCAAAAAATGAGTTAAGGACCATAGTCAGCAACCAAACGAAGGCACAACCAGAAGCTAAAAAAAAAAATAAAACAAGCCCATGTTGTGAATGTGGCTTGTTCCCAGCTACCCTGCACTTCCCTGTCTAATCTTGATGTCACCAGCAGTGTGTTAGACCCTTCAAACTCAGAAACTCATAAAAGCAGAGACCCAGGGTGCCTTGTTTGTGCTATGTCTTCTGCCTCTGTATCATACAAGCTGATACACAGTGGGCACAAAAGAAATGCTCATTAGAGAGATGAACAAAGAAGCAAATAACAAGAACATTCAAATAGAAATAGTTGTAAATTCCTGAGTTGTCAGATTCAAAGAGGAAAAAAAGTAAAGTTTTGGGAGGTAAAGAAGGAAGGCTCAGATATGAGACAGGCTGCATTGATGTGAAGATGTTTCCATGGATTCAGTATGGAGTGACTGAAAGATTTTCACAAATTTATTTTTTATCTGTAATAGTTATGTAATTAATAGTCTATTCATACGTTATGTATTGGCATAGCTAGTAACTGTTTTGGTATAGATGTCTCTTTAATAAAATAAATTTTATTGGACTGCAGAGTGAGGCAGACAGAC
Organism: Ochotona princeps; assembly: GCF_030435755.1. Lineage (NCBI taxonomy): Eukaryota > Metazoa > Chordata > Mammalia > Lagomorpha > Ochotonidae > Ochotona > Ochotona princeps. The sequence goes on from NC_080836.1 coordinate 71,569,677, forward strand.
ACACATCCAACCAACAGAGATCTTCACCCACTGATCCATTCCCCCAAATTCCTACAACATTAAAGGCTGGCCCAGAGCTTGGAACTCAATCTGGGTTCTCCACACTGGAGGCACAGACCCAAGTACATCAGCCATGCTCTTTCTCAGAGTGTGTGTTGGCAGGAAGCTCGATTGTGAGTTGGACTGTAAAGACCTGAACTCAGTCATGTCCAAGCAGTGTTACATGCCGGCCTCTATAGCTTTGCTTTCTAGAACACTGGACTCCAAAATTTCTCTTTAAAACATAATATTTTTTTTTTCTCCTGTGGATTTTGCCTTAAAAACTCAAAACAACAAAGAGAAGGGAGGCCTAACTCTAGTCAAAGCAGAGGTAGGCAGGTGACAGAGGTGACAATCTCTGCAAAAGAGGTGACAATCTCTGCAAAGCAGGCTGGCAGTAAGGGACAACAGATCAAACGCCAAGGTCCCTGAACAGGCCAGTAGCCAAAGACAACCTCTTCGAGGGAAGAGTCCTCCGACCCATTTGCAGCTAAAGTGGCAATCAGTTCCTTTACTTAATGACAAAATACAAAAGTAGCTTAAAAAAATCTGCCATCTTCTGTTTTAAAATAATTTTTTTTTACTTCTCTCTGATGATTAACATGAGATCTTTGTAAATAGTCACTAAGCATTTAAAAATATACTCGTTTTATCCCAATAGGTAGCGTTGCTTATCTGAAGGCAAATCCTGCTCACATGACACAGTAAGTACTGGAGAAAGGCTCGTGGAGTGCTTCTAGCGCTCACTGCCCTGCACTGGCTGCTCAATCTTGGTCAGCCCATCCAGTTATCATTCTCTAATGCTTTACTTGCCTTGTTAATAACGTGAACTGGCCGGACTAGACACTGGATTCTTTTTATTTTTGTGGCCACAATTCAAACAATCTTAAGTCTTGATTTAGTACACACAGGCATATAGAATTTTAACAAAAAGTTCCTGACATAAAGCTTGTCCTTACTTTATGTTGCATTTCATGACCACATTGTCAGTCATGACCACTAGGCTAGCATTTCCTCCTTCTGATACCTGGGACCCAAAATTTGAAAAACACCTCCTGGCAGATATCTTCAACGGCCCTTTATCTTTTAAAATAAAACAATTTAATATCAGAACATGTCACCAGGATCATAGAAGTCTCAGAATGCCAACCACATTCTGAGGATGTTGATGATCATTTAATCATTTTAACGCTATCAAGGAAAATCATTTAAATATTGAAATTAAGTGCTTTTTGGTTAAGGGATTTAAGGTGACAACTCCTTCCAATTATGCTGACTCCTGCGAATCGCAAAGTGCACTTTCTCTGCCTCTCCTTCACATTCTTTTTAGGTGATATGGGTGTGGACACTTAACATGGGGATAAAGCCTCTATAAGAGGCTTGTAATCCATTTTGGAGTACATGGGTTCTATATTCACCTCCAATTCCTCATCCCAGCTTTTTTCTAATACAGACCTGTGGAAGCAGTAGCAATGGCTCAAGTAACTGGATTTCTACCACCCATGTGGAATAAATAGAGTTCTGGCATCCAACATTGGCCCAGTCTAGCCCTTGCCATCATACTCTCTCTGAAATAAATGTTTATAAATTTTAGAATAGTTATGTAGTAAATATTCAATAAAAATAGCATGGACCTTGAGCACTTAGACACTGCGTTAAGTATGCAACAAGAGCTAATGCGTATCTGCCTCCTAACCATCTACAGGAAAACTGAATCCTAGGGTCACTGAACCCAAAACTGAGTGAAAGGAGGCACATGTATTTACTGGTCCCAGTGGTGATCACTGATGGAGTTCCACTTTGTATTTCCACTATAGTAAGATACCCAAGTGTGCACAACATTACACATATATGGAGATACTTGATGGAGTTCATAACAAACGGAGCATGCGTCTCATGAGCTTTTTGAATTAGCCCTCTTTCATCTAATATCCATATGTGCATGTAAATATATACATTTTGAAAGTATTTGTAAAATATAAACATTTAGTAAGTAGACTTGGATTTTTGTTGTTTTTAAAAAGTTCTTTTCATTTGAAAAGCAGATATACAATGAGAAAGAGAGACCAGTCTTCCATGTTGGTGCAGGAACACAAGAAATTGAGCCATTCTCCACCACTTTCCCAGGTCATAATCAGGAAGGTGGATTGAAAGTGGAGCAAACAGGACTCAAACCAATGCCCATATGGGATGCCAGCACTTCAGGCAGAAGCTTAGGCTACTATGCACAGCACTGGTGCCAGCATTTTTTCCTTTTTGGTTTTTGTTTATCCTAACATAACCTAACATTGTAATGAGTGTGTAAAGGTTAATTCATTATTAATATGCACAAATAAAATACCTGTGATTACCTGGTATATTTGCTATGGTTCTTGCATATCATACTAGCTCTAAGACAGACACACTGAACTTGCTCTGGTATTAAATAAACATTTATTTTGGATACACAGTAAAAATTTGGTATCACATTAATTTTAAATGACTGCCAATAACTTAAGCTTACTCAAATAACAAGCACTCTGTTTTTGTTTGCATGAATGGGACATCTGCATAAGTACTTTATTGAAAAACTACCTCTCGTGCTTCTGATTGCTCCACTGGACAGGACAGATCGGAGCCATATGGGTCAAATCTGTGCTCTCCTCTGCTACTTTTATAGGATAAGTCAGAAATGGAATAAACAGAAAATCAGACTAATGCTGCGTTGCTACGGTATTGGCATATTAAGGGGCCTTTAAAATGTGAGGGTAGAGCAGTACCCAGAACTAAAAAAAAGGGGGGGGGGGAACAGATAAGCCTTAGAACAACTAAACTTGAGAAACATAACAAAAGAACCCTGATGATAAGAAAAGCTTCCTTAGCTTCTACAGTTGAAACTCTCTAGAGATCTTATTTGATTATCAATAAGGACGTGAATAAACTCACCATTTAGGATGAGTCTGGTCCAGATACTGCTTCTTGTAAAGGAACACTCTACACAGTTTCAAAATCACTGTGCCCTCTCCAGTTATTTCTGCAAATACACAATCGTAATCCATGTACATACCAGGGGTTCCAAACTGGATGCAGTTTTCCAGAGTCCTCACATAGTCGGAATCACTTAATTTAATAAGATTGAGACTATTGGCCTTTTCCATGTTCTTGACCCACTTGTTAGCCTGGCCTTGAGGATCTATCATCAGAGGCCACCTTCTCGCGTTCCTGACAAGGAGGAAAAACGCAGTGATGGAGAAGTCATGATTTGTCTCTAATACTACTTTAAACTGTTCACAACACTTTCTTAGAGTTTATTCTTTAGGGTAAGGCTTGAATTTTTTCATCTATTATGAGAAATAATGTTCTTAAAACAAAGACATTTAGGGCCCGGCGGCGTGGCCTAGCAGCTAAAGTCCTCGCCTTGGACGCACCAGGATCCCATATGGGCGCCGGTTCTAATCCAGGCAGCCTCACTTCCCATCCAGCTCCCTGCTTGTGGCCTGGGAAAGCAGTCGAGGACGGCCCAAAACTTTGGGACCCTGCACCCGCGTGGGAGACTTGGAGGAAGAGGTTCCTGGTTCCTGGCTTCGGATTGGCACAGCACCGGCCAATGCGCTCACTTGGGGAGTGAATCATCAGACGGAAGATCTTCCTCTCTGTCTCTCCTGTTCTCTGTATATCTGACTTTGTAATAAAATAAATAAATCTTTAAAACTAAATAAATACACAAATAAAGACATTTAGATTGAGACACAAACAAAAGTAGCTACAAGTATAAGCCTTTCACAAACTCACACATGCTCTTTTATCCCCATCTAAAAATTATAACCTCTAAAAGCTAACTTACACCTTGAAACTATTTGCTGCCTTTTAAAATTATGGCACAATGAGAACCAACAAGAAGAATGAGTTGGAAATCAGGAAAATTTTAGTTCTTCAGTAGGCCCTGTCATAAGTTAAACATGTGACCTTAGTCAAGTCACTTTACCTCTTCAGCTTCTAACAGGTATTCAAACAACAAGGAAAAAGAAGGGATTGGAGCATCAACTCTTTCTCTTTGACATCTGGACCATTAAAAAGGCAGTGGTCGAAATAACACAATTTTTATACAATCTAGCCTTGCAAGTAGCTATAAATCCTTAAGCATTAACATACCTATTGTTCTGATACTGGTTTTAAGTATGTCTATGTGAATGCCTAGTGTCATATATGTAGTTCATTACAAATTTGCCTAGTGTTTATGAACTTGTTGTGCAAATACTTTCCCGTGACATCGGATTATTTGCCACTGGAAGAGAGCTCTTCCCTACGTTTTATTCTCACTACACCCTCCTTTTGTGAGAAGAACAAGAACAGCACCTCACAAAGAAACTGGCTTGTTTTCCAGGATACTAATGAGTCACAGAAGGGTTAACCAGTGTTTTCCATCAACATATGATATCCACCCACATGGACTGCTGTCCTGTGTGGAATGTAATTACTATTAAGATTCATTTTCTTTTTCTTTTATTATTTTTTCTTTCATTCTTTTATTTGGAAGGTAGAATGACAAACAGATAGGAAGAGGCAGAAAGAAAGAGAGACAAGATATGTTGCATTTTCTGGTTTTCTCCAAAGGGCTGCAAAAAACCAGGCCTAGGTAAGGAATTCCATCAGGGTCACATGAGTGGCAGGTTAATTGGGCCTATTCTATTGTCTTCCCATGCACATCAGCAGGAAGCAAGCAGCCAGCACTGATCTCAGTAGTCCAGCACAAGATGCTGGCACGGCAAGCAAAGGGCTTAATGTGTTGTGTAACAGCAGCCCTGTTCTCTCCTCTCCTCTCCCCTCCCCTCCCCTCCCCTCTCCTCCTCTCCCCTCCCTTCCCCTTCCCTCCCCTCCCCTCCCTTCCCCTCTCCTCTCCTCTAGCATGAAAATAGCGAACAGCTAAAAAAGGTAACATTTTCAACTTAAGTCATACAAGGTAAATTTTAGAATAGTCACAAAATCATTAAGAGTATAATCTATGCAATATACAATCTATCAATTAGTCATTAATACTATAGTAGTTATATATAACCTATCAATTTGTGGGACAAACATCTTGAACAAAGTTTGATAAAACACTGTATTTGCAGCAAAACTAATACACATGAGAACTTTTCTTTCTGTTATTTAGTTCTTAATTTTAGCTCCCACATACAAGGGATAACATGCAGAATTTGTCTCTCTCTCTCTTTTTTCCCCCAGTATTTGTGTTTGTCTGTCTGGTTTATTTCACTCAACATAATGTCCTCCAGTTCTACTCATTTTGCTGCAAATGACCAGATCTCAACTTTTTTTTTAAAGAGCTAATACTTCAGGCTGTTTTTCAATTGCAAGTCAGCATTGATTTTAGCACCTAAATCAGAGCCTGACACAAAACATGTAGCTTACATGATGAAGAAGTTAGGTCTTGTCTTTCAGTATCAGTATTATATGAAAACACAGTGTGACTTCAAAAACAGAAATTTGTTTTCACACAGTTCTGGAACCTGAACGTTGAAGCTAGCCATGTGTCCTCAACACTCCACTACTACTCCTCTAAGAATGCTGGTGTCTCACTTCCTGTAAGACACTACTCTTAACACGTTAAGGTTGCATCCTATGGCTTCACTTAACACAGTGACCTTTTAAAGGTCCTCTCCAAACACAGCCAAGTTGAGGGTTAAAATACAAACTGGGGGTAGAGAAGGCAGGGGGTGCTAGGGGAGGTACAATTCAGTCGACAATGCTAATTACATTATGGAAGAAAATAGAACAAAAGATTGGTCTTAGATGCAATCAGTCAATGAAATGAGAATATTACATCTATGAAATTAAAAAGCCTGAGAAGGTAAATTAGAAGGAAATTAAAAAAAAACTATACAAATGCAGAAGTCCTCATTCTGTCACCTAATAGAAATATTTTTAATTTTGGAGAATTATGTGGGAGTGTTAATGTTTATGCTTCCCTAAAGAAATCAAGTGACTCACCCTTCTGTTGCTTTCACATTTTTCAGTCACAATACCTATGTTCAAGCTGTACCTCTGTCTAAATGTGCTTCTTCTCCATCTTTTCATCTTCAATTCCTGCTCATGTGTCAAGGTCAGCTCAAAGCTCTGTGGTCCACAATGCCTCCCTTGATTTCTTTTCTCTCTGAACTTTAGAGATTCGTCCATATTACATTCATGACACTTTCATGTAATGATAATGTTACTATTATTATGGTAATACTATTATGATAATGCTACAATTCCTTCACTGCATCGCCCAGCTAAATTATACATTCCTTTTTTATAAAGAGGACAAGCTCATTATTTGTTCTTATTTTTGCCTTAATCAAATGGACATATTGATAATTTACTGACCTGGAAGCAAGATAAATCTCATAAGCACCAATTAATAAATCACTGTAAATTTAAATTCTCTAACAAGAGATTATCTTTGCATAGAAATACTGGTCTATTGAATAGTATTTCACAACCAGCAGATAGGATTTCTGAGGTTGACTAAGATAAGCTAAATACATTGTAGAACTTCTCTTCCGCTATTACGCCTAAAAATTTTAAAGTACAAAAAGGAACTACATTTAGTCTTCAAAAAGTAAATAATAGTGATTGTGGAAAAAGCCAAAATTCAAAGAATGACCAAAAGGAAGTGCTGAGTTTCCTGTTTTTATAGTTGCTGTTTATCTTTTGGCTTAGTGGGTGACTGCGCAGCACATACAGGTTATAAAGATCCCAACCAGGGTATTGAGAACTTGTTCATGCGCGAGCCAGATGGTGGTGGGACAAAGCAGAGTGCTTAGTCTTGTCTCTCTTTTCCCTCTGTCCCCACCCCGATCGCAGGCATGTTATTACCAAAATGAAAGCAAGAGAGGAGCAGTTACCTAAAACACTGAGCAAAGCCCGCTCTGAGAGTAGCAAGAGGAGCTTCTGCTGTGCAAGAAGGTGAGAGTCTTTTCTTTTTGCCCTTGCCAGTTTGCTCAAGCATCAGCATGGAACTGCACTACTGGGAAAACACAACTCCGAGAGAACACCATCATTTGGCAAGAAAAATAGAAAAAGAGCATGGTAAGAAATTGTGGGGAAAATCCTGATAGAAAATATACGGGGGCCGGCGCAGTAGCGTAGTGGCTGAAGACCTTGCCTTACAAACACTGTGATCCGATATGGGCACTGATTCTAATCCCTGCGGCCATGCTTCCTAACCAGCTCCCTGCCTGTGGCCTTGGATAGCAATAGAGGATGGCCCAAAGCCTTGGGACCCTGCAGCCACGTGGGAGACCCAGAGAAGGCTCTGGGCTCCTGGCTTCAGATAAGCTCAGCTCCGGCCGTAGAGGCCACTTGGGAAGTGAACAATCAGACACAAGATCTCCCTCTCTGTCTCTCCCCATCTCTGTATACCTGACTTTCCAATAAAAATAAAGCAGTTTTAAAAGAATACAAAAGAAGGGCCTGGCGGCGTGGCCTAGCAGCTAAAGTCCTCACCTTGGACACACCGGGATCCCATATGGGCACCGGTTCTAATCCCGGCAGCTCCACTTCCCATCCAGCTCCCTGCTTGTGGCCTGGGAAAGCAGTCGAGGACGGCCCAAAGCTTTGGGTTCCTGCACCTGCATGGGAGACCTGGGAGAGGTTCCTGGTTCCCGGTTTTCAATAAACAGACACCATTTTGGGGGCTCTCTGTTCAAGCTGTGCATGCATGGAATACACTGAAATGAACACACCACAGACAAGGACAGTGAACCCACAGCCGACTAACCATGGAGGAATGTGTCCTGTGGAGCAGGTCCGAACAGCACAGCAAAGGCTTGCAAGTCTGCACTGACATCGATGGGAATACCACCCAAACAAGGAAACACAGAAACTGAGGTCTAATCAAAATTGAGTCTTTTTTTTCTATTTAAACAAATAAAAAACCTCTTTAAAATAGATACAGCATAATCATCCTTTTTGAAATAAAGATAAATTTGGTAACAAATGAAAACAGAAAAACTTTGAGTAGGAAAATAATAAGGATAAAAATAATCAAATGGGAGCTGGCACCATGGCTCAATGGGCTAATCCTCCACTTGTAAGCACCAACACCTCATTTGGGTACTGCTTTGTGTGTCCTGGCTGTTCCATTTCCCATCCAGCTTCCTGCTGATGGCCTGGGAAAGCTCCAAGGATGGCCCAAGTAGTTGGGCCCCTGCACCAACGTGTGGCCCCAGAGCAGGATCCAGGCTCCTGGCTTTGGATCAGCTCAGCTCAAGCTACTGCAGCCACAGTGTAACAGTGGATGTAAGATCTTTCTTTCCGTCTCTCTCTTTGTAAATGTACCTTCCAAACAAAAATAAATAAATATTTAAAAAATAATAAAATCAAAATTTTGGAACTGAAAAAAATGTACAATCTGATAAAATTTTTACAGTATGGGCTCAATGGCAAAGAAGAGAATTCATACATTTAAAGGCAGATGAACACGAAGAACTGTTCAATTTGAACAATAAAGGGACAAAAATTAGGGGGGAATAGACTCTCAGAGATCTGTAAGAGATATTAAAATATTAAATTCCATATATTTGTGGTTCTACTAGGGGAAAACAATTGATTCAAAAATATATTGAAAACTAATGGTGAAGACTTCCCTAAATTCAGTGGGAAACAGATGTTTATATTTTCCTGAAGCTCAGAAAACCTCAAAAAGAAGAAATAAAAAAATTTCATGTGCTGACACATCATAATCAAACTACCGAAAGCCAAAAGTTGCATAAAACATAATTTTGAAAACAGCCATACAATAGAATAATGGATAGATATTACTTATATGTAACAATATACAAAAGGTTGAAGATTTCATGGAATCAGAAAACACTAGAACATACTATTATGCTGAAAGAAATGAACTGTCAACCCAGAGTTGCAAATTTAGCAAGAATACTCTTCAGGAATAAAGGTAAAATGAAGCCATTCTTGGATGAAAGAAGCTAAGCTTTTTTTTTTTTTTTCACCTGCCAACTTTCCCTAAAAAATACAAATATTTAGTATGAAGAAAAGCAAAGCTACAAGGAAACATAGAATTTTAAAAGAAAGAACAATGAGACAGCCTAAATTTGGGATATAGAAGATATTATTTCTCTCGTCTTAAGTTTGTTCCCAGACTAGTATTGTGGCACAGTGAGTACAAGTCCTACTTGCAGTGCTGGCACCTCATAAGGGAACGTGCTAACTACCTTAGGAAACCAGAATAAGCAAGTCATACCCAAAGTCAGCACAAGAAAACAAAAATAAATATCAGAACCACTAAGCTCAATGGAAACCAGGAGGAGCGTAACAATGAAACAAAAGGCTTCCTTCTAGTCAAGATCCACCGAATTCTCCAAACCCTAGCTGACTGAACAAGAAAAGAAAGAAAGAATATTTAACTCAAAAATAACAAAAGAGATTATCATCACAGATCTATGGGCATTAAGACGATAAGCGAACACCACAAAAAACTCTATGGCTATAAATATTTAATAATGTAGATAAAATTGACCAATTTCTTCATAGAAACGCTAAAAATTCACTTCAGAAGGAATAGTTAATCTAAATAGAGCTATTATGTGCTATTTTAGAAACCAAATTCTTGGATAAAATCTTCATCAAAAGATTTTCAGGCACAGATAATTTCTCTGTCATAGCTACAAAATAATTATGGAAGAAATAATTATAACTTTAGACCACCTCTGCCAGAAAGCAAGAAATAACTCTTGCAGATTTCTTTAATGAGAGCAAATGACTGTGACACCAATGTCATTCAAATGTACCAGAGAAGAAAACACGGACTAACACCCCCTCATGAATAAAAAAAAAATAACAATGGTCAATGAAACATGAGCAAACTGAATTCAGAAATACGTAACAATAACACAGGGCCAGGAGGAACACATTCTAGAAATGTAAGACTAGTTCAGCATTCCAACATTAATCAGTATAATTCACCATATTAACAGACTAAACATAACATAATCATCTCAATAGATACAGCAAAGCATCTGACAAAGTTTATCCAGAAACACCAGCAATCTTCAGCGGCCTAGGAATAGAACGGAATTTCCGTCACTTGATAGAAGGGATCTATAAAAATGTATGATTAATACAACACCTAATGGTAAAGACTGTTTGATTTTTCCAATCCTGGCTAAATACCAACAATGTCTGATTTCAACCACTCATGTTCAGAATTGCATAGGAAACTCTAGTTTGTGCAACAGGTCAATAAAAAGAAATCAATGGAACATAGATTAGAAAAAGAGCAAGTAAACTCGTTATTTGAAAATAGTATTTCTGTCTACATAGACTGCATCAAGGAATTGACAGCAATGGTCATAGATAATGAGTTTATCCAGAGTGCAAAGCATAAACTCAATAGGCAAAAATCAGTTCCCTCCTAATATGAGCAATGAGCAATTCAACAAAACATTTAAAAATGCCATTTAATATAGCATACAAGAATTAAAAATATTCCTATATACAAACGCAACAGCACAAGCACTGATGAAAAATCAAATACCTGAAAAATGAAGAAATAGGGCCTGGAGCAGTAGCTTAGTGTCTGAAGTCCTCTCCTTGCATGTGCCGGGATCCCTTGTGGGTGCCAGTTTGTGCCCCAGATGCTCCACTTCCAATCCAGCTCCCTGCCTGTGGCCTGGGAAAGCAGTTGAGGACAGCCCAAAGCCTTGGGAACCTGCACCCATGAGACCTTGAAGATGCTACTGGCTCCTGGCTTCAGATCAGCTCAGCTCTGGCCATTGTGACCACTTGGAGAGTGAATCAGTGGATGGAAGATCTTTTTTTTTTTTTTTAAGATTTATTCATTTTATTACAGCCAGATATACACAGAGGAGGAGAGACAGAGAGGAAGATCTTCCATCTGATGATTCACTCCCCAAGTGAGACGCAACGGGCCGATGCACGCCGATCCGAAGCCAGGAACCAGGAACCTCTTCCGGGTCTCCCACGCGGGTGCAGGGTCCCAGTGCATTGGGCCGTCCTCGACTGCTTTCCCAGGCCACAAGCAGGGAGCTGGATGGGAAGTGGAGCTGCCGGGATTAGAACCGGCGCCCATATGGGATCCCGGGGCTTTCAAGGCGAGGACTTTAGCCGCTAGGCCACGCTGCTGGGCCCAGATGGAAGATCTTTCTCTGTCTCTCCTTCTCTGTATATCTGCCTTTTCAATAAAAATAAAAATATCTCTTAAAAATACTGAGGAATTATACTGCATTCATGACTTAGAAAACTTAATAAATTATTGAGTCTTCCCAAATTGATCTGTCAACTCAGCCAAAGCTCCAGGATGACCTCTGGTAGTATTCAAAAACTGATTCTAAATTTATATTGAAGGGCTGATACAGTGGCTCAACAGGCTCATCCTTCACCTGGCAGCACTGGCATTATACATGGGTTCTGGTTCTCTTCCCAGCTGTTTCACTTCCAGTCCAGCACCGCACTGAGAAACCGATGGAGGATGGCTCAAGATCTTGGGCCCCTGCACCTATACTGGATACCAGGAAAAAAATCTTGGCTTCCAGCATTGGATCAGCTCAGCTCTGGTTGTTGCAGCTCTTTGTGGAGTAAACCAGTGTTGGAAAATTTATCTCTGTGTAAATCTGGCTTTCAATAAAACTTATGGTGAAAAGCAACAACTGGACAAGATAATTTCTAAAAAGAACAAAGTTAGAAGACAAACTGACTGACTTCAAAACATAGTATTAAGTTTCAATAATTAAGACAACATGATGTAGGCATCAAGATGGACAGATAGGGGCAGGCATTGTGGTGTAGCGATTTCAGCTGCTGCTTGAATTGCCTGCATCCTCTTTCTATTTCAGATTCTTGCTGATGTTTCTGGTAGGCAGCAGACAATCCGTCAAGTGCTTAGGCCCCTGTCACCCACACGGTGACGCAGGTGGAGCTACAGGCTCATCTTCTGCCTGGCCCAACCTGATTGTTAGGGGCACTTAGGGAGTGAGCCAAGAGATTGAAGACTACCCCACCTTCTCTCTCTCCCAAGGAATTGAAGACCCTCCCTCCTGAAAGAAATAAACGTATTTGAAAGACGTGTAAGTATCAATGGGGCAGAACACAGCATTCATAAAAAGTCCCATATATATGTGGACAACTGATTTTCAGAAAGATGCAAAAGCAATTTTATTGAAAAAGGATAATATTCTCAACAATCATGTTGGAAAAATGAATATAGATACATTCAGTCTCTCTCTTCCTCCCTCCATCCCTTCCTTCTACTCTCTTCTCTCCTTCTCTTTTTCCTTCTTTCTCTCTCCCTCTCTGTATATTTACAAAATAGATGCCTTTCTATAACCAGTTAACAATGTGCCAGGTTTATTTTCCCAAAACTATACTCTCAATGTAACATTCTTTTTTATTCAGAGATCAAAATGTTTGTGACTTCAGTTTATAAATTCCATCTTTCTTTTTTAATGAGGGCTTCCATAGAATGATATGCTGGTGAATAAAATTTCAAAGCAGATACTCTTCCAGGAAGATAGAAAAGATAATATTAGCTTTTTGAAAAATATATAGAAACAACTATTGTGGAAAGTTGTGTACAATAAACACCAGTTTAAACAGTTTCACTCTTAAGGGATATAAATCCTGCATTCAAAATGAACAACCACTGTATTTATGTCTCCTACACTATTATTTTGTATTATTTTTTTGACCAGAAATTGTTTTCCATCACGCAATTTTCTCTCTTTTATTTTCATCATCAAACATTCTTGAATGCAGAGGTACATAAAAACCAGTGGTTTCCAAATGCAAACTGAACTTTTACAGCATTGAGTATTCCAAGTTTTTTTAAATTATATTTAAAAATATAACACTTGAATAGCATGCTCTAGGAGTGCTATTCAAGCAGTTTTTGATAGCTCTCAAATGCCACTGACTTCATTGATCTGAGGATGTGAAAATGCTTCCAAGGTTCATTGGCTGATATAGTCCACACTAGAGTCTCACTTGCTCAGATACTAGCTGTCAATGCCTGGTTGGGAGAATTTGTTCTACCCTCCACCCTCTGCTGTGGTACCAGATGTCCTCTGCAGGCCCCATTGGACTGCCATATCCTCCATGTGCACTGTCTTACCAGCTGAGAAGACCCAGATATGACATACCACAATCAGACCACAGATATTGTAAACCTCCCTGTGGTTGGAATTCTGAGTCCAATAGCTCAGTTGGTGGGGAGGTCTCCAAAGAAACTTCATTCCAGATGACCCCAGACCTGAGTCCTGTATGTTGGTCAGTATGGGATGTGGCTTAATCTGTCACTCACATCAGCCTACACACACCCTAGTGGTTGCAGTCGCTGAGTCAGTTCTGTCTCCAGCCCCACCTTTTATGCAAACCAAATGGATACTGTGGCCGAACCCAACCCTGTCCACCACACACTCAGCCCTCACACACACCAGCACGAACTGCAGCCCAGTTGGGGCAACTCCCAATAACCCCCATCAGACCTGCCCCTAGCCATGGTTTTTGTGCATGATGATATGTATAGCAGACTTGTTCAGTCTGTCCCACATCCCATTCAGCTTTTGTACATACCAACGGGTGCTAAGCCTAGTTCAGTTCAAACAACCTTACTATCCAACCCACATGTATTCTGGCAAGTGCTACCATCAGTCCTGCCAGGCTCACCCCCAATACTGGCTCTCATGCTCACTGGCGGAACAGCAGCCCATCAGAGGGCTGTCCACAGTGCCCCTACTATTCTTACTCCCAGTACCAGATCTTGCACTTTCCAGGTGGTTCTGCAAGCTAGCTTGCTAGGACTTGCCCCATTCCCAGCACATGCTAGCTGACGCTGCGGTAAAGCCTGACCAGTCTGCACTTACTCTGGCTCAGGCATGCACTGGTGGATAGTCAGTTAGCCCCACTTGGCTCTCCCCCTAACCCAGTTTACTTGCAGTCCAATGGGTGTTAAAGCCCTGCCTAACTTGGTCTGTCCCTGGCCCCAGGTCTCACGTTCACCAGTGTAAGCAGTGGCCCAGGAGTGGAGTCCTTGCTGTGTTGCCAGGTTCATCCTTTTCCCCACCACTCCGGGTCTCACATGTGCTGGTGAGTGCTGAGGCCCAGAGTGGCATGGCCCCCCTCACATTGGCATTTGGCAGCAGGTACTATAGCCTGTCTTGGTCCAACCTGATCCCAGTCCCAGATCATGCTAGTGACTGCTGAAGCCTAGCTCAGTCAAGTCAGCACACAGGCCTGGCCCTAATGTGAACTGGCTGGTATTGTGGCCCAACCTGTCCCTTCCTGCACTCTGTCCTGGTTCTCATATCTACCAGTGGCTGTTATGAAGTGGCCCAGCCCGGCTCACCACCAGGCCATACACATTCCACACATATGTTGGTAGGTACTTAACCTGGCCCAGTTTGGTCTGCTCCTAGTTTTAATTCTTAATGCTCACCCATAGAGACTGTGTCCTGACAGAGGAGTTGCCCAACCTTCTCTATCAGGTCACCTCCCAGTGCCAGATCTCACACACACTTGCGGGTTTTGGTCCAGCCAGACTTGGCCTAATCCTGCCCTGTCAAGTACAGTGGCCTTGCCTGATCAGCCCACACCCATCCTTGCTCTTACTGTTGGATATTACACATAGCCACAGCTAGTCCACACCCTGATGCAGCTCTCACGTGGCCCAATGGGAGTCAAAACTTGGCCTAGCCTGTTCTACACCCACCCTACCTCTTGCAGATAGCAGCAGGTACTGGATCCCAGCCCAGTCTGGCACACCCCAAACCCAGTCCACACCCATGTCAATATATACTGCAGCCATGTCCAGCCCAGTTTGCTGCCCCCATTCTGCCTCTTACTTTTACCAGTAGGAACCACAACTCAGCCAGGGCATCCCCTAAGCTCCCCAACCATGCCTGTTCCCAGCCACAGATCTTGCACATGCTGGTGGTTTTGCTGACCCAGCCTAGAACAGCCTATTCCCTGTCCTGGCCATTGCCAATACATGCTGCAGCCTGGCCTGACCTGGTCCACCTCTAGCACCAAATCTCACTGGCAGGTGCTGCTGCCTAGCCCTGCCCAGTCTTTCCCATCACTGGGTTTCACACAAACTAGTAGCTATGATAGCCTAGCCCAGCATGGCCCTCATTCCATCCCGGCTCCTGTACCTTCGAGTGTGCTAAGGTTTGTCTCAGTTCTGCCCAGTCTGCCCCCACAGAACCAGCTCACATACTTGCTAACAAGTGGAGCAGAATTTCCTGGCTTAACCAATACCCAGCACTAACTCATGTGCTCACTAGCAGGAGCTACAGCCCATCAGGGGAAGTTACCCAAGTTCCCCCACTAAACCTACTCCAGAACCCAGAACTCATATGTACCAATGGGTGCTAACTTCTTACCAGATATGGTCTACCTGCTCTGTCTCAGCCTCTGTGCGTGCTAGTGGATGCTGTGGCACAGTTTATTCCACACTCTATTCTTAGGTGTGCCTATGGGTATTGCAGCCTGGACCAGCGTGGCCTGTTTCCAACCCCAGTACGCATGAGTGTCAGGAGGTTCCATGGTCATGCCTGGCTCATCCTGTAACCCACCCTAGCTCTTGGGCAAACCAGTAGAAATTGTAGTTTCACAGGTGTGAGGTCACATATGCCCCATAGAATCTGCCCCTAGGCCTGGTTCTTTCACATGTGGTTAGTATTATGGCACAGTTTTACATTATCCGTTTGTTCCAACACTCACTTGGCAGGTACTATGATCTAGCTCTTGCCAGCCAGGCTCACAGACCTAACTTTAGTGTGTTCTGGAGGTTCGCTGTCAGTGGTGGACGATGCTAACTAGCCAAGCCCAGGTCTTCCATGTGGTGGATGCATCAGTCTAACCCAGGAAGGCCCTCCATCTTCCCTCCTCCAAACTGATAGGTCTCAGTCCTTTTGCTTACTTGCAAGCACAGTGGCCTTCTTGGTAGAAGTCCCCCATAAGTCATTTCCCACTTGTAATGCACTCCCTCAGCAGTCCTCCCTCCCACACATCTCATACCTCCTTCCCTGATCAATCCATAGCCCTTGCACCTATGAGCACATGGGTTCCCCAGCCCAGTTTTCTGGCAGGATGATGTGCTGGTCTGGAGTCCTGCCCATCCAGTCGGGATCCCAGAGCCAGTTCTCCAAAACGCATGCTAGCCTGGGAACCCATCCTTATGCCCAGTCAGGGCTCAAGTATGTTAACAAGTCCATAAGCCCAGTCCACCAGCACACCACGCTAGCATGCCAGCCGGGAGCCCTATCTTCCTGTCTGCCTGGGACCAAGACACACATGGGAGCTCCCAGGCCCACTCTGTTCTGTTAGCCCCCAACCTGGGTCCCCAGGCCCTCCGAGGCCACCTAGCTGCTGCCACAATGGAAGCAAGGGGTCTCAGCCTGTATACTTCAAGTTTTGACCGTGTTCATTCTTTTGTTATTGTTTAGGGAAGACCATTATTTGGTGCTCTTTGGGCTCTTAGGAAAAAAAAAAAAAGACTTCCAAGAGTGATAATTTGTGCTCATGAAAGTCTGCATACAAATACATGGAATATGTAGCAGATTTTTGTTATTTTTCTCCTTACACACACTACTCACACACATGCATAAAATGCAAATAGAAAAATGACACTGAAATAAACCTAATGTGTCTTTTTCCTACAAAAATAAAAACTTCCCTTTAAAAAATTAGTTACATTTGCTGTGTGATCTACTTACTAAGCAACTCAACAAGCCGAGTCCTTTAGATGTAAAATGTTCATATACAATTCAATTACATTTATTGCTGTCATTCACTTTAAAAATTCTTACTACCCAAGAACACACGTCAATAAGTCCCAGAAGTCAAGTGCTCTCTAATTTGTCCCAATCTTATAGATGCCTCTGGATTTGCTAAATAATCAACCCTTCACTTAAGTAAGGCAAGAATTTTGAGCAGGATTAGGTGCTCATTATTAGGCATAATCTGCGTGACATGGAGGAAGACAACATGCAAGTACACAGAAACCTTGCCTGGTGCTTCAAAACAATGACCTTGAACTTAGTTACCGACAACTTTGAGCACTAGATTATCAAAACACATCCATGAAACCACGAATGGACAATGTTAGTATTTTCTCCATAGTTGTGGCCATAAATTTATGCTAACATTTTAACATTTTTACAAAGGAACGGCAAAGACTCAGAGGTTATGACACAGCACCATTTTCTGCCTCCATCACTTCTGTAATGTGCATGTAATTGTTGTGATTAATAATCATTAAATGGCTTGGAATATAACAGGTAGAAATGCACACTTACAGTTCTACATTTTTATTAAAATAGGACTGGACTCAAAATTACAGATTTATTTATTTCCTAGAAAATTAGTTGCAGTCTGGCTCTGGAGGAGATTATGGCTACAGATCCCCTGCTAAGTGGAACAAAGTTAGACAAATTACAAATCAAGATAATAGAGTCCTAACTACCACTGGTAGAACTGGCTCTCTTCTCAAGAACTTGAGAGGAATATAATAGCAACAGTAATAGCAAAACTAGACAGGCTGAAGTTGATGGGCTGGATAAAAACGGTAGCAAAAGTAAGATGTTTAGAATCTTGGAAATTTCCCAGATATATTGATCTCTAATGTACAGTTTAATATTTGCCATCAATAAGTTCTCTGCATGACATGTGTTAATAATTCACCAATGTAGCCACCATCCTGTGCTTTCTAACAGGGCTGAAAAAAAACCATTATTTTAGCAGCCAGCTGATCCACATCCTGGTCAACAACATTCTCCTATTGTTCTCTCAATTTATTCAGATTATTGGTTCTGAGTACTTAGTCCTTAAATTCAGCTGTTCCAATAAAAAGCTTTGTGATATTTTCTAAATCAACAAAACAATTAAATTTAATTTCTGAAGAGAATTGTCTTTGTAAGTATCATTTACTTCGCTAAGTAAAAACTACTATATAATACAGTCCCCAACCCCTGCCTTTTCCTTTTTTTTTTGCCTTTGGTACTGGAAAGCTTGGAACTTAACTCAGTCACAGCCCTCAGGATCAGCTTGTCTCAAGGAAATAATAATAATCACTCCTTTAACTTTCCTTTGGTAGACTCATCATAATATATCTAGCTTTATATCATGAATAAATTGTACATATTCCAAGTCCTTGAAGGACAACTTGATATATAAATGTGAAAGATATCTGTATGTCAGGATAATCTATTGGATAGTAACAAAAGTAGCAGCTTTAGTTTAAGGAATCCCAGAAATACTGCCCACAAAAATTTTAGAACAGTTACCTTTCCTATTTAGTGGTTAATTCTCCTCATTTATATATTTATTTTTATCTCTTTAAGTTTTATTTGCTTGAAAGTATCAGTTATGAAGAGAAACAAGGGAGAACAGAGAAAGATCTTCCATTTGGTGGTTCACTCTGCACATGGAATAAGTCAGGAGTCAGGAACTTTATTCAAGTCTCCCAGAAGGATGTCAGGGACCCAACCACCTGGGTCATCTTCCCCTGCTTTTCCCAGGCAATTAGAGAGCTGGACAGACATTAGAACAGGCTGGACACCAATCAATGCCCATATGGGATGCTGATACCACAGGCAATGGCTTCATCCATTATGCCACAATGCCACCTTTTAAAAAATTTGTTCATTTTTATTGAAAAGGCATACTTACAGAGAGCACACTTACAGAGAGAGGGACACACAGAAAGAGCCTCTATCTGTTGGTATACTCCCCAGATGGCCACAATGAGTGGAGCCGAGTCTGAGATGAGTCAATTCAAAGCCATGAGCTAGGAGCCTATACAGGGTTTCCCACACGGGAACCAGGTACCTAGCCCTTGGGCCATTCTCTGCTACTTTCCCAGGCTACAGCCAATGAGCTGGGTGAAAAGTGGAGCAGCCAGGACACAAAGCGGCACCCATATGGGACACTTTTGCCTGCAGGTAGAAGATTAGCCAGTTGAACCACCATGGGAGCCAAATGTTGGACCCTTTTATTTCCTTCTTAAAAAAAAAAAAACATAGGGCCAGCTTTGTGGCATAACAGGTAAAGCCACACTTGAGAAGCTGGCATATAATGTGGGCACTGGATTGAGCTCTGACTGTGCCACTACCACTCCAGCTCCCTGTTAATGTGCTTGGGATGCAGCAGAGGGTCGCTCAAGTGCTGTGCCCCTGCACATGGGACACCTGGATGAAACTCCTGACTCCTGATTTTTGACTGATAGCTCAGCTCCAGCAGTAGTGGTCATTTGGGGAGTAAATCAGTGGATGCAAGTTCTCTCTTCAACTCTCTGTAATTCTAACTTTCATATATTGATGTGATATATTTATATATATATTTACATATATATTTAAATGTGCACATGCCTCACCTATTCTTTAAATAACATCACACCCATTACCTCATCAATTGTAAAGTAACAATAATCAGAAGAATCTTGTAATAGAACTAAACATATCCTTCCAATGATGGAAAATATCTATGCTATTCATAACATAAGAAATCCCAGGAAATTTGTCCAAATGATGAAAGACCCTTGCTAATGTAAGCTGGGAAACAACACAATTGTTGATGGTCTTTTCACTGAGACAGAAGTTCTTGACTTCTGGGGGTTGAGACATGGAGGATAAGCATAAGCTGGGGCTGAATATGTCTCTAGTAACCATAGCCTGGTCCTCATGGGATTCATCTGCCAACTAGGAGATTCCAGGACAAGTGGCAACTGTCTTTAAGGTAGCAATTAGCTCAAGATTCAGAAGCATATCCTATAATTCAAGTTGGTCCCACACCAATTTGTAACATTCCACCCAATCACCATCAACATGCTTCTGCTGTACATTTCATTAGCCTCCAATCATGATGCCCTACAGTTTACAGGAATGAAAATGTAAGACTTACTTATGAGTTTTGTTCTATATGCTAAAGATGATTTAAAACTAATCAGTATGCACAGCTGCTATTAAGGCACAGCAAATAAAGCTGCTATCAACAACATTAGCATCCCTACGGGTCCGATTCAGGTCCCAGCTGCTGAACTTCTGCTAATGGTCCAGAAGATGGCTTAAGTGCTTGTGCCGCTGTCAGGCATGTGGCAGCCCTGGAAGAAGCTCCTAGCTTCTAGTTTTGGCCTTGCTCAGCCCTAGCTGTTGCAGTCATTTGAGAGTGAATCAGCTGATGGAAAGTGTCTTTGTTTTGCAAATAAATAAATAAATAAACTTTAAAAAGTAATCAACAGTTCATATTTTTCTTGATTATAGTCTCCAAAATTCAACAACTTCAATAATAATATTACTCATTTAGTCAATCATTAAGTAAAACTTTTAATGCTGAAAAAATTTTCTATCCCAAATTGCTAAAAAGTAAACCAATAAACAGATCTAATAAAATCAGTTACGTAATAACTAACATTTGAAAGAATATACTTTTCCTTACATTATGATGATCCCATTATCAATGGAAAATGAGTCAGAAGGTAGTCCAGCAATATTCCATGCTCGAATTGTCACAGCTTCTCCTAGGGTACTCATGAGAGAATAATCATCTGAGAAGGGGATATCTCTTTCTTTGCACAAATATGTCCACTCCTTGGTTTGATTCTTTAAAACACACACAGAAAGACATAGAAAGGAAGCTGTAGAGATTACCAAAGGAATATTTAGTAAACTCCTTCTTTACACTTCATACTGATTCAAAAACTGTTGGAGTTCTATCCCTGAAATGACTTATTAGTTTTTAATAAAATCATAATTTTGAGGCTCAGCTATGCATTCAAATGAAAATTACTTACACTCCATGTTGCGATAAAATACAGTGTGATCACTTACTATAAGAAATTTATATCTGAAAAAATTAAGACTAATTAGTGTTTTAATGCCTGCACTGTACAAAGTAGTCAGATCTATCATGTTTTTCTATACTTTTATTTAGCCTACAAATACCCAGCAAAATGTAATACAATAGTCTGATATCAAAGTAAATCCTCTTGGAACCAGTAGGGGGCACAGGAAACATTTATTTTTTCCTCCCACATGCTCAGTGGGAGGAATCACATTGGGGCTATTAGATGCTAACAAGTATCAGGGTACATGGTGGAGTGCGGGCTACCTTATCTGGGGTACAACCTGTTAGAGTGCTCATGAGTCAGGAAGATACAACAAGAAGTAAGGTTCATTCCCAGAAGCCAGAAGTCAGTATTCAAGGGGAAGTGACAGGTCAAAAGTTTGAAAAATAATCAAACACATGACTGGAGGGAAAATAAGTTAGGCTAACAGTCAAGGGAAAGATGGCTGCAAAGCAAAAGGAGAAGGTGGATGAACAGTACACTGGTCTCAGTCTGTGGGATGATGACAACATGGGGTATGAGGGTAGATGGTGCCACTAAGAGAGCATGATGAACACAATTACCTCCCTTTGGCTCATGCTAAACTGGTTAGACAAACATTCATTTAGCTTTGCACATGAAAGACCCTAACAATTTTGGAAGACTTGATTTCCATGACCTTGATAAGCCAATTAATATCACATTGAATGCCCCACAATTAGTTCAGTATGACAGTCCCTCACTATACAATTTATGCGCCTTTGTTAGGGATATGATACTGTATTCTCATTGCTTCCCATCAGATGGTACACAATTTCAAAATTGTTCATTTACTGATAACACTAATTTTTGTCAGGTTGATTAGGGTGTTCCCTGCCAGGCTTCTGTCTGGTAATCATATGACCGTATGCGTGATTATAGGTTTTTGTTTTATTTGTGCCTTTTTTTGGTTTTGATTGGCCAGGGGGAGAACACTATTATTTGTGGTTCCAAATAAGAGAGTACTATGCAGTGCCACGAAGGGTGCTGAGCCAGAAGCAGGCCAACAGCAAGCTGCAGCTGTTGAGATAGCTTATTCATGATAAGTGGGTGAGGCTAGCTAGCTTTGATGGACTTTTGAGCTTCGGGTATTTTTAATAATTATGTGAGCACAAAGAAAGGGCTGTCCCTGGGTGGAAAGTATCTGGGGGGCCCCTGGAATTTGCCTATTGTAATCCAGCAGTTTTACAGCTTACTGAGGGAAATCACTAGGGTGAAAGCTTAGCAAACGACCCACAAAAAAGATTCCAGAAATTTTAGCTATAAACCAAGAAGATGATAATACTTATAAAATAACATATTACAGTTTTTCCACTGTTAAATTGCTTTGTTTTCCATTCTCTTTGCCATTAATAAGTACTTTGTGACTTTGAAAACATCCTCGTTTTGTCTAATATTCATTTATTAACTTATATCAGTATAGACTAATTTTCCCACACTTCACTGAGTTATGTTACCAATGTTATTGCAATGTTGAGATTGTTTAAAATCTGGCCAGTAGGAGCCTTTACACTAAATTCTGTGTTCTTCTGACATGTTCCCACCACTCATTGATTACTCCTCACTCTTACTCAAAAAGATATCTCAGCCTTACCTTATAGGAAAGCCCAAGATAATTAAAGATAATTTTCCTATTTTAAGGCCAGTTGATGAGTAACCTTAATTCCAGCTGCAAAGTGTCTTTGCCACATAACATACATTTATACACATGAAGTACATGGGGACCAAAGACTTGCCTATCACAAGTGCCTCATACTATCTGGATATTTGGTTTGGTTGTTTGTTGGTGCCCAACAAGTGGTGGGGCTATGTGAGGAGGAAGGACAGATGGCATTTCCCATTGGGTCTCTGTTTCCCAGAAAACAGGTCCTACTGGCATGTTTTGTTCTGTGATCAAGTTGTAGGTGGGCCTGCAGACCTTTATTACAGAGGTCCACAGGCTTTCTCAGATCTAGCTTGATACTAGAGTAAGTATGACAGCCAATCGTATGAAGAAGAAACAGAAGAAATGAAAGCAACAGCTTCTGTGAAATGTTTAGCATTGACAGGTCTGGTGCGTTGGACTAGCAATTTAAATACACTCCAATTTCCCAGAATAACCATACTCACAGTATTTCAATGGCAGTGCCAATGCAAATCCCCAAATAGAATCTTGTTTTTTATCTATATGCCCCCCCCCCCCGGATAAAAACTGAAATGAATATGGAGGTCTCTGAACAAACATCTCAAATTACAAGCCAAAAGCCTTGGCTGGTACTCACGCAGAAAGATAGGCAATGAAAGTGAAAAACTGGCCATTAGAGTGTCATCTTAGTGAAAATCTCTATCACCACAAAAATATCTTTGACTTTGATTACTGTCAGGAAAAAAGCGACTTCAAAAGTTCAAATTAATTCAAACCCAGGACTTGTAATTCCTAAGTCCTTAGCAGAACAGTTAGATCCTATTTTGAGGATTGGCATAGGCATTGAAGTGAAGTTCTGTGAGTATAGCTATTCTGGGTGAATTAGAGTTTTCTGTATTTTATTTATGAAAAACACTGGAAACTACAAAAGAGCTCAGATTCAAGTTTGCAGCAGGATTTTGCTGTCTGCGGAGAACCCTTGTAATTCAGATTTGGGGCTCTTTTATGTGAGAAAAGGATCAAATGTTAAGTCCTCCATCTTAATTTCGGTTCTGCAGAAGTAGAATAGGTGAAGATTTACGTGAGGTGATTTATCAAGGAAGAAATGTCAGGGAAATGTGAATAAGAAAGGAGTGGAATTGGGTCCAGCACCGTGGTATAGCGTCTAAAGTCCTCGCCTTGAACACGCCGGGATCCCATATGGGTGTCGGTTCTAATCCCAGCAACTCCACTTCCCATCCAGTTCCCTGCTTGTGGCCTGAGAAAACAGTCAAGGACAGCCCAAAGCCTTGAGACCCTGCACCCATGTGGGAGACCTGGAGGAGCTCTTGGCTCCTGGCTTCATTTGGGGAGTGAATCATTGGACGGAATATCTTCCTCTGTCTCTTGTCCCCTCTCTATATATCTGACTTTACAATACAAATAAATAAATCTTAAAAAAAAAAAAAAAACAGAAAGGAGTGGAATCAACATAGAATTAAGAATAAGGGCTCTAGTGTAACCCTACCAGAACCTTGGGAGTGTGAGACAGTCCTCCAGCTGTCCCAACCAGAGTAAAGAGAAGCAGACATCAAGCTTCCACCCCTGTTCCTCATTCATTGCAGCTTGCCTAGAGGGAAGGAAATTCCCATGTTCTTTCAACTCTCCAAGCAGTGGATAAATTGGGTTCTGAGAACACCAGGGAGCACAGGTGCTGGGCGTCAGATGCTAAAGCACACAGAAGTCAAGAGGGGATTTGGCCAGAGCACTGATGCTGTCATAACACTTGTCCTTACAATGGATTGAGAAACCTTGGATGGAGTATAAATTGACAGCTATGTTAACCTGAGAAGAGGTGAGTAAGTGAAGATGATGCAGTAGGTCTCAGAGAACGAATTCACCAGAGGAAACAGCGACTTCAGGAAACCAATAAGCAAAGTAAAGCCCAAGTTGATCCGGTGAAATAAGAAAGGGATAATTAAAGATTTCAGAAATTAGCTGGAGCAGGATGAATTGGCTACTTGAATCAAGGGTTAAGACAGGAAATAAAACTTCACAGAAGAAATTTTGAATTCAGAGTTCCATCCGGTATCTAGTTTTAGAGTAACTTTGCTACTGTAATAAATTTCCAGTTTCAGTTCTGTAGCTCAAGGTTCCTTTCAGGCAACAGCAGGGTACTGTGACAATCAACAATTTCATCATAGGCACAGTGACTGAGATGCAGTTCCTTGGAATGAGCTTCTCGAGAGACGGTTGGGTTATAAGGAGAGGAGTAAGTGCTAGAATGCTAAACAGGAGCCAGTGTAGACATTTGGATGTATGCTTTGAACCAACAGAGCAGAGGCAGAAGGCTTGACTGCAGCTGCCTGGTCCATTGCTCCAAGTCAATGGAGTGGGGAGGAAAGGGTGCTGAATTAGGTTTCAGGCGGCTGTGGGCACCAGTTGTTAACCAGCTTTGTCAAGCAAATGCATTACTGAGTAAAGAGTGTCATAGCAAACATTAACCATTTGGGCTACAAGAATGTTAATGCCACAACCCCAGACAAATCACTCGAAGATCAAACTAAACAGGCAAAGCTAACATATGAAGGTCATGTACCAGTATAAAGGTGAACAAAGCTTCAAATAAAGCACCATCTTTGTGAGGATTTTAAATCAGTTTGGTAAAAACAAAACAACAACCAAATAAACCATAACAGCAGCATCAATCTTGCTTGGGAGAAAATTCTGAAACTAATTGAGGCTCAACTGAAATTATCCACTAGCAAAAACATTACAAAATAATAAAGCCTCCATACGGTGAGTTAGGGTATCCTTTCCTTTCATGACACCGGAAGCAACTGCTAAGTGTCTTACATTTTTTTCCTTCTCTTCATTTTCATTACACCCTCCCCCCCTTTTTTTTCTTTCAATTGCTCTCCATTTTTCCTCCAGCTGATAGGACCATGTCCAATATTGGATTCAAGCTTAAGCTTGCATAAGAAAACTGAAGAATAGATTGGGTTCTTTCTGGGTAGGAACTAAGAAGTGAAAGGGACAACCGAGGGGTGGAGTTAGGATGAATGCCTGGGGCTAAGAGGTGAACCAGGAAGAAAACTGAGGCAGAAACAGTCAGAAGCGTGGGAGTGGAGAGCAGGCAACAGGCATGGGGTTAGGTTTTACTCCCCTGATTCAGTCTCCAAAGTTACTTTAAAGTGATTTATTATTGAGACTGACAAAGAGTAGTTGATTAAGCACTTTCATCACAAAAGCCTTGTACTTTTATATTTGCTTAGGAATAGAAATTTTAGCATTTAGAATCTGTGATTTCATATCATGTTTATTTATACTACATTTTAAGGTAGATTTTTTTTCTGGTTCTAAAATCATCAGATTTTAAAAGAGTATTTCACACAGCAATTTTTGACTGCTGATCTAATTTATAGGAACTGAAAAACAGCAATCATTTAAACATATTTTGTTGCTTGTATTTGTGAAAAAAAAATGGGCCTGGCACGGTAGGTAGCCTAGCGGTTAAAGTTCTCACCTTGAACACGCTGGGATCCCATATGGGTACCAGTTCTAATCCTGGCAACTCCACTTCCTATCCAGCTCCCTGCTTATGGAGTGGGAAAGCAGATGAGGATGGCTGAAGGCCTTGAGACCCTGTACCCGCGTGGGAGACAAAGAAGAGGTTCCTGGCTTCGGATTGGTTTAGATCTGGCCATTGTGGACGGAACGATCTTCCTCTCTGTCTCTCCTCTACTCTGTATACTCTGTATACTCTGTTTGCAATACACAAACAAACAAACAAAAACTTAAGAAAAAAAAAGCAAAACATAAAAATCTGAATGTGATGTTAGCTGTGATACAAGTGGGGTCAGGTAGAGAGTGGAGAACATTCCTCACCTGTCTGTAGCTCGATGTGAAGGCTCCCAGGTAAGCGACCACTCCAGAGGAGATGAGGATGTCCCCTGTCAGGTTGATGTACAGCTGTCCTAGCTCCAGGGCTGAATGGCTCCAGCGAGTTCTCTCACCTCCAAGGCCTCCAATCAACTGCTCAGCCCGTTCTAGTTTTTTGCTGCACAAATCAACCTCAAAAATGAAAATATGACTTTGGCAACATACACAAAGGAATGACTTTCTGCAACATTTTACCCTCAATGCCAAATTATTTTTAACTATAACCTTTTGCCTGGAATTTTTAATTGTCTAAAAAAAAAGGTGACATAACCCATCATAAAATGGAAAGTCTTTGATGTCTTATAACTTTTTAAGATAAGTTATTTACTTTAAATCGGCTTAAAAAATTCATAATGGGTATTCATTATGCTGCAAAGCATACACATTTAACAGAACATGGAAAGTTACATGGTAAAGAATATACTACCGCAAATAAGGATTTTTTTCTCCTCCAATTTAAATAATCCAGATGCATTTTATTTTAAATAGTATATAAGCATTTTTCCCTCAATTTTTGGTTGATTTAACAATGCTTTTAGAGGTTAAATGTTTCAAAGTTAATGCTCTCTGTAAATCTGACTTTCCAATCAAAATAAATAAATCTTTTAAAAAGTTAATGTTTATTTACAAATCACAATTTTCAAGTTGTTAACTGTCAGTCCAGTTAGAACACTTGCAATTAAGTCCAATTTAGGAAGGACCTCAATAAACAGTTGAGAGTACACTTTGTACACCTGTCAACCAAATTTGATTACATGCAATTAAATAATGTGATGAAAAGGAGGATAATTACAAAGGTGGTCAATTTAAAGAAAATCCATTTCGTTTGAAATAAGCAACAATATTTCTCTCCAAAACCATCTTTTACTTTACATTATCATAGCCTTCCAACATTTTGTTATGGAAAAAACACTTCAAATATTCAGAAAGTTGAAAATGGTTAGAGTAACATTGGCTGTATTACTTACATTAAAACTGGCCATTCAAAAACCACGCCCAATAATAAGTAGCATTTCTTTTTTTTTTCTTTTTTTTCTTTTTTTTTTTTATTATTTAACTTCATTAATTACATTGTATTATGTGACACAGTTACATAGATACTTGGGTTCTCCCACCCCTCCCCAAACCCTCCCACCATGGTGGATTCCTCCACCTTGTTGCATAACCACAGCTCAAGTTCAGTTGAGATTTCCCCATTGCAAGCATATACCAAACATAGAGTCCAGCATCTTATTGTCCAGTCAAGTTCAACGGCTTCTTAGGTATACCCTCTCTGGTCTGAAGACAGAGCTAGCAGAGTATTATCCCAGTCAATTGAAAGCTCCAACATACCATCAGCAAAAATTTACATCATTATGGAATTAACTGACATAGTAATGAGTAACCAATATGTTAAAAGTAAATGCGAGTTCCCAGCCACCTTCTGTGACCACCTCACCTATACTTCAATTTAGTTTATACACAACATATAACATTCAAAACATAACATGTTATACATAACATCATATCATCTTAAATTAAGGCAAACATGTGGTATTTAACCTTTTGGGATTGGCTCATTTCCCTTAGCATTATGGTTTCCAGTTTGGCCCATTTGGCCACAAAGAACTGCATTTTGTTTTTTTTAATAGCTGAGTAGTATTCCATGGAGTAGATGAACCATAGCTTTCTTATCCAATCCTCTGTTGATGGGCATTTTGGTTGCTTCCATGTTTTTGCAATTACTGATTGTGCTGCTATGAGCATAGGAATAAGTAGCATTTCTAAGTGTGAGTATAATGTCCTATTTTCATGTAATTATGAATCCTATAGAGGGAGGCAAAGCTGGTAACAAGAGCGCAGCGATTAGAGCCAAATATCCTGGGCTCAGGTTCTAAACTTCATGCTTGGAAGTGGAACTGACCACTGCCAAGTAGCTTAATCTTTCTGTTTTAATTTTCTCAACATGGTACAAAACAATGATCTCCTTCAGAAGTCTGACATGGGAATAACTGAAATGGTATATAATGTTCTCAAAATAACAGCGCCTAGTACAAAGTAAGTATATAAGATATACATAATAAAGCACTGCCACTCTGCACGCACTTGGCAAACACAGAAGCAGCTCACAGCTCCTTGCTTCAGATCAGCTCAGTTGTGGCCATTGTGGGAATAATTTGGTGAGTGAACAGTAGATAGAAGATCTTTCTGTCTTTTCTCTCTGTAAATCAGCCTTTCTAATAAAAAATACTTCGAAAAAAACCCCTTTGGTTTTCCATATTCTTATTTCTGACAAATGATGGAGTTTAAAGTAATTGAGCTCAATATTGTATTAATGAAAAGCAGTGACTAAAGTTTTTTAAAAGGAATTATTTCTTTATTTTTCAAGTCAGAGTTACAGAGAGAGGAAGGAGAGGGAGGGAGAGGAAGAACGGCGGGGGAGAAGGGAAGGGGAGAAGGAGGGAGAGGGGAGAGACAGAGAGAAAGAGAGAAAGAGAGAGAGAGAGAGAGAGACAATGAATCCGAGAGAATTGGCTCTTTTGTTTGATGGTTCATTCCCTAGAAGGCTGCAATGGCCAGGGCTGAGCCAGGCTAAAACCAGGAGCCAGGAGCTTCCCCCAGGTCTCTCACAGGGACGGCAGAGGCACACATGCTTGGGCCACTTTCTGCTGCTTTTCTCAGGCCATCAGTAGGGAGCAGGATCAAAACGGAAGCATCTTGGTGGGAACCTCCACTCAGCTACAGTGTTCCCTTAGCCCCTCAACCGCAGCCTGTTCCCAGCCAGTGATCTGCCTGCCTGTGGTTGCTTTGACTCCGCTTGGCCTAGCCCTTCACCTGTTACAACCTTAGCCTTAGACACTGTGGATCAGCGTCCGTGGCTCACGCAGACCAGTTGGTATAAAAACTTAGCTGGGCATGTCCTGTGCTCCACCCTGGTTACCAACCTTAATTGTGGGCTAAGGTGTGCTCTGTATTGCCCGGTGAGCCCATTCCATTGCCGTTTTAATACATTGACCAGCTGTTGATGCAGCTTTGCTCAGCCTTTCCGACCCCCAGTTCACCAGTGGGAGATATAACTCGCCTGGGGAACTTCACGTTTCTCCCCTTTGAGCCCCTCCCGGATCCCGTTCTCCTACATGCCACTGCGCTTTGGGCCAGTGCCGGTGCAGTCCGGCCCTCCCCTTTGCCTTGCTTGAGCTGGTGAACGTTATAGTCCGGCCCACCCCACACCCCCTCAGGGTGCACACTCGAGCGCCGCTGCCCCAACTAGTCCAGATTGCCGTCGGTTCTCCAATCTGTGGTCAAAGGCATGCTTCCCAGTCACACCTAGCTTAGTCCATCACCGTTCCATCTCTAGAAGTGACTGTGGGGCTAGAATTTCCATAGGGTTTGGCCCTCGCCTCCCCAACTGAGTCTTCCCCCGATATGTTTCTCTGGTGTGTTGTTAATGTCTGCGTCTAGTCAGGATACAGTTGTCTCCCTTGGCACAAGTGTGGACTGGGACAAGACGCACAGGGCCAGGCCAGACTGCAACACTTTATGTTTTTATGTCAGTCTGGTTGCTTCCATATAATCTCTTTTCACTAGTAGAATTCATCACGTGCTCATGAAGTAGACGATGGCATCATTTATCCCAAAAGACTTCTGTGTTTCCTTTTAGTTAAGCATGTGTTGGTTACTCAGAGGCGCATTATTTTATCAGGGTGCTATAATCTGTTGTTGATGTTGTTGTTGTTGTTGTGATTGATGTGGCTGTTATGAAATGATGTCAATCCAGAAAACAGTAATATTATTTCAACCCCAAACAGCCTGTATCTCATGCAATAAGACATTGTGAAGTAACCAATGAACCAACAATCGATATGAGTCAGATTGCTTATGATCTACATCAAGAATGGTAAAACCTAATAAACTTGTAAGGCCCTATGATACTTGGAAATGGGGAGGGAGAGCAGAGAAATCTTATAGGTGTGAGGAAGATGGGAAGTATAACCTATCAGGATCATAACTGGTAACTCATAGACAGCAGACTTGAGTCAGCATTAGACAATAGCAAAACTACAAAGACATGTGGGGGGAATCAGGAGCAATCCTAACAACCTCTTAACAGGAGGTCATACGCATAGGGCGGGGGGGGGGCCCAGAGTGGAGCAGGGGGACAAGAGGAGGCTTGTATCCCAACCCTGAAGACTCCTAGAGCCTCACCAAGGACTATCAGTATGAGCACCGAGGACTACATCCCTACTGCCAAGGAGACCACGGGGGGAAATGGAGTGCCTTCAGAGGACAAGAACTCTGAGGTCACCCACCCCCATTTGGACCTACAATGTGGGATGGAAGAAGCCCAATTCCTGCCTTGCAGGATCCAGGGTCATCGGAACAACAACCAGGATCCCTGAGCGGTCCCTGAGCAGAAACAGAAGAACAGTAAACTTCCTTCAGAACTAGGGAGAGGAGCTTCCTCTGGCCCTTGCCTGCTTCCAACTTTGGGTCCCCACCCTCTTTCGTAAGAACCATCAGGATCGCTCCAGAAACCCCTCATAACAAACAAACATATGAACAAACAAACTAGAATAGATAGACAGAGAACAACTAGGAAAGCTTAGAAACAGACAGGAAGCGGTCAGCCGGGATGCACTTATAACTCACTGGGTGGGACACAAAGATCAGTTACTCCTCTCTGGGGTGATAAAGATTTCTCTGCACACCCCTCCCAAAAACGTTCACCTAAACTGTTGACATATGTCCTGTTAAAGTTATAGTTAGACTACCCGAAAAGCAACCAGGTTCAGCAAAATCATGCCTCAGTGCTATAAAATGCTAAATACTAACATTAAAATAGACAAGAGACAGCTGAATAGCAATCTATAGCCATTTTAAGGTATATAAAACATGGTTGAATATAAACCAAAATTGAAATCTCTATGAGGAAGTCACAGGTTGTGGTTGAGAACCTGCATTTCCCTAGTAACATATTGGCTAATCAATACCATGTCAATTAGTGCCATAATGTTGTAGATGGTTGTAAATATAATGTTGGGTTTTTTACCTGATTGGGATGATACTCTGCTGGCTCTACCTTCAGACCAGAGATGGTCTCACCAAGAAGCCATTGAACTTACCAGGACAATAAGATGCTGAACTTTATGACTGGTCAAAACCTCCAATGAAAGAATCTCAACTGAATTTGAACTATGGAAATGCAACAAGGTGGAGCAATCCACCGTGGGGGGGGGGGAGGTTTTGGGGAGGGGCGGGGAGA
The DNA here is from genome assembly GCF_030435755.1 of Ochotona princeps. NCBI lineage: Eukaryota > Metazoa > Chordata > Mammalia > Lagomorpha > Ochotonidae > Ochotona > Ochotona princeps. The sequence goes on from NC_080836.1 coordinate 71,601,360, forward strand.
ATCCCAGTGCATAAAAAAATGTGTCATGGGCTTGGCAGCGTGGCCTAGTGGCTAAGGTCTTCGCCTTGATCCCATATGGCCGCTGGTTCTAATCCCGGCAGCTCCACTTCCTCTCTCTATCTCTCCTCCTCTCAGTATATCTGACTTTGTAATAAAAATAAATCTTAAAAAAAAAAAAAAAAAAAAAAAAAAAAAAAAAAAAAAAAATGTGTCACATAATGGAATGAAATTAATAAAAAAAAACCGGAAGCATCTGAAACACAAGCTGCATCCACAGGTGTTGCTGGTGCTGCGAATGCAGGCTTAACCAGCTGCATCACAATGCCTGCCCCAGCAATTTTTTTTTTGAAGGAGTCAGAAAGTAAATATTTTAGACTTTGTGGGCCAAGAGGCAAAACTGAGAATATTTCACATGTAGGAACTTTTAAAATTGTTTAATATGTAATCATTACAAATGTCAAAGCCATTATGAGTGCTTGGATCATATACAAATTGACAATGAGATCTGCCCTATGCGCTATCGACTGCCAATGTCTGAGCAGGAAGAAAACAGGGCTGGACTGTTACGTATTGGTATAAGTATCATTCTTTTTTACAATTCTTGAAAATTGGATCATGTTTGTATGCATCTGAACCTACCTGATTTTCCAAATCAGCCTTCTTCTGTTTATTCGATTCAAGTGTTTCCTGCAGCTTGTGCAGCTTGTCCTGAACTTCCTGCAGGGCTCTCTGCTTCTTTCGAAGACCATCCATAGCGATTTTAAGCTCCCCTTCTGCTGCCGCTAGCTTTATCTTTTTTGGAGCTACTATTTTTGCCACTCTGCGAAAAGTAAAGTTGGAAAATTAAATACAATTTAATATCCCAATGCACATTCTACTCCTGAATTATTTTAAATACTTTCTTATATTTTAATATCATTACTTTGACTCAAAAACACTTCTTTCTGTAGGTTTTACTTATTTCTGCATTACATAATTCATCTAAGAATCAAACTTGATCTTAGACATAGGAAATGACTATTAAAGCAATGACAAATATACATGGCTTTCAAGTAGAACGTTTTACCACAAATAAAATACAGCTGGTGTGAATATTGGGGCTCTTCAAAGAGAACAGGATACTCATGCAGAATATATAGTAAGAATAAACTACCTTAATCAGCTAGAGCTTAATTCTGATGAGAAGAAAGTATTTTAACTTTTCCACTTTTTTTAAAAAGATTTATTTATTTTTATTGCAAAGTCAGATATACAGAGAGGAGGAGAGCCAGAGGAAGATCTTCCATCTGATGATTCACTCCACAATCGACCGCAACGGCTGGTGCTGTGCCAATCCGAAGCCAGGAGCCAAGAACTTCCTCCAGATTTCCCATGCAGGTGCAGGAACCCAAAGCTTTGAGCCATCCTCGATTGCTTTCCCAGGCCATAAGCAGGGAGTTGGATGGGAAGTGGAGTTGCCGGGATTAGAACCGGTACCCATATGGGATCCCAGCGTGTTCAAGGTGAGGACTTTAGCTGCTATGCCATGGCGCCAGGCCCGACTTTCCCACTTTTTATAAAAGTTCTGAATAGTACCATCAACCAAATAGTTACATTAAAAATGAAATAGATCAGCATTGTGGCACAGTGGATAAAGTCATGGTCTGCAATAACAGCATCCCACATAGGTGCCTGCTTGAGTCCCAGCTGCTTCACTTCCAATCCACGTCTAGGTTGGTGGCCTTGAAAACAGGAGGAAGATAGTCCAAGTTCATGGGTCTTTATCATCCATGTGGGAGATCAGAATTAGGCTCTTGACTCCAGGTTTCTGCCTGGCCCAGCCCTAGCCTTGGCAGCATTTGGAGAATAAAACAGCAGTTGGAAAATCTATCTCTATCTGTTTCTCCATAACTCTTTCAAATACATTCTCATTCTCTCTCTCTCTCTCTCTCTCTCTCTCTCTCTCTCTCTCTCTCTCTCTCTCTCTCTCTCCATCTGAGAGGTGAAAGGTAATATTTAGGGACACACACGTCAGGATTTTCCAGAGAAAAAGAATAAACAGAAAGTACATACACACAGAAAAGGCATTTATTTTAAGGAACTGGCTCAAGCAATTATGGGGACCTGCAAATCGAAAGCCACAGGGTCAATCAGCAGATTTGACCTTAGGAACAGATGGTGTCCCATTCCGGTCCAGAATGTCCTCTGGTTTGAGGGGGTCATTTTATGTTCTATTTAGGCTATCAATCAACTGGGTGAGATGCACCTGCACTATGAAGGCCACCTACTTTCCCAGCTCAAATGTTAATATCATCCCAAAGCCAGCACGCACAACTGGCCACAATAATCTTTAACCAAGTATCTGGGTGATGCAGCCAGCTTATCTAAAACTTAAGATGAATCAATACAAGGGCTGATGAAATTACTTGAAATTATTAAGTATAGGTCACACAACTTCATGAGCGCACAAACACCACTGAATTGTAACACTTTCAGAGGTTAAAATGAAAATTGTGTGTTGATATTTCATCTCAACTTTTTCTTAAATTTTACATCATTTTATGACACACTTTCATAGGCTTTGGGATTTCCCCACCCCTTCCCCAATCATCTCAACTTCTACAAAGATTTTATTATTTAAAAAAAATACAAATCGGGAATAACAGGATTCCTTAGGGAAAAATGAATCTAAACTTTCTTCTCAGTATCTGGAAAATGGGGGTCAGTCATCTTGTTTCCAACTGAATAATCAAACATGAAATACATTTTTTATTAACATAGTATATTATGATCTGAAACCTGTATTGTGTCAATATAAATGTATAATCATTCAAATTGAGCAGGAACCTGAAGAATCCCCCAAGAAGCTGCTTTTGGAATTTCTGTTCTCTCTGAGCATGATATGAATGGCTGTCTCGCAGTCATCAAAAATGGCTCCTTCAGAGGCTGATGCGATGGTTTATGGGGAAAGCTGCTGCCCACAAAACCAGCAGCCCGTCGGGTCCCTGATGCTCCATTTCCAATCCAGCTCTCTGCTAATGTGCCTGGAAAGCAACGAAGAATGGCTCAAATCCTTGCTCTCCTACCACCTATGTGAGGGACCCCAAAGAAGTTTCTGGTTTCAGAATAGCTCAGCTCCAACCATTGAAGCCATTTAGAGAGTAAACCAGTTAGTGGAAGATCTCTCTCTCTCTCTCTCTCTCTTTCTCTCTACCTCTCCCTCTCTCCCCCTCTCTCTGTAACTCTGACTTTAAAATAAATCCTTACAAATGGTTTATCATCTCCCAAGCAGCGCATGGTCTGAGACTCCTACAGAACCCTGAAGACGTCTGTTGGCTTTGGGAAGTTTCTAACTAAGCATCCCAGGAAGACGAGATTTTCTTCCCATACTTGGATCAAAGCAACATATTGCAACAGACTGAATGACGAAGCAGATTTGGGAATCCAGGTTTGCCACATTAAACAGACTTGAAAAAAATTAAAACACCACTCTGTTCACAACTGTCTTCCTCTTCCTTTTGGGAAAAAATGAAGATTTCTTTAAAAATGCTATTTTATTAATGTAATGCTTTAATTGATACTTTACGTGAATTAATAAGCTTCAGAACTTCCTCATTTTAGTTTCTTTCTTTTTTTTTAAGGTTTATTTACTTACTTGAGAGGCAGAGCTGACAGAGACTGGGGTTGAGACACAGAGCTTTGCAGTCACTGGTTGAACTCCTCCAATGGCTGCAACAGTCCCTGCAGCCAGGAGCCAGGGGCTTCTAGGTCTCCCCGTGGCTGCAGGGGCCCAGCCTCCACTGCTTTTCCAGGCACATCAGCAGGGAGTTGGATCAGAAGTAAAGCAACTGGGACTCAAATTGGTACCCACATGAGGTTACTGGCATCGTAGCTATGCCACAATACTCCTCCCCAACACCTTACCCAGCATTTTAGTTTCTAGAATGGTAAGTGAAAGCTTTGCAGAATGCTCAATAATTTTTTAAATATGTAAAGGACTCCCAAATCTGCAAAGATTAGGAACCACTTTATTATCCATTGAATTGGTATCATCTTGCCTCTAGTAAATAGGCAAGCATAAGCAGATTTATGTTATTTTCCAAGAAGTTTTCCATGTTTTTTGTTTATTTGTTTGTTTGTTTGACTGTGAAATGATCAACTTGAAGACAAAGCATGCCAGTTAGGTTTCTTTTGAGCAGGACTTACTTATCATAGGAATCCATCGCTATGACCCATTTGCATAGACCTTCAGCTGCTGTGGAAGCATTCCTAATCTTTTCTGGAACAAAATCTGGATTTGGAATATAATTCTTCCTTATGATATTCATGTAAGCTGCAGGGATATTGTCCTTGTCATACTCATGAAGTGACTGGAGAAACCTAATGTCGCCGAGAAGTCTCTTAGCTGGGCCCCAGAAATCTTCAATTTTCTTTCCTGAACCTGTTGGGTCAGGGATTTTGTCAGCTTTGATGCCTTTCAAAATACATATGGCTTCCATGACCAGCTTGACACCAGCAGGAGGGCTCTTCATAGATTTGACCACTGTAATATCCTTGAAAGAATGACGCACAATTATTTTTTTAGAAAGAAATGTTTGCTTATAAATTAACTATGATTGTGTCCTAATTTAACAAAGCCTGAAGATACAAAAACCCGCTTGGTGCACAGGGTAAACATCATGAAAAGGACAAAACACAAATTGTTGAAGAAATCTGTCCAAAAGAGAAAGAACAGGGAGATACCCTGTAGGAGAAATTCAGGACATAACATGGATTCCAAAATTCATGAAGAGGGCCTGATGTGATAGTCCAGTGGCTAAATCCTCGCCTCGAATGCATCGGGATCCCATATGGGCACCAGGTTCGTGTCCCAGGCACTCCATTTCCCATCCACCTCTCTGCTTGTGGCCTGGGAAAGAAGTAGAGACCCAAAGCCTTGAAGATAAAAATTTCTGTGAAAAAAAATATGCATTAGTTCCCAAGTTCTTTGCAAAAAGACAAGCTTATCCTTGAGTTCCATTTTCTACAAACTTTTTGAAGTATCCTTACCTTGTGCACAGCTATGTTAAATGTTTTTATCCTAGGATTAGTCTTCTACCTAGAAGACCCTAAAAATACTTGACCTATCCTTTCTACTCTTTTGTATTAATGCATCTACTTACATTTAAATTTCAGCCTGAGATCTATTTTAGAGTAAGGTGTTAAGACAGGCTTACACAGCTCTCTTATCCTATCAAAAGATTGCTTATGTGGGCCTGGCACAGTAGGCTAGTGGCTAAGGTCCTCGTCTTGCACACACTGAGATCCCATATGGGTGCCAGTTCATGTACCATCCAGCTCCCTGCTTGTGGCTTGGGAAAGCAGTCAAGGACAGCCCAAGGCCTTGGGACCTTGTACTTTCATGGGAGACCCAGAAGAGGCTCCTGGCTTCTGCTTCAGAACTGCTGCAGCTGTTTGGAGAATGTATCAGAGGATGGAAAATCTTCTCTGTCTCTCCTCCTCTCTGTATATCTGACTTTCCAATAAAAATAAAACACTTCTTTAAAAGATTGTTTAGTCAAGATTCATAGCAATATTTATGTTTTTATTTTTAAAAAAGATTTACTTTTTAATTTTTGGAAAGTCAGATTTATAGAGAGAAAGAGCTTCCATCCCTGGTTCCCTCCCCAAGTGGCCACAATGACCGGAGCTGAGCCCATCTGAAGGCAGGAACCAGGAGCTTCCTCCAGGTCCCCCCACACGGATGCAGAGTCCCAAAGCTTCGGGCCATCATCTACTTCTTTCCCAGGCTACAAGTAGGGACTTAGATGGGACGTGGAGCAGTTGGGACACAAACTGGTGCCCATATGGAATCCTGGAGCATGCAAAGCAAGGATTCAGCCACTAGGCTTTCGCATTGGACCCTCTTCATGTATTTACTTTTATACCATAAGACCACCATTCTCTTTCTCAATTCAAAAATTCTCTTTCACATCTTCATTTTAATGTCTCATTCCATCAAATCAGACTGCTATTATATAATAAAACAAAACACATTATTGTTTCACTAAGAAAAGAATCACTGTTCAATACTGGCAAAATACTTTGTCACATTTACTATCAAGCTTATCCCAATGACAAGAAATACCCAAACACAAAGAAAAAAAGTATTCTTTCAAATAAAATAAAAGTAATTGCCTAATTATCATGTCATCATTATAATGGCAGTGTTCTTGAAATAAGTGTCATTTTACTATGCCGGCTCTAACATCTGGTGGCTTTTCTTCTTTGCAAAAGTGTCCATCATAGACAAGTATTCCTTTCTTCTCCCTTGTTTTTACATGCTCTTTTTTCTTTAGAAGAATTAAAGAATGTTTTTGTTACTTTCACAGTTTTCAATTTTATTACAGTTAGATCAACCTAGTCCAGAGACAGACAAGATTGGCGCGCAGAATCCCACATACTCTACCTCTGATGACGTATTTCTCTGAAAGTGCTTGCGCATGCTGTTACCTGTGCTGTGAGAGTATCAAGTGCATTTAGCGCTGACTCCAGTATCGGCAAGGCCTCCGCCAGGTCAGCGTCACATTCGTCTTTGATGGCTTTGGCGGCCATTGCTTGCTCGTTTGCGATGGTTTCATCAGCTTTCACAAATTTTTCCGTTTTAGCAACCTCTACAGACTCCTTCTCGATCATCAGCATCATTTCATCAACCTCTTTGCTGGCTACTTTCAACTGAGGATGCAGTGCCTCTAGCTCACTTTGCATTGTGGCTACTTGAGATGCAGCAGAGTCCAGTTTATCCAAACCCACTTCGTATCTCCTTTTCATTTTCATTACCTCACTGAAAGAAACCAGGTAAAGCAAGAGTAGTCCCGATGAGCCAAAACGTACGCCAATGAAAACTTCTGTACTGTTCATCTTTTCAAATTGCATTTCAAAGCATAATTAAAGGAATAATGTAAGTGGTTCTCCTATATATTAACAAACTTTGAAAAAAAAACATGAACACTAGCTCACTGGATTATGCACACCTAAAAACAGGCAGTAAGTATTGCTTCGTTTTGTGCTTTTTTTAGCACACACATAATATATCAACATGCAACATTAATTAAAAAGAGTAAAATTGTTGGAGATAAATCAAGGAGCTTCCTTTAACACAATGAAAGCTGTAATTGTAAAATTAGCACTTGACTTAAGTTGATTCTACCTCTCCTTAAGACCTTTTATAATCACTTTGTAGAGGTTATTTGTGTATTTGGAAAGGAAACAGAGAGAGAGAGAGAGAATATCTCTTCCAGTTGAGTGCACCACCCTGATACCCACAAAACCTAGGGCTGGATCAGGTTAGGAGCCTGGCACTCGTTGCATGGCAGGCACTGAAGCCCATGGGCCAGCACATGCTGCTGCCCGTGGTATGGATCAGTAAGAAGCTGGACCTGAAGTAGAGTTGGGACTCTACCCCAGACACTCTGACACAGGATGTAGGCATCCCACCGGTGGCTTAACCCGCTGCACCAAAAATTTGCCTCATCATCACTTATCTTAAACAAGATTCAGTCATGGCTTGACGAAGTCCAAAATACATTATTATTAGTGCCTTTTAAGGCACTAATTTGTCCTCTCTATAGAAAGAAAACATTTCACTATTTGTTTCATTTAAAAATCCTTGGCATCCCATGTTTCAAAGTAAAAGGTGACACCGTTTAAAATCCTCTTCAAAAAATAGACTGCAGTAGGAAACTTGTCCAGTCTCCAAAAGGAAGCTAAAGAATGACACCATTGTCACAGAAGCAAACAAAAACCACTTAGAAGTGAGTGTATGGCACATTTTGTCACATGGGGAATTCCCTCTAGATGAGCGAAACACCTTACAGTAATGGGAGCTGACAGGAGTCACATACAATACCGCCTTCTCTGAGGGTTCTGTCTCAGTTGAAACCTTGTGCAGCCAGCGCAAGAAAGCTTCTATTCCTGCCAGCATGAGCCAGCTTCATTGTTATGGTTCATTCCATGTGATGCTTTGTTAGTCTAACCATTGATTTCCTGCCAGGTGACCTGATAACTTGCTTCCAGGTTATGGTACTATCTGCCCATTAAGAGATCTGAGGGCTTCAGCATCGGAAAAGTAACCATAGGGTAGGAATTCTAGCTGTAGTAAAGGAGATATTTTAAATTATTTGTAGGAAAGTTTAAAAGAAAAAAAAATTGAAAGAGGATCATCTGAAAGACAAGAATATTTAAAAATGCCTGGAATGGGCCCGGCAGCGTGGCCTAGCGGCTAAAGTCCTCGCCTTGAACGCTCCGGGATCCCATATGGGCGCCGGTTCTTTTTCTTTTTCTTTTTTTTTTTTAAACATATTTTTATTGCATTTCATTTTTTTAAAATTAATTACATTGCATTATGTGATACATTTTTTATGCACTGGGATTTCCCCCACCCCTCCCCACACCCTCCCCCCATGGCGGATTGCTCCACCTTGTTGAGTTTCCATAGTTCAAATTCAGTTGACATTCTTTCATTGGAGGTATTTACCAAGCATAAAGTCCAGCATCTTATTGTCCTGGTAAGTTCAATGGTTTCTTGGTGGGACCATCTCTGGTCTGAAGGTAGAGCCGGCAGAGTATCAGGGGCGCCGGTTCTAATCCCCGCAGCTCCACTTCCCATCCAGCTCCCTGCTTGTGGCCTGGGAAAGCAGTCGAGGATGGCCCAATGCTTTAGGACACTGCACCCGTGTGCGAGACCCGGAAGAGGTTCTAGGTTCCCGGCTTCGGATCGGCGTACCGGCCGTTGCGGCTCACTTGGGAGTGAATCATCGGACGGAAGATCTTCCTCTCTGTCTCTCCTCCCCTCTGTATATCTGACTTTGTAATAAAATAAATAAATCTTTAAAAAAAATGCCTGGAAAACAGTGATACTTTTCACCGTCCTGTAAGTTCATATTTCATTATTATAAGTTCATATTTCATTATTTTCTTAAGTTAGGATGTTGTTAAAGATTGTGAGCACAACCAAGCAAAGCCTAGGCTGTGATACCTCCAATTTAATCAGACTCTCTGAAGCAAGATTCCAATATTAAAAAGGTCATCAGATCTACAGGGAAAAACAGTTATCCTGAGAGCCAAATAAATAATGAAAGCTCATCCAGTCACAGTAATTCTTGGGAATTACAGATTTCACTAGGTTTATGGAGAAATGTCTAGTGGTAGATTTGAACACAGGAGTGCAAACACCCGGGACTAGGGCAGCTCAGCGTGGGCGGGCAGAGCGGCAGTCACTCTCAGCCTGGCAGTGTGTGGATTGTAGGCCAGCTGGTATGAGCAACAGTGCTTCCAATTACTTGATATAGGGGGTTAGCCACAGGAAGATTTATAACTCACTCCATATACTTGTATTGGTAGTAATATACTAAGATATCTCTAAGATTAATTTTGGAAAGGTGCAGTGACAGAAGAAAAGGTATTCCATCTGTTGGGTCCACTCCCCAAATGGGCACAAGGGCCAGGGCTGATCCAGGCCGAAGCCAGGAGCCCTAGTCCATCTGACCATCTGAATCCAAGTACTTGGACCATCTTCCACTGCAATCTCGGTTGGGAACCTGGGACTTGAAATAGCATGTGGATGTGGGATGCTTATGTTAAAGGTGGCAGATTAAGAGAGCATATCACAACACTTGTCCCAGTAAATTAATATTTTATGTTATTTGGGCCCATTTGATGTTTTAAATAGATTATTAATTCTTAAAGAAAGAATCTGGTCTGTTTGAATAAGGACTGCAATTGAACTTCCTATATAAATTATTTAAGTGGATGTCAGATTAATTTGTGTATTTAAGTTTAAAAAGCTCATTAATTTTGTAGATGATATTCAAATAGTCATGGAAGCTTAAATTTGATAATAAATATGTGCAACTTTAAACTATATATATTTATAAGTATAAATATATTAAAATTAAAAATGCAATATCTAAAAAATGTGCTTAAATACCTTTTGAATGTGACCAGCATTCATGGAAGACTCCCCCTTAAAGGTGACTGCTAACAGAATAAATCTTTCTGTATGTAAAAATCATGCTCAAGACCGTCTTAGGAACTCACACTGACCTGTTCTGTGGCATGTTATCTTAATGATCTTTATGCGGATACCTTCAAATGTCAGTTTCTTGGAGAGGGAAAGTTAGCTATGCACATTAAGTGGCTATTTTTAGGATGTCAGCTTTTGAGTATCTGAAGAAAGGACTCATATCTATCATATGTCTAATCATCCAATTACTCAAAACAACAATGAAAAGGATTCTCTAGTGCTGTTTACTAAGTATTGTTATCCAAGCACCCTGAAACTTTACCATAGTTCTGGATATACCTATGTTCTTTCAACAAACACTGTTATCATTTTATCATGTGCAAGGCAATGCAGCAATGCGAAAGGAAAAGATCCATTCCCTGCCCTCAAATGTTTGTGAATTAAATTATTTAAAAATTTAACAGAGCAGCACAGTTTGGTGCCCTGGAGGACCAGGGTAGATGTGGGACGGACTCGGCTAGGTTTCAACCCCAACTGAGCCATATATGAGATATATGTGGGTATGAACGAGCCGTGGCTGGGCTGAAACTTCCAACAGCAGGAACCAGAATGGGTTGAAGAGCGGAGCTGGCCCAAGGAACTGCTGGTATGCGTGAAGCCTGACACCAGGAAGGGGTCTGATGGAGGAACCTGAACAGTTCCTCTGACAGGACACTGACCCTACAAATAAACGCAGGAAGCAAGGAGGTAAACAACCCAGAAGAGGCGTTGGAAAGTAACCCACTTGCATACATTGGCTCAGGTTGGGGGCAGACCAGGCTGAGTTAGCTCGTGTTATCCACTGGCAAGTCTGTGCGCTGGAGTTGTGCGGGGGTCTGGCCAGGTTCGGTTGCGATAATAAAAAAAAAAAGTATACAGTACAAAATGCCAAGGCAAGGCTGCCTGTGCCGGTTAGGAATGCAGCACCCAACCAGCACACCTCCCACTGGTTTAAGTGAAGGATGAGTGTGTGATGGCCAGAACCAGGATGGGCTGCAGTACTCATTGGTTCCAGTGGAGGTAGGGGCTGAGAATAGATACCAACCCAGCAGTTGCAACCACCAGCTGATTGGGGTGATGGATTGTGGCGGGCACTGTGCTCACTAGTACATGTAGGAACCTGGTCTGGGAACACCTCAGAGTTTCTTTGGGAACTCCCTTAATCATAATGGAGGAATCAGAACATTAACCAAGAAAAGACGGAAGATGGAATAGATCAATCAACGACCTCAGCTATATGTTGGCAGCGAAATACTGGACAAGGGGAGACGCTATGATGGTCTAAATCAGTCAGTGGACTCTGCACCAGCCTCATCACACCTGGATTGTTGCTGATGATATGTTGGAGCTTCTAGTTGATCAGGATGACACTCTGTTGGCTCTGCCTTCGGACCTGAGAGGGCCTCCCTAAGAGGTCGTTGAATTTCGACAGTGGGATGCTGGACTCTATGTATGGTATATGCTTGCAATGAGGGAATCCCAGCGGAACTTGAGCTGTGGCTATGCATCAGGATGGAGGAATCCACCGGGGGGGGGGAGGGTTTGGGGTGAAGGGGGGAGAATCCCAGTACCTATGAAATTGTGTCGCGTAATACATTGTAATTAATGGGAAAAAATAATAAAATTTTTAAAAAAATTAACAGAGCTCACAATCTATGAAATAAATGTCTGTTCCAGCATTACTACGCCAGTTTTGTATTCACACATATTTTGAATCCATCAAAGCTTACTTAGAAACGTGAAATTTCATTTTTACCTTCTTTTCTTTTCTAGCAACAGTTTGAAGGTAGAGATTAATTCAAGATAAGAGGTTGGAGTCACATAATTGTATCTCTGAAGTTCAACATAGAAGGTGGTTGATAAATCTATAGTGGATGTGTGGAAGCTTTTACACATGCCGATACAGCCATCTCGTGTTTCCTCTGACATTTCGATTTCTTCCAAGAATCGTGAGGCAACTGCTTGTAGTGCATCTTCAGGCCATGACTAAATTTAAGATAAATGCCTTTAGTTTTTTGTCAAAGTTATTGATAAGAGTCTGTTACTCCTGAAGCCCTTTGAAATTTATGGTTGTTGGAGATGGAGAGGAACAGAATGAGGGATGGGGTGGGAGAACCACTTTGATAAGGAGTCATCCTAAAGTCCTTGCATTCCGATAGCATTAACTCTTTGTGGTTTGTTCTGAGATGAGCAAAATTCTTCCTAAGTATTACATGAGCAAGAAAGAGGGAAGGGTACCAAGCACAGAATATTTATGTGTGTGATTTATTAGCATTCTCTGTTTAAATCCTGCCAACAATCATCTGCACCAAATGTTGTTACTTTTTCCTTCCAATCTCTAGAATCATATAGATAACTATCTCCTTCCTTTCTCTTGAGTACCTTGTAGGTATCTCAAACTCAACAAGTCTAAAACATGATTTCTATTTCCTTTATCATAAGCACAGTCTTGCCCAGCCAAATAATCATCATGTCCATTCTTCCAGGAGCCTGAGCCAAAATGCAAGACGCACCCTTGATCCCTCCCGTCTTCCTCAACTCCACATCCATTCCATAAGCAAGCCATGTAGCAACACCACTACCGTATCTTTGAAACCTGTTCCTTTCTTTTCATATCTACCACAAGTATTGCAATTGAAGTCTGTCATCATTGCCCTGGAATTTTCCAATAGTACACTCATTGCTTTCATTCTCCATGCGGTTGTGAGAGTGACCTTTTCAAAACATCAACCGGTTCAAATCACACTCCCCAACATATGCTGCTTTGAAGACTTTCCAACCTACTTAAAATAAAATTCAAACCAGCTCTCAAATGTCTACCATATTTGGTCCTTTCCATCTTTCTCACCTTAATTATACCACTTCCCCTCAGTAACTTAGCTCATCCCAATTTTCTCCCCTGTCTCATTTCTTTCATCTAGGCCTTTGTCTTCACAAGTTTATACCCTGCCCAGGTCTTCTCATGACTGGAACATTTTGTCTTTCAAGATTTGTCTTAAAGATCATCTATTCAGAAAGCTTTTCTGTTTGCTATACTACATAATGTTTTGTTTTTCTTTTCTAATCTGTTGCTAGAAAGTAACTTCAAGGAAAGAAAAGATAGTATTATTTCATTGGCCTTTTCACCTCCAGCTTTTAGAATAAGGTCCACCACAAAGCTAGAGGAGACTCAATAAATATGGTTTTCATAGCAAAACTAATTTTGGTGTTGTAGAGAGGCTAGATGCATTTTCCAAAGTCATAAATGTGTGTGTAAGATTCCACCCGCAGGATGGATCTCAGACATGGCTCACAGCTTTCCTATTACACTCATGGAGAATGCAGTATTATACACTGAGAAAGCTAGGAAGGAGAATGAACTTCCTTTTCAAATTGAGCTAGTCTGCCTTTACTGCTCTTCCCTCCACGTTCCAGCATTCCCATTCTCTGCGTTTGTTGTGCTCCGTGTTTCCTAATATTGAAGTTTATGCACAGCAAACATCTCTGATGTTCCTATTTTCTGCTTCTGTTGGTTTTGGCTAATGGAAACAGATTAGAGGGTGGAAGAAGGAGTGGTGGGATTTACACACTCCCTTTGAGTCTAGCAAAGTTTGAGTCTGGCAGAGTTCTAGGTTTCCGGCTCCTGCTCCTGTTAAGCAGTCATACTTCCACGGCCTAAAGTTCTCCAAGACATGATAACACCTTTTCCTCCCTCTTCTCCTTTACACCCAGGGATGGTAACCAGTTATTACTATCACTCCCCCACTTCCTGATGTTCCAATATCCCCTTTGGGCCCCACGACCCTGCCTACACCTTCAAACAGTCCCCACATTAAGCTTTCCATAGTGAAAGCTTCAGTTGTGCTGTTTTTCATTGATACTTGTTTATCCTAAAACATATTATTGCACATTAAGACTAATGGCTATACACACTCTTAATGATTTCTACATGATTTCACAAAATATATTATGATTGATCAGAAAGTCCTGCTGAACTACATTTTTGTGGGATATCCATAAAGTAAGTTAGTGTTTTAAAAATATATACAATATTTTTTAAAGTCTGTCTGAAATGACAATACCTGAAACCAGTCAATGGTACAGCAGTTAACAAGAGCAGGGAACTTTCTAAGACGAATTCGAAATGCATCTCCGATGGGACTCATGGCAAGGACCACATGCAGTTGGTTGCGACAGCGATCAATAAACATGTTGAAAAGTGCTATGGGGCTTCCATCTGTTTGCTTCGTTTTATCACGCTGGCGATCTAACAGACGCATCTTTTCACATATCTCTTGCTTCTCATCCAATGCAAAAAGATTGGGAACCTCCCCTGCATTGAGCAGATTGTTGACATCTTCTAGAAATGACTCTCTTTTAATCTGAGTGTCTGTAAACAGGAAGACACCCTGCATGTCACCTTCAGCACATTTCCTTAAGATCACTTTTAAATCTTCACGCCACTCAACAGTACCATAGCCCTTAGAGATTTCAACTTGGAACACTGAAAAATCAGCCATGTGGGCAGCTAATTTGGTAACAGACTGCCTTCCACTTCCTCCAACACCAACCAGAAGAGCATGGCTGCGAGGCTGTTTCAGGATCCTGGAAATTCTGCTGATGTGCTCTATGGCAAATCGGAATAACACCAAGTTCATGGTTTTTTTGCTCATGTTGTTGTATTCTTCCAGATGAGCTTCTACTATAACTCGAAGGTTATCCACATCTGCAACTTCCCTGTAGTTGGTATCCTCCCTCTTGGGATCATGGAAATCACAGAACATTAAGCTGCGTAAGTCATCCTCTTCTACCACTCCGTCACCATCAAAATCCAAATTCCTAAAAAGTTCATGAAAATTCTCTCCCATATGTCTTCCCAAAGTTTCTTGAACATAGCTGACAAGCCAACTTCTGTCTGCATTATCCAGGAGGCGATCATAATACACCCTGAGGACCTGTGCAAGTTTTTCAAAGGCAACTTTAGTCATCGCTCATTCCCCCCCATTTGTGATTTCTTCAATATGAAATATTATAAAATAGATAAGTGATATAAAATGCTCCATAAAATTTCCATGGGCATTTTCAAATAGCCAAAATCAATTCATAATGATGTTAACAAATATTCACATTTAATTGTCAGTAAATGAAAGGCAATTGGGGGAGGGACAAAGAATGACTATCTAGGGGCATGCAGTCTTGGTGATGAAGAGTAAGTAGAGGTAAGAGCAGAGCACAGCTGATGAGAAGAAGGAGGAGGTACACATTCCCACTGCTAAGGGTCATTGCAACTTTTTATTCTGAATTCCTCTGAATAAAGTAAGGTGAAATTACAAGGCTTTGAGCTGGGGACTTAAATTCATTATATTTGAGGGATCTTCAAAAAGTTAAGGAAGCGCCTGGCACTGTAGCTCAGTGGCTAAATCCTTGCTTTGCTTACACTGGGATCCCATATGGGTGCCAGTTCATGTCCCACTGCTCCACTTCTCATCCAGCTCCATGTTTGTGGCCTGGGATGGCAGTGAAGGATGGCCCAAAGCCTTGGAAGATTGCATAGCAGACCCGGAAGTGGTTACTGGCTCTTGACTTTGAATCAGCTTAGCTCCAGCCATTGCAGCCATAGGGACAGTAAACCAGAGGATGGAAGATCTTTCTCTAGCTTTCCTTCTCTCTGCAAATCTTCCTTTCAATAAAAATAAACTTTTTTCTTTAAATGGAAGAACACTGTTTTTTTCATTTTTCCTGGCATTTGTCCATTGCATAATATTGAATACTATTCTTTATAAATATTTTTAAACTTTTAAATTTTTTAATTTAAAACTCAGAGAGAGTTCAAGAAAAGAGACTAAAAGAGAGATATCTCATTTGTTGGTTCATTTAAAAATACCAAGAGTCGGGGCTGAACCATTTCAAAGCCAGGAACCTGGAACTCAAGCTGGCTCTTCCACATGGGTGGCTGAGATCAACTAACTGAAACTTGGTCAGCTACTTCCCGGAGTGTGCACTGGAGGAAAGTGAGAACTGGAAGAGGAGCCAGGACTTAGGCAGCCAGGACTTGAACCCAGGCACGCTGATAAGTGATGCAGGCAGTTCAAGTGACACTGTGTTAAACACCTGCTCCTGGGCTATTCATTCTTTTTTCTCTCTCTGCCTTCCTTCAGTTTTTAAAGAAAATGCTCATTAAATACTTACTGTCTAGAAAACTTAATATGTTTTCATATTTTTATGCTCTCTGCCTATACCTGCTCAAACTTGTTTGCTTCTTGGTTTTCTTTGAAGGAGAGAGCAGCTACTGATAACAAATAAGAAATATAAATAAATCTACCCATTTTTTATAAAAGTATCATTAAAGTGTTTTATTTCAAAATCATTTAAAATCAAGCTAGCAAGGATTAAGTCACAAGAAATAGACTCAAAATGATATCTATTTTGAAATATTCTATAAACCAATAGACATGCCTTAAACTGTGAAATAAAGCATTATTTAAAAATCATAAAATATCTTACTGCTAAATGTTTTTAAATTTTATCTTGGCCACTGGCCTTCATAATATCAATCAGATGAATGCATTTCAGCAATATAAATGAATATTTCTTTCTAAGTTGCTATCTTATATCTTTGTTTCTTACACAAGCACATTTAAGTAATAAGGAACTTTACCTCATGAACCCAAAGGCGTTTAATCACTTCTTTAGTTTCCGCTGTTTCTGGTCTTGAAAGACAAATGCCTTGAATGACACGGGAAAAGTCACGGAGGTTGAACAGGTAGTGAGATTTAGCTGGGGTAGGCAAGAGATTCTTCATTGCCTCTTTATACAGAGTCATTGTGCCATTTACAATTTGTGTGGTCAAGTCTAGAAATTCATCTGGAAATTTATAACTTAAAATATTTTAAATAAACAAAGAAAAATATTAGAAAATACAGAATTATTATGCATGAAAGATACTTAGCATGGATTGAATAAATCAATTTAATCTATAAAATATAATAGATATATGAATTATCATCTTTAATAGCTAATAATAATAATGGCAGCCCTTTTTTTAAGTCTTATTTCCACACACTGTGTATGCTTTGTCCAAGAACAAAACCTCATGAGATAAATAGAAACAGTTTAATGGACTCAACTAGAAGAGGTACTCAACTAGAAGAGGGAGGGGAGAAAAAACACAAAATGCACCAAAACTTAAAGTGCATGATTAGTGTGAAGAGAACAAGGAGTGAGAATACGCATTTGGAAAGATCGTTTGTGTTGAATAGGAGACAGCCGTACCCTCCATCACGACTGAAGAGGGCTAGGAGTGACAGTTTCCTGAGAATGGGTGTCAGGGAGGTAAGATTTCCACTGCCCTAGTCGCCTTGGTTCCTGAAACCTATGCTTCTTCCACAGTAGCATGAAATCCTTAATAAGGAAGAGTAGTTCCCTAGGGAAGACGCTCCAGAGCTACATTCAGACTTGAATGTGGACATCCCTGTAGAATCCAAGAGTTCTACCACAGGATATCCAAGTCACAGAATATACCAGGCCTATGTCCAGAATTAGCTATACAGGTAAAAATTTAAAATAATCATTCATGCATGGACATGTTATAAGGAAAAATGCTCTGATTCATTTCTTTTTTTCAATTACTAATCTCTCTTTCATTCAAATAAAATGAACAGATTTGTGCATTTTAAAATACAGATTCAGGAGCACGGTAATACTACCCACCCTATTCTCCCTCCTGCCCACATTCCCCACACACCCTCTTTCTTCATTCTTTTGTTTTTTTCTTAATATTTATAATGGCATATTTTCATTTCACTTCACAATCGCAGGCTTCACAGCACACAGCCAAGAAAAAGAAAAATTACTAATGCTCAGGAGTCTAGACAAAAGTTGTAAACAACCAATAAATCCCGGAATATCAATCTCACTCATATAGATGACATTTTTTGTGCTCTTTGTACTTAGTTATCAAAGATCAGAGAAAATATTATGTTTGTCTTTTGGGGACTGGCTTATTTCACTATCCACATACAGTTTCCAATTGGATCCATTTAATTGCAAAAGGAAAGATTTCATTCTTTTTTTTTTTTAATGGCTGAGTAGTAATCCAGTGTTGGTGGGAATGTAAAGTAATGTAACCATGATGGAAGACAATATAGACTCCTCAGAGATCTGAAAATAAATCTACCACATGACCCAGCCATCATTAGGAATTTATCCAAAGGAAGTGAATTCAGCATGAGAGTTATCATTATCCCTATATTTATAGCAGCTCAAGAGCTAATATATGGAATCAACCCAGATGTTCAACTGACGACTACATAAAAAAGTCTTGTATGTATACAATTTGTGATACTACTCTGGCTCATTTATGTGTGCTTTTATGTCACCTTTTCCTTGTCTAGAAGTGCTTTCATTGGAATGTTTGAGAGGCACCATATTCATTTCTAATAGATTTTTACACTTCTTAAACAAAAAACAAATCTTAACTTACCATATTTTAAAATGCCAGGTTAAAATTCTAGAGAAGATTGTAAACATAGATTTATCACTAAACTCATTGATTGTTACAATGTTGAAATGTCGCATGTATCGAGGAGTTACTGGATTTCGACCACCACCTAAATATTTAAAAGGATAACTCTTAACAATGCTACTAGAGTATTTTCTTCAATATTTTATGGCTTAAAACAATTGTAAAAATGGACAAATTCACAGTACTCAAAGAAGTTGAGAGTAACTAATTGCTTGGATAACTTGACATCAAAACAAATTTTCTCTCAAATTCAAGCTATTTTTATACTTGAATTATTTCAGTAAGTTAAACTAGTTAGACATAAGATTGGGTTAGGTCTCTATTATCCAAGACCAGACAGTCATTGTCTATGATGTCCACAGCTTACAACCCAAAGCAGGAAGCTGCTACCATTCTCCCCACAACTGCATGTTCAATTCCTCTGAGCTCAACATTTTTTGTTTTTGTTTTTGTTTTTGTTTTTGCAAAATGCAAAACAGCTTAAACAGTTCATTCCTGTTGGGACAGTGCAATGGCTCAAAGGCTAATTTTCCACCTTTACGCATCAGCATTCCAAATTGGTGCTGATTTTATGTCCTGGCTGCTCCATTTCCAATCCAGCTCCCTGATTAGGGACTGGGAAAGCATGGAGGATGGCCCAATTCCTTGGGATCCCATACCTGAGTGGGAAACCTGGAAGAAGCTCTTAGATTCTGGATCCTGGCTCCTGACTTCAGATCAGCTCAGCCCTGGCCATTGCAGCCATGTGGGGAGTGAAACAATAAATGGAAGGCCTTTCCCTCTCTGTCTCTCCTCTCTGTACATCTGACTTTCCAATAAAAATAAATAAGTTTAACAAGAGTTCATCCTATTGTCATGTGTCACTTGACTACTTCCCATTGGCCTATCTACATCCAGAGACTAAATGGGACTTAGCTGAGGTAGAGGAAGAATGGTTTCTGAAGTAGGGGTAACCTATACAGTCAGAGCATTAACAAATGAAACACAGGGAAAGGATCTGATCCAGGAAGACGTGGGTTCCCAGATTACAGTGAAAGGAAACGGGGAACAAAGAGCTAGTGAGCAAAAGGCTGTGACTCCTTTAGGTCAAGCAGATACACATGGATAACATATACACAAGTATTGTGTTAACAAATTGTTCAGTTTCTCTTTCTGCGGTTATCTATCTTTTTAGGTATCACCAGACTTTGGAAGACGTACCTGGAGGTCCCATAGCGCACATGATCTGGATGTCGACAAGTTTAATCATAGAACAGTCTTTTAGGTCATACCAATTCCAGTGATCTAACCATTGTCTAAGTAACTCAATGGGAGGCTGTGCTCCATAAACCTCCCGAGCAGGCATATTCACATCATCTACAAAGACAACCTGAGAAGACAAAGACAACAGATGTCAGAAAACATGTTAATGTGGTATCCTACCATGTGGAACAGTATTGAGGAATAATAATTGAGATTATCTTCTTGTTGAACATATATGTGGGAGATGATGCTTTCTTTTCCAGACAAGAACAAGGGCTTCAGTTTTCATTCTTTTAGGGAACAGGGAGTCATTTTCTGCATTCAATTTGATGAGGTATAGGGAGACATCATTTTCCTGGGTGGTTAGTTATCTAAAATTAGTCATTCTCTTAGAGAATTTGGTTTTCAATAAAGCTTATATATTTTTTTCTTATGTAACACCTGATTCGAATAAATCATAAAAGTATGATTTTTAAATGATTACAATGAACTTTAAGTACAGGTGGGAGGGTAAAAAAGGTATTCTTTGCAGATAAATCAACTGATAGTGTGAGTAAACACTAATGATTTTGCTGAACAGAAATGTTAGCAAAAGAATTAAGAGGATAGATTACTTTTCAAATAAATATTATACTTTTAATTCAGAGGAAAACTCCTATTTGAACATCAACTTGTCTAGGGTGCACATAAATCAAAGTATACTTTTAGGAAAACTTTATAATAAAACGTATGATTATGAAATCACTATCCAAAAATGTGTTAGCCTCAGATATGTATGATTTCATTGTTCTGACTGACTGGGGGTCAGGACTGGATTATGAGTTAGAACAAAGCCATTACCATCCTCTTGCCCAAAGGAGGACCAAAAACTCCCTTTCTTCTTTTGTCCAACTTTGACATGATAATATTCTGTGTTTGAGCTGCAGTAGTTTGTGCAGAAAAGTTAATAAGCAGAGGTTTGTAGATATCCTTATTGATTTGATTTAAAAGAAAATTCTGGATAAATAATAAAATAAGCCATAGTTAGAATTACGAGCAGTACTGTTGACATACTTAAATTGAATCTTATGTGTCATAACAATGTAATGAAATTAACAAGTTAACAATTGTTATGTCAATGGTGGGACTCTCTATCCAGGCCTCATTTCTGATTCTCACAATAGCCATCAAGAGTATACTTACGTTCTGACAGGAAGTTATCGGCAAGCAGAGGTTAGGAGACTGGCCTGCCATTTCAGAGGCAAGCAAGAATTCAGATCAATGTGTTTCTTTCTATTATTATTCCCTATTGTCTTTCCACTTCTATATCAAATTATTTTATTGCAAGTTAAGAAATTTAAACTATAAATTGTATTTTCTAAATTAATTCACTGAAAAGCAAGTGGAATCACAACAAATTTTAGTCTTTATTTGTTCTGGATATGGGGCATATCAGAATTTCCTGAGCTCTCCAAATATGTTTACCTCTCCTTCCCTTTCCTTTTGTATGTTGGTGGAAGGAAGGAAGGAAGGAAAGAAGAAAAGAAGGCAGGCAGGCAGGCAAGAAGAAAGAAAGGAAGGAAGAAAGGAGGAAAGGAAAGCAGGAACGATGGTAGGAAAGGAGGGAGGGAGGAGAGAAGAGCAGCAGGAAATCAGAGGAGAGTAAACAGCACTTCTATCTTACTGGAAAGAAGAAGACAGACAGCACTTTCACCTGCTGATTTACCCCTCAAACAACTGGATCAGGCCAAAGTCAGGAGCCAGGAACTCTATTAAGGGCTCCCACATGTATCTCATGGATGCAAGGACCCAAGTCAAACATCTGCTGCCTCCCAGAGCGTGTATTAGCAGGAAACTATATCCACAGTTAAAGAGCTGGGCCTCGTATCTAGGCTCTCATGTGGGACGTAGGCATCCAAGCAATATCTTAACCATTGCACCAAGCACCTACCCCAAGTTATAGACTGTTATCCTAAAACATACGATGACAAAAGATTTCAAGTTCCTTTTATGTAACATGCTTGTATACTTAAATATTACCATAATTCAGCAAATGAAAATGTTGAAACCACACATACGAATATTAACTTATTTACCAAAGCAACGCATATATTTCAAAAAGGAACTATGAGATTCCAATTGGCAGCTGCATTCAACAAACCAGCCAGGAGTACTAGTGGGTAAAAGACACAGGGAAAACTAAGAAAAACTAAGAAGAAATGAAGGTGGGAGTCAGGGTTATATTTTGCTCTTTCCACAAGCCCAGCAGGAGCGGATTTTAAAAACCATTCTCTTTTGCCAAAAATGAACATATTGTAAATTAGATGTTCCTTAAAACATCTGTTTTCATATCTGTGATTGTAAGAATAGCAAAAGATAAAATGGAGACACTTATAAAAAATAGGAATACATTTTCATTTTTTAGATAATTATTTTTGATGCTGCTTACATAATTGTAAAGGATGCATGCCCATGTGGACCACTGATTAGGGTGGGAAGGGGTTGAGGATTGGGGGAAAGTAGATGAGATTATTGTTTCCAAGTTTCTTTTTCTTCTTTCAGTATCTGGGAGAAGGATGGAAAGAGAAAAGGAGAAGCTGCATCCAGCGTCCCAACTGTATCAGTATTTGGGGGTGGGGAATGGCGACCAATGTTATTGCAGAGTCCCGGAGGTGGAGCTTGTTCCAAGAATACTGTTCAAGTGCTTTCAATAGCTCTGAAATACTACTGATTCCACTGATTCAAGGGTGAGAAAATTCTTCCAAGGTCTATTGGCTCACATAGTCTACCCTGGAGAATCCATTTGCCCAGATATTTGCTGTCAATGCCTGGCTGGGAGAGTTGTCCAATTTGTTCTATCCCCTGCCCTCTGCTATGGTACCAGATGTCCTCTGCAGGCCCCGGTGGACTGCTATATCCTCCATGTTTATCTGGGCATGGTCTCTACTGCACCATCTTCAGAAATTGAGGAGGCCCAGTTCTGACTCTACAGTCAGACCACAGATGTGGTAGTTCTCCCTGTGGTTGGATTCTGAGTCCAGCAGCTCAGCTGGGGGAGTGGGGGAGTCTCCAAAGAAACCTTATTTGAGGTGACCCCAGATCTGACTCCTATGTCTGTAGTAAGTATGGGATCTGGCTTAGTTTGTCACCCACGTTAGCCAACATATACACTAGTGGTTGCAGTTGTTGGGTCAGTTCTGTCTCCAGCCCCATCTCTTTTGCAAACCAATGGATGCTGTAGCCTATAGCCAAACCCTGCCCATCACACATCAGCAGGATCTGCAGCCCAGTTGGGTCAACTCTCAATAACCCTCACCAGGCCTACCCCAGTCCTGGCTCCAGCACACAACGGTTCGTGTAGTAGACTGGTTTGGTCTGTCCAACATCCCATTCAGTTTTTGTACACATCAATGGGTGTTGCAGCCTAGGTCAGCCTGACAAACGCCACAATCTAGCCACCATTTATACTGATGGGTGCTACCACCTGTCCAGCCAGGTCTACCACCCAGTACTGGTTCTCATGCTCACTAATGGGAGCTGCAGTCCATCAGAGGGGTTCCCATAGTTTCCCTACTAGTCCTACTCCCAGCCCTGGATCTTGTATTTTGCAGGTGGTTCTGCAGTTTAGCTTGACAGAACTTGTGCCATTCCCAGCCTTGCCAGCTGATGTTGCATCCGAGCTCAACCAGCCTGCACTTACTCTGGCTCATGCATGTACCAGTGGATACTTGCTTAGCCCCACCTGGCTCTCCCCCTAATTCATCTCACATGCTGGCCAATGGGTGTTGTAGCCTCATCTAGCCTAGTCTTCACCTGATCCCAGTGCTCATGCTCACCAGCATGAGCAATGGCCCAACTGGAGTCCTTCCTACCCCTCTACTGGGCTCCACGATCCACCTGGGTTTCACATATGGGTGCTATGGTCCAGTCTGGCATGGCACACCCCACCTCGGCATTTGTTGTCCCAGCCTGCTCTCAATTCTAGCTCATGCTGGTGAGTGCCAAAGCCTGCTCAGCCCAGCCAGCTCCTACTCCCAGCCCTAATGTGATGGTGTTGTGGCCCAACCTGACCTGTCCTGAACCCCATCCTGGTTCTTACATCTTCCAGTGGTTGTTATGAACTGGTCCAGCCTGGCCCACCCCTCCCCCCGACCTGATGCACACATACGCCGTAACCTGGCTTGATCTGGGCTGCTCCCAGTCTTGATTCTTGTGCTCACCTGCAGGAATTGCATCCTGATAGAGGGGTTCTGCTTTTATATTTTTATAATTAAAATATCTTCTTAAATGACTAAAGTCCTCGCCTTGAAAGCCCCGGGATCCCATATGGGCGCCGGTTCTAATCCCGGCAGCTCCACTTCCCATCCAGCTCCCTGCTTGTGGCCTGGGAAAGCAGTCGAGGATGGCCCAATGTATTGGGACACTGCACCCGCGTGGGAGACCTGGAAAGAGGTTCCAGGTCCCCGGTTTCGGATTGGCGCGCATCGGCCCGTTGCGGCTCACTTGGGGAGTGAATCATCGGATGGAAGATCTTCCTCTCTGTCTCTCCTCCTCTCTGTATATCTGGCTGTAATAAAATGAATAAATACTTAAAAAAAAAACAAAATCAACACATTTTGGATGGGTGGTGAGTGGGTGGATGGAAGAACAAATCAACACACTAAATGAAACAAATATAAAAATAAGTCCTTAACACACACATAAATTATGGTGTGAAAAGTTTGGCAGTGAGTATTGAGACCATTTAAAAACAGAATTAAATCCAACTATAATAAATATAAATAGTTATGAAAAAACATGTGTAAGTAATTTAAAAACTGAAAGGTTTGGTGCATAATATTAAAACATGTTTTAACACAAAGTGTACAGAAGGTGCTAAACTAGAACAGGGTGGGAAGTAAGAATGTTCCATTTTTTCTAGCTAACTTGGGACAGGAAGAAAGTGGAATTTCTAAATAAAATTTGATTTCCAAACTGAGTTCAAGTGAATTAAGTGAGAACCCACATGAATGAGGGTCACCTGACAGCTCCTTCATTATCTTTCCTAGCCTGTGTTATGTTACCAGTTGGGATGCTATCTGTTACAGCAGCTAGCGTTAAGCAACCATAATGAATATGGTTCCAGAAATCATTAAGGAAAATCAATACTATTACTACATAGTAACAATCCTACAGACATAATTTAGAAAATTAAATATCAAGTGTAATTAACACACTATCCAAATGATGTAAAATTCTCATCCTAAATAAACTTATTAGAATATCAGAAAAAAATGGGTGATATAAATGAATTCTTCTAAAACAAATAAATAAATTCTGTGATTCAAATATCAAAACTGATATTTGAGCATTAAAAGTTATTTAAGCATAATACTTAAGAAATAAAATTTTAGGACTACAAAGCACATTCTAATGTTTATATTGTAATACTTACAATAATATAAGCACTCTTTCCAGTTCCTGTAGGTCCTACAAATATGGAAGGCTTCTGATGGGTGGTCAGCAATTCCATTAATGCAGAATATCGAATTGTATCCAGAGTTGGTACTATGATTTCATTAAACAGCATATCTTTAGGAATTGGAGGAGCTTTTTCCAATTTCTTTATCCACAGTTCCCATCTGCCAATTCCCTATGTAAAACAAATAATCCAATAGTGAATGATACAAGGTAAAATATTTGTAAAAGCTCCATACAGCTATTTCATCTTAGAAAACATCAAGACCAGAATATGGAGATTGCTCATAAATCTGCAAATAGGTCTATAACTCACCCATGCCATTCCTTGGAATTTACACAAGGAATGAAATCAGCATTCGAGTTATTTGTATCCTTACATTTATGTTACCTCAAATCACAATAGTGAAGACAATTAACTTAGATGTCCATCAACTCATAATGAGATAAAGAAAATATGGCATACATACATGATAGGATGCTACTACATCATTAAAAAGTGAAATCCTGTCTTTTGCAAAAAAATGGATACAACTGGAGGTCACTGCACTTAGTTAAATTAGTCAGTTGCCAAGACAAATATTTTTTTCTGATATGTTGTATAGTTAACATAGAATACAAAAAAATCCAATATATAAAAATGAAACTGATCATTGTTTGCAGCCTATAAGGTCTGCATGGCTTTGAATCATGGTCTCTTGATTCTTCACTTCTTGAACGGTATAGTTAATGGTGCATTAAGCCTGTGAGTGTGTAGGAAATTCAGTCCATGTTATTGCAAAAATTAATGGCTCAAAAAAAAAAGAAAGCGTTTGGATTTAAGAAGGTAGGGAAGTGTAATATCTATGAAATATATATAATCTGTCCTCTTTATATTAAACACTAAAAAGAGACCATGACCAGTAGCCCTGATATTTATATATGTATATTATCTTTTAAAACATTAAATAACCAATTTGAAAATTAAATTTTAGGAGGAAGTTAAGGAGAAACTAGGTTTTTAGCTGAAGAATACAAAGTCAATACGGGGGTATTTGTGATGTCCTGAACCTGCAGTTTATGCCAGCCCAATGTTAACCAACACAGAATTTTCTCCTCCATAAATAAGTTGCATATTGCTTGACTTTTATCATGGAATTTTGTAACATCAGCTTAGTATTTTCAGGAAAAAAATTATTTTAAACAACATGGTAGGAAACATGAAGTTTGTCCTACAAACAACTATGAGTACCATTAAGTGGTTTTACTACAGTCACATTGATGTATAACCAAGTTCCGGACAGGCAAGATTTTTTGTATAGTTAATATTAAGAATTAACATAACAATGTTATCTCTTCATCCAAATAGTCTGTGAACTCAAATTTTAAATTGCAATGGCAGTGCCCAAACAAAATATTCAAAATATCATATTGGCTCTCCCTAGAAATATGCAACTTCCTTCTCTATTCCTATAGAATAGAATTTTAATTCCTAGTTATTCAAAGCATATAGAAGTAAGACCTCTTCTTCTTTTGTCTACTCCACAGTTAGACCTCATTGTTGGGCCACTTGGTTTCACAAATCCTCAGAACTCCTTGGCTTTGGCCCAGATATGACAGGACTGTTTATAAACTTACTGAAAACAGATAGAACTGTTCTTTCCTTCATTTTAGCATCTAACAGTGCATAAATGTGCATATAGCAAAGTATCTTCTACAGACAGAAGTTCACATCAATATGAAAACGGAACCGCAAAGAAATACTGATAAAAACAGAAACTTTTCCATAGTGTTGATAATCCTTTCAAATGTATTTTTTTTGCATCATATTGGAAAGTAAGGCTGAAGAATCATAAAGCCTTAAACTTATAGTCATTCAGCGATTGTGTAATCTTGGGACACTTACTTAAGGTCTCTGAACTGCTTCCTAAATCATAAAATCTGTGAAACAATTGTACTCCTCATATTTCACCAAGGTGTTGTAAAGCCCAACATAAATAATTGTGTAAAGTACTCTGAAAATGTAGGTTTGATATTACTAGTTTTAAACACAACGAAATTAGCAAAGACAATAAGGCAATAGCCATGTTGGATAGGAAGGGGTTTCCCTGCTGGAGTGAGCTTGTGTTGTGCTAGAGTTGTGCTGGCAATACATCTCTGATGCCAACACAACTCAAAAATCAATACAATAATGCCACATCTAGAATTCTACTTTAGGGAGATATCAGATTCTATACCATGAATTTGTGCCCTACAGTATTCATCAGAGCAGTATTTATAAAATTAACAAATGGAAAAAACTACCAATATGGTCCAAGGACCAAGGATAGTAAACTGACAAGTTCACGGTCCATTCTGCAGGATAAGGGGGCCTAGAAACCTTAAGCTCACTGAGGAAACACTACTGAGATAGAAGTCTACTTATTAAGTGCAAAAAAAAAAAATTCCATTATGAACATAATGTGATCCCAATTCTATTTAGATTACAATGTATTTAAATATATATTCTTTTAGAAGCATACTGCAGGAACTGTCACATAAAAATAAGCGAGCAAATACCACACAAGTGTTATTGTCCAATCCTTTTGGGAAGTGCTAAATTAACTTTAAATCAGCTGTGTCCCTACTGGACCTCTCTGCACCTGAAGATGTACTAACATGCATCATGAATCTCTAACAGGTGACCTTGAGCAGTATGTACCTGGTGCTGGGCTAGATATCATAAAGTGTAATTCTATTTAATGAGTACATTTGGCCCATCAGGTATTTTATTATCACACTTAATCACTGAGGAAAAACCATGCTCAGGGAAATTAACTTAGTCTAAGGCTATCCAAAAAAGAAAGTGACTTTTATTGGGACTTAAAGCCGGATGTGTCTTGACTTTAAAGCCGATGCTCCGCTCTTTAGCCCATGCTGTCTCTTAAAGTTAAAAAAAAAAAAAAAGGTGATGGAGAAAAGACCACAGAACCATTACACGCTGCACGTCTCAGAGGGAAATCTGCCTGGCTAGCACTTGCAAATGTTGCTTCTGAACTCTTACCTCAGTGACAAAATTATAATCATAAATCGTTCCTTTTTCAGGAAATGACACAGTTAGCATCTTTGAGGTCAGTTGTTCAGTACCACTCTGTAATTTAAACCTATTTCGAGTTAGATCTGAAATTGGACCATCCATTAGTTCTCGAAGAATCTTACTAAATTTCAAACGATCATCATCTGTACAAGAAGCACCAACGGACCAGATCAAGGAAAACAGAAAAATGCCCTACAGAGGAGAAATGAGAAGACAAAATGTAATTAGAGAACAACTTTAATCCATACCTGAGGCTTAAATCAGATTAACCAGATTCACTGCCTGAAACAGATAAGCAGATGATTGGGTAATAATCAGCTTTTTAAAATCAAATTAAATGTTGTATAAAATCTTAAAGGAGATAACAGAATACAAAGAATAGATTCCAGACAAAATGAAACTTTAGATTAACCTAGTCAGTCATACAGTACTTGAAATACAAAGCAGAAATCTGATAGAAAAAGAATGCTGATAGGATCTTTTATTAACCACACTTTAATAAGGCAAACAACCTACATTACAGTTTGAGCTTTAAATGTTGCTGTGCAAGGTTACACTAAGAAGTATAACTTTAAATTTTTTATTTATACTAATATCTGAGCTTTAATTATACAAATTAGAATTGCTAGCCTGCCTGTAAGATGCAAACTTCTCTCTTACCTAAGCAGGGAAGAGAAAAGAAATCAGAAGACAAGGTCATCAGTGAAGAAAATCTGCTCACCTGCTTGAAAATCAAATCTCTTGTAAAATGCCAGGAGAGCAGTGCTGTGTCACAGTGGATGCAGCCACTAACTGTAGTGCTTACAAACCATATGGTTACCAGTTCAAGTCCCAGATGCTCCACTTCTGACCTCGCTCTCTACTAATGCACATGGGAAAGAAGTGGAGGATGGCCCAACTGCGTGGACGCTTGCACCCGTGTGGGATATTTAGATGAAAATTCTGGTTCCTGGCTTTGGCCTGGTTCAGTCCTGGCTTTTGTAACCATTTGGGGAATTATCAGATGGAAGATAACTCTTTGCCTCTCTTTCAAAATCAATAGATTTTTAAAAAGAAAAAAATACCAAAGCCAACGAAGTCTCAATTGCACTTGTAAAAGTTCTAGACCACACTTTAGTCTTGCTGATCTACTCCGTTTACTCACAAACTGTTTCTCCCCAGAGTTGAACTCTAAAATTTATTTTATTTTATGAAAGATAAGCCATAAGAATACCATACTGACCACACTAGGAATGCTACTATGAACATTATTTTTATTGTAAAAGTTCAAGTTCTGTTGATAGTTTTCTTTTAAAAAATGTTTTTAGATTGCCTAAATGTTTCATTGCTTTTGCCAACACAAAACACTCCCACATATACAAAAAAGTCTATAGTATAGATGTGCATGTGTGGAATATCCAAAAAGTTCATATTAAAATGTATACTATGAAAGAGGTATGAATTGCATGCAAAAATTTCAGAGGGGGGCAAAACAAACACTTTCAGTCACTCAGAATTTATTTAGCTCTCTGTAGGCAATTATAAAATGTCTACCCATACAACCTTAACAATGAGCCATGCTATATTCAAAATGTACTTATTAATGAAGAGTTGTATGCATTCCAAAGACAAATTTTCCTTTTGATTTCCACTTATGGTATTACAAATATTATATTTCATGAACAAGACAAACAGATTACAATAACAAAAAGAATCATGTTATTAGGGCAGGCAAATGTCCCTAATAGAATTAGGAGAATTGTGGCTTTTTGCAAGGGAACTAATTTTTTTTTAGATTTATTTATTTTTATTGGAAAGTCAGATATACAAAGAGGAGAGACAGATAGAAAGATCTTCCGTCCACTGATTCACTCCCCAAGTGGCCACAATGTCTGGAGTTGAGCCAATTCGAAGCCAGGAGCCCAGATCCTTTTCCAAGTCTCCTATGCGGGTGCAGGGTCCCAAGGCCTTGGGCCATCCTTGACTGCTTTCCCAGGCCACAAGCAGGGAGCTGGATGGGAATTGGGGCCACCAGGATTAGAACCTGCATCCATATGGGGTCCCAGGTGTGCAAGGCAACGACTTTAGTCACTAGGCTATTGTGCTGGGCCCAGAACAAAATATTTTCTTAAGAGGTCCTTCATGTATAAGAAACTTAGGATCTGAACTAGTTATTTATCATCAAAACACTAAAAAGTTTGAAGTGAACTTTACAAACACAATTCATGTTAATTCGGTCATTATTTACATGTTGATTCACTAATAACATATCTAAGAGGTTAGCCGTTTTGTATCACTTGTTGTGTGTATTTCAGATTTTTAACTCATGAAAATAGGGAAGGAACCCCAAGGAAAAACAATAAAACATTGTCATGATGTGGCAAGGAGGTGGCTCTTCTTGCCAAGACAAGCAAGACATTCTGAGGAGGGATCGCAGTTGATACTGATAGCATGACATAAGTTCTCAGATCTAAGGTGACCTCTGATCTCCACTCAAACCTCTTGATGTCACGGATGCACCGGCTAAAATGCTTGCCCCACCAGGCACTGGGCATTTGGTCTTTTTCTTTTCAGCTTCTACCTCAAATCTCCAGTTTCAGAGGAAAAATGGGTTTGGTTAATTAAGCAGCATTGGGCAAAGCAGCAGATGTCTGCCTTTCCACTGCAAGCTAGAGAAAGCAGTGGGCCTTACCTCAAGCAAGGAGTAAGCTTCTCGGTCATTTCTCTCTCGTACTTTACCTTCATCAGCAAAATCATCCATAAAACAGTCTATCAGATTCATTAGAGATCGGACCAAGTTTGTATCTGAAGTAGGTGATAATTCCTGAAATATTGGAAAGCATTTAGAAAACAAATGAATTTAAATTATACAATAGTTAAAATAGCATCAAGCCATATCTACTGAAAGTGGTTAATGTTAACAGCCACAATGTATCTATGAATAGGCACCACACAATTTTAACCTTATTCTGCCAATGATGCAGGGATGGGACTGACACATGAACTAACTCCTCACCTAGAGTAATGGCCACATAGGACCATCACATAAGGGTAATACGCACATTTTAGCTTCTCAAATCCATTCCCCAAAATGACAAAACATCACAGTTAATTAACTGAATCAAAGACATAGATCTGTTATACTGATTTTTACAAATCAAACCACTAACAAAGTTTTAAAAAGTTTTTAAGCAGTTTTTAAGCAGTTAATTTGTATAATTATAATGCTTTATTAAAAAACATGTTAGGATATTTTTCACTCATAATAACTTCAACCCTATAGGACACAGTTCAAAAGAGCCCACAAAAATGCTGGAGAGCTGTAGATTACCATTGTCAAAATATGGACTCAACCAAGGTACTGCTCATCAGATGAATGGAGAAAGAATAATACACAATGGAATACTATTCAGCTATAAAAAGAATGAAATCATATGATTGAAGCCAAAATGGTTGCAACTGGAAGACCTCATGTTCAATAAAATAAACTGGACAGAAAGACAAATATCACCAATATCTCCTGTATATGGCAGCCATTTTTAAAAAACAAAAACAAACAAAAAAGAAATGTCTGTGTGAATCAGTATTGCTGCGAATATACTTTCAATAGACTTTGTCAAATTGCTACAAATGTCACACAACAGTTTTTTAAATTTGTTGCATGAGAGAAATTGACATTTTTTATTTGATTACTGTTTATAGCCATTGTAGATATTTCTGCTGAACGTTTTATTTTTGAACTCTTTATTTGGTGGATGTTAAGCCTTTGACTAATGTAAATTTAAAATGTTATTCCACAAAAATTTCAAAATGATACAAGGATATCAGTCATGGCAGTTATTGCTTTGAATCTCACGTGAAACCTGCACAGGACCAGCAGTGTATTTTTAGAATCTTACGGTTGGGATAGAGCTAGGAGTGAAGACAACAGACCTTTGTTGGAAAATGCTATGCTACATGGTGCTCGCAAGTGTAAATGTTTCCTCATTTATTTGCACATTGTCATGATGAGATGTCACATTCAAAATTAGGCACATTTTTCCTACCATTTCCACTTGGAGTGGGTTTAAGAGACTTGCTGTTGCCTCCCAACTCTCAGGCACAGAAGATTTCTGCTATCACTTGTATTCTTTTTAGCTTTCCCCCGAGTTTACCCCAGAGTGTAGGGAAAGAAAAAAAAAACAGATTTTCCTACTGTAGGATTTATTTGTAATAATTCTACCATAAATTGGCTTATTTTAAGGACTTCCAAAAACAAAGCAAACTATGAAACTGCAGATTATTTAAATACAATAGCTCAACAGAAATAAGACAGAATGTTCTGGGGTAAGTTTATTACATGTTTATGTAGGTCTTTGAGATTTCTGTGTAAAAAAGGATGAGCACCAATCACATTTTCACAAACATAAGGTGCTTCAATTAAAATAATTTTAGAGTATGATAATATATCTCTATTACCTGTTAGCTCATGATGCATACATTAAAACTGAAATATTTGATTAATTTTTCATTTTTTAGTCTTAAAATCCTCACTCCTCTTACCTTTGTGTGTTTTCTAATAAATTCGACACAAAGGGGGACCATTCTGTCAAATAAGCCTATTATAAATTCCTTCTGCATCTCACTGACTGAAGAAGGTAAGAGATTTATCCAGGACAGCATCAGTGGTCTCCAGCCTAGCATGTGGGGCTCCATGTAAATCATACCACATCTGGAAACCTGGGAACAGAAAAAGTGTGTACCATCAAGGTGATGCTGACAAAAGAAACACAATTTGGCCAAACCACTTTGAATAATTTTCCATGATTTCATGATCCCTATTTTTGTGGATGACTTTATCTAATAGTCCCAAAGAGCAGAACACCCCAACTGTTTAACTGACGAAGCTGTGTTAACCGATATATGTTCTTTGAGAATAGATTGCCTTTAAAAAGAAGTCTGCTAATGTTTTCCCAAGTCAGAGCTACTAAGTTAGTTGGCACATTTCTGGCATTTTGCAGCTGACAGGCAGAACTCACCGTGGCAGGAGAAGCGACTTCTAAATCCATTGGTTCAAAAATGAGATTCATTTGTGGTGACATTTGAATGATCTCCCCACTCATCAAACACAGTTTTTTGTTGTCATCGAGCACAGTGTTCATATTCTCAATCCATACTGCATCTACTGGCCCATCAAAAATCAACCATTTCCTATCTGGAGTCTACTTGACGCACATAATGAGTAAAAAGTGAAAAATAATGATGATGTAAGAAAGCATTTCAACAATACTATTTCAAAATATAAAAATGTAGTTCCCAAATTAACATAAATATGTAAGGTATTCTTTAAATAAAGTGTATGTATGTGTGTGTGTTTGTAAAATTTGAAGAAGCCTGTTTATGCAATCAATAAGATAGAAATATGACGTCTTTATTTCAAAATATTTATTTATTTGAAATAGATACGAGAGAGAGAGAGATACACACACTCTCTCTACCATTCCTTGGCTCACTCCTCAGATGGCTGCACTGGCCAGCCTGAACTTGGCAGGCAGGAGCTTCTCTGGGTCTGCCACGAGGGTAGCAGGAGCCCCAACATTTGGGCCATCATCTGCTGCTTTTCCCAAGTTTATCCTGAGAGCTGGATCAGAAATGGAGCATGCAGGACATGAACTGGCACATATACTGGATGTTGGTGTCATAAGCAATGACTTTCTATTTTATACCACAGTATCAAGCAGTGAACTAATCACTCTTTAAAACTTCATCAAATTTTTCTTCCCTCCATTAGATGAATTCACACACATCCATATACATATATACACACCTTTTGGGTTGTTCTATCTTATGATAACACAGGATATTAAAGTCATTATAACATTCATAATCCAACAATTCAGTAAGTATTAAAACATATACACACTGTCCAAAATATGGCAAATGCTTAAAAACTATGACTTATGCCAGGCATTAGCTGGAAAGTGAAAAACAAATTCCACTTCTCGAACCGTAAAATTCAACCCTTTTGTTTACACAGATGATGTCTTCAACTTCAGCAAATGTGAACTGAAGTTAACGTGGTGAATGATTTGAATTCATCTCAACATAATCTCTGTCCCTATGGCCAGCCAACTCACTAACCTGCGTAACTCTGCCTTTCATGTAAAAAAGATTTAATTATTTTCTTTTACTTGAAAGGCAGAGTTACGCAGAGAGATGGAGACACTCATAGAGTGAGAGAGATCTTCCATCTGCTGGTTTTCTCCCCAAGTGGTCCAAACAGCTGGAGCTGGGCAAGTCTGAAGCCAGGGGCCAGGAGCCTCACCCTGGTCTCCCACACATGGGTGCAGGGGCCCCAGAACCTCGGCCATCTTTCGCTGCTTTCCCAGGCCACAAGTAGGGAGCTAGATGGGAAATGCAGATGCCAGCTCACAAACCGACTCCCACATGGGATGCTGATGCTGCAGGGATAAGCCCAGCCTACACCATGGGACAGGACTCCATAAATAAATGAATCTTTTTGAAAAGGCACACTAT
The DNA here is from genome assembly GCF_030435755.1 of Ochotona princeps. Lineage (NCBI taxonomy): Eukaryota > Metazoa > Chordata > Mammalia > Lagomorpha > Ochotonidae > Ochotona > Ochotona princeps. The sequence goes on from NC_080836.1 coordinate 71,636,112, forward strand.
CGACAGTACCAGATCTCTCCCTGCTTCACTTGTGTCTTGTGAATACTTTTATCCTCTAAATCACTAGTAAGCCTTGACACAGGGCAAACCGTGTGCCCCACCAACTATAATCCTCATGCTACTCTTTGCCCAAGGTCTTTCTTTGTCCAAGTTCAGAGCTGAGATTTCTATTTTAACACTGACTTATTGAGTCATGGGCTGCTAGGTCTTAACTGGTTAGAATTATAGTAGCCAGAATAATGAAAATGCTTATTAAAGAGTGATTTAACATGTACACTAAATGCCTCTAGCTTAGACCCCTCTTCCTACACCACCAATCTTAGGAAACCATCTCCCAGAAATGACACTCTACAGAGAACCAATGAAAAATGAAACAGGGTAACTAAGTTAACACTTAATGGTCTGTGAATTCTGATTACCACAAGAGGGACAGCAACTACTTTGCAGAATAAACCCGGACTAGGTAAGTGCCCTTTCCACTTCCATTCACAGTAGTCAGTAGTCAGCAGTTTCTACGTACTTGGAAGACAAACTGCATTTTACAAAGTTGTGCAATTTCTCCTCTAAGCTTTGGCATATATCTAACACTTAGTGCAAGTGACAACAATGCAGCAAAAGAGTGGGTAGATATAACATCTCTGAAAAGGTGAAAGGGCCAAGATATTTCAGTAATCTCTCTGCTGGATCATCTAGCTTGAGAAAAAGAAATCAGAAATATTCTGCCCTGTCATTTTACCTCCTGTCCCTGGCACAATTCTAAGTGCTAACTTTTCTAAGTGCTAACCTTCTTCACAGATATACTGTCACACCATTCAGTAATGTGTTGTAAATAACCATCATGAGCTGTGCTTGTTTAAAATAACTGTAACGGCCTGGCGCTATGTCTCTCATGGCTAAATCCTCGCCTTACAAGTGCCGCAATCCTATATGGGTGATAGTTCATGTCCTGCTGCTCCACTCCCCATCCAGCTCCTTGCTTGTGGCCTGGGAAAGCAATTGAGGACAGCCCAAAGCTTTGGGATCCTGTACCTGTATAGGAGACCCAAAAGAAACTCCTGGCTCCTGGTTCTGATCGGCTCAGCTCTGGCCTTGGTGGCCACTTGGGGAATGAATCAGTAGATGGAAGAATCTGTGTCTCTCCTTCTCTCTGTAAATCTAACTTTCCAATAAAAATAAATAAATCCTTAAGAAAAATAACTATAAAAGCCAGAAACCAATCAAAAGAGAAAATCACTTTAAAATTGGCATGCAAAAGTGTTAGCTCTTACCGGTGAAGAGGCGAATGCTCTAAAACTAACAGCAAGGATCCCATCAGACCATTCGTGAGACACTAAATCAAACTGTCCATACAGCTGACCCATGGTGACAGACTTCGGGTTTAAGACAGTTATTTGAACCTTGTTTTCCTCCATTAAGCCCTTAATGAAATAAACAAATAAAAACTATTGTTTATTTTGAAGAATATCATCTATTCAAGGAAAACATGCTGTAAATACCAAAAATCCCAAGAATTCTACAAACTATCACAAATAAAAAGAGGATTTAATAAGGAGCCAGCATATATGTCAATATATAAAATTAAATGGCATGGCATTTTCTACATGATACCAAAGAACAAATCATAGAACTTTTGAAATATTCATATTTAAAAGATTACAAAGTACTTTGGAAGAAGTTAACAAATATTGTGTGATTTCTATGAATATAAAAATAAAAAATAGAATTTGCATTTTTTTGGCAAAGAGATACACAACAAATATTAGAGTTTTCTACATTGTCTGTTACATACTAATGTATTTTATTTTTCTATCTTAATTCCATCCACCTTTCTGTTCTTGTTTGTTCTAAAATGAAACTTCTAAAATGTAACACTAATGTAAGTTCATTAGCATTATAAAAACTGACTTTGGACTGTATTTTGTCTGTGGGCTGTAATATATTGATGTCTACTACAAAATATTCTCTGATGGAAAAAAAGATGTAAATATTGAGAAATACCTATTTCTTACGAAATAAAAAAGTTAGTATCGGTAGGGGCCAGTATTATGGAACAGTGGGTTAAGTTGCCTGTTGTAATGCTAGCATCTCATTTCAGAAGGCCATCAGAATACCAATTGCTCTGTTTCCAATTCAGCTCTGTGCCTACAAACTTGGGAAGTGAGAGGACGATCCAAGTGCCTGAGCCACCCATGTGGGGGACCAGCATGGACTCTGCGGCTCCTGGCTTCAGCATGGAGCATTTGGGGAGTGAATCAGCAGGAGGAACATCTCCTCTCTCTATTATTCTACCTTTCAACTAAATAAATAATTTTTTCAAAGTTAATATTGCTAAACTGTTAATTTTGCCCAATCACTCAAAGTTGATCGTGGATATTATTGAAGAGATATTAATGTCCTTAGTCCTAAGTTTGCTTGTTAAAAATTATTATACTTAGTATTTTTGGAGTAATTTAGGTGTGTACTGGAAAATTGCGCAGAAAGTCAAGATTTCTAAATATCCCCCTTGATCCCTCAACTGTGTATCCTATTAAAAAATATTCAGTATTTGCATGGTACAGTGCTATGACTGATGAAATGAAATGATCTATTATTTTTGTATTAGTGTTCACTCCATGTTGTGGAATTCTATGTGTTTTGCCAAGTACAACACCAAATAGAATAACTGTTCTGCCCCTAAGAACCATCTTCACTCTACCTAATTGTGTGTGAATCCATGCAGACACACACATGTCAATTCAATATCATTGGCAGACAATAAGAGAAGCTGAGCTACATCTAACCATCCAGGAAATCAAGAGAAAAAAACATCCTCCTACAATTATCACAGGAAAAATAAGTAGAATTTTGTCTCAGATTTTTTTCTAAGTATATATTATTAGTGAAAACATTTTAAAAGGCTAATTGTAATAACAAAGTTGTGAAACACGACTTTTATACAGTGACTTCCTGTTTCATTTTACCTTGCTAGTTTTATTTTCTGTTTTCTTATGACTTAAAGCTGTCCCACTGAAAATATCTTAATATGATTGATCCTTCTATCTTGTTCAAAATTGATTATAAATTAGCCTACTAATAACACACTTACCTTTTCACATATATCATTTAGTGCTCCAGCTAAGACACGATATGCACTTGTTTTCCCCCCAAATGGCTCTCCAACAATCATAAAACCATGACGCACAATCATCATTTCATATATTTGAAGAATCTTCTCAGTAAAAAATTGAGTCATTTGCAAATTCATGGAGAGACAGTTGTCTTTAATAGCTGCCAGCAAATCATTGTAGTCTGGTTTGGGTAACTTTACTCCAGGAAACAAATCTGAAGTAATTCCCTGATGATAGATGACACAGAGCATTTACATTTTACATATTACATTAAATACATGTAGATGATATCTATGGACATAGTCATTGATCCAGTAGCATTTTCATAGCTTTGCAGAGTTCAGGTTGCAAGGATTTCAGCAGCAGTGCTGTCACCTCACCAAGACCCCACCTGACAGCCAGGAAGCCTCCCTGTGACTGCCAGCTCTCCTGTCCTCCTCTCCTTGCCTGCCTTCTTCCTCTGAGGACCATGCACATGAAATGACTCAGGAAATATACTCATTTTTCCTTTCATTTGCTTCAATCGCCATAAATATTTTCAGACTCATGTTGCAGCACGTATCAATAGTTCATTCCTTTTTTTTTATTACTGCGTAGTATTCTACCACACTGAAGAGCATGTATTTTAAATCTGTCACTTACTGATAGGCATTTTCTTAGTTTCTATTTTTGCTATTATTTGCTATTACAAATAAAATTGCTGTGAATGTTTGTATTAAGACTTGCTTAGCAAAAGCTTTCACAGCCTTGACTGGTTACTAAGGAATGTAATAACTGGATCTGGTGGGTGTGTGTTGAGTATTTTAAGCTGTATGTCAAAAACAGTTGTACTGTTTCATATTCTTCCTAGCAGTATGTGAGAGCTCCAATATCTTATGATTAGTTTGTTTTTAATTCTCACCAAGTTGTGCTGTAATATTGGGCTTTCAATTTGTATTTCTTATTGAATTTCTTAATTGTGCTTTTTTTTGCCCTTTTTTTCTGATGGAGCTGTTTCAAATATTTTGCCTATTTTTAATCAGGTTGTTTACTTTCTTATTGGTAAACTTTGACAGTTCTTCATATGTTCTGGATATAATTATGTAAATCCTTTATGTTTCTGGTGTTGTTATTAAGAAATCACTGCCTAACTAAAAGCCACAAAAATTTTCTGTTTTCCAGTGGAAATTTTGCATCTTGAGCTTCTACATTTGCTTTATATGATTTTCTTAAGTTAAAAAAAAAAACAGAAGACTAACATCAGATTTCAAGTCTTATTTTAAAGATTGTCGCATTGGTATTAATGATACAACCACTGGAACAATTCCATAAAGGGCCCACACAAACAAGTGTAGAAAAATCTGATGCCCAGTGAGGGTGCAAGGGCAATTCACTGAAGAAAGCCTTCTCAGTAAATGGCGCTAGAACAAGTGGCTATGTTAAAGTCAGTAACTGAAACCCATCCTTCAGGCATACATAAAACTTAGTTCAAAGCATTTCAGTGTATAAACTGGAGTGGACTGAGTTGTGTTCCCTTCCCCACAACTCATGTCAGCCCAGGAGCTCAGAATGGGACTTTATGGAAAACAGGGTCATTTCCAAATGACATGAGTAGAGATGATGTCTTGTTGGTCTCAGGCAGGCCATAAACCCAGTGACTGATGTCTGTTTAAGTCAAAGAAAAGAGAGGAGCATTCAGATACGCGACAGAGAGACAGAGGAAAAAAGCCCACATGAAGTTGGAAGCAGAAACTGGAGTGAACAGGTTGCAAATCAAGGAGCACTGAGGATCAAAGAGGTAAAGCAAAGGCAAGGAAGACTTTCCCCAGTGCTTTTACAGGGAGCATGACCTACCTAAACATTGGCTGTGACCTAGCCTCTGGAATTGCAAGAGAACAATGTTGTCTTAAGCTTCACATGTATGGTGTCTAGTTATGGCAAGCCAAAGCAAGACAATCATATGATGTGTCTTTGGAAAGAATTATAATTTCATAGTGTATATGATTTTATAAAGTTAATTGCACATTCTAAAGAACTTACCTTTTAAACTGATAAGACTATCTTACATTTATTATCACAACTTACATGAGAAATAAGACTACTTTTTTCCTAACTCTAAAAGCAAAAGTCAAATTTCATAAGTGTTTAATGTGAAAGCGTATAGTTAAGTATATGTTAGAATTTTTGAGTTACCAGGGTAACTATCCTGACATTTAATCCTTTAAATGTTGTTATGCAAAGTCATCCAGTTCAGCAAAGTGATAATTTTTCTTGAGGCAAGGGGAGAAAAAAAGCATGGTTAAGAGGACTTTGTAATCTGATGGTGAGTGGGAACTCTTTCCGTCATGGACTGGTCACAAACTTCCATTTGTGCCCCACTTACATCATCTGTAAATGAGGGATAATGATAGCAGCTACCCAGTTGGGTCATTTCAAATAGTACAGAAATTACTATTTATAAGACATTAGAAAAGTACCTGCTCTGTATTAGAAGCATAGTGCCTGCTAAAATAAACACTGTCTTTTCAGATTATCCACGCTGTTTAAGCAAACCCCTGTAAGAAACAGACAATCTCAAAACCTATCTGGCATTCATGGGCTGACACCCAAGATCATCATCTATTATTCCCTCACTCTCCTGCCAGATGGAAGGTTTGAGATATATCGTATTTGTAAATACCTGTCACTAAGGGAGAGATCTGGAGTAGTGTGTTGGGGGGGGTGGTCTGCAGTCTGAGGGGCAGTTTTACACAACAGGGAACTGGCCCAGTTGCTAAACCCAATTATATTCCAACTGAGAAACACTGGTCAATGTTTACCAAATGAATATACAACTGCATGAAGATACAACTAGTGAGGTATTAGCTCCCAATTCCAAAATCAAATACAGCTTTGCTCCTGGAAAATTTGCCCAGTGCACTAGAAAACTTGGAGAAAAAAAACTCAAGAAAAAAAAAAAACCTGAACTCTCCCGTGTTGATTTACTCCATAAAACGTCGGTATTCTGCACTTAGAATGATAAAAAAAGCTCCCTTCAAGAATGATGAAACAATCCTGCCATGGACAGTCAATCACACTGGGCTACATTAATGGCTCTGTCTTCTCCCTTCCTGCCATAACCTGTCTAGTTTTCACATGCTGAAAACCTAAGTCCACTGACTCCCTGATATCTTCTACCTGGCATGGGGGTAAGCAAAACAGTGATATCAAATGACATAGAAAATGAATACTAATACTTCCTCCCAAGGACTGATAATCCCATCTGAAACATAGTTAGATTTAATTTAGATCTTATGTTAAATTATCCTGAAAAACAATTTCATAAAACTCATTCATTTAAGGAATTTAGGCTTATCATTTTATTTCTGTAGCCATAATAATGCTAGAAAACTTATTTTTCCTCTTGAATTCTATATTCAAGTAAATTTATAAGTAATCATTTTATCATTTTTGTGTGTTCATTATATTCTACAGGAAAAAAATTTACTATTTAAATACTCCCAGCTGTTGAAAATTATGTGAAACAATAAAGAGAGATGCACACACATCAAAGAAAACAAGGCTGATCCCTGCTTCTCTGGACCTTGTCACTCTTTTCTCTAGTGGAATTTTCTCACAGGGAGCTTGACAAGCTTGGACATATGATAAATACATCACAAGAGTTTTGATACATTAGAATGATAAATATTCTCACCTCAAACAGTGGTAAATCGTGGGATAAAAATTTTGGCAGATTTACATCAATAATAGATCTTAGCAGCAATATTTCTTCATTTTCATTTGGATATTTCAGCTAAAAGAAAATATATTTATGATGATATCTGCATCTACTGACTGTACCAATCCAAAGTTGATACACACACACACACACACACACACAAATGCTCTTATTTCATTGGATTGTTATCTTAGAAATCAACAATTGCATTTTTAATTTTTACTAGTGTATAATAAAATCCATAATAAGGTTCAACTAACTACCCTTTCACTGTTGCTCTAGAGGAACGATTATTGGCTATGAATTCAATATAGTTCACAATTGCTGATCTCTTAGGTAGTGCTTGCTTTCTAGTCCTGTGCATTCAAGACTCTCCAGAAGGTTGAGCAAGTGAAAAATCATTAAAAGTGAACAATCAAGTTTTTCCACTTTTTATACACTTTTGTCATGCATGTCTAATTCAAAGTCATCATTTTTAGTGCTGCCGCTCTGCTCCGTGAGCCACTGGCATCTCTTTTAAAGTCAGCATTTTTAAATTTTTCATTGTTCCTATGTCTTTCTTAAATGAGAAACTCAGTATTCATGGAAACAAAATCTTTCTTCTCATGTGTATGTATCATTGGTTCCCCCATCATGTAACCGAATGACATCGTAACCTAACATGCCCAGCTGGCTTAGCTGGCTCTTGGTAAGGAACACTGCTCATCTGAGGGAAGACAGTGGAAGTGCAGCGTGTGGTGCTGCCTACTGCTGGGTGTTCACAATGTCTTGGTGTCTTCAAGCTCCACAGAGAAGGCATGGGCTGGCTGACAAGCTAAGTTAGCTGAGTAGAGGGTGTTAAAGAAAAAGTTATATTAAGTTCCAAAATATCTGCAGCATTAATCAAGTTGACTAGAAATCCGGTTGAACTCTGAATCTATTACTCATGCCCATGAGAGTGCTCCCATAAAATGAGCAAACACCTAAGCACAGAATTATTTCTCCCGGCCTTAACACATTATCAGGACCTTACTCTAAAGCTTCTCCTTCTATCTCACATTTGTTTTTCAGGGGCCTCTCCTTTTTCTCTAGAATCTTTCTGCCTGATAAATACCATATCGACCTAGGTGCTTTAGTTTTGCAATAACTGCACGATGCCTGGCTGTCAGACTCGGCCATCTCCAAATATCCAGAGCTCCCACGGCCAAAGCAAGCCCTGTTCAACTGGTCTCTGATCAATCTGACCACAAGCAAATTGTAAAGTGTCAGAAGTCGGCTTTGTTGTTTAGAGAGGTTGTTATTTTGAAGCAAACGTGTGAATTATTTCTCAATTTAACAGAAACAAACTTCCAAATATTTGGGCCAACACATTCAACAAATCTGAATTAGTTTCTGACAAAGAAAGATAAGCCTCATTTGCAGGATTCATGTGCTCAGTAACTTTAATAGCTGACTTCCAGGGTGAAGATTTCAGTGATGACAAATTTAGGACAATGTATTATCTTTCCTATTATCTGACCACAGTGGAATTCTGACATACCATCTTAATACAAACTGTTACTTCTATTCACTTCTGTTATTGCAAAGCACAATGACTAGAAGCTGTGTTAGGTTGATATGAAAAAGAACATTACTACTATGTATCAGATTTTCTGATAACATCAGTACAGAAAATAAAAATGCATGCCACTCTAGGATTAATCATGCAGGGTATATTTTAAATTCTCTATCTCCCACAAGTAACAAATGTGAAAATTTTGCATAATCCATGGCCATATTTTACATTTTGCTGTTAACTATCACCTATCTTGCTTTCATAAACAGTTGGGTAAAACAGTTATATATCATGATTGCACAGGACATTTTCAATGAAAAGTCAGCCAAGTCTTAAAAGCATTTGAGTTATTCAAATATGAGGGAGCTTCAAAAAGTTTGTGCAAAAAATGATTTAAAGGTAAGTTTGCTTTGATAACAAAAAAATGAGATTCATGCAGTTTTATCATTATATAGTTTTACAAATTGGAGATCTTTTCTACACTGTTAGAATCATATATATTACTTTAAAACAATGTGTTTTTTTGGAAATAATCTGCTTGAAAGGCAGAGACCCAGAAAGAGTTGATACCCATCCTCTAATTCATTCCTCGGATGGCCTGCAGCAGCCAAAGTTGGGCCAACCTGGGAGATGAAAACTCAGTCTGGGTCTCCCACACGTGTGGTGATAATTCAAACGCTTGAATGACCACCTGCTGCCTCTCAGGGCACACACTGGCAGGAGCTAGATCGGAAGAGGTGCTGGGACTGAAACCTAAATGCTCTGAAATGGGTGTGAGAACCCTAAGCAGTATCTTAATTCCTAAACCAAATACCCCCTCATGTTTAAAAAATTATTCATTTGAAAAGGAAAGAGAAAACGTATACAAGCACATGGACTCTTATACACATGCTGTTTATGGCTTTGTACATATTTATTATTTATACATTATTTCTTTTGAAGTAATTCTAATTATATAGGATGAAACCCTTTGAAATATTTTTCAAAAGCAAGCAATTTATTCTATAGTAAGTATACAGTTTCATGCTTTTAAAATTATGAACCAAAACTCACAACTCGAAGAATTTTTAGAAATTATCATACCATTTTCTCAGGTGTACAAAATAAATTGTTTTGCACAATAACTAATTTAATTTTAATTTACTCTTTAAAATATTAAAGTTTTAAATTTTCAATTTTAATTTGATTTTCAAAAACTAATCTGCAATTCAGATTCAGTAAGGACCTAGAGTACTTAGCTTTACAAATGCGAATTACATGAGAAATTCTCTACTTCTCTACCTTTAGATTCCCAGCTGCAGTAAGCACCGACTTCACAGCTCTCATTCCATAGTCGTAGTGATGCTGAGACGACAACTGCTCCGAACACAACCGATACGTAGCCACAATTTTTACCGAAAGTGGCCGAGCAGTGACAAACCCACACGAGTACAGGACTATTTCAGCAATCATGGCATAATCAGGCACCATCATTGCTACTGTGCGGAAGAGAGCCTAGGGGTACCAAGACAAGGTGCTGTTCAAAACATAACAGCTAAAATCTGCCTCTTCATTTCATGACATGTTACAACTTCATAGCTTTTCTGCACTGTAGTATTGAATTACAATACAGATAAAAAAACACTCAACAAAAGTTAATTTCCTATTATAGTTATATACAATTTATCATTAAACTTTTGCATTGTTTTTTCCACATTAATGTTAAGTAGTAATCATGTTATACTCTTTGGCAAAGCAAGGTGACACAAGCAAAAGAGCTTCACACTCTGCCAGGATGTCTACCAGTTTCCCATCTGAGCTAATGATACACACCGGACTGTTCCGGGGCAAGTAGGCTTCAGCTGAGGTTTTCTACAGGTCTAGTTCATTGTATCATCTGGAGTCAGCCATGTGACCCATAAAAACGAATACTATGTTAGATAAATTATATTTTGAGATATGTTTAACCTTTTGTGTCTATAGCCAACATATCAGTCTTTCTTCAAGCATAGCAAAGGAAAGAAAACTGGAAACAGGCCATATATAATGGTTATTACTGGAGATACATGACTTTTCAAAACTGTAAAGCCAATCTTTTCTCATAATATTTTACAAGACAAGTAAATGCCATAAAATAAGTAAACAGAAAATTGAGATTTAAAAAGAATAAACAAGAAAATTTTTAGATTTGGAATATGAGTATGTATCAGGATTTACTTCAATAACTCATGGATTAAAATATGAAATTCTCATACCAAACAGGAAAATTAGCCATATTCTAATTTTAATTCTAACAAAAGATCTCTTGTAGCATAACAATCATATTCAGAGAGTTAGTAAATGTTTTTTGGAAAACAATTGGATTAGCAGAGCAGGTGGATACAAATTAAGAAAATCTTGTTTAAGTCAACATTGTGACATCACCAAAGTTGGGAGCAAATAAAATTTTGCATCAATGAAGATTCTTCAAGCATATTAATTTATATATATACTCATATTTGCAACTTTGTCTTTCAGTTGCTCACAGATTTGCTTTGTTTGAAAGGCAAAGGGACAGAGAGAGACTGCCGATTCAGTCTGCAAATGGCCCAAAGGCCAGAAGCCAGGAACTCCACGCATTATAACCTCATGGTGGCAGGGACCCAAGAACTTAGTTCATCCTCTGTTGTTGAAGGATTAACAAGGAGTTGGACGGAAAGCACAGCAGCTAGGACTATCCCAAAGACACTGTGGCATGGAATGCTAGTATTCCAAGTAGCAACTTAACCTGTAGTACATAACACCAGCCCCTAAAATTTTATTAATGAGGCTACCATTAAAGAATGGAAATAATAAAATATTTTAAAATATTGTTTACATGAACAACTTGGAAAAGGAGCTTAAGCAAACATTCTCATCACTTCATCCATGAGAAAAAAGAATGCAAAAAAATACTGTCATACACTTGATAGCTCTTTACCAGGTTAGAGTCTCAATAACTACTTTTTTGTTATTCATTGAAACTCATGATGACAGAATTAACAGATCAGTCAATTGCTTGGTTAGGGTGATGCAGTCTTGACACAACAGCACAAATTATTATAGTTTAGAACCAGCATCAAATAATATAGGTTTCTCTCTGATCACTTCAAAATTTCTATTTACATTTTTCCAACACCATTAGCGATGTTCCACTGGCCAGGGAACACAATGAAACAGACATGCAGAGGAACAGAAAGTAGAGTGAGGTAGTTTCCAGAGGTTATAATGTCCTACCACTCAGGAATCTCTACCAAAGATCTAATATTGATGTGCATTTATCATATAGAAAAGCACACCAAGTTAAAATACTGTTTTAGGCCTAACCCAGTGATTTCCACACAAGATATATCACATACTACAATAATAGGGACTGATGTTAGATGCAGTCAAGATGATGATTTTTAGATTAGGGATTTTGTTAGAAGCAGTATTAGAGCAATAATTTTAGATATAAATTAATAATTTAAAAAATTAGACTAGATTCTATCTTATAAGTGTCCTGAATGTGGAAACAAAAGTATAACAGGCAGCATATCATGACTTAAATAAATTCCAGGACATGCAACAACATGGGCAGATCACATTTGATCTTTATGTCTCAGAATTAAGTAATTGAGAAGAGTTTTCCAATTCTAGTGGTAGAAGAAGAGTTTTGCATAAAGAAGTATTCACATGACCGCTAGACAGTCAACGATGGGTATGACCCTCAGAGGAGGGCAACCTAAGACAGGCACAGCCACTTTGGATCCATGCCCTATTTAAAAAATAAAGGGGGAGATGTGGGGCTCAGGGGCAAAGAAGTCACTAAGTCAACAAGATGGCAACTAACAGTCAAGGTCACTGGTTTACATGTGGAGTGCAAGATGGCAGCCAAGGACAGAGCCCTGGGCGTGAACCAGGGCAGGGGTCAAGTCGTTTCAAAGAAAGACTGATTGGCCAGGGCTCACCTGCTCCTGGCCTATGGGAGGTGGCTTCTACAGTCGTGCTCCTAGTAATTGGCTACTAGTTCTCCTCTCTGGAATTCCTGGGATTCCTGACCTGAGGCTATTCGTTACCCTACATAAGAAATTGAATTTCTCAAATAAATCAGAACTGTTTAGACAGAAAAAAGGAAAAAAAAAAAAAAGAAGTATTCACACTTCCTTGAACATGCTCTCAAAGGAACACATATCGGCACAATTAAAAAAGACTGTAAGCAAAATATTTTTATCAATATTTCTGAGGAACTGAACATTGATTTTATGAATATTTTGAGCCCTTAAATGATGAGCTTTGTTTTACCTGATGAAATGGGGAATTCAATACCTACTTCAATCTGTTTCTCTACATTACTAGGGTATTGCATCCAACACACTCGCTGAAAAGCTGCATCTCAACTGTGTAGCTTTTTAATATTGGGCAATCTCATGTACACTTGTTTTGACATGAATATGAAGATAAACACTGAACTACATTTAATCCAGACGAAAGATGGATTCCCAGTGAAACTGTTGGACATGTGTAGACAATGGGATGCTGGACTATCTGACATTGTCTGTACCAACAATGTCGAGGTACACTTAAATAAGAGACTGAAAGAATTATGATTTCTTATGAAGGAATATACCGTTGTAGTAAAATGAGGAAAATGTCAGGGGGTAGGAGCTTGTGGGGTGTAATCCCAGCCTATACAAAATTGTACCACATAATTCAAAATTCAAAATAAAACTATATTTAAAAAGTCAAACTATTTTGAAGTGATCACTGAATATTTATTCTTCTGAATAATTTGGATCTAAGACAAGTCTTTTCTGAAGTGGAAATATATTTCAGAAATAGCACTGCAGTTAGCTTCCTTCCTGAGTTCTTTGTTTCCTCCCTTTCTTCCTTCCTTTCTTTCTGCCTTCCTTTATTGTGTAACAGGATGTCGCAGTGGGACAGCTGTTCCTGCCTGGATGGAAGCACAGTGTGGCAGTGGGACAGGAAAGGAGCAGCAGGAATGATAAGAATTGTGAAACATGAGGATTAGCGTTTGATGACTACATCAACAAGTGAAGAAGAGGTATCAAGGATGTTCTGCAAACTTGTTACATTCCTTTCTGGACACCAGCAGGCTTTTAAAAATATATATCTATTTAAATGTGTATATACACATACAGAATACATTTAAGATACAATATTATATAATACTAAAATACTATATATACTATATATATTTCAGATTCTTAAGAGCAAGAGTGGAAATACAAAAACAGTTGGTAGCAATTAGTCTCATCAAAAGTCTTTTGGGGTAAAAGAAAAATTAATCATTTACTCTGAGAAGCTGTCAGTCTAAGATGTGACTATTGGAAGGAACATAGAATTTATTCACAACATTGGTTTTTACATCTGCAATTTCATTGCATTAAACTTCAACATGGTTTTCCATGCACGGGACATAAACAGGCAATTCACCAGAAAAGACATAATCTGGCTGACATGGAGAAATTTCTATTTTCCACTAGGAAACTGTTTCATTTTCTTACAAAAAAAATAGCACTGACTTCTTGAGAATGGATATATGATGTAAATTCTTTCACGTGTGTTAGAGGGCATTTTAGCTACATGGCTCTTAGAGCTAAGACTCCACTTAATGAAATGTTTTATAATAGAGATAAGGTTTAAATTTTAAAACTGCCTATCATAATATTATCTACAATGCAGGAAAAATGAAAGCCACCCAAACGTTCAACTGTAAGATGTAGTTGGACAAATTTATTTACAGTTTGAATTACATTTATAATGATGGGGAAATGTTCAGGCTATTGTATCAACTTGAAAAGAAATTGAGCACACATAATTTTCTTATTTCGGCATTTTTTGAATCATATTTTAAAATCGGGAGAAGGAAAATACAACATGGTTTATGCCATTTTAGTATTTTTTCTGCTTTTAAATGTTTGCAATTAGCATTACTTTTAAATTATACATTTTGGAAATTGTACCTGTTCTGAATATCTATTTTCTGAAGGTATTCAAAGCTTTAAAAATGATCTTTCAGAATAATGTTATAAACTATTATAATGCCTAAAAGCTGCTGTTTTGCATAATATTCCACGGTAGCATATTCTTTGTATTTGTTAGCTCTGTAGATTAAGAAAGCTGGTCGTATCAGTTTTCCCCCTAACCCCATACCTTCAGATTATCTGGCAGTTCTGATCGTCCAGCATACCCAGGGTTCATGGTTATAAAGACAGCACATGTGGGGTCAAGTTTTAGTTCAGTTCCTTCAAATACTAGTAATTCAACACCTGCATTAATACCTGTGGGTCATGAGGAATGAAATGAGTTAGCGATACACATTTAAATGAGACGTGTGCCATTTATTACTTCACATATTTCTTCTATTTTCACATAACGCGAAGACGGACTAGTTCGTTACCTCTCTGGATAGTAAGGATTTGCTGAGCAACCACAGAAAGCACTTCTAAATCAATTCTGTTAAACTCATCAAAGCAAGCCCAGGCTCCACAAGATAAAAGTCCCTGAGAGAAAAAGAGTAATGAAATTTTTCAATGTTATCTGATCAAGTATTCCATTGAAATGTTGCATTTTTTTACCTGGTATTTTATGGAGTTAATATCCTACCAAGGAAATTATGTATTTACCCTTATCTTTAAAGACAGCTTATTTTTCACTACCAATTCATTATTCTATATGAGTAAAGAATTTATTCAATTGAAAATATCCCCCCTCCTTTTTTGCTTTCCATATATTCTTTTGGTATTTGGATGCACATATATAATTTGAAAGCCTGTTACTTTTTATTTACAAGTTGATTTTGCTTGTTTCTTCTGAATTAGTCCAATTGACTGGGTTAGAAAAACCCTCTATGTGAGATCACTTATGCAGCCAATGAGGCTGCTCTGTGGTCTGAGCAGATTAATAGTCAACTATTTAAGGCCAAGTTTCAATCCTAATGCAGAGCCACGTAACAAGGATTAGCCATCTGGTCATAAGGAAAAACTAATACTCAGGCAGGAACAGCTCTGTCCAAATTCAGATTTACTTTTTTAAGAATATCAAACAATTCATCAAATATTGCTTGGGCATACACTCTATAGATTGTGTATATGTTTCATGGAGATCTTGCTATGTGCCTGGGATGATACTTGGCACTACGTATTTATGAATGCTTTGATGAATCAATCAACCTGCTTGAGAGACTGAAAGAGAGAAAGCTCTCCTCCATTGATTCGCACCCTCCAATGTCCATGAGGGTCATTCAGGGATGGTCCCAGGCCAAAGTCCAGATGCAGCAACTCATTACACACCCCACACCCCACACATGAGTTGCAGGAATCTAACTACTGGAGCCAGCATCATTGCCTCCCAGGGCCTACACTGACAGGTAGATGGAGTCAAGAAGCAAAGGCAGTGTGTTGAACACAGTGAGTCCAGAATGGGATGCAGGCATCCTAAGTGTCATCTTAAGTGCTAAGCTGAACACGCATCTCTGTATATATCTTTTATCAGGAAAACAAACTAGAACATGTGTTAAGTTACTAGCCAAGGCCACCCAACAACTAGTGGCTGACAATATTTTTACACAGTGCATTCTACTGAACCATACTGGACTGAACACGAATTCCATACATGTCAGGAAAAAAAAAAAAACCACCACAACAGTACACTTCCATTATTCAGACTTTGTCCATGACTGGTTTCTAATGGATAACAGAATAAATGAATTTTGAATGTTTATGAAGCCACATAATCAGGCAGCTATATAGATTGTGAGGCTCTTGAAAGAAATAATCATGCCCTTTTCACTTTGTATCCCTTTGCTTTTTTAAACATTTAGTAATATATCACTTATTTAAGCCATGTATAGGGTCTTTCAAATTTGCTATTTGTTTCTTAAATAATAATCATAGCAAGATTGTATGTTATCACACAGAATGAATTAAAATGTCAATTGCTCATTTAAATGCTTTTTGTAGTTTACTCACTATTATTTTGACTTTAAGTTACTCAAATTGCTTCAGCATTATGAATGCAGTTTTCTACAAGTTCAAATCAAATATAAAATGGCCAAGTCAATTTCAATTAGAAACCATTTTATTGTCCTGGGTAGGATTCATGTTCCTTTTGTTAGTGCATTTTTTAAATGTTAATTTTTCTAGAAAATTTTTGAGAATGTATTGCAGATTATTTAATATACACCTTAAAAACTATAGAAAATTACATAGATAAATAGAAACATAAAACCAAACAGATCATTCTGTGTTTAACTGCTGTACTTAACACTTTCAGGAAAAACAGGCTTTAGCAACAAGCTGCTAAAGTGACCACATGTCTATCGGTTTCTAGGCAGAGGTTAAGCTGCTTTCACGTCATATTTTGGACTCTGTTACAGAGCCATAAAGGTGAAAATCTGACTCAGAATAAGAAAAGAAAAACCACAAAAAATACAATTAGGATTTAAAGATCACTGAAAAGAATGAGAATATATTCATAACAGTAAATTATTGATGGTGCAGTAGTTAAAGCCTCCACTTGGGATGTTCACATTTCGCATTGGAGTCTTAACTCCACTTCTGACACCGACTCCTGGCAATGTGCCTGGAAGACAGCAAATGAAGGCTCCAGGGGTTGAGTCCCTGCCATCCACATGGGAGACCCAGATGCAGTTCTGGGACCCCAACCCATGATCTGGCCCTGTCCTAGCTGTTGGGGGCAATTGGAAACTGTGCCAAAGTTTGGAAGATCCTCCCATCACGTTTTTTCATCTCTCCTACTTTCTCTGTCACACTGCTTCTCAGATATATAAATTAATAAGTCTTTGAAAAAATAAGACAGACACACAATAAATTGTAGGCAACTAAGACCTGTAGGTAAAAGAAGTCTTTAGGTTCCTACAGCTTTTACTCAATGAAGAAGTTCTGAAGCTTTCACCTGTCGCAATATGTTTTAAGAGCTCCCTTCGCTCCAATCAGTGATAATGGGCACCCTTAGCAGGAATTGGAGAGGTGGACAGAGCTGCTCCGAACATAAGCTTTTGATGTAACATCACTTCCCTTGAGAATTACTGAGACAGTGTTTTAGATTTTTTTTACCTTTACTTAAGCCACAGTGGAGTTTTAAAAACTTGCCATAAACTATTCTATTGTAAAAAAAATGAGGAATAAATTCAAACCTTAAAGAATTTCCCTAAAGCCAAGTAATCTAACCCATCAGAGCAGTTGAAAACAACACATTGTTTGGCTACAGCTTTTGCTAAATCCTTGGTGGTTTCAGTTTTTCCAGTGCCAGCTGGACCTTCAGGTGCTCCTCCAAGGTGCAGGTGAAGGGCTCCAAACAAGGTTCTGAAACAGAACACAAAGACCATCTTTATAATGATATTCCTTTTCATGTAGATACATTTAAACTGACAGTCAGAATTTGCCACTTCCTATGTATCGACTTCCTCCTGCCCACTAACTTCTGACAGGCTTCAGCAGTATATTATTTTGAACTTAGATTTGTTTGTAAATAGCTATTTATTTGACAAGTTTAGAACAATTCATTTTTGAAATCCAATGGTAACTTCTGGCCAATATGAAGAATTCAGCTGACCCTGAGTCACCCATCCCCCTTACCGCATGAACAAAAACAAAACAATAACTGTGAAATACACAGCCCTTTTTGTTGTTGTTGTTCTTGAAGAATGAAAGGGAAATCGCCACAACAAGAGGGGAATGCAAAGTGCAAGGTAATGAGGTCTTCAGCTGCAGAGACCCATCTTGTTTTAGTATCTGCACATAAACACAAGGGGATTTATGCCCTCATAGAAACAGAAAACATGTTGTTAGAACTGAGCAGGGAATGGAGTTGCAATGGCTCCTTCTGTATAAATCTAAAATCCATGATGTGCTGTCTTGGTTCAAAAGAGAAGCAAAATTTATTCCTATACTACAGGAAAGAGACAAAGAAAAATTCCAAACACAGAAGTGACAAAGCAGCTTAGTCTTCATGCAGGATCTATGGGATGTTACATGAATTAGCATGAATTAAGTTACATAATTCATCACATATGAACCCAGATTAAGAAATTAGCATTAAATGTTTTTTTCTTTTTGGACCAGGAAAAACTGTAAAGCTCTCATCAGTGATAACAGTGGAAGCGTTCCACATTCATATGGACAGCTTAACAACTGACAACATCAAGACCATACTGGTAAAGGATCACTACTAAAATGAGTTCAAGTTAAAACCAGAAATCAGACTTGAGTCACATTAGCAGTGGCAAAGGAGATGGACTGGGGGAGGGGGCAGCATAAATGACATCCCGTTCTCCAGGGGATCCTGGTAGTTAATTAAATTAGATTTTAAATTTAAAAAGGCAAAGGCAAGGGAAGTGTGCGTGTGTGTGTGTGTGTGTGTGTGTGAGAGAGAGAGAGAGACTGAGAGAGACTGAGAGAAAGAAATATTAGTTTAACAACAGACAACTCATATTACTAGCAACAGAATCTAATCACAGAATTTGGAAAACTCAGATTACACATAAGGAAGCAGAACTGCACATTAGGAAAATAAATTTTCAGATACAGGGATTGCATGTAAGAAGAGTTAAGAGGCAAAGAAGAAGGAACAAATTGGAGAAAAGCCACAATTTAAATGACAATTTAATAGCATAGAAATTTTCCATATTGAAGAGATGCATTCAAAAAGTCCCAAGCAGGCAAGAATTAATCTATACTTAGTAACGCAACCAATGTAAGAGAAAAATCTTAAAAACTGCAGCAGCAAAAAATAACAATATCTATAAAAGAATAATTGGCAAAGCAATAAATATCAGAGGAGTATTACCTTTGGAAGACAGAGGGAAAATTATTTCTCATTTACTATTCTATGTCTAGGTAATCCTTCATTTAATAATTGAGCCTAGGCCAATAAAAAAGGCAATATAAAGATGAAGATTGATAGAACTCATTGTTTGCAGAGCCTCAATGCACTAGTAAAAGAAATTGACTAGTAAGGAGAAAATTAAACCAGAAGTAATATAAAATAAGAAACAACAGTGAGCAAAGATGATGATAAAATCTGGGGCAAGAGAGAGAGAGAGAGAGAGAGTATACATACACACACATATACATACTAGTCATAAATATGTAGCACTATATTAAATACTTTTTTCTATCTCAAAATTTTACCTAAAGTCGTAGCTAAGGACAAGAAATGGCAGATAATCTTACAAAACTGATTTGGTATGCCATCTACATTTGATGGAAAGACAATAAATGGGTTTCCAAAAGTGATGGCTTCTTTGAAAATAGCTATCGGAGTGTTGCATATCTTTGCCTTTTTCTCTGTGGTAGACAGAAAGCAGCACTTCTTCCTTCCCAAGCTAAATGAGGCAGTACTAAAGAACTACTTGTAAGAGCTTGGCCTGCCATGCACAGTCCTGGAGTCCTTGGAATACCAGAACTGAGAAATGACTCACAACCTAAACTATTTAAAGTAAAGAGTTTATGGAATCCCTAATGCAGAGTGGGAGAAGACAACAACAGTGTGGGGGATTTTTCCCCTGCTGCTCGCAGAACAAATGCTTATTGTTTGAACAAATCCAGATCCACCTAACAGGGAACTAGGTTTGAGTCACATTGAATGAGTCTGTGCAGGAAGCCCAACCAAAATCAGAAGACTGCCAACAGAGGGCTTGTATTTAGCAGACCTTAGTCAGAGGCTGAAGTGAAAGTCAGCGGCATCCAATCAGAGAGACATTTTTGTACAAGTCAGAGGATCCAGTGTCTGGGAAAACTCCTGAAGTCCCAGACAAACATTCCTTGCATGGTCTGACAGACCTAGGCTTGTACCACCGCTGACAGTACTAGACAACTAAAAGTGTCACGTATACACCTAGATCTTCCTTTTCTTCTCATTTCCCTCATCATCCCCAGTGCTTAAAGCACCAAAGATGAACTCTGAAAGACTGAATGTCAAGGACATGGCAGAAAAGGTCAGAAGGTTGACTACATCTGTCTTGTCAAATGTAGACTCTGAGCCTGAGGCAGACTTAGCCAAAGGAGGAGAGAAGATTTACGCTGGATGGAAGACATTAACATTGTTATTAGACGTAAGTGAACATTTGCTATCTGCAAAATACGACACTATCCATTAACATATTAGAGTAAGCAGAAAGCTGGGAAGGCTAAATTTGACAGAACAAAATTTTCTTATTATTTTTCATGGGACTGTTCATAGGCACAGGCATTCCTACTGCCCCTCCCCTTCTGATTCCTCCCCAACCATAATAGAATAAATTTAAAAAACCCAAAGTGGCTTTCTACATGAATTATGAAACAAGCATATTCCATAAATTACTTAAGTTAATAATTTTAATAAAGAAGTTAAAAACAAACTTTGTATTTGACAATAACTTGGAATATAAAAGAAAGGCACTTGGAGTTAAAATAGTGAAAGTCCTTTCATTATTCAGAAAGAGGATAGAGATATGCATGCATTTGATTTAACCAAATAGACAATTAAGAATTTTTAAGGAAATAAACAAGAATTCTATGTCATAATCCTTATAGTATTCATCTTCCCCCCAAAATGAACAAAGATAATTCAATCATGTAAAAATAAGACAGAGGAAAAACAAATAAAAATTAAAGTTTTGAGAACAAAAAGTACAAAACACAATGTCTTAAGTAAGTACAAATACTCAACTAATCACATTATATGTAGACGGATTTATTTCTCTAGTCGTAAGATACATCATCCTTCACTATTTTCATGGGGCTCAATCCCCTTCTGCCTCATTACAAAATTTTCATTCTGATCTAAAGTTAACAAATTCCTCTCAGGAGATCTCTCACTGAACTCCAGTCCCTTTTGGACACATGTAACTATATAATCTACCATTTACCTCTCTATTTCACTCAAACTTCTAATTTGCTCTTTTCCATGTGTCTAACATCTGAACACAGATGATCTGTTCTGCTGCAAGTATCTGCAGAAAACATGTTTTATAGCTAACCACTAGTGCTTCTTGAGTGGATAAATAAAATTTACATATTTTTCCATTATACCCAAATGCTGGACCTACATGTCCTTTGTCACTGAACCAATAATGACTTCATCTGGCTACAGGGTACCAATAAGCAATAGCACTAATGTTAGATTTCATGAAGCATCTTCAAATGATTGAGCCTGTCCTTGCATTACATAACCAGCACAATTTCAGAACATACACCAGAACTACTGTGTTGCTCTTGTCATTAATCTTGAACTGCTTTTCCCTGATCCATTTTGTATCCTGTATATAATACTCCTGCCAGGCACTGGAAGAATAAACAAGCGTTAAGTACTATCTTCTGTCTGAATGGCATCTTATTTTACTTAAAATAAGCGAACACCATTGAAATTCACCAAAACCATTTACAATTCTAATAATTTTCTAGGAACGAATATAATTTTAAAATGTTCTTCAGTTTATGGGAATTTAATAAATTTTATTTAATAAATTTTATTAATTTCCTGCTTCATGTCAGGAAATGTATTGTATTGGGAACAGCAGAATAGCTAGGATACAATTTTTTTGTCCAGAAAAAGAATGCAATAAAGAACATAAGACATATTAAACAAATTTGTTTGGGAAGTAAACTGGCAGATGAAAGATCTCAATTCTCTCTTCCTCTCTCCCCAATTCTCTATGTGTGTATTCCTGTGTCTTTATAAATACATACATACATACATACATAAATATTTCAATAACTTTATAATCCATTGCCATGAGACATCAGGTGTGATGGAAATAATACTGGAAAGAATCTTAATGCAGGTGAAAATGTCAGAGAATACCACTTATAAATGGTGATGTCCTAAAAATTAAGTAAAAGTTCATATTACCATCTTGAGGAGAAAGGGAAGAAAATTCTTCTTGGAAAATGAGACCACATACTGAGTTGAGAAATACAATGGCATCAATTGGCTTATTATATTCTTCCTCATATGCTATATTTGTGCTTAATATATTATAGAAACATGAAGTAGTTATCAGGGCAGAGCTGTCCAAGTGAACAAGAAGAAAGTGTTGAGTGGAATCCTCTTATTCTTCCTCTCATAGCAGATGTGTCAGCCACATGAAGAAAGCTTCTATGAAAATTTCCATTGTTTTTGTCCAGCCAGCTCACACCTAGGAGGTCAAATGCTGGCTTGAATGGAAACTGTCTGTAGTGGGTGGAGTCACTGTGAGATTCTTGCTTCTCATTTGAAAACAGGTGAGCTTAGGCCACTGTTCTGCCTTTCAGACCCAGCTCTTCAACTTTTCAGAAAGTGTGCTTAGCAGTAAGGAGAAGAAAATTAGTATTTGTCTTTGGGCTAGATACATTCTTCTATCCAGATTGTACATTAGGACTCTAAATTGAGGATCAGATCCTTGTTTGGTTATTCATATACTAATACCTTGTTTTTGATTGGCTTTAGCTCTCTGGGAACTCTGGAAAGAAGAATACTATAAACTCTGAATGCCTAATTCATATTTAAGGAACATTTCTAACTAAATAAATAAAACCAATTCACAACAGGAATGATCCTTTCTTCAACCAATGGTACTAGCGTAACTACATATCCACGTACAAAAAATGAATCTCAGACAAAATTCAAAATTCAAAATGGATCACTGACTTCACTGTAAAACACAAAATGATAAAAACAATTGTAAGACAACATAAAAGAAAATCTAAGCAAATTTGGGTTTGCTCGTGGCTTTTCACACATAACACCAAAAATCATCCATGAAAGGAAAATTAAAACTGGACTTAACATAAAAAACTTCTACCCCAGAAAAGACATTATTGAGAATGACAATACAATCTACAGATTGGGAGAAAATATTATTAGAAAAAGTGTATCTAGAATATACACGAAACTCTTAAAACTCAGTGTTAGGGGAAAAAAAACAACCCAATTACAAGTCAGGCAAAAGATATGAGACAGCAAACATACCTCAGTGATGGAAATATTAATAGGAAAATAGGCATGAGAAGAAATTTAACATCATATTTCAGTAGTTGCAAAACAAAGCAAACTGACTTATAACTGTGTGTCTTTTTTTAAAAAAAGATTTATTTATTTATTTTTATTACAAAGTCAGATATACAGAGAGGAGAGACAGAGAGGAAGATCTTTGGTCCAACGATTCACTCCCCAAGTGACCTCAACAGCCAGTGCTGCGCCGATCTGAAGGGAACCAGGAACCTCTTCCAGGTCTTCCACGCAGGTACAGGATCCCAAATCTTTGGGCCGTCCTCAATTGCTTTCACAGGCTACAAGCAGGGAGCTGGATGGGAAGTGGAGCTGCTGGGATTAGAACCGGCACCCATATGGGATCCCGGGGCGTTCAAGGCGAGGACTTTAGCCACTAGGCCACGCTGCCAGGCCCAATAACTGTGTATCTTTTAAAAATGGCTACAGTGTGGGCGGGAAACCGGGTGGGGCTTCTCCCTCAATATCCCCCTTTACCTCAGATACGTGATGGAAACAATATGGACATAATAGCATTACCCACTTTCCTATCCCCCTAAACCTTTTTTTTTTTTCCTTCTTTTTCCTTTAACTGTAATTGACTATGTAAAGATTGTCAACAACAATACAATAAAAAGAAAAAAAATTAAAAAAAAAAATTAAACCAAAAAAAAAAAATGGCTACAGTCTAGAACACTGATAACACCCAGAATGTGGAGCAATGAGATATCATTCATTGCTAGGGGGAATGCAAATGCTACAGTCATGTTGGATACAGTCCGGGAGTATGTCAAAGAGTTAAACAGACTGACTGTGTGATCTAGCAATCAGGCTTCTTAGGCACTTACATATGAGTTAAAACTTCCATCCACACAAAACCTTCCTCCACACAAATATTGGAGCCATTTGATTCACAATCACCAAAACTTGGAAGGTGTCCTTCAATAGATAAGTGTATTGATAAGCTGTGTTTCTTCCTTACAAAACAGTATTATACAGCAATAAAAATGAAATGTGCTATCACACTTCTAAAATAAATGCAAGAATTTTAAATGCACATTCCTATGAAAAAATAATCTGTGACTCCAAGTATGTGACACTCCAGAAAATGCAAAACTGTAGTGACAAAAAATGATCAGTGGCTGTCAGGTGGAGGGAAAGAGGAATGAATAAGTAATGCATGGGACATTTTTATGGGCATGAAACTATTCCGTGTCATACTGTAACAGTGGATGCATGACAATGCATTTGTCAAAATCCATAAAATGGACCTTGCTATTTTTTTTTATGGACCTTGCTATAAGCTACGGACTTTGGTTAATGTTGTATCAATATTAGTTTATCAATGCTAACTTAAGTACTACACTAATAAAAGCCATTAACAGAAGCAGAACATAGAAAAGGGTGGTTTTGGAAATTTTCCTGTACTCTCCGTATCTTTTTTTTTTTTTGCGAAATTACTTCAAAAATATTTTCTTCATAAAGACAATAGGATGTAAAATAAATCCACATCTATTTTCCCATACTTGAGAACACTAGGAGCCTGAGAGGAAGAAGCCAACAAAAAGAGAGAAACTGGAAACACACCTGAAGGAGAATGACAGGACTATGAACGAACAACAGCAGATACATTTACAACAAGGAAAATATCTTTAAGTACACCAGCAGTAGGTGTGGAGTGCACATTATCTCCATTAAGTCCTAAAATGAACAACTTTACCTGTAGCATCGATCAGTGAGCGGAGTAATAACCAGCCTAGGGGAATTACCCAGGTATTCATATCCATATCTCAAACCAGCATTGATCATCTTTGTTTCTAAGTGACTATTCTAGGATAAATCAGATAAAATGAAGTGAAACAAAAATTTTAGATTCTGTGAAATCTCAACTTTTAAAATTAATAATAGTATCTTTAAAATTAATCTATTGGGTATTTATTATTTGATTGGAAGAATTCAATGTTCACTTTCCACAGATAAACAAGTCAAGTCATTGGTTTCACTTTTCTCCCATACAATATTTTAGCACTTGTGTCTTATCTCTCTCATTGTTTTTTTATTTTTTTGCTGCTTTACAGACTGGAAAACTGAAGTCTGTAAGAGTAAGTAACTTGCCCAAGTCTGCGTATCTGTTGAGGAAAGAAGATTCTGGCATTTGAAACAACGATTCAACATATAAGTTCCTAAAACTAGGCATACACCTAGCCTTCAGATGGTTTTCCAAGATGCTGGTTCTCATCTCTCCTCTTCTCCTTCCCCATAAATGTTCATGAAATTCTGTTCAACAAGAACTTCTGAATCATACCTGCCGATACTCAACGCGTGCAATCTTGTCTAGTTAACTGTTTCTTCCTTCCTGACTTCCCCTCATGATTCATCACCATCCTCTGACAGGCCCTAACAAACTTCCTTCCTGATTACACTTTTGAATTCTCCAACCTCCCAACAAGGAAAAGCTTTAATGACTAATTAGACTAAAAACTTTGATTCCTGCATTCTTCAGATGCCTCCGGAATCTAGAAACACAATTTCAAACTAATCAATACCAATGTTTTGCATACTCACTAAGTATAATGCCTTAAAGTATTTTTTGATAATGACTCATAATTTTTGTACATATATGTACATATAAAAATAATACATTTGGCTATATACAAGGAGATTATATATAGAGAGACAAGCATACATTGTATCTATATCTATCCATCTATCTATGGAAAAAGAGAGAGAGGGAGGGAGGGAGAGAGAGAGAGAGAGAGAGGAAGAGAGAGAGAGAGAGAAAGAGAGAGAGAGGGGGAGAGAGAGAGAGAGAGAGCGAGAGAGTTGTCAGATCCCTTACTCTTCAATCTAGAGAAATACATTAAGTTATCAGGAATAAAAATCCCTTTTTGGTTACTGATAATACCCCCCCTCCTGAGTAAGTCAGCACAAATCAAAAAGCTATGAGTTGAACTGCTACGTAATAACATTCAGTGACATCACTTACTTGCCAGTAGTACCTAAGCTGACTTAACCATTCAAAGGCAGAGTCATCACTAACTTTTTTCTTTACAAGTGTTGCAAGCACATCTCTAGCATGGACATCCAGGACCACAAGGGCTCCTAGGGTAACACGATTCTGCTTGGATAATTTGCCACGGACCAAAGTGACAATATCATCAATCTGCTTGTTGCATTTTTCCAAGTATTTCTCAAGAGCCTGAAAGAAAGTTAGATATCTTACTCAAACTAATCAGAATCATTTTGAACAAAAAAAGTTTGGACTAGAAAGTTTACACAATAACTACTCTACATTTTAATCATAATTTATCACATGAAACACTCTTGAAATAATCACATATGGTGAATATGTGTTTATATTCCTCTTCTATTTTCTGTGGCTCCACTGGATCTATCAATCATATTACCCCATCTCCAGAGCAACACGAAGGAGCGACTATGGGATATAACCACAGCCAATCATTACAGCATCCTACACAGACTGAGCAAGAAAAGTGCTTTTCCCTGGGTTTGGAACACTGTGGGGTTTGCCAATCTGAAGCTTCTGCAGGCCATCTCTATCTGCAGGATAAATCCTGCCACAGACTGGTAAAGCAGAGAAACAACCAAAAGGGAGCAGCGAAGAGGCCCTGAGTCCTAATGCTGTCCGCCCTGCTTCTGAAACCATCAATCTTTCTGGTTTTCTTGCATGATTTTTCTTTCTAAAATGGTTTTTTTTTTTCATTTTAGCTATCAAAGGAAGACAGAGGTGAAGAAGAGACAAAGACATCTACCATCCACTAATTCACTCCTCAAATGCCTGCAATAGCCAGAGCATTACTCATTTGCTAATAATTTGTTTTTTAAGAAGGAAAAAATGAACTTCTGTCTCACCTATGTGTAATAATGTAAGTGTTTTTTAATTCTTGGAGCCAGTTAGTGAATCTTTGTGGACTGATTGCATATCTTAGTAGAATGGTTTTGATCCAAGAATAGAAATTTTGTCTGTGGCATCTCAGCTTCCTCACCATTGACACTCAGGATTCCTATGCACCTTACCAGTTCCCATATTATGACACAGAACAGCAGTGACACAAAGCAAAAAATTTACCAGTTGGATCTAACATGGCAAATTTCATGTCCATAAGAATTAACATTAACACTAGAAAACCTTTTTCTATACTAGAAAAACATATTTAGAACTGAAATTTAATTTAATACTGAGATATACTGAGTTTCTTAGAAACAAGGTTAAGTCAATGAAATTTTTCATGAGCTAAATTGAAAAAAAAAAACATTTTATTGATAGCATTTTTGACATTTGTAAAGCATACTTATGATAAGCTAGTGAATCTGAATGTAACCACCATCATACTCAGTCCCAGACAAGGTTTAGATGCTTCCAAGTCCACCAGGAAACACTGACTGAAAGTCACATTTATGTGATATAATATCTTAAGCTCTGTGACAGAAGTAATTCTTTCCTGTATCTTAGAGCTCCTGTGATGCTTTGCACTGACCAGTTTTACAAAGAACACTCACTGGAACACCGGGTGGAAACACAGATCCTGAGGTGCACAGGCTTTCTCCAAGTGTGAGGTTAGCATGATGCCATCTTAGCTTGGGGCTCTGCCAGCAACAGAAGCAACCAGTATTCTACAAGCTTCTAACAGTCCTTCTGTTGCTCAACCACACTCGCTTTCAGATACGCACACCCACTTAATTGGGAGGACATTACACACATAGCCTAATGAAGCATATCCTAGCCTCCCATGGAAGAACCACATCCTGGATTTTTAAAAATCCACCAAAGGCTGTGTCCCTTACACTGCTGCCATATTTGAACAGCCTGAACATGCATGAAAAATGAACAAGGGCAGAAGGCATATCAAAACAGCAAAATCACAAACAAATGGAATCAATTTTGAGGACACATTAAAAACTGCCTTTCATGCCACAAACCTGAACTATGAAAGCCTATTCATTTTGGCAATCTCAGTGGCTATCTCCTTATTTGTACCTATTGATATTGTGGAAGAAAAATAAAAATGAATAGACTAATAAGTAATTAAATACAACCTGGTATTAATGGATATTATTGCAGACCAAGAAAAAAATAGAGTCTGAATTTAATGTGGTAAGAGTTATAGGTCAGCAGTTTGCAGAGAACACATGAAGATGAAATTATCTACACTGCAAATATTCTTAGTTCAGATCATTCCGGTGATGGATATGGAAATGGGAAAGGATTATGGTTTGCACTGGAATGTTTTGCCTCAACCTCTCCCTGTTCTAGTCCACTCTGTATGAATGGAGAATTTGACAGAAAAAAAGAGGGCTTTGACAAACACCATACTTATTTATTTTCAATATTATTTGCACAACTGAGAGGAATGCACACCTGTGTGGGTCTCTCATCAGGTGGGGAGAGTCAAGGTATGGAAGAAGATGGGTGGGACCAATGTTTCAGTTTCTTTGTTCTTATGTCTGCTGGGGGAGAAGAGGTTGGGATCCCTCCTTACTGACAAACTAAATCAATATCCGGGGATGGGGGACAGTAATTTGATGATGCTGTAGAGATCCTGGTGTAGGGAAGAGTGTTCCATTGGTGTTACTTGAGTAGTTTTGATAGTTTTGAGAAGTTGTAGGTTTTGTTGCACCAGCATTGAGGAAATCTTCCTAAGGTCTATTGGTTGACAAAGTCCACATCAGTGTGCATCCATAGATCCAGACACTGGCTGCAAAGGTTGGTCAGTAGACGTACATAACCTGTTCTGCTTTTCATTCCCCAACAAGGCACTGGATATTATTTGCTGGATTAGATGAGATGGTTGTCATGTTTCCCATGTGCTTCTGGGCATGCTGTCCACTGCACAGGTTTCAACAAACGAGAAGGTTGGTCTGATACATGCTTTCCAAGATCACACCACATATTTTTTGATTTTTCCTTGTGGCCAGGATTTGAGTCCAGTGATCTAGATGGGAAATCCCCCAAGAAACCTTGCCTGGTGTAACCTGAGAATTGACTTCTGTGTGTAACAGCTAGTACAGGGTCAGGTTCAGTCTGTCACCTACACCAGCCAACACACATACCAGTGGATGTAGCTGCCTGGTCAGTTCGGCCCCCAGTCCCTCTCATGCAAACTGACAGGTGTTGCCCAGCCCAGCCCAGCCTACTACAGCTCAGTCTTTTTTTTTAATATATATTTTTATACTATTTATGTATCTGAGGTGAAGGGGGATATTGAGGGAGAAGCCCCACCCAGTCTCCCACCCGCCCAAAGTCCTGGATGTGGGGCATGCTCTGAGATACTTGCTCAAGTGGTCTTAATAGTCCTCCAGTTATGGATCGCTGCCAGTCACATCACTCCCAGCTCGATTAGGTCATTGAAGAATCCACTGATTGTCACAGTCCATCACAGAGTCTTCATTTGCCCAGTATTTCACTGCCCAACGTTTAGCTGAGGTGGTTGATTGACCTGTTCCGTCCTCGGTCCTCTCCTAGCCAGGGCTCTGAGTCCAGCAGTTCGATTGGGGAGATCACCAAAGAAACTTTGAGGTATTCCCAGATCAGATTCCCGCATGTTCCAGCAAGCACCGGGCCCGGCGCGGTCCATCGCCACAATCAGCTGGTGGTTGCAATTGCTGGGTTGGTTCTGTTCTCAGTCCCCACTTGCACTGGAACCAAGGATGTTGCAGTCCAGTCTGGTTGTGCCCAGCACACACTCGACTCTTTCATCAACCAGTGGGGGCTGCAGCCCAGTCAGGGCGACCCACAATAACCGCCACCAGGCCCGCCCCCCACCCTGGCCTGCCAGTATGCATAGCAGACTAGTCCAGTCTGTCCCGCTTCCCATTTGGCTCCAGTACCTGTCAATGGGCAGTGAAGCTTAGTTCCCTCCAACCAACTCAACTATCCAGCCCTCACGGATATTGCTGAGTGCCTCTCCGTCTAGCCACCCCAGCCCCCGTTCTAGCTTTCATGCCCTCCCGCGGGAGTAGTGACCCAAGAGGGGGAACCCCACCACTTCCCTCTTGGGTCTCTCTCAGCCCCGGTTTATGATCTCTTTGGGTGGTTCTGTGGTTTGACTTGACAGAATTAGCCCCCAGTGCCAGCTTCTGCCAGCTGTCTGCAGTTAAGCCCAAACAACGTTCACCCACTCCAATTTATGCTAGAACCGGAAGGAATAATCAGCCCAACCTGGCTTTTCCCTGATCTAGTCCACATGCGGCACACAGGTGTTGCAGCCCTGCCCAGTCTGGTCTGTCCCCATCCCAGCCCACACTATCCAGTGAGAGTAGCTGTCCGGGGAGGGGACCAGCCCCTCCATCCCCCCGCTGGCTCTGCCCTCTCCCTTCCTGGTTCTCACGCGTGTTGGTTGGGTGCTGCATTCAAATCCAGTACAGGTAATCTCACCCTGGCATTCCATATCATGCACTTGTTTTTGTCGCGACCAAACCTGGCCCGACCCACTCTCTCTCCTCTGGTGTTCGGGTTTGCCAGTGGATGACATGAACTGATTCAGCCTGGTCCGCCCCGACCCATGCCAAATGTATGCCAGTGGGAAACTTTCCATGGCCCATTCTGGGATGTTTCCTATCATACTTCTTGCGCTTATTTTGCACATACCAGGGGGTCCATGAGCCAGCCCTTCTCAGTTCACCTTCTGTCCTAGCAGGAACAGTGGCTTTTCATGGCTGGCTTTCACCCCACTCTGG
The DNA here is from genome assembly GCF_030435755.1 of Ochotona princeps. Classification (NCBI taxonomy): domain Eukaryota; kingdom Metazoa; phylum Chordata; class Mammalia; order Lagomorpha; family Ochotonidae; genus Ochotona; species Ochotona princeps. Next base: position 71,667,118 of record NC_080836.1, read on the forward strand.
TTCCCATTGCTGCATGTCTCAGCCCAGCCATGGCTCGTCCATACCCATGTATAGCTCACACTTGGCTCAGTAGGGGATTTACAGCTCAGTCTTTAAACACACCAGAGGGTGCCATGGTCTAGTTGGGGAAAACCCCCAACAGCCAGCACATGATGTATGTCCATCCTGCATCCCACCTGATTCTTCTGCCCACCCTCTGGTGCTGCAACTTTGTTCAGTCCAACTCATTTCCAGATCTGCCCTACATGTACACTAACAGGTGCTGCTGCCTTGAACAGTCTGGCTCAGTCTTAGCCCTGGCTCTCGTGTTCACCAGCACAAGCACCACATTTAAACTCAGGGAATTTGGCAGAAATACAAAAAATCATCTTATTTTCCCACATTTACCAGGCTGTTCCCTCCAGACCATTTCCCCACTGTGATAAATGATAAAGTCGGTTTGATGGTTTGGAGGCCAGAACACAGGAATGGAGATTACAGGAGGCTGCATTTGTCTTGGTTAGCTACATTGGTGACCAAGCTGTGCGTGGAGGTTGGTGAGTGGCAGCCTGTAAGTGAAGAGACAAGTCCAGTTCCTGGCTTCAGCCTGACCCAGACCTGGCTGTTGTAGCCTATTATGGAGTGAATCAGCTGAGAAAACTGGGAGTAAGAAAAGCCTTACCTCTAGCCCTTTTGGAATTGCTGTTTGTACTTCTGTTGTCCAAAAGGTCTGTGATACACACAGCACAGTCTGTCCAGGCCAATCTCTTACCCAGTTAATTCGTTCATTTTTTGTATAGGCGAGAATTGCCTCTCCAATTACCTAGCAGAAACAGAAATTGCTAAAGAAGAACAGGGTCTTGGATCAGCTATATAACAAAGAGCTAAACTCCTAAATGAAATCCATACTACTCATACATTTACAACATGTTTAGCCAGTTGTGAAAGACTCAATTAAAACACATGGTTAAACAATTAATTCATATACTTGTGAGTAAAAAAAATAAATTACATGATATGTTATTTTGTAGATACATTATCAAATTATGTGAATCACATTATGACAAATATCCATTTAGTTCTATTTAGCTAAGGCTATCCTAGGCATATTTGGATTAAACAAGCATATATTATTGTAACTGCAAAACATAAATTCAAATAATTCTTAACTTATAGCCATTAAGTAAATTAAAGATGATGATTTCATCTTAATTCAATGTGATCTCTACTCAGCAATGCACATGTGTGGGTTTTTTTTCCAAACAAGAGTTGGTTTTATTTAACTACAGAACCTTTCTAAAAATATATACACATAAAATAAAGACAAAACACATCTCAAATTTGTAATCTGCCTGCATGTCTTGATTCCACAAGATGTATGCCAGGCTACAAAACTGTTACGTAGTTCAGTCTTTAATAGTACTAGATTGGGAGGTTTCTGTTTCTCTCTCTGTCTCTGTTTCTCCTCCCTCTGTAACTCTGCCTTTCTAATCTCAGGGAATTCTGAGCAAGCCTAAAAGCTGAGTTGCATTACTGACACTAGAGTAGTGCTTGTCTTTTCACATCTTTCTACATCTTTTCATTCTTAACATTCCCTCTGGAGTTTGCAGAGTCGTCCTCAGGGTCAGGCTGCCATCACTCTGAAGCCTTCTGCTGTTTCACCTTGACCCACAGGAGGACAGCATCTTCTTCCTTTTGTAATGCACCCTGTCATCATGCAAATCTCTCAGGTCCCCACTGGCCTCCATGTACCTATCTTGCATGGTCTGAGTGTGGTGGTAGCAAATGGTACAGTCCCGGAGCGTGGACTTGGCCATGATGTTCATGAACCATTTCTTCCCATGGCTGTTACAGAATTGTCTTCCATTTTTTCTCCGCTGTAGCACCTCAAATGAAAACACTGATAGGAATTGAAGCAACTCCTGCCTTGCATGGCTGAATGTGTGTACTCTTACCCTCAACCAGGAGCAAGTGTGTATACCACACTCAACCACATGCATGGCCTGAGTGTATGCACACACTCAGCATGTGCATGAGCACACAGGCACACTCAGGCAGATGTCACAAGCCCTTCAAGGATACTCCTGTGCTGCTGACCTCACTCCCTGTCAGTCTTAGAGTCTGATACCCCAGGGGATGATAGCAGGGAGGGATGTGCAACTCATTCAGAGAGTGATGGACTCTGATGGATTGTAAAGTCAGGTAGTCCAATTTTGTTCTTTGTTACATGTGTTTTAACTCTGGTCCATGTACCCTGACAGATATCTTTACTGAGCTGCTATCCCTACCTTTTTAGACCAGCTATCAATGGGAAAAAGCTATTAAACAAATTATTTAAAAATAAAAATCAGTGGGAGGTGATATATATTTCAATGCTTGAATTTCAGAAATGACTGCCAAGATTAGATTTTTCTGACCAACATATAAGAATACCTTCATTCTAAATTTTTAGTCTATGTAGGAGATGTATAAGAACTGACAAAGTTAAAGAGAAGAGTATTGCCCTACTGACAATAAAAGAAAATTTTTAAAGCCAGAAGTAGTCACATAAAGGGCAGGTGAATATTAGGCAACTGCGGGATGGAAGAAATAGAGAAAAAAGTAGAAGGCTCGGCAGAGATATACCAAGAACATGCAGCAAATATGTGTTCTGGAAGATCACTGTGGAAAAAAATCAGAAATCAAAATCTAATCACAAAAGGCATTTCTACACAGGTAGATAGGAGAAAAATGATTATATAAAGTTCCACTCTGTTGCCATTATTACATTCCTCTGTGTATGTGTGTGTATGCCTTCCAAGAAAGAAAAATAGCACATAAACATGCATTTCCTATTTGTTGTATTCATCTTGATTTACTTGCATATTTTCTCAACAACAACTTTATATGTGAACATTTTTGGAAGATATTTATCTTCCACACAATCTTGTACTGCATTGTAATCCTCTGAAACAGCAGCCAAAATATTTTCTCTAAACTTTAATAAAATATTAAAAGGATACTTCATGTATACAGGAGTGCTCAAAATAATGACTTATCACTGCATACTACATCAAATAGCAACCCACAGACTCCAAGTTGATGCTGCTACGTAGTGGTCAAAGAGGAAGTCATTTCACTGCGAACTGCCACATCAATTGTCATGCTTCTTGTTACACTAATCAAGACCTATGAAAACTGATCCTTGTGGGCACAGTTTCTATATATGAGAAATCATTATCATAGAACAGATAATTCAGCCTAATCACATTCATCAAAATTTATTTTACAGTAGTAGAGAGAAAAATGGGAAACTGCCCAAAAGATTCCACATTTACTGGGAAATATTAGGCAGGCAAGCATTAAAACTATATTTAAGAAGAGAAACGAACATTAGGCCACATAGTAACATCAAACACCTAGATTCCAATTAATTTTGCCAAAAAAATATAGAAGAATCTGAAAGATTAATTAGCCAATTAATTATACTCCCCTCATAATTCCTGGCTCAATCACGAATCTTATTCTTGATGAAGAACTCATATCACATCATAGTGAAAAAAACAGTGGGGCAGACATTAGGTGTAGCTGCTAACAGAGCAATTAAGATGCACATGTACTGCATCATAGTGCTGACTTCAACACAGAGCTGCAATTCCTGTCTCTGGCTTCCTGCATATGCAGATCCTGAGAGACAGCATGATGGCTCAGTAATCTTTGGGTTACTACTACCCATGGAAGAGAACCAGGTTGAGTTTCTAGCTCTGCACTTTGTCTTGGCCTAGTCCTGGCCATCGTATTCTGAGGAGTGAACTAGGGCATACAAAATCTGTATATGTAAGTCTGTGTGAACTCTCTGTATCTCAATAAATTTTTAAAAAGAATGTAACTTTTTTTTCTTTTAAATGAATTTCAATATTCAATCTGTATTTGTTAGCACAACTTGAAATTTTCTAACAACAATAATTTAAAATTACAGTATGTTTTATATGAATTAGAAACCGCTAATTGTAGGGAGTATATATTATTTTCTAGCATTTTGGTAGGTATCTTACATATACATAGGGCAAAACAATTTATACATGTTAAGGAGATTAATGTGAACCTGTAAATAGGTGCTTCTAGTGCAAGACTAAAAATTGACCAGTAGATTAAAATGGTTCTATCAAAGATGAAAGCATTAGCATTTACTGACAATAAAACAGACATACAACACTAACACCCTAAGTTTTCTGTGATACAGATGGTACTTTTCTCACTACAAAATTACTATCATAGAGATATCCTGCCTTCAAGTTATCTATTATCTTTGAGTGGATAATTTGTAATTCAATTTCTATCTAAATAACAGTGCATTTACCAATGACTGGTTTATAACAAGATTAGCACAGAATCATCTTTCCTAAAAAGTAATAACAAATATAATCAGCTACCTTGTGGATGGAGTTAATCATAATTCTTTCTAGTTCAACCAACCACTTCTCCACTTGACCTCTGGCTTTGGCTGTTGAAATGGTCTCTACAAGTTCCACAACTTCTCCTTCACTACTCTTCATGTGAGTAATGTCTAAGGTTTCTGTAAATTCTACCTTTGCAATTCCTTCGAAACATTTCTTCAAGTGAGGTTGCACCCTATTAGGGAAAAATATATATGTTTAAGAGAGTAATAAAAGGAAAATAATTCCTAAAAGCCACAGTTTTATGCATTAATCTTAACATTCATAAATGTGTTCTAAATATTAGGCTCATGCTAGAGGTTGCTTGGGATGAAGTACTGAGCATAGACCAAAAACACAAACATGAAAAAAAGACAATTTTTCTGACATGGATTATAGACTTCAATGGGAGGTCAGCATTAATGGAATAATTACAAAAGGACATGCAAAAATACCATAAGAATAAGAGTTAAGGAAGAGACACATCAATGAGGCTTTGTTTTCATCACGATAAACAGAAAATTGCTAAAAGTTAAATAAGGAGTTAATCAATCTCAACTAACAGATAAATACGTTAACTGAAAGAATCTTCAAATGCACAAAAGTAGTCATTTCAACTGGAATCTTCAGAGAGGTCTTCAAAGTTATGGGCTAGGTTTATTGCCTTAAGTGCTATAGACTTTACTAAATCAACTGCGTTGACATTACTCAACTGCTGCTCTATTCAACATAATACAGATGGACTATTGGCCCCCTCATTTTGGCACATTACCAGCAACCAGTAGCATTCATCTTTTAGGTAGGTAAAAAGAGATACAGCATAAAAGCTCAAATGGAAATCTGAAAGTGAATTTATAGTTTCATCTGAATTACTTGTTTCTTACTTTGAAACCACAGATGTAAAGGTCATGAATTAACAAGTATCTACGTGCTGTCTCCTATGTATTAGATGATCCTCTAAAGACCAGGGAGTTAGTGGAAACAAAAGAAGCACTTGCCATGACAGAACTTGTCTCTGCTAGAGGAAGAAAAGTAGTACACTAACAAGAAAATCACTGGGCATGCCAGATGTTAACAAATATGGAAAAGAAAAATAAGGAAGACCTAAGTTCAGGAAAGATGGCTAGCAAGCGTTAGAGGGGCTGCTGTTTTAAACATGATTATCAAGGAAGGCCTCCGTGAATGGCAGATGTTGGAGCAGGTTTCCATAAAGTCCTATAGGAGGTAAAGGAAGAGGGCATGTGGGCACTTGGGGCACGGAGCATGGAACACTGAGTCGGTGGGCTGCCTTTTTACGTCAGAGTTGGAAGAAGGCTGGTGAATTGGAAGAAGAGCAAGAAGATGACTCATGAGAGATGAACACAAAGGAAGAACTATCTGTCACTGCAAGAGATGGTGAATTTTTATGCTGAACGTGATGCACAAGAGCCATGTGTTCAAAGAACTGTAACATAACAGAAGATAAGAAATCCATTTTATAAGGTCATACATATGGGAAAATACTACTCACTGATATCACTTACTTTTTAAACAATGGTACCAAAGTTGGTGATATTAAGGGTATTATTAAGAAAAATTATTACATAAATATGATTACATATATCTATTGATGTCCCATCTTTTCAGAACTTAAAGCAGATAAAAGTAGCCATCACAGTCCATGTAAATTACTTACCTAGTTGGATCTTTAGTCTCAGACAGGATTTCAAGAAGTTCATCATTGGACAAGAAAAAGAATCTGGGGAAGAAGAGGCGTTTCTTTTCCAAATATTCATTAAGCCCTTTAAGGATGAGTTCTAATAGTTCATTAGATTTTTTCAGTCTTTCCAGCATTCTTTCAATAGTTACAACTGTCAAAACATGTTTATTCTAAAATACAAAAAGAAAACAATCAACTCAAGAACATCATGTATTAAAACATAACAAAGTATATTCGAAGTTAGACATGTTTAGTCAAACAAGCATCATGTAAATTTTAAAATGAAAATTTATTTTTAAAAATAATCTTACAGGCCCAGCACAGTAGCCTAGCAGCTAAAGTCCTCACCTTGCATATGATAGGATCCCATATGGGCACCAGTTCTAATTCTGGCTACTCCACTTTCCATCCAGCTTCTTGCTTGTCGCCTGGGAAAGCAGTTGAGGACTGCTGAAAGCCTTGGACCCTGCACCTGTGTGGGAAACCTGGAAGAGGCTCCCGGCTCCGGGCTTCAGGTTAGCTCAGCTCTGGCTGTTGCAGCCAACTGGGGAAAAACCAGCGGACAGAAGATCTTCCTCTCTGTCTCCCTGACTTTCTGATAAAAAAAAAATAATAATCTTTCAAATTCTAAATCCACCCAGTCTGTTTTAGTATGTAAAGTCAAGGCCGGCGTTGTGATACAGCACATTCATGCTGCTTACAATGACAACACAATGCCAGCACTTCCACGTGGACACCAGTTTGAGACCCGGATTCTTCACTTTCCATCCAGCGCCCTGCTAAAGCACCTGGGAAAGCAGCAGCAGATGACCCAAGTGCTTGGGGCCCTGCTCATGGAGGAGATCTAGGAGAACCTCTGGGCTCTGGGATTTTGCCTAGCACAGCCGCAGTCACTGCAGCCATTTGGGCAGTCACCCAGCATATGGAAGATCTCTCTCTCTCTCTAACTGCTTTTTAAGTAAATACATTTTTTAAAAACTATGAAAAAGGCATGTATATTTGGCCTTTGGCTGTCTTGTTCACAATTTCTAATTTGGGGGCCTGGCAGCATGGCCTAGCGGCATAAGTCCTCGCCTTGAACGTGCCGCGATCCCATATGGGCGCCGGTTCTAATCCCTGCAGCTCCACTTCCCATCCAGCTCCCTGCTTGTGGCCTGGGAAAGCAGGCGAGGACGGCCCAAAGCTTTGGGACCCTGCACCCGCGTGGGAGACCTGGAAGAAGTTCCTGGTTCCCGGCTTTGGATTGGCGCAGCACTGGCCCGTTGCGACTCACTTGGGGAGTGAATCATCGGATGGAAGATCTTCCTCTCTGTCTCTGCTCCTCTCTGTATATCCGGCTTTCTGATAAAAATGCATAAATCTTTAAAAAAAAAACAATTTCTAATTTGGAAAGTAGAAGTAGAAAAATAATATAGAGAAGGTGGAAGAAAGAATGCTATGTAACAGAAAGATAAGGAAAGAAAATAGAATGATGACATGATCTTTTTATTTTTCCTTTAAGGGAAAAGTATTCTAGTTATTCATCATCATCATTATCAATAATAACAAAATAATAATACCTGCTTACAACTATGGACAAAAAAAAGAGGCTAAGGTGTTTTCTATAAAGGCCTCATTTTGTAAACAACTGTCCTTGGAACTACATGGTAACACTGCTTGAGGAAGAACTCAAGTTCAATGTGTGCTCTTTCTCAACTCCCTGCAGCCTAAAATTTTCCACTTTTAAGGCTTAGAGTTCTGAAAATGTCACTGTGAATGTTTGCTTTAAAGTGATACAAATACAATCAACTATTTTAGAAATAGCTTTTATGCTGCATGATTCAAAATAAGAACTCTGACCAAAACCTGAGCTTAAGAACTCATATTTAAAAGAAAAAAACAAATGAACCTAACCAATCTCACTAAGCATCTAGTCAGAAACCATTGAATTTCTAATAGCTACTAGCCTTGAAAAGGCAGTAGAAGATGAGCGAAGCACACGGAGCCCCAGAAAAGTTCCTGGCTTCTGGCTTGGGCCAAGGTGTGCGACCCGTACAGGGAATAACATATGGAAGATCTTTATCTCTCTCTTTGTCATTGATTCTCAAATAATTAAATACATATATAATTCAGATATAATTGAAATGAACTTCTTTTTACTTTTTACTGTACTGTTCATGTTACCTGGGCCTATTTTTGGTTTTATACTACCAAACTCAGTGTTCACCACTGAAAAAGAAAACTTCTGTATCAAATAAACATAAAAGTGTTAAAAAGAATTGCTAAAACACAGTAATACAGATTTCAGTCGCCATACGAAAAAACATATTTCACGACTGTGAACCTGAATTTACTATTAATATCTGCATACATTTTAGAAAACTTAGAAGAAATAAAAAATAAAGAGCTTTTATTTGCATTAAAAACTATGCTTTAATTTTGACATTAGCTACTCAAACTTATTTTTGGTATCCCATATAATCTAGAAGCACAATTAAAGAAATCAACTAGCTTTTATTTGTTTCATAAGAATTTTATTCAACTGCAGAGGTCTCTAAAGTATTTTTTTTTGTTATTGTACATTGGAATCTGACTAAATCTGCTATAACTTTTCTGCTTTGTTTCAAATTATCCTAACACCTTTTGTAAACACAGTAACTTGATCAAGGAATAAAGTAATTATCACTAATGCTTGTTTTGTCAGTAAAATGGGAATATATAAAATATTTAATATGACTAGATAAACTTATCTTTAAAGCCATAAAAATTTTACACAGCATTTTATTATCCTTCCTAACAGTTTTATGTTTCAAACAGACATTAAACACACACTGCATGATAAGAACTCAGGTCATAATTTACATGTGCAATTCATCCAATCAAGGATAGAGACAGACTGCTACATATCTAAATGCAAAGACCAAAACTGTTCTTAGAGTGCCACCTTCTGGAAAAGTATGCTTTTCTTTGCTGGAAAAAAAATATACATATACAAACATAATCTGAAATGTTGCTAATAAATTTGAAAAGCTCTTTTCACAAATCAGCATTATCTGTTCTATTCTCAGCAAAGAATTTCTTTCAGTCTGTTGTTCCAGCTACAAGATTCAAAAGGTTTAAAAAATTAGTTAAAAAGCCAGGTCATATCTCCCTTATACATACAATCACCAAGACAAGAACAACTACAAACAAATCAGAAACTCTGGAAATACTTAGGCATTCAAGCAAAATTTTTCAGTCATTAAATTCTGAGGTCAAACCCATTTAACTAGGCAGATCAATGACTCTGAACCAAATAAACTACTCCCAAGTGAATGCAGGCAATTATAATCTATGCACCTTGTGACTGGAAACTCCTTTCTCTCTTTCTAGTAAGAAGATCACATTAGAAACTGTTTCAGCTAAACGAAGGACCCTAAAATCATTTTCTGTCCCATACTCTGCTCCTCGGTAACTGGTGGCCTTGTGTGATTATATGCCTGATAGGAATCTTTTTTCTTCGAAACAGAGAAAAAGTCCTCAATGCTAGCAGAGGACCAAATCATATAACATTTTTTAAGTAAGTAATACGATGCTTGCGATACAAACCCTTAAAGCTACTCTGTTCACTTTCTCTTCTCTTCATCAAGAGAGAAGAAAATGAGAGAGAGAGAGAGAGAGAGAGAGAGAGAGAGAGAGAGAGAAAGAGAGAGAGAAGTGCTGAGTGATTGAGGGAAGGTGAAAATGTGTCACCTACATCACTCCATCAGTTTTATGGAGTTGAACATTTTATAACCCTCCATCCCTCACAGAAGATATTTATCACAGTAAAACTGTGCAGAGTAGGCATCCCAGGAATACTTGTTAAACGCTTGAGTGAATGTAGAATGAATGAATCCTGTAGACATGCAGAGACACACAGGGAACCTACGGCTCTCCAGGCTGAACTGGGCTGGTACTTGGCTACTGTCTGAAGACATAATAACATGTTAGAACAAGAAGCTACTGGAAACTTGAAACTTTAGTTCCTTGACATTTCTGTCTTCTGGAAGGGAAGAAAGGAATTTATAACTCACATTTTATGGCTAACGGAAGATTTTACAACTTTCATGTTTGCTTCTCTTTACTTTTTCTGCTTCACCAGCATCCCTAATCTCATCAACTCAAATGACAATCACCAGTTTATTGACATTTCTTAGCCAAATGATTATGATATCAAGGGCTTGAAAGTTCATTTTTGCTGGATTACTACTGCCACAGAGTTCATGGAAAACAGTTTTGTATACTTAGTGAAATTGAATTTAGGTCTGTTCACGAAGTTTTTGAAAGCAAAAACTTCCTACTCAGAAATCTCTAGGCAAGAGAAAACAACTAAGAACCTCACTACATATTTTGTACTAAGGAAAGAAGTGTGGGCCGACTGAGTAGAATTTTAAACCCCCTTAAACTTTAAAGGTTTTTTTGTTTTGCTTTGTTTAGTTTGTTTTTGTTTTTTTTTTTTAACCTCATGAGCAATTCTTATTTCTCAAAGCCCACTTACCTAAAACTGAATTTTCAGAATGTTTTTCACAATAAATGAAGAATTTTCAGAACTTAGAATCCAAGAACTGTTCTTAATTATTAATTTTTCATTTTAAGAGAGTTTTGAGGTTCTGCTACATGTCAGTCACTGTAAGTGCTTATGTGACTAGAGCAAAAAAAAACTGACAATATCCCAGTCTCCACAAGGGAGACAATAACCAACATCACCATTCATAAATTACATATTAAGTCAAGCAAGGATAGATGATACTCTGCTGGCTCTGTCTTCAGACCAGAGAGGGTATACCTAAGAAGCCGCTGAACTTGACGGGACAATAAGATGCTGGACTCTATGTTTGGTATACGCTTGCAATGGGGAAATCTCAACTGAACTTGAGCTGTGGTTATGCAACAAGGTGGAGGAATCCACCATGGTGGGAGGGTTTGGGGAGGGGTGGGGAGAACCCGGGTGTCTATGTAACTGTGTCACATAATACAATGTAATTACTGAAGTTAAATAATAAATAATTAAAAAAAAAAAAAGAAAAATAAAGAAGGAAAGAAAAAGGAGATAAGAAGTGCCAAGAAAGGCAAGCACAGGTTAATTTCAAGTGGGGTACTCCACTGAGAAGGACTTCAAGGCAGCAGATACTCAGAGGTCCAGCCATCTAGGCAGGAGGTTCAGCTGCTGCAAAGGGCCTGGAAGGTGTGTTTGATGTGTGCAACTGAAAGATGAAGGAAGCCAGAATAAACAAACGGGATAGTTATAAGGACAGAGAGGCAAAAAAGCTGGAGGGAATAGGTCAAGTACTTCTTGTTCGACGAAACCACTGAAATGTCCCCACACAGAACTCGCCTCTGCACACCAACAGTAATCTAGGTAAACAGCCATTGCCAGATTCCAACAGGCAAAGCCAGATGCTGACAATTGTTGTGGTTAGCTTATCAAATGAACTGGTGAAAAGCATATCGCTCCCTAATTCCCAGACTTACGTAGTCAGCCAATGGAAGAAACCACATGTTTGGAACTGTTGGGGAACATATAACATGCATATTTTAGAACTTCTCCCAAAATAAGAAGTTTAACCGAAAAAAAAAAACACCCTTAGAAAGATCCTAATTTAGCAGAGATATCAAATATAAGGATAAACATTGCACCTTATAGAGCAAATTTTTTTTTTCAGCAGGCATTTTTTTTTAATTATTTATTATTTAACTTCAGTAATTACATTGTATTATGTGACACAGTTACATAGACACCCGGGTTCTCCCCACCCCTCCCCAAACCCTCCCACCATGGTGTACTCCTCCACCTTGTTGCATAACCACAGCTCAAGTTCAGTTGAGATTTCCCCATTGCAAGCGTATACCAAACATAGAGTCCAGCATCTTATTGTCCCGTCAAGTTCAACGGCTTCTTAGGTATACCCTCTCTGGTCTGATGACAGAGCCAGCAGAGTATCATCCCAGTCAATTGAAAGCTCCAACATACCATCAGCAAAAATTTACATCATTATGGAATTAATTGACATAGTAATGAGTAACCAATATGTTAAAAGTAAATGCGGGTTCCCAGCCACCTTCTGTGACCACCTCACCTATACTTCAATTTTAGTTTATACACAACATATAACATTCAAAACATAACATGTTATACATAACATCATAGAGCAAATTTTAAAGTAATTACATATCAATGAAACTACTAAAATGTAGACTTAAAATATCTCAAAAAAGAAAGACAGAGGGAGCCCAGAGCAATAGCCTAGTGTATAAGGTCATTGCCTTGCGCACACCAGGATCCCATATGGGCGCTGGTTCTAATACTGGCAGACCTGCTTCCTGTCCAGCTCCCTGCTGGTGGCCTGGGAAAGGTTTCGAGGACAGCCCAAAACCATGGGACCCTGAACCTGCGTGGGAGACCCAGAAGACGCTCCGATCTCCTGGCTTCAGATCAACTCAGCTCCAACTGTGGTGGCTACCTGGGGAGTGAATCAGCACTTGGAAGATCTTCCGCTCTGTCTGTCCTCCTCTCTGTTATCTGCCTTTCCAATAAAAATTAATAAATCTTAAAAAAAAAGACAAAGCGGAAAGGGGTTGGGAGAAGCAGAAAATCTCATTATATTCTCAGAATTGCATCTATGAACTATATTGAATGTGCTAAAAATTAAATTTTAAAAGTATTTTTTAATTTACAAGAAACTTTGCCTGAAACTCAAAACTATTATCTTCCCTGAGCTCTAGTGAATGAACCTTCAATATGACCCATTTCAGTTTCACAAATTCAGTGTTCACTGTAGGGCCTGTAAATCTCACATGTGTCAATCAGACACTTCTTTTCCTGGTAATCTGAATTCTTTGGCATAAGCAACACTATGGGGAAACTTGACAATGGATATGTTGCTTAGGAAATCGATGAGTGACAGTGATGGCCAAAGAGTGTGTGAGCAAAAATACTCATCGGATACAGACAAGTTACTCTTCCCATTCATCCTGAACAAGGACAATGCATTCAATGCCTAGAACATGGTTACTGGATCCCTCCCAGTATGGTACTGGGTCAGAAGCACTACATTTCTAATGATTTCTGCTATTGGCAGAATTATAGATCAGTAGTCTGTGACGGTGAATCTTCCCATAATTTCCCTCTCTGCCATCATGACTTCTTTGTTTATAGCCAGGGTGACAACACGTCCAAGTTTGATGAAGGAATTCAGATTTATATCTGATTTCCTGTATAAATTACCCATTGCTGCAACTGTCAAGAGTTCTCCAGTATGAGCAATATATTGCGTAAGTTTTCTAGTCCATAGCTTGCTGTCTACACACTGGCATTTGCTGGTTGACATTCACCAAATAGATCAACTGGCCAACCATGTAATTAAATGCCTCCTTTTGCAACGGTTCTTTTTATCAGGAATTCTCATGGAACATTAACACGCTCACCTTAGAATCTATTCTGTGATCTCTTCTGTATTTCTCCCTTTAGTCTTTTTCTTTCCATGCTTTCAACCTGTTTCTTCTAAGTTATTAATTATTCAGGGAAATTATTTTCTACTAACCATCATCAGTGTAGATTCAAGAAAGATGAAAAACAAAACTAATTACTCACTGAGGTTGTGAGTAATCTTCTACTCACTAGAAACTTCCCTTCCTTCTGTTCTTTTAAGACCATCCCTAGCTAGGGCTGTAACTTCTACCTCTACATAGTACACTCACATACCTTGTAAACATTTTAAAGCCAATCTCCAATTTCTTTAAACCATGTTAAGTATCTTCTATCATTTCAATCTCATTGAAACAGGCCATCATAAAGCAGTTTGGTCAACAAGGCAAATAAAATAGTACCACCCACACCTCTTTGATTAGCACTTCACAATCAATTTCTGGAAGATGCATTCATCATCAACAAATCTGACACGTCTAACTTATCTTATTTTCTCCCTGGAAAGCAGCATCACAAAACATGTGACTCATATTTCTACAGACAGCTGCCAATGCATCCACCAAAGGAAGCTCTACAGAGTATGAGGGTCAGGGCACTAGGAGTCAATCAAATGCCTTCAAATGACTCCATTGCCAGTTCTTACCATCCCATTCCCTCAGTGAACAATCTACCTTTCACATAATTTTAGGCTGGGCAGAGCAGGATGCTGGCCTGAGGTGAAGTGAAGATGGATGGATCATCCAGGCCTTATCTCCTCAGCAATGTTGGGAATAATGCCCTACAGGAACCATTCAGGCCTTGTCTCAGCCCACTACCATGAGTACTTCACACTACAGATCAGTTACTACACTCACTCGCATGAACAAACTGAGGAGCTGTTGCCTTCTCCCATCCCCCATGTGCCCAGTGCTCTGCACCCTGGGAGCCATTTCCCTTATGTCGTCACCATCGCCATTTGGAAGCAGTCCCAGGTATCTCCCATCAGCGAACAGGACTTCAAACTCTTCTCTGTGACTAATAAAACTCTGCCTGAACTAAAAGCCTCTTCTCATTCTCTCTCTCTTTCTCTCAATCACCGCTGAACCTAGCAATAATATATCTGGGAAGGCTAAGGATGAACTACATTGCAACGTGGCCCCTCATTAATCAAACTCATTTACGCTTTCTGGTTTATGTCAAACTTGCAGGCATGAGAAACGAAAGGGTCTGTGAGAAAAACCACAGAATTTCCTTAGTTTTCTACCACATCTTTTGTACTGAATTTAAAACTACGAATTACGTCATTTTTTAATTGTGTCAGAACTTTTGGACAAATTGAATCTTATACTTAGAACTCCTACCATACTGATGCAGTCCAGCAGCAATCTGGTACTGAAAAGACTTGGCTATAAATGAGACTGTTCCAGAAGACCAAGAGAATTCATGAATTTTGTATCGCATGCCAGCTACTACCAGTGTCCTTTTTTCAAATGATGACTTTATTGTTCTAAATTTAACTCGATTAATTCAAGTCCATCCTTGAGGTTCTGAGCATTCATTCAGGTTCATTAGGGAAACCCTCCAGGGATATTAAGCAAAAATGGATTCAACAGGGAATGAATGAATAACAAAATCTTGGAACAGTCTTAAGGCACACACTCTAGGCTGGGCTTCCAAAATACCTTTGAGAATACCATGGTACTGGCCTTCTAGGGTTTATTACCTCCATTTTCATCAGGACAAACACACTTTATCATTTGACTACTGAGTTTAAGAAACACAAGAGACCACAAACAGCCAAAGCTATCCTGAAAAAAAAAGAGCTGGAAGAATTATAATTCCAGATGTCAAGACATACTTCCAGGGCCGAGGTTATCAAGTGTTACAGAGATAGAGAAGAAAAGCAATGGAACAGAATAGAAACCCTAGAAGTGAGCCCACACATGTACAGACCACTCATCTTTGACAAGAGAGCCGAAAATAAACCAGGGAAAAAGTTTGTTTTCTTCAACAAATACTGTTGGGACAACTTGGAAGGAGCATGCAGAAGTAAGAAGCAAAGCCCCATTTCTCATTTTATACAAAAAAATCACCTCTAAATGGATCAAGGACCTAAATCTGCACCCAGACACTATCAAACTATCAGAGGAAAACACAGGAACACAATATAAGATAGAGGCATTGGTAAAGACTTCTTAGAAAAGTCACCTGAAGCACAGGCAGTCAAAATAAACAAGGGAGACTACATCAAACTAAAAAGCTTCTGTACAGCAAAGTAAAGAAGCAACAACAGAATGGATGAAAATCCATGCATACCACAAAACAAATAGGAGACTAATATCTAGGATTTGCAAAGAGCTTCAGAAATTCAGAAATGCAAGAGCAAAACAAAAAACCCTGTGAAGAAATGGGTAAAAGAACAAATTCAAATGGCTAACAAACATGTAACAAAATGCTCAGACTCCCCAGCTATCAGGGAAACAGAAATAAAAACCACATTGAGCTTCCATGTAACTCCAATGAGATTGGCCTACATTCAGACCTCTAGTAACACCACTTGCCAGCCTGGATGTAGAGAGAAAGGTACCCTCCTTCACTGTTGGTGGGAGTGTAAGCTAGCACAACCACAACAGAAGTCAGCATGGAGAGTGCTAAGAGAACTGAA
This sequence comes from Ochotona princeps, assembly GCF_030435755.1. Taxonomy (NCBI): domain Eukaryota; kingdom Metazoa; phylum Chordata; class Mammalia; order Lagomorpha; family Ochotonidae; genus Ochotona; species Ochotona princeps. The sequence continues at coordinate 71,683,281 of NC_080836.1, forward strand.
AATTGATCCGTCATATGACCCATCTATACCATTCCTGGGAATATATCCAAAGGAAATGAAATCCGCATATTAAAAAGTGATGTATAATCCTATATTTATAGGAGCACAATCTACAATAGCAAAGACATGGAAACAACCTATATGCCTGTCCAAAGAGGAGTGGATAGAGAAACTGTGGTACATTTACCCTAAGGAATACTACTCAGCCATTAAAAAGAATAGAATTCTACCATTTTCAACGAAATGGTCCCAACTAGAGATAATTATGCTCAATGAAATAAGTCAATCCCAAAAGGAAGTCCTGATCAACGACTTTAAGTAAAGGAGATTGTCCTAGATAATTTGGATGGTCCTCACTCAAGTTAATTGAAGGTCTTAAGAGCACAGCTGAGGTACACCTGAAGGACACTACATGTATCCTGTGAGCAGAAGTCTCCACTGTGTCAGAGTTCCAGCATGTCCTTCTTAGTGCATGCCTCGCTTTAGATTTCAGGTTTGCCCAGCCAGTCTCCATGTAATGTAGCCAAGTGTTTGAAATAAACTGTATAACATACACATTTAACGATGAATATGTATATTAACATGTGAGTAGTATATATTAGTAATTAATGTTACACACATTGTTCCATATTAAGGGGAATATATATATATATAAATATTTCTTGTGTATTTCTTTGGATTACATGGAATTAATGTATTCCCCATTCTCTAAACATCTTCTTTAAGCTAGTGCTGTTTAGATTAAGTAATACATTTTGCTTTATGAAGTAATAGAACAGGATTGTGTATTTTAAGAAATGATTTTAGAACTGATTATTTTTACCTTAAAAAAGAACTATGATTGTGGCTATAATTTGGGGATCAGAATGCAGGATCAATAAGGTGTCTCTCAACACCCATAGAACTGGTGGGTAGACAGTGATAGCGTATAGGAAAGAAAAAGAAGTTCTATGCTCATGGTCAGGCTTGATAGCATAAACATTTAAAATGACAAGAAGAGTGCCACAGTTTCACTATTTCCAAATTCCGAATGGGTGCATCTATTTGGTATAATCTAGTTCATCTCCAGAAATTTAGGTAGTAGACAGCCTGGGACTAGCCATCTTTTAGCTTTCAAGCTCACCAGAACAAGGTGAAATCCTTGGTACCCAAGTGATCATATTTATCACAGCAAAAGAAAAAAGATTCCCAATTTTCTGGTCAAGCAGCAGGAAGAATGAGAAGGGGCTGAACTGGAAGGAAAATGGATTAGAGGAGAAATTCAAGACTGCCTTCTTCAGTCTTAAATGGAACACAAAAGATTTGGGCAGAGAGCCACAGTTGGGGGTGAAAGGCAGGAAAGGTGAGCAGAGATTACCCACATCTCTCACCACCATCTGGTGGGTAATTAAATGATTATCACTCATGAATCCTAGGAAAGGCACCTAAAAAAACCATCAGGAAGCTTTCAAGGCTAAAATAAGACAGTTGTGACATCTGTCCCAGCTGGAAGTTGGCTTATTTGCCAGGTGTGCTGATCACACCAGGGCAGAAAAAGAACCATATGAAAAGATAGAAATGGGATTGTCAGGTGAAGCCGAGGTAAGGACCAGGGGTTCAAGATTACCAAGAAATAATGAATTCTGATTTTTTTTCAGTCCTTACTTTTGGGCTATTGAAGGCAGTTGCAATTAATGCTGCAGATTTGTGAAATGCTATAGCATGGGATTGGAGGCAAGTAGCCAAAGGTCAACGCAGAGGCAGCCGTCTCATGGAGGATGACTAAACCTCTGGGGTGCCCTATTGGGATCTTCACCAGTGTACACTAAGCCAATAGGTGCCAAATGGACAAAACCAGCTGTGATAGCTAACATCAGTAAAGGCACAGCACCTGGTCACCCATGACAGGAAGGCACTGACATTCTAGACCTCTGACCAAAAAAAAAAAAAAAAAAAAGCCCACTTTGCAAAACCAGTTACGTTAGGAAATGGGATCTCATTCCCATGGTCTGTCTCTTTCCTTCCTTCTCTCTCTTCCTGTGTCTCTCACTATCCATCCCTCCATCCCTCCATCTTACCTTGTTCTAACACTAAGTGATAAGCACTGAAGGGGAAAATCAGTGCAGGAGAGCAGTCCCCGGCTCTCCCCAACACTGAAACTTCAGGTTCCCATGCATTCCAGGCGGACAGCCTAGACCAGAACACCAACATTGTGAAACAAGTACAGAAAGGAAAAATGCTGTGGATTTTTGGATTACATAGAAAGGCCAAGTAAGGGAACCTCTCCCAGTGAAAAGGGGCGTTGGCCAAGCACAGTTGGTAGCAGATACAAAAGGGTTTATACTGCAAGGAACTAAGACATCTCAATCAAGCCAGTTGTTTTAACAGTAGAAGTTATATTCTATATTTAATCTTTGAGGCTTTTGTTTTAGCAGGGCATATCTACAAAAGAATCTTCACTAGGATCCCTGAAGAAGGAAAATAACTTTTGTTCTGAACAATCAATCCACTGGCCTCCACTACTCAGATGGGCTCATTAGACTTCTGAGAGAACAGAGATTCATGTTTATTTTCAGACCTACAGCGGGTGTGAGCAAAGACTAACCTGAATATTAATACCTTGAAAAGGAGAAATGCAGAGAGTTGAAGAAGAGTTAATAAAGAAAATCAAGTGTTATGGCAAAAGAAAATCAAGGGCCACCCTTCCCTATCCCCACTCCAAAATCTGTTCATTTAGGAACTAGAGCACACAATGCTTTGGTTTTAAAGCAGAATTTTTCTAAGATCAAAAATGTACCTCCTTTATTCATCAATCCCAGCATATTTCCCCCTTTCTAGGTATTTAAATATCCATACAATTACTTAGTAATTAGAATTTTGAAGAATATTTTTTATCAAATATTAACAAATTAATGACACTAAAAACTCAAACATCTACTTTTTGCTTTTTTAATGGGCAAAAAAATTTTCTTCATTTCTACAAAAATAAAACACATACATGTTACATGTGTTTTTTGCATTGTACTAAGCAAACTATATATGGAAGACCAAGTTCGAAAATAAATAATAAATAATTAATTAGAATAAGTGTATTACAAAATGACTAAACATAATTTAAATGTGGAATTAGATACAGTGATTAACCTTACAAAAGCTCTTCAATAAAGATTTGGTTCAAATATTATATAAATAGAAGCAAATTAAATAAAGTTATATTTATCTTCCTGAATATTTTCCTATTAAGTAATACAGCTTATGTTAATACAGCATTCAGGTGATTTCCAAAGCTTAAATAATAAATTTACATATATTTCTATTCAGTGTAGAAAAACTGTAAGATAACATTCATCCTATTTTATTGTGCTTGATCAAAAAATATTGCAGAAAATTATAATTATTTAATGAAGTAACCTAATAATTTTTTGTATTTTAGCCTTCAACAACACAATGTCTTTTGAATTGAAGAAAACTCATGTTTTTCAGTATTATGTTTTTTTTATTAAATTCATCCCTTAATCTAAATTGCAATTTTAGCTCCACAGTATTTATGTATTTTTTTAAACCTCTTTATTGAATTGTGTTTTCATTAAGTGGACTCTAAAGATCTATTTTATCTTGACAACTCATTTGTTTTAAGTCCCTACTGAGGGGAAGTGTTGACCGAGTGGCTGACATGATGACATGTCCCCACTGCAGAGCACCCAGTGGTGTTGTAGCCCATAGTCAGGGAGTCACTCAACAGATGGAAGGCAGCCTGTGCTGAGCACAACGCCCTTCTATCAGCACTCTGCTAAGCTGCTGACAGAGCCAAAGGTTCCTGAAGAGCACTCACCTTTAATAATTAAACTACTGAACCTTAAAGAATAATCAGGACAAAATACCTATATTTGTTTTGGATTTATTGCTCCTTGGTTTTCTAAAATGATAGCTGAAAGAAAAACATATGTGGAAAGTTTAGAATGGCTTACTGGAAACATGTACTTTTTATATGGATTTTTGGTAGGTCAACCAAGCAACTGTAATTTTTTTTTATTAATTACATTGTATTATGTGACACAGTTTTATAGGTACTGGGATTCCCCTACCCCTCCCCTAACCCTCCCCCTATGGTGAATTCCTCCATCTTGTTGCATAACCACAGTTCAAGTTCAGTTGAGATTCTTTCACAAGCAATTGTAATTTTACAATTTTTTTTACTTACTTGTATAACAGTTTTCATTATATCTCTCCATGTTTTATCCACAGCTGTAAACCGTCTGCCTTCCTCAGGCATTTGAGACATAATGTCCGGAGAGCTGAAGATAGGCTCCAAATACAGCCACGTAGCTTGGACCTTGAGCCACTCATCTAGAATCTCCTGGAGCAGCAAGAGCTTGCCTTCCCATTCTCTGTGAAGCAAAACATGGCAACTCACGTCAACAACAAACCAAGCAATGCAGCCACGACAGAGCTCAGAACCACAACTGCATTGTCTTGCATACAGTGTTGTTATTCCAATTCCTTTCCATCTAGTTTCATGCTATGGTAAATTACAAGACTGATCCTACCAAGTCTATTTTAAAAAGTGATATCGATATTTATGCTCATACAGATATACTCACACATGTTAAAGTCCACCTAACTACAAATGGGCTTGTTTCTGTATAAATCAAAACACTACACCTCCCTGAGACCCAGGTCCATGGCTAGAGGGTTTTGAAGACAATTTTCAAAATGCAATTATTTCCTTTATTGTCCCCAAAATGCAGGAGTACTCTGAACTTTGAGTCAATGTAACATACATCCAAGTCATATTCCTTTAATATTTGTTTTAATCCTCTTAATTCTGACACACAAAGACTATCTCCAGGAAAAATTCTAAGATGTAATTGGCATTCAAAGAAAAACCTTCATATTCCTAAATATTCAGAAGGTATACTTAAATTTACAATAGATTATTAGCCTGTTTCTAAATAGGGAGAACATAAATACTGATTTGATTTTCTCAGGAAAGCACACACACTGTTCTAAGATTTCGGTGTGCATTTTACTCCGACATCACAACCACCCTGTGAGGGGAAGTCACTTTAATATTGATGGATGAGGAGACTAATGTGAACCAGGATGAGCTCCAAGCTGGCCCACCCAATAAGTAAAAGAGCCAAGATTTAACCTTGAGAGCTGGATTCACTGGTAATAGAGATAACATATCCATAAACAGTTCTTCATTGATAGCAACAGAACTTGGAAGCGATACCACTTTGTATATTATATATCATGTTCTATAATTTTAGATTATTAAAATATAAATGTGAATAAGAGTTATCCAAGGCATCAGGCATTTTCAAATTTCTTTCTAAAATACTTTTCTGTCATGGTTTACATGTGTATTTGCTTAATTCTGCACAAGAAAACAGGCATGTCTGATCTTTTTCCCTCTATCTACTACAGCATGTCGGATAGAGAAATTTCCCATTGGCTAATGACACTATCTATAGCTACTGAAAATGTACTTAGATATATGACTTTCAGAATAGTTAAAAATTCTTCTATTGAATTTTGAACAATGGAGCAAACTGGAGCCAGCTCCACTGACAGCACACTCCCATTCAGGATAATATACCAGAGGTATACACTTCTAAGAACCTAGCTTTCCCTTGCCATGAAAACTCACGCTAAAAATCATCATCTGATTTACCTGCACTCTCTTTTTTAAAGTAAAATATTAATTGCTTGGTAAAATTTACAAAATGGAAAAACCGATATATCTATGAGAAAAGGCTTTCACTTACTTGTGCCTGATGCTTAAAACTTCAGTTTAAAACTACGTTTTCATACTATGCACCTACTGTCCATCATTCAAGCATATGAGTAGACATTCCAATAGATAAACAAGGATAATCTATGATGAACTAATCAGTACACAAATGCAGCATGACCACAGGAATACACTCTGAGAAGAGTGTGGCTAGGATATTGTTCTTTTGCAAACGTCACAGAAAATACCTAAACAAACTAAGATATATACAATGTCACTAGGTTATATAACCTTACAGGACTACTAAGTACATATAGTTCACCTTTGACCAAAACATCATCATGTGACACATGACTGTATTTGTAAAGTCATATCATTACCTTCAGTTTTGTAGCTCATACATTCGCTAAGCTATGTTCACAGAAATAAAATTATTTTGGAGAGCAAAAAGCAAGATCAGATTGTGAGTAATGAAAATCAGTATCTGAACCTTGATTTCTATTGCTTTGATATGAACATATTTTTTTTAACAAAACAGTAAAACGGTAGAAAGGACAATAAAACTTTGAATCCTTATAATGAACTACTGCAATTTAGAATTGTCTCTCTGAAGAACTTTACATTAAATACAAATGATTTTTGCAGCACATCATAAAACACTGGCATAAATATCACCTTACCTCATTTGTTTTTCGTAAGGCTTAATGAAAGGCGATCCTCGCATAGTTTGTGTTTTAATAATATGATCGTCCAACAACATCTGAATTTCATCAACTGATGACAAAATAAATGTCCCACTCTCTCGGTAAGGAAGAATGACAAATTCCATTCCATCCCACTCAGTAATCATCTTCTCCAGTGCCTTTTCAAGAGAGTATTCTTTGCTAGCTGCTTCACTGATGCCTTCAAATCTGTCTAGATAGGGCTCCAAATTCATTTCTAAAAAAGAAAACACGGTGCAGTCCTCTGATGGTTGCAGGGGATAGCCAACAATGGCAGACATGGCATCCCAGTGCCTGGGGCGCAAACCAGGATTGCAGATCACTTGGATGAGAGGAATGTGTTGTTTGAAATCTTCCACCCTTGCTCTCACTTTTTTTGTCATCGCCAATGCATTTGGAGAATCATGGAAGATCTTCTCCAGCTTGTACAGTCCTCTCCAGTAATTCCCAACGTCGGCTTCCACGTGGTCCGGATTCACCTTGTGGTACGGCCCTTCTGTCCACACCCTGTGTTTGTTGCTGAAATCCACAGCAGTTTCATAGAGGCGAAGATAAGGATTCAAACCATCTTGGATCTTTTTACGTAGAGGGTATGTTGATGTTATCCAACCAAATGCCTCCTCTTCAGCGTTAAACTGCTCAATCTGGAAACACAGGCAAAAATATCTTAGCTATTTCGAAAGTAAGGTATCATGAAAATTAAAATTTTTAAAATCATGTATTTAAATGTGAGTCTCTCTAAACAAGTTTCGATAATGCAGGAAAACTGAATGATAGTCTGTTTCCTATTTACTTTCAATAGATAATAAAATTGTTCACATTGGTGGCACAACGGGTTAGGCCTGCTTGTGATCAGCATCTCATATCAGACTGTCAGCATGAGTTCCAGCAACTGTTTCTGACTGAGCCTTCTACTGATGTGTTTGGAATATTTATATATATATATATACATATATATATGCATATATATATCATATAAGCCATATATATTTCATATATATTTCATATATATGGCTTATTTCATTTAACATAACATCTGTCATCTCAGTTGACAGAATTGTCTTTCTTTAGGCTGAATAGTATTCTTTCATTTCTTCCTGATTGTACACTTCATAGAACAATGTCTGATTAAGTTAGTTTTTCAATAGTCAAATGAATTCACACATCTAAAGAAGTTTTTGCTCTCCAAGACATACTGAGGACATGGCTTCACTATTCACTAACTAACAAGAATGTGAGTTCTTGCATTATACACATCATTCTGTTAGGTTCAGAGGAAATTAAAAAAGTCTAACACTGCCAAGTATCAACTGCAGTGAGTGATTCAGGTCTGGAGACAAAACATACTCAGGTGAAAATACACACAGCAGTTGTTTGGTAAATCTATATAGCAAGAGAACACAGCAGTGCCTGTTTAATATAAAATGAAAGGCCTATGTCAAAAAAACTATGATACTTACAGTGCACAAAAAATGCTTACACAGTGCAGTCTCTGGTCCTTCTGCAGGGAAGATGCGACTTAAACTTTGTTTTGAATATAAGGCAAATAAGAAGAGGTCGGGAAACTTAATTACTCTGGTATTTGAGTGGTCCAGAGGAGAAATCTATGCACTGGAAAGTATAATTTATATATACTAATTATGCAGTTTTATTTAAAATTTCTGTGACACGCTGGTGTTACGGATAACAAGCTAAACTGCTGCCTGCAGTGCCAGCATCCCATTTGGGAGCCATTTTGTGTCCCAGCTGCTCCACTTCCCATCCAGCTCCCTGCTTATGGCCTGGAAAAGCAGTAGAGCATGGCCCAAAGCCTTGGGACCCTGCACCCCCATGAAAGACATGGAAAAAGCTCCTGGTTTCAGATGGGCTCAGCTCCAGCCATCAAGACCATTTGGGAGTGAACCAGTGGATGGAAGATCTTTGTGTCTCTTCTTCTCTCTGTAAATCTGCCCCTCCAATAAAAATAAGTAAATCTTTAGAAAATAAAAATAAAGTAAAAGTTAAATAGACCAATCTGCAACTCCATCTTTAAAACAAAAGATGAAGGCCATTGTTCCCCACCAGTACATTAGAGTAATATTGCCAATCATTTCTATTATTTCTATCATTCTATTTTCAATTATATTCTATAATCTGTTATTTTATTATTTCTATTATTCTCAAATTAAATATAAACTACTTTACCTGAATACTCACTTTGTGAATGTTATTTATTTATTCATATTTATTTGAAAAGTAGAGTGGCAGAGGGTAAAAAACAGAGAGTCGGATTTTCCCTCTGCTGGTTGACTTCCCTAAATGCTTGCATCGCCAGGACAGGGCCAGGCTCAAGCTAAGAGCCGAAGACGTCATCTCAGTCATCTGAACCATTGCCTGCTGCTGCCCAGGGTGCGCATCAGCAGGAAACTGGATCGTTAATGGCGGCAGGAGTGGATCCCAGGTACTCCAATAAGTTTAGGCTGCGCCAAGAGCTGGCTTAACCTACGGAGTTGAAATGCCCACTCCTGGACTCTATTTTTAAAAGATGGATATTAAACACAACCTCAAGTATTTTGCACTTGAGTAAAGTCATTCTTTTATGAATTTTTGACTGTACCTTGTCGGCAGCTAAATCCAACTTTGCATTTAGTGTTTGGGCCTTTTTCAAGTACCGTTGCACATCTTGGAGATCTCCAAATGAATAAAATTCTTCCGCTTGTTTAGCATAACTTTCCAATTCTTCCACAAATCTTTCACATCGTAACTAATAAAAGTGACATTCATTGTTACCACTAATTAGTATCAAGAATAATTTTAAGTGTTTGTTAAGATTATCAGAACTATTATTGCTATATTTTGTTACTGGAGAAATATAAAGAAAGAAATGACCTGGACATGACTAAGAGCTCAACTACACAGAATTTCTTACATTTAAAAATAATACTAAAATAAATAGACAAACAACAAAAAGTAGAGCTTGGAATCTGACAGGAAAGAGCTGGCATGGATTGGCTCATGCCTCGCTGGGTGGGACACAAAGATTAGTCACTCCTCACCATGGTGTTGAGGATTTTCCTGCACACACCCCCCCCAAAAAAAAGGTTCTGCACCTTAATTGTCGACAAATGTATTGTTAGAGTTACAAGCCAGTCTAGATTATCCTAAAATCTGCCAAGATCAGCAAAATTATACTTCATCACAGCAAATGGCTAAATACTAAAATGAAATAGATACGAGACAGTTGAATGGTACCTTATAGCCATTTTAAGGTATATAGCAGCCGGTCCTGTATATAAACTAAAATTGAAATGTCAATGAGCTAATCATAGGTTGTGGTTAAGAACTTGCTTTTTTTTTTTTTAACATACTGGTTACCCAAAACCATGTCAAATCCATAATGTTGCAAATTGCTGTTGATGTTATATTGGGACTCTTAATTCACTGGGATGATATTCTACCAGCTCTAACTTCGGACCAGAAATGGTCTCCCCAAGAAACTGTTCAACCCAACTGGACAATAAGTAGCTGGACTCTATGCTTGGTATACGTTTGCAAGGAAAGAATCTTGATTGAATTTGAACTGTAATACTGCATCAAGGTGGAGGAATCCACCAGGAGGGAGGGGTGTGGGGAGGGGTGAGGGAATTCCCAGAGCCTATGAAACTGTCACATAATGCAAAATAATTAATAAAAAAATTAATGGGTTAGGATTTCTGTAATCACAGGTTATGGAATGTTTATACAGTATTATTTTGTCAGAAGCTCTAACTATTGAATTAAATGTATTAAGTGTTGGTATTCTTTTTTTTTTTTTTTTTAAGATTTTATTATTATTGGAAAGCCGGATATACAGAGAGGAGGAGAGACAGAGAGGAAGATCTTCCATCCGATGTTTCACTCCCCAAGTGAGCCGCAACGGGCCGGTACGCGCCAATCCGATGCCGTGAACCAGGAACCTATTCCGGGTCTCCCACGCGGGTGCAAGGTCCCAAAGCTTTGGGCCGTCCTCGACTGCTTTCCCAGGCCACAAGCAGGGAGCTGGATGGGAAGTGGAGCTGCCGGGATTAGAACCGGCGCCCATATGGGATCCCGGGGCTTTCAAGGCGAGGACTTTTAGCCGCTAGGCCACACCGCCGGGCCCAAGTGTTGGTATTCTTTAATATGCTCAAATGGCTTGTAAACATTCGAAAATCTGATAAGATTTTCAAGAATGAGGCTAAAAGAATATAGAAATATCTGTGGCATTTTTATAAGCAGCTGATAAAAATATCCATTTCTATTGTACTCTAATAATCAGATAAAACTTCAATTAGTAATACTACAACAAGATAGCCCAAGGTAATTTTTCTTGTCCCATGAACTCTCTAAACAATAAAGATCTGAGGTAAATAAATTCAGATTTAAATGCTTGAAAACGATAGTGTTGCAGTATAAAGCAGGTGCAAGAGTGTTAATGAAAAAGATCTAGTGCAAAATCTTCTTTGGTAAGGTATTCCAAATTAAATGGCTCTAAAAATAGGTCTTAATAAAACATTCAAAAGTCAAATCTAGGTTATTCAAAAATAGACTTTCTATTTCACAAGTTATCTAGGCTGATTTCTGTCCTCTTTTTTCCTTCTGGTGTCGTGACATATTTATTGCTTTGGCTCCATGGATAAAGAAAATGAGAGACAAAATTAATCAACAACATGTGGCTTATGGAATAGCATGCTTTACAACAGGAAACGTAACTATGGGCCACCAAGGTGTAACTTAAGCAGCTGATATTTACTCTTCATAATGTTTTCCACAGGTTGCTAGAGATTTTGAAATGGCTGAAATTTAAATGTAAAAAGTTGTATTTGTTGCATTGTGATAGACAGAAACTGAGCTTTATGTCCAAAAATTTCTCAACTGTCGACCTGAAACAGGTTTCTTAGTTTTTCAGATTCTTGGAAGTTTTTCCTTCTGTGAAATGCCAATAATAAGTCACTTATTCAGACAGTAGCTGTGGAGTGCTCATGGATTCCTGTATGTCAGGCACTACAGGGATCTCAATGAAATAAGATGATCGTCCAATGGACTATTGATCTGAAAATAGTGACACAATGATTAGATCGTCCGTGTGGTGGAGAGGTCTGCCCCAGAGGGCTCCTCAGGGAACACAGTAAGTGCAGCGAGGCCAGCTGCTGCAGAGCCAAGGCACACTCCGTCAAGGATGAGGGACGTAGGAGAGCAGAGACACAGAGGCTGTTCATTATTTAAAAACTCACTAGCAGGAACTGGCAGAAGTAAGAGATGAAACTGGACAGGTATACAGGGGCAAGCCACAAACCATCTTCTTTATTAAAGATAATAATAATAATAATGTTAGTGTAACTGAATGTCAGAGTGATGATCCTGGCCACAGGGCTTAGGAGAAACCTTAGCAATTTTGAGGTAGGAAGTGACATCTCACCAAGAGAGCTATGATGTTGAGTTAAAAAAGAAAACTTTAAATAGCATTGTAAACTAAAATACTTACCATTTTTGCTAACGATCACTTTTGGACAATATATCCCAATAACTTCCCTCCACTTCTTTGAACAATCAAGATAGAATCCTACAGCAATCAATGTATTACTGACTCAGTAACCACCCATTAAGCATTATTAAAGATCCAACAAATGTAGTATATTCTACTACAATTAATACTATGAGAAAGATTCAAGGTTCTGTTAAACGAAGGCATTGACAATGTTTACCAAAAAGTTAAAATTTAAAGTTTTCTAGAAAGTGAAAATAAGTTAGAACATCTATCATACTGACCTTAAGACCTTCTTGATATTGTTCTGTTTTTTCTTTAACAATTTTCCTGTGCTCATCAAAAATTTCTCCCATTCTTCCGTACCACTGGAAAACATTATTATTTAGCCGAATGTCTGTCGGAGAGAAGTTAGCACACTCAATGAGGAAGGCAAGGCAGTTTTTGGAATCCACTAATCTCTGTTCCAGTTCAAGCATGTCAACGGTTTCCACTTTATGAATATAAGCCTAATGGGAAGCAAAAATTACAAATGTCATTTTAATGTACAATCTTTGTTTAAAAATTACCTTTAGAAAATATATGCTACAAAAATACATTTTGGGTTAGGAGAAGGAACTGTATTATTTTCCTCATCATATCTCCCAAACAATTCATTAAAAGGCAGAAGACAGAAACAGTTTCAAGCACACACACATATACACACACACAATTGGAAAGCCATTGTTGTGGGTTCCAGCAAGATACGAAGTAGAAACTGTTGGAGTGATATCATGCATTCCTTCAGAAGAACATTTTGCATAACTCATTATGTGTCTAACACTGCTGGCGGGGGCGCTGTTAACTCAATGTGACAAAAACAGACCTAGGCCTTGCCCTCATGGAGTTTTAGTTTCTTCCAGGAAGTAGTACTAATCAAATACCACCAGAAAAAAATGTAAAGCTCAAAACTCTCCACAGAAGCAGGAACTGCAAAGGAAAGGCCCACTGCTCCGGAAAATAACGAGGCTCTGAAGCTGTGGGAGTGAAGGGCTGTAACTTAGAAGCTGGGAACGAAAGCCCAACCAGAGGAAGAGGTCAGCTGTAATGGTTAGAAGCAGAATGAAGGGGACACTATGTGAACCTAATGTAACCAGCCAGCAGGAATCCAACAGAGCAGCAATCAGGACTCAGATTATTGTGGGTCACCCCGACTGGGCTGCAGCCCCCACTGGTTGATGAAAGGGTTGAGTGCGTACTGGGCAGAACCAGGCTGGACTGCAACACCCTTGGTTCCAGTGCAAGTCGGGACTGAGAGCAGAACCAACCCAGCAATTGCAACCACCAGCTGATCGTGGCGATGGACTGCGCCGGGCCCGGTGCTTGATGGAACATGCAGGAATCTGATCTGGGAATACCTCAAAGTTTCTTTGGTGATCTCCCCAATCGAACTGCCGGACTCAGAACCCTAGCCAGGAGAGGACAGAGGACAGAACAAATAAATCAACCACCTCAGCTAAATGTTGGGCAGCGAAATACTGGGCAAATGAAGACTCTATGATGGACTGTGACAATCAGTGGATTCTTCAACGACCTCATTGAGCTGGGAGTGGTGAGACTGGCAGCGATCCATAACTAGAGAACTATTAAAACCACTTGAGCAAGTATCTCAGAGCATGCCCCACACCCGGGACTTTGGGTGTGTGGGAAACTGGGTGGGGCTTCTCCCTCAATACCCCTCTTCACCTCAGATACATAAATAGTATAATAATAATTATATATATATATATATATATATATGTATATATAAAGAAGAGTCTAGCCTAAATCACCAAACTGAAAATCAATGCACTAAGTGTGTAAAAGGCTCCTAATACCAAAATTTTAGGCACTTTCTTAAGATCACCTAGATTTTGTTACTCTGAATCATTGTGTCAACAGTCAGCTAATACACACCCAACTATTAAGAGTTTATGAACAATACCTTCATGTCCATTAATTCTGCTGTATTTGGAGGTGTACTCAGAGCTTTTTCAGCTATCTTCTCAAATTCATCACATAATCTGAAACACCAAAGCCAATCTTAAATATTTACAAGGAAAATCCAATGAAATTTAATATATTTATATGACTACTCAAAGGTTTCACTGCATGAAAAGCAAAAATTTTACCTTGTCTGCATGACATCTATCGCATTACATACATATTTGTGTTTATTCGGTAGACAGTCAATGATTGCTATGTTCTCAATTAAAATATTCAGCGATAGGGACAGAAGTGAATATAAGGCACCAGTAATTTTCCAGTGGCTCAGAACCCAGTATGGGAGACAGGACCATCACCAGTCACTTCCAGTTTGGTGTTTTAAGGGCTGGAACCGAGATTTAGTTGAGATGCCACAATAACTAACATAAAGATAAGGAGCGATTAACTCTACTTGGAGGCAATAGCTGAAATGAGACTCGGTGCTCAGAAAGTTCAGCTATTAATTTAGGTTGTAGACAATATAAATAATAAAATTACTTAGAATAGGAAAAAAAGTAGCAATAGTCAAGGAAGTCCAGATAAAACATATGGAAAAATTCTTCAGAAAGACCAGCTGTAACATGAAGGGGTATGGAATAGCACAGTAATGATGCTGGGGTCTTGCAGATGTAAAAGATGTAAACTTTAGAGGCAGAGCCAACAAAGGAGAGGCTTAAAATAACAGATAGAGGCATGTTGACTGGAGACAGAGGGTTTAGAAGCACTGAGGTTGAGCCCATTGGTAGAGAGACACACACTGCAACAGACTCATGCCTTCTGGAATACGGGACACAGACAGGAAGGGCTTCTTGGGAATGTGAGTAAGACATGCTAAGGCTGCTCATATCTAATGGTTCCATCATTGTTCTGTTAAGCCCGCCGCACATTCAGAAAATGCAGAAAGGCAGAATCGGTATAATGCCAAAGCATATTAGAGGCATGGAAAAGAACTTAAATATTTCACCCAGAACAAAATACTGTAAGTAAAAGATGTTTTCATAACTTCTTCAATAATTCGAGAATAAAAAATCACTTCAAACTAACATACGATTGCTGTTCTTCATTTGTAGATCTTTCATGCAGCTCCTCCATCTTCAGCTTCCCCCCTCCCTTCTCTATCCTCAGAAGTCTGGAAAAGCAACACTAACTATTCCTGGGTCTTGGAACTCATCATGGCATTTTCATAGCACACTGCATTCTATATATTATCATCTCCACCCTGAATTGCTTCAGTCTAATTGATTACTTTCCAGACTCTTTTTTTTTTAAATTTACACACCACTTCCTCTTTGCCACTACCCTGATTTTCTCTTCTAGCCCCAAGTCCCACCCTAAAGGAGTTATCAGTTATGTGGGGGAAAAATAATGAAAATGTTTTGTGATTACAACATTAGAGAAAAGATACATCATTATAAAATAATTCTTTCAAGCTGTAAATAAAGCCTGAGGTAATGGACCAGTGCAACAGCTCAGCAGTTAAAGTCCTTGCCTTGAATGTGCCAGGATCCCATATGGGCACCAGTTAAAATCCCGGAGGCCTCACTTCCCATCTAGCTCCCTGCTTGTGGCCTGGGAAAGTCGAGGACGGCCCAAAGTCTTGGGACCCTGCACCCACGTGGGAGACCTGGAGGAAGTTCCTGGTTCCTGGCCTCGGATTGGCTCAGCTCCAGCCATTGAGGCCACTTGGGGAGTGAAGCATTGGATGGAGGATCTTCCTCTCTCTCTCTCCTTCTCTCTATATATCTGCCTTTCCAATAAAAACAAAGTAAAAAAAATCTTTTAAAAGAGTCTGAGGGAAACCTTATTTTATAGTATATTTTAGACACAAGTCAAAGCTCCATCTATTAATAGAATTGATGCAGGATATTGCAGTGTCTACACAGAAGCAGGCATCTTAGGCAGTTAGGAAGGCACACTTGTGGTAGAAAAAATACACAATCTCATCACAAAATGACACTTAGGATCAAAAATCCTGTTTGGCAACATTGTTTTCTTGGGGTCATTGTAACACTGCCCTAATTCATTGCTTTAATGGAGTGACAACTGACTGTACTTAAAATCACCTCCCAAAAGACAGAACTGCAATCAGTGTCTATAAGTACCTTGTGTTTAGTTCCTGATGATCTTTCAACATTTTGGCTATAAGTTTCACACAAAGTGTATCTGCTCGCTTCACCAATGCTCTGATTAATTCCTCACAGTGAATTTCAAACATTCCTAAACGAACAGTCTGCAACACAGCAAGAGCTTAATAAGTATAAAAAATTAGTAAAAATTGCCACAATTTTGGCATTCTGTTAATACTCATTTTACGTATGATCTTACAAGATTCAGCTTTGAAAAAAATATATGAAGCAGGGAAAGGTCTTCAAAATTTACAACTATCTCCTGGGTATATATATCCTTGAAGAGTTTGTTATCTTAGAAGCCAAGTCCAATTCAGAATAATGGATATAAAAAACCTGGGAGTATTAAGGTAACAAATGCAGAATGGCTGTTTCAAACATATTTGTTCAGCACAATAATATTTATTCCTGGCTACAAATTTGAAAAATGTAAATAATGAAATTAATTTTTTAACACTAGTAACGTACTAAACAGAATTAACAATATTTTGGCATAATCATCATGTTTCTCCAAAGAATTTGTAAACACTGAAGCCAAAACAAACAGGCTCTTGAAAAGTGGAGGATCTTGAAAAGAAGGGGACAAATTCCACCCAACACTTACAAGGCAGACCTGCCTCCGTTTTGTCTGCCTCCTGACGTCCAGGCCTTACCACAGGCACACAGCACTCACTCAAACAAGATTTTCCTGTTGATAGCATTTAGTCTTTTGCTTTATTTTCTAAAATGCAAGCTAATGAGAGTTACAAAAGATCTTTAAGTACAGGTTAAAAACTGCGTAAACTGTCATGATTTACCTTTCTAGAAGTGTACTGTATTTCCTTGATGAGTTTTTGGTATTTGCGGATTTCTTCCATTATGCTCTCATAATGATGATCTTCTGCAAGGAACTCACCAACATCTTGCTCAGCTTTTTTGGTGACTAAAAAGTCATACTTGTCATAGAGCCTGAGGTGCTCCATAGGGGCCACGCTCTCTCTCATAATCACTTCCTTGATCTTATTTTTGTGAGCATCCACAATTTCATCCACAATTATGGGCTTCAAGGTTGTGGGTTTAGATTTACTTTCCTAAACAAAGGGTTGGGAGAAGAGACAACAAGCTATTTCAATTATCTTTCAAGTAACCACATCATTATTCTTTGCTTTCAAAGGTCAACACCACAGTAATGCTTTAAAATACAGATTTCATTAAATAGTTTTTTCTTCCAGTTATTCTTAAGGTTACCAAGGCGCATTTCATTTTCTGCACAATGGAAACACAGCCACTTGACTGTATATACAAAATCAGATCCAGAATATAAAAGCATCAACAATTTCCATTTTATTTGTGTAACTGTAATATATGAGCATGAGGTAGTATTTGCATTACATAACTTTAAAAGAACATAGCCTAGCTCAATGTCATATATCATCACACTTTTTAATCACCATACTTTTTCTTCTTTAGGAAAAATCAGTATAGAGTGTTAATTGATTCACTAGCCTTTACTCTTTTAACAGCAACAAAATAGACCTTATAAAATCTGAGCCTGGTGCGGTAGCCTAGTGGCCAAAGTCCTAGCCTTGAACACACTGCACTGGGATCCCATATAGGTGCAAGTTCCCACCATGGCAGCCCCACTTCCCATCCAGCTCCCTGCTTGTGGCCTGAGAAAGCAGTTGAGGATGGTCCAAAGCATTGGGACCCTGCACCCATGTGGGAGACCCAGAGGAGGCTCCTGGCTCCTGGCTTCAGATTGGCACAGATCTAGTCTTTGCAACCACTTAGGGATATCTGTATATCTGTATATCTGCCTTTCCAATAAAAAAATTATTTAAAAAATCTTTATTTTAAAATCTTTTTTCAAAAAAATCCTTTGTTACTAAGGCTGTATTTTGCTATCCCAATTGGCAACAGTGGACCAGACAACAATTTTAAATAAGCAAACACATGTGTCTCCTCTTCCCAAATAAGATTCCTCTACATGTTTTATTATCTGAACCAAATTACTCTATACACACACACACACACACACACACACACACACACACGTATGTCATCGAGAAGGGAATTTCTTTTTTAACCTTCAAGGACCAAAAACCAGAAACCAACTACCTAGGTCAACACATATAAAGATGCTACATTTATTGTTTATAGTGCATAGCTAAGGAAGCAAAATCATAAGGGAAAGCTTAAAGGGCCCAAATCAAGGAAATATAAATTGAGAAAGGTCGCTTTGTGCAGAAATGAACAGCTGGTTGGCAGGCTCTGTTGATCATCACGCTCTAAGTTTTGCTTCTGGGTCTCCTGTAAGATGGTATACAGAAGCTATGTTAAAGAATGGACAGTAGCTGCCAGGGAATAAAACCTTAAACCTGGGCAAAACTTCTGATATAAAATCACAGATGATTTACATCAAGTGAGTAATGGAGCAGGCAGCAAGACCATAACCTTCAGCACCACTTTAGCTCATTGTCAGAGTAGATGCAATCCTCCAGGGATTCCCTTGCCATTGCCTGCTTTCTCTAACCAGCTCAGTGCTATGCCCCGTACTCTTCTCTAACCAGCTCAGTGCTATGCCCTGTACTCTTCTCTAACCAGCTCAATGGTATGCCCCGTACTCTTCTCTAACCAGCTCAGTGCTATGCCCTGTACTCTTCTCTAACCAGCTCAGTGCTATGCCCTGTACTCTTCTCTAACCAGCTCAGTGCTATGCCATATTCTTTTCCCCACCCCACCTTCTATATTCTTTTCCAGCCAACTGGCCACAAAGAGGAAGGCCTGCAGAGTCTGCAAGTCCCTGAAAAGTTAGCTCAGTTTCACAACCCCAAGTTGGCTTGTGCTACAAAATCCTAGCCTGGCTACATTCTTGCTGTCTGCCACATACTTGCTCTGTGTGCAATCTGGCAGTCAGCCACTTCTGTGGACTTATTTCTCTTGAACAAACTCATTTTGGAAGTGAGTTCACATTAAGACTCCTCTCTGTTTTGCCCTTTTCCCTACATTTTATGACCCATATGTAGAAGGGTACAAGAGACCTGTTCTCACGGGAAAACCTTCCTCTCTACGCCTGCATTTCCCCTTCCATCCAGCCAGGGTACAAGGTACAGCCAGGGTCCACCTGCCACATGCTACCAGCTCCCATAACCCTGGGTGAGAGCCACCACCTTCCTCTGAACTCTTTCCTGTCTGTGGCAAACTGTCTTGGTAATTCACCTTTCTCAATTCCTGCCTGTTTTATGAGAAGTTTACAGCCAGAGCCCTTTGCTAGGTCTCACTGCTACATGTCACACCGGACGGGATTCCCAGCCTGTGGGATTGGTAAGAGAGGCCTCTGGTGTTCCAAGCATGCTGGGGCTTTAGGCTTATGGCTGGTTCACCTCCGCTCCCTCAGGGATTGTGCTACCTTAGGAACATGACCCTCTATTTGTCCTGCCCCTCCATCTGGCTCTTCTTTCCCCCATCCCCTAGCAGCAATTACAACTGTGTGCCCCACTCACCCACCATCCCTTAAAAGTACTCTTCTTTTATGCAAAAAGTTAAGCTTGTTGACAAGCTCCTTGGTAAAGGTCAAGACATCAAGGGACACAGGTGAGAGATTGCTAAGCATAGATCAATGGTCTACCTCCACCTGCTGGTGGGCCGTCATCTGCTCAGAACTTGAATATTTCCAGTAAGGAAAAGGCCACCAGGATGCTGGGAAATCCTTTGACCCTCAGAGCTTGACTAAAGTTCAGGGAGATACTAGGAGAACTGAGTCTTAAGGAAATTACCTTCTAGAATGCCAAAATGGCTACCTTAGCTCTAAAGTGAATCTCTGATCTTGGGATTGCTGGTTGGATCCCTGGAATTCTCAGACTGAAAGATGGCTTGGAATTGTACTTGTGTAAGAGCATAAAGGGTTAAACCTCCACCTGTCTCCCTGTGACTGCAATTGTTGTTTTTGAATAAGACTGAGAGGCAGGTTAATTTTTTTTCCTCTTTGGTTTGTGTGTTATGTTAACTCCACCTCTTTGTGGAGGGGGGTGCCACATATCAACCTGGGCTATTAACACTCCCAAATCCCCTAGATACAAGCTAACAATCTCCTGTAGGCTTGTCATCCATGGCACACGAGCCCACAGTCACCCCTGAGCCCTGTCTTGCAGTTGCCTGAATGTGTGTTTATTTCAGAGACAGTTCCAAGTAGCTGTCATTAGGTTAAGGTGTTTGTGGGGTGAAAAAAAGAAAATTAGGTTAAATTCAATCTAACATCTAAAGAGACATATGTGATAAATAACAATCTCATGCACAAAAATTCCAGGGAAATGGTTCTGATGACGAATTTGCTCAGCTATAACTGTACATCAGGTGTGAATAAATTTCTCCCTTTTGAATCTAGAAAGAACACTGCCTTCGAAAAAAACTTACCAAGCTTGTTTTGTAACTTGGTCAACAGATACTGCCAAAATAACAATGGGAAATGGATGTTCCACTTGATTCTCTGGGCCTTACAAAAAGGATGGCTAACATTTTTCTGTAACAACGCCTGGCTACATATGAGAGATCAAACAGCCTGGCCACATACGAAAGATCAAATAAAATAGTCAACAATTATGATATCACTGCACAGCTAGATCTGTTTCTCCTTGAGCACAGTCACCTTCCAAACTAAACTAAGGGAGATACAGTTATACTAATGATTTCAAAATTTATAGATGAAGTAGGTGAGTGATCATCATGTTTTGAACTTACCTAGAAGGATACTGAGTCCCTCACGGGAGCTGTCTTAACACAGACAAAATACTGTCAGCACATGCCTGTGGCCACCAAAGATCAGGGATGGAACTGAGCAACCCCTTGGCTGTCATCCTAAAGGCTGCCTCTGTGGTCTACTTCAACAGAGACCAGGGGGAAGAGGAGCGAGTTAGCCGGCAGGAGCAATGCAATAGGTGGTAGCCCAATGAATAGTGGCTTTACATGGTGTTCTGCTGTCAAAAAGGCCCAACAAGGTCAGTATGCCCCCAAATAGCACCTGTTTTTGATGTGGGAAACCAGAGAATTGGGGAAACAGCTGTTGTGACAGAAGGCAGACTCTGAAAAGTGTGTCAGCTCTGCCAAGAGCCAGGAAAACAGACCTGTCCGTGGGGCCAAACGGCTCAGGACAGTTCCTGCTGGCTCCAAGCTAAAAAATCTCGTTCCACCTAGCTTCCCAAGTGACCACCACTACTGAAGGCACAGCTTAGGGTCAGTAGCCCTGCAGAACGGACCACAAACTTCCTTCATTACTAACCTTCTATCCAAGCTAGCATTCCTCCCAGGCCAGCTAAGTTTTAGGTGTCAACAGGCTGTTACAGCTGAACCCCTATAATGCAAAAGCATGACCTAGACCCATGCCCATTCTCCTAGCCCCAGGTGTCTTTGTCACCCTTAGCACAAGCTGTCCTAGCCTGCCTTTTATCAAAAGGAACTGACTTGAGAGAGTAATCCCCAAAAATCACTTGCTTCTCCAAAAGATAGGAACCTTAATGACTAGTATTGTCTAGAAGGAAATCCTCTAACTACATTCAAGTAAAACTACACCCACCACCCACCACCCACCCAGCCTCCAAGGGCTGGAACTCAGCAGTCCATGGTAAATTCTGTAAAGATCACAGCATCATTGACCCGTCAGGAACCCTGCATGTATGTACTTCTCAGCCCCAACTGTTCTAACTCCTCGGGAATCCAAGGAATGAACAATAGCTGCCTAGCTCCTTGCTCTGCACTTTGCAATAAATGACTACTTTCTTCCAACACCTCAATATCAGAGACTAGTTTTCTGTATGTCAGGTGAGTGGACTCAGTTTGGGGGTTCCACAACAATGCCTCCAACCAGTTTGGGCCATTGTTCGGCAACACAATCTTCCTCAGGGAGGTTTGCATCTCTCTTGTGAAAGCTCTCTCAGTCCTCTAGTAATGCTGTTGTCCTTTGTTTTGGACCCCATGTATTTAAGCTGCTTGTTAGATCAGTTCCCTCCAGACTTCAAGCAATGACACTCTAGATGGCCATGCAAATGAAACCTTGGATGGAAACAGCTTTTGCAAACAGGCACTGTGTCCCTCTCAAGAGGTCACCCTCTGCTGCAATCTTAGCTTGACTTTGGGTCCCTACTTTGCCCCCACTCAGATTAAAGTAACTACTGTCAGTAGCCAGGGCTTCTTCCATAAGCAAAAAGAGGGACTAACGGAGCTTGGGGCTGGAAATGGGCCAGACAGGTCTATCCCCACATATACACACTAACCAAAATGGGAGTGTTCTTTTCTCTGCAAGCAGAAAAACCTGCCCACTAACTAGACAGGAGCTTGTAATCTTGCTCTATGATTTCCCTTTTTGCCCTGTATTTTAGACCAATCTCCAGCTTCTATCCCTCTAACACACCACATCAAAGGAGGTTTTG
This sequence comes from Ochotona princeps, assembly GCF_030435755.1. Taxonomy (NCBI): domain Eukaryota; kingdom Metazoa; phylum Chordata; class Mammalia; order Lagomorpha; family Ochotonidae; genus Ochotona; species Ochotona princeps. Next base: position 71,705,732 of record NC_080836.1, read on the forward strand.
GACTTACCCCTTTGCTAGCCTTATTGGATGTGCCAGCAGGAACTGGAACAGATGTAACTGGATTGGCAATTTCCACAGACAAGGCTAATTAAAAATGACGATTCACCCTTTACTCTCAAAGAGAACACAAGCAACTTGGTGCTGCACCTGTCTCATCCCAGGATAGCTGGATCCACTGACAACAGTGGTCCTCCAAACGCACTGGGGACTAGGCCTCCTTACCACTTGGCCTCTCTTTTTGGGTGAAGAGTTGCTTTTACACAAATAAATCAGGTGTGGTGAGAGAAGGGATCAAATGCATGAAAGAAAAATGCATGGACCATCTTTTCTGCCAGAGGCAATGTCTCTTCTCTCTGTTTAGCCTCATAATCATAGTATGTAATTAATATATTTCTAAAGTTCTTACAGGAACAAGTGACTATTTTATCCCAGGTCATCAAACAAGAACACCCCAAAATTACTCTTTAATTATTCCAATCCTGAGTATAGATATCCCACCCTGCAGCAACAGCCAAAAAGAGGCCAGCACCCCATTTCCCTATTTGTACTCAGGACTGACAAAGCAAGGACTTAAGTCTCAAAGCCATTTTAGCTTCTTAACTGAAAGCAGATGCAATCCCCTAAGGGACTCCTTTCCCCACAACCTTGCATTTTTTCTGTAACCTGCTCAATCCTATGACCTGTATTTTCCACCTGCTCTCCATTCCCACACACATACCTGCATCCTTTCCCAGCTAACCAGCCATGGAGAGGAAGGCCCAAGGAATCTGAGAAGCCTCTGGAAGCAGCAGCTCAGCTTTGCCCCCTGTACATGGCCAGAAGTGGCTTATGCTGTAAGAACTCAGTCTGTAACTGCATGCTTGCTCTGTGTGCATGCTGGCAGTGAGCCACCTCCATGAACATATTTCCGCTGAATAAAGCCATTTGAGCTGTGAGTTTGTATCCTATCTTCTATTCCTTCTTTCTTACAGTGAGGAATTGAGGAGATAAAACTTCAGAATGTAGAATGAAGGCAGAAATGCAAGAGAAATGTCCTGGTTTTGCTTTGTTTTACAATGGATGGAGGGAAAGGAGTTGCCTTAGGAATTTGTATCCATCAGCCTATTCTCATACAACTTCTGGCAAGTTTTCACACGACAGTTTTACCCACAGAGATCTTAAGCAGGAATGTAGTTTAAAAATGACCATTGGCCTGCAGGGGCTTCCAGAGCACCTGTCAGGGAAATCTACAGATTCTAAAGGATTCAACTTAAATGAAGGCCTCAGAGACGTCCCGCTAGGAAGCTCTTACATCATAACCCCATTAAATACCAGGAGAAATAAACCAGCAGGAGCAGAAGCTAGCAGAAAAGCAGAATCAGATTGACAACAACCACTGGCATTATTCATCAGTTATTTTAAAAATTTTTTAATTTTAATATGTACTTTAAAAAGGTAAATAGACCATTAAATGGACACAAAAGATTATTAACGGTATCTATGGCTATTTGAAAAAAGTTTAAATTGTATTTCTGAAGAGTAAAAATAAGACAAAAACATAAAAGTACAGTGAGACTGGTATCCTCAAAATAGAATTTTACAATGCTAAATGAAATCAAATAAATTCACAGATGGCTTGTGATTCTAGTTATGGAGATGGAAACATTATTTGGAAACTATTTCTAGATATATACTGTTATGTAGTGTTAACTTAGATATTAAGAATAATAGCCCCAAAACTCAAGATTGTAACTCTTTTACTGAAAGGTAGGACAGGAAATGACTAGGAAAGAATAAAAGGGAGGTTAAAATATCAGTGATGTCTTTTTAAGGTAGTCTGTAGCTTTTGTATGAGTGAACTACTTTTAAATAAGAAAACAAAAATAGTCAATTGTTCATCTTGTAAGCTAGCAACCTATGAGTTAGAGGTACAGAGACAGAAATTAACTATTAATGGAAGAGGGCGTATGAGGATAATCAAGTGAAGGACGGTTTTGCAAAGTGTCACGGAAGCCTCCAGCACTGTACTGGTGCTCCAGCAAATGGCATGGGAGCTTCAGCAAACACTCATTGACTACTTCAAACCCAATCACAACTTTCATTCTTTCCCTTCAGAATGTTCTCAGTCGTATTCAATAATGGAAGATTGAAGTAGGAAAGTAGGTAATTTCAAGAGAAACTAATGGGAAATGATATTTTTCAAATAACTGTTTGGAGTATGCTGATATTACGAGGCCATTTACATTCTGTAATGCAGTGAGTGAGTGTCTCTCTACACTTTCCAAAAGTTACTGAAGTGATTATCATTATGTAAATTCAAGCAATCAGAATATCCTTGTTACTTACCCACTTGGAATACAATTTTGTCTCAACTCTTGGCACAAAACTCACAGCCTTAATCATGATATTATAAACGTTTAGAAAGATTTCGATGTAGTCATTAAAGTCAGGTTCAAACTTAATGGTGTCATTTTCAAGGATCAATCTCATGATGAAACCTGGATGCTCAAAAGCTCTAACAGAATCCTGGGGGTGGGGAGGGAAATGTTTACACATGTAATACATACTTGCACATGACAAAGAGCTCAACTAAAATGAGCAAAAACAATTCCCAACTAGACTTCCTGGTATCCAGTATTCACCTGTCCTACAGTTAAACTATAAAGATCTAAAAACAGGGGCCCGGTGGTGTGGCCTGGCGTCTAAAGTCCTCGCCTTGAAGGCCCCGGGATCCCATATGGGCGCCGGTTCTAGTACCGGCAGCTCCACTTCCCATCCAGCTCCCTGCTTGTGGCCTGGGAAAGCAGGAGAGGACGGCCCAATGCATTGGGACACTGCACCCGCATGGGAGACCCGGAGGAGGTTCCTGGTTCCCGGCTTCGGATCGGCGCGCACCGGCCCGTTGCGGCTCACTTGGGGAGTGAATCATCGGACGGAGGATCTTCCTCTCTGTCTCTCCTCCTCTCTGTATATCTGACTTTGTAATAAACTGAATAAATCTTTTAAAAAAAAAAAGATCTAAAAACAGGAAGACGTGCCTGGGTAACAATGGGGTTTTAAAATCAGATATGAAACGGCACAGGAGAACATTTCATCACTGTAAAATGACTGATTTCTAGAGAAAGAAAACATTCCTTTTGAAAGCATTTCCCAGCATGCATTATCCAAGCTTGCTAATTATCGAAATTTTAACTTAGTCTCCCTAATAACTACCTAATCTGATGATAATACTATGACATTACTATGTAAGTTGGCATTTTTAAACGATAAGTGTTAACAGTCTAAAGATTTTGTTCTGGGAGGACATGCATTGCTGCATAGTGGATTAAGCTGTTGCTTAGGACGCCCACATCCAATAGCAGAGTGCCTTCTGAGGTGCCTAAGTCCCACCTCCTCTTCCAATGCAGCTTTCTGCTACAACACCTAGAAGGCAGCAGGCGATGTCCCAAGTACCTGGGTTCCTGCCACCCATGTGAGGGACCAGAAGGGAGTTCCTGGCTCAGGCCTGGTCTCGCCTAGGCTATTGTCAGCATTTGAGAAGTGAACCAGTAGACGGAAGATTCTCCTTCTCTCTTTCTCACACACACCAAAAACAAAAAGTTAAACATTCTACTCTCTCACTGGTAAATATATTTTAATATACTGAGGAAGTGAGTATGGGTGCAACTGACGCCTACTTACTGGGGGTTGTGCAATTAAGTCTGTGAAATCTTGCATGGAGACTAATGCGAGGTCCTGCAGTTGTAAAGTCATGAGTGTGGCAGCACAGTTGAAAAAAGAGTCCAGTTTGGTACTGCTATCGCCGGTTGGCAACTGCTTTTTTTTATTGCCTTGGTAGTAAATATTCTGCACTTCTGGAATCCACCTTGAAAGAACAAAAGACTTTTAAAAGTCAATACTTTCAATGAATTACTCTTTTTATATTACACATTAAAACTAATTTCTGGACATCCAAAAGTCTTCAGAGAGGTATATCATTAAGTGACATTAATTACTCCCTAAAATACAAGTTCTAGAATATTTCACTTCTCTTAAAACAAGAAATTAAAAATCAGAGTCAATAGAAAATGACTCAGTGATGTGACCTGTGAGAAAACCATAAAATCTAATTTCTGGCTATGAGTCCTACTCTTCTTGAAGACATATGAGAAATCTGTTGCCATGAAGAGATATTTATTTCCAGTATCCTAAATGTTCTCTAAGAGCAAATGGGTTTAAAGCTAAAATTCCAACAACTGGTTAAATGCATGGAAAGCTTACATCAAATTAAACTCTCAATGTATTCCATGCTAGTCCATCTTTTTCACAATAATTTGAAATGATACAAAACCATGTATTTTATTTTTCTCATTTCCCTTAAAGTGAAATCCTGAAAGATTAACTGATCCCAATTTTAAATATGTACGTAACCTTGTAAAAAGGGTGACAATAAAATTTCATATATAGATATATCATAATGATAACAAGTGAAATTTTCAGCTAACAAATCCACTGCCCGGCACTACAGAATGATGTGATGTTGATATCTCTTTTCCTAAGAAATACTGAAATTTTTCAATAGTCCATATAATATCAGGAGTTATCTAGATGTTCCAAGAGAGAAAAATCTAAGCTTTAGCTGCATGCATTCATTCCTGTGACAAGTATGTAGTGAACACCTACTGCCAGTAAGTGTCACAACAGACAAAAAAAAGTTGTGATCATCACTCTTTCCTAATAATGAAGGCAATGTGTAGTAGCAGAAAAACAAATTAGAAATCAAATGATGGATAATTTTCCATATAAGTCATGAGAAGGGTTTCATAGTGAAGATGGCAATCTAAGAACCAACAGAAATGAGAATGAGGAAAGTCCTGAGAGCGGGTCTGAAGTGGGAGTAGGATAAGATGAAAAATAAGCAAGATAGGCACAGCTAATATGTATGATTCACCACACTCTTCTACAGAGGCAAGAGATCATAAAAGCAGACTCAAAAACAGGAACAAATAAAAGGGTTTTGAATGTGAAGCTGAAAAAAAAAATGTGTGAAACTTGTGCCAGAGGCTCAAAGATGAAACCACGGGAGACCCTACGGCAATAGGACACTCATAGTCTTTGTTTCACTTATCATGAACATCTCTATAGGCATGGCCCAAGATGACAATCTGAGATCTAAATGGAAAACAAAATGAGTTGACCCATGATACAGATCTTAAAAAGCAAGCTTAATAAATACAGGATTATTTTTGTCAAAACAGAGGCACGAAATTGTAGTGGCACTTGGGCTACTCTTTTTTTTTTTTAAGATTTATTTATTTTTATGGCAAAGTCAGATATACAGACAGGAAGAGAGACAGAGTGGAAGGTCCATCCAATGATTCACTCCCCAGTGGCCGCAACGGCAGGTGCTGCGCTAATCCGAAGCCAGGAGCCAGGAACTTCCTCCAGGTCTCCCACTTGGGTACAAGGTCCCAAGGCTTTGGGCCGTCCTCAACTGCTTTCCCAGGCCACAAGCAGGGAGCTGGATGGGAAATGAGTCTGCCGTGATTAGAACTGGGACCTATACGGGATCCTGGCAGGTTCAAGGTGAGGACATTAGCCACTAGGCCATTAGGCCGGGCCCACTGGGCTAGTATTGAACAGGGAAGATATCAGAGACAAAGTGAAACAGCAGTTACTGAGAGTATGCAATGATCTAAGCAGGTGGAACAAAGGGCCTTCTGAGGACCAGCAGTGAAAACTAGAATAAGAGGCACATATGGAAAATGCTTATGAGAGAAGTAAGAAGTAGCTCCTTCTTATGAAGGATAAAAGGACACTAGAAAAGCAACTAGTGTGTGAAAATTATATCACACAGTGCTATAGCCAATTAATCAAAGAAAAAAAAAACACACAAGGGAAATCAGGAAACAAATTTACATCCAAGAAAAGGAACAAAAAGATGTTAAAACTCAAGGAATGCATCAAAATCAGTGACTGTATGGAAATGTATAGCGATATAGGATACTACAAAAACCTTTTAGAAAAATGACATTAAAAGATAATGTACATTTTCTATGAATTTTTTAAAAGCTTTATTTGAAAGGCAGAGTTCGAGAGGGACAGAGGAAGGCAGACAGAGATGCCATGCACTAGTATACTGCTCAGATAGCTACAATAGCAGCTCCAAACTAGGCCAACCTGGGGAGCCAAGAGCTTCATCAGGATCTCCCATATGGCCCAAACACTTGGACCATCTTCTGGAGTTTTTCCAGGCACATTAGCTCATCAGTCTGCATTTCTTTGCAGAAGTTGTTCCATGAAGGTTTGTACTCTATTCTGTACTTGACATTCATTTCACTAAGCTTAGCTAGTAGCGCATTCCTGGTATGTAATTCTGAAGTTACCGATCAAGACAATTTATTTATATTTTGTTTCTAGGGGAGTTTCTGTAATTAATGAAATGACTTCATTTTTGCCTCTCCTACATTTTCATGCTAATTAAATATGATATTAAACAAAAGCCTAAGGTTCTTACAAGTGATATTGAAAACACAATTGGAAGGCCTGGCATTGTGGCTTGGCGGTTTAAATCACCACTTGCCAGGCTAGTATCCCAGAAGTACTGGTGTGAATCCCTACTCTTCCGCTTCTGAGTCAGAAGTCAAGGCCGAAGCCATATCATCCACACGGAAGGCACATATGGCGTGCTGCACACCCCGCTTCAGCCTGCCCCAACCCCAAACGTTGTGGCCATTTCGGCAGTGAACCTGCAGGTAAAGACTCTCCCTCTCTCCCCACCCCTCCCTCTCCCTTTTCCTCTCCCCATCTCTTGATCTCATTTTATCAAATAAATAAATATTTTTTAAAGAATTTTTCTCTAACACACTGAAGTATATAAATGGAAGACTTAATCTTGAGATATTGAGATGTATGTCTAAGTAATTTTTGGAAAAGATGAAGCTACGCCAGATGCTTCGGGATCTGTTGCTGTAATTTTGATCTAATTTTAATGATGTATTTTAATAACCTAATGATCCATGATAGAAACAATTTTCTTATATGATTGCACAGTATACTGTCTGTTACATCATTAATTATCTCCTGTGGTTAATTCCATCCTGAAGGTACAATACAAGGTGATGTTAAATTGCCTTTTGATAACTCTAACCTCTGTTGATTTAAATGGCTATAAACATATTCAAACAGTATATTTTCTATCAGGTAATCATTCTTTAAACTCTTCCTGCAAACCCCATCCAAAAGTAAAATGAAATAGAACTGTTCGTTGCATTATTAATAGTAGATGCTGGATAAATATCTGGAGGGTGCTCAGTTATGATCATGCCCACATGGAATTAAATGCCACTTTCATAGCAGCCATAGAAACCCAACAGAAGAAAACAAGCAGTGATTTCAGTTTCTGCATGATCTTTGCTGTGTGGAGCATCTGGGTAAACACTGCAGAACAAGGCACAGACCCATTTCCAAAGCAGGAATGATTAAAATTTGTCAAAACTGAATTCTTTAAAGTACGATACACTACCAATCACATTTTTAAAGTTTTGTTTTTCTATAAGAAATATTGAAAGCTTTACGTTTTAAGTAGAGTGTCTTTGGCAGATTCCATGTGTTTCATGATAATGCCTTGGAAAGTTGAGAGCTCTAATGCGTCCTGGCGACTGTGAAAGTCTTCTACATCAACCAAACGTAGATTCCTGCAAGAAATACAAATGAGCAGTAATGTAAGAACAAGGTGCTATTGGCATTTAATTTTTGCAAATTGGTAACAGAAACTCCTGTGTTCCAAATATGAGCTATCTATGAACATTAGATGGCATAATTTCAGGAATAATTTATGTAATGAAATTGAATAGGAACAAATACATCATGAAACTTCATTCTAAAGTCGAAGGCAGCTGCAGTAGCTGAGATTAAGACCTTGGACTGGTTATTGCTTTCAAAATGGAACAACCAAAATGAGAAAAGATATACTTTTTATTGCTTAAGAGATTTCATCAGTACTAACACAAAAATTGCACTCTCTTCAGAAAATAGTCCGGAATAATAGGGAGCAATGAATGAGAACTTTTCACAGTAAGATGTAGTATATAAAATATTTTAAATTTTTTTGCTTTCTTCTTAAACACAACAATATCTGAATCAGAAGTTTTCAATACTATGCTTTTTTTCTGAACACAAAACTATGATGGAATATATGGTTTATTTATATAAGATTTCTCACTGGCAGATTAAACTAAAATAACAATATTACTACTAGGATAACTGGAGAAACTTCTAATTAATTGTTATTCAGCTAAGTAATTTTTTTTCAAAGATTTATTTTTATTACAAAGTCAGATATACAGAGAGGAACAGAGACAGAGAGGAAGATCTTTCGTCCGATGATTCACTCCCCAAGTGAGCACAACAGCCGGGAACCAGGAACCTCTTCCGGGTCTCCCACACGGGTGCAGGGTCCCAATGCATTGGGCCGTCCTCAACTGCTTTCCCAGGCCACAAGCAGGGAGCTGGATGGGAAGTGGAGCTGCCGGGATTAGAACCGGCGCCCATATGGGATCCTAGGGCGTTCAAGGTGAGGACCTTAGCCACTAGGCCACACCACCGGGCCCGTGCTAATTAATTTTTACAACATTTCTAATTTCAGTCAAAAAATGGGAGCAAATATCATCACAAATTGTTCTTTCTCAGGAAGGTTCCTCTAATGGTTTAGCAGTGAAGCGCTAGTTTAAATCATTGGTTTAAGGCAACAGAAAAGGTCTGGGAAATATATGTACTACTCTCTACTCACTAACTTTGATTAGCAAATGAGGAATATTCATCTGTTGAAGGGTTTTATGATGCTAAGTCTTCTAACCATCAAAATAATTTCTTCATTTCAATTTTCTAGTAGTGGAACGGAGTTTCAAATTACTGCAACTGTGAGCCTCAGAACCTCCTCTGAGCTCAACGTAGCCCTTGAGAGCCACATCCAACCTTAGGTGAATTTAGAATCCTGGCAGTTATACCTTGCATCCTGTCTTCACATGAGTTATCTGAGGCTGAAGTTGCTTCAACTCAACTCCATCTCTGATTTCAGGCAGGAATGGTTCTCATTCAATACCCTGGACTCAACATCAAGTCACCTTAAGCCTTTGTTCTCTAAAGGGATCAGCCCCATTTTAATTCCATTTCTTACTTGTCTCATTATCTCTCTTTCTTAGAAACATATCGTGCTTTTTCTAGTCCTACTCCTCTTTTATTTTCAAAGCAGCACTCAACGCAGTAATCTCCACCTGCTATTTGCACTTAACAATAATGCAGCCTGAAGGCCTTTCTGCACTTGCTCACACATATTCTATAGCTATATAATTGATAATGTAAATGTATGATAGTGTATTCAAACAATCCACTACAGATTGGTATTTGGGTGTTTCTAAACTTTTACAGATAAACAAATGTCAAAATCAAGAATCTGATTCCTATATCATTTCCTATATTTTCAGGTACCCCTGTAGATTACTTTTCCAAAAGTGAAATTGCTAGAATCAGGTGTAATTTGTAATTTTGATAAGTCTCAGTATGTCTATGTTCCCTTCAAAAGGAAGCTAAGTTTCACTAACAAATTCTCAAATTTTAGCAAACTGAGGAGGAGGGGAATAATGGTTTTCTCATGGTAGTCCTTATTTCAATTTCTTCATTTTTTTTAAAATTAAGAGTTAGGCTAAACATCTTATTAATGTGTTGACTGATTTAATCTGTATCCTGAGTGCTGCACTCATAAAATAAATGAACATATATGTTCTATTCTACCAGTTTTCTCCTGGATATACTCATGGGCAAATTATGAATTTTTCAAAATCCATTTTACCTTTTAAAATAAGCTCAACTCTCTTAGACAGCTCCCTTTAATGTTCAACTACAATTACAACTGCTGTATTCTGTTGTGATTCTCTTATATTTTTCAAGCAGAAGCACAAGTCTACTATGTAGATTTTGACTGCATTATAAATGCTGTCTCTTCCACGAGGCTGCTTCTCCAAAGGTAAATCCTAAGTGACAGGAATATGCACATTCGCAGCTAGAGAGCATCCCACCAGTTTTTCATACTTGTTCTTAAGGTCAAACGATTTTTCACATCAACCTTCCTGCATTTACGGCCACATATGTGGACAGGATGTCACATGATGTCAAAGTCTGAGGGAATTCAGAGCAAATGCCTGTCTGAGGGAATGCCCAGAAAACAGATGCATGACGACACTTTATGCATGATACCCAGGCAGCCTGTCTTGGAGGGGACACATCCACTATTCACTGCTTCTTGACTCGCTTTTGTTAATGTCCTCCCTTTCCTTTTCTTTTCTTTTGTGTCCCTGTCTCCTGGCAGTAACAGCCCCGGTTTTGCCCTTTTAGACAGCTCTAGGTCCCCATCCCTCAGTATGTCTGGGCAGTTCCATTTGTGAATAGATATAAAATAAAGCAATTTCTAGTATCAATTTTAAAATAAAATGCAGCAACTCATGTAGACATTTTTGTGAAAGTGATAAACTACCATATGGTCTCTAGACTGGGTGCAGCATTAGATCATGGGTCTTGTCAGAAAAAGGTATTAGAGCCCCAGCAGCCAAAACATAAGAAATGAGAGAAGCATGGGGCGAAGAGATGACCTCTTACCATTCACTATAAGCCAAATTAAGGTAACTCACACTGCATAATGGAAAGTTGCAAGAAGAACTTCCTAGCAATATGAAATGTGACAACCAGAAGCCAATTTTGAGTCCTAGTATTTCTCTGAAAACACTGTAGACTCCTAAAGTATGACGAAAGGCCTGAGAATGCTTTAGAAACCCAGTGTAATGGGACTACATTTTACAGCGCATGGTTCATTTACCAAAGTAAATTGGCCTTGAGACTCTGGGGAATGCCTTGGCATGCAGCTGGAAATGAAGAAGGAAGAGAACAATCAGTGAGAACAGTTAACTCACAGAGAGAAGGTAGAATTTCCCGAAAAGGCACTGGAATCAAACTTCCTGCTCCAGCTTCTCTCAAAAAGGAAATTACTCATTTTTTTAAAAAAGAAATCCTGTCTAAAAGGAAGCCAGCAGATTCTGTGAACAGAAAACCTATATAAAGAAAATCATAAACTCCTGATGAAATACAAACATGTTACTGAATATTAAATGCATACCCTATGAACAAAAATGGCTAATTTGATGAAGCTTGCTTATTTTTAAAAATTCACTTGAAAATTTAATATATTCCAACAAGAATATCAGCTTTTTGATTTGTCTTTCCATATTTTTAATTTCATAAAATAGCCTTAAATGTAATAAAGAAACATGAGTGACAACTGGCTTAGTGGTTCAAATGTACGCGTCCCACCTCAGGAGTATGTGGGTTCAAGTTCCAGCTCTGGCTCCTCACTCCAGCTTTCTACCAGTTGCAGACCCTGGGAGGCAGCAGAGAAGGATCAAACAGATGGGTCCCAGCCCCCATGTGTGACACCTGGACTGAGTTCTCAGCACCTGGCTTCCGCCCTAGAGTAACCTTGACTAGCAGGGAGCCAGCAGATGAAAGCTAGCTAGCGCTTACTTGCTCTCTTGATTTCTCTTCCTCCAGCTCTCACATTAAAAAAAAAAAAAATTAACAAAGGGAGAAGGCATGTCATTGGGTTAGACATCAATTGGTCCCTTTCAGAGACTGGATTTAAATTCCTGCTCTGCTTTCAAAAATCCAGCTTCCTGCTAATACACACACCGCACTGGGTGCTGGCTTAAGGACCTGAATCTTTGCCATCCACATTGGAGATCAGGATGGAGTTTTTTAGGCTCCTTTCCTTGGCCTGGTCTAGAATTGAAAGTTGTGGGCATTTGGAGGGTGAATTAGCAAGTGGAAGAGTTCTCTGTTTCTGTTTCCCTCTGTCTTTCTCCCTCCCTTCCTCCATTTCAAACATAAATAAATATATAAATAAAGCTTCAAAAAGCTAACCAAGCAAGGAGTAAGCATTTAGCCTAGAGGTTGCAATGCCATGTCACACACCAGACTGCCTTAATTCCTGATTCTGATTCCTGCTCTAGCTTCCTGTGGATGCAGAACCTTGAGGCAGAGGTCAGCAGTGACGGAATAAATTGTTGGATTCCTGGATTATATTCTTGGCTCCTATCTCCTGGCTCCTAACCAGCCTGGACTTATTTGACAGAGCATCAGCCATTGTGGGAATCTACAAAATGAACCACCTGATGCAATCTCTGTCATTTTCTCTCACTCTTCAAAACAAACAAACACAAAAAACAAACAACTCTTTTTAGTAGCTAAGAAGAGTCTAAAAAATAGTGACTAGAGAGTTAGACAATTGCCCATAGTGCTTCAGAAGCCACTTGGGATGTCCACATCCCAAATCAATAGGACAGGAGAACCCAGATATTAATACAGTTACATACAACCAACTGCTTTTTGACAAAAGACAGTGGATAAAATGTATATATAAAGATAATCTCTTCAACAAACTTAGATCCATACATCATAGACCAAATCAAAGACCTCAGACCATGAAGCTACTAGAGGAAATGCAGGGGAAACACTCCAAGATACTGATGCAGGGGATGATTTCTTGGATAAAACGCCCAAAGCAAAACTAAATAAAGGACACTATGAATCTCAGAAGCTTTTGCATAGCAAAGCAAATATGATCAATAGAATGGGAAAAATAATTACAAATCACCCATGCGCCAAAAGACTAACATCTTGAATAAATCAGCAACTTAACAGACTCAACAAAATAGAAAACAACCAATCCAGTTAAGAAATGTGCAATGGACTTCAGTAGATAGTTCTCATAAGAAAAAGCACAAATGTTCAACAAATATATGAAAAAAAAAAAGCTCAACATCACCAACCATCAGGGAAATGCATTGAGATATTATCTCACCCCTGTCAGAATGGCTAAAATTCCTTAACATTATGGTTAGGATTCAGAATGGCAGAAACAAAGAGAGTAACAAATGCTGACAAGGATATGGGACAGCAGAACACAGCAGAACACACCTATACACTGTTGGAGAAAATGCACACTAGTGCACCACTAGGGAAAGAGTGTGTAGATTCATCTTAAAAACTAGAAGTATACTTGCCATATGATCCAGCCATTCTGTTACTGGACATGTACTCAAAAGACTTGAACAGAATAAATCAAAGAGATCCACTTTCTAGCAGTACTGTTCAAAGTAGCCAAAATTGCAATCAGGCAAGGTAGTTTGGTAAAACTTTATTTACATCTATACTACTACAGTTTTAATGATCTGCAATTACTTTATAACTTACTGGGTAAAATAGTCTTTTTTATATTTTTATATTGAAATACTGTTTATAGCCATTGTTGTCAGTATTTCCACTAGACTAAAGTCTTTTGCTTTTTACTTGTTACACATCTTATTTTGTGATGTATTAAGCATTTTATTGTAGTGTAAATTCAAAGTATGTCATCTCACAAAAGAAAGAAATGAAATGAGAAGGAGGATGAGGGGGGCAGGACAGGAGGGAAATGCCGTGTGCTACTAAAATTGTATCTACAAGTTACAGTGAATCTGTTAAAAACTAATTCAAAATTAATGAAATTCTGAGAAAAAAAATTTTTTTCAGGAGAACCCACTCACAATTTACTTAGCAGGAGACTTTCTTAACCAAGCCTGAATTCAACAATTAGAAAAAAAGAGACACTGGACAATATAAAGGCTTTAAATTTCTGTCCAACAAAGAATACTATCAACTCAACCAGTGACAAACCCTGAGTTTTTGTGGTTATGTTACTTGTGTGCTTCAGCCAACAGGGAAAGAATTTAAATTTCTATTATACTAAGAAGTCATAAAATAGATAAAACTAAGAACTCAACCTCAAAAATGGACAAAATAATAGAAAAATGGACAAAATATATACAGAATTCACAAATAACTTCAAACACTCAACAAAAAGATGCTTAAATATCTTAGTTTTTCAGCAAATGCAAATGGAAGCAATGACAACATGACAATTTACACATCTATGTGACAGATGCTGTACCACACATAGGTAGAGTTCTAGGAGAAGTTCTCATGCACTGTTGTTTATTTCCTGATGCATTACTTACAGTGGTAGAAAGTGAAAGCATAATGAATGTCCTTAATGGAAATATGACTGAAAACAATGACTCAATCACATCATGAAAAATACAGGTCTTTGAGAAAGTATATATTTCACTCACACCATTTCAATCAAAAGGAATTTTGAAAAATACTCATGAGAAAAGTAAACACAACAGCATACATGGCTATTTTTATGAAGCAAATGTATATATAAATTTATGCTACAAGTGTATTTACATATGAGGCAAAACATGTCTATGTGGCTATAGAACACAAAGAAAATATGGGGAGATAGCCACTGGATTGTTTGCAGGTGTCATTTGCCTGGGTTTATGGAAAATAGGGCAACCAAGAGTAGGAGTTAAGTATATTCAAGAAAAATAAAGGCTGTACTTAAAAAGTGTGATTACATTTACATATTTATATAAAAGTCACATGCATTGTGTCAAGAAATGAAATTAAATATTTTTAAGCATCAAAGGAGAAGAATTCAAGGCAGTGTTAGGAGGAATTATTTTATGTGGCAAAACTGAGGCCCAGGGAGAAACCAGAGATGGGGCAGAGCTGGGACAAGCAAGATGGCTTCATTCCCTACAGCAGATCTCAGGAGTAGGAGTAGGGTGAAGATTCAGCATCCTCAGGAATCAGATGTTTGATGCTCAGATAAGTTGGTGAGTGAGGTCCTCAGTGTCTAAGGGTTTCTGAGGGCGGAGACTGTCACACACTTAGCACAGTTCCAAAGGCAGTGGCTTGCCCTTAGCCAGTCTGTGAGACACAGAACAATGTGTATACTCCCCGTGCTCTCCTACAGCCAGGAAAACACATGCAATACCAATCAGGAGCCCTGAGAGAGAGGTCACAGTTATGTAGGAGCTGTGGTTGGGTGGGAAAATAAAGGCTAACCATACAACTCTACCAACCCAACTTTGGAAATCAGAGCATCATCTCTTAACCAGAGAATGGACCCATCCAGGTTTTGAGAGAAGTGCAAGGAAGTCTTCTTTAAGAAAACTATATGGTGGGCCCAGTGCGATGGCTCGATGGCTAAATACTCACCCTGCAAGTTCTGGGATCCCATACAGACAACGGTTATTGTCCTGGCTGCTCCACTTCCAATCCAATTCCCTGCTTAGGACCTGGGAAAGCTGTAGAGGACATCCCAAAGCTTTGGGACCCTGCACCTGCATGGGAGACCCAGAAGATGCTCCTGGTTCCTGGTTTCATAATGGCTCAGCTCTAGCCATTGCAGCCATTTGGGGAGTGAACGAGCCAGTGGAAGACCTTTTTTATCTTCTTCTCTCTGTAAATCTGCCTTCTAAAATCAACCAATCAATCAATTAATCAATCAATCTTTGTTTTTTTAAAAAAAAAAACATAGGAAACACAAATCCATATGAGCACTTCTGGCAAGGAAGGGCACTTCAAGTTCTTCTGTTCCAGCAGTGCCACGGCTCTCATGCCCAGCTTTGCCAAACACAACCTACACTGGGCTGCACGGCTCCCAAAAGACAGCACTGAGGAGGGCAGGCCATGACACCCAAAAATCATGCAAACATTTCCCTCCCTGCCATTCTCTTGGGCAAGATCTACCAGATGTATAAGCTGTTTTTTAAAAATTAAAGTGCTGAATGTTCACTACAATTAAAACAAAACAAAACAAAAAGGACACAACAATTCAGCCCCTTCACTACTATAACCACCTTGAGAGTATGGGTGGTAACCAGCTGGGGAAGAATGCATATCCGGGTTACAGAAAAACAGCAATGTTCACTTTTTGCTTTATGTTCATTTATATTGTTTATCTAAAACCTTGTTTGAATGTCTACATTAAGTTTGTAATTAGTGTTTCAATTTACAGATAAAATTATAAAAGAAATAATGAAGATCTGTCTCTCTTAAAAACCACAATAGGACCATAAATACTCACTTATAAGTACTGTGCCACAGAGCTAGCACAGCCAACATTGTGGGGTTCATGGCATTCAGGTGATCCTTAATATAATTCCTCGCGGCTAGAAAAGATTTCCTCCATGGTTTTGGCAGGACTTCCATTCTAAAAACAAAGAGAACATAATCAATTTTCTTCTTAAGAAAACAAAACACAGTATTTTTATGGTAAATGTACTTTTTGAATAATAACGATTTTAATAGAAAACATCAATAATATATTTTAACGTTGAAAATCATGATAATAGCATTCATTTATGATTTAAAATATAGAAATATTCTTCAGGGTTTGGTATAATTTCAATATAATAATGAATAAATAGCTTGTGAAATTAGAGTTGGATTTTTAACACACTAGCCAACTCTTTTTTTGTCTCTAAATACCTAATCCTATTGACTCCACAAAAACTTCACCATGATCGAATGAAAACAGTAGTCAGCTATCACAGACATCTTCAAAGATTCTCTAGTCATTTTAGGACACAAAACATTGAAATTTTCTCTTTATTTAAAAAAAACACTTTATGAATATAATCCAGGCTGCCTATAGAAATACTTTTGAACTAAATCCACTGTTAATATAAAAATGCCATTTGCAATCCACAAATACTCCCTAACCTTCTTATAGGAAGACATACGCATTGAATAATGTGTATGACTTGCATAGCAACTCCTACTTATTGAGGATAGGCCATCCTGGATAGCCATGTGATATAGTCTTCTGTGCTGAGCAGCGGCAGTGTACGCAGTGCCCACTCACACAATGAGAGCAGAAAACAGACTTTTTATAGGCTCCAGGGTCTAAGACATGACACTCAGTAGATATTAATGCAATTTGGTCTAAGATGCTTTCGACTTAGAGAAAAGTGTACTAATCCCATCGTAAGCTGAAAATTACCTTCACATGTAAACATTTCCATTTTATGTCTGATCTGAGTTCCTAGCTTTGTTTTGTTGGCTTAATTCAGTTTTGCATATGTAACCTCACCATCACTTCCACAACTATGAAGAGTGATTTTTTTTTAATTTTTCACCGGGGGGTGGGGGGGGGAATACTGCTGCCTACAGAAAGAGAAAGTGACAGTAGGACTATTTTCATTTTTTGTCTACAGAAATTTGAGGCCTTTTAAAATCGTGTAAGACAAAAAAAAGCAACTCATTTGGTTACACAGTAATATAGGTTCCATTCTTCAAATTATATAAGGTTTATTCTTAAGCATCATTTTTAGGAAAAAATACATAGTAAACAGATTTTTCACTATTCTGTTTTAACCTATGTAATAAACTGAACTACACTGTGTGTAAACTCCACCATGTTCCTGACATGTCTTGTGTGAACTGTCATCAAGTTTGTACGCTCCCTCACGTCTGAAGCTGGACCCACAGTGCAGCACATTCGGTTCTTTCCATCAGATTTCTTATGTTTTAACCATCTAAGTGTCCACTTGTCAATGTGCATGACTAGTCACTTATTCATCTGCTTGTAAATGTAACATGTCAGAGCTTAAATAAATGAAGATCAATAGGAACAATATGTTCTATAAATTAAATAAACAAAATTCTGCATCTACTTGTTTGGACAAAATTATAAACATATATATGAGAAAACATAAACCAATATATAAGCATAATCAATACGGGTAACACCAACAGTATTCTTTGAGAAACCTAATTGCTTACTCAGCACGATGGGGTGGAAGCTCATATGCCTTTTTATCCTCTTCTTTCTCTCTAGGATCTTTCAAAACAAAATCAACTAGAAGGAAATTGAAAAGTTCTCATAAGTAACTTACAGTATATTTCCAAGCAACTGCTAAACTAATTCTATTAATATCAATCATTTAAATTTTGTTAAAGTGAAATGTTTGAATAATGAGCAACCTGTGCATTCAATGATAAATGAAAATAAGATGCTATGAGAGCATTTATCATGTCAGTGTCTTGGGAAAAGCTTCCTTTATTTAACAATATGGTCGTGTTGTTTCATTTGTAAATGATAATTGCTTTTACTATTATATTTTCTTTTATGGTTACTAACGAAATGTGTTTATTTTGAATGTAAGATCAACAAAACAGAAGCAGTAAGTTCTTTTCACTAAGGATAGGCACCTATTACCAGATTAGTCTCCATTAAATTATACAAGAGTATAGGAAAATCCTGCTATAAAATTGGTATAAGCCACCTTTGATTCTGTCATATTTTATTTTAAGCCCCTTGCTTATATTTCAAGAATGCTCTAAAACATAAATGTGCCAGCTGCCTTTGGCATAAAATCCCTGAGACTCCCTTTTATTCTGTCCCCTTCCAACGTGCATCTATCCCTTAACATGAGAACTGATGGCAAGTCGGCTACAGCCTTCCATGCACACCTGCCATGACTCGTGCCACTTAGGAAACCAACAGTGTTCCCCAGTACACAGTTCTGCATCCTTCAAGACTCAGTCTTGCCTTAGGAGCATGAGATGACCTCGTCCCCTCTACACTGCATCCTCAACATTCTTCACTGCATTTACCACCTTGCTTCTCCCTCAGTGCACGACCAGCACTCTGAGGTCAGGGACGCGCTTCCCTGTCGTTATGTTACCAGGACACTAATAGAGGTCTTAGATGCCACGAAGCATCACCTCCTGGAAGGAGCACCAGCTCATTCAAAAACATAATTTTTCCAACTTTGAACATTCTATATCAAGTTTATCAAGACAACCAACTGGAGAGCCTGTATCCCAATGCCTTACTCCAGGGATTCTGATTCACATGATGCAAGAAATCAGTATTCTATAAATGATTCTTACATCTGTCAGTCTTAGGATTTTTTGTTGTATACGGCCAGTCAGCAAACTTTTTATAAAAAGGGTGACTGTAACTACAACTTTATACAACTTTGTGGGCCTCTAGGAGTGTGTCAAAGTTACCCAAAAATAACTCAAAAGCAGTCATACGCAATATGCAAATAAATGAATGTGGCTATATTCCAATATAATTTATGAAAACAGAGGCCAAATGTGGTCTGTAAACTATACTTTAATTTCCTGTAAATAGAAATAATTAGTAATTGAACACATTTTAATTTATGACATAAAAATAATGCTGATTATCAATGTTTAATCTTGTAGACAGCACATTTATTCATATAATTACATCTTACCTCTCACACCTACAACCAAGATTCTTGAATAAGGAACTATCTCAAAGAGACAGACTATCTCCTAAGTGTGTAATGTCTTCTTTTTATATTTATTTTTATCTATCTGAAAGGCAGAGTTACAGAAGGAAGGGAGAGACAGGTCTTCCATTTGCTGGTCTACTCTCCAAACGGCCACGAGGGCCAGGGCTTGGTCAGGTCAAAGTAAAAGCCAGGTACTTCTGCTGGGTCTCCCTCACGGGTGCGGGGTCCCAGCGCTTGGGCCATCCACCTGTGCTTTCCCAGCACATTAACAGGGAGCTGGATTGGAAGTAGAGAATCTAATTCTTAAGTCAGTGCCCATATGGGATGTCAATGTTACAGGCTTCACTTTAATCTGATAAACCCCCACGATGGTCTTGTCCTTAATGTCTTCAGTAAATAACACACACAAGTATTTTGAGCAGTTTAAATAAATATTTTATCATTTTCTTCAGTGTTGTCATTTATCAAGGCGATAAAATCTTTCGCATAAAAGATTAAGAAATTTATGGGACCAGCGCCGTGGCCTAGCGGCTAAAGTCCTCGCCTGGAACGCCCCGGGATCCCATATGGGTGCCGGTTCTAATCCCGGCAGCTCCACTTCCCATCCAGCTCCCTGCTTGTGGCCTGGGAAAGCAGTCGAAGACGGCCCAATGCTTTGGGATTCTGCACTCATGTGGGAGACCCGGAAGCGGTTCCTGGTTCCCAGCTTCGGATCGGCGCAGCACCGGCCGTTGCGGCTCACTTTGGGAGTGAATCATTGGACGGAAGATCTTCCTCTCTGTCTCCCCTCCTCCCTGTATATCTGACTTTGTAATAAAGTAAATAAATCTTTAAAAAAAAAAGATTAAGAAATTTGTTGAACTTCATTAATAAAATTTGTATAAGATTTTGATAATGTAATATTAGTGTAAGAAACAGCATAACTAGGGCTGGCACAATGGTCCAACTGGTCAATTCTCCACCCGTGAGCACCAGCATCCTATACGGGTGCCAGTTTCTGTTCCACTTGTTCTACTTCTAGTCCAGCTCCCTGTTTATAACCTGGGAAACCAGCGGAGGATGGCCTTAAACTCTGGGACCCCGTATCCACATGGGAGACATGAAAAAAGCTCTGGGCTGCTGGCTCTTGGCTTCGGATCAGTTCAGCTCCAGCTGATGGGGTCATTTGGAAAGGGAATCAGTGGATGGCAGATCTTCCTCTCTGCAACTCCTTCTCTCTGTAAAATCTGCCTTTTCAATAAAAATAAATAAATCTAAAATAAGAAACAGCATAGTTAATAGAGTATATAATTTCACATATAGGTATTAGCTTTCTATATCAGAAAATTATCGTAATAAAATACACACTCAAATTAAAAAGCAAACAGCAATACCCAT